>NW_026087742.1:83139300-84459300 GCF_022539395.1 Myiozetetes cayanensis | reverse complement strand
CATTAAAGGCCCTCAAGTTGCCCTTTTTAAAGATTTTCATATTGTATGGGAAAAAAATACGGTCTTTTTCCATTATGTGTTTCTTCAGCTGATATTTATATCTGATAGTTTCATATTTTGGAAGATTTTTATGTTTCTGACTTAAAGGAGTTTTCTGAATTAATGTCCTCATTCACTCATCCAATGACAACATTGTATTTGCCACTCCTCTTTGTACATGAAGTCCTGATCTTCTGCTCCATTCTGCTGAAGTTACATCATTTTTCCATTCTAGGATAAGTCATCAGGACAGGAGGACAACAAGGTTGATTCTGTTCCCTAGTAGCCATAACCCAGACCTTGGAATTTTGACCTGAACTCTCCTCTGAGCTTGAGAGAGTGATTTAATATTTAATAGCAATATGAAGAACTAGATAACCCCTCTCATTTTTGTTCCTTACTTCTGAAGAACAGAGTTGTGAATTCTTCATAGCAACAGAGCCCTTTCTAGCAGTAATTTCTTCTCATCTGCACCTTTTCCTGCCCAGTTTAGATGACACAGTGGTAATCCAGTAGCTATTAGGGATTCATTCTGAGATTCTCAACTCCTTCACTTGCTGCAAAAAGTTTGCTGTGCCATGGCAAAATTAGGTCTGTGAGGATAATTGTGTGGTCAGACTTTGCCAAATGAGAAGGCACATTGCCATGTATATGATACCCAGGCCTGTAGAATCAAACCTTGGTCTGCTGGGCTATGTTTATAAATGTAGTAACGTGCTGTCATGGTGGCTAAAGCAGTAGGGAGAGAGGGAAGTATTTCCATAGAAAAAACACCATTACTGCAGTCAGAATGGCTTTACAAGTGTCTTCAGTACATAAAATACAAAACAAAATTGGATCAATAAGTTGTATTGACTTTTAATTACGTGCACAACGTAGACAGAATATTTTGATTCACATCGTGAAACATATCTTGAGATGTTCTGACCTGCAATGCAGATTGACAATACAATTTCTGTTATTATTATCACCATAATGGGGGTGGAAAGACACATTACATAAGAACTCTGAGCCTGTTTGCATTAATTCAGCTGAGAACACCTTTCTTGCTAGACTTGCTATTCCAGCACCTCTGGCTTTTATTCCTATTTCTCTGTCATCACATCACTATATTGGGGATTTATGGCTGGCTCAATCAAAAGTTTTATATTAATGCAAACTGTGAAGGTTTGGCCTTTGCCCTGGGTCACTACAATATTATCTAAAAGTCTTTCATAAGCGGCAATTGTACTTAATTTAAAACTCACAGCATTGCACAGGATATTTAATGTTTTATTAGCTTCTGAACCTGAAATCTTAATGAAAATTTTAAGATACAGAAAGAATGGGACAGCTATTCACATGCTGCAGAAAGTTGCTACGCGTCTTTTTAGATTTTAATTTCCCATAACCTAAGAAAAAGTGCAGCACAGACTAGTCACTTGCTAGCAGGATATCTCTAAATTTAACCTTTACTCCTTCATATCAGGGTCATGTTTCCAGAATTCTTCCATTTGATTGTGGATGTTCTTTGCCACTAGGACCCTTTTCTGCAGCTAAAACTCACAACATTCAGGCCTTGTTCATAATGATAACAGCTCAGTTTCAGTGAACACCTTCGACTTTGTAGTTATACTGGCAAAAACAAAAATCTTTTTTATAATTACTTGCCTGATGCTGGATTTATCCACTGCCTACTGAAGCCAATTTACAGAGCCGTTGTACTGTCTACTCTTTTATATGGATCCGAATCATGGGTTATTTACCGGCACCACTTGCGTCTCTTAGAACGCTTCCATCAGCGCTGCCTCCGTACAATCCTAAACATCCACTGGACTGACTATGTGACCAACACGTCTGTCCTTGAACAGGCAGCAGTCACGAGCATTGAGGCCATGCTGCTGAGAACGCAGCTGCACTGGGCAGGGCACGTCTCCAGGATGCAGGACTACCACCTCCCTAAGATCGTGCTCTATGGGGAACTTGCCACTGGCTGCCGCAAGAGAGGAGCCCCGAAGAGGAGATACAAGGACTGCCTGAAACAATCCCTCAGCCTTGGCCATATTGATCACTACCATTGGTCTACCCTGGCCTCCAGTCGGGAGGCCTGGAGACACACCATCTATAACGCTGCTGCTGCTTTTGAGAACACACGCAGGATCACTCTCGAGGAGAAAAGACAATGCACAAAGAATCGCGTCTTGTCGATATCACCTGGGGAGTCTTTCTGCTGTGCCTTCTGCAACCGGACTTGTCTATCTCACATTGGCCTTTTTAGCCATCAGCATGCTTGTAGCAAGCATAGGTAGAGCCCTTCTCAAATCTTCGTTTGCAAAGCCTAGCCATGAATGATGACTGAAGCCAATATTCATCTTACCTTAATCTGCCAGAGGATCTGGCTGCGCTGTCAGAAACTAAGGAAATGGCACAGTACAAGAGTAAGTGTTCAGAAAGTTTCCAAACCTTCCGGCAAATGCAACAAAAGTGGTGCGATGAGGCAACATGAGAACAATCTGGAAATGTAAGTAAGCCTGCTGTGAAGGGCACTGCCACAGCATCCCACAGAAAATCAGAGGTGAATCATTGACGCTTGCATGTGCAGTATGACTGTGACAGAAATCTTGTCTGGCAGCAGACCATGATGCATTGCAGTGTTCACAAAATAATTTTGGCAAAAGACTATTGCTTATTACATCAGAGGGAGTTAATCATACTCAGCTTGAGACAAACTCAAGGTGTAGACTGGAGTTGCATTGTAGTAAAATACATAATCTCAAGGTACAGGAAGGTGGCATTAGGTCAAGGATCTCAAAATACTCAAGTGACCTCTACTAAGTTCTGCCAGTGGCCTTGTGCTTCTGAAAAGATAAATCTACCTTCTTGAATGAGCCTTGTAGGTGAATATATTTAGTCTTTCAGACCTTGTTCTATAAAACAGTGATGAACTATGATAGTAGACAATATCCTTATATGGGATAAATCTGCATGACAGTGGGGTATTTTCTTGTCAGGATTTCTTTCCAAAGCTCTTGGTCTTTCTCAGAAATTATGATCTTGTATTTATCCTCAGCAAAGATGAAAAATAAAAATTTGCATTCTGACATGACCCATAAAGGCTGGTATTGCAAAGATTATATTTAGTTGTCCTGAAGATCTATAGGCTGCTCCCCAATGCAAAATATTTAGAACACATTATCTTTCTTTACCAGAAACAACCCACAGCTAGTCCTCTTCTAGTTGTTGTAAGTGTATGCAACTGCAGTAAGTTCCCTTCAGCTTGTACAAATCTTTCAGGTCTGTCCTGGACATGGGGACACTCTCCTCTAGCACACCTTCCCCTCCCTACCCCCAGACAAAACAGCGCATGTTTTCATGCCAAAGGAGAAGAGTTTATTTTTAGGTAAATATAAAATAGAGACTTTCATTTAAGTAGTACAGAACCCCCACCTACATTCTGATTCAGGTCTGTATCAAAGTTTATTGCAAACCTTCTACAAGTAGGAGCAGTTAGAGTGAAAAAATATATATGGAGCATTTTCTGCTTTTCATATCCACAACCTCATTCTTTCAGCAATACCAGTTCAAACCAGAAATTGTCCTACAATAATGAAGTAGGAGTGTTATAGAAGAATTACAAAGCAGTTTGAAGAGAAAAAAGAATATGCATCTAATACATTCTTCATTGGACGCAGGTTGCTATTAAACACATGAAGATGCTAAAGGTGTATTAAAATTCCCATGCATCTTCCTGCTGTAGCTGGACTTTTTTCAAAATAATACAAATCTTTACACAAAGATGAAGAAAAGAAAGCAGATCATAGTTTTAACATGTGTCTTGGTACATTTTGGGTTGAATTGCTCTCTGTTTTTTTCTGGGATATATCCTTATAAAAAAAATTGACTAGACAAAACCCTAACTGTTAAATATATGCCTAATATAAAATAATATATTTTAATATTAATTATAATATATTTTAAATTTTATTTATAATATATACATATTTCTTTGTATAAATAAATATTTAATATAAAATATTAAAATGTCTGTTTGTAGTGGCATCAATTTGCACACTCTTATTCCAAACTGTCTATTTTATCCTTATTCTTCTCTTCCTCCACTGAGAGGGAACATGTCTGCCAGTTTTTTTAAAATGCTTCCTTCAAAAGGAGGAAGACTTTGCAAATGTTGCCTGTGTTAAAATGAAGACAGAAGCACATTCAAATGTGAAAAAAAAAAATCTTGTTGCAGCTTGCTCTTATTTAAATGAATAGAGAGAGCTATTGCTAAGGACACATCCTGAGTATCATGTCTGAAAAAAAGCAAGTCCTTGAACAGGTTTCCACAGTGCCTGCAAGAATTGTCTCAGCAAAAGCTGAACTTCAGGTCACCTCTGGCTTACACCCAGAGAATTAATTCATGTTTTTTTTAACTCAAGCTGCCTCCAGGATGTGTCTGCTCTTGGGACAGGCATCATCAAAAACCTCCAAGGAGCAAACCTGGACTATCTTTAATGCTTGAAGGCACTAAAAACATTGAGGTAGGGAAACTATATCGTGTGGTGGGACCATCCCCTTTGCAATGAAGTACATCCTTGAGGAGTACTCTCAATACTAGATTGAAGAAAGCTCCCTCCATCACCTGCACTAGCAAGGGTGCAGAGCTGACCTTTGACATCTTCTTGCATCAAATAAAATAGCTGGAAAGTGTTTAAGTCTTGACATTCTACAGTGTCACAGGTGTAGAAAGTTTGCGTTTAGCCATGTCATCTAAGATAACAAAAGCCCCTTTAACTCAGCAGTAGTCTCAGGTCAAAGCCCATTGCAAGTGGTGCTTAATCTCATCCTCTAATACATGTTTAAAAATTAGATCCATGGTAGGATGTGCAGAGAACAAGATTACAAGATGATTTCTTATAACATAAGTCATTTCAGAGCTGAATTAATTAGGAAAATGAAAACAATAATGTTGAAGGGTTTTTTTCAATTGCATTAATGTTTTTGATTCACAGAGTTCATAAATCTTTGAATACATTAAACACGGATTTATAATTTTTGTTACATTGGTTTTTGCTTTATTCCAAAAGTCATTTGTTATTCTTTTATTGAGTCAAGCTGTAAGCCAGTTAAAGCACAGACAGTGCAGTTGTGGTTGACACATCATAAAAGATGTTTTTTATAATTTCATTGTTAAAGTATTTATTGAAGGTATTCAAAAAATTCCAACAAATAACAGCAAACTCATTTGGCAATACTCAAGGAAATTTTTAGAAAAGTACAGTAGTCAAATAGGGGATGAAGTGTTCCTTAGTCTATCACATTTCTTAATTACAAACTTAAACTTTTTATCATAGGATGGGGTTCAACAAGAATACAATGGCTCCTGGTATTGTATCAAAACCACCACAGACTCACTGTAAATAGAATCAGTCAGTTGTAATCTCGCTATGCTTGATTAGATGTGTGAAAAAATCTCTGCTTTGACCAGTTTTATGCTAATTTCACTCCAACATGTCAAAGCCAGCTTTCCTTTCCACACCTAGCCTTCAGGACTCTTTGCTTGCTTCTTTTTTTTCCTTCCCTCTTCTTTGTTCCAGAAACCATTTTCTCTCAGCGCTTTTGCCCTTCCGTTCATGCCAATTTGGGCCTTTGCTTTTATTATCATTTGAACACATGTTGGACTAAGACCGCCTTTGATATTTTGCCACAGACCTTTTGCCTTGTTCTTGGCTATTGTGTACTTTTTTTTTTCAGCACAGACCTTGCTGTTTTTTCCCTACCCAGAGGCATGACACCACCATTTAACAAGAGTCATGCTGCATTAGACCCATGCACATTCTCCTGATTCTAACCACGACCCTTCAAACTGGACAAGAACAGGGGCAGTGGGTTTGACCAGGCTCTAGAGTGTTCAAAATCCCTCACTGGCAACACAAGTATGGCTGTATTGCAACTTTTCTACACAAACAGTCACATATGGAGATCCAAGGAGCTGAAGCGATACAGAATCAAAAAGGTCTCAAAGAAAGGTCATTACTGAACTATTATTGAAATATTCCCAACGTTACTGTTTGGAATGAGCAGCCACATGAGGATGAGAAAATAATTCTGGAAAACAGAAATAAATCTAGGCTTCCTGTTTATAAAAACCCAATTCCAGTACTCTAAGGGGCAAGAGGGATTCATGGATCATTAGCAGATAGTTGTGAGAGCAGGGACAGTTCCCAGTAATCAGATCCCTGTAAAGATCAACTCATTTCATTGTTTCAGGAGTAGCAGGATCAACAGACTGCCCTGTCCTTTATGTCAGTCATCCACATGGTAATGCCAACCAAGAACCTCAGGAATAACCAATGTCACCTTTTGAATCACATAGGTCATCTTTTTTAATCACATAGGTGGCTGTTGTCTTTCCAGATATGGTCTGATTGCACTCTGCAATCAGCAGAGTGACAATGGTTAAGCATTACCTGCTTCTAAGTCAGCAGTGCAGATTTCTCTCCATACTCAATAGTACGTTCCCTTAGCTTTCTGCTACAACAAATAGGAGTTAAGGTCAGCATGGATCTTCATGAATGTTGCCTTTTCCTGCCTGAATTTCCTCCTGCTCTGATGGTTGTTCTTCCCACATACTGCACTTCCTTTCCTTCTAGACTGACTCTCACCTCCACCAAATTCCCAGCCCTGCGCAACATCCATGGTGCACTGGACCCTCATGTGCTCTCTTTCTTGTGGACCATAAAGAAACCTGAAACATTTTTATCAACACTTCAACTGCGAGCATGAATCACATTGCTTATGATTGCATTACATGTGCATGCAGAGCAGGAAATAAAGAGTGTTACTACTGCAGTGGCAGCTTCGCCTGGTCAGTCATTTTTTATCTTAAGAAAAACAGCTCAGTGGCTTTTGCACTAGAGGAAATGCATAATCACAGGACTATATTAACTCTAAAAGGATTTGTGGGCATGGACAAAGAAATTCAGTAAACCTGAATCCCTCTATCTTAGAGAGCTTCTGCTGTAGAAGGAAAAGACAGACAAAAGTGGAACAAAGTAAATTCCTCATAGGACAATGAAATGTTCAACTAAGTGAGAAGCAAAGGTGAAATGAGTTGCCCATAAATGCAATTATTCACCAAAGCTGGAAACTGACTCTAGCATGATCCCTATTTTT
Source organism: Myiozetetes cayanensis (assembly GCF_022539395.1). Lineage (NCBI taxonomy): Eukaryota > Metazoa > Chordata > Aves > Passeriformes > Tyrannidae > Myiozetetes > Myiozetetes cayanensis. The sequence goes on along the minus strand of NW_026087742.1, from coordinate 84,452,109 downwards.
GTGCCAGGTTTCTCCTGAAAGCAATCACAAGACATCCTTGTGAGGAGTTGAGATTCAAGGTGGTATTGTGCATCATGAAAGGCTTTTTCTTTTTCTTACTTACCTTACCTGTGCCCAGTCCTCTTCTGCTGGGGGACTGTGATCATGGGTTTACCTCTGAATCAGAACTGACTCAACCTACTCCCAGTTCACAATAGATAAAAATAGCATTATTTCAACTTGATTCTCTTTTATTAGAGTATTTTATTTTTCCCCTTGCCTTCCCTGTTCCCCAGGGAACATCATAATATTATGAGACCTCCAGTTAACAATACTGGGTATTCAAACCACTTTCTACCAAAAAGAGAAAATCAAACTGAACTTTTAAAGGTTCTACTCTTTTTTGTGTGGTTTTTTTTTTTTCGTTTATTTGTTTGTTCTTTTGGTGGTGGTGGTTGTTTTGCTTTGCTTTTTTTTTTTTCTTTCTTTTGACACTAGTAAATTTTCATGCTGTAAATTCAGTTTGGCAAACTGCTTAAAAGGTAGATTGTCTTCTGTGTTCATGCTACTTGCAGGGACCTTCATGGAATGTGATCTATGGGTTAGATATATGTCATAGGAAGACCACTAGAATCAGGAAACTAAGAAGAAATAGAGGAGATGTTCTGTCTACCCTTGAATCTAGTGTGGTAACTTACATCAGTTTAAGAGGGATGTAAAAATAACAGCCAATTGGTATGTAATATTTAAAATTATTTTACCAAAATTTACATGACTTGATAAAAAGGCAAGAGAACATACTAATTATATAGGATTTAAAAATACTGACTTTCATAAGACTACTACCCATCCATTTAAGTAGGTAAATCCTAAGCAGTTTCATTCAGTTAAGAACTCAGTATTATTTTTTCATTGCTTCTTGTTCAGAATGTATGACCAATGGAAGAAATTATATTTCCAAAAGATTTCAGTTCATAACTAAACCAAGAAAGATATGAAGTAATAGTAAATTGTGGAAATAGATTTACATTGCAATAAAGTTGTGAGGAAGAGGGCTAGTTAAGTTCAAAGTGTTCTTGTTCCACTTGTGTGAAGTTAAGGCATACAAGGAAGAGCTTGTACCTTAGAATTAATGAATACAGAGCAAAGGCTTTCCAGGGAAAATACCTTGTCTCACTCCATGTTTGAAAAGTTTGTAGTCCCAGTCCAGGTTCCCTCTGTTCAAGAGATCACACTGAAGGAGAAATGTAAAACTGTCCTGTAGGTCCAGGAGGAATGAAATCCTCTCTTCCAGGTCATCCTTTTCTGCAAACTTAACTGATCTAAAAGCATGCCTCATTTGGTGACTTTGCCTCATTATTGTTCACAGGTCATTAAAAACCTCCTTAAACAATCTTAAAAGTTTCAAAAAGAAGACAGAGCTGGGAAGTGATGAGAAACTGGAAGCTCAGGTCAGGGTCCTGGGACTAGTAGCACAAGGACACTAATACCCAGGGAAAGGCAAGCAGCTCACGAGAGGAGAAAAGTGAAAAACAGAGGAATTTGGGGAAGGCTGGACAAGAAAACTTCTGTCATAGGAAATTAAAATATGCAGTATAGGAAAGACTGAGACACAGGTGAGAAGGGAGATGACAGGGTTGAGTGGGCTGGGAATAGAATGAGAAGCTGGTGAACTGGTGCTGGAGCCATTTGCATAAAACAGCTAGAAAGCTGGAGCCATGGGTGAGAAAAGTCTTCAGACAGAAGCAGAGTATATTAAGCTTCATGAAAAGACTACATTGCTATTCAGAGCCTGGAAGTGATTCCAAGACTCTCAGATCTCACCAATACTCCACTGTCAATAGAGTTTATGAATACATGGCAAAATGTCTGGTTTGTTTGTCTCTAGAATTAGGTGCTAAATGATCATAGACTGTATCATTCACTGAGCTTGGGTATCAGTAGGGCTGCAGGATGGTGTACAAATAAAGGAAAGAATATGTGCAGAGGAACCTTTTTTTCGATCAGGAAGTGGATAGATTCAATAAAGGTCATTTAATCTAAGAAAACATTGGATGAAAATCAAGACACCAAATGAACAAAAAAGCAACTTCCTAAATGCAAGAACCACAAAGCTTTGACCATTCTGGCTTTTGTCAGTCATTTCTATCTGGAAGAAACTGTTGAAAATGTAATATTCCCTGTTAGCAGGGCTTCAAGCTTTGTGAAACTTGATAGGCTCCTGCAGGGAAAATCAAGGCAATCTGCATTAACAACATACTGCTCTGCACTAAAAGACCCTTGCAGAACACAGAGAACAAAAAAGAAGATTTCAGCTCTTAATATTGTAGTCTGCTGATTTTGACATGACCTGTTTAAAGAATTATCCTTTACAATCACAGTGAGAGAGAACCTGATAAGAAAACGGCACTTTTCTTTAAGAAAAATCTTTCAAGGGAAAAGACGTACAGCCAACAACTTGAAAGAGACAATGTAAAATGTGGTTTTAGATTTATATTTATAGCTTTTATTACATTAGAAATATCACAGGTAGATTAGACTGCAGGTAGATTAGAACAGATTAGTCCAGATGAGAACAGATTAGAACAGATGATTAGTTAGATTAGTCCAGATTCTGGACAGTCTGTAGTAAGGAATAATCCTGATTGTCTTTGCCTCCACCTCATCTTTATTTTTTCCCTAAAAATCTGAACTATTATGGGGTTATGTAGAAAACCATCCAAAGACGGAGTAGACATAAAATCATGAAGTAAGAATATTGGTTATTGATGAAGTTCATTACCTCAAGGTTGAGAGGGCAGGAGGGCAAGGAACAATATATACATATACCAAGTTAACCAAACCATAATCTTAAAATCTTGAGCTGCTGACTTCATATATTACTTCAGCCCTAATACTTATTTCTTAAGTTTATATATTTTCACATCTATCGAACTGTATCAGAAATGTTTTTATAATATTGTCTACAACCTTAAATCATCCAGACCTTGATTAAAACCATTTAAAATTAGTAACTCATGGATAGTACCATAAAAGATATCACAAGAATAGGAATATATTTCTGAGTGCTTATGGGAACTAATTATATTTCCCATTTCTGGTCGAGATATATGTATATGTTATCATGCAAGAGTATAGGTCACTCTGGCTGGTATGTAAATGAAAACATTATTCATTGGTCCCATTGGCCCCATTGGCTTCATCAAAAAGCTGTGTTTAATGATCGTTTTAAAGGAAAAATTGCATTTTCTGACATTAAAATTCAATGTACAGAAAACTTGTGAAGTGACAATTTGCAAAGCAATTCATAAGCTAAGAGGGAATATGATAGAGCTAAAATAACCTGTGTGATAGGCTGACCTGGAGCAAAATTGCAACTCTCTTGTTGCTCAAAGTAGGAAAATAATCACAATAAGGAAATAATGAAACAGAATGAAAACTGCCTGAGGATAGGCAGCTCCAACTGAAATAAACCAGGTAGAAGAATGTTTATTCAAGGAGAAAATCAGGGAGGAACTGGTTAGAGGTTTCATAATTGAACTGTTTTCAGAATAAGAAGGGTTTTGGTTTGGAATTTTTTCTTTATTGTGGTTAATTATACGTGCTCTTTCTAAAATAGCCAAAGCAATTAGTTTATGTCAAACTTACCAAAAATAACAATTTAAATTAAACCAGGGTAGAAATTGTACTAAGAAATCTTTAACAGGGAATAACTTTCTTCTGAGTTTTTTTGGGTAATCTTTCTGAAATTTCTCCAAGTAAAAAGCCCCAAGCCTGTAGTATTGTTGGACAAAATTAATTTTTTTCACAGATGGCTCATACATCCCTAAAATCTCTGGCAAATGCTGATGAAATGCAGCTCCACATAAAAAAAGTAGTAAAAACTCAGAGCGGTGCTTATAGGTGATCTATAATTTTCAATTTGATATATGTCAATATTGTGGTCCTTGTCTTAAAAATACACTTAAATATTAATGGAAAAGCAACCTACTTGCAACACAAGTGTTCTTTCAGGCTCTTCCAAGCACTTCAGTTTTAAAAGTCTCTCCTATTTATTTTCTGACAATTTAAGGAGGTTACACCTCCTTATTATCAGCTCACTAACATTATATTTATGTACAAAGACACAAAGTTTACCATAACTGATCAACAGTGCCAATTCCAGGGGCTAAATCACGCAGGGGCTTAGCACAGTAGCCTTTTACACAAGCAGGGCACTAGTGTGTTTATTCCTATTATTCCTATTGCAAATCTACAGCCTGGTACAATTTAGAGACAATGCCCAGAAAGGGTCTAGGGGTAGAAAAAAATTACAGGTGAACAAGGCTCAATATATGTAGTCAAAGAAAGAATAGACCAAAGGAAAACAGATCCTGTTATAAAAAAACCCGAACAGACACAAACACAACAAAAATCCCTCAACCAAAACAAAACAAACACACACACAAAAAAGCTCTTTTTTTTTCCCCAAAATACTTTTTATTGGAGCAAATGTACACAACAAAATTTACTTCCGGTTGACAGATACCCCTTGAGCATCTATTTGCACAGTCCCAGTCTCTACCCTGGGCTAATCTAATGCCCTTCTTAAGTGTTTTATATGTTGCAAATCACTGAAATGTCAAGAGCTAGTGTTCAGTAAGCAGGTGCTGTCAACAGATTCAGCCATAGCACTTGGCTACTGCACCCTTCCCAGAGTGAAACTTGAGACTAATCTTCTTCCTTAAGCTGACTCTTCCCCTCAGGTTGATGCATACTAAGCACCATCTCTTGCTGAGAACTGCGACCAATTTGCATAAATAACATACTTTGCTCTCCAGTCTTCCTGGTGGTTTCTAAAATAGTACTCTTATTGTAGAGATATATGAAAAACTTACTTATGCTTTTTTCTCAAAGTAGACTATTGCTCAGGCAGCTCTTAGGCAAAGTAGGTCTGAAATGTGATGGCTGCTGTGTACATGGTCAGGTGTTTAAGGGGTGTATGCTATTTAAATGGACCCTAACCATTAATTTCCTGAGTTTCCTTCTCACAGGGCTGAATCATGTCTCCCAAGCTAGTTATTTTTAAACTGCTACCATTTTTTGCATGTGGTATTTTCTCCCCGTGTTGCATTCAGATTCATTTGGGGAAGCAAAGCCCAGGACAGACTTCTGGCTGCTGAGACAAAAAATATATAAATCAGAACCTTAAATTAAGACTGCCAATGACATTTTTTGGCTGCCCTTCAGGTACTGCTTTAAAAACTTCATTTTTTGCAGTCCCACACCCTTCAGAAATTGAAACATTTCTACACTTTCTTCTTTAGAAGACTTAATTTGAGTGAAATATAAAATGTAAGTCCCATGCTTTCTTCATTAGTTGATCTGTGCTGACAGATTCTGTTTACATATTTAAAACTAATGTTTGTAGGAGAAAACTCTCAAAAATGCCTGTTGATCAATCTGTGGAGTGCACAGAGTCGGGGGGAACTTGCATGCTGTGGATGCACAGTAGTAGTAACCCCAAAGTGATCCCAGTAGGACTGCAAATCTATCAGTATTAACAAGGCATTCATTCCTATAGCTGCAATGTGGGCTGGTGCCAGAGCACGCTGTGCTTAAAGGCTCTCTCATGGTCATCCAATTACCTGGTAAATACATGGAAGAGGTGACTTAGAAACCTGTACCTCATTGATTTACGATACTGCAAAGTGCTTTTGAAAGCGCTACCACTAATGTTTAAGCTGACGTCAGCAGAAGATGGGCTGGAGTTCACATCCTGTTGTTTAATGAAGGCAGGGCATGGTTACAAGTCCCAGGCCTGCGAGACACAGCAAGGAAGGCTGTTTATACTGAAAAGAAGCAGTATAATCAGAGGTATGGAGCAATTATGAACTGCCAGCCTCCAGCCTTTCCATAGCTATTCCACCAGTGTAGTTCTTCAAATTTTTAACTCAGTCCTTTCAGGTGGATGAACCAGAGTTGGCCCTTTCAGTCAAAAATGCATGAAAATGTCATCTTTTACAGACTCCCCAAGGTGAGCAGCTCTGGTGCAGCCATCTTCTGCAGTGCAGCAGCAGATCTCAGTACACAGCAGGGGATTTCCTGAGCCAGGGAAACCCCAGGGGGTTCCTGAAACTGACCAGGAGCTGCCAGCTCATGGAAGAGTGGATGATGAGGTGTGGGCAGGTCTAGGAGAGATGGTGACAGCACCCCACTCCTACAAGGATCTGCATGATCTATCCCAGTGGTGACTGACGGCTCACACAGACAGAGCTGTTGAGGGGAGGGACAGCATGTGGATCTCAGACTCAGACTGGGAAGTGCCTGGACCATTCTCCTGGGGCAGGGATAGGCAGAAAACTTGTGTAACATCAGGAGGGCTGAGAAGCAGTTAGATAGCTGGTTCCAAGCACAGTCTGCAGTGGACACACAGCCCACAGACAAGCAGCCAAAAACTCTCCCACCAGCACAAAGAGGAGGCAGGGGGAAAATAGTGCAGAAGAATGGATACTTGCAACAGCAAGGACCTGTAGCAGGCAGAGACTTCTCCCAAAGCCTGAGGTGCCCTCATTGAACCACTTCAGTGCTCTGCAGACTGAAGAGGAAGGACTTGTTACATTAGGAGAGGAAGAGTCCTGGGAGGGCCTGATAAAAGGACTGGAGCACCTCTCCTGTCAAGACAGGCTGAGAGAGTTTGGGTTGTTCAGCCTGAAGGAAGAGAAGCCTCCAGGGAGATCATATAGCACCTTCCGGTATCTAAAGGGACTAAAAGAAAGAGCTGGAGAAGAACTCTGTACGAGGGCATGCAGTGATAGGACAACTGGGAGTGGCTTTAAACTGAAAGAGCGTAGATCTAGGTTAGATATTAGGAAGAAATTCTTTACTGTGAGGATGGTGAGGCACTGGAATAAGTTGTCCAGAGAAGTTGTGAATGTCTCATCCCTGAAAGTGTTCAAAGCCAGGTTGGATGGGGTTTTGGCCTAGTGGAAGGTGGTCTTTAAGGTCCCTTCCAATCCAAATTATTCTATGATTCTACAGTTTGGGGGAAAAAAAAAATCTTTAAAGCATATGCTCTATTCTTTGCCTCTGTCTTCTGACTGGAGCTTTAGCCACTAGAACAGCACAGACATTAAATAGTTAAAAAACCCATCCCCTATTTAGCCTTTCCCAAGGTTTTCTCCTTTTATAAACAGTTGGTTGAAGTTGCTGAATTTTCAGACTTTCTAGTGTTACAGTCAATTAGAATTCATCCCATGTCCTCTTTTAATTTGCACGTATCTGGCACATAGTTCTCTTCAACCAGGCCCATGTGAATAAGCACTTAGTGGTGATTCATCCATTGAAGTACAGCAGGCCACTCCACTCCCCCTCAAAACTCATGCATTTTTAGTAATTGCATGAGTATCTGTAGTAGAGGAAAAATGGAATCTATGAAGTAAGAATCAAACACATTACCATAAGCTCTTCAAAAAGTTAATACAGTTGAAAAAGAAATCCATGGTTTGGTCTGGCTTCACTAAACAGAATGCCTTTTGGTTTTGTGTGCCAAAAACTAACTAACTTCTGACATCAATGAATATTGATATCATCCTGCACTATAGTGGCTCTATTCTACAGTTAACTATGAGCTGTGAATGAAATATCACCTTTGTGTCACTGAACCATTTACCTTGCTCATCCCTTTCTTTAGATTTTTTCCATCTCTGCAGTTCTTTGTGGTAACTCTTTGGTTTCCAGATCATCCAGAGATGATGTAGAAAGAAATGGGTTCTTGCCCAAGAGTGTAAAAAACTATTTGAAAGTGTTTTATTGAATGCTACACAGGGAAAATTGCTGATTTCTTCATTTGCAACAGGGAGAGCATTGGTAGTTTTATTTCTAAGAGCGTGTAATTTGACAGGACTCCCTTAAAAATCAGTGCATCTTATTGTTCTGTAGTTTAAATCTTATGCAGTGCAGGATATAAGATAAAGATAATTGATTAATAAGCACAAGCAATTCCCTAGAGGCAACAAGGAGAAGGATATCAAGAGACTTGGGCTAAATCTATGATTTTGTGTCTTTAAGATTTTAAGCTAACACTCTCGGTGGGTTAAAGCCAAGTTTATTTCCAGTTGAACTAAAATAAGAAAACTCTTCTTATAAATCCAACTGAAAGTTTGAGCATGGAGTTCAGAAATGAAAAATATTACTCATAAATAGAGATGAACAAATGAGAAGTAGTTGGATTTGGATGAGATTTAGGCTGGCTTTTTCATTCCACACAAAGGAATTCAGAAGTACCAAACAGACTGACTAGTCAGTCCAAGAAGACAGTACACTAAAGAAAAACAGCTTGGAGAAACAAGAAAAAAGGAAGCATTTTTTTAATCGCAAAATTAATTTATTAATAGCACATTGTAAAAAAGGCACTAGGGGATGTGAAGGAAAAAGACCCAGTCTGTTAATACCAGAGGTACAAACTGGAGAAATTAATAAAGGCAATTCATAGGCTAATTATGAATATATATATATATATGGAAAGGTGATATCAATGAAATTTGAAGCAACAAAACAGTCATTGCTTGGAATGTAAGAAAGTGTGATACTATTCCATTTAGAAAGGCTTGAGTAGGCAAAGAAAGAGCTAAAATACGCTCAGTCAGAAGTAGAATTACCTTTCTCCAGCTGTCAAATGTCTTGGAAGTAAATAAGTGTGACTGCATATGGATCAATATTTTTCTTCATTCTACCAGCTAAACCAGCACTCAGAATGGAAGCTTGCATCTGTTACAGACTGCCAAATGCCTCTGTAGGAAAATAAAACTTATCTACCTATAATGAGGAGTGGGAAATAGCTTCACCGGATGGCTTTAATCTGATAGACTATGCTAGAAAGCTCCTTCTGCAAATACTAGTATTCCTTGGAATTTCTCTTTACAATTCCTTAACTAAAATAGCATTGTCTTCAGCATGCATGAATCCTCCCCTTCCCTCCCCTCCCCTCCTTAAAATAAATATATTTTATTTCAAAATATGCTCCTTGTTTGAAGGTATGGACAAAATACCAAGTGCAGGTTTTGCATATGTATTCAGAGGAGGTTATTCCCTAGACGAACAACATTTATCTGTCTATGTTCTGTTTATACAGCTGCTACTAAATTAAGACCAAATTCTGATGGCTTCACTTCAAGAATTATTTTGAAGAGTTGTGGAGTGCGTGAGAGAGAAGATTTCTCAGAGGCTGAAAATAATTCCTCATGTTAAGAGACCATAAGCATATCTTGAAGGAGAAAGGGTAGTTTATTACTACCTCTAAATACCTGCAGGAGAAAAAGAAAACTGGCTAAAAAGGGTTCAGCAGTTTAGCAAAGATGAATTAAGGCTCAAGGTCTGAGTTGGTGTGAGATGACTGCAGACTAAAAAAAACCCATCTGTTTTTCCCAGTGAGAATAACTAGGTATTGAGAGAATTCAAGGCTTGTAGTGCAATTCTATTGCTGGAATCTTTTAAAAATAATGATAGGATGCCTTTCTAAAAGATATTCTACTTTATCAATAACTTTTGGGTTTGCAGCAGTGCTTACTTCAGAAAAATCTCATACCATTCAGAAAATGCAAACAGATAATCACCATAGTCTCTTTGCGAATGGAACATGACCAATAGGAAAGGGCTTCCAGCAGTGAGATAGTATTCAGAACTTTCAAAAGATTGTAAGGGAAACTAATCCACAAGAGTGCATGTTAGGAACAGGTGAGGTGGACTAGATGTCAGTACGGATAGAAAGAAACAGGTTATCCCATTCCACGATTATATAAAAGATGTCATACTAATATAGTACAGTCACAATGATTGTAGATGAGGACAAACTCATGAATATTTTGGTTAAGTAAAAGGAATATCAGGTCAAGCAAAATGTTTTTCTTTTTTTAATGTGTAAAATTAAATTCCGAAGAAGGAAAAGCATTTTATTTGAAAATGTTTACATGGGATTTCTTGATAGCTAATTGAAAACTATTTCAACTGGTTTGCGAATTAGAAACTCACTCAAAGTCCTGTGGGACTTTGTAACAAACTGCAGCACAAAAACCAGTTCTTGTGAGTAAGAAATTCAGTCCTAGAAATAAATGAGAAAGTATTGGCATTGACAGGTGACATAAAGCTGGGGGTTCTCAGTGCTTTTTAAGAGCAAAGTGAATGCAAGAGCTATTAAAGTTATGTATCCTCAGATATCCTACGGTATTTGGTGCTCCGTGGAGCGTGAAAAATGTTCTTTTCGAAAAGCATTGCACAGCTCATCAATAAAACCCTCTCAGGAAAAGGTTCCTACATAAAAGAAATTAATTTGCACTCCAATCCTGCATTCACTTTCACTGACATAGGCAGCTATGGCAATTTATTATTGTTTTTACTTTATCTGTTATTGTTCGCTTTTGTTCTTCAAACATAAAAGAAAAGCTATCTATGGAAAATAGCAAAGACTTCTTTGGCATAGTGAGTAATGGATCATGCCATGCTACACCATATTTGTATATTGATTTTCTCTCAGGTTGATACATGAATGCAAACAGAGATTATGTGTGTAACTTTCTACTTTTAAGGCAGAAATTGAACTGGACTGGTAATCATGGATCGAAGTCCACTTATGGTATTATACATTTTATTCCCATTATGTGGCTTGATGAAACTGCATTTTTGGGGGATTTTCCAATATTACTTGTACTTCACAACAGCCAAATTAAAATTCCATTGTTTTCATTAGTTCCATATTTCAAATAATATATGAAATGATAATTCCTGTTGCAAAATGAGAATGTCATTGTATCTAAAGATAATAGACCTGAATATCCTGAGACTAATTCTGATGCTCATAATACCTCATAGACAAATAACATGCTACAACTTCACGTGACTTTTGTGGAAGGAGAGCATTATATACAGTAGTACAACTGGGAAGAAAGAACATGTGCATTTTGCAGGATAGGTTGCATAATATATAAACACATAAGTATACAAAAAACCAAAGCATTTTCGATCATGACACCAAGCTCCAAAACAATGTTTTTTTCCAAACCTTTTATTTTTTGAATGAGTTTTGTAGGTAAATTGTTTTCATGGACCAGAGTACATCTCCAGAGTACACTTAAAGTACTCCAAGGATACAAACACTGAAATGATTGCAATTGAATCAAATGTAACTCTCTTTGAAACTGTCTGTATGGCACATAAAGAATTGATATGGGCACAAGAAATACAGGCTAGTAGGTTTCAAATGACTGTGTGACACAATGAATTTAGAAGTCTTAAAAATGGGTCTTTTACTTAATTTCAGGTCTTCATGAAAAGTTCTAGTATGCAACCTTTGAATACCAGTGACACTGGTGAAAAAAAGTTCAGTATAAAAAAATTAGAACTTTGAACAAATTCAGTGAGTTTCCATGTTCAATACTAAATGCCAAAAGCAGAGGATGAAGTAAATGTAGGTGCTGGAAATGTAGTCATTAACTTTTAAAAATCAGGCAATAGTTCATTTAACAAAACTGTCACTTTACAAAAATATTTTAAAAGTGCTGCTCTCTTCAAAGAAAACAAAAGTTCAGTATCCAAGGAAGAACCAACAAAATATGTAAATTATTTTATAGTGATGAAAAAGATTGGTGGTTTCAAGTAAAAATGTGTTTCGCAATATTATATTCTTGCTATTATACAAGGAAACAAACTCAGCTTAATGTCTTGCAGTTCTGTCTAAGTGGGAGGAAGTCTTGGTCTGACTTGACTTTAAAAAATCTCTTGCCTTCAGACAACCTGGGATCTGGTCTTTGCTTTTTACACTCTAGTCTGTCAATATTTGATTTTTATTATGCATGCTTATGCATATATATACATATAATTGAACATGATTCCTACAGGCACAAACAGTGCTGTTGGAGTTAGTTGTTTTTTCTTTCCCCCTCACTGTTTACTGATACAGTAATTTGTCTATGATAACGGGAAACTTTAGCACTCATGGTGTGAATGCATGCCTGGAAAATTTGCTTTTCAACTGTAAGTGCTGAAAGCTGAATCTGGGCTACACTGCTCCTGTACATGCAGGCACACACACAGAAGAGACACACATCCTGATAATGCCAAGGGCAATTATGAACTCAAATGCAGAGCTCCTTGGGACACAGAAAGCTATTTTGATCTCAGTGTCTATTGCATAATACGCTTGCCTGTGACTAGACATCTAGTCACACAACTGCTATGGCAATACATGTAAAAATTATGCCTCTAAAGACCTGTATTTTTTGTGTAGTTAAACATTCAGCTTAAGCAGAAATGTGTGTAATCATTTACATACCTGCATGTTACCACTCCCAAGAACACTTATTTGAGGCGAGGTGTAAACATCTTTCTCCGCTGTACACATGCTCCCATCCAAACACAGCATCTAGGAATCACTGTGAAAATACCTAAATGCCAAAGCTGCATAGGGAAATTTAAGAGCAACTCTTAAGTGACAGCATTACTTCCATCATTTTGTTCTTCCTTTTGGCTTGGAAGCGTTTGTTCTAGACTCCTACGGAGAAAAGATTGTTCGTGGAAATGAAAACTGTTGTATGCTGACTGACACATTTTGCAGAAGTAAGAATAAGCCTGCCATTAAGTCCTCAGCATTTCTTCATTATGTATATAAATGCTGAAGAAGATAAAGGCATTTTTAATGATAGTTTCATGAGTCTCATTCCTTCTACATTTTTCTTCAAAAGAACTGCAAAATCCTGTTTTCACCCTTGTCTTTTTTTATTTTAATAATAGCTCCTTTTGGAGTCATAATCACCTGTGAAGACATTAAGCTATTTCTTCTACCATTTTGCTGAGTATTTGCATCCTCCAAATTTCAAACTTCCTCCATACCTAGCTGGAGACATATTAGGACAGGATACCAGCTCTGAAGACAGACTTTAACTGAAGTATTAATAGTAGGCAGTGTACTTTAGGTAAACAGACATTGCCCTGGTTGACTGATTAGTGGTCAAAGAGGTAGAAAATTTTCAGCTTACTAAGAAAGAAGGAAAACCTAGTCCTGGAATTAAAAAAAATGAGCTTTGGGAAGCAAAGATCTGTAAACAGGTTGAGGGGGAAATGAATAGCTAATGGCAGGATTAAATAAGGTCTTTTCCTGGCTTCCAATTTAAAAAAAAAAAAAAAAAAAAAAAAGCACTGAAGATTAGAAACTTAGTTGGCTTACTGTTAACTAAATTTGAGTTATCAAGATAATGAGGAAGATGCCCCAGTGTTGTCTCTGTGGTCTCACTTATCAACAAAGAAATACTCACACACTGTGTGAGTCCTTGTTCTCATGACTAGGGCTTTCTTCTGTAATCAAACTCTGATAACAATATGGATAAACCCTCCCACTCTTCAATACTCTGCATTTCTAGTGATGGACCATTAGCATGTTGCCTTCACCCAGATGCTGAAGCTGCTCTGTTGTATCTTTGTATATCTTAGGTTAGTGGGTAAATGAATGTAGGACTTCATCTTCGTTGTGTGCTTGTTATACATCTATGGGTCCTTGTTGGATACTTGGGAATTTGCAGCTTTTTGTAAAATTTTGCCCAGGCACAGTTCCTTTATTTATCCAGTTGAAAGAATGTCCTCCAGAAACGGTGAAAAGTTCTGTTGTAGTAAGCATTGGGGAAAAAAGGAAGGAAGGAAGGAAGGAAGGAAGGAAGGAAGGAAGGGAGGAAGGAAGGAAGGAGGGAGGAAGGAAGCTGGAGAAGAACAGGGGAACAAGCAGAGAAGTAGTTCTGCATATCCTAAAGGATGAAGATATCAACTTTAACTGTGAAGCAAGGGAGGAAAAGAACTAAAATACCCTTCCAAATGTTAAGAAGGTTATTATATTTAAGTAAAATAATCTTAGCACCTTCATAGAAGTTGCACAGTTTAGCTCTCACCATGGAATCAAGGGTTGTTATAAACTCCTTGGATGATCTGCAAGGGTCTACAATGGTTTTATCCACATCTGAGCCACTCTCTCTCATTTTTTAATCACAGGAGAAAAGTGGAAATACTTTGAGTACCTTTACCTTCTAAAATTTACCTCTAAAACAGACAAAAAAAGCATATACTGAAATTACCAATTTCTTTCCATTGAGTATAGAAAAGAGGCTGCAGTTTGCAGGACATCTGTAGTATTTACCTCCCAGATATCTAAATCACAGGAAATGAATTCTGCCTGAAAGACACTAAATTATTTTGTGACTAAATGAGGTGATGGACTCTCGAAGTCATGAAAGGTGCCATAATTTTCTCCCACTCTCTGTTTATCAGGTTTGTTTTAGTTGAAGACCTTGGAAGCAGCAACTCTGCCTTATTTTCCCAGTATCTTATAGTCCAGTATCTACTCCTACTCTCAATTGCTGTGCCAGGTGTCTGGATCACACTACTGAGTGGAGCAGTGACCTGTGTGGGTACTGCAATTGTGTGTATCGTTTTTCATTGTACAAAGTGAGAAGTCTGCAGATTACTTGATTTTATACCATTTTCATGCAACTTTTATGCATCAACTAAGGAAGGGAAATGTAAAGGCTTGGCATGTTTCCTGGAGTTTTCGATTTCATTTTTTGCTCATCCTTCTACCTTAGCAGACTATGTTTGAAACACTAACATTTTCTTGAAATTTTTTAGTTGGTTCATGTCAGTAGAAGCACTGGTTTACACCGTACCTGTTTCTATGAAATTATCTCAGTTGCTGTGGTGTTTCTCAGTACAGCAAAGCAGTCTAACAATAAGCCATCAGAACCTATGGTTACTAACTCACAGCAATTTCCTGGTGCCATTCCCTGCATGGAGAAAAGTGCTGGGGATTAGTGGAATGAAAATAACCTTTAGCCTGTAGAACAACCCACAAGGCTCACTATGTTGTGATGTACTGCAATACTTCCTGCTTGTAACAGCAGTGAGCTCTGTTATTAAAGCCCTGTCCCATAATACTAAATACACAAGACTTCGGAAATGACTGTCCATCTTCTTGTGGGTCACACATTTTTTCACTGGCACAATACTTTTCAAAATGCACACATTCATCTAACAAAGGCATTATGGAAACACAAGGTTATCAAACCCCTTCAAATATATGTCTCAAACTGATGTACTTAACACGTAGGAACTTCTCCTTTTGACACACTGTTTTAAGTTTCTTTCTCCAGTTCCCACAATTGGATTTTTATTTATCTTTAACTTTGTAGTTTATGATAATTCATTGATTTTACAGTGCCTTCAGAGATGTTTTGGATGGAAGTTATTCTTACTGAGTGATTTTCTTTTCTATGTAATATTTAACTATAGTCAAATTGTCCACTGTATTAAATACGTTTGTTTCTATGCTCTCTGTTACTAGAAGATTAAGCTTTAATTTGCCTCAATTAATAAACCCATTATCCCTCTACTTGGGTGAGTTTATGTACATTCCTTGGGGGATTAATTGGTGTGTGCTACCAATTTCTTCATTCCCATGGTTGGCTGTAACAGGATGTAGTCTACTATTGCAAATGATGCCTTCTGTAATATCATACTCTAGAAAGTTAAGGTTTATAACAAGAAGCTATATAATTTATTAGGCCAAGTGTGATGTAGTCAGACAAAACCCTGTAAAAATTCTCTGTCATATAAACTCTTCTTCACATCTGAAATGGAAGCAACATACTTCAAACGAAGCACAGAAAATGGTCACAGTTTAGTTTTGTTACTGTTAATTACTGTGACTGAGAGAGAAGGATAGTTAACATCTATGGAGCTGAGGGAGTTGTTAGTAAGAACAGAGGCGATAAGGTCAGTAGCCTCTCATGAGGAGAGAGAGACACACAGATTATTATTCTCTGTGGAGTCACAAGGGTTAGCAGAAGAGATACTGCAAAAAAAAAAAATCAGATAATGTGAGATAAACTAGCCTTCTTACTGATTTTATAGTTTTTACTATCCAGCAGAATAATAAACTTTATATCCAGACTGACCTTCTGAAGATTTACAAATATCAAAAAAGGCCACAGCTGTATCACCACCATTGAGTTTCTAGTGTCTCTAAATGACTTCTTATTAAAGGCATATTCACGTGCATGCTAGACTTGCCATAAAGACTCCTACTTGGTGACTCATATCTCGAAAGAAGATAACAGAAGTCACTCAAACCTGAAATTAGGGCATGGAAGACACAGCCCGCAGAAGGAAGGATTTTGTGTGCCTTGGTTACAGAAGCCAGTGAATGATAATATCTTCATGTTTGTGGTCATGAAGCCATCCAGAAATATCTAGTCTGGATATTCAAGATGCCTTTCAAAACTTTGCTCATCCAAAATGATTACTGAGAGGCTCTGCCTGTCCAGAGATCTAAAACTTAAGGAAATTAGAATGACATAGTTTACTTAAATTTCACGTGAACATTACTGCACAAATGCTGTTGAAACACTAAAAAATATTTCATATGGAGTGTTTTTCTGAAGCTTAAAATATTATCAGGTCAGTGAACAACTGTCTGTATCCCACCACACCGTCAATTTATTTTCTATATTATTATTGCAGGTGATTATGTAGTCATGACTATATACTTCGACTTAAGTAGAAGAATGGGATACTTTACTATTCAAACATACATTCCCTGTATATTAACAGTTGTTCTTTCCTGGGTATCCTTTTGGATCAAAAAAGATGCCACACCAGCAAGAACAGCATTAGGTAAGTTGTTAATATTTCCCTTTTCTTCTGTCTTTGTGATGTTCCTATACTACCATTTGAAAATGTAAACTTCCTTTCAAAGAGACCACTGTACATTTTGGATTATTGCTACTACTTCTTGCAGACCCAGATCTACTTACCACTGAAAAGAAAGAAATTAAAGAATTAAAAGTATACAAGTGTGACCCTTTGGATGACACTGCCACTTATTTTGCATAAATCTCTTGAATTAATATCTGTCTCCTTGTTCTCACTGATATCTTAGTGACATTTTTGAAGAATTAATTAATTGCACTGCTGGTTCCTTCCCTTCTGAAATTCTCCCCCACAGGGAATTGTGTCTTATATATATACAGAAAACTGTGGGATATAATAGCATTAACTCATGGAAAGTGTTTTATCTTGCATGCTTGAAGTTAGACTTCACACTGGGTATATTGATATTTTTCATAGATTGTGGAGATTTATGGTGGTTAAGGTTTTCCAGAAGCCTATTTATGTCAGGACCAGCCTGTGCACTTTGGTAATGTGCTTTAGAAATGTTGACTTAGACACTTGGAAATTTATTCTTACATCTGAGGAAATCCTTCAGGTTTTGCCAGCATTAAGGATACAAGGCTATATAACTGCCAATTATAGGTATACACAGAACCAAAGGAAAAACAACATCTTTGTATTCAGGTTGTGGTTGCCAGGTCTGCCTATACAAACTGATTCAGAAATCTATCAGTCTAGGAAAAAAGCAGAGGCTATGTCAAGGTTTGCATGTCTGTTTTCAAGGATAGAGGTTACCATTCCCAGCTATCGATTGCATCCTTCTGCTGGAGTTTGTTACCAGGTGGATCCATTTTTCTGAGGTTATTTTACAAGAAAGGAGTATTCAGTCCTCACTTCTTTCATGTGAGTGCCAAAGGGCTGTTACACCGTGGCTCCAGCAACGTGACAGACCCTAAGACTGACAGTTACTCTGTGACGTCCAGGACAGCAAAAAGACCACAGAGCAGCTGTACAGTTGCCTGTTTCTGGCTGTGTAGACTTGCTTTTGATAGCCAGAAAATTGAGTAATAGGTCTTCAGTGTACTTCTTTGCTGAACTCCTTCCTTCTTAAATTGGGTGACTCAGGGGATATAAGGAAAGACTGACCATGCTCCATCTTTTTAAACAGGGAGTCTGAAGCCCCGTGTGTGGGTAGAGTCGCAGAGCATCCATTTGGGTTATTCTTCTTAATGCATAAGACAAAAGATACAAAAGACATCTAACGGTTTGCATTACTGATTTGCCATAAGCAGCGTTCATATCCTGTTCCTGACTGTGATTCCCCACACCACACAGCTCAGTTTTCCAATTAATTAGACACAGAAGTAGGTTAGATCACGAATCACTACAGTTGTGACTCTCCCTGTTTCACTCCCTCAGCCAGCAAGAAGTTCAGACAAAACATGTATTCAGATGTAGTCATGAATTTGGAGTAAGAACATAAAAATGAGATGTTCCAAGGCTATACTCAATGGATATCATGACTCAGTACTAAATATTCAATGGAGAACTAAATTTCTAGGCTAAAATATAACTTTTCTATAAATGAAGTGAAGTAACAAATAAATAATATATATCACGGA
Source organism: Myiozetetes cayanensis (assembly GCF_022539395.1). Classification (NCBI taxonomy): domain Eukaryota; kingdom Metazoa; phylum Chordata; class Aves; order Passeriformes; family Tyrannidae; genus Myiozetetes; species Myiozetetes cayanensis. The sequence continues at coordinate 84,433,828 of NW_026087742.1, read as the reverse complement.
TCACTTTTTCTGCACGGAGTTGTATTGTTTCCAAATTAGCAATGGGCTGTTGATTCATGGGATGCAGTAAGCAGATGTGCCTATTTTACTGTAGGCCTACTTGTCTAATGCAAGTTATGAATCTGTCTGAGCAACAACACATATTCACATTTGGATAGTGGCACATGGTGAAATTGTGAGTAATTCAGCCAAAGGCAAACTTCTAAAATTTTCCTACTAATTAGTTGAAATTAATTGTTGACTCCATGCACCAAACCTTATCCAAGTATAGCTGCATTAATGTAAAGGGCTAGCACCAGGGAATATTTCACTTTCTGAAATTAATGAATAATTTCCTAAGGTATTGGCAACTACTCCCGGTTATATGAAGGACAGGTTTTACTTTCTGAATAATGTTAAGTAATAAACTACTTCTCTGATAGGGAAAAAAAATTAATTTGGGTATGGGACTGTAAGTACCCTTTCAGCAATACTGTCCAGAGGCATCAAAGTGCTCTTGGCATCGTAGTCCCCTTTTCACATGCACTTTGAGGGACTGAGGTCCAGAGTGCAATGAGACTAACTCAAGGCCACCTGAAGATTCAGTGGGAAAATGAAAGTAAAATTTGAGTGTTGGATGAGAACTGTGTTTTGTGATCCCAGATTATTCTGCCGTTCATTCAAAGACGAGGGGAAAAAAGACTCTCTTCACTATCTGCTTGTCTCTAGTAATCAAAATAATCTTCTCACGATGTTCACAGTGAAGAACAGCCAGCAAGTGTCTGAAAAAAAGTTATGAACTGGAAAATAATAGGTTGTTTTCCTTGAGGATGAAGGGAATTAAGTTAAACTGAATCTTTTATCCCAGTTTCCCCCTACTTTTCAAATTGGATGTAACGTGTAATAGGACCAGGAAGTTACTACAGAGCAACTTCAAACTTCAGTTTAAAAATGTTTTGATGCAGTATGTATGCCTGCATCATTTAACCTCCCAGACAGTAGTTTTTATTTTATCAAATAGTATCTTTGGTGTGGAATTTACTCAGAGAATGTAATGTACTCAGAGAACAAAATTGTATTTATACAAAAACTTCTAAGCTCACACTTACACTTTCTGTCTGAAAATTCTGAAGTTAGGTTACTTCAAAGCTGTCCTTGGATGATATTAAAATTCTGTTGAAATAGACAGTTCATGAGCACTGTGAATTTCAATAACAGATGCAAAGCTCACTTTGCCATACGTGACTTCACAAAGTGAGAGACCTACCAATTTCATCTGGCAAGGCTTATTGCATTTGAAATCACTCAACAAACTGAATTTTCTTAGCATGAGAGATAAAGTGAGCTAAGAGCATGGAATCTAGATATTATATTTGGAAATAATGGTGTTGCATTTTATTCATACATACATATCTATATTCTGACTTGTAAATGTACAGGAATATGAAACTGTATCATCTGGTGCACCTTCTTTCCCTTTCTCCTCTGTATGTAACCCCATAAACTCATTTTAGTATTTTAAAATTTGTGCCAGTGTGCTAGATATAAAACTGATGCACTAGATAGAATTTTCATTATTTCAAAAACTCAGTGTTTGTTAATGTGTGAACTGGAATCCAGTCTCAAGCATGATTTGAGCTGGTGTTTCATTCAGGCTTAAGGCATGGATATAGGATGCAGGCTGAATTGAGGACTTAAATACTTAAGAGCAGAGGATAATGGTAATTATTTTCTCACTTCTCTGCATTCCTGTCCACGGTCACTTTGGAAGCTGGTCATAATTACAGATACCTGCACAGATAATGCAAAGTAATACCTCCATTTTAGTAAAAAATTGAAGAAAAATATTCCACTGTCAATACAACATTCAGATATATTGCAGACCTTTCAAAAATGCTTTTGAGCACTGCATGCTTTCTTCTCCTTTTGTTTTCTTTTTAACCTTTTAATAAAAACTGTCCTATCACTGGATGAGTGAGAAATAAAAACTTTTATTTGAGTCCAGGTAAACAGGACACTGTATATTGTACTGGAAGAACTCGATGGGTTTTGCAGAATTTTTTAAAGGTAGTAAAATACCTGAAGACAGATGTATGTACGTGTGGCTCTGAAAAGGACAAATTTGCATTAGAAATCTAAATGTGGGTTAGAAAGTCTTAAAGAAGTTCATTTTATATTTCAGAGTGTGCCATGGTCTGGATGCAGCTCTTTAGAAGTTGGTGACTCCCAAGGCCGTACAGAAAGACTAACAGCCTATAGTTAGTAAGGGCCGAATCAAGGCCAGTGAGTCAACACCTTTTGCAGTTGGACATCTTTGCAGCTGTCTACCATGATGAATGCCTAAGCATGGTCTTTATCTCTGGAGCTTTTTCAAAGCATCAGCTAGCTACAGAACTAATGTTGAGGGGTCTGGAGAGGTTGCTGGATCATGGCAGCCATATCTGCTGATTTTGGGAGGTGGCACGGGTGTCAGTAAATGGAAATATTTTCCCACTAGCTTTTAGAGGTTCAAGGTACACACACAGTCCATACTTCTCACTTTCTGTCAGCTTTGCTTTAATTTTGATTACTGACTTGTGGGTTTTTTTCAGAAATTTTTTGTTAGTTTGTTTCTAGATAAAGGATATTTAAGGAATTCAATTACTTATTCATTGTAGAAGAAGGTTGAGACCTGGATAGTAATCTGCCTTCTGGCTTTTCCAGGGAATTTCTGTTGATTTAAATGGAGAGAGTTATTCTTGTGAATCACTGTAGCTTCTATCAAATGTTACAAATCAGAGAGGGTCAATCCTTCATAAAGAGAAAGTAGTCAAAAGTAATACACAGGTACTTCTTTCTCTCCAGAGTGCTCTTTGTGAGAAGTAATTTTACTATAAGGCATAATTTCATTCAGCCCTTGACATTTCCAACACTGTGCACCATTGTGAAGTATCACTTTAACAATAAAAAAGAAAGATTACCTTATGGTTATGTTGTTTGCAAAACAGGTTCTCACTTGAGATGTATTTGAGTGAGAGCTTTATATTTTTTTCCAAGCCATTGAGAAGTTTTAATTTTTTTTCTATCATAAGACTTACAGTTCACAACAAATGATTAAAAGTATCAGTCCAAGCTGGGAATGAAAAGACTTCTGTTCCTCAGGAATTAAGAGAAAAATATATGAATTACTGGAACTTAAATAACTGACATGACATAGATTTAATTCTAGGACTGGTTTTATTGTTTTAGATATTTCACACTAATTAATTCCCATTATGTTTATTATTACTAAATTACTAATTCTAAGAAGCGATGCTTTGTATGAATTAAAAAGGCTATTTCCATTAATGTTACATGTGAAGTTTGCATGAGTCTTACTCAGACTGAGCAAGTGACATTTAATTCCCTTACTCAGAAGGAAAATAGCAGTGGAGGTCTCCCAAGGAAGCAGTGGTGTGAAAACATACTTTCAGAATTCATGGTCAGAACTTTGCAGCAAAATTTCCGTTCTTTTCTCTCTCCACCTCTTTTTCTTTTTTTAGTACAAGATTTTTCATGAGAGCAATACTACTGTGGAATAGAACATATTTCCTTCATTGCTTTCTAGATGTCTTATTTTTTAATTTTTCTGGGTTTGATGTCTTTTCTGATTTATACTTTTCTTCATAAAGTTCATTCTCTCCTTCTCCCTCACTCCCATGTCCAATCTCACTGGGATCAGGAAAAGGACAAGATGAAGAGCATATTGAGAGGCATTTGAATGTCACTTTTGCAAAGATGAAAATAAACTAAGCAAATCTTTGTTTACAAAATAACATTGGCTCTACTGGTGTTATTTTTTAATACTACTAAAGGAAATTAATTAATTACTTGGGTACATTCTGGATTTGTTTAGTATGTTTATTTCCAAAGATTGTTCTGTGATATGGATAAATGATGTTGCATACAATTAAATCGAGTTTCTCTCTGCAGGCATCACTACAGTATTGACCATGACAACTTTGAGTACCATTGCAAGAAAGTCCTTACCCCGTGTCTCCTATGTCACCGCTATGGATTTGTTTGTGACTGTATGCTTTCTATTTGTCTTTGCTGCTCTGATGGAGTATGCCACGCTCAACTACTACTCAAGTTGCAGGAAACCAAGCTGTACTAAGAAGAAAAAGTCGGTAAGATGGGAACATTTAAATTTCTTTTCATATGCAGCTCAGAGAGCAGATAATCATTCATTAGTAGCCTGTAATGCCATGACACTCCACTCCTCGGAGATTTTGCCTGTTTCTGGTGTGATCTGCCCTGAAAGCTGATGGAAGAGTTACCTGCAGGAACAGTAGAAGCAGTTATGTGCCTGCTCAGATAGGTCTATTCCTAACTGAAGCAGCCTGCTGACTACGAAGCAGCAACCCTACCTATGTGTCTTTTGTCCTTATTAACTGTGCTGGTAAGTATAAAGGGCTCCCACTGAAACAGATTGCATAGCTTGTTATACAAATCAAGTGTACAATATACACACCAGTATGTATTGAATCCATTGCTATTTCACGGCTTAGCAGGTCTAGAGATATTTATGAACTTCACAAACAGAATATCCATGTCTCTACTGGGAACCAGCACTTGATTTTAGCCCTGTGCACAAAGGCACATGTTGCAAAAAAAAAAAAAAGAGGTCACTATACACGGTTGCATTTTTGGCCAAAAAAACACTTCCAAGTGTAATACCCAGAAACACAAAAAAGCTGTTTATTTGCAATGAATTAAAACAATCATGCAAGAAGAATTGCCTGGTATACTTCATAACTGTCTATGAGAATGTGAGGGAGCAGTTTAATAGAGAAAAAAAACACAGTGTAAGCAAAGGGAAGGGGATTCTGCACTCAAGATCAGCGAACACGTCTTATCTGTTCAAGATCAGTAATTGAAGATGTTGGATGCAATTGTGTATAATGGAGGAAATAAGAACATTTGAAATCAGAAATCAAAGCCAAATAGGAAAAGTGTGAAAGAGGAAGAGAGAGAAATCTAAATTTAGGGAATAATAGGTCAAGAGATAAAAAGGGATTGAATGAAGTGCTATAGAAAATGATTGAATGAAGAACTAATGAAGGAAAAGCTGAAAGAAATACAGGATCAGAAAAAGCCTAGAAAGCCACAGACTTAGTCAATGAAAACTCCATTAAACCTATAATAGCTTTTTGTAAAAATATGTTGCACGTAAGAGGCAAAAGAGTGTTACCAAAGGAAGAGTGTGAGACAGTCAAAATGAACTTGCTAATGATCAGACTAAAGTTGCCATCCTTTAGAAAGACTGAATTAGAAACTCATGAGTATCTGTTAGTAGGATGCATTTCCAGACATGAATGAAGATAAGGGAAAGCATGTAGAATTGATGAGATTTAAATTAATACCAGAACAAATGCTCACTTAGCTATTGTTTGACAGATAAATAAATGTAATGATCTGAGAAAAGATTTTAACTGTATGGGAACTAGGTGCACATTCTGCTGAGGTTTCAAGTTTTCAAGTGTACAGATTATTATGCTGAATATACAGAACACAAAGCATTAGGTCTTTTATGAACAAATGCATTGATTCAAGTAATGCTATTGAACTTAGATGCCTATGAAGCAATCAATAAGTATGTTTTCTCCTGAATAATTCTTTTGTTATCTTCATTTAAGCTACCTGATGTAAGTTTTGGTCATGTGATGGTAAGTAGACTACATTATTCAGTGAGAGCACTGAGGTCATGAATGTGTGGTTGACGTTTACTTGCACTAATTCCCGAGAAAGCTGTATTGCTATGTTATGCTTTACCGTGACTTCACTATAAATATTGTTTTGGTAAAAGGTCAGTTTGTTTTCAGCTGTGGCAGAGGAACATAGCTGCCTCTTTCTATCAGAATTTACCAAATGATTTGGGAGGGAGAGGGGTCAAGTATAGAACATTGTGTGCTATTTTTACATCAGGAATTTTGTGTGTCCGCTTTATGTAACACTGCAGTTTCTCATTACATTTTATAAAAAAGTAATAAGCACAAGTTATGCCATAAACTTATATGGAGTTTTAACTAAGTGTCATCTAAAATAGTTCATTTATGCGTATCTGCAAAATCTTTAGCAAGCTTGCAGCTGGATTTTCAAATAATTTAGGCACACAAGTTAAACACAGTTAGCTGTACTATATCTAGAAATGGAATCTGTACAGCAGCAATAAACTTGAAACAGAGCACAAAATAAGTGTCTGTAAGTTGTATGAAATCTGAAACTGAAATGTATGCTATAAGACATACAAATATAAAGCATGTAGAAACACACAGAAGGTAAAGTTATTTAGCTGGTTGAATGTTAAGTTATCAGATAAGAACAGAGTCAGAACTAAACCAGTGGTTTTTTGCATTTCTTGGTTGGGATAGGCTGAAGTTTATCATTTACAACTGCTAGCTCCACGTTACTAGCCTATCTTTTACAAATAATGTTATACATCTTTTTTTTTTTTTTAACTTGAGTGTTCTGGTGTATTTGAAGACCTTGTATAGCTTTGAAAGTCTACTCATTAAAAATGAATGTTTTACAGCAAGCATCGCATTTATATGCTCTCTGCTGATGTCACTCCCTTGACAGAGTTTTCTGAAAGATGAAGTTGAAAGGCCACTTCGAATGGGTAGTGACACTTTACTTTTTCCAGTTAAAAATGATGAGGAAAAGATACACGGTTAAAATTACATTAGGGTTTAACAACCTATGGTTTAACTAGTCAGTCTGATTTTCTTGGAAAGTATCTCCAGCATTTTCAAATTTCTTACTCTTTTCTTTTTTTCACCATAAGACAGATACTGAGTAGGGCCTCTTTTTTATACAACTTCTGTGTTCAAATTATAGCTTAAATTGCTGAAAGAAGCATTTTGTCTTTTACAGCCTTGTAATGGTGACACCTAAAAGGTGAAATTTACTAATCTTAGTAAATCCATGTTCAGGTAATCCCACCCCCTTTTTTTTCCTTCTGGAACACATTTATATCTTGTCTGAAATAATGGTATTAAGCATGTTTAACACTCCATCTGAACTGCCTTGTCCACGGTAGACCACCGGGGTGGGACTGGACTGATGCCCACTCCATGTGCACTATTTTCCTACCAACCCAGATCAGCTGAATATGCAGAAGACAGCGGGGACTGTCCACCTTCTCCTGGTATCTTGTCACCTCAAGACACCTCCTAGCTGACAGAGATAAAAACAACCAGATTAGTCTCTCTGTATTATCAGGGCATTTATTTTATCATCTGTCATGAGCAGATAGTTGATATAAAAAACAACAACAAAAATTCCCAGGCTATTGAGAAATGAGAAAGTTTCCTTTGCAGACTCAGAGTACTTATTTATCCTAATTTACCAAAATTTAACTTAGCTTTTCTTCTTTTTAACATAAATATTTTAGCCAGGCATGGAAAATTTCAGTCCCTGAGTAGGAAATTTTCATAAGACTCGCAATAAATTTATAATATATGACCCAGCGGTATAGCAGAATTCCATGTATACTCTAGTCATAGTTTTTTTTCTCCTCAAAGTGCTACAGTCAAAAAAAGATTGCTTGTGCAATAAGCTTAGACCTTTTTCACCTGGCAACACATTGTAAGACTCTGAAATCAGCCACCCAGAACTTTACAAATGATAGAGAGGACCATAAGGGTGTAATTTCTGTCATGTAATCTGAGAGATATAGTCATTCACAACAAACAGATTTGCAATACTCTGCTCCTAAACTGCAATCTGCTTGGAGTCCACAGCAAAACGCACCTGAGAGATTTTAGCCATTTACTTATGATGAAATGGATTGTGTCCAGAAGTAATTGACTGGATTCCATAGGGCAGTTGTTCAGAGGCAGTTGTCTATGTTGATGATGCCAACACATAAGCAGAGGGGTGCCACGTCAAGTTCTTAGCTCAGGGACCAGCATTTTTAGTGAGATGGGTAATATTACAACATGACAAACCAAAAGATTTGTAGAAAGAAAATGAAGTCAATAGAAAAATAAAAATTTCCACTGAGGCACATCAGTCATATCACTAATGTTTTCCACATCCAGCATGAAGGTTTTCAGATACACACTAACACCTTTGACAGGAAATGCTGAGTACTTTGAATAGAAAGTGTGAAGGCAAGGACCCAGAGCATCCTCCTGAGTGCAATCAGTCGTGACTAGCTTGTTAGTGCATAGCCAGCCTGCTCCTGCAGGCAAAGGCAAAGCTCAGCACAGTCACAGGGAAAGGAAGGGCACCTTAGGTAGAGAAAACTCTGCTGACAGGGCTGGTGTCTGCTTTGTCAGGGCAGTGCAAACAGGCAGCGAAGCTGATGGGACCTTTTCTAGTGATGTCAGTGGAGGAGGTGACATTTGTGAGGGTGGAATGGGTGGCTTAATGAGAGGGGAGACTATTGTGAGAAAGCATCTTTCATGACAAAGAAAATTATATGACAGAAAGCTGACAAAGTGTAAATAGGGAGTACATAGAAGAAGGAGAGGTCTGTAGGCATGAATGGTACTGTGAGGATGCATGATTATCAAAGTGTCTTATTTCTGAGCATGATTAGTGTGATAAGCACTAAGGGGACATGCCTAGGAATGGCATTTTGAAATCCTGAAATGATCTGAAATACTGAAATGATCACTATTTGTTGCTGACAATTTCTGGTTTTATAAATCATGATAAAGTTAAGAGGCAGTGAATGCATCTATGCTAAGTGAAGGTCATTCTATAATTAAATGGAGAAGGGGGATATTTCCTTATTTTTCAGAATCCACTCTTAAATGTAGTGGCTGAAAATATTTAAAACAACTTACAAATAATATTCTGACAGGTAAGTGAACTCTTCAGTGGGAAAAAAAATTATTACTGGGAAATATATGCTTAAGTTATCCAAGTAGAAAATATACCTAGAATTATTTAACTTGCCACTCCACAGTATCTTTACAGAATTTAATCGGAAAAGGCATCTTTTGAGGGAAAGAAAGATGCTTCTTAAATCTAGAACTCTTAAATATTGACCACTTATTCTCAGCTCCTTTGATTTTTCCTGTGATTATTAACTTTGATCTTCATCATCCATGAAAGCTTATCAAACTGTTGTGGGGTTTTTTTCTCTCCTCAGAATTATTCTGTACTTGATATGAGACCACCAACTACAGTCATCACATTGAACAATGCCATGTATTGGCAAGAATTTGAAGATGCCTGTGTCTATGAATGTCTGGATGGGAAAGACTGTCAGAGCTTTTTCTGTTGTTATGAAGAGTGCAAATCAGGCTCATGGAGGAGAGGACGAATTCACATAGACATCTTAGAACTGGACTCTTACTCCAGGGTCTTTTTTCCTACATCCTTCCTGTTGTTTAACCTGGTCTACTGGGTTGGATACCTCTATCTTTAAATGTTGCCTGTAGCGGTGAAGACTGCTGTGTTTTCTCACTGTGGATGGATGGTGAAAGTGCAGACAAAGTGAAGGACACGGTCAGTTTCATCTCAAATTATAAAGACATTAACCTTCACCTTCTTCATCACCATCACAGAGCCTGATGAAGAATTTTAATATGTGATTTCCTGAAAAAGAAAAACATGGAAGAATTCTCTCCAAACTGCTATTCATTTTAAGGAAAAAATTCTTACAAAATTCAGCTGAATTTGTAGTGTAAGTGATGGTTATGAACAATTAATGTATATTAGAATCTCTACTATTCTCCCTTGGCATAGAAGCTATTCACAATTCAGGCAAAGAATAAATATGTAATTTTTATTTTTCATTCCCATACTTTCTTCAAATTGCTGTCATATCTCTGAGGCTCAGAGCAGTGTACACTGGCACTGGCAAATAAGCCAAAGCCAACAAAACAACTCATTTTTATTTAAATTTACTTGAGCTTTATCCCATAGGTTTTGGGAAATATTTCATTAGTGATCTCCTTGATACAGAGTAGAAGACAGCAGAGAAATGTCTCTGGTGGGATCAAACCATGAACACTACTTTCTGCAAAGGTCTGGGATTTGTGGAATTAGCCACTTACCTACACATATTGATTTTAACCTACAGGTGAAAAGGCAGAGTGATAAGAAAGCTATTATTTTGATATAAATAAGACTTGCCTATCTCTGAGGCAGCTGTAGGCATAACTTCTACAGTTTTTCAAGCTTTTAACTGTCTTTTTTATGACTGGTTAAACACAGGATTGTCACTGATTCCTAAAGTACTCTACTTGAAGCAGGACAAGATTCCTGCTTGTTTGTGTCATTGTAGCAGGTCACAATTGATAGCCCATGAGTAAAAACCACTATATACTAGCACCAGGAACATGTGACTTTCTTTGGATTTCAATTTACTAAAAAGTGCAGCCATGCATTTTTATTTTTTCTCTCAAAGTTGTTTCACAAAATTGAAAAGTGTGTGCCAAATGATTTTTTTTGTTCATTTAATAAAGTTAAACACTGCAGTATTTACTCATGGCAGTTGTTCCCTGGGTCTAAGATGAAGACTGAACACTTTTTACTTGAATAGTGCATTACAGGAACTCAATTGTGACACTTGAATTAAACAAGGAATAGTTACCATGCATAGAAGGAAGTTACTTTCATTCTTCTCCTAAATTTTCAACAATATTTTACTGTAAAAAGCAATTTTGTATTTTTCAAGCTTTTGACCATTAAATTCTTGTTACCCATTCTTTCAAAAACTAGTTTTACAGTGTTAATCTAGATGACATCTTTTACAGAATGTCTATGTGATTGTTATTAAGCAAACAAAGCAGATTCAGAATTAAACAGAAATAGCTTTTCACTACTTTTGGATGACACATAGTTACAAAAGATTGAGGTTGAAACATGCCTAAGACCATAATTCTATTTATTTTCTCTTCTGGAGATATTTTCTTTTTATATTCTCAAAAAATGTGTGTCTCTTCCACATAGTATTTGATAAAAAAATGAATGGTGGATGTGATTGAAGAGGAGTTCCTTTTTTTCCCTCTTAAGCAAAACCCTGCAAACAAGTAAAAGCTAATGCAGTGATACTTCTAAGGGAACAGAAATGCTGTCATGTTCTTTGAAACATCGCTGTCAGTCATTTCTGTTGCTCTGTTCTTCCAGTGAGTTTTTAATTGAAAAAAGTCTAATGCAAAAGTTAATTGTAGTTACTCAAAATCTTCTGGTTTTCACTTTTCTGAAATATCAGAGATATAGGTAGGTTTAGGTTAGGGAGGGGAATCGCTTCTGTAAGGACTGACAAAATTCATGTTAGAAGCACAGAGAAGAAATATTTGGAGGCAGGATCTAAACCTTATTTTTAACAAAATCTGCCCATTCAGATGTCTGCTAAGCCAACAATAACCTCCTGGTTTCAAAACGTATGGTGAAGATTTTGCTAATTGTCATTAGCAAATTATTCTGTAAAATCTATTGCTCTGTAAACCTCTGTGTCCTGCACTTGTAAGTATGGATTTTATTTAAGAATGAAAGTAATATTTTATGCAGTGCAAGAAGGGGATTGAAGTTGAATATACTGATCTCTAATTATGAATTAATCAGCTCTAATAGTCACCTTCAGCCGTATTTTGAAAGAATATTAGAAATATTCCAAGCCTAAATAAAAAAATAAAACCAGTTTTCCTTTAGGGGGCTGATCCTGTAAACCCTCTGCACAATCAATTGGTTTTGGTGTTAGCATTGAGAAAAATTACACACAATAAGGTGCCTTCCACCATTAGATCTTGAACAGTAAAGTGAGGTTTATTTAACAATTGCATATTTGAGTGAATGCCCCGAGAGGAAGTGTGTAAGTGGAACGGTCCCATTTTAGATGACGAGCATAAGGTTTTCTCACACTCCTGCTCATGGCTGCCCATGAGTGCTGCTGAAAGCATGTAGTCCCATCAGATCTGTCTTTGGAAGACTGATTCTGCTAAGTCCAGTCATATTGCCTTTGATTTCATATTTTCATAAACAGAAATTGGAACCATACAGTTCCACTTTTTTTTTTCACTGTCCTAACCAAGAAAGAATCGCAGAAACTTCTGGCTTCTGCTCTTGTACTGAAAGCAGAAGATATATTCTACTGTGTCATTTATTCTACTTTGGGGTTATGTGCAAAAAATTGATTTATATGCAAGCTAAGTGGCTGCAGGCTGGCAGGTTCCTGAATCCATTCCTCTGCTTGTTCCTAGTTACTTGGTTAACTCTCACTGCCTTACTGCTCTGTGCTTTGGCAGCCATTGGTAAACCTTACAGGTCAGGGGAGATGGTCTTTCTAGGCTCTGAATCTTTCAAAATACAAGTATTCTGGAGACCTAGATGTGGTCTGCATATATCTATATGCTATATCATTCTGTAGTAGTAAGAATGTCCTCATTAACCTTCAGATATTCTTTTGCTTCTTTCACAAATTGAAAAAATAAAACACCACCATTTCTCTGCACTGTCCAATATGAAGTGCAATAACTGCATTTTAGAACATTTTCTTAGTGGATAATTTTATATTCAAGACTTGTATTTACTCAACTACTTTTTTTTTTTTGTTACTTACTTCTTCATTTTATTCTTCCAAGAAAGGAAATGGAGGAAGGCAAAAAAACAAATGAGCAGTGAAATGAATGCATTTGGATATATATGTAAAATCACAAACCCTAGTATCTTCACATTACATTCCTTCCTTGTTGAATTTACAGAAAAGATTGTGAGGATTTTTTTTTCCAGGAGGATCTAAAGTCAATCCTCTTATGCTCCTCCTTCAATTAAAAGTTGTTGGACAGTATTTTCCTGCATTGAGGGCAGCATTTTCAAGGCAAGTAAGAATGTATAAAAATACTGGTCTTAATTCAATCTTCTTAGTTCTTCTGGCCCTCATACTGAAAGCTCTATCTCTTATTCTTCTAAGAATAAGGATATAAAAACTTGAAGCCAGTTTATGCTGTCTCCATGTCCAGCAGTAATGTGGAACTGAAGTGCACCACACACCACAAAATTTTAATGCAACTTTCTAATCAAAAAGTATGGATGCAGTTTAAAACACTGTAGGCACTTTGATAACCTTTCTTCTCTTTCAGATGCTAATGTTCTGCTTAATCAACTCTTAACTGTATATTGGTATATTGTGCATACCAATAAAAATGATAAAAATTACAAAGCCCAGAACTGTCTTCACGGAGACTGTGATGAGTAGTGAAGCTAAAAGAAGAGAAATAAATTATTTTTTATTGCTGTGCAGTTCTTATCTGTCGCAGTCCTTTTATTCAATTCAATCCACAGCTAATTCCAAATCATCCGCCTGGAGGTTTGCACGTTCATCAGTTGGAACACAGGAGCCTTCAGTTGAGAGAAAATGATATTTTTGGAACTGAAGGCATCCTGCCAAATAACTGAGATAGCTATCTCAAACACTTCTGCAGCCTTAATGTGTCTCGTTGTCTAGCATTTCATGTTGCTGCATGAATTTATCACAACTCTCCTTACTTGGTCATTTCATGAAAGGAAGTTTGTTTGCCTCCTTTTAACACCAGATTTTACCATACATCTAGAAAAATTACCCTCCTGCCCATGCACCGAGCAATCAGGTGCAAGGAAGCTCTAGAGCTGCTGACTTTGTGGGGAGATAGACTCAGTATTTTAAGACAGACAGATTTCATTAGCCTCACAGTCTGGAGGGTTGGTGTTACCTTCTAAGCTGTAAAACAAAGCACCCATTGAAAGTTGTAAAGGCTGTCCATAACAGACTGTACTCTTTCCATTGACTGCTCTTTCCCAGTTTTGATATAATGCACTAAGAAAAGACAAGCTATATCCCATAATCTTAGTTGCCTACAAAATCAGATTATTTTTTTTCAAGATATCTTCTTTCTCACAGTGAAATCTTTGTGCCTCTTACATCAGTGCCTTTATCATTTCTTAATATTAAAGGATATACAATTCCTCATCTGAGAGTTAGAAAGAGGGGCAGTGACCTTGCTTCTTGAGCACCACAGTGTGTGGCCAATATTCTAAACATCTTCAGCCTACAGACTGAGCATTTGCCTGCTTTTTCTTTATTTTTCTAAGTAGTCTGTAGGTTTCTTATTTCCTAAACATTAAGAAGACTGCAGTAGGATTTCAGCAATTTAGAAGAATCCTTCCTTCTTCACTCAGCAACTTCATTTCACCAAGAGATAGAGAGATTAAACTCAAGGTTGATGTTTACCTCATCCAGATAAATTTCCAGAAAACTATTTAAAATAGGAAAAAAAGCAGACTATTCATTGGGAATGCAGTTCTACAGCTGAAAGGTGAGATTCTTTTTCCTTTAGATGGTTTTTCTTTTTCTGAGTTAATTTAAGATCTTTCCTCCCTCCACCTATACAAATGTCAAGCACAAAATTAGCTCAATTTACACTTACATACTGAAAAAAAGTATGGTTTCATTATTCTTATACTATATCTTTTACATATAGTCTAGGAAAATTCATTATGAAGTTCAGTGCATCAGAGTTGGACCTCTCTACTTTCTATCAAAACATGCATTTTGATCTTCTAATCATTTGTTATTTAGGAAGGATAAGCAGAAGATGTGGTTATGTTTATTCATATGTCTAGGAGTAGGCTTTCTCAAGGACTAAACCAGGCAAATAAGGCACTGATACAGTCAGTTTCTTGCCAGGTATTCAGCAATCTAGGTAATGAATGGCATTAGAGAACACACAGCAGCCTCTTTGGTATCACAAAAGCACTCGTGTAACTTTACTTGGAGCCCTAAGCCAGCCCGTGGAGCTTTTTACAGGGGAACCCAGGTGCTCCCCTTAGTGTTTAATACAGCACTTAATATTCTCCTAGTGTCTCTTTATCTTCTTGCAGCCTGTGACAGTGCTTGGGAGAGATGAAGCTGTACTCAATATACGCTAAAATACAAAGAATGAAATATTCACAGTGAAGCTGATGATGGCTTGTTGCAATGATGGCTTGTTGAGACTGTGTTATGATTACAAGTTTTGAAGAAAAGACCACTAGGTCTGAGTCAAAGCCTTGCACATTAATGAAGACCATTTACCAGAACAGGGGGTTTAAGTTCAAATACTCTTACAAGAAAATAGAAAGAGCATTGGATCATATTCTGGAGGGGTTGATTATCCATTGACTGTCTTCAAAACTAGAGGAGACTAGATCTGTAACTAAAGCACTTAAAGTGAGATTTGTGATTTACATACTTAAAGTGAGGACTAAACCAGGTAAATGTTAAAAATTCTAAATTGCACATTAATATAAAATGGATTAAGTGAATAATATGGATGGCATATGCTTAAAAAAACTACTGACAAATGAGTATGGAATAAATCATGTTACTGAATCCATCCCATGCTTACAGACCACCTAGGATACTTAATATGGAGTGACTACTGAACTCATGGAAAACTGATGAAATAATTCCATCTGACAGTATTACACAGGCAACCCAGGGATGTATGCCTCTGCTAGACAGGGTGCTCCAAAGGAAAAAATTTCAGAATAAGCTTCCATAAAAGTGTTCATCTGAACAACAGTCAGAAACCTTGTGCAGAGAGATTACAGCATCAGTCCCCCATATTCTCTTTTGCAATGATTAAGGAATCCTGTGACTTTATTGTCATCCATGCTCACATGCAATACCAACCTTAAATCGTGGACCAACTGTGACTGTCACAAGCTGGAACACTAGCCTGGAGAAAATCTGAGACCAATTTCTGGCTGTCACAGGCTGTCATCAGACTCTGTTCTAAACTTTCAGTATGCTGCTCTCAAAACATTTTTTCCCACCATGACAAAACATGGATTTTTTTTTTTTTAAAGTGAGTGAAATTTTAGGAATCACATAAATACTGCCAACTATGTGCCAAATTGAATTTTCTTATGGAACACAGACAAAATTATAGATTTCTAATTATCTTTCCTTCCTAAGTTTTTCTTAGGGATGTGTGATTTTGTTGCTAGCAGTGCAGCTTGTGATGTCATAGTGAAATGAAAGTACAATTATGTGCCCAATGTGCCTTGAATAATACAGGTAGCACTAGCACCAGTATGTCATTCTAAGTTAGATAGCCATCTCCCAGACTGACCTAACCAGAAAAGTCAAACACCCACGTGCTTCATTTCCTCAAGTTCACAGATGACTTTTCCTTCTTGGTCACATCCATTCCAGTTTACTTTGTGTTAAGGAGTAGGGATGTGCTTCTAGAATACTATTTATATTCGTATTTTGATCCCAACATTTGTATTTCTGGATACAAATAAATACACATTATCAGAAAATGCAAGTATTGTGTGCATATGTTGGTGGTTGTATTTTCTTATAGAAGTTGAGGGCTTAACAAAATAGAAATAGATATCTGAAGATTTGCTTAAGAGAAAAGGCACAGTGTGTTACCTTTCTGATAGGGTATTCTTGAAAGGAATTTCATGAGTCCTCAAAAATATTTTCAACAGTGGGCATGAGCTCACTAAACTAAAAGATTTGAGACCACAGTTTATCCATGGGGCTAACAAAAAATGGGAAGAATAACCTACAGAATTCAAAGAGAAATCCAGAAATAAGCTGTGTCTTTTGCATAATCTGCTTGAATGTAAAGACTCTTCAATTTAAAATTTGTAATCAAATTTGGTTTCGAAACTTTCCCAATCCCAACTTTTTCAGTACACAATGATATTTCCTGGTAAAACTGTAGTCTGCATTTTTACAAGACCGTCTTCTTGATTTATGCTCTTTGAATGCAATATAATTCCTGCCTCTGTACATTCATGAACACAGAACTGTCAGTCTCAACCCACTCTGACTGTGAAATGCCTACTTCATTTCAGGATTCCAGTTCATAGTAACACTGGAGCTGACATCTGGGCCACAGATAATGCCGAAACTTCCCAGGTTTCTCATGTTCCCACAGATTTTCCTATCTGAGCTTGTTATATTTTCTGTATGTTCCTATCAGTAAGGCATGTTTTCCCAAAAGGTATTTTATTTCACAAAACCCAGTTATTAGTACTGACTTGTCTATTCAAAAACAAACATAGATTATGGACTTCCCTAACAGCAGCTGACATTTGTTATAACAGTGCTAGAAATGCAGTAACCAAGCAGATGTGGTTATGCCTCACTCCCCAGGATAACTGGTAAGCATAATCGTTGCCATGACTGTTTTCCTTCCACACATTAGTCATTAATGCATGCCATTGTCACGGTGTGAACACAATGCCAGCTCTTCTCCCTTATAGCTGGAACACCAGCTATATTCTTGCAATCATTCACTTGAGCATGTTGGCCCTTTCAGAGGTTTAAGGTGCTCATCCTGCCAAACTCAGAAGGCTCTGATACATCTTCCAATTTAATAACATTTCCTGCCCAGTAGGCTCGACTGTGCAATAAAGTATGATGATGAATCGTGCCAATAAGTTCTGCCTTTCTATGTTACCCTCTGTCTCACCACCACAAATCTAGTTAAGAACTGAATTACTGCTTGACAGTTTCAGTTCAAGTAAACTCAGTTTGTGAAATGGAAAATGAGCGAAGCTGAACATCAGGAAGCTATCCAGAAAATAAGGAATAAATGGAATAGACATCTTCCTACTGACTGATATTAGAAGACCACTGACACTAAATAGCCATAAAAAAACCTCACACTTTTAACGTTGGTTTATACATGGAAAGCACCAGTGTTAGCAATGCAAAATACTTGATATATAGTAAAGTTTCACATGCAGCAATGGGTGCCAGGATTTCTTTTTATTTATTAACTTCCATATTGTCTTTTTTTTTTTTTTTTTTTTTTGTAATTTATCTTCCTGTAGAATGCAACAGAACTGGCCTTAAAAAAAGAATTTTTCATGTAAGTAAAATCTGGGTGAATAGGAATTTCATTAGCCCATCCTCTAGTTTTGGGCAACCAATGCATATCATAGACATACATTTTTACATCCTATATAGTGGCTTTAGATTCTAGATTGTCAGAAGATGGAACATATTTATAGACCAAGTCTTAGTAACAGTGTCACCAATCATAACAGAGCTGAAAAGATACCCTTTGATAAGGTGTAGCTAGTCTGCTGCTGCCTTGCTGTTGCCAGGCAGGAGTCAAAGGTCCACCAGATGACAAAAACAAGGCAAATCAAGAAAAAGAAATTCTTACTATCCTGTGTGGGATTTTTTTACCTCTAACACCCATTTTTTTTCCCTCTATACCTGAATAGTACTGCTTAAGTCAGGTTAGAACATTGCTGTTAGGTATAGTCACAGCAGTGAGGGCATTGAAGGCTGTGCCAGCCCTGGTACCATGGTCCTGCGTGTATAATGACCAGGAGGGAAAGCAACATTGAGTCCTTTAGAGCTTAGTGTGATAGTCACCTAAAATACATGAAGGAGAAGACCTTAAAACACACAGGAGTGGAGGCAGTGACAGTTCATCCATAAGGCATCCTCAGTGAAAGCAACCATAAATACATTAATGAATGATTAGATTTTATCAGAAAATATTGGATTTTAATACATTTTAACTGTAGGTCAAGGCACTACAGAACCCAATAGAAACTGAATGGATAAAATTCATATCCAGTCAAAATCTTTCCCCTCCCAAAGCCCAAGGAATTTTGTTTCCACTATTTTTTACTACAAAATATTGTTGTTTTAAAGATACTGATGCATCTTCTACCAGAGAAAAGTTGGTAAATATCAGGTCAAATGCTTTGACCATTATTTTTTGATAGAACTGTCCACTCAAATCAATGACAACAATAAAAGTTAAATGCAAATTCCTATCGACCCTCCTTTCTACTGTCCATGCTAGCTGAAGTGTAAATGAGAGCTCTAATGCTTCTTAACTGATTATACAGAGAATCTATCTCAGAATCACTCACACGATTCATACTACATGTATGCTGTCATTAGTACACATTGACAGGGCAATTGACAATTCAGTATCTGCAAATTCAGTGAACTATAAACCACCCCACGGTCCACTTCTGGCACTTATGCTGAGGACTAAACAGAGAGAAACCTCAAGGAGTTCAGTAAGAGAGCAGACAAACCCCATGCTTTAATACAGGCTGGTAACCAGCCCACAGAGCAGCATGAGAAGCCAGTGAGGAGTGCGGCAATTGCCTGGTTGAATGCAAGGTAACAATGTGTTCTTATCACAGCTCATGCAACTCTATGATGGCCTGTGCTCTGGCTGTGCTCTGCAGATCAAAGGAATTTATTACTGCCCCGTGCTCAGCATTGGTGAGTGTAGGGCAGTGATAAATACACTGGGTTTGGCACGTCCACCCTGCCCATAAGGTCAAGGGTGTTGCTGAGAATCCAGAGGGAACCTGTTAGACAGCTTCTAAGATGATCGGGGTCCAGAGCAGATGTACCTTGAGAAGATGAGGAAACAGAACTCATTTGGAGTTGAGCTTAAGGGATGTTCTAAGTGCAAACTACAACTACTTGAAACAGTAACAAAGACATTGAAGCCACACTCTTAATCTCCTCTCAGCATTGCTGTAACATAGCAGGGGGCAGGTTAGGGGGCTGAGGTTGGAGATGTGGAACAGCTTTTCCACACCGCAGTACTACAAGAAAGGGGCTGTCTGGGAGAGCTTCCTCCAGAGAGGTTTTCAAGACCTAGATGGATTGAGCCTGGCCTCATGTTGATAGTAGTCCCCTTCAAGCATGAAGCTGAACTAGATGACTTCAAGAAACCCTCCACGTTCTAATCAACATATCTCTGATTCTAGAAAATAGTTTTTTCACCAGTTACCTCTTCCATAAATATTCAACTAGATCCTGTCATGGTTTAGGAATGGTATTTCCCAATCTAGTGCTCCCACTGAAGTCACTCTGGCACTCGCTTCCCCTCCCCCTCCAGCTGGAACACAAAAGGCAAAGATCATGGGTTTAGATAAGAACAGTTTATTGGAAACAGCAATAAGATAAGAAACTAATAGAAACAGCAACGATATTAACAACAAAGTGTGCAAAGAGAGAGTGACTTACAGGCCAAATGCTCACCAAGCCTGGTACAATGAAAAACAATGGTGGAGGGCTTCCCTAGGTCCACCACACTTTCTCATGACCAGAAAGGAATGCTCTTCTCATAAGCAAGCATTCTTTTTTTCCCACCCCTGGCAATGGAGTAAGGTGTATTGAATAACATAGTGTCTTTGCCAGAACCAGGACAATACATAGTGAACAATGACATAACTAAAACCAGCATATAATCTACTTTGGCATTGCTGCTACTGTTCATTCTTTGAACAATTTGTCTTTTTATATAGCACATAAGCCATGTCAGGAATCCCATTGTGCTTTCCTGGTGAGACCTCTCAAAGCCATCTAGAGAAATGGATTTTTTTATGACTGTGCAAAGTCAAAGTCCCAGTTTGAACATGTCATTTATGTCAATGCATTTTAATATATGTTGCTGCCCCAGTTTTGTCAAATGAAAGAGTAATGATTATTATGCAGCTTCTTAAAAGAAGCATCTGATACCATCCCGATCTTATTTTCCCCTTGCAAATTTGAAAATTATACTATTTCCATATTGTGTTGTACAAAGGAAAAACCCTAGCTGCTTTTATTGGCAACATACAGGCTACATCTACACAAATCCAGACTGAAATAGGCAAAAGTATTAATCTTGAACATTGAAATACATGAATGAGTAACAGGTTAAATGTTACAGAGGTGTGGTTCACCATGTCTATAATGTGTGAAGATGCTTTGGTGTATAAAATAAACAAACAAACAGCATGTCTCACAAAAAATTAATCCCGTTTCTAGCCCTTATGCTAATGTAGGATGTACTAGATCTTCCAAAGTCATTTCAGCAACTAGTGGACAACAGATTACTTTTTTTTCCAACCTCTTTTTATATTACATATACAAATAAAAATAAAATAACCTTTAACTGCCCGTGTTTTGCAGCTAATGTGCAGCATGCATTTATATCCAAAAGGATGGAAGAATGGGTTCTCTACAAAGTTCTTGTAAGTATCTTCTCTTCTGGCCATGTACAACACCAGCAATTCACAAGTGGGAGACTGTATAGATAGATGAACACAAAAACTTATCAGGAGGTTGAGGTGTTGACTTAGTGAGCACATTTCTAGCATGTATCTTCAGCTCAAAGGTTGCCACTGTATATGTGTTGTGTGTGTAGATACATTTGCTTAATAGAGGCGTTGAACTCACTAGTTGTACAGGTGTGAAACAAAGGCAGATGGAAACTGATGACCGTATGAAGACAGTTCCAGTACAAGTATTGGCTACACAGATCTGTGGATAAACCTACCAAAACAGACACACTTAGCTTTGTGCAAATTAGATCACAGTGCCATCTGCTATGCAGCTGATTCTAGGAAGGGGTTGGTTTACATAGTTCACTCCAGAGGTATTGGAAATATCAGGGAGGAAGGCTTTTGGCAGCAGGATCTCATCACATGGCACTGTGTCAGGTGAGGCAGTGAAGGGTGGCTTCTGCACAAATAGGCTGGAGCAGTATATGTCCTAAGGGGAGTTCAATTCACAGCATGGGTTCATCTACGCTGTGTCTATGTAAGATACTGAAATGCAGCTCAGTCACACAGAGCATTCCAGAAAAGCAAAAGCCAGGAAAAGCTCAATCTGTAGGCAGTAGGCACTTGGGTGATCTGTGAAGTGCTGTCAGCCCTTCCATGTCAGCATGCAGGACAGGAGATTGCTGCTTGCTGCAGATCTGTGTAGACAGTTGGGTGTGAATTTCTCCCACACCTGCCATGTGCCAGGTAAAGACAGCAATGCACCACAGGCAGAAAGCAGGGCCTGCAGGTTTACAAGTGTGGAGTATCTAAGACATTGATGATTCTGGGAGCTAATCTATGTATTCACATGCTTTGTTCCCTAGTCTATAGTCCCACAGATATCATTTTCACTTCAGCCCTCCCCCATCAAAAATTGAAACACCATAACTCTTTCCATGTGTGAGAGGAGATCTGTAAGAACAGGAAAAGAAAGGACCCTTCCAAGCAATGTGCTGCAGTTAGCTATCCAGAAAAAAAAAAAAAAAAAAAAAAAATCACTATTTCTACATTGCAAGATCCCAGTCAAATCAAATCTTAAAGGAAAAAAAAAATCACAGCACAAAACAAGGTTCATCTGTCCAATTATAGGTATAAATATTATTGATTCTTTCACTGGAGTTACTAATCTAAATTCTCTTTACAGCTGATGGAGGGGCACAGACAGTTCTGAAATGCAAATCGTCTTATTTTAAAGTAGACATCTGAAATTGAAAACATATAAACTATACTCAAAGATACTTAATTTATTTTTCACCATTTATAAAGAGAGTCTAAATGGAGTCTAATCCAGTCATAAACATTTACAATTAGGAAGATTAATCCCACCTATGCTATCTCTTAAATGTCACCGAGGAACACAGAACAAAAATAGCATAAGAAAGATATGTAAGCAATAGTGCAGCTACAAGAAGCAGAGCTAGATGTGGGGATTTTCCTGCTCTTTCTAGGACTAAGGGAAAATATACAATATCTGCTACATTATATTGACCACACCTGCAGTATCATGGTGCAGGCTTCTTGCATTAGCACAAGTACAAGGAGAGTTTCTGCTCTGCTGGCACTGAGTGGTATATGAGATCACTCACTGTGCAAAGAGCTCTGCACTAAAGAGCTCTTTCTCCAGTTCAAGCCATCTGAAAATAATCAGCTCAAATATTTCTAGATTTCACCACAACATGCAGCAGTTTCATACCCAAAGGTACCTATATAAAGAAGTATATGGCACAGTGGTCTCGAAAACTCCTGGTCCGTTCCCTGTAATACAGGAATGAAGTGTCCCAACTTATTTTCCAGTTATGTTCTAAATTATCTCAAACCTTTTCTACACAGACTAAGGATGAAAACATGTAGGAAAACGAGATGATGTGGAACAGGAAATACCCATATTCTGAAGAAAATGCACAGTCTTGTGCTTGAGGAACACTCCAGTAGAGTGAAGTGCTGCATATTATATAGCACATCTAAGTACATATGATACCTCAGAGGAACAGCTTCACAGTTTCTGTCATTTTCTTACTGTCATTTTGAAGTTCCATCATCAGTCATTTCATATTGTGCTCTGCTAAATGTTGTCATAGATATTTTTATTTCTATCAAGGCTACGGTGAGCTAATTAGTCATACTGAAGTGTTCCTGCCATAGTTATTTGTGTTAAAATAACTGCTAAGAATATAGACAAAGTAGGCTATGATGCAGTCTTTTAAATATCTCACTAAAATATTGTTTGCCTATTACAAAAACACTAGCAGAAATATGCTGAGAACCTTGTGTATGAATATGCAGAAGCATCTCTCTTGTCTGTTCTTCACTCATGCCATCGAGACCTTGCTTTTTTACCAAAATTAAGGTGAAGATCTTACTGCCACAAAATGATGATATACTGTCCCTGTGGCATTAAACAGTGGGCACTTCTCAAATCCCTGCATACAGTCTCCCCTCCCATTTAATAACTATCCATCACACTTTCCAGGAAGACATTCTCAATGGATAACAGGGTATGTCTGTGTGTTGTGAATATACTGTCACATAAGAAAAGCACTTGCCGAGAAGTATGGAGGCAAAATGATCAGCATGCATAGCCACAAAACATGTATTCTCACATCCATACGGTCTATACCAAGAGGTAAGCTATCCCTCCTTTCTGACTTGCACTTTATCCTCTATTTGGCACAATATGAAGAATAACTCCAAGATGGCAGAGCCATATGAATGTGAATCCTAGCTGGAATGGCTTTTCCTACTTCTCTCACAGAACATCCAACAGTCTTTTGACAGAGATTGGCCTCCGTTCACAAATGGGGATGTGTCCATTGTTATCGGCATAACAGGGAGTATGGCTGCACTTCTGTCTGGACATAATTGCTGCAGAAATTGTATGAGACACACAATGAATGTTACTGCTTAAATATTGGTTCAGTGTGACTCACCAGAGTCAACTTGCTGTTTTCATTAATCCTATTAAAGCTTACTTGTCAAAAGGATGAACCTGCCATGCCTGTTCTCCAACTCCAGTGTAATTGTTCCTCCATCCAGCTGCTGTAGAGCTGTTTTCTACTTTTGTTTGTCTCCTTTTCATAATGTGAGAAGACCATGCCACTTAGTTTGACAGTCCTCTGGAGTAAGAAGAATAGGAGCTACATCCCTTTCTTTGGAAAATAGCAACATCCCTTGTTTAAGTAGTGCTCCTTGAGGATTAATAAAAATAGTTTTCATGCATTTTCCGAGAGAGAGAATTCCCCTTCTCCCTTCCCCTCTCCTCCCCTCCCCTCCCGTCTTTTCTCTTCCCCTCCCATACCCTCCCCTCCTCTTCCCTTCCATTCCCTTCTCCTTCCCTTCATTACTATTTGTCCACTTGCTACATGCAATTAACCTGATAGGCAAAGGTGAGTAAATACTTGTTTCTGTGAGCTGACAGGTAGGTAGCAGCATGAGTGATGTGCTGCTTGTCTGAGACAACAGAGATACCCAAAACTCCTACCCTTCTGCTTAGGTTCTTAAATGAAACGAACCACATGGTTAGAGCTGTATGGAGCATTTTACACTATTGTTCCTCAGCCCTGTTAATGGTAAATACAAATCCAACACTTTAGTAATATCAAAATTCACTTGAAAAGAATATACTCGAAGACACAGTAGTTAATCCTCACATAAAACCTACAAAAATTGGAAATACTTCCACACTTGGGAATATTTTTCAAACCAACACATGTACATTAAAGTGAGAATGTTCCTGCAAGTCAAGGGCTGCAACAGGGTTGAGAGTGCCTCTCCATTCTCTTTGATAATTTCAGATTTTTAGTCAATAGTGTAATTTCATTATGCTGTAAAGTATTGGACCCATTGTTGAGCTAAAGTGCTAAACTGAAAGGTGCTTTTCCTTCCTTCCTTGTTCTGAGACTATGAGGTTTTTAAATGTTACATTAAGACCAGAAAAATTATTCTAACCCTGTCATTAATTCCACAGAACATTTAAATTATTGAAGTATTTTGCATATTAATAAGTGTTTAAGTGGTTTTTTAGTGCTGCATACTTCATTACAGATTTAGTCATGCTTTATAATCCTGTTGTTTTAACATATAAAAAGGGAAAGGACAATGTATGTAACAAAGATTCATATTACATCTAAAAGCACATCACAGCTAATGATATAGTTGCATTACATATATTGCTCACCAGTAAGTTTCAAGAGGTTTTTGTTAATTTTAAACACTTTGTTTTTTCATAGTGCTATGTACTGAGATTGACTTACAAAACATCTATGTGCTTCAGTATTCCCAGAACAGCTCCTTGCAGAAGGAGCTATCTGACATTTTTACAAAAATTGTTACTGTTAACCTCACTCTGCAATAAAACCTCTCATACCCAGAGTGGCATTGCTCTCAGTTTCAGGTGGCTAAATATTATCTAGACATCTAATTCCCTTCCTAATTAATGAAAATAATTAAGAAAAAGCTTCTTTTAAAGGTTCTACTCTTTTGCATGGGTATAGCATACACATCCTTTGCTCACATGCAAGCACCCTATACCAATATTATTGACCTTGCCTCAGCTGCCTCAAGACAGGCACAACAGAACCTGTGTTATATCTGTCAGACCCAAGAAAACCCTAAATAACCCAGGGAGTCTCAGATGACATTAGCTACCCATGTATGAGCAATTCACATTGTAATGAAATGCCCTGCCTTCTTCTGTCACCTCATATAAATGGAAACAAGGCAATTAGAGCTAGATTCAGTGCCCAGGGAGCCCACATTACTGCAGGACATAGGGGATGCCTGTGTCCACTGATGTAAAAGCTGCAATGAGCCATGTTATTCTGTGGCATCTCCTATACCTCAGAAAAAAATTTTTTAGAGCACTTGACTAAGACCATCAAGAGAAGCTAGTGATTTGGGCACAGAAAAGGGTTTCAGTTGCAGTATTCCAGTTTCACAGGGTGGCCTTTGTCCCTGAAGAGCAAAGCTGAAGGTACAAGCTTCTTGTAGGCTGGCCCACGTGCTGTGGAGACCAGCTCAGATGCAAAAGCCTTTGCTAATTACCATAAAAGGGCCTTGTCACCCAAGTCACTTGGTGAATAGTACTTCCAGAAGTGGGCTTTTAGACCTCTCTATTATTCAATTACTTGTGGAATTGGGGCCGTGAGGTTGCCAACCTGTGTATTTAGCAAACTGTTTTAAACTCATCATACACAAAATGAAAATAATGCCATTTCCTTAACTCAGAAGCACTGCAAGAAACAGTACAATAAAACTGAGAAAATATGGTATCAAGGTTCTTCTTAGTAACACAGATGAAACCTGCTTCTGGATGCTAAAGAAGTTCCATACCATCACACATTTCATTCATCATGTTAACCACAGACTGCAATAAAAAGGAGTTAAATCTAGCACTGTTTCTTTAGGCCTAAACGATCTGTGAACATAAGAAAGTTTATTTGCAAACAAAAGTAATTTATATGGGGGAATTGTTAGACATCTATTTAGATGTAAATGATTTTCAGACTTGAGCTTCATGGGTTTTGCTCTGTCATTCATTTAAACAAAAATGTCCTATGCACTGTAAGTATCTTGAGACACACTTCAAACAATCTCACAGCACGTGCAGTTCTTCCTCTAAAGTGCTTGGATACAATGGAAATTAATACCAAAGAAACACCTATAAAAAATGTAATTCCAGCTTCTTAGACAAGCCAAATTTTGAACCTTTATTGTGATGTAAATTTG
Organism: Myiozetetes cayanensis; assembly: GCF_022539395.1. Classification (NCBI taxonomy): domain Eukaryota; kingdom Metazoa; phylum Chordata; class Aves; order Passeriformes; family Tyrannidae; genus Myiozetetes; species Myiozetetes cayanensis. The sequence goes on along the minus strand of NW_026087742.1, from coordinate 84,407,083 downwards.
AGTAACATTCTAAGTAGTTCTGAGAAATGTCAGCCTTAGTGTATCAAAACTGTTTAATACTATCTTCTGTTTACACATTTCACCTTTCTTATTTTATCTATCATTGCCTATAGGACTTTGCAAGGTTTCTGGTTGATGGCTAAGGGATGAAATTTGTCTACTTACCTACTGAAATGTGGTCAAAAGGCTAATGAAATCTTTGGGTAGCAATGGTAAAGAAGCCATAGCAGTGTTACATGCGTCAGAGGACAGTCTTTACTGGAATAAGCCAGGTCAGGGAGACACTTTCTTGATCATGATCAGACTTATTACAACCAAAACCACGTCATCCTCATCCATCTCTGAAGTCAGTCATGATCCATTTTAAAATTCGGTATTTTCCCCTTTATACTTTTGGAAGCTGGTTACAGAGGATCACTGACTGGGTATTCTCTTCCAGTACCCACTCCAATTCACTGAAGACCACTCAACCATTTGGTCTGAAAATCCCCAGATTTCATTTCTGTATGAAATTCTGTTGCTGACAATTCAAGGCAATGCATAAACATTGGAGAAAAAAAAAAAAAAAACAACAAGAAGACTGGCTAAAAGATTTAAATATGTTTTAGAGCATCAAGGTGAGATGATTGCAAAAATATCCCACATGACCAGGTCAATTGGAGACGCAGTTTTGTAGATAACTAAGTTGCACTACATAAATAATGGAGATTAATCTTTTTAACTTATCAGTGACAAGTGAGGTGAGGGCTATGTGGGGAGGAAAGTTTGAAGAAGCAGGTTGTGCTATCCAGCATCAGCCCAGCAAGTCAGGGAAAGGGTGAACGCTATCCCAGGCCACGTGAGTCTCGTGAGTTTCAGGAACTTCAGAGAGAATCCACTAAGGTGGATCTGCAGGATGTGAGCTACCAGTGCCCAGATGCCTGCCTCTCTCCTAGAGGTTTGAGGCAGGCCTTGGGGGTCCTAAACGGATCTCTGAAAGAGCAGGCTGCTGTACTCTTTTTGGCACCACAATACTGCTCCTGCCAGCACTGTTCCACCACATGAGGAACCTGCTTGCTCTGCCCTCCAGTGATCCCTCCAAATGTTCTCCCAAAGCCAGGTCCAGGAAATGAAGGGCTCATTTATGTCCCCTTTCCTCTACTGTGGGTGCTAGAGAGCAGCCAGAGGCTCTGTCCACAGAAATGTCCTGGGAAGCACATTTTCTCTGCTCCCTAGGAGTTTGGGATACATTCCTGGATCGCTGCTGGGAAAAAAACTACTACTACTACTCCTCCATAAGCAATTAAACTCCTGACCATCAGTCCTCCTCCGTCGCTCCTTGTCATGTTTCCTTACAGAAGCTTTCATAATCCTTCAAACTCCAAACTTCAAACTCCCTATGCCCATTCTGCTTTCTTTGCCTGCTGCAAGGCCAGGCAGGAACAGGAAGAGGTCAGGGCACCTTTCGGTGTTCTCCCATCTCACTCAGTCTCATGTAGATTTCTAACACATATACATGTATATTTATGCCTATGGTTAATTCCTGTTCCAAAGGAAAAGGGTGGCTAATCAGAGGCTGTTCTGAGCTCGTGTGGGTATGATGTGTTCGAAAACCATCAATAAACTAATCTCAAAGCAGTGTGAAAACAGGTGGGGAGTGATATTAGTGGAACTGGCAGCTTGTGTCTGTGCAGGCAGGGCTTCCTCTTCCAGGTAAATGTATGGCTGGTCCTGCTAGCCAGTCAGAGGGCTGCCTGTGAACACTGGGGACTGTAAAAACTGTGACAAACAAAATGTTGGTCCTTGTGTATGCAGTGGGAATGGCCTTCTTTCTCTGATGTCCTTTTGGGAAAAGTGGGAGGGGCAGCTGGCAACCAATCAGAGGGCTGGCTGAGAGTTTGTAGGGTGTGACATAGCACATGGAGGAGACCCCAGGGGCAAGAAGAAGTGGAGTAAGCAGAGCACATGACCAGAAGATGGGAGGGACTCCACTGGGGAGGGCTACAGATGAGTTCTGTTGCCCTCCAGATACTTGTCACTGTGTTTTCTTCCCTTAGATTTCACACCAACTCAGTCAATCAGACCAAGTGATAAAATGATCCATTGTGCTATGGTTAGGTCCTCTTCTACATCAGCAACACCTCTCTTTTTTTTTTCATCATGGACTTTTGCCCAGTTCTGCATAGAGGTCAAACATTAACAGCTGCAGAAGGGGCAATTTCAAGTCTGATTCCTAAGGAATACTCTATTTTAGTCTTCTTTTCCTTTTTTCTGAAAATTCTGCTTTAGTCTACTCTCTTAACCCTGGATTTTCTTTTGTTGCCACCAAGGGTTTCCTATGAGCAACAGACAAAGTGCTTTATTTAAGTAGAAATGGATTAACCTGTCTTGAAAAATCCATTATCAATAAAAAGGTATTTGAGCAGCCTAGGTGCTCTATCTTTGGTATTAAACATCTTATTACGCTCAGTGTCTGTATCTGTGTTTCTTTTCTTTGAAATCTCTTCCAAGAGTTTGTAAAATACCAGTTCAAAGTAAGACATCTCTATTCTCTTGAATTACTGCCTTCAGTTCCACACTGCTATTGCTACTAGTCTCGTGATATCAAAATACTCCTGAAATAAAGCATTTAGGGGGAAAAAAAAATAAAGAAAGACCCAAACATTCATTTTACAATTTCTTGTGTTAACTATCTTCATAATCTAGGACAGAGGTTAGTAAAACTGTCTAGTATTATATGCTTCGTAATGCTACCTGAAGTAAACTTTGCTGTTAACCTTAAACATGGTAATTTAAACTATTTTTCTACATAATTTTTTTCAAAATTTATAATTCATTTGAAAGAGGTCACTCTATTTTTCCTTTCTAAGAACATTTTGTAAGGATTATTCTCATGAAGCTGGGAAAATTAAATTCTTTCCCATGAACCCAAATTCTATAATTTTATTTACCCTTTTTTTCATTCATGTCTTTACATCTCTGTCTTTAATTCTCATAGAATCATAGACTAGTTTGTGTTGGAAAGAACCTTAAAGACCTTAGAGGAACCTTAAAGATCATCTAATTTCAACCTATCTGTGAAGGGCAGGGGCACTTTTCGCTAGACTAGCTTGTTCAAAGGGCCCATCTCTCAAAGGGCCTCTCTCAAGCTTGTCCAGGTCCCTCTGGATCACATTCCTTCCTTCCAGCATGTTGACCACATCACACAGGTTGCTGTTGTCACCAAACTTGCTGAGGTTGCGCTCAATCTCACTGTCCATGTCACTGACAATGTTAAACAGTGCTGGTTCCACTACCTACCCCTGAGGAATACCACTCATCACTGGTCTCCACTTGGACATTGAACAGTTGACTGCAACTTTAAATGTCACCATCCTGCCAATTTCTTATCCACCAAGTGGTCCATTATCTGGCTTAGTCTTTCATTTTTGCTGCCTTCCTTGCAGACTCAGTGTATTTTCTCTCCAAAGTTCTGGGCATATGTTGACAATACTTTTTAAATGGTCACAATCTGAGAGGAACTATTCTGAAATGCAATTCAGTTGATTGTTAATAGTAGTCATCAGAATACTTTGTAATTATTCCTGTGAGAATACTTCTATAGATTACATGAAGGGATGATTGCAGAGGAAAATAATGACTGTCTTGAGTGCCTGTTATTTATCTGGAAAGCAGTTTTTTAATAAAAGAAAAGTTTCTGGCATACATTATGTAAATGTTGCATTGTTTTCAGTCCTTTTTCTTAGCTTCTCTTCTATCCAATTTTCTGAAATACTTGCCTTTGTTTTTGAGTGCCACTACATCTAGAGATGCAGAATTCTAGCAATTTGTGGTAAATAGTGCTACTGAAGAAAGCATAACCATGTAATCTGAGAGCTTGTCAGACATATACTATTTGGCATGTTTCTTACCATAAATTAAATATAAATTATTTTTTTCATATTTCAGTCTGTCATATTGCTGTGATTTAACCCCAGCCAGCAACCAATTACCATGCAGTTGCTCGCTCACTACCCACCAACAGGATCAGGGAGAGAATCAGAAGGGGAAAATCCAGAAAACTTGTGGATTGAGATAAAAACACTTTAATAGAGAAAGCAAAAGCTGTGCACACAAACAAAGCAAAACAAGGAATTAATTCCCTGCCTCCCACAGCCATCTCCAGGAGAGCAGGCCCGCACCACACATAACGGTTACTTGGGAAGACAAACACCATCATTCCAAACATCCCCACTTCTTCCCCCTACTTTATATACTAAGCATGATATCCTATGGTATGGAAATCCCTTGGTCAGTTGTGGTCAACTTCCTGACTGTGTCGCCTTCCAGTTGCCTGTGCACCTCTGATGTGCTCTCAAATGTGGCAGTACCAAAAGCAGAAAAGGCCTTGTCTCTGTGTAAGCAATACTGAGCAGTAACAAAAACATCTCTATATTATCATCACTATGTTCAGCACAAATCCAAGTTGAATATGAGTCAGCAGTACCCTGGCAGCCTGGAGGGTCAACCATGTCCTGGGGAGCATCAGGAAAAGCATTGCCAGCCAGCTGAGGGAGGAGATTTTCCTGCTCTGCTCTGCACTGGGGTGGTCTCACCTTGGATATTGTGCACAGTTTTGTGTCTGGGCACTGGAACAGGCTCCCCAGAAAAGTCATCAAAGCACCAAGCCTGATAGAATTCAAGAAGCATTTGGATGATACTCTCATGCATATGGTGGTGTGACTCTTGCAGATGGTCCTATGCAGGTCCAAGAGTTGGAGTTGATGATCCTTTTGAGTCCCTTCCAATGCAGCATATTCTGTGATTCTGAGATTTACTGGTGTTCACTAGACTTAAAAATTGCAAGGGAAACATGATATTTATCCTGATATGAAAGATTTGGCTTATATTCACAATTTCCATCCTGGAACATGTTATTACTGAATAAATCAGGTTTGCTGCTGCCATCAAAGAACTTAGTCAGCCTTCCTTTGGGCTAAATACAGTGCTCAGCAGAGCCTGACTTATCCTTAAAATATGGGGATTTTCCAGCTACAGGCAAAGCTCCTTCACTTTCTCCTTCTTAGGAGCTCCCTGTAAACTGAACAAAGATCTCTGTGTCTGTGTCTGTGTGCATTTGCTTGGGCCCAGGGGTAAGCCTCTGAGACTTGACCTCAGGAAAATATGACTCTATTCTGGGCTGGTGGAATTCCTCTGAATCTTCAAAGATGCCAGCTAAACACTAAGTCCAGCAAACTTGGATAAATGGTATACTTGGACAGTTAATATGTAATTGAAATTATAAATTAAACCATAGTTATTTATAGTCTTGTACCTGTCAGTTTTAATAGGTCAGCTTCTTTCTAAAAAGGCAAAGCAGAGAAGTGAAGAAAGGAAGCACTGATTACTTGTAGAATGAATAGAAAATTTATGCACAGCCAAGTTACCCAAAGTCAGGTGGAGAGAGGCAGAGAATAATGTTCAAGTTTGTTCAGTAGGGAGAAAAATAGTGTATTTCAGCTCTTCAAAGTGTGGAACTAACTACTCTATTCTAACTTGGGATATGAGCTTTTCAAAGAGGTGCATAGCTGGGTGTCAGAACATCCTGATGGCATTTATGTCTACAGGGTAGTAAAGTCGAGGTCTGATTGCAAGAAATTGCTGGAAAATCTTGAAAACAATTAGCTGGGGGATAGAAAAAAAAGAAAAGGTAGAGATAATTTAATGTAGCAAACTCACAGCAGAGTAGAAAGGACAAATGAATTCACAAATTAAATGCTGGACTCCAAGCAGATTGTTACTCTGTGGAGGATTAATCAAAATCTTTATTCAAAAATAGGATGAATTATCCAGTTAGATGGATCTGTTATCATCTGAGTCTGTAGTTAATTATTCTCTGAAATTTTTAATACTTGCTTTCTGGATACGTTTGTTTTCAGCTCCAGGTCATTAGATTTCTTTCACTTGTTTGCCTCTGTTGCCAAATATTTCTCTACCATGTTTTTAGCTCTATGAGCAGTGACCAACAAACTGCTTTTCAAGGCCCTTGCTGAGCAACAGGCAGGACCTGAGCCCATTAGCCAGGGACTTCCTCCTCACCTTACCACCACTCAGGAAACCTCATGGACCACTGTAATAGCCCCTTCACCCAGCCACAGGAATGACTCCAATAGGAGCAGAGCAAAGAACCACCTGAGCAGGGGCAGAGAGGAAAAGCAGGAGGAGGTGCAATTGTGAGGGGAATTTGCCTGGTAGAGAAAACCATGCTGCATTTTTTTCCTTAAATTCCACTGTCCCCCTATGCTCATTCTGCTTTCTTTACCTGGTGCAAGCCCAGGCAGGAATGGGGAGAGATCACTGTATCCTGTATCTTCTCTTTCCTCACTCAGACACATGATGATTTCTGATAATTTCCAGTAGCCTGTTCATGGCCCAAGAATACAGAAACACATTTAGTACCAGCTTGTTCCCTATATAATGGTCTGACAGAGAGCTATAAGTTCTCCAGCAGCCATGGGCAAAGGGACCTTCCTCTCCTCAAACTCTGCATGAAACTTTCCTCATCATACAATTTCTAATTCATGGGCCCTTTGGTCAGTCCTATTGGTCAGTCCAAAAACCCTTCTGGGACTTTTCCTGATTGTTCCCAGGCAAACCTTTTTCTGAAGTTGACATTTTGATTTGGTTTTCAATTTCTTTCTGTTACCATGTAGCTTTTCAGTTTGTTGAAGTAGTTCCTTGTGACCAGGCTGATTCTGAGAAATGGAATTAAAACTGGTTTTAACATTTCTACTTTTATTTGCTATTTCCTTTTGCAATTTATCCAGTTTGGTAATAGCTGAACTCAGAGACCAGATAGTAGTACTAGTACATACATCCTGTAATGGAGAGGAAATCACAAAGCAGAAGACTAGTCATGAATCACTTATTTAATATCTGTAGCATTTCCTTTAAAAATTTAATGATTTGACAAGTCTAAAATAAATGCATTAATAAATAGGAAGACAGTTGTGGAACTGAGACCATTCTGAACTGGCAATATGTCATGAACCTCATGACGGTTGCAATCTTCTTCCAGTTTGTATACAGTCTGTAACATGAAGAATGCATATTCCTCCCATATCTGAACTACAGCCTGAAAATCAGCCTGTAACAATATTGAAATAGACTGATGCTAAATTACCTTTTTTTTTTTTTTTTTTTTTTGATAAGAAACAGTTTTCTCAACAGTTTTATGCTCAAGATCTCAAAATGAGGAGACACGAGAAAGTGGAAAATAATACGTTTGCCTTGAAACTCACAGAATCTTTATTTAAGCCAGGTTTTCTTTTTAATTTTGAGTCATATATTTAATCTACCTCAAAAAGTGGAGACTGCAACAAAACATTAGTTTAGTACAGCATTACACTTTGAGGTCCAAATCCAGCTTGGCATCCCATGTCCATTTCTTATGGTGGTCTCTTATCGGTGACATTCAGATGTATTAGAATGCTGGCCTTAATGAACTTTGGCAATGAAGCAGTGTTATCTGCTTATTCATTACCAAATTAATATGATGAGGAATTGTAATCCAAGCAAATCATACAGCAGGAATTAACAGCAGAAGAGAAAATAAAAAGGGTGAAAGATATAAGGAGTTTGTTTCGTGATACTGGCTGTGAATTGCTGATGTCCATCCAAAAGAGCATACAGCAGTGCTGCAGAGTTGTTGGCAATCAGGCAGAGGCAGATAAAAATAAATGAAACTTGAAATAGATAAATGTAAAGTAGTATATTCATGGAGAAAAAATAATTGGCAGAGATAGAAAGTTAGAAATTGTTCTTAGAAAAGCAGTAACTGAGAAAACCAAGCCTAGAGCTATAATAAATATATTAAAAAGAAGCTCACAGTGAATCGTCATTGCAATGTAAATAAATGCCAGTCTGTGCTGCAAATAATCAAAAAGGATCCCTCCTAAAACGAAAGAGGTAATCATAATTCTGCTCAGTTCAACTCTGACTAGAAGATACTTCTAATATAATTTCACTTTATATCTCTCTATGGGGCCCTAGAGTGTAACATATAAACTAATGGCACTGTTTCTCTTTTTAAAAAGACAGACCAGTGTCATATATATATTTATACATATATATATATACACTCAGTAACATGGCAGAAAAAAAGGCAGTGGTAGAATTGCAAGCACTTCTTTGGAAACATTCACAGATGACTGTGACAAACTGATTTTGAGGGACAGTGATACTTCTTTGCTGCAAAGGTTCTACTAGAACCAGTGTACTAAATCCTTGTTTAACATAAAAGCCTGTAGCAGCCAGTCAAGGAACTAGCGATGTTTGGGGTTTCTATTTAATAGTTCTGCTTCAGTGTCCTGATGAACTGAGGAGAATCAGTCAGTCAAAGATAGTTAGCAGAACACCTTGCTATTCAGTTTCCCAGATGTGATTAGAAGGCAAACGTATTCATAGTAAGCTCCTGAGATATCAGGCATTCTTCCCTGGTGGTATCTAAGATGGAACTGACAAGTGTCACAATCATGATAAGGATGTCCTGCCAAAAACATTTGTGAGACACACTCCAAAATAAGTACCCTGAGGTCACAAGATTATTAGACCTTGGATGGGGTTCAGCGTGCAGAGTGCAGAGGTTTGCAGATGACGACACAAGGTGTCTTTTCTCTATATTAGCCAGTCTGATCATGAAATGTGTTTGGGATCTGTTCCTGGGATATTTCTTCCCAGGGAAGGTGCTTCTTGCTCTGAGAAATAGAGCTACCATTCCCAATATTGACTTTTTCTGGATTTCTGTGTGCACAGCTGTTCCCTGCTGGTGCTTTACTTGAAAGGAAGAGGAACACTGTCACCAGGAAAGGGAGTGACGATGAGTGCAAACTCTACTTTCCCTTACCTTTGTAAGTAAAGTCCTTATGGAAGCAGAATTTCCTCAAGGGATGGGCATGGGGAGAAGAGAGAGCACAGTGGAGCTCCATCAGGTAGTATGTCACAAGTATGGGAATAGCTGTACTACCAGAAGTGTGAGATATGTGAATGCCATTATAATTTCATGCATTTATAAATATGAGTGGGGAGGGCCATTTAAAAATCAATACCAAGAAACATCTAAATTTACTTATATGTAAAACCTTTGGCAATATACATAACTAGACTCACCATTCCCTACTGAACCTGGGGGATATAAACCTATTGCAACCCACGTTTAATTTGCCAGGTCTTGGTTGTTATTATTCTCTAGTCTCAAGCACACGGCTCCTGTTCATGCCACCCATGATTCTCCCATCACAGATTAGACTATATGCTACTATCACAGCAAAGTTGTGTCACTTTCTCACCTCTGTAAGCAGTGACAGTGGAATCCCATCCAAAGAGCTTTCCAAAGGCAACATTTGAGTAACTACACCAAATACTCTGAAACGGGAGTGTTTTGGAGAAAGATATGTTAAAAAACAAAACAAAAAACAAATAAAAAAAAGGCCTGTAAAAAGGCATCCAAGTATCTACATGCCTCTATCTCTTCCCACTGAAGTTCCTATTAAAAGCATAATTTCTATGCTTTGGTTGATCCAGTCAGTATCTGTACATAAAAGAATTTACCATGGAGAGCATAAGAAACCTGCAGCTTAAGAGAGATGAGGCATGAAATATAAGAAACTGGCATTTTCTCCATTGCTGGAAATATGTATATATTTATCTGGATCTTATTATATTGCTCTCCTGCTTGTTCTACCAAAAAAAAAGTCTATTCAATAAAAATAAAACAGATATGGAATAAATATTCTTCTAAGAGCAGCATGACTATAAGGTCTTTCTCTATAAAAACATGAAATACCAATGCAGTGTTAATGTAACTATTAGATAGCCATCTCATGACTCTTACCTCCAAAGTCACTAAATTTTCCAGAAGGCATTTATCATTTTCTATTAATATTTAATGCATAAAGTCACAGATTTTCCCCTCTCAGCTGACATCTAAAGTTTGAGCTTCTATTTTTTTTACCCACTGGTTTAACTTGCTTCTCCTTGCATTATTTTTTAACATACTAGGTCTGCAATGACAAGCAGATGAAGCATAGAGACAATCTTTGACGAGTGAGGGTTTTTGCTCTTTTTGTATTCCTTTTCTCTGCTGTGAAGTGCAACCATCTGAACACAAATGCTTGCCTCTCACCTTCCTTGCAAACATTTCCAGCAGTGTCTTATATTACATAAGTAGGCAAAAGCACAACATTCTTGCCACCAAGATATCAAAGAGGCCAGTGACTGAACTCTAAGGTTTCAAAAGAGAGATGCAGGTAAGGCTTTAACAGAGGTGCGGAGGTCTGACTCCCAAGTGGACACAAACACTTTTATTCAAGGTCTGAGCTGCAGAAAGAGCAGGAGTTAAATGTATCTCAGCCATTTAGTGTGATGATATTTTAGACTGTCTTTTCAAGCTAGGTGTGCTCCACATTGTGCCCTTGGTGAGGAATCTCTGGTCATCTTGCTTTAGGCTCTAATTTTTATCCTGAGTGCCAGTTGCTCTGAAGTACTGCAGCATGTAAATCCCAAGTATTTAAAATGCCTGGGAAGATCCAGGCTCATTAAAATAGCTTTTGTCATCATCATTATCAATGGATCTTTATTACTTCATTTTTACAGATCCTGTTTCCAAAACACTCTTTTAGATGCATGAGTTGTTTCTTTTCCTGCTTATGTTAGTGCTTGCTGTAGTTTTGACATCAGAGCTGAGCTACTTGCAGATGTCCACAGTGACAACCTCTTCTAAGCTAGTCACCCTGAAGTCTCTTTCTAGTCAGTAGTATGAAAAAGGCCCTGCTGGGGCAGGATTTATCTGCCTTGTTTACATGGCTACTTTAAAAGGAAAGGAATGGCAGCCCACAAACACCCTCATACCTAGTTTAGGTGGACACACCCACATTAGGTCAAATAAATCTCACTTCACAATATGTTCCTGGTTACTCTGTACAAACCTAGGCACAACACTGTGACTGTTATTTTATAAATTTAAACTCAGGATATAAGAAAATAATAATTGATTGTTCTTCCTAAGAGCATGTGCACTTAGGGTTTGCTCACATGGCTCTGTATGACCAAGCTATGCCGCTTTGTGTAGGTGATGACATTTTCAGTGTCAGGAGAACATCCATATAATATTAGAAATGATATGATACAAATCTGTAATAACTCAAGACTTAAGATTGTGTGAACTTGCAGAATTGCTATAACAGTTATAGCTGCTATAACTGGTATAACGCCATATGTTGACTACTAAAATTAGGACTTGCATTTTTTTTCTGCTGTTTTCGTCATCTATTTCCTGTCCTCACTACAAAAGCATATCAAATGTTTATTCCTTCTTAGAGTGTATTTGACTTCTTATTTTATCAGAGGCTAGTTTTTAGTCTGTTTTCTTTTTGTCAAATGGTAATCGTTATGCTGACCACAGCAGATTGATGTGAGCAAATTGTACTCTGTATGTGTAGGTTCCTAAATGTGTAGAAAGCTAAAACATTATATTTCACAATAATGATTTTATGAATGAAAAATGTATCTATCACCTTCAGAACAGAAAGTTCTTTCAAAAAGAATATGAATATGTGAAAAAGGAAAATGTGTGCACATTACAGAATGAAGCCTTTTCAGTATACTTAAGAAAAATAAGTATTTTCTGTGTTAAGGCAGAGAGGTTCTGCATTCTAGACCCATAGGAAACTTTGGATTATTATTTTCATATGCCATTCCCTTCTTCCAAATTTAAGTGTCTATCTGTTATTTCCATTATATATAAGATGATTATTCCACTTTGCAAATAGCACTTGTAACAGCAAATGAAATTTTGAGTGCAGTCATCTCAATTTTGATGCTTCAGAATTTTTGACTGTATTTACAAAATACAGCAATACTGTGCTGTATCTGTTGGCATTTCCTTTTTACAACATAGAGTAATGGAAATAATCTTTTAATAAGATAATTAACTCTCCACTGTAGCTGGTTGTACTTGAATCAACTATGTTTCTCAGGATTTTCTGGCCTAGCTGAATTATTTATTTTTTAAAACCAGTAATACCTGTCCCTTTAGTGCACAGAGGAGTCTGGTTCTTCTGAGTAAATTATCACAAATCAGAAAAGAAATAATAATTTATTTCTAGATATACCAAGGAAGAATTCTTTGCAAACATCTCCAGTAAACTACTCAGTTTTTCTAGTCAGTTTGTAAACCATGTTTGCAATCTGTGAGGTTCTAGAGATGCAACAGGGATGCATGAGTGGATGTCCAGGTGAGGCTAGTTGTTTCTTCTCTTGTGCAGAAATTGCAAAGCCAAGATGTGTCACAGAGTGTTGGTTTAAACTTCTATACTTTCAGAATTGTATGCTTTCCTACGTGTGTATTATCGAGCAGTTGCAATTAGTGGAGAGAGCTAGTGCCTGCAGGTGGAAGTTGCCTTAGATGTCTGTTGAAGTTTCTGAGAAATTGTCTCCTGAAGGTGCCTCTAGTGACAGTGGAAGGAGGCAAAGGCTGACTGAAACTATGTGGGATGCACTGCCCACTGAATTTTATGGGGATTTTGCAGGGAATATAGCCCACTCTTGGGAGCTCACTGCAAATTGAAACCCAGGCTTATCGTTGATTGACAGCAAAGTCATGTATAGAATAGTTTTTCAGCCACTAAAGTAGTTCTCCACCTGAGATTTCAGTCACCACTTAGAAAAGTTTTCTAATTGTTTAACAATAATTGATTAACATGAGGAGCAATTACCATATGTAGGGATGGCTAAACTAAGAAAGTGGTATTTGCTAGTGTGTGGTTGAAAACTCGTAAAGCTGAAGAGAAGAAGATGAGTACAGGTGAAGCAGGAAAATCAGCTACTGAGAAAAGAGGCATTACTAGACAAAGAATTGGAAATTTTTTAAGAGCTGACAAGAATGAAAAACCTGTGGCCAGTGTGAACTTCTAAATCCTTTGGATTAAAGGAAGCAGAGTCTGCAGGAGCCTTGATGTACAGCTGGTACCTGAGAGCCCAAAGAAATCTAGTGAAGTTTTGTTTATGAGGACTGAAAATCACTACTTTGTTCTGCACAGTAGTGTATGTATCCAGTGGAGCTTTTCTATTAAAGGACAGGCTTTATCTCAGATGCTGACTACTCAACTGCTCTCTACCCAAATTTATCACTTTGGCAGCAGCGTGCGTGCTGAAGAGTTACCCAAGCATTGGTTATGTGCTCATGGTTCCCATTTTCCCTTCCCTCATTTAATTTACAAGAACCACTTGAAATAACTTAGCTCAGCTGGATCATGGTGATTTTTGCTGTCTTTCCGTGTAACGTATGGGCCTAGTCTTTTCATAAAAGTTCCATGACAAGCACTGGCAGTGCCCCAGGTGCTCTTTAGTATTTAGCCCCTCAGTTCTCAAGATCTATTTTGTCACCACCCAAAGCTTTCAAACCAGTGAGCTGAAGTCCATGAGTCATGATTCAAATATCTGTAGCTTGACTCTCTCCTAAGAAAGGAGTACAGCATGGAGAGAGTGCTGCATAAAGAATATAGGAGACATTATGATAACATAAATTTTAAGAATACAGCTATCTTCCCTCATTCTACTAGACTGATTCTCAGTGTTCATTGATTAAAGAAATATTCTAAGTGGAGCAGTCACAATAGGCAAACAATTTTCATATATTGTGGATGTGTTTCTTGATAAAGTAGAACATTCTGCGAATCTTCAAACCACTTAGAGTATACATACTTTGTAAGTTGTATTTTTCCCTGATAATGTTCCTTTGTCATATGTCTGAATTAATACATACACATTTTTTTTCTGTTATATACCTGAGGTGCCACAGAATGTGATACTCCTTCTAGCTTACAAGACAGATTTCAAATTCAAAGAAAATTTGTTGTTCTGGTCCCGAGCTGTCACATTTCAAGTAGGCTGTTACCTGAGTTTCCAACTGTAATTTAATTTTTCTTTTCCCTCAGAGTTCAGAATTTTGGGTTAAATAAACTACAAGTTGCACAGGCTATAAGTCCTTTGGGATTTTGCTGAGAGTTAGTTTGTGTTATGTTATATGTTATGTTGCATTATGTTATGTAATCTCATATGTTATGCTATAGCACCAGTTGAATAATATAGTTCTGCAAAGGCAATCTGTAAGTTTTCCTGATCCATGAGAATTAATTAAAAATAGACAATAGAATTTCATCCTAGAAGCTAGTACATTAGCATCCTATACAGAAATCTATTTTCTTACAACATTAAAGTAGGTAAATTCATGGGAATCAATATAGTTTCTTGAGATGCATGCAGTTATGTAATTAGCTATCATAATACAACTTTTCATCTTTCAAACGCTTTATTTCATTATTCAAGCCATCTTGCATAATAGCAGGAAAATGATAGTTTTATCCTAGGATTTCAACCTAGAAATTATGAAGGGAAATAGGGGTGAGGTATGTCAGTTGAGAATCAGTTGAGGTAGGTATCCGAGCTGGTGACCCTAAGTTCCCATATGAGACATGGAGGGAAGCCTGTAGTGCTCCAGGGTGAACCTCTGAACTCAAATGTATACCTCCATAACTACTCTGAAGATTTTTGCCTCTGACTGTGCAATTTGTCTCTATTGCAAATCGAAATATCTCAGATGTATCAGTTTACAGGGAACCCTACAGTATGCTGGTGCTGCATAGTCAAACATCAGTGAGTTGTAACTCTGGTAATGTTTTCCTGCTCGGTTCTCCTGTGGGAAGACATGTCTTTGCCTGCCGATTTTGGGAACAAGTGGTTTTGAAAACCCTGTGTATGTTGAGCTAATTGCTACAAGAGCTACTTGTCTTTGTTGTTCTATTATTTAAATTTTAGTCAGTTTTTAATTTTTCCTGACAAATGAGTCCAAGGAATAAGCTTAGAAACAAAGTAAGCAATGTCCTTGAAACAAGCTACTGTGAGTAAATAGCAACTAATAATCTACCATATTCTGCACATTGGTCTTTGCTGTCTTACAGTAATAACCTGCTGAGCATTAGAAAAATCTGTGACTCTTAAGATAGAAATATGGATTCTTTCTTGTCATATTGAGCAATATGGAGGAAGACAGAAATTTGATTTATTTTAATTTGGACAGGTTTATATTGTTATTGCCTATTTAGATTTTCTCTTGTATTTTTAGAATGAAAGAGAAATTTCACAGCTCAATCAAAGATGAAATTTTAACTCTTTTTCCCTTCGATGTTACCTCACTTCTCCCTTTGTCTGGCCTTATGTAAACTTTAATTGAAAAAATATTGGTATGATCCTTTTGTACTTCTCCTGTTTAGGAAAAATGAAATTGCAGGTCAGTGTCATAATTGTTTGAGAATATCTCATTTAACAAAATCTCACCCAGTCCTGTGAGCTTTTAAAGAGCTGAGAATTCACTTTTGGGTAGCATATGAAAAGTGGCTTCACATTCACAGACTTATTTGCAGAACTGGCTGTGCTCAGCAAACAACAGCCAGGGGTGAGCTTCTCACTGACAGAGGAATATCAAATATGGTGGCAAATAATCCCTATCTGACCATGTAACTGTCTCACTGTTCTAATTTTATAATCTGTGGACTCTCCCTCTCCAAAAATATTCACCTGAGTCATAAGAAAGACTCATAGATCAAACTGTAGATCTATGTGAGTGTGACTGAGCTGAGAGGGTTTCACTTTGTGCTCAATCAAACCTTCTCCATTCTTACCACGTGAAAGTACTTCATGGAATAATAGGATATCCAGGATTGGAAACACATATATCTGGAGATGACTTAGTCTCACCTCCTGCCCAAGCAGATGGCATAGTTGTTCCCTAGTCCCTATCCCAGCTGGGGGAAATCTTTTCTTGGTGTATTGAAACATTGCAGGGCAAGAAAGGCAGAAAGAAATAAAAATATTAAAACCTAAATTGTTTAAATATATAAAGCTTCAAGTTGAAGACATGAAACAAACATTGAAAGCAATTATGATTGGGAATTTCACTGTGGGGAAACACTGAGAGAGGCAGCAATGTCTTCATCTTTTGAAGTCTCTCTTGAAGGCTTGATGATAGTTAACAGAATAGGTAAGGTTGGAAGGGACCACAGTGGATCATCTGGTCCAACCTCCCTGCTCAAGCAGGGTCGTCCTAGAGCTGATTCGATGCAGCCCAGGACACAACTGGCTTTCTGGGCTGCGACTGCACATTGCCAGATCGTGTTGAGCTCCTTATCAACCAAGATCCCCAAGTCTTTCTCCTCAGGGCTGCTCTCAATGCCTTCTCTGCCCAGCCTACACTTGTGCTTGGGATTGCCCTGATCCACACGCAGGACCTTGCACTTGGCCCTGTTGAAATTCATGAGGTTTGCACAGACTGACCACTCAAGTCTCTCATGTGTAGTGCCTGTGTGTTATTCAGACAAGGTGATCTAATGATGCCCTATGGCTTTAACTATTTATAACTGACACCGAGCTCTTGCTGATTTGGAGTCCTTAATACTGTCATACTCCAGAATTTCCCTGAACTACCAAAACCATCACTCACACCATGTCCTATTCTCCCTTGCCTTAGAGAAAAAAAAAATAAATATGATCTCTGCATCTCAGAAAGAAAGAAGAATTCAGTGGGGAAACAAAGTAGCGAGAAAGAATACCCATACACTACTAAGTTCTCCCTTGACTGATTCAGAGATAAAAACCTGATTCTATATCCATTGGAATCCCTGACACCAAATAAAATATAGACTTTCAGCATTTTTATCATGCGTGTATAAGATAAGATTTGTTACAACAAGAAAGGGTAATCATGACATTATTAGGGGGATGTGAAAAAGAAATGCTATGGTATTTTTTTTCCTAGAATTTGTTCTAAATTGTCCTCCTAGTTATGCTGTGGCAAATACTGATTAGTTCCAGCCAGTTCCTTGCTTCTGTTTTAAGGCACTGACATGAAAGCAAGTGAAAAACTTGTATATTCAGTACATAACACATACGTCTATATAAACTTGGTCTACAGTGAGTTGCTAATGTTTGTATTATTTTTCTTAATATACTTCTATGGCTTCAAAGTTCTTGTCTTCTGTTGTTTGTGAGAAATATGACGTCTCTTATCCTGGCATTCCATCAAATATGTAAAAATTCACTAATGCAGATCGTCTTTTGTCAGCAGTAATATGACTGGCAGCCTGCTGTTAAAAAATACCAGGTTTTATTTATAGGGAGAAAAATTACAATAATGGAAGTTATTTTGCTTCATTTTGCTGTGGTGGAGTTGAGTTTGATAACTTGACCTCTTGAATTAATAGTGTTTATTGTCATCCTTTGAATGAAAGAGCTGTGTTTGAATCAGATTTATCACTTAATGCTGCAATACGTAAGTATTTTCACAGTCAGGTTCTTACTTCCGAAAACAGAAATGCCAATAAAGGTACTTGAAAAGCAGCAATAGAGGGTTACATCTTCTCCTTTTGCAAATAATTGTCCATATTCACCCAGAAATTTCCTGTTCCAAGTTTGCTTTTAGTATAATTTTGGTTTGCCTGGAACATGCACAAGAAGCATATTATTTTCTGAAATTCACCATCTAAACACAAAATATTGAAGTGGTACAATTTATTAGTGAACAGCATATGGTCAGATACTGAAATTTTCACAACATAATCAACTTCAGTGATAACTGCTGATGGCAGCCTGATCTCTTGCCAGAGGCTGGAAGAACATAATCAAGCTTCCAGGAAAGTCTCTCTTGACATTTAGGAAAAAATAGCAGGTATTCTACAAAGCACAGTTTGAATTCTGTCGACAGTTCATTTATTCCAAAAAGGGTTTGAACAGAGAACTCCCTCAAAATGTGATGATAATGGCAGGAGCCTTCAGATGTATTAGTGAGTTAGTTAATTAGTTAACTGTTCAAAATAGTGCATGTATGCTATGACTGAGCATATGACTCCACAGAAAATCAAGGTCTTGATAAAACCAGTGATAACAACAGACTCTTTGATTTTTTTTTCCTATTCCTTACTATTGTTGTTGCTGTTGTTGTTGTTTACAAGAGGTTTTCCAATGAGGACTGGGCATCAAAAGGCTAAATGTGAAAAACTGTTCCCAGAAGAGGATTTCCCTGTCTGGGGACACTGAGCACTGAGGTTTCCTCAGTGGGAAGAAACTCCCTGAGGGGGAGCAGGTTTCTGCCTGCTGTCTGGCAGGCAGTGTGGAGGGGCTGGGGACCAAGCAAGCCAGGACAGGAGCCAGCTGAAACTCATGCAATTCTTTTCATTCTCAGTGCTACCCAGCAATGAACTGAATGCAAAGGAAGTCTGCTTTATTCCACAACTGCTACTGAAGACTGCACTTCTGCTGAGGGCCCCAGCTCAGTAGCAATTGGGTGATTAAGCTGGGCACAGACTCCTGAAATGAACAAGTTTTCCTGCAGGTAAGTTTGACTTTAGGTGTCAACAGATCAGAGCCCCCAAGAGTAATGCTTCCCTGCTCCCTCCCCTGCAAATTTTTCACCTCACTTTGCTCTTGACCAAGCCACTGAAGTTGCCAGTCAAATGAAGCTTGAGGCAGTTTTACTTTGTAGCTCATTAGCGACAGAAATTATTGTAATCTTGGGAAAAATCATCAGTCTGAAATGTTGATTACAATATTTATTTTTTTCACCAACCCAACAGATGCTGTAAGCTGCATAAAATTGTTCCTTACTTGTTTAATATAAATCAGTATACAGGAATGTATAAAGGAGGCATCTGTTCTTTAACTTCTAGTAGCCTTAGAAGGTGCTAACCTTCATGTGAATGGGCAGAAGTGGTTCATTATGAATATCTGCAGCATGTGACCTAATTTTAATGGTTAAATAAGGAATTCTGTCTTTTTCAAATATGAATATAACAACAATATATGTTGTCTTTCATAGCTGGAAATACCATAGAGAGACGCACTAGAGTTCTGATGCAGCTCAGTCTGAAGGATTTTTTCCTGTTCTGTTTGAAACATTGTACACAACTTCAAATAGTATTTTAATACTTTCTGGGGCTAAGGAGTCAGAGATAAAAGCCACTTCACATAATACAACATTTTTAATGGAGAAATGAGGCAAAAAATCCCTATCAACACAGAATATTTCTTTTTCTAATTAAGACATCGGCCTAAATCACAGCTCACAGTCTCTCTCTCTTCCTCATCTTAAAATTTCTGCTTCCTTTGTCTCTTAATAGCTTTTATGTGCTTCTAGTGCAGCATAAAGAAGGAGTACATGGTCCTGCTCCTTCCTCTAGTATGAACGTTTTTTGCCAAAACTCAGAACCAGATAAACTTCTTCAGTGTCTTGTCTTCCTCAAGAGAGACAAAACAGTAAGTCCAGTCAATTCACTTGTCTTGTGAAATACCCAGAGGTGCACAGTTCTCTTGTGACCTGTCTTCCCTGTGGTAGGGCTGCTTTATGCAGGTGCCAAAGGTAAGGGATTCACAGCACCATATACCTTGTGATAGCAAACAGCAGCATTATCTAAAAAGACATCAAAGAATGATGTGCCTACAGTTAGTCATAGAGACTTTGCGAGAAAAAATGCAGAGCAAGCAACCTATTGCCATGACTGGCAGGATGCTTTCAGGATCCTGCAGCACTCAATTGGCTCTTGGAGTAGATATGATTTTGCTGTTTTGACACTGTGTCATTTGAAGGTAATAGAAATATTTGAGTGATGTCACTCTGGTATGAGATCTACCTGCCACCCCCTCTTGTTGCCAACTGCAGAAATCTTTTTGTTTCCATTTAGCAAGAGACAATTGAAACATTTCTATAATTATTTAATATTGTACGACCTCCCTTGCATATAGAGGAAGACTTCACAAAGTGCTGCAGATGGTTTGAGGATCTTAGCATAGCCCAGATGATCCTAAATAGCCCACTGATATTTTCATTTTCTCTAAATCTATGTTTTGCCTTCCCTTTCTGTCTTTCTTAGCTAGATGATTAAGGTCAGCCACTTTTCAGCCCCAAAGGCTCAAAACAATGTTTTTGCTATTGTGCAGTTAATGTTTGGGGTTTTTTTTCAGTTCATTGACTTTGTTTTTTGGATTTTATTGCACTATTAACACTCCCCCTGCTACAGCAGACTGGACACGCTAAGTCTGTGCACAAAATCTTTTCTTCTATCTAGGAGATTAAAAAAAAAAGCGAAGACATCCGTTCTGTTATATTCTGTCCAGAACAGATTACTCCAAGCAGGTGCTGATTATGAGAAATTTTAACCCAGATACAGAAATCTCAGTGATGTCCTGCTTTCTGAAAGGTGATGTGCATCATTTTCTCAGGATAAGGACTGTCAGATTCTCCTTTTAAGCAATCTTGGGTTTTGTAACTGAAATTGAAAAATCCATTGGGGAAAAAAATAGACTTCCTTGGTTTTGCTGAGACTTCTTCTTTTTTATTCCTCAACAATTTGAGAAATTCCTTACTATGAAGAGGTAGTGTAACCACAAGAGTTTGCCTTGGATGGTCACACTATTGTATACCTGCAGTAATTTACAATGCTTTTCTCAGTTTTGACAAGGAGTTCAAAAAAAAAACAAAAAACAAAACAGTAGAGCAACATTAAGAATCAGCCAGTTGGGCTTTCTAAGTGTTCCTTAAAACAAATGAGGTGTCCAAGCAGGGAGGAGATCACGAGAAGTCAGACATAGGTAATCCAGAAGAGCATGTTCCATTTTGCTTTTCTAATTTTTAGTTAAATGAAAAAAATAATAGTCTAGTTCAGGTGTGGTTTAAGTTCATTTTTTTCCCTAAGAGGATTTTTCCAGGAAGTCTGCCAGAAACATCTATCTTTCAAGGATATGAAACAGAAAAACACAGGACTATTATGGCAAAAATCAAAGTGAGGCAACTTGAAAGTAACCAGTAGTCAGTGTGACAGTCTCCAGCATACAACTCACACTTCAAGATTGTTGCCTCAGCATAAAACAACTTTCAGGGATTAAAAAAAGCATTTACATGAACTTTTACTAAAGTTAGCCTGATGTTTTCTGGGACTGGTGGCTAAATGGACTGCTGCCTGTCGATTGTGCTATCACTTCAATGTGTAAAACCAATTTACTTGCAAGCAGTCCATATGTCATTAGCATTACAAGTGCTACAAGAAAATAATTAGCTTCCAGTGTACTCTATAGCTAAGTCACTGGAGCAGAAATTATCAATAAAACAATCAATAGCAAATAGTTTTGTTCCATGTTATTAATGCTATTAGAATTCATGCACTTTCCAATCTGGTTTATCTGCCCATCATGAGACATATTTCATGTCACGCTTACAACTTTCATCACAATGACACTGATCACATAGCTATGCAATATAGTTTACAGAGGCCACCAGATGTCTAAATCAATAGGTGTCTGGGAAATCACTAATTCATTACATATGTAAAATTTACAGTGTGTTATGGGGTGCTTTGCTAACAGATCTGATCAGACAGAAGTCAGATGGGGGAAATGAGGGAACTTAAAAACAGGTACCAGAGGTCTTATCATATGTGACAGAAAGTTCACAAAATCACAGAATAGTTTGGGTTGGAAGGACCTTAAAAATTATCTAGTTCCAATGCCCTTGCCATGGCCAAGGACACCATCCATTATAGCAGGCTGCTCAAAGCCCTGTCCAACCTGGCCTTGAGCACTTCTAGGGATGGGGCATCCACAATTTCTCTGGGCAACCTCTTTCAGTGCCTCACCACTCTCACAGTAAAGAATTGCTTCCTAGTATATAATCTAAACCTATTCTTTTTCAGTTTGAAGCCATTCACCCTTGTCTTATCACTATCTGCCCTTGTCAAAATTCCCTCTCCAGCTTTCTTGTAGCTTCCCTGTAGGTTCTGGAAGGCACTATACAGCCTCCCCAGTACCTTTTCTTCTGCAGTCTAAACAGTCCCAACTCTCTCAGCCTGTCTTCATAGATGAGGTGTTCCAGCCCTCTGATCATTTTTTTGGCCCTCCTCTGGACTCATTTTAACAGGTCCATCTTCTTCTTATGTTGGGGGTCTCAGGACTGGATGCAGAACTCCAGGTGAGGTCTCATGACAGCAGAGTAAAAGGGGCAGAATCACCTCCCTCAACCTGCTGGCCACACTGCTTTTGGTGCAGCCCAGGACACGATAGGCTTTCTGATCTGCAAGTGCACATTGCTCAGTCACGATGAGCTTCTTGTCCACCAACTCCAAGTCCTCCTCAGGGCTGTTCTCAATCCACTCTCGGCCCAGTGTGTATTTGCCCTTGGGATTGCATATGCAGGACCTTGCACTTGATTTTGTTAGACTTCATGAGGTTTGCACAGGCCCACCTCTCAAGCCTTCTGAAGTCCCTCTGGATGGCATCCCTTCCCTTCATAGTGTCTGGAGGTCAGTGCTGCTGAGTTTGCACTCAATTCCACCGTCCATGTCACCAACAAAGACATTTAAGCGCGTTGGCCCCAATACCAAGCCTTGAGGAACACTGTTCACCACTGCTCTCCCCTTGGACATCTAGCTGTTGGCAGCAACTCCTTTAGTGTGACTGTCCATCCAATTCTTATCCACCAAGGGGTTTGTCTGTCATATGTATGTCTCTTTGGTTTAGGGACAAGGATGTTATGCTGGACAGTGTCAAATGCTTTCCACAAGTCCAGATAGATAACACTAGTAGCTCTTCCCTTGTCTACCAACACTGTAACCCTGTCACAGGCCACCAAATTTGCCAGGCAGGATTTGCACATAATGAAGCTATGTTGGCTGTCACAAATCACAGCCTTATTTTCCATTTACATTAGCGTAGATTCCATGGAGGATCTACTCCATGATCTTGCCAGGCACCAAGGTGAAACTGACTGGCCTGTACTTCCCCAGGCCTTCCCTTTTCTCCCTAAAAAATGGGGATTGTGTTACCTCTTTACTAGTCATGGGAACTTCACCAGTCTGCCATGACTTTTCAAATGTGATGGATAGTGGCTTAGTCACTTCCTCACACAGTTCCCTTAGAAACCACAGACGCATCTCATCAGGTTGCATGGGCTTGTGCACCTTCTGGCTCTTCTGAAGAACCAGAAGGTGGTTCTTCATTCTCCCAGTCCCTGCTTTTGCTTTCTGCAACTT
The DNA here is from genome assembly GCF_022539395.1 of Myiozetetes cayanensis. NCBI lineage: Eukaryota > Metazoa > Chordata > Aves > Passeriformes > Tyrannidae > Myiozetetes > Myiozetetes cayanensis. Next base: position 84,383,999 of record NW_026087742.1, on the reverse strand, counting down.
GGGTGTTGCAGTTGAAGCACTTGTTAGTAAAGACCAAAGCGAAAAATCATCAACTACCTTAGTTTTCTCCATATCCCAGAAAACCATGTCCTCCATTTCCTTCCAAAAAGGGCCAATATTTCCCTAGTTTTCCTTTTATTACCCACACAACTACAGAAGCCTTTCTTTTTGCACTTGACATTCCTGGCCACATTTAACTCTATCAGAGCTTTAGCTTTCTTACCCTGATTCCTGGCAGCTATCTCCCAGGATGCTTGTCTTTGCTTCCTCTGTAAGTTTCATTTTTTATGAGTTTGTCCAGGAGCTCCTGATTCATCCACGTAGGCGTCCTGTCATTTTTGTCTGACTACCTCTTTGGTGGGATGCATCACTTCTGAGCTTGGAGAAGGAGATCATTGAATATTAACCAGATTTCCTGGGCCCTTCTTCTCTCCAGAGCTTCATCCCACACTATTTTATCAAGCTCCCTGAAGAGACCAAAGTCTGCTCTTTTAAAGTTCAGGTTGGTGAGCTTGTTGCACACCATCCTCATTGACCTAAGGATCTTGAATTCCATCAGTTCTTGGTCACTGTGGCCAAGGCTGCCCTTGAAGTTCACATTCCCCACCAAATCCTCCTTGTAGGTGTGAACAAGGTCCAGCACAGCACCTCTTGTTGGCTCTCTATCACTTAGCACAGGAAGTTACCAATTTCCCTATCAAATCCTGGATTGCTTATGCCCTGCTGTGTTGTCCCTCCAACAGATATCAAGGTGGTTGAAGTTCACCATGTGGATCAGGCCTTGTGAATGTCTATAGAGGACCTCATCAGCTCAGTCTTCCTGGTTGGGTGGCCTGTAGCAGACCCCTACTATGTCACCTGTACTGCCCTCCCTTCAGTCCTGATCTGTAAAATCTTGGTCTGTTCTTCATCCATCCCCAGGCAGAGTTCGATGCACTCCAATTGGTCACTGACATAAAAGAATCTCCTCCTCATCTCCCCTACCTGTCTTTCCCAAAGAGGCTGTATCCTTCTGTTCCAATACTGCAGTCATAGGACCCATCCCACAATGTCTCTGTGATGCCAATAAAATCAGACTCCGGAAGGCATGTACACTCCTATAACTCCTCTTGTTTATTCCCAATGCTATGTGCTGTTTGCATAGTGGCATTTAGATTGTGCCCCTGATGAGTCTGACTTAAGGGCTGGAGTGGCTGGAATTCCTTCATGCTGCAAAGGAATGGTGTATCTCAGGATTATTATGAGGCACGAAGGCTCTGCAGTCAGAAATCCTGTGGCATCCAGAATTACTGCCTTCACATTTCATGTTTGTTGGCACTGTGGAGGTTAGATGTGCAGGTGACTCTTTTTACTGTGTTTAATGGCTCCACTATTCATGATTTTCATCCAACAGAATCATATTGATTGGAACTGGAGGAAATAAGTTTGCATACAGAAGTCTCATATAACCTCTATCTGTATAAATTTGAATTTGCATTGTATTTTATCTAGGGAGAGGCCACATACTATACTTTTTACAGTGCAGCTGCAGTGCCTTCAGAGCCTGGATGCAGTGTTTGAACACCTGTCATTCAGTGCCAGACTATTTAAAATCTTTTAAAATCATCAGGAACTCAGCAGCAGATTATTGAATACTGCAGTGTTTGTTTGTAATTCTAGCACTTTTTCTTGTTGAGCCATGATTTCATATTAGGATTGAAATCCTAATTTTAGTTGCATTTACAGGCAAAGCACTAATTTGGAAAGAAGCATTTTTAAAGTCTAAATATGACTGGTCGAATAGGGTGTCAGAATAGCTAGGTAAAAGGAGCAGATGATAAACCACATGAATGTATGGAGAGTATTTCACAAGCTAGAAGAAACTGTTAAGTAAGGACATAACAAGGTACCACTTCTTTGGTGATTGAAAGAGAGAACTAGTGAAAGGCAGGTGAAATAGCAACACCAAAAAAAGCAGTATTCTAAAGCCAGCAGAATGTGTTTAAAGCATGTGCTGAATGATTCTACCAAACTTAAAGGAAAATATGAGAAGAGCATGTCTGTGAAAATAATTGTTTTGTGGAAATGAGTGTTAGGAGGATTCAGGCAATCACAATGACTATGAAAACCTCAGGTCAGAAAATCTCTTAGTCTTAGGTCTGATTTTCACAAAAAAACATGCAAATGTCATTCTTGTATCACTGGAAACTAAACCAGTAAGAAATGTACTATTAGGGAACAAAAATTTTCATAGATAGTCGCAAAGATTTTTGCCATCCACTCTCTTCTTGGGCGGAACTAGGCAAAAAGAGGTTTTCATTTTATACTTTCTAGATTGTAATTTTTTGCAAATAGGAGCAACCAATTGGAGCAACATTACATTTCTTGTCTCTGATGAATAAAATGAGTTGAGAAAATCTAATAATAATGTACTATTTTATAGTAAATATCTTCAAGCCTCACCACGTCTTTATCAAGGGCTTTCTAAAAGTGATCATCCATGAGGAAGCCATAGTTTGGCTTTTACTCCCTAATGGCTCTTGATTTTCATTAATTTCAAATGAAAATGTCACTCTTCATTCCAGTTTGTGTCAGCTATTAGACAGGAAACAGCACCATGTTCTTAAATCCAAAACAATCTGAGAAACACAGGGATCTTTACCATATTAGACTCAATGGAAACAAATTCAGAGGTCAATAAAATGCTAATAGACCAAAGGCTGGTGCAAAGGTATAATAACTTGCAATTCTGAAATTATTTTAACATTATTTTAATATGTCATTGTAGCTACTTAACTGCATCTTCACGTATTGGTATTATGTACACCTTCAAATCACTCATTACTGCTGCACATTGCATAGCATGATGCAAACCAGTCATCACTTCCCAAATGGACAGTGCCTGGGGTCCCCTGGGTTAACTCCACCTCCCTGTCTCCCTGGTGCCTTGCCCAGGAGGACAGGGCATTGCCAGGCTTGGGGGATAGCTGAGCCCCCACTCCAGAATTACTTACTGCTGCTTCAGTCCCTCCTGTCATTCCTGTCAACCTTTCAACCCTGTAGAAATTACTGTGACCCAGGGAGCATCAGAAGGAGTGATGGGGTCATTATGTTTCAGATAATTCTGTGGGATCTTCTCCATAACTTCATTTGATAACTCTTTAAAGAACTGTAAGCCCTCAGCACCTTGCTGTAACCCTTGATTTAACCATGTATTATCTGGAGTCACTTCCTTTTCACTCTTTTGAATTTTGCTCCTACTGGCTTACTTGTGGGCTGTATAGTTCAGACACTGGAATTGTTTCCCACACCCTGACCCATGAAGATTTTATAGATCTGCATCACAAGCATCTTATGAGTTGTCTCTTTTTCAGTCTCAGCAGTCTGCATCTATTGACGTTATTGCCTATACAGAAGCTTTCCTGAAGCTTTGATCAAGTTTTATGTGTACTGATTTTCACCTGCTATTTTATCATCAATGCAATGTCGTTAGGACCTTCTGTCATTCTTTATTATCTTTTTCCCTTACCTTTACCATTATATTTTTCCTTCTGAACAGCTTATTTCACTGATTACTTCCTTCAGCTTGAATTCTGAGCATTAACTCCCCTTTCTCTTTACTGATATGAGGGTAAGTTCCTTTGTTTTATGGTACCTTCTTTTAGACCTTTTGGTGAGGAATCTGGTCAAAATGCTTTTAGAAAACCAAATACATGCATCGATCAGACCTTCTTTGTCCATCTTCTTTGTTTCCAGCATAATGTAGTTCCTCTGTCAGATGGGACTTGCCTTTACAAAATCTATGTTGATTCTTTCCAAGTAATTAGGATGTATCCATATAATGTCTTCCTCATGAAGGTTATTGATGGGTATTTCATTGCTTCTAACTGGAAACCTTTCCAAAACTGGAGCCACAACAGTCTGGTACTGTAATATAGAAGCAATTGTAAGCTTAAGGCTGTGTAGCAGTTTAGACATTCTACCTTTTGAGAGCTCTTGATTGGAGTCTGCGAATACTTTACAATTTATTTATTATTATTATTATTATTTATTATTGTTATTTATTTACTCCCTGATCTCTTTACATTTTATTCTGAGTTAGAACCTTCACTGTGTTTCCCAAAGACTTCTGGTGTGGAAACCTTTCACAAGTCGTAAATTAGAAAAAAAAAAATCAGATTTTGTTTGTACTGCACCTGTACCAGTGAAATAACAGGGTCACAGAGTGGCTTCTGATTGTTGTGGTCACTGTTTTACAAGGAAGGAACACGCAACAACTGTTATAAGTATGAGACTAAGTAACTCTACAAAGCTGGGTTTGCAGATCAGCAATATATGTCTCCTGGTCACCTGATGCTTTCTAATATGAATCTCTGTACACCACAGGTAGAATCTAAATACTTTGGTTTACATATTAGCCAACACTTACTGCTTCGGCCATGTTTTATCTTCTCTTATCTTTGACTGATATAAGGAGACATATGCAAACTCAGAATATTTTCCTAACATTTAAAACTTCTGCCAGCTTCATTGAAAATGTAAGAGTTAATCAGCTTCTGTTATTAACTTCTTTAACCATTCTCTTGTATGTATGTATATGTATAGCAATCAGACAGTAGCTGTCTGAATGATAGCCAACATGATGGTAGCCACAAAATTCATTGAGGAACAACTGGTCTAGCAATCCATTACCAAGACTGGATTTTATAGCTTCTTTTCTGTTCTGTCTCACAGGAAACTGACTTAAAGGCAATTTAAAGGTTAGATGCTTCTGAGCAATACCAAATTGACATTTTCTACTTCCCTTTCTGCAGAATACCGTCCAAGTGTTACAATAACTTTGATTAAAATAATGATGAAAGTTTCTAATAACTATTAATAACTCCATAATATCTTTTCATGTAGCAAAAATACTTTCAAAACCACCCTGACCAAGAATCCTTTCTTATTGCTATCATTGATTTAATAATAACCTTTCTTTCTAACCTATGGAGAAGGTTGCACTAGTTAGTTTTATTTCTACTCCTAAATATTCTGACTCAGTGGCATGGAGCATGACTCTCAGCAATGATGCCATTTACAGGTAAAGGTTATAATAACAAGATAAACAGTGCTTAATGGTAATTGAGGTCCTTAATTAATAACATTTTAAACCCTAGGATAATCTGTTCATTAAACATTGCAGTAAAACTGCTCAAAATTCATAATTTTATTCAGATTGCACCTAGAGTCATTGCTGCGCTAACAGGTTTCACCAGCCTCTCAATTAAATATGACAAACTGCCATACAGTTAGAAAAAAAAACATATTTATTTTAGAAGTTGTGGTAATCCTGGCTGTTGAATCTACATCTTGGTTCAGCTGGTAGCTGCATCATTACTAAGCTTCTGTTGCAGTATGATGCGAGAAAGAAATTACATGGATGTTAGCATCTAGGAGGCTTGCCTCCCTGTCATCAAATATAATCCAGAAGGATTTACAGCACCTTCTTACCACCTAAAGCAAGCCCAACAACAGGAACATCTTCTGCATGTGGACCTTTATGGCTGAAGAATAGGGAACAGCACTGAATAAATCTCTGCCACTTGGAACTGCAGCTCTCTTGGGGATCCGTAAGTGTCCAGTGAGCCAGGGTTTCACATTAGTGACAGATCATGGCAGGGAAAACATAATGGAGAGTTTACCTGAAGCAGCTCCAGTGTGGATTTCTGTCAGATCCTGGTACACTACTGTATCAGCTGAAAACTAAGAACTGTTATGCATGACTTTGTAGCTGAAGGGCATCTTCTGGGGAAGTTGAAGGCATTCCAGCTGCCACTCTGTCTATCTGTGCTAGCATGTGCTCCAGCTCACATGACAGAGAAGAAGCTGATCTTTGCAAATCATTTCCACTTCTCTCAGCATTGCAGAAGTATCTGTCTCAACTGTTTTCTGCTTCAGATAACTGGAATTTGAGAATAGTAACCTGGCACTCAGGACTAAGAGCTGTAATCGGATAAGTACTAGAAATCAAGCCTGAAATGAAAGTCTAGTTAAATTGAGAAATGTTTGCAGACAGAAAGGTCTGCCTCACATGTCTAAGGCCAAAGTTACTTTTTCCTTATCATTTTCGACCAGAAATCTTTCCTAGATAAGTACTTGCTGTTCACAGTTAAGTTACACCTTTCAAGTAAATGCTAACAGATTTTCTTTGCCTTATAATTGTTAGTGCTTTTTAAAAAGTCAGGAACAAACCATCAATTGTGTTTAAATTAACATCTGTAAGTGCCAGATGTCATTCATCTAATTTGGTATAGTAGGACCAAGGGTTTTTTTTCCTTTGTTGGTATTATTCGGGAAGATAGCACACTTCATCTTAAAACACTCTCCTGTTGTGACAACACTGCAGTATAAATTTCCCACCTGAACCCAGTCCTTCTGTTCTCAATTCAGGTAATTTCTGTCAAGGACTGTGGGCTTGGGCAGTTTCAACTGAAGTCTTTGTGAGGGAAACATAATTGAAATATTACAGAGAGAAAAATTCACTTTCATTTTGAGTAGCGCACCAGGACCTGACAAAATTCCATGCTACAGCAGCTTTAGTTTCTATAAAATTCTTTTTTTACTTAAAATATAAGTTCATACAAGAGTTTCAATATTGCTTATATTGCTTTCTGTGGTCATCACGATGATACTTTGGTAAACTTTTCATTCCAACTTTCCATTCATAACTGCCTTGAGCGAGATTCAGCAAAAGACTTTGATGTCTTTAAGTTAGCAAGGGAAAAACCTACAGCTAAATTCTAAATCCTGGAACAGGTCAGAAACTTTTGCTCCACTGCAGAGCTTAGGTATATATATTGGGACTCCAAGCCACCCTTTTTGTGTCATTCAAAACTCGGATCTGAAAATCCATTCCTAAATGTTCCTGAGCTGAATGAGCAGGTGATGTTGACCCCTCCATAATTGTCCACCCTCAAAGCAAGAAAACTTTGAAATTCTCGGTCCACGGAGGGAGTAATTCACATCACTCCCAGTACCAAACTGGAAAGTAGTTTAATGAAGGAACCCCACTGATGCCACCTATTGGTAGCTGGCCATTGCGCAAGTAAAAATAGCGATTCTTAGGATTAGGAATTCTGGGAATTCCCAGGAAAGCAAACAAAAAGGATATGTGTCCAGTGCTTATGGCACGAAGTAATGCAAAGAGGATGAAAAGGCTGATCTCTAACTGCTGAGCTTGCTTATATTCCTGGTTGTATTATTCATTTCATAATTAAAAATTATCTGAAGTCAGTGTTAGCTAAACCTGTTTTGGGCCAGCTGTGTTTTCAGAAGGGATACAATAGGTGTGAAAAACATGGATGTGGGAGAGAGGAAGCTTCAGACACACATTCTTATTTCTGCATATCATTTCGTGTCTGTAAGTAACACTTATAGTATAAACCTACAATTTCTCTGCAGGCATCATTAGCCAGACCTCAAGGATGTGGTTTCACAAAGCAAGAGCTAAGCATCTGAAGTTTAAACACCAAAATAAAATTAATTTGGATTATCAAAAATTTCTCCCTTTGAGAAATTACAAAATACGTAGGGAAAAAAAAAAGATTGAGAGACAAGAGAAAATAATATATTCTATAACAGATGGTGGGCCACCAGATGGTAAAGCACTGTTTTGTGTCCAGTCCCAGAAGCTGAAATGAAACTACAAATCCACACCTTAGATTAATTTTTCCTAGGTTCACGTGGTGTTTCTCCTTTGTTTGTGGAAAGAGGTCAGAATCAGGAGATGTGAAAGAGATGTGTGACTGCAGCAGAGTCACTGTATTGACATCAGATCCTGTTTCAGGTATGTGACAAGCCTATTCACTAAGCAGCAGCAAAGTTACTGCAAAGTGGGGTAAGGATGAACCAATAGACTAAGTTCCTGTTACACTTTTCCAGGCACAAACTATCACTTTGCAACCTACCATCCAAAATCCTCAATAGAAATGACAGCACTGATTCTTCAGCCTGAAATGGGCAAAATAACAATCTAAAGACACTTTTCAGTTCAGAAAATGAACATCAAAAATATGTCTAACTGCTACGTCAGTTCCCCGTAGCAAGCAGACTTCAAGCTATGAAACATTTTAATATCTTTTTATATTAATTATTTACCGAGGTTTTTTGGGGCATACAGTTTGGAATCCTTATAGCTGAGTAGGGAAGCACAGAGAATATTTCCATACTAAACTAAAACGCCTTCCCTTCCAATCAAACTTTGTGATTTTCCTAGGGCTTTGTCAATGGTGGATCCATGAAAGAACTACTGAAATATGTGCTCATCAAAACGTGTTGTAACATTTATACTGCCTGGGAGAAAGGAGAGAAAGAGCTGGCTGATTAGCATCTGTATTTGGTGGTGAACTTCCATGAAGAAAACATTAATTGGTTTCTGAGATAGTAATGTAGATTTATGCTCATTTGCTTTTTATGCTCAAATATTTACCCAGTTAAAGATTTATGCCACGGCTGTGGTAAATCATGTTTTGGAACTAAATGAGGGGTTATGTCCCTGAACTTATTGCTTTAGAATTTAGGAGTGATTATTTGCAGAGTTTATTTGATGAGTTTGACTAATCTGAGGATTTACTGCTAGTGGTTCTGATAAATTTTTACATGATTTTATTTTGACCATAATTTAATATTTGTACTGTTTAAGTCCTAAGTGATTAGGAAGTACTTGTAGAAGGCTTAACTACTGTGTCCTTCCTGAATTGATTTCTGATTATTTATTACTTTTAATAAAATTCATGGAGAGCATATTCAGTCACTTTAATACATGTTTTTAGATGTGCCATTAAGACTGAACCAATTACTTTCCTATACCTTTGACTCACTCTGGGTGATTTAATAAGATGAAGAGGAGGGAATTATACAGTATCAACAACTGAATGCACACTGGTTCTAAGTGCTTGGTAACTGCAAGCATGGCATTGTAAAACCAGAGGTGTCATTAATTTCAATTGCAATCAGACTGCCCTTTTCCAGTATGTTTTCCTGTCACAGAAGGGCCAATAAAACAGAAGTTTCAGTATATAAGAAAATTTTGGACATATGATCTTAATTCAAATCAGATTAAAAGCAACGTTTTATAAACAGTTCTGGTGAAGCAGAAATTCCTCAGAGCCAGCTACTGTTCTGTGAAAATGGCATTCTTGTCAGTTTGCCTAAAAGTAGCTGTAACATTGGTTTATGAGAGCAGTTGCAGGGTGGTTTAATATTCTCCTGCCCACAGCAGGTCTGTTGGTAGGACACCAAGACACTGACTCCGATGCTCAGAGGATCTATAGCTCTGGGGTAGGCACAAACCTGTTTTGGCTTCGGTAGAACTATGCTGAGTCTGAAATCCTTTGAGTGAAGTATTTCAGGCTTACTGAGTTATTGGTTTCAAGCAGAAGTTTTTCTCTTCACAAAGTGTCTGAAACTCCTGAAGACAGCTATGAGTTTCTAAAATGTCCTGATTTGTCCTGCAATCAATTGAAACAGAGCAGTTTTTAATAACTCGCAGTTGCATATCTCACCCCTGGGCTAAACTGATTACATTGCAGCCTAGCCTTCATTTTGAAAATTAAGTCTCAAAATCTGCACCAAATGTTTCAAAGACCTTTTTTTTTATCCTTTTATTATCCAGCTGAGCCTGAAAATACACTGAAACAACAGCTCCAAGAGCTGAAGTTACCCTTCTGATCTTTTTTGAAGAATTAACTGGAAGAGGTGGAAGTTCACCAAGCCACAAGTTTAATTGACTGCATGACCATTGGAGCAGAGAATCTTCTGCAGTAATAGAAAATACCTGCAGAGTCAGCTGGTCCCTCTGCTCCCAGCCGTCCCAGTACTTTAACAGGGAGAAAAACCCACTTGCACGGTGGATTTAAAGAAATAGGTAAAAAAAAAAAAAAAAAAAAGTATTAAATTTTATTTGTCCTAAATTGTGTAAAACACAGATGCTTCATATTTAATAAAAGCTACCACTTGATGTTGACTTCCTGTGGTCCTTTTTATTAAGTGTTACTTTTCAATGCACTGTATGAGAGAATAATATAAGCTCTGCCACAGTTGTTGCATAGAACCCATTAAAACATCATCTGTCCTTGCCCAGTGAAAATGTGCCCCCTGAGAGGTGGCATGAACATTGATTTTCAGACAGTAAAGAAGAAAATTGCTCATCAAAGAGCAAGTTTAAATTTCAGAGGTCACACGCACCACTGAGGTACTTCGATAACACATTGCACTGTTTGGTGATAATTGAAGCAATCTGACTGCTGCTTGTCAAATTGAAAATTCAAATGCCTATTTGAATGCTCTCTGATTTCATAAAATTGCACCCAAAGGTGTCCTCCCTTATTTTTTGACCTAAAACTCTTCAGAGAGTCATTTCAAAAAATTTAGTTCCCAGCACATCAAATGTCACCTGTCAGTGAACCAGCTTAGGAGGAGAGTGAAAGTCTGCCTTTTGCTGAGTAACTCTGGGAAAATACTCCTCCTCCTTATACTACGCTGTCCATGACTATAGGGAACAGCACTGTGTTTGGCTGCAAAGCGCCTTGAGAGCTGCAAGGTCAGCTCCAGGGTTTGCAAGTGTTCTTAGACCAGTCTATTTCCAACAGAAGCAATGGGACCAGAATCACAACAGAGATAACATGACAGCTAGACACAGCAGCAAACAGTTAAAAAAGGTGCAGAGTTTTGAACAGTGGTTTTGTCTGCTTCATTCCACAGCAACAACTATCATTAGAGATGTGGAAAAGTCCTATTAATAGCATAGGAAAGGAAGAAAATGAAAATAATTAAGGCTGTGATAATATAACCTATTAAGGACAGCTTTTACTTTAACGGTATCCTTAATCCTTTCTAAGTTAAAAATTTTATAGGAAAACTCTTGTTTGACTATATTTTGAACTGTATGCGAAAAGACTAATTCCTTACTTTCAGGGGGGAAAAGCTGAGACAGAGTAGAGCTTGTTGCTCCTGCTAAATCTGCTTCCTTTGGAGGAGAGTGAGATTAACACACAGCGTAAGAGAGAACAGCAAAGCCACAGCTCTTGTCTCTGGTGATGCCTGGTGTTTGTAAGGTGTTGGAGGCAACCCGTGCTGCGGGTGCTCTTCAGTCACCGTCCTGATGCCAGTGCTGTCCCTGTACTGTCAGCTCTCACTGGCACTTCCACAGTCCCTGACCCACCTTGACACACTTGACCCTTGTGGCACCATTGGCTGTGACCACACCACTTTGCAGGACCTCAGTGCTGCAGTGCTGCCTCAGTGCAGATTGCTCTGGTGGTACTGAAGAGAGCTAGAGAGGGGCATAAGGTTGCTGCCTTTTGAAGGATGTTACTTCAAGGAGTAATAGTGCTCTGCACAAAGACCCCAGGAAGGGCTCTGAATGGGTTTCTTCCAGGACTTGGAGGTAAAAGCACCACTTAGACTGAGTTAAGTTTATAAGTCTGTTAATTAACTCAGATGAAGCTAATTAGCACAGCACTACAGCACCATGGCCATGCCCCTTGCAGAGCTCATAAGTATTTATTTGCCCTCTTGTATACATCACAGATCTGCCTCCACATTAAAGCCTGAGAATTTCTCCCTGTTTGGCAGGGATCATGGGACCATGGGTACATTAGAGAAGCTGAGCTGGTGCTACAGGCAGGTACCTGCAAGTAGTCAGTGGCCAAGAGCTCGCACTTCCCCTGCATCCCAAGCCAGTCAAACCCACTGTGTGTTATATACAGCTTGATATAAAAGACCAAAATGGATTTTGTTGCTTTAAGTACAGGCCATTCAAAGAAGAGCTTAGAAATCTCAGATCAATCCATCTTCTTATGTGCACAGAAATCAACAGGTTGCATTGTTCCAGGCTGAAAGAGTTAACTGTGTTTCAGCTGATTCTAGCATCTCCATTTATAGGTAGTGACTTATGTTTGCCTGAGTTGTCAGACACTGTGTCATTCCTGTATTAGTCATAATTTAGTTATATGTTTCTGCATAATTTTAATGTATGTCAAATATGATTCATCTGGGATGCTATTTCTACTATCAAACAGCATTTACCCAACTGATATTTCAGGATAATGGAGATCTTGGGAGACTCAGGATAGGAAATATATTAAAGCACCAGAAGAAAAATAAAAAATAAAAGCAGGAAAAAGTCATACCAAGACAGTGAAGGTGAAGGCTGTGGGTAAAAAAGGACAAAAATTGGTATTAATGAGCAGGTATTATGTGTACCCAGCTCAAGACTGACTTTAGCTAGCAAAGTCAGTCATCTGGCATCACACAATATTAACCTGTGGATACTTTCACGAAGAGAATCACTACCTCACGACAGGCATCTAAAATAAGAAAAAATTCTCTCTTCAGACAGCCTTTCTCTTTTTTCTATAGAGTCTAGACAACAAGGTACATTTTCAGAAGTCAATAGTTCAGCAGATAAGCCCCACTTATGCTAACTCATAACTGAAAGAACAAAGATTTACTGTAAATCCTATTCCTAGCTTAGTGTTTCTTGAATTATTAGAAGCTGTAAACAAATAACATACGTGCTGCTCAAGCCTCCTTTGCTGCTTGCACTAACTGGCATACCAGTTATGTGGAGTAGCCACCAATAACACTGCTACTGAATAAACCAACCCTGAGTCCTCCAGGGGATCCACAAGGTGGGAGCCTCATGAAGTTCAACAAGGCCAAGTGCAAGGTCCTGCACTTTGGTCAGAGCATTCCCCAGTATCAATTCAGACTGAGGGATGAATGGATTGAGAGCAGCCCAGCAGAGAAGGACTTGGAGATACTGGAGGATGAAAAATTGGACATGAGCAGCTGAAAGATGGTAGATTTTGATTGCACATAATGAAAATTTTACAAAAACTGCAATGCTGGTGAGACAATGGAGTATTCTATCCAGAGAAGTTGTGCTTGACCCATCCCTGGAAGTGTTCAGGATCAGGTTGAAAGGAGCTTTTGAGCAACCTAGTGAAGGATGTCCCTGCCCATCTAGATGATCTTTTGAAATCCCTTCCAACACAAACCATTCTGTGATTCTATCCAGAGATACAGAGCCTCAAGACTCCTACCTTGGCAATAAGCAACTGATTTCTGACAGATATCAGGATGCCTAAGGATTAAATTTCTTGCTTCACCAACAGAATAAGTGTATTTGGTCTGGCTGAGATGGAGTTAATTTTTCCCACAGCAACCTTCACAGTGCTGTGCTTTGTACTGGCATATAGAAAGGTGTTGATAACACACCAGTGTTTGGATACTGCTGAGAAGTGCTGGCACAGCATCAAGATCATCTCTCCAACATTCCCTGCTCACCATTAGGCTGGGCATGGGCAAGATCTTGGGAGGGCACATAGCCAGGACAGATGACCAAAGGAATCTTCCATACCATGCAATGACTGCTCTGATAGAAAAGCTAAGAGAAAGGAGGAGAAAGGAGAAGAAGGTGGGGAAATTTCATTATTAAGACATTTGTCTTCCAAAGTAACCACTACAGGTTCTGAAGCCCTACTTCCTGCAAAGTGACAGGACATTGCCTGATGATGAGAAGAGAATAAATATTTTGTTTTCCTTTGTTTCCATGCATACCCTTTTCTTTTAGTTTGTTAAACTGCCTCTTTCTTGATCCACAAGGCTTTTTTTCTTCTTTTCTTTCCACTGTCCTGATGAGTAGGGGAGTGATAGAGTGGCTTGGCTAGCACTTGTCATCCAGCCAAGGTCAATGCACCATAACAAGCCATTAACTGTTTAAAGCATTGCTGATCCTCTCAAGCCATCACTTCCCAATTATCTTCAGTTGCTGCTATGTGGTGTCTACAGAGGTGCCAGAAGACAGGCACTAGCCACAGTTTAATACACAAGTTTTTTGAAAGTCAGAGCTCCTGAAATGTTCAAATATTATTAAGGCTTCCTCTGCCTTAGGCTGCTACAGGAAAGAAATTTCTGTGTGAATGGCCAGAGCATGACTCAGTCAGGAATATTCCACCCACATGGACTATATCCATGAAAATAAAAGACAGAGAAGCAAAATATATGTCTATTTACATAGATAAGTAGTTACATACAACTCCGTTCAAAACCTTTCCCTTTGACTTTGGTGGAGTAACATCCCTGTGAGTGAACGGAGCATTAAGATTACAGATGCCTTTCTCTTCTTTCTGTCAGTGTGAAAGCTGAATTCCTGATGTTGCATGTGGTGCCCCAGCAGGAGACCCTGAAAAAGCCCCATATCTTATATTCAGTACCCAAACATATAAATACTGTGAATTCAAGTTCCCATTTTGACTTAGATAACATAGAGATTTTGAGCTCTCAACTGAGAGTGTATCAAGGAGGCATGATGTAGTATGTGAGGGCAAGAATGCAGAGCCAAACACACCAAAGGGCTGGGAACACTCTTTTGTTTCAGTACGAAGGTTTGGTTGGCAAATATATGTGGAAATGTCATCAGTTATAACTAATTTCTTTCTTGGTGGATCACTGCTGCCCATTTGTTCTCTAGAATAAAGCCCAAAAGCTCTCTTTAAAAATGGACTGTCTGTGACAGCTCTACTGAAAAATTGTACCATTAATCACAGTGTGACTGTAACATCTTCAAATTAAATCAATCCAAAATAACTGAAGCCTTTCTAAAGATCTGGCTTGAGATGTTGCATTGATTCTGGTTATTTCCAGCTGAGATAAGATGAGGGAATGATGACTTACTCAATTCATATACTTATTCTCTAAGTCAGCTGAAAAAACAAGGTATGCAACCTGCCAACTCTCTATGCTTGAAAATCCTGCTTTTAAATGGAAATACTTAAAAATTGAATGATCAATAATAAATAAACTATTGGCTTTACTTAATAAAGATATAGATACAGAGCTATAGTCCACAGACCATGGGACTGGAAAGCACTTTGATCATCCATTCCCTATTGCTTCCCAAGGCAATTTCATCTCTACTTAATGCCAGTCCTGACAGATGTTATGACTTTTTGTCCTTTTCTGAGAAAATACAGAGAAGACCTTATTCCCTTTGTCTTTATAACTAATTTCTTGAAAAGTGATCTCATGTGTGCCTTATTTCTTTACTCAACTAAGAACTTCAAGCCTTCCTGCAGCTTTCCTAATTCACAGTATTTTTCTAAATTATGCTTGCTATGCACTTCTCTCCAGCTATGCGTATTTTAATGAAAATAAGTAATAAAGACTGCTCACAGGTCCACTCACATACTACCAGGATCCAATAGGAAGAATCATCATTTCGTGTCTCTCACACATCATAACCCTGTTTATCCACCCCAGGACACACCTTTTATCACACTGGCATAACATTATTGCTTCCTGCTTGCCTTATGCGCTGCTCACTGAGCTGCTGTCTGGCCAGTTGTCTTCTACCCTGGATTTGTGCAACCTACAGCTCCTGCCTGCAGGTCATACTTGGTTCTTGCTCTCAAGCAAACGTGCCCTGTTTAAGTTGCATCATTTCACTTTGATACATCCTTTCTTCCTGACAATGAATATTCAACTATGAAGTTTTCCAACAGCAGTCCATCCACCTAAAAGCTGTTGTGCATTTTCCTAGTTTGTCTTCAAAAATCATAAAGATAGATATAAGGCCTTTGTAACACAGAGCTCACTTTGTTTGATATACATTTGACAAAGTCTATTTGCTAAAAGTTTTCTTTCTCTTATCTTCCAGTCGTTTATACTTCATTATATTTCAATTTTGTTATAGAAATAGAAAGTGCCTAAGCTCACAATTCTTTGTCTTGGGGTAGTGGACGGAAGGAGCTCTCCCTTTGGAAAAAACAAGTACTTTTATTTTCTTTTTTTTTTTTTTTTTCAGTCTTCAGTCATTCAGATGATGCAGGGTAAATTTTTTGTGTTCTCTAATTCATGGTTTTAAGATAACCACCTAAATAAAACTATTCTTTTCAAGAAGATTGTTGCCAAAAAATAAAATTAGACTCTGACATTCTTACTGTCACCTGCTAATATTCTTCCATTTCTATTGAGCAATAGTCAGATGCTTTACTTGTTTTTTTTCCTTCTCAGCTGATTCACTTTCTCAAGATCTTTATTGTAATTCTTTGCTTATGTTTTACATTTTCCCTCTTTATCTTATGCTCATCTACTCCTGTTTTGATTAAGTTTCATTTATTTGTCAGATGGGGCCAGGGAGGGGGGAGAGGGTTTGGAGGCACAGAAGAGATAATTTCTCCCTGAGCTTCTGGGCAGTGAAGAACCAATGATTTTTTCAGTCTTCTTTCATACACCATTTCCAGTCTGTGAACTAAAATGCTATGCTATGTTATGATATCCTTGTTATGATTTTGGCTCATATGTGCAAAGTAGCTGATGTGGCTACTGCTGCATGACATTAGTTGGATAATTTTGTTGGTTTTCCTTTTATCACTAGCTAAACGCATGATTCTCCAGCAGACTTTGCATGCAACAAAAGCCTGCACTGAGATTACCTATGGGATGAAACAACATGTGGGTACAACTAGCAGTAAGTACAAGGTAACAATTGCATTACAAACAGCACATGTGACTTCTGAAACAGGCAACGACATATTACCACAGGTGTCACCTTGGAAATAACAACTAACTGCTGAGACAATTCTGACAGTGATTTAGGGCACCCATAATTACACCATCATTTGTGCACTCACAAATCACCTAGAAAAGCAAGTCTATTTGGTATGATAAAAATCCCCATAAGAACAAACAAACAAACAAAATCCACAAAAAAACAACCCAAAACCACACAAAAACCCCAAAAACCCAAATCAATTTAACTATCTAGAGTACACAGTCCAGATGTTTATGCTGGTAGCAAGTGGGCAAATATTACAGGCATCATACACATTAACGTGGTTAGCAGGGCATTTAACATGCTTTCAAATACTCTGGAGTTGTTGCTCCAGAAGAGTTCAGCGCTGTGGCTTATTTGCCAGCCTGGATGCCTGAGATATCCAAGTCATATTCAAGTCATACTAGATACCCATGTTTGGGTAACCAAATCCCACCTCTAAATCTCAGTGGGATCTCATCCTGGTTTGAATTCCAGACAAAAATTGAAAGCTGGATGAATAATTGCAGATGGAAAGCGAAACTGTAAAAGACATTACTAACGCCTTGAAACATGTGAAAGTAAAAACTGTGTTTGAAGAGGAACTGCTCTTTAACTATGACAAAATTCATCCAGAAATCCTTCCTTTGCAGCCAAAACAAGAAATGAGGCCCCCACAGGACTCACAGGATTCCTGGGTCTCCCCACAAGGAGAGCCTAAACAATTTTTGGAGTATCACTAGTAAGAGCAAAGAAGACTCTTCATTTCTGCAGAGATTTCAAATTTACCTTTAAGGCTACGCAGCAGGAAAATTTTTTAAACTTAATCTATACTTTGAGGGTGGTTATGTTTTTTCAGTTTATGGACAACACATCTTTAAGACTGATGAGATCCAAAGCTATATGCAAAGCAAGAATGAAGATAAGCAAAAGATCTATGATGGTAAAAGAGGCATAACAAGTGTTGTAAGTCCCTTATGCTTTCCAAATTCATTAATGAAAACAAGATAAGAGATACTTGGCCTAGGGAAGACTTGTGAGGAGTCAGTTGTACTCAGTATATCCATCCCATTCAACTGTGCTCTCTAGAGGTGCATTTTTCTGTAAGAGGGCAATGTATTTATATGCTTTTTCATACTTATGGAGGTATGGATATGAACACATGTGAATAGTGTAGGCAAACACATTCTTCTCTTCCTATGTCCACTCTAAGCTGGCCAGACACAAATTAGCTCTGACACAGAAGTGTCATACAGTGTCATGCAGGATCCTTGTCAGCAAGACCAATTGGCTCAGGTTAACAACTGTACACAGTGTCAAGATTGGATCTGACTCCTTTTTAGATAACTCAGGAAGTATCATCTCAGTCTACAGTGAGCTGTGGGCCTTCCTGCTATGTGTAGAGACTAAATTGTGTAGTGCAGGAGCTCCTTATAACCAATCCCTCTGCCTTAGCTGCATGGGTAACCTGGCACAGGTGATCAATCTCATGCATTTGTACACAGCACAACCCACAGGCTCCTGGAATCACATTCTGCAAATACTGCCTACTAATATTCTTCAGAATGCATGAACAGCAAAGGTGCAGCCCTCATATAAATGAATAGAAGCAATATTGTTCTTATTCATGGTGATCCAGTTAAAGTCTGTTGATGCCATGCCCCATATCAACCAGTTTTAAATGAAGAGGCAAACAGATGGAAGGAGAGCTTCCATTTGGGTGCCTGTTTCTTGCATCTTTATTTCCACATTCATCATTGCCACACAATAGTTGCCAAGTTAAACAATTGTGTTGCTTCTATTTGTTCATTTGAGCATAAAGACACAGTTCTATGGCCTTATACAGCTATTAAATTGTTTTGAATAAACACAATAAGATGAAATTAGCTGCCAAGAAAGTCAATCAAAGCATACAACTTTCACACTCTTCACTGTTTAATTAATAGTGCATTGGGGCAGGGTATACAAGATAAGCTTCAGGTTTATTTTGATCTCAGAAATTTCATTCCCATTACAGAATCACTGAATGGGTCAGTGGACTATGCGGAGATTTTTGTTCTGTTTGAGAAAATTCTTTACCTCTATAAGCATTCTTAAACAGAGAACAATTTTAAACAGCAAGGATAGGGAAGAATCAAAAAGTCTTGTATGTTGAGTTTTGTTCTTCTTGACTGTGTATAATTGCTCTTTTCTTCTAAAATGTTGGAAAAATAAAAGAGCACATCTATAAATTTTTAAAATTTTCAAGAGATTTCTAGGCATCCAGTGTGAAAGAACTAAACCAACTCGGATGTACATATTCAAAAAGCTGTTCCTTGCACAATCTATGTGAAAAAGAGTTCCTTTGAGGTATCTTAAATTGGGTCTCATAAACTAAGGTACTGAACATTTTAGAAAGCTTGGACTAAATATACCTCTATCTATTGAGGAAAAGTAAGCTCATGCTCTTTGGAAAGATCTGAGGCCTAATCTTGCAAAACTTTCCATGAATAACTGATGTTTACCCTTGCTACCAGATGAGCATTATTGAGGTCAGAGTTTCATTCCTGTACAGGTTAATTCAGAGTCCTTTTTTTGCTTTCCACAACAGAGAACCAGTGTTACTCTGGAATAAGTGATGAGCAATGGGATGGTAAGTAGTGAGTCATTTGCACTTTGAGTAATCACACTGGAGCACTTGACCTATACAGCTAAACCAAACCACACAATTCAATCTAACAATGTTTAAGTTCAAGAATGATTTTCCTGAACACTTTACAGAAAAATATCTATCAGTTACGGAATGAGTCATCCAAAAGGAGAAACAGCAGAAGAAATATAAGTAATTAACTACAACATACTTACACAGAAAGCAAAGTCTTTCACAGGAACCTTAAGGACAGTAGTGATGTAGTGAGCTAGTGCTTGAATGGAGTCCACTAAGAATTAAGTCTTTAGTCCCGGTAAAACTTATGCCAGCTGCAAGCATAAAACACAAGCCTGTGGAAGACAGTGTACATGAACACTAAGAAATAAGCTACTGTATGTGCCTCCACATGACTACAGGCAGAAAAAGTCAGTTTTGAAGTGAGGTCATCTGTCTGAGACTCCAAAGTCAGGATTCGCTTTCCAGCTTTGGCACTGATTTACTTGTGACTTTTCTTTTCCTTGCTGTTAAATCAGAAAATCAGACCAATGGAACTTCCCTAATATATAGGATTGTCGTGATGAAACAAATGAACACTGAGGTAGCTACATACATTCTAAAATGCATTTTAAAAGCAACTGACAGAGTAATCTAGTAATCACAAAGTGGCTGAATTCCAGGTCATCGTACGTTTCTCTTTTGATGACAAAAAAATCCTAAAAACTGGATTTAATTTTAGTACAGGATATATTTTAAGAGAATAGCTTGAATAACATATGTAATTTATTTTTGAAAAATAAGTCTTGTCTTAAAATACAGTTGCAGAGAATTTCAAACACAACTCATATTTTGCTTTAAAAGCTGTGGTTCTGATCCTGCAGAATTTTTGAGTGCAAACCCAAATTGTTATATGGATACAATTGCCTTGATTTCATATAACAGACAGCACTTACAGATCTTCAGATGAAATTAACTATAAAGAGACTGTGACCATAATTGTAAACAGTGGTTGAAATGTCTCTGTATAGAAGTGTCAAGTATGCCATGCATGTATGTCAAGCTGGAATTTGAGACAGGAATGCCACCATTTTTCAACCTCTATGCCACCTGACATTCACGGAACACAGGGTTGGGTTTTTTTCCTTTGGGGGAATTTCCATGTAATAACCTGCTAGTACCTCTAAAGCTTGACTTTATTCGACACCGAGTCTGTGGTTCACTCTCATTAGGATCTTTCACCTTCAATAAAATTAGTTACAAAGCCACAATTTTGGTGAGAAGAAAGGAATAGGATATTATAAAAATATCAACTTTTGTTACGCTTTCCATATGCTATTTCACCATAACTATAAAAGCCCACAAGGAACAATGAGCCTACACTGGGTAAATTTATTGAAATTATACTACCTTCTTGGTCACACTAATGTTTGAAGCACTTTTTTTTTCTTTCCAGCTTTCCTATATTGCACCTATTTGCTGTGCAGTGTTGTCTTAATAAGCCAGTTATAGCAGTTTTAATGTCTTCTGTCTGGTCAAACAATCATGCAAACCCTGACAGATTTGCAAGAAAAATGCTATCATTGTTTGGTTCAGTGGTGGTTTTTCTCCTTTGTATAGAAATAGAAATATGAAGAAAAGGACTCAAAGCTTAGGGAGAGAACTGAGTAAATTTTTGACAAAATTAAGCCTCATTAGGGTAAGTAAAAAAAAAAAAAAATCAAAAACCCCAAAGCAACCCAAAACCTCCAAAATAAACAAAACAAAATGAAACAAAAAAGCAGCATTGCAGGCTACCTATTCTGGTGGGAAATGACTGTAGTGCATAAAAAATTCATATGCGAAGTCACTTTGCATTGCTTTTTGTATATCAAGATGCTTCTTATTTTTCCTGAGAGTGTATTTCTTCAGTGGGTTTTTTTGTCTGTTTTTTCTCTTGGCTATTAGCAGGAAACTTTTCTGTCGTCATCATGTGAGATCCCACTATATTTGTGACTCACGCAGAATGCTAGCCATTCATAAATGTGCCGTACTGAACACTTTACAAAGTTCATTAATCTTCATTGTTAAGTAATTAAGGTCAAAGAGACAGAATATTTTTACGTGCATGTAGTTGATGTAATTATAAATGGGGGAGCAAGGGAAGAAAAAAGAAAAAATCAGGAAGCAAAGTAAATTAGTTCTGCAGAGGTCCAGGAGACTAAACAGTAACCTTTATTTCTTGTTTCAGGAATATGTGAAGCTTCCTTCATCAAGAGATCATGAACACAAAAATTAATGAAAGGATAGGAGGGCTTGACAGACTCCAGAGAAAGCTGATGGACTCCAAAGCAGTTTGCCAAGTAGAACACCAAAGTTAAGGCTTCTTTATCTTTGAAGGAGTCTAGAAAGCGAAGGACAATGCAATCCTTTGTTACACATTCCAAATACAGCTTCTAGCATCAGTGATTTTCCATTTTAAAGCTAATGAACATACTGTATCAGACTCTGCCCTTGCTATTTTCCTGGTGCTGGTGCTGGCCCAGTGAAATATTAGGGGTGGCGCCAGCAAAGAGTTCTCAGGAGGAATTCCCTGTAAGCATGAAGATAAAAGCAGCCCTGATATGCCTTCCTTCTAGCCATTAGTGTATAAAGGAATTATCTGAGTAACAGAAGGCAAGGGTGTAAAATGTACACACAACAGGCAATTGCTTATAAAGGATTAACATCCCATTGCTGCAGCTAGATGATATTGATATCAGAATATCTGCTTGATACAGAGTTTTACTGACTCTATTTGTAAATTTTAGCAGGTAGGCTCTCTTTTATTATGCCATGCTGGATGATTTCAGTGCACTGGTGCCCTGGGAATCACCTCACCAAAGTGCACACAGAGGTATCTTCACTACAGCTTATATGTTTGTATTAAATGGTTATTCATTTTCATTCCCTGCATTCATGTTACATATTCATGACATTTCCCAGCACTTATTAGCATTTATACATATATAAGGTCTCTGAGGGACTTCACCAAGGGTCTCTGGTGATCATTTCTGTCTGGAGCCCCCAAAGTTCTAAGAGACCACCTCATGAACTTCTTTAAAACAATACTTCTGGTTACTCATCAACCCAGCATTGCCTGCTTGTCTGCTTCAGTTCCTTTCTCTACTGTTTTTACTTTGGTTGGCTGATTTTTTTAAATTGAGGCTTTGGTTACACAGTAATTTTCTGTAAATTTCTGCTGCCAGCTGTACTAATTCTCAAAACTCTGGTATCATTATTTTAGAACTGGTCCAATCTAAAATTTGAAGGAGAAAGGATTTAACTGTATCCCTTGTCTAAAAACAAGTTCTATTGACTATTAAGGCTGTAATGATCTTGTGAGGAAATCTTTATGTAGCATCAAGTGCCAACTAGATTTTAAACTAGAACTCTCAGATGAAGAAAGGGATGCTGATTGTAAACAGAAACACAGTTGACTGCAGAGTCCTGGATGTCTTTCCTTAGCACTTAAAAATAATTGTCCTGAAAGATACAGTTCCTGAACCTACTGTGTCATACTCTTATCTAGTCATGATGCATCACACAAGAGATCAGAAGGACATTGCAGAGAGTGAATGTGTGCTTGGAGACTCGCGTGGTATTACTGATTAAGATGCACCTTCTGTGAGAGAAGGGTATGTTCACAGTGACTTGGTCTCCCGGAGTTTGGACATGCCAACACTGTGACTTTGCCTATTTCACTCTTTCCCAAACTACTTGCACCTCAAGCACTTTCTTTGGAACAGAATATTTTGTGAATTTCTCTAAATAAATAGTCTGTGGAAGTTGAAAATACCTTTTTCCTCAGAGACAACTATCAGGTAAAGCACTGAAAAAAAAATCCAACTAATTAGAAGCAGTGGAAGCTTTAGTATTTGGTACATTTAAAGGAAGATATAAACTACAACAGTAGATCTGAAACAATGAATAATGCTACTGCAACACGAAAATTAACTAGAAAGCACAGTAAGAATTTTTCATCACTGAAGTTTATGATTTTCTGGTCAGAACACTAATCACTAGTGATTTTAAGTTCAATTTTAAAAAAAGAATTTACATGAATCCATTTGACAGGGGTAGAATTTCTCATGAGAAAATTATACTTTGCAGTATTGCCAAGACAAAGAGCACAAAAGTAACTAAAGTGATTTAAAAATTTTAAATCCTTTTAAAAATAGCTTGTTACATTAATGTTACTTTAATTTCCCCACAGTTTTTTAAAGCTTTGTAGAAAAGCATTGCATTTACCTTGAAATTCCACTCCCTAAAACTTTTGTGTGACATTCAGGTCATGATTTGAGGTTGGTTTTAGAGATTAATCATTTCATTCAGCCTTGGAATTTCACCAGAGGTATCTGAAGGTTTCCCTCTATGAGAATAAGATAAATGTCCTAGCTGTAGAGAAAGAAAAATCTATTCAGATACATACTTGTATCAAAAACTCTTTACAATTCATTCATAAAGTAGCTGGACTAGAAACATCAAAGCACCCTGGTAACACTGCCACATTCCACTGTAGTGAGCACACATAGAGAATAGAAAAAAGTGCACCTTGAGTCATATGACTCCCAATCTTATCAGTAACTATTAATTATATCTTAATTACTGTTTTTTCTATAGATTGTTATATCGGTTGACAACTTTAGCATTTTATGAACTATTAAAGGTAAAATCAATTAAATACTGACCATAAATGCAAACTTGCAAAATACCAGAACCCACCTAGATTAATCAGCAAAGGATATAACACAAAAAGAGCAAGGAGAAACATAGGGACTGATTCTAAGATAAGCAGTCCACTAGAATAACTTTCACTGTATAAATGATGCTATTGTTCCAAGCTGCATTTTGTGGAGCAGGCTCAATTATTTTGCTAATGCAGATTATTTATTTTTACATTGGTCAACATTCTCTGAGATAAACTTGTTATAAAGAGACTGATTACATTCTTTCTAAAGACTAAGGTAAAGATTAAAGTATCTTTCTAAAGATAAAGCAGAAACATTTCCCTTCCCTGAAAGTAGCATTGAACCAAACTCTAAAAGTCAAAATTGGCCTAGAGTATTTGCTGAGATCAACAATGATTCTGAAAATGAAAAAAAAAATCCCCAAACCAACTTAAAAAAATGGCATAAAATGGAATAGGGTCAATTCCAACATGCTCCACCTGGGCTGAAGTGTGGGTGAGTGACTATTCAGTAAGGAACAGCTCTGCAAAGGACATTCTGGTGATGACAATGACCCCAGTGTGAGTAGTAGTCAATAACAACTCTATTAATTGACCTGGTTGAATGTTAAGTCATCACAGCCTGAGCATATTTGGCCCTGTTTCAGTTTAGGAGCTGAGCTTTCCGTACTGCTGTACACAAGTCAGCCTTCATGATTTCTGTTTTACATGAACTCCTATTTCAGTTACTGTTCAATTTGTATCACATCATCACAGCACATGTTCAGAGAGCTTGCTCTGAAGACCACCCTTCACATTCCACATTTGTCTAGTGAAATTTCTGAAGGACAGACACCTGGATATTACTACATTATGTTCACTGGAGTCTTCTTCTCCAGAAGAATAATATAATTCTTCATTTAATGCTATAACTTACTTATTTAGAGAATGAAAATATGTTATTATATTCTCCTGCTTCAAGGAAAATTTTCTTTGGGAATTATAGTCCATCAAAAGAGGAGTGGCCAGCAATTCAAGGAAAGTAATTCTCCCCCTCTACTGCACTCTCATTGGGTTGTGGGTCTTTTCATCCCTGGAAGTGTTCAAGGCTGGGTTGGATGGGACCCTGAGCAACCTGGTCTGGTGAATGGCATTGCTGCCCATGGCAAAGGGGTTGGAACTAGATGATCTTTAAGATCCTTTCCAACCCTAATCATTTTATAACTATATGATCTTAACAAAAACACTGTAACATTAATTTTAGGTGGGTTTTTTGCCTTGGAGTCTCTGTGCCCACTTCTGTGTTCCCAAAAACATATTTTCCTCCTTAAAAAGTACTTTTTTTCTTCACTGTTACCTCGTGAAATTTAAAACTGATGGCAAAATTTGACTTCAGGCCCATTCCCGCAAACACAACAATGAAAACTAAATATTGACGTGTGCATAAACAAGTTAAAAAAAATATTTACATAGTCTCAGAGAAAAATATATAGTTCATCTTTGTCTAGGTAAAGGACTTCAGAATCCAGATATTGGAGTATTTTCTTTTTCCAAGCATAGAGATACCAGGAAGTCCTAATCCTCCAGGTAAGTGCTCTTTGCTCTCCTTTTCAGCTACTCCTTTTAGTGCTCTGCAAGAGTTATGAAGTACATTTTACTTTCATCCTTTCATTTCCCATTCCTCATATTATCAAATCTTTGCATGTTTCAGTTGAATATTTACAGTAATTTCTGTGGTATTTTGTGGGAAAAAAACATACTTCACATTAGTTAGTTACAAAATGAGGCCTTTAAATAGTATTAAAAGAACCAGCATTCCATTTTTCAGTTCTCATTCTTATTTGGGCTTTTAATTATCATCTTCCAATTTTCCTTTAACATTTGCAGAGATTTATATTTAAGAAGACTATTTTTTGTCCAGCCTGTGCATAAATGGTACCATTTGGTACCATGGTCAAGCACAGAATAGTGACTAAATATTTTTTGTGTTAGGTGATAGTGGAGGGAGAGTGAAAAATACTGTCTTCAGTAGGGCTGTGCAAATAATTCATTTTTCTAATTAATGGTCAAAGTGAAGAGAAATTAAAGAGGCACTTGGAACATTTAAAACTTTCCAATTTTCATTTGACCTAAAATTAAACATTTCATTAATAACCAAGAATGGTCAAGCATTTTACAAAACCTCAATGAGAAAATACTTCCAGGCAACACAGCTCGTTGACATGATGCCAAGACCTGGATTAATATTAATGCCTAGAAAGATTGCTATGTGCTCTACTGCCATTTCCTGAGGCAAACAATTATGATTTGGAGAGATTTCATCCAGATGAAGAAGACAGCCCTCACAGCACTTATTGCAGGACAACCAGAGATCACAGTAATAGCTGGAAGGTGCAACAAGCCCAGGAGGAGTGAGGGAACTTAGGAGACAAACAGTAAAGCTGAGTGCAGCAGCAGCAAGGAGCAGTAACAAAGGCAGACAGACGGAAAATGTAGCAGCTGCTTGAAAGGACACAGAGAAAGCCAGCTGAATAAGAACTAAATGAGAAGTTTTAAGAGCACAAATGCACAAATTATTCTGTATCTGAAAAGTTGGAAAAGTATTCTGTTGGCAGAAGATAGAGCCATCTTCCTCTAGTGGCACTGATGAGCAGCACGTAGTGTGATGGGGTATATACTCAGTCTTTAATGTTGTAAAGCAAAGGCCCCCAGTCTTTGTAGGCTAATGCGAAGCATTGCACAGGAACAAACACACTACAGACAGCAACATCATCTGCTTTCTTTGATGCTGTAGAGAATCATGTGTTTTCCTCTGGCTATGGATAGCACTGAAGATGTCTCAGCAATGTGTGTCTTCTCTAGAGATGGGGACAAGAATGTCTGTGTAGTTGTTTCTCTTCTAGTGTCTTGCTCTCACTCAGACTTTCAGGGCGCTGCTTTAACAGACCTGATCTAGAAAAGTCAGACTCTACAAAATATCCTGGTACAAAGCAGCAGGCAAGCTGGATATGCCAGTTCAGTTATTGTGGTGCTCTCAGTCCATACACAATTGATGTGAGTGCATACAGAAGATCAAAGCTGCAACTCCATCTCATGTTGCCCTCCTCAGTCTTTCAACTCCTTACCTTCATTTGGCAGAGGCAGCTTCAGTAGTTAGAGCAGCAATGATCTATTTTGAAAAGGATGTTGAACCTGCCTCTTGCCATGTTGCTGGCAGGATTAGCGATAAAAAGGACCAGGAAAACAGGAATGCACCCTGAGACTTTTTAGAGCACAATTGAGAGTGCTGTGGTTGCTAGGGGAAAGATGTTCAAAAAGCCTTTGTTCCGGGTAGAACAATGAGTCCTTTAAGCCCACAACACTAATTAAGTCTATTATTTCCAGCTTTAATGAAATATGTGTTTATCCAGAGGCAATTTAATTTCTTCTTATCTGTAAGCATGAGTAGCTGTAAATATGTACTGCAGGATTTGGAAATGTCCAACAGCTTCTATGTGTCCTGCATGGTGAGTTCTAGCCTGGTGGGCATGGGGTAGGGGGAGGGAGCCCAGCATTACTGGAGGTCTGCTTGTGCTGAGTAAATTTTATATTTCAATGACAGTACATTTCAACAGACGGATTTTGTGAAATAGTAAAAACAAAAGCATGGAAGTCACTTGTACCCCCAGTACCCACTGATCCTTTATTTCTGACTCCAGGAGGTCCAGATCACTACAGACTAAATTAATCAGGTGGCTTTGGGGAGAGTCTATTTAAATTAACAAATTAATGGGTTTCCTTCCCATGCTAATCTTTCTATTCATCCTGAAAGGGAGATTTCTAATAATTACTGTCTTTTTCTGTGCATATGCAGTACTGTAATCACATGATAACTGTATAGTTTGATTATCTGAAAATACAGATTTTGTTTAAAAAGAGGATCATAATTACTAGGTGAAAAGCACAAAAAGAACACATACCGATTTTAATTAAAAAGTATAATTTACTTCATCAGGAAATATACAGCTACCACTGACTACAAAATCTAAATAAATTTTCCCAGCTACTGCTGCAGGTTTTGGTTGAAAAAAGAAGCTGGAATTACCACTGCCATCATGGATGTAATGCTCATCAATATAAAGATCAGGCTGTTCCTCTACTGCTATGGCTTTGTTTTGGAATGATGAAAAGACAAAGCTTTCAGGTCATAGCATTTGTCTGCTTCAAAAAGCCATCTGGCTTTTCCAAAGCAGTCAGGTGGCTCTGCTTGTTGGGTCACAGGTGGAAAAGAAGGCAGAAATAATTTCTAAGGAGTGTATAAAATTCACAAGGTAAGATTCATCTGACCACATAAAACATATATAGGGGAGTTAGTGAGCACCAGTTTTGTCCTAAAGGAAAAAACTGTGCTATTGAACTCTTCCTGAAGTTACCTAAAATAGTAGCTCTTAATCATGCATTAAAACTGCCTGTTCCTCCTCATCAGCTGAAAGGGGAACGATCATTAGGGTGATTAGTTTAGAAGACACCAATCTAGTGTCAAAGTACAAGAATTTCCATGATCCTTGATACTTACACCTGGTCATGAAGAATCTAATTTTCTCCATTTTACGGGGAACAATGCTTAGCCCTGTGTTATAAAGTTCAGGATAGCATCTTATGATGACATGGCTGGTGTCTACAGAAGTTTTGCTACTACTGGCTATTGGCAGAACTAGGAATCAGACAAAATTTTTGTGGAACATGGCACAAATACCATGGACACTTCTTTTAAAAAGAAGGGGAGAAAAATGAGGAGTCCAATTCTTCTGCTGAAGAAAATTCTTGGTTTAACATGTTCTCGAATTTAGATGAAAGGCAATTTTTAGTGAAGTTTATTGTTACTTCCAGCAGTCTGAAGCTTGGTGCAAGCAGAGATATTGTTTTAAAGACAGAGATATAAGTTTTAAATTTAAAAAATTCTACCAGATCCTCTTCATCAATATATAAACTTCTACTTGTTCTATATTCCTTGCTTACCTGCAGAAGTCTTCAATAATTTTTTCTCTTAGGTACACATCATACTGATTGTCACGTGTTCATTCAATCAGGAAGAAAAAGTTCATGCATCTCTTGGCCAGAATGAGACTGATTTCAAATGCAGTGGCTTCATTATCTGCCACAAACCACTCACAGAAAACCACACAGAAGGGAGAGGGGAGGAAATAACAGAAAAATAATACCAGGTAATAAAAAGTAAATTCGTGAGTCATAAACTACTTGCTGAAAGGAACATAAAGAGCAAAATTGTGTTTTTACCATTGACTTTATTTGAACATAACCAAAGTATTAAGTTTTTCGCTCTGACTTACAAGATTGAATATAGTTATGAAAAACTCCTAACTAAAAATGGAACTTGTATGTTTTTTAGCAAAGTCAAAATGAATCTTGTTCTAAGCTATTACCTTACTTATGCAGTAAATTAACACAGTCCTATTATTTCAAAGTTGAGGCTTCTGCTACAATACGACACTATACAACTGACATCACTTGCCTAAATTGATCAACTTAATGTGATGGTACTTTGTAATATGAAAGGTGTCTGCACATTAGTTACTGGAATCATCAGAGGGAGATAGCGTGTTTAATTTCTCATGATCCAGGTATCCTGCAGCCTTGTGTGTGTATCTGAGTAGAAGATACGTAAAAGATCATTCAGGCCCCAGGCTTAAAATTGTCTTCCTCTCCCCCTCCTGAAACTTTACAATCCCAGTCAGGTTTCCTAGCATACAATTCTTTCATATACCAAAAGTACTTAGAGGAACTGTACATAAAACTAATAAATAGGAACATGAGGTAGATCAGATATAAACTCCTGATCCTTCTGCAAGCAGGAGTAATCTGGGATTACAATTTAGCTAGTAGGATTAAGGCACATAATTGCAGTGCCAATTTCCTAGTATTGCTTCCCCTTTCCCCACTCCTAGAAGTATTAATCCTTGAAAAATGAGCTGTCATCTACTGAATATAAAACAGGGGCAAGGCTAAACTATTTCCACCAGATTCACGCTATGATGGTAGATTTGCAAGAATCACAATTTTTTTTTATAGGCATTAAATTGTTTCTGAAACTCTGTCAGTCATTTGTCATCATCATCATCATGGCTAGGCTTCACGAATGAAGATTTGAGAAGGGCTCTACCCACGCTTGCTACAAGCGCGCTGATGGCTAAAAAGGCCAATACGAGATAGACAAGTCCGGTTGCAGAAGGCACAGCAGAAAGACTCCCCAGGTGATATCGACGAGACGCGATTCTTTCTGCGTTGTCTTTTCTCCTCGAGAGTGATCCTGCGTGTGTTCTCAAAAGCAGCAGCAGCGTTATAGATGGTGTGTCTCCAGGCCTCCCGATTGGAGGCCAGGGTAGACCAATGGTGGTGATCAATATGGCCAAGGCTGAGGGATTGTTTCAGGCAGTCCTTGTATCTCCTCTTCGGGGCTCCTCTCTTGCGGCAGCCAGTGGCAAGTTCCCCATAGAGCACGATCTTAGGGAGGCGGTAGTCCTGCATCCTGGAGACGTGCCCTGCCCAGCGCAGCTGTGTTCTCAGCAGCATGGCCTCAATGCTCGTGATTGCTGCCTGTTCAAGGACAGGTGTGTTGGTCACATAGTCAGTCCAGTGGATGTTTAGGATTGTACGGAGGCAGCGCTGATGGAAGCGTTCTAAGAGACACAAGTGGTGCCGGTAAATGACCCATGATTCGGATCCATATAAAAGAGCAGACAGTACAACGGCTCTGTAAACACTGATCTTTGTACTTTTCTTCAGGTGTTTGTTTTGCCACACTCTTTTATGGAGTTTACCAAAAGCTCTGTATTTGTGGTTTCTATGCAACAGACAAAGATATTTTTGCCCACAGATTTGTGCTACCCTTGAACTAATCCCACAGGGACTAGTCATGTCACTACTTGCAAATACAAAAGATCTCAGGAGATAGGTGGTTTTGGTCTCTTATGCAGTCCTCAGTGTAGAGCACAGATAGCAAGGGTGGTGGGTAGTTGCAGGCATTTCAGATATGAATGATCTCATTTAACTCTTTGAGGGCAACTGTATTATAGAGAGCTATAACTAAGCTATTCATCCCGCATAGCCAGTGGAGAAAAATATCTTTATGTGTCATCCAGACAGCCTATTTCAGACATCTGCCTTAAAACGAGATTAGTAATCCCAAAAATGTCTCTTTATCAGTTACAGTGTGAGTCTAGACAAGTAGTCCAGATATAGAGATCTATGCTGCACATCCTAACATTCGGGTCATTTGACTTTTACCTTTTCTTCCTCACTCAATGATAAAAGACACTTTACTTCACAGAGAATGATAGAGAGAAACAACCTGAATCAAAACTGCTTCCCTGCTAAGCAATCTGGAAAGGCTGCAGCCTACGAAATCTTGGTTAAAAAACAGTCCAGAAGGAGAAGCAGCTGAAAGAACTTCATAACACTGATAGGAAAATTTAGGTTGGAAGAAACATTGGGATGTCAGTTGGTTTAAAGGCTCGCCAAAAGCACAGTGAGATGTGAGATCAGACCAGATTTCTAAGGGCTTTACACAGCTGTGTCTTCCAGGGATGGCCACTGTTCAGCCTCTCTGGACAACCTCTCCACTGCCTGACTGTACTCTCAGGAAGAAGTTTCTCCTCTCTTGATTCAGCTCGTGCCTATTGCTTTTCTCCTGCCATGTACCACTTTGAGAATTGTGACTCCATCTTCTTGATGACCCCCTGTAGCTATTGGGAGTGCTATCACATGTCACCAAAAACATACCTTTCCGTGAGAGATGTGAGGGTTGTATGGGACTAGTGCCTGGCTGAGCGGGCCAGGGACTGTGTAATTGACTGCTCTGTATGGAAGAGGAGGTTTAGCTAACCTAGCTTCTATCTGCTTACACAGTTTGCTTCCAAAGCTGCTTTGAATAACAAAATGAGTGGCCAGGGGACTCCACTCCACGTTTGCAGACAGGTTCAGCACTCCTAAGATCAAGACTGAATGCAGTCTTTGGCAAGGTCTGGAAAAATCCTTTATGCCTCTGTAAATTATCCTGGAAGGCGTAATACAAGTCAATGTGCATGGTATATATATATATATATATATATATATATATATATATATATATATATATATATATATATATATATATATATATATGTTTGGAACCTGTCAGTAAATGTCTCTGCTGCCTAAACCTGGCTTCAGTGAAGGCCAGAGGCTTTCTGGTTCCTGATCTCCTACAAGAAAGCAATAGGGACATTTTTTAGATTGAGGAGTTAGGGAAAGCCATAGTATGCCTCATACAAAATGACTGTCTGTCTGCATCCTCACTTGTCAAGGAAGGATGGCAAAATTTAGATTTTGCCTGGCTGGAGAATGATGAAGCAGTGAGTTGAGCACAAAAACCTTTCCGTTGTTCCACACGGTGTCCCCCAGAATTCTCTTAGTTTGCAGGGAGATATTAGTTTCTTCTGTAGGTTTGAAACCCAAGAGCAAAAACTGCAAAATGGTATTTAAGACTCCCAAAGAGGACTATGTCTTTGCTCAGCTGTACATCACCAATCCCTTGCTGTGGTTAATCTGTTACATTATGTGAATGAGCAAAGCAAGGGAAGCATCAGCTGTGTTTTTTGAAGTAACACCTACTTCAAATAGATGACCAGTCTCTCCAGGGCTGATCCAAGGCCCATGAAACTACGGACAGAAGATTAAATTAGTTTTATGACAGACCTTTTCAAGCTAGTTTGTGGCAGTCTCCTTCAGGAAATTCTACAGTGTCCTCCTGCAGCAGAGAAAAATAGAGAAAAAAAAGAGCAATGGACAATAAACAAAATGAAAAAGAACATTAAAAAAAAAAAAAAAGCCAAACCAGTTTAGCAGAGTTGATGATTAAATAAGTACTAAAAGTAAATATGTTTCCTATTTTCCTCTGAAACCACCACCACTTGAGATGCTACTAATTATATCACCTATTGGAAACCATCCCAGGCTTTCCAAGACGTTTAGCTAATCTCTTATGGGATAACAGAATGTTACCATATACATCTGCAAATTAGGCTTCATATGCATGAATTGGAAACCCAAGATGATCTGAAATAAAAGAAAACAGAGTTACAAAAACAATACATGACAATTTTCGCTAACCTGGAAATATTTTTTTAAGCTCCTGCTGGATAAGGAAATGAACAAAATGTAGATTCATACTGAGTTCCCCAAATTCTTTATTCCCCAAACTTTCTTGTCTAGGTTTTCTGTTTCAGAGCAAATCAATTTGTATAGACACCACCTGACATGCAGAACACAATAAATAATACTAAAGTATTCATGAAAATACAAGTTCAGTAAAAAGGATGGAAGGATGTGATGCTTTTGTTTGGGAGTGATCATGAAAATATTTACGTCAAAGGAGATATGAACATTTTGTTACATGGACTGTTTACAAAAAAGGCAATTTGTAAATCACATTATAACCTTTCCCTAAATATAACCTTTTACAAGTGGGGGTTTTTCCATGGAATGTTCCAATTCTCCACCACTAAAAGTGAAAAAAGTATGTATACATCCATTAGAAAACATTTGGATACTCACCTAAAAAATGTCAAAAACCTCCCTACAGAATAAATAATGAAGGAAATGTTGAATGTCATTGGTATCATAACCATAGTATTTTCCTGTATGTAGAAAAGATCAATCTCATATGCTTCTAACTTTTGTGTAAGTTAGTACAGGTTAAAGACATTCCAAGTACATATCAGAAACAACTCCTATTTGAAATTCTTTCTATGCATCCCATCCTGAATGCGACACAAATGTGTCATTACATTATTTTAGATTTCTGTGTTGTAAGTATTATTTCATCCACATGTCACATGTTTATATCATATTTACAGAAGAAGGTTTCTTCAAGAGCTATCCGTCCCTTTTCCCTTCTACTACAGTAATCAATAGATAAAAACTTTGGAGACACCTAATTTTACACTCCAGTTAAAACAGTAATTGCTAAGAGCTATACTCAAAAGCCAAGCATCACATAATACTTGGCACAGCAGCTAGTAAATCACTCTAATTTTGGAGATTTTTAATATCCAAGCAAGCTTCTATGAATAGGTTAATTTCAAACTTTTTCTAACAAATATTCAGATGTCTAGAACAAAATAAATCTTGCAGAGGTTTCTAAGAGCACTGTCCTTTATTAAAACCAGAGGAGGCAGGGTTTCTTGTTCAACAAAATGTCACCTCTCTGAAAGTTTTTCTGCATTAAAGATGTTCTTACTGCACAAGATGTTGTTAAAATAGAATTACAAGCTGATGCATTTGTACTGTATTTTTATATTCAACAAAATTTAAACAAAGATTACTGTAAGTTAAATACAAAAGATGGTATTAGTCCAATTCAATACAAACACTACATCTCAGTGAATTACTTTATTCTCACTTTATTATGTGTGGAACTCTTTCTGTGGTTTACTTCACCTCATCCTAAATTAAGCACTTCAATTCGCCAAAGTTACTTCTGCTCTAAAAACACCCATTGCCTAACAAGAGGTCCACAGGAAACTAGCTCAAATTTCTACGCTGGAAACATCTAAGACTCAGTGAAAATAATCTCTATCAAATCGGCTGGGAAATACTAGGGTTTGGAAGGGACCTTTAAAAGTCACCCAGTCCACTCCTCCTGCAATAAGCAGGGACACCTTTCACTAGATCAGGTTGCTCAGAGCCCCATCCAGCCATGCCTTGAATGTTTCCAAGGTGTAGAAACATTGGATGTGACCTATGGATGTGACCAGCCAACTAATTCCTCATCCACAAATCAAATTCATCTCTCTACAATTTAGAGAGAAGGATGTTATGGGGGACTGTGCCAAAGGCCCTACAGAAGTCCAGATAGATGACATCTGTGGCACTTCACTTGTCCACTGATGTAATCACTACATCAGAGAAGGCCACTAGGTAAGTCAGACAAGACTTGCCCTTGGTAAAGGTTGTCTTGAATTATCTCCCTGCCCTCCATGGACCTTAGCATATCTCCTAGGAGGGTCTGTTCCATGATCTTCCTAGGCACAGAGATGAGGCTGACAGGTCAGTGGCTCCTGGGGTCCTCTTTTCTACCCTTTTTTAAAATGGGTGCAATGTTCCCCTTTTTCCAGTCGCCTGGAACTTGACCTGACTGATGTGACTTTTCAAATGTCATGGAGAGGGGCTTGGCAACTACATCAGACAATTCCCTCAGGACTCTGGGATACATCTCATCAGGTTCCATAGAATTTTGCACAATCAGGTTCTTCACATGATCGTGAGACTTCTCTTACAGTGGGAGTGACTTTGCTCCCCTAGTCCCTGCCTTGTGGTCCATTCACCTGAGAGGTGTGGGAAGAGAGGTTGTCATTGAAGACTGAGGCAAAACAATTGAGTATCTCAGCCTTCTCCTCATCCATTGTTAGCAGTTTACCAGTCATGCTCATTGTGGGGGTATGCTTCCTTTTCTGGATGACATAACTGTTATTCTTTGCATCCTTGCCAAGTTCAGCTCCAGATGCATCATGGCCTTTCTGACTCCATCCCTACTCAAACAGGCAGCATCCCAATACTCTGCCCAGGATACCTGATCCTGTTATTCTCTGTACATGGATTCTGGGTAAGAGAGGTGGTAGTTTGTGTTTTGGTAGTTCCTTGAGCTCATTCCTCAGCTGGCATGATGCAAAATGCACCTCAGTGCTTCATAGTGATGCAGAGCTGAATCACCCAGAGTGACTCATCCTCTTAAGAGGATGTTCCTTAGCTGTAAGCTGACCAGAAGTATCAGAGAAGCTGCAAATTTTGTGAGTACTGCAAATAAATGACAAACAAACTGTTCAGAAAGTCGTAATGTTGTCAAGAGATACTGCCTCTCATTTTTGCTGACACAGCTGTTCTTGGGGTGCCCCACCACAGGCAAAATGATACAGAATAGCTCAGGTACCTGAATAGTGAAGGGTGGGTGGAAGAACAGCAGATGCAGAGCAGTTTGGTGGGAAGGTATTAGGCAGGAACTGCCTATATAACAAGTATGTGGAAAATCTCAATTTTGGATGTTCTGTCTAGTGTGAGGGGTGAAGAGGAGTGGGGGATGCTGAGGGTCACAACCTGTATATCTGGTTGGTTATCAGCAAAAAGGCACCTACCTACAGCTTTGCCAAAGCAAGCAGGCAAAGCATCCTCCTTGTCTTATGAGTCATTCACATAACATAGCACTAAGGGATAATTTTATCACATGGCTATCCCATTTACTTTGGAGTTAGAGGTTTAGTGGCTTTCCTCTTTGTTTTCACCTTTATTGTCATATTTTTTACAACTTTTAAATGTTTCAATTAACTTGAATTAAACTCCAAGTGCAACATATCAGAGAGGCCATGAGCTTGCTAATTCTGCAACTTGCTTGAATTTTTTTTTTCCTTGGACTTAACCACTCCATTTTCAAAGCCTACATTACAGAGATTTAGAGTGTTTTTTTCTTTACTATTCAGGTCATATTTTTTGTAGATAAAACACTGTTCCACCTTTCTCCAGATCACAGCCAGATTTCCTCAGTAGGGAAGAATTTCTCCATAAAACAACATTCTTTTCCCCTGTTCTATAACATGAGCAGAACATTTAAAGTGTCAATATGCTGAAAGATACTTCTATAATTCAGAAAATAAGGACTGAGCACCATAATAATTTGGCTACAGATTTGATTTGTAAAGTCAAAAATTGACCTTTTCACAAAGCCACTTCAGAAATAATGTTGGGTTCACTACTTTTTTTTACCTGATGGTTTACCATCAGGTAAAGTCAAAGAGAAAAAAAAATACCAGCTGGCATGATCTAGTCATTTATTTTTGTATAAAGGGCTGGATGTGATTTTTGCTTTGTAAGAACCACATTTGTTTTCTACTGGTAGCATATGTATAGAACAGTTTGCAGTGCCAACGACATTAACAAAATCTTGAAAGTCATAAAGCTTCTGTTCTGCCTGCTGTTGCTCACCTATTGTTCTGTCAGAGAGAAGAATATATTATCCACTTCCCTGTGAAGGAACAGCAGTTGTTTGCACGTGGAAGGTTTGTGTTGCATGGGATGCTTACCTGCTGGTTTGTAGAAGGTGTTAATAATCTAAAGAGGATGAACAGCTGTTATCTTTAGAGTAATTAGCATAATATTTCCTGATTGACTACACTATGGATTCACTTTTCTTCTTTCTTTTTTTTCAACTGAAACTTCTATCAGTAATCCATTTATTCTTTTTTTTAATTGTTTCCAATTTATAGACTTAGAAAATTCAGCAAATAAATACAAAAATCATAAAGCAGCTGCAATGACTCACAAGTTCTGTTTGCTAAAATTCAATGTGCTTTATTTTAATACAAACAAAGTGAAAATAGGATTAAAATTTAAAGGACTACATCCACAGAAGACCACATGAAAGAATGAGAGCTGAAAAAATCAATTTTCTGAGTTTCCCACTTACTCATGACAACGTAAGTACCAAGTCTGGGTGCTCAGGTTCTCTAGGCGGCACAAAAAGAGCATTGAACAACTTCAAGTAGAAGTACCTGGTAGAAAATACTGAAGAAACAAGTTCAACATTAAACATCTTTGAGATTTCAGTTGCAGAAGATCTGCAAGACATAGTTGCCCTAAAGCTGATCCTGTATCAGCTGATTCATTAGATGACATTAACTCTTCTTGTTCTCTTGAATAGTCAGAAGGAAAAGATGAAATGGAGAATAACCAGAGGTGTGGTGGGGACAATGCCAGTGGTAAGTGGTATGTCAGTAAGTGGTGTGACAGAAGGAAAACCGAGGTGACATTTTCTTCAGTACATACACATCAAGAAAAAGGTCATAAACTTTCATATTTAAAAAAATCTACTAAGATGTACCAAATTACCAAGTATTATGTTTCTTGATTTCTTATTGTAGAAAAAATGTTATCTTGATGAGCTTGACACAAATATACTCATAAATACACATCTGGACTTAAAAACATATTACTTGGAAGAAAAGGAACCGTTCTATCCCTAAGGAAAAAAAAAATGAACCCAAAACTTACTCCCCAGATGGACAAATTAATAAACCTCTTTGGATTATACCTCAGGTTCTGTGCAGCATACAGGCTCTGGTTTTCTTCTGGTAAGATTGAGACACTGCAACTGGAGTGGAGGTGGGGGAAAAGCTGACTGACATTCATTATACAGCAATACACTGATTGCAGAAGACATTTACTCTGTGGTATGGCTTCAAGGTATCCAGAGTGTCCATCTGGATATTGGCCTAGCTAATATTGCCTGAATGCACCTTCGAACAAAACATATTTCTGTCAGAATAGATACGTTTGTTAAAACTCACTGTTCTGTGTGTGTTTTGAGGGACACTTAGGAGGATGTAGTGGACCCCACACTATCAGGTAGCTGACAAAGCAATGCAGAAATAATATGCATGCAGAAATTCTAGTGAATAAGTTATATTTCCCACTCCACATATCTCTTCTCAAGGCATTAAAATTCAGTGCTGGCTTTGTGTTGTGGTAGTAGGTCAGAGAGTTGTAATCGTAACTCCTCCCCAAAGTGGTTTGTTACTGTTTCATATTCTGTATAAATATATTTTAGATGACAACCTGCAATATTCTATTTTTCTTCTATACCATCTTTGAGTCTTTTTGTCCTGAAAATGTTTCCTTTTTAGTTCATGATTCAACAAAGAACTAAACATCAGGTTAGGTTTGCAAACCTGAGAATAAATGGATTTACTCCAGCTGGAACTGAGTAAACATATAGTGTGCATTTTAAATGTTGTACTGGAACTCACAAGGAGTATTTTCTATGTATAAAGATGAGCAAATGCTAGCAAACTTTCCAATTTTTTCCTTATGTATAAGCAATAATCTATCCCCAGCCTGGTTTGTGTTTTTGTTCCAATTAATCTCTTTATTGTCACAAAAAATGAACTTGTTGTTTAGCCTACCCTCAGTTCACTCTGTCTCCTGCCTCCACTTCTTGGTAGCTGTGCCTTGAACTGAAGCACCTTGAACTAAGAAGCACCATTAATCTTGTCCTATCCATTGTGTCACCATTTTGCCCATAGCACCAATTTCACTTGAGATGCTGAGCTTGGATACTATCCTGGGGCTAGTACAATTGCTTGGGTAATATTTTGGATTGCATAGAATGAAAGGTGACAGTAGAACTCAGCACTTACAAATCAGCCAGCTCTAAAGTAATGAGAGAGGAAGATTTATTCTGTTTCAGAGACTCACAGGTATTACAAAGCTCCAGTCTGTTCTCACTGAAGCCAACAGGAGCCTTTCCTTTGACTTTAATAGGAGCTGGATCAGTAGAGAGAATAAAAGGAGAGCTGTAATTTCTCAAAGTAATAACCTTCTTTCCCTTGCAAGGATAAACTATTCAGCTTTCAGTTTCTCTGGGCACTCTTGTAGGTGTCAGTATTTTTGTTAGCTCGAATGACATCTGTTTCCATTAAGTGTTGTATACAATGTAAGGCCATTTGATTTTTCATTATTACATTGGTATCAATAATATAATTACTCATTTGAAAATATTACCAACCTTCACAGAATTCAGGCTGGTAACAGGCAGGCATACTTATGCAAAAACTTCATTGAATTAAGCAATCATTTATGTAGCACAATCTGGAGACAAAATACATTGAAATCTTAGCTTTAAGCTAATAAAAGGACATTTCCCAAATCATTATTTCTATAATAGACTTTAAAATATTTAATCTAATCTTAGAATTAATTTTACACTGTGTGAGACACTGGATTATTACATTAATTATTGGCTTCGACCAACTCAAGTTGGGGAGGGTGGGAAGGGAGAGGTCAAATTTCATGGAGGTGAAGTGGTGCCTTGTCCCGCATGGCAGCACCGCAAGTCCCCCAGGGCAGCCCAGAGCAATTGTCGGTCACTGGACACCAGGAGCACTCCCCTATACCACACCTTGGAGCCCCTGACCCAGATCCAGATTGGCTGGCCTAATACAAGTACCACTAGGGGGCTGGGGAGAGTATGACCACAGGGGGGACAAAGTTCAACCCTGCCACCTGGCCTCGTGGAAGCTGAACTCTCATGGGACTCCAGTGTTGGTTCCTATAATTTTCTCTTTTTCTCTCTCTTTCTTTACTAGTTCTTCTGCTCCTAATCTCTTTTTTAAATATTTTGGGTAACTTAGGACCAGATGGGCTGGATTTTGCTAAGTTGTATGTGTTAACATGTGCTCAGTCAGTGCTTTGTGGAATGCTTTATTTTGGTTGAATGTTACCCTTCAAACTTTTGCCAAATACTCTTATTTTTCTAAAGTTTACCAGTAAAAGCACCCTCTGAGAAAATGTGTGCAGCTTTTCTCCTATGTGATCTCTCTTGAGGTGTTAAAAGAACTGAGGGCTCTTCTAAAAATTCAGCAGGTGAATTTTTGGAGCCTTGTATATTTTTAAAGTAAAGCACCTTCATTGGTTCCATGCACCATTGTTGGGGTCCTATACACTGGAAAATGTAAAGTTAAAAATATAAATCATCTTCCTGCTGATTTATTTGAAGTATCAACCTAATTCAATATAGCTTAGAGTCATGTTTCCACCACAACTTTGGAATAGATTTAAGCAAACTCATCAGTAAAAAGAGTCACAGGATATCTTCCTTACAAGCTAAATACGCAGTGCTGCAATACTTAAAAATCAGGAGAGACCAGAGGACAAATTGCCACGTTCCTTCACTGAAAAAAATTGGTTTGCAGTAAGCCATCAAGAAAAATAGGCTAATGTATCTTGCAAACAAAATTGCTTTTGTTTTCACTAGTTTCGTTATTATTCCTCCACATCTCTGTTGAAGACAAGTGGCACATTAAACGAAAGAAATGAGGTAGCTGGTTCTTGTAGGTTCTGAGTCTTTCCTATGACATATTTAGGTTTAGGAATGATATTCTCCAATTTAGTGTTCCCACTGAACCACTCCAATCCAACCACCAGTCGCTCACTCTCCCCTTCCCCTGCAGCAGTCTGGAGAGGAGATTTGGAGGTAGAAAAGGTAAAGGTCATGGGTTGAGGTAAGTACAAGTTATTGGAATAAGAAAATGAACAGTAACTGCAATATTCATAACAAATGTAAGAGAGGGAAGCTGTTTATATGCAAATGCTCACCCCTGTACCATGCAGAGCCTGACAATACCCAACCGCTGCTATGCTATCCTTACCTGGAAAGGACTGCTTCCACCATTCCTGGACAATGGCAAGAGATGGTATAGAATAACCTCCAGGTCGTAGCCATGCCCTCTCCTGGCTACTGCAAAAATTAACCCTGTCCTGGCCAGAACAAGGACACCTATTAATTCACAGGTTTTTTACCCTACAGCCATCTATGTCTTTACAAAGGACTAAATCATTTATTTCAACCATCTCAACCACTTACTGATAAATTGATATTGACCTGTGTTAATTTTTAGACATGTGGGAAAATGTCCAGAAAATATTGAAAGCCACAATGCTTGTGAACAAAATTAACAAACGCAGCAGGCTTTCAGAGCTCTCTTGATGAGGTGTTTTAGTGTAAGTATAACCATGGTGCAATTATTTTCTGAAATAACTAATAGTTAATGTAGGGAAGCTTTTAGAAAAGTATGTACAAAAGGGAAAAAAAGTGCTACCAGCAAAAATTTATGTTGGCAAATGAGGTAAACATTTAAATCAATGCTCACACAAAAGTCCATACTCACCTCAGCAAAACACAACCAATAAATGACCTTTCTTGTGTGAGTTTTGTGTATTGATGTTGTGCAATTTCATGTAACACATTTGCCATGACTCAACTGCTGTCAATTCAGTAAGTACAGGGCATGTACAGGAAAGCCATATATTCAGAGGACAGCACATACTGACATAGTTCCACTGAAGTCTCAGTTCAGTAAAGCGTTTAAAGATGAGATTAACTGTTAACATGCAAATAAACTGCCTCCAGACTTAGAACCACACATCCAAATGAAGGCATTTGCATCTGAAATAACGTAAATTATTTGCTTTGCCAATGAAAATTTGATAGACTATATAAAGGCACATAATAAAAGAGAAGGAGATCCCAGTACTCTCCCATTGTGATTTCATTGGCCACATCACAGTAGTATTTAATGTTTTACTTGAAGGTCTGGCTAACAAGTAATGCTAGTATAGCTTACTATAAGGGTGTTTCTATACATGTTTTTGTGACCATCAGAATTCTAGGCAATAAAACATAAAAGTAACACTGGCTTTTCGACCTACCAGATGACTGTGTTTATGTACACAGAGACAACACAAGGTCTGTATATGAATTTTATCTCATGAAAGCGCTCTTTTGTAGAGCTGAGAGACTCCAAAAATATCAAGTCCTTGGCTGAGTTAGGGTGAATTTATTTCAGAACAACAATATATTGATAAAAAGGGATTATTCAATAGTTCTCTGTATCTCCAAGGATTTAGCCCCATGCCCATTGCTAGAATCAGATGTATTATTTTTGGTTTGCCCTGGATAATTGTGTGAACCCAAACATATTAGCGTTTAGATATTACTAAGAGTTGTTCACATAGACCACACAGAAAAGAGAGGGTTATTTACTGGAGAAAAAAAAAAAAGTTATATCTTCGGTAATAAGCAAATCATACATATCCTCAGTTAACTTATTTTTGGCAGAAAGATAATGGGAACTGCAGGCTAAAAATGAAAGAAATCTTAAAGTTCACTTTTTGATTTAAGTTCAATCTTAAAGTGATTGTCTGTCCAATCAAAATCAAAAGATTCATTTCCCATAGCAGAGGAAAAAGTAGAATAAGTAGGTATAGGAGTAGTACTAAGTGTGTTAAAGGCTTACACCTGGTTGTTTATTTCTTAAATAACTTAAAGCAATAATTAACATATCAAATAAAATACATAATTAATTCAGAGCCACCCACCATGTAATCAATTTTTATATATTTAATAAATTACTCGAAGTTCATGGCCTGTTTCATGTTACCTCACACAGTCCTAGCAGGTACTTACATTTCTTTTAGTTTCATAACACACTGACATATACTAAATACAGCTAGTTCTGTTTGCACTTTCCAGTTTCAGCTCATTTGTTTAGCAAAACTTGCAGAGGTTTCATTTTTATATCATGACATTGCCAAGATGAGTCTTGCATTTGTAGTCTGGAGAAATATTGGCTCAATCCTGCTGATGATGTCATTCCACTATAATAAAATCCTTAAATAAGTTTGTAACCTTCATGTAATTCAGAAAGTCTGTATCAAGGCTAAGCTCTTTTAAGATTTTTCTTGATTTGGGGTTTAGCTGTATGGCTGAATTTAAGACCAAAATAAATATTGCTTTCCACTCCAGAATGGGTAATTGTAAAAGTTTTATGTTTTATGTGTATTTTCATCTTCATCTCTAGCGAATACCCACAAGTATTAAAACAGTGGCAGTATTTAAATTCAGGTGTCTCATTTCAAGGTTCTCTGTAAACTTGCAGTAATAACCTGCCCACTGTTGATTATTTACTGATCTGAGTATAATGAGCAGATAGACTTAGAGTTAACTATAACAGTGTGTCTAAAAAAATCCCAGTCTGCCCAAATCTTGTAGGACTAGCCTGTTTTAGGCAAATTTGATTGTCCAAGCCAATTTGTCCATATCAATCCAGCTGTGGCATCAAAAAGACATGCATATACAAGGCAAACTTGGTTACTGCCACGGCTGAAATCACTTTACCCACACTAACACAGCTTTGGAGTGCTGCCATTACCAGTGTGAATTTCATGGCACTCAGAAGCACAAAGAAGAGGCAAATAGCCCTCTTCTTTTGGTATCCTTTTTGTTGCTACCTAATTCAAGATACCCTGTGTGTAAATCCTACTGAACTCAGTGTGACCTAAGGACTTGCTCACTGATGAAGAAAGAAAGTGTGCTGAATCATATTTATGCTTACCCAGGCAAGGGCCAAAAGGCATAGAATAAACAAGTCGCAGAAAAACCATGTGGAAGTAAAATGTTGAACAAATTATATAGTCAAGCATATATTAATTCTCTGATGAGAAAATAGAGGTGAGGGATTTTTTTAGCCCTTCTTCCTTGAGAAAACAAAGTATCTCTATTCTGAACTTGAGCTCCTATTTTCATAACTGTAGAAAACTCATCCAGTCTGTCAGTGTGAATGAGTTTGATCCATAGTTTAAAAGTTGTCCAGATCACACACAGACAGATACACACCAGAATCTTTGCAAGCCACATATCCTTACAAAATCCAGCTAAAAACTGAAAAGGTAATTACATTAAATTATCTAAACTAAGCAGAAGTTCTGCTCTGAACAGCATCAAAAAATCTCATTTCGTTGCCATTTCTTCTCTGAATGGAGTGGCTACAATTTCAATATTTTGAATTTGTGTTATAATTTCACCTTATTTGTTCCCAAATCTGAAGAGTAGAATGTGTGCCTGAAATAACTGAAACCATGTTTTTTGCGGTGATTTAGCTGTTTCTCCACCACTTAAATAAGGATATT
This sequence comes from Myiozetetes cayanensis, assembly GCF_022539395.1. NCBI lineage: Eukaryota > Metazoa > Chordata > Aves > Passeriformes > Tyrannidae > Myiozetetes > Myiozetetes cayanensis. The sequence goes on along the minus strand of NW_026087742.1, from coordinate 84,339,581 downwards.
AGTTCCATTGTACTTACATTATTAGGGTTTAGTAATAAGTTGATGTTAATATACCTCTGACAAAAAAGCAGTACAAAGAATTGCTATTAAATTGTCTTTCTGAAGCCCTGAAGACATTTCCCAGTTGTATATGAAAGGGTTAAAGGCAAAACTCTATACTCAGACTGGTTTTCTTTCTGTTCTCCTATTTGTCCATAAAGATAGCACTAATTAGTACTTGCCTGGAAACAATTTTGGTATATATTAACTAAAAAGTGTAATCAGTATGAAGAGAAGCTGATGAATAGTTGTAAAAATAGCATCCAAACATCGAAGTCGTTTTCATAAAAAAAAATATCGTATGAGATAGTACAGAAGTGTTGCTATGTCGCTAAAGTCCTCTATCTGCATGTCACTTTAACATGGCAACAGGAGCAGTGGTTACTTCATATTCAAGAAAATTTTTCAGGATGCACACAGGAGAATCAGAGCTGAGCCTTACATCTCAGATTAAATTTCTCTTCATTTTAAATTTGTGATCTGTTTCAGTTATATTCACCTCATGTCCCTAAGCAAAGAAAAAAATATGAACAAGGAGTTACACTTGCTCAATACTTTAACTGCATTGCTAGATTTCCAAATCTTATTATAATTTTTATAGTAGTGGGCATTGTCTTAATATTCTGCTCCTGCAACTAGGTGATCAAATGAGAATCTACTATTTTTTATTGACATGTTTCTTGCCTCTAGTTAGGCAAGTTGTATTCCAGAAGAGTACGTGAAGTTGAATTCCAGAAGAAAAAAAGTAAAAAATTAGAATGTGTATATGTAAAGAAAATCTTCAATGTATATAGGAATTTGAGAGAGTAGGGAGTGTGGCAGTTTGTGGGACTGGGAAAACTACACACTAGTCCCACAGTAACAAAGACATCAGTTCAGGCAATATTTAAGCCTACAGCCATTTCAACTTCCCCATGAAACCCCCCTTTTAGTAACTGGGAAGCTGTAGCAAACAACAAGGAGTGACAAAGACAAGGGAAGTGAACGAAGATGACCATGGGAGGTGAGCAGAAGAGTTGAGCAGGAGGGAAATGGAAAGAAGTGACAGCACAGAAAGGAGGAGAAATGTGGTTAGATGGAAGGAGACATAGAAAACTGTGTGTTTGTAAAAGGAAGGAGGAAGGCAAAGTGGTTGCAAAAAGTGGAATATTGAGCATTACAAGACTGTTTTAAGAGCAGTGTGTGAAAGGGTCTGTGGGAAAAGGTATGAACTACTAATCTGAGAGTTGATGCCAGTGATCGTAAAGAGATGACAAGTGCCAGGGTGAGAAACCAAGTCCCCTGAGCCTCTCCACAAGATAAAGAGCAAAAATTCAAAGAGCTAATACCTTTTATCTGAGCATAAAATATTAAATATACAATATCAAAAAAAACCCAGTGTACAAATTATTAGCCCTTTCTTTGGGAGATGTGAAGAGGAAATCAGAGGAAAATGAAACATGACTTAAAGGATCAAGATACCATTGAATTATATCCTGTCTTCTGCACAGTGGGAATCCAGTATGAACTTATGTGTGTGAAGATTCAGTAAAGCAAGGCACTTAAAAAGAGCTAGAAAACAATGATTTTAGGTTTCTTACTAGAACTTGGGCACTGATGAAGGGAAGAAGAATGCATAGAGACATCTGCCTCTACCCACAGAAGGCCTGTGTTCTTTAAGGATTCAAATTGTGACTTCAGAATGTGGGAGGGGATCAAAATTAGTTACCTCTAGCTACCTAACACTTTTCACAAAGGAAAGTGTTTCAGGGAGATGGAGTGGGAACTAGTGCTGGTTCTAGTCTGATAGCTGCATTGCTGCAACAGCAGCTGCGGTTTTGTGCTTGAGCTAGCAGTCTGCAGAGAGAGCATGTCATTGATTCTTAACTCAGATCCAAAGTTAAATGGTGCATTTATATTCACAAAATGCTAAAACCAAGCTAGTTAATCAGATTTGATTCTGTGTACATCTAGCTTGGGCTCTTGTTCATGATGTGCCCCAGTACCTACAGGAGTGCCTGTGTTATCCAGCAGTTGCAAACTCTAAGGAGAACTAAATTCTTAAAGTTCCGTATGACAGTGGACTTATATTGATCAACCTCTTCTTTAGGCTAATAAGAGTGAAATATTTTGTGTCCCTAAAGATAACAAAGGTTTTTTCCTGGAGATCAGACCCTGCTCAGGCTCAGGCATCAGTGCCTCTCTCATTTTGCTCAAGCTCTTCACTGTTCTATCCTTTCTAAGTTGTTGCTGATTACCAAGGATGCCCAAGGACACTTTATGCTGGCAATCTTTGACACCCTGTAACTGACACTGCCTACAGGTGGGCAGTGTTTGGCAAAGATAGCATGATCTCTCTCGGAATTCGAATAAATGCCTCCTAATGTATCTTCTGCTATATTCCTTCAGTTCCATTTGGCCTGGGGAAAAGAGTTCGTTATATAGATAAATATTTTTAGTGAGACTGCCTCTTGATAACAAGTAGGTATATCTGGCAGGGAGAAACCATGCTCAGACATGTTAGGCATGCACAATTTGTGCTGTAAACTGGCTGTGAAATTACTTGTAGTTATTTGCTTTACTTTCTTTTTAATTCACACCCCAATATTAACTCTTTCAGTCACCTCAAAATTCCTTTCTACTCTTGTAGAGCTGAACACCTAGCCAGGCTTCCACCTTGAACAACCTATGTTCACAGTTTTGATATCTCATGCCTGTAATTTTTGGGGGGTGAATTTCATCATACCAAGTGCATTATGGACTTTGAAATCCTAGGGATCTTCAAGGTTTCAATCAATCTCTGGTGGTTTCCTCTTTTTCCTCTTCCTCTTTCTCGGTCACTGCCTGACAAGGTCTGTGACTATGGCTTCATTAGTGAGCAATGTAGGGCAGTAGGAGAGGACCCTGTAGAGAGTTGGTACTGAGTACTTGACAACCCCTCTATATCCACTTCAGAAGGGACTCCTTTACACTGGCTGAAACTGTTGCTCTGACCTGATGCCATATTAGCAATTAGCAGTTGGGCATGCTTTGCTTTAAATTAAATGCTTGAATCCAGTTTGCACATTTGTATTGTTGTAGAATATGAACTATATGAAGGTAAATAGGGACAATATAGAGATTTTCTTGAAAAGCACACTCTGATCCAAATGAAGTATTAATATAAATGCTTCTTACAGCTTTTGCCCACTACAGAGATATCGCAGGTAAACCCCATTGTGTCTTGTTCCCTTATGAGGAACAAGTTAGGAGTAAAAAATAAAATCATCCTCTTTTCATCCCAAGTTCTTTCTCGTTTCAAGTGTTCATTGTGTAGCTATAGCAGTACTACTGATATTTTAAACTGGACATAAAAGTCTTAGTAGGGCATATTTCAATAGCTTTCCCATCACAAACTCATAGCACATTAAAATAATGAAGTCATGACACATGTCCGTCTCATCACATATCGTGTCCTTTGGAGAAATCAGGGTCTTTTTTAATGTGAATACTGGAGAGAAAGTAGAATGATTGACAAAATTTCCTCTGGATATAATGTTGTATATTCAAACACAAGAAAAGTATAGTTTGCTTTTGAAACATTTGATAAAAAACAATGCAGTGCGGGATATATTAAGAATGAGGAACCGATCAGATGATGCAACATCATGATGATTTGTGTGCCAGATGCTCCTTTGGAACAGAATTTTTTGATGGATCTAATACTTTTATTTGAACATAGCCATTGAGAATTAGTAAAAATAGGAAATTATTACAAGAAAATATGTGAATGTGATGATTCTTTTAAGTCCCAGTCTAACCAAATGATACAGTCCTTTAAGCTGCTCTGTGGATTCTCAGCAGTGTAATGGGAACTCATTTCACAACCATGTTTCAGGGGCAACAGACAAAAATTAAAAAAAAAAAAAAAACAGTTACTTGTTTCAAAATTTTATACAGGCTGAAATTAAATTTGCTTTCCTTTCAGTATTACTTCTGTCTTACAATTTCCATTATTCCCTTGTGCCAAATGACAGGTTCCTGCATATTCTCATGCTTCCACTCTCCTGTGTTTCATCCATTTTTATTTCTCCACCAGCTGGCAGACATTCCTGAATGTTAAACTGCAAAAGCTCAGTTACATTCCTCTTCCAGCAAGTTCACATTGCCAGCAACACTGTAGTATATCCATCAGAAGGAAGCCATGGAAATTCCCCAGCACTACAATAATTCCTCTTGCCTCTCTAGGCATTCAGCAGCAATTGTCCTGTAGAAAGTCTGTGATTTGCAGTATGTCTATTAAAAATACTACAATATGGTGTTTATTTTGAGGAGCAGCTTTGGTTTTTCAGCCTATAGTGTTTTACTCTAGGAAGTAAGAGTCACCTTTGCAGCCCAAGGAATGACATTAATGCACACCCAGAGGCTGAGTCTCTTTCTTGAGAGCCTGAAGAAGTGACTGTGATGCTTATGTCTACTCCTGAGCAGCCTGCGCTGGAGAAGTCAAATCTTTCCCTGGTGCTGTCAGAGAGATACAAGAAAAACTAAGGAAAAAGTAGGTTCAAGAACAGAAGAAAGCTACAATTAAAAACAAAACAAAACAAAACAAAACAACAACAACAAAAAAACAAACCACACACACAAAAACCCACACAAACCAAAAAACAAAACAATACCCCCACCAAAATTAAAAAAAAAAAACAAAACAAAACAAAACAAAAAAAACACAAATCCCTGTATTTAAAATTAAAATTTTAAATGTATGTTTCTGTAAGAATAATCTATGGTAATTATCATGAAGAAGGAAAACTGTCTAGCTAGGTGCAGAACAGTGTATCTGCTGTTCATAGGTTATACCTGTTCATAAGCTGTAACTGGAAAGGAACAGCTGCTTTTCATTGTTCTAGTCTTCAGATAAACCTATGACTATACACATAATCTCCAGAGATGTTTATTAAACTGGCATTTGCAAATGTCATACACTGTATAATCTCTACTGGTCACCCAAGTGTTTCATTAAAGTCATGAACAAGAGGTAGGACAATGAGAAAAAAACGGGAATATATAAATGAAACCCTAAGGTGTTTCTAAACAAGATGCACTGGCATTAATTAAGGCTCAGGGTTCTATCCCAACTCAACGAATATGATGCATTTTATAAATCAGACTAAGAACATATTTCAAATAAAATGTAAGAGAATCAATCACACGCATTGGCCTTCTTTTCAGAGAAAAAAAAAAAAAGGTCAAGAGATTTTTCTGTTGCTAGTGTATGGAAGTTTTCTTAGAAATATTAATTTCATTATGTCCTACATCAGCTGCATTGTAAAGATATCTCTTAAGTTTTATTACTCTAACACTCCTTTCCCAACATTTTTCCCTTTTAGGACCTTGTTCTCCATTGGGTTATATTTGGAATTTTCTTCTCAGTCAGCTGGATGGGAAACAAAATAGAGTAATGATCTTCTGCTTGTAATCAGAGATGGTCATGGAACTTCCCCCTATACTTTAGCAATTTCTGCCAGGGAAGAAATTAGCTTAGCTTCACAAATGAAAAGGGGTTAACCTCAGATTACTTTCTATAGGGCTCTGCAGAAAACTGACAGAACGGAAAAATTGTTGTGGAAAACCATCACAGGTATGGCTGTGTTGCTTGTAAGAAAAAATTAGGGTAGTCTGTCACTAGGACAGGCTCCCCAGGGAAGTGATGATGGCACCAAGTCTGTTACAGTTTAAAGAGCAACTGGACAATGCTTTTATTAGCATGATTTATTTTTAGGCAGTCCTGTAAGGAGCAGGGAGTTACATTTGATGATCCCTATGTGTCCCTTCCAACTTGAGATATTCTATGATTATATGACAATCCCTTCAAACCTGGAAATCCTGCCACCTACTGTGTACACTGTTTCATACTTATTCACACCTCATGCCTCACTAAAGATGCTTAAACGTTACCACAGAAACAAACTTTAGAACAATGAGATCAGGAATAATTTTCAACTCTACCAACAGTAAAAGGAACACAGTGGCTCAGAGAGCATGACATGATGTCAGTATAAGAAATGTCACTCTATCTTTGACTATTAACCTTTATTAGCTCACTGTTTTAGAGGTAATTAATCTCTCCAGTATATAGTTGGCACTAACAGTAACATTTATGTAGTCATGAAGACCATAGGTGATTCTTACATTATCACCTCTTCAGACATCTTTATTCCTCTTTACCAAAGTAAATAGATCCAGAGCTGCATTTGAAAACATCTTGTTCAAGCTTTTAGTCTATGTTTTGCACGAACCAAAATCAGTTAAAAAACCTTCACATGAAAGTACACCTGATTTGAACAAGCTGTAGGTACTGGTATTATTTAAATAATAGACTTTGTATGTTTAGTTTTCTTAAGCAGTGTTTCCTCAGAAAACAGAATGCCGATGTAACCTTCCTTTCTAGTGGCATCCTTATTTTACAGTTAAGGTGACATTAAGTGGGAAACTCCAGCCATGTTCATCTTGCCTTGCTTTAGACAATTACAATGTATGTCTACATTTGGGCTATGCAGAACAGACATTTATATCGGTAGTTTGTATTTTTATCATGCCTCTAAGGGGTCTGTTTCCTTCTATAGATTATAAAAGACTTAATGGGTTTGGTAGCTTAGATATAGACACATAGGATGCAATTCAGTTACCTAAACAAAGGTGCGTCATTACTGTTTCAAATTATCTCACTTTGTTTCCAGACCTGTCCTTCTATAGGTCCTGTATCATACCTAACAGGCCTGATTAGGCAGAAATTTCAGATATTACTGGATAAAATACAGATGAAAATAGGGCTAGGCAGCTCTGTCTGGCAACTGAAAGCTTCTCCTACACTTTAAATCTCTGAAATTTGATGAAATGAATCCCACCATTTGCTTTGTAATTGCACTAGAGGGATCCTTAGAGAATGGGTACCAGCATATAAGTAGAACAAAGCACTGGATGCCACAGAGACCTGCCTAAACAAAAGCATCCAGCACCCCTTTAGAAATCATACAGTGTCTGAGATGTGTGGGTGAGGCTTGTAAAAATGGCAGGGGTAGGGCTGTATCCTCCAGGAAGGGTATGTTGTATGGGTACCAGCCAGATGGATATCTCCAAAGAGCTGAAACACAGGTAGATGCCAATATTTAGACATTTGAATTATTGCCTGTGGGGAGCATCAGGCCTCGGTTTCTGACATCATCAGGTGTCTATATCATAGATATCAGCCTGTATGCCATACATCTAAATTCTCATTATCATCAATGTTGATCTATATCTTCACATAGTCATCCATAACTAGGTCACTGAACTGATCAGTAAAGATGAAGAAGCCTAAAGATAACTGTTCAGGTGACAAAACATTGGCATTTGTGCAATCCTTGGAGAATGTGATGGATATCCCACTCAAGTACATCTACTGTACTGGTCCATCCTACCAGCTTAGACATCTGTCTCACATATAGACACCTACTGTGCCTGGAATTCAGTATCTCAATCCATAATTCAACCTGGTTACCTGCACTTGTGGGTTTTCTGGGATCTCTTTATAGTTTTGTGCCCTTAGAAATGCATAAGAGATCAACTTTCTACATCTAAACGTTAATGTCAGGTCTCTCCAATCTCCCAAACTTCTTGCACAGCCTGTTTCCTCTAAGGCCAAGAAAACGTCTCTCTTCAGGTTCTAGTGGAGTAAATGTGTCAGCCCTAATCCAGGGACTTCATTAGTTGATTTCTTTGTGTAACTATGGAGCCAGTCCTCTGGACTGAAGCTGGTGTCCTATGATGCTGATAAGAGGTGATCAACTGTTCTTGTCTTTGCCTTGTTAGTCACTTGTTATCACCATTTTAAATCCCTTTCCAGAATGAGATACATGCTAGCACAGAACAATTTGGTGATTACAAAAAAAAAAAAAAAAAAAACCACAACCTAGATTTTGTGATTTGGAATTGATAAATCTATACAGATACACTGGTGTGCTCCATCTGATGTACACACCTGCTCACTCATTACAGTCATGGCCATTATAAATGAATCTTTGTGCCAGAGAACAGGAATGTTCATGCATTACTCAATTACACGGAGAATAAGTAACCACACAAAGTTCCAGCTCCTTTTTTCACTTGAAAGGCTTGTGTGCCCCCTCCCTTTCAACTTCATTGCTCTGCAAAATGAAAGAGAAGTAATTTTAATTTTAAGAATGCAAAGAAGTGTTGCTTGGCAACACCATGGATAATAGCTTGTCCCTGTCTGGCCTGGAGCATGCGTCTTCAGAAACATTTTATGTAGAGATATCCCTTTTTTACCAAGGGTGGTTATTGAGATTCTTTTTTGTTCTTGTGTAAGTTTTCTTTTAAAATAACACAACAGAGAAATCTTTTGGCTTTCTTTAGTTCGTACTTCATGAAGAATTGATAGAGGGAAAACTTTTTAAGAACTTCCCCAATGCACAGTTATTGGCACAGCTGTCACAGCATACAGAACTTCCTCAGCACCATTATGTGCTCTTGACTTCTAAAACTAGTATTTATTTTTCATTCATTACCACTAATTACTAATGCTATAGTTTTTGTACAAAGCAGGAGACCCACTATATCTTTTGTCTCCCCTGATAACAGGGCCATTCTTTCATTCTTCGACAATTTGTTTAAAAAAAAGGTGGAGATTTCTGCAGAAAAAGTCGGCACAATTATTTCAGTTGTTAATCAAACGATTGTTATTGAAGCGTGCGTCAATTCCAGAAAAGTATTTTGTTGGATCACTTTTTAAATTACTAACTTTGCAGAATAGGTCAAGCTGAAAAAGATCACAGAGAGTAGCTGATCTAGAGCTCTAGAGAAAAGCTCTCAAGATGAGTGTTAACATGAAGGTACTTTATTCCATCAATACCAAGGACATTTTAGATTTAAACTCAGTTAGGGAAGGTGAGTTCTCAGAGAGTGGATATTACTCTTTCAAATGTGACATGGGCACATATGCTAAGAAGCTCCTCTTCGAATTTGAACTTCCCCTACTAACACAGAAGTAGGTTAAACTAAATAAGCAGGTGCTACAGGAAATACCTTGAGATGGAGAGACTGAAATGTCTGAAAACTACTATCACTAAACTCACAAAACAGTATCAGTCTAAACCACTGTATTTAAGAAGTGGTTACTCTGCAGACCTAGTCCTTAACCCTTCTCAACATTAATCACATAACAATTTTTCCATACTGAGTCTCCTTGGACCATTGAGAAGTCCTTTCAGTAAGTCCTATCTGAGCAAGGAAGTTACCAGGGCAGAATGCTTGGCCAAAGATTGTAGATACATTACCATAGCTTTTATAGTCTGAAAAATCTCTCTCCTTTTTGAGTGAAATCTTGCTAATTCCATATTTCAGTTTATAATATCTGCTACAGGATCAGGTCTGAGTTTCCATTCTTTTTGAAGAAGATAAACGTGGTCTAGAAACCTTTGCAGTGCACATATTATTCTCTTTAAACTTCTCAATTCACAGAAAATAGAAGAAAAAGATACAATCCTAGTGCAAAGTTCTATGTGCATGTTGATTCACTGTTCAAAAGGAATTATTCTTACTGGACTACAGCATTTTTCAAAAGTCCATTATGGAATACTTTTTGCTGAATATATTTACATTGTGCATTCTCCATCTTACAAACTGTACACAGCTGGAAACAGCAGACTTGGAGTAGATTAGAACAACTTTTTAAAGTTTAGGGTAGATTTTAATATCAGATTTGCAACAGTGTCCACTGAAACATCCTTAATAAGTCTCCTGGGCAGAATCAACTGCAGTTATTCTGCACAATTTTCAATAAAAAGCCACGACTAACAACACAAAATAATCTCTTTGAAAGACAAATATACTTTTTTCACTGTCCATCTATTTCACTCAGAATCTCTACATGGAACATAACATTACTTGTAAGTCATAATATTACTGGTTACGGTGGCAGGCAAGAAAAAAAAATATGTAAAACTCTTCTGACAGTAAGATATTTTATTGGTTACCAAAGAATTCAAACATTACCCAGAAAAGCCTACTAAAATAGCAATGTAAGAAAATTCTGATCTTCTTAGCTATTATGATATACAATGTATGGTGATTAACACAGAGGAATATGCACAGGGTCAATGAGCCAATAGGATAAGTAACCAAAATTAGCAAGTGATCATGATACCATTTTTACTGCATCCTCGTTTCCCCATTTCCCCCTGCAATTATTATTCAAGCTTCTTTCAAGTGTTTGTGAGATTTTTGGAAGATATTAGGAAGCATTTTGCTCAACAGATTTTTTTTGTTACTGTTATCACCACAACTTTATGTTTTCCAGGAAAATTATAAGCTGCAGTTCTCCTTAATCTTTTATTCCATATTATTTTGTGGACAACAAGTTGTCTGTGAGCCAGAAGTGTGCTCTTGTGACCAAGAAGGCCAATGATATCCTGGGGTGCCTCAGGAAGAGCACTGCCAGGAGGTCAAAAGAGATGATCTTGCCCCTCTGCTCAGCCCCAGTGAGGCCACACCTGGAGTGCTGTGTCCAGTTCTGGGCTCCTCAGTATGGGAGACATGGAGCTCCTGGAGATATTCAAGAACCATCAGGATGCAATCCTGTGCAATGTGCTCTGGGAGGACTCTGACTGAGCAGGGAGGTTGGACCAGATGATCCACTGTGGTCCCTTCCAGCCTTACCCATTCTGTGACAAATATTACAAGATACAGGAGAATTTCACATCCCTTCCTCCCCTCCACCCCCCCATCTCTGACAGAAAGATGGACTGTAGGGAGAGCCAGGGACAGAGTTCTGGAAAGTCTAGTCTCTGACGCCATAATTATGTGCAATTAATGCCAGGTTACATATAATAAAGAGAAATGGTATCTTAAGATGTTTGAGGAGACAAAGAAATATAAGTGCTATTGCAGTGCTGCTTACACAATTCATGAAACACACATTTCTTGTCAGCTATGATTAGAAAAAATAAACTGAATTTGGAAAAGGTGCAGAAGGAGATGCTAAGATAGTAGAAGGATAAAGATTCTATTATCCAAGAGGAGATTAGAATAATTGATTGACCTGATTTGATGAAGTCTAGGCCAGGAGGAATGATGGTGAAAGCTTACCAGAGAGGCAAAAGGACAATTAAGACAGAAGGACAATAGTGGCACAGTTTAAACTGTGACCATGAGGAGGGTGAGCCTGTAAGTTGGGAGAATGGTCCTAAATACAGGAACAGACCTACTCTGCAAACTGTCAGGAGGGAAAGGTAAGGAGAAGCCCCTGAATAAATTTCAGATTGATCAGAATAAGCTTGTAAATGGGAGAAAGTATTATGTCTGTCTGTCCTGGCTCTGCACACTTGTCTCATCATGCCCTGCATACCTGGCACCAGGGCATCTAACTAGCTCCTCAGGGGCAGCACAGTGCAGGCTGGCACTTCCAAGGTTAACAGGTTATTTTTCTGCAAATAATAAAGGCAAACCATTAATATATTTGCACTGGAACTACTGGGATGGGTAAGTTTACACAAACCAACGAATATATTATTGTCAACTTAAAAAGAAAAAAAGACTATTCCTCTTCAGCTGACCTCACTGCAAAGTGGAAAGTTCAGCCATTCAGCTGTTTAAACACAGAAAAGCTTTTTACAGTTGTAAATATGAAAATAATAGATGTATACCAAAAAGGAACCAAAGATCATGTTGCACACTGCTATCAACACAGCTGTTTCAAGGGTCTTTGTTACACTCAAACGTGCTCAAAATGCTAATGTCATTAGGAAAAAATCCCTGTGTGAGTGACAATCTCATTTGCCTTAAAGAACACGAATACAGGTGAGCACTACAATATAAACTGTACATATATTTAATTTAAATCCACTTTGGAGGACAGCGTTCATCCAGATACAGTGCTTTGATAATAATTGCCCTAACATACTTGTACAGTCCAAACAATATTGAGTTGTTAATCCTTAGTTCACAGCATTAGATCTGATATGGATAGATGGGTTTTGTCTGTCTCTCCCCAGTTAATCTCTTTGGCCAAAAGTCATGCTGAACCTCTATGAATACAGACAACCAGGTTGTCTGAGCATGGAACAGGGTGTGCAGAAATGCTAAAATTCATCACATACTGTACATCTTCTAAAGCCTATGCAAGCACGTCCAGGATTAGATTCAGGCATAAACTCCTTCCCTGTATCACACCTATCAAAATCAATAGTTTCTGTAACAGGTTTTGCATGAGATATGCCAAGAAAATATGCTTTTTTCATTGTTTAATGAATCAGTTTCAAATATGAATCCATAAGAAGCATGCGTCTCCACAGATCTACTTGAAAATCCTGATGTATCAGAAAATTTGTCAATGCAATAATAACCAAAGAGAGGGTATCAGCATGACTCACAAGGGCTTCCAGAAGTACATGAAAAAAATTAATCATCAGTCCAGTGATACCACATCTGCCCTTGAAAGAAGGAAAATATTGCTTTATTAGTATAGCACAGTTTTGTTCTTCAGAGATTTTATGTCTTTCCACTTTCTGTGAACAAGATGGAACAATTTGTTCATCTCTAACAGAGAAAATACCAGGATTCAAGTTCTCCAATGCCTTGTATCTTCCATTGCAAAATAAATACAAACAACCTCATTTTCATTTAATAACATCTTTTTCTTCTTCAAAGAGCATTAGCATCTTAGAAAGGCTCTAGGAAATCTAGTGCTATCTATTGTTTACCTACAGGGAGTATTCAGCTTTCTGAGATGCCATAAGCCAGAAATCAAGAGGCAAAGGTGTTTCAAGTCTCTCTGCTGTTTCAAGTCTCTCCAAAGCTGACCCAGAACTTGTTTAGCAGCCCCCAGAGATGACCCATAAAGCCCAAATTATTGCCTGTTTTCCAAACTTCCACCAAGCACACCTTTGCTAGAAATAATTTTCCATAGTTACTACTATTACTAAATGCAAGATCATCACCGTTATAGTGATGGGGACACTATATCAGATAGATGTTATAATATATACTATGCTATAAAATTAAAACATACAGGGAAATTTCATTAGCATGCTATTCACTGTTACTTCATATGCTATTGTTTCACACACTTCATTTATTCAGCTGTGACCTGTTTTCCCTCTCTTTCTTCTATCCTTTTTTTTACCCTGGCCCAGATGTCCACCAAAACATAGCACAAACAATGACAACAAATAGAGGGAACAAGCAGAACTCACTCAAGCATGCAGAGAAAGGGTTAGAAGCAAACACACTGAATATAGGCAACATTTCTCTGAGTTTTTTGCCCTAATTTCCAGTATTTTAATGAAGAAAAGCAAGCAAATCTTAGACATTAAATAATTCTGGAAATAGCTGAAGCAAGCGTAATGGATACAAGGACATGCTTTTGAAAATCTGTGGAGAGCCTTGCACTATACCTTTGAAAAAATGGAAAGTGTCCCTCTTCTTTGAGATGCCAAATCTGTTGTCTTTATGTGGATAGTTCTCTGTCAGTCGTGTAGAAAGCTACAGTAGTCTTACAAGACATAAAAATCTGTCTTGTATACTTTGATTTGTATCTCATTTTCATGTCAGAACTCCAGTATCAGAAGAAAGAGAAGTAGGAATTTTTCTCCGCAGGGCAAACGACAAATGTTAGAACTCTGACATGGTGCCTGAGCATCCTAAAGCCACTACAAACAGAGCCATTAGGAAGGAAGTAACCAGATCTATAGTGTCATATTTTTAATATCTTTGCAGGCTTCCAAGGATAGTATTTGATTTTGATCACTTTCTCACAGCTTATTTTGTCCACTTAAAACTTGTAGGATAATCAAAGCCCTTTTCCAGGTTTGCACTCTACAAACTTTTAGAGCAAAGAGGAAAAAAACTGGTTTTGGATCTCCCTGATGGATTTGGGGTGGGTTTTTTTACTTTAACTCATACAAAACTCAAATAAGGCAGACTTTCAAAGGGACCCCAAGAAATCACTCAGTTTCTCCCAACATCTGGGCTTGCTAAACCTATGACATTCCTAGCAGACATTCTTAAAGTTCTTCAGTAAAAAACATTTGGTTATTCCCCTAAACAATCTCCTCTGGTGCTTACCTGCAAAGAGTACACAATGGTGGGTTTAGCCCCTTCAAAAGGATAAGTGGTAGACTAACATCCTGAAAAAATGAACTTCCTGGTTTTATCACAAGAAAATTTTAAAAATCCAAGTCATAAAGAATGTATTAACACAAGTAAGCTGGGATACATAACTTTCCTAAGCTGCCTGTTATCCTGTATTTATGCTCCTGTTTTCTTTGCTTCAACACAGCACGAGAAATGTGGGAAACACATGTCCAAACAACCACCTTTGTAAGGATAAAACACAAACACAAGGAGTACAGGGTCAAACATTTCTTATGGTAATACATAAGAACTCACAGCCTGGATGAAACTCTTAGGTTTTCTTGTTGACACCAGAGCTAGCCAAGGTCCATCAACTCAAGCTCAACTCAATTCACCTGAATATCACAGGAGGTGTCATCTTCAACACCACAGTAGGCACCCTGAGCACACATGTAGGTGCTACAGACACCCAGGAGTTAAAACATCGCTTGCAATAGATTGGCAAATGTAATTTATTAGAGTGCAATGAGTCTGCCCCAAAGGAATACAGTCTGAATGAAAAATGAGAAGGGTGTAAAGTGAAATCAGTTGGACCTTGGTTAGGCAGGTAATTAAAAGAAGCTCCCAGCATTCCCAGAGGATGCATCTCTGTGTCCATTACCAGGATATGGCTGTCATAAAGATGTCCCCTTTAGATTTTTTTAAAACCTTGATATCAAACCATCTTCAAATGTGTGGGGAAAAAAAAAAAAAAAACAGTTATGCTCTGAAGTGCTGGAAGACAATGATAAATGAATGATGTAACTGCAGAATTACTAGTGCATTTTAATAGCCAAAAGGGACATAAAAAAAATCTAAGAAATGTGATTCCTGGCACACAATGGATTTTGAAAAAAAAAAATAAAGAAGGAAATGTTTATGTGAGTTTTCCCTGTTTTTTAGGGGATTGTGCTTCAGTCTTTCCCACCATCTAATGAATCTGGCTTCAAGCTAATTTAAAAAAATAGGGCAGTCAATAAAATACATATGTTAATTGTTACCACCGATCTTAGCTTTTAAACTGAGAATTAAACATTGCCTATATGTGATCTCCCCTCTTTTTAAACTGCAAGTATTTTTTTGAAAAGGAGAAGGAGAAAGGTTAGAATCTTTTGTAGATTTTCAAGTTAAGACACAAATGGTTTTCCTACAAAAATACAACAAAACTTCCTGTTGTTAAATTATTTTTGTCCATTTAAAAACCTATGCACGCTCTACAACAGGCTACATCTACATTTAAAGATGTAGAACTGCCAGTAGACAGGATAATTATATTTATTATGAATGTGAAGATGAAAACGAGTCACTCAGCTGACAGGACTCTCTCTTCTGACTGAAGCTCTAATAGTGTAGTCAAATAAAAGTGTTTTAGTGTTTGTCTTTAGTTTTGGGGTTTTTCTCTGTGAAGAACCACAATCCTGAGCCCTAGCCATTTATGATTATTAGAGATTCCCTACTAGTGTTCACAAGCAACAGGGAGTAAGCCACATTTTCACTATGCCTGTTAAGTTTTTACTGAAGCACTATTCTTCATCTTCTGCCCTGAGCTTATGGTTGCAACAAAGGAAATACAGGCAACTGCTGAAGTTGACATCCTGCAGCTTATGTCACAAGCTTAGACCTGAGCCTACCTGGGATGTTTCATAAGTGCAGAAGGAACTGTGCTTGGTGGGAGGGCTGGGCCAGGAAAGGACAAGCCTCTCTGACCTACAGATACAAACCAGTATATCATAGGAGCAATAAACTGTATCTGTGTAAGTATCCAAACATGTACAGGCAGTAGTTTGCACGGCTGTTTGTTCTTTTGATGTTTGGCTTTGCTGCACACCATGCTGTGGATTAATGTAAGCAGATCTGAATTAATCTTAAATTAGCTAGTCTGCACACCAAATCAGAAACACTGAGATTAACACAGGCCACAAGGTTCACCTGAAAAGCTCTTTACAGTCCCAAGCACCATATGTGAGAGACAACTAAATGAAGGTGCTTCAAGTATGACTGGTCTACGGTAGAAACTGAATTAAGTGAGCAAGGGCAGATTGACAACTGGCATGGGAGTTCCTAATTCATATGCAGAGATCTGTTTATTGTACCATGGAAAGCTGTGGCTAAACTGGGGGTCTACACAACAAGAATCTGCCCTGAAGCAGGATGGGCCTGGGCATGGTCTACCAGGATCAGATGCAAGCTGCAGCACTGCTCCCCTGGCTGCCAGGTGCCTGTGACAGGCACTGAGCAGCACTTGCAGAGAGTTTGTTGAGTGTTTTGTGACCTTAACTCTGCTGACTTGCAGGATGTTTAAGGCAGCTGAACACCCAAATGATTTTTAAAATGGAAATTAAATTCTAAGGAACATATGGCCTGTCCACACCACAAAATAAATGTGGCAGATTTAATCTAGATAGCAGGGGCAGCAACGGCAACAAGGATGGGAGAGTTTCAATGTCAGCGTGTGCTGCTAGAAGGTCACATATAGAGTCAGTTCCTGGAGCCAAAAGTTTGCACCTTAGCAGCTACCTCAGGTAAACCCTGAGCTGATGGATCTTTAGTACTTATCTTATGCCAGTTATTTAAGCTAGCAAACATATGTGTGCAAGCAGTACAGATACATTTATACTAACGAATGAAGGAACACAACCCTCCCTGTGGTTAAATGGGTGAACTCGGGGACTGTTCTGACCCAAACCAGTCAGTGTGATACAAATTATTCCCAAGCATGGTTCAGGAGTCAGCACATGAGAGGGACCGTTCACCACACATGTGCAGTTCGCAGGCAGGCAGACTGCTTTAGGAGCTGTCATGGTTTAACCCCAGCCTGCAACAGGCTCATGGGTTGAAATAAGAACAGTTTAATAATTTAAACAAAAAAATTAATAATAATAACAACAATAATAATTGTAATGAAAATGAGAGAGGACTAAAACCCAAGAAAGGCGAGTGATGCACAGTACAGTTGCTCAACACCTGCTGACAGATGCCCAGCCTGTGACTCAGCAGCAATAGGCTCCTCCCAGTTAACTCCTCCCAGTTTATATACTGAGCATGATGTTCTATGGTATGGAAGAGCCCCTTGACCAGTTTGGGTCAGCTGTCCAGGTCATGATTCCCTCCAGCTTCTTGTGCACCTACTCTCTGACAGAAGACTGACAAGTCCTTGATTTAGAGTGACCACTACGTAGCAACAGTTAAAACATCAATGTGTTATCAACATTATTCTCATACTAAATGCAAAACACAGCACTGTACCAGCTATTAAGAAGAAAATTAACTCTATTCCAACTGAAAACAAGTCAGGAGAGTAATACAGTTTCTTTGCAGAGATGCACACCACTCGGTACCAATCAACATCCAGGATTGTTCCTAGGCACATTTTGTTTACTACTATAAACATACCCTTTGAACACAATGTTTTCACTTTGCTGTATGGTCATACAAGACATTTCAGGCATTTCTTGAAGCATTTACTCCTTAATGTTTGCAGAGCTTTCTCCCTTCAACTCTTACTGTAACTTTGCTCCACCGCAAAGTGACAGCTGTGACCAGCTTTGTCCAAATAACTCTATTTAACTACTATGATGTATCTCCAGCTGCAAAGACAATTCAGTAACTCATTTCATATACACACACAGTGCAATGTTCTTCAACAGAAGGACTACCTATACACTATGAAATTTGTGAGTGCTTTCCAGACGTTAAAATTTGTCAACATTCCCAGCAGCACATTAAAGCAAAATCTATACACGTGGGCCATTCAGGAATAAATAGTGTATTCTTGCAAAGTGACAGTCCAGATGAGCTGCAGATTTGGATTTCAGGTCTTGAAGCAACTTGCAATAAAAGTAAACAAGACATCTAAGAGGATGTATGTTATTCCTCCTTTTTCGTTGTTGTTCTCTGGGGGCCAGAGGAACTGTTTCTTGGTGTGGCCAACTTTAGAGGAAAATTAGAACTACAACATGTTAATCATCTTAAATCTCCTAGAGACTCATAAAAAGCAAATTATACTACCTGAAATGTTAAAATCATCTCCCCCTATTTTATGTGAAAGCAAGGGCATAAAAATGGAAATAATCCCCTCAGGACACAATCCAGGGAGAAACAACAACATGACCCTGAGTTATAAACAGGAAGAGATTTTCAGTGTTCTGCAGGGGATTTAGTGAAGGGATCCCCATTAATGTTAATAGGAGGCAGAGGGATGAATCTCACGCACTGAAGTGGAAATTCAGCCCTTCATGTCAAATGTTCTGAAAACCAAGCAGCTTGCTACTGCCTGTGCATCCAGCCAGAAACGGGGATGAAAACAGTTAATTGCTTTCTGATGTTTGGGTTGAACTAAGGATACAATATAAGCATAAGGCATCTGGAAATAATGCTCCTTTAAGAAATCTGGGAGGTAAGTGCCTGCACAGGCATGGGATCCCTCTCTGTGCAGCTCTCTGGCAAAATCTAATGTGAGCGTCATTTAGATTAGATGAGATTAACCTCAAACTTCATTGCCCATGCCAACAAGACAATCTCAGTACACTAATGTATATGCTAACCATTTTTATTGGAACATAAATGCTTCTCTCTGCAAAGCTTTTAAGCAAATTACAAGCCAAACTGAACATAAAGGGCAAGGGTCTTGTGTTTTTATATAATTTCTGAAGCTTTTTATCCTTTGTATGTTTAGCAATGAAAACTATAAAACATGCTGGTATATTCTTCATTCACTACATTTTCTCAGCTGAAGTTTGTCTTTTTTATAACAGAAGAGCTGAAATATTGACAAAAATCTGCTGAACTAAATTACAGATTTCCTTCCATTTTGGAAGAAGTTCAGATTTCATTTGCATCCTTCTTGTGCATCCAAAAGTGAGAGGAGAAAAACAATGGAAAACAGAAATTAAAGCCAGTGGAGGGAATAATGGCAATGCATAACAACTGGACATCTGATCCTGTACTTAGTTGTGTAACTAAGCTGTGTGGAGCCAGGGAAGAGTGTGAGGAGTTTTTCCCCTGAGGAGGAAAGCAGAGACAATGTGCAATGAACTGACCACAGCTCCCATTGCCCATCCCCTGTACCACTGAGAGAGGAGTAGATAGAAAAATTGTGAGTAAAGTTGGGCCCAGGAAGAAGGAAAGGTGGGAGAAAGGTGTTTTAAGATTTGTTTTTATTTCTCATCGTCCTATTCTGACTTGATTGGTAATAAATTAAATTAATTTCCCCAAGCTGAGTCTGTGTTCCCTGTGATTGTAACTGGTGCATGTTCTCTCCTTGGGAGGCCAGACACTTCTCAGTTCTTTCTCAGCTACACTGCAAAGAACAAAAGAAAACAGGCAAAAGTTGCCACAAAAGTTCTGACTGAACACAAAGAAACCAGTGATCCCAATGACTGTCAAATATGGGAATAATCTGCCAAGATTTTGTGTGATCACCATCCTTGCAGATTTTCAACTTGATCTAGCTTTGAAGCCAGGACTGTTTCGAACAGGGTGTGGACTACAGACCTTCAGAGCTCTCTTCTAAAAAAAATTAATCTCTGATCTTATGTGAGGTTGAAAATACTGCTCAGTTTCATAAACAATTCTGCAAGGACACAATCCAGGGAGAAACAACAACATGACCCTGAGTTATAAACAGGAAGAGATTTTCAGTGTTCTGCAGGGGATTTAGTGAAGGGATCCCCATTAATGTTAATAGGAGGCAGAGGGATGAATCTCACGCACTGAAGTGGAAATTCAGCCCTTCATGTCAAATGTTCTGAAAACCAAGCAGCTTGCTACTGCCTGTGCATCCAGCCAGAAACGGGGATGAAAACAGTTAATTGCTTTCTGATGTTTGGGTTGAACTAAGGATACAATATAAGCATAAGGCATCTGGAAATAATGCTCCTTTAAGAAATCTGGGAGGTAAGTGCCTGCACAGGCATGGGATCCCTCTCTATGCAGCTCTCTGGCAAAATCTAATGTGAGCGTCATTTAGATTAGATGAGATTAACCTCAAACTTCATTGCCCATGCCAACAAGACAATCTCAGTACACTAATGTATATGCTAACCATTTTTATTGGAACATAAATGCTTCTCTCTGCAAAGCTTTTAAGCAAATTACAAGCCAAACTGAACATAAAGGGCAAGGGTCTTGTGTTTTTTATATAATTTCTGAAGCTTTTTATCCTTTGTATGTTTAGCAATGAAAACTATAAAACATGCTGGTATATTCTTCATTCAATACATTTTCTCAGCTGAAGTTTGTCTTTTTATAACAGAAGAGCTGAAATATTGACAAAAATCTGCTGAACTAAATTACAGATTTCCTTCCATTTTGGAAGAAGTTCAGATTTCATTTGCATCCTTCTTGTGCATCCAAAAGTGAGAGGAGAAAAACAATGGAAAACAGAAATTAAAGCCAGTGGAGGGAATAATGGCAATGCATAACAACTGGACATCTGATCCTGTACTTAGTTGTGTAACTAAGCTGTGTGGAGCCAGGGAAGAGTGTGAGGAGTTTTTCCCCTGAGGAGGAAAGCAGAGACAATGTGCAATGAACTGACCACAGCTCCCATTGCCCATCCCCTGTACCACTGAGAGAGGAGTAGATAGAAAAATTGTGAGTAAAGTTGAGCCCAGGAAGAAGGAAAGGTGGGAGAAAGGTGTTTTAAGATTTGTTTTTATTTCTCATCGTCCTATTCTGACTTGATTGGTAATAAATTAAATTAATTTCCCCAAGCTGAGTCTGTGTTCCCTGTGATTGTAACTGGTGCATGTTCTCTCCTTGGGAGGCCAGACACTTCTCAGTTCTTTCTCAGCTACACTGCAAAGAACAAAAGAAAACAGGCAAAAGTTGCCACAAAAATTCTGACTGAAGACAAAGAAACCGGTGATCCCAATGACTGTCAAATATGGGAATAATCTGCCAAGATTTTGTGTGATCACCATCCTTGCAGATTTTCAACTTGATCTAGCTTTGAAGCCAGGACTGTTTCGAACAGGGTGTGGACTACAGACCTTCAGAACTCTCTTCTAAAATAAATTAATCTCTGATCTTATGTGAGGTTGAAAATACTGCTCAGTTTCATAAACAATTCTGCAGAAGAAAAGACATTACTATAATCTTTATAAAAGTCTAACCTGGACCAGGAGGGCACAAGAGGCCTGTGAGACTCAAACTCACATGTGAAGATCTTTCTTTATCTTTTTAATCACCCTGCACTTGTACTTCAGGATCACATTTCTAGTGCAAAGTAAAATATGTAACACCATTTTATTTTGAAAGTGGTCAGGAAAATCTCAAAGAATTTACCTCAGAGGCTCTTTCAAATACAAATTAGAAGCTGTTTTAAAGTGAAATTTCAGCATATACAGTCTTTGCTGTAGTTTCTGTTCCTTCCTTACTGACCTCTTCCTGGTGGAGAATATGAAAGGCAAGGTGGTATAGGTCTCCATCTCTGCACCCCTCTGTAACTTGTCTCAGCTATGCCAGGAATGTAAGACCCCATAATGATGTGGCCCAACTGCACCACCTTGGCTCAGACTTATAATTGCTCAGTATAAGAAAGAGCTGTGAAAAGTCTGTAGAGAAAAGATAAGGAAGATAAAGTTGCAGACAGGTAAGAATTCTGAGACAGAATCATTGCTATCTCAAGTATTCAAGAAGGAAAGGGTATCACATAAGGGTATTTAAAAATAAAAAAAAAAAAAAAACAAACACAAACAAACCACAACCAAACAAATGCAATGTTGAAGGGTAGCAACTCAGAAAGAGCATCTATGCCATGGAGAAAAGTAGTTCAATGCTCTTCCTGAATAATGCCTACCTGGCGGGCAAACAATCTTTCAGTGTCTTAGGGGGTGGGAAACATAATAAACCAAGTGGCTTGGTAAACACAGCTATTTTTTGTGTATGTTGGCTAAGACGTAATTATTTTTTTCTTTAAAACTGTGTATACCTTGCTTGCAGAGTCTGCACAGGGCTAAACATGCAGGAATAAGTGGCCCAAAGGGACATCATCCCAGGAGTACAATTTTGAGCTGTGCAGCAATGCTTGGATTGCATTTAGGGGCTGGAAAAAAGAACATTTTAATCTGTTATTTTATTAATCAACTGGAATTGATTTAAAAACAGGACAGGTTGTGTGACAAAGCCCTTGGGAATATTCATGGTATTGTCACTGACAGCTTTCTATGTGGTTACTCTGCCTGGGTATTTTGGAATTAGTGTCACTCCCAAACTAGCAATTGAAGACTAGCATTTCTCAAGGGTTTTCAATGCAAAATCACAAACTTCGAGCACTGAGCCATGAAACCAACAGTACCAGCATCGTTTTATGCAATTTATGCATAGCTGATTGCAGTTTTAGAATATTACTCTTACGTAAATCTGTCTGCATTCAATTCATAGTAGTGGGACTCCTAGAACTTGAAAATATTTATAAGAAAGAAGTAGAAGTAATATTGTTTCAATTGCCAGATACTGAAAAACCCATCAATATCTACTGCATGCTACCAGGGACCACCATAGTCTATGCCAAGGGCATCACATCATTCTCCAGGGAAACCACTCTCTATATCTTCTACCAAGTTCCTTGGGTTAGAAATCTTTGCCAGGTGCTCGTTCTTTGTCAAGAAACAGCATTACAAATAGAGTCCTGGCTGTTAGCTCGATCTTATTTAACCTTCCAGATTTTTGACTTCAACACCCATTAGATCAGTTGATGTTAAGCAACTAGATATGGATTTCTCTTGAAAGATATGTTTCGCAGAACTTGGACAGGTTAAGCAAGGATGCTCTGACTTAGGAAATACTCATGGCAATAGTCTCCCTTCTTTTGTGTGTCCTCAGAGATCAAAAGGATGGAGGCTTCTAAAGAGCTGTCCTGAGTTTATTTACAGTTAAAGCCTTGGCTGACCAAGCAGCTGGGATTCTCACTTAGCAGAAGGAGACACCTTGGCATGTCAGTAGATAACAGTCATGACAGCATCACCAGCTCAGAAAGCCCTGAAAGTCACAGAATTATTCTGGTTCCAAATCTCCTCAAAGGACTACAGTTCTACACCCACCAACCACAGCGGTTGGCATATTTGCCATATACCTAATAATTGCCTCCTTTCCTGCAGTAGTGTCTTGCCCTTGGAGGGGCTCTAAGCTGAAATCTAAACTCCTCAGTTGAAACTGTCAAACTGGCTTCTTAGCAGTGACTTATAGAGCCAGGTATCATTATTTCTCTGAAAGATACAAAGGGAGGAAACTAAGCAATTAGGCGATCTTGTAAAACCCTGTCAAGCTGAAGAGTGGTCTATTTATTTTCCTATCGATTCTCCTTTCTTTCTTTGAGGAATAATGACTGTCTCATCAAATACCTCAAGTCCCCCACATCGCAATGTGCCTTAACCTTTGTAATGCTAAAGATCTCAGATTTGCAATTCTGTAGCCTGTCTTTCACTCTGTAATAGTTCACCTAAACTGCTGCGGTGATATTTTTTCTGCATTGTTCTCCTGCTGTTATTCTCATGCCTTTGCACCTTTAAGCTCAGATACCACGTTTCTCAGAGGAGATGATTGCTCTGGGGTGACAACTGACCCTTTTTCCCTGCTTTTCCCTATACCATGTTGTTTAAATTTTAGTTTAGCTATGTATATGAGTATTATTCACTATTATACATAGACAATTCTTAGCCAACAATTTTGCCTTCCTTAAAGATGCCCCACAAACAAGTCTGAAGTCAATGTTCACTTTGCAGGCTACTACATAAAACCCTGCTTTAAATTTATTTGACATATGTTGCTGGCAGTTTTAATTTTCAAGGAAGCTACATGATATTGTAAAGCACTTGAGATAGGAATGGTGTTTTCCCATGAGCTTATTGAATACCAAATGTTATGGACAACGAATTTGACCATAATCTTCTAACTGCCACCACTCTATTTGTTTATGTATCTCAAGTTTAAAGTGTTACTTTACTTTTATGTCCTTGGGCTTACGAACACTGAAAAAATTCAGAGCATTTGAAATCTGAAAACCCTTTTTGCAGACATCAATTTTAAGCATAAATAGGACTTTAGTGTCACCTCTTGGGCTGGCTGTGGGGACAGGCATCTGAGATATTGCATCTGTCTCTGCTGTGAAAAACCACTGTGCAGGCAAACTTAAGCCCTCCTAGCACATACTCAGTCAGCCTCGTGGGGTGCTTACTCCTGCTATATACTTTGTGAATCCTGCTGAGCACATTTTGTGACAGCAGATAAATCACAGGCAGGTTGAATGAGACAGCTAACCTGGTTACTTACAGTCCTTAAAAATGCTTCAGGCCAGGTGTTGACATGAACAATGTCAGAGTGACCAGCACAGCTCTGCAGCATACAATGCCCTGCCTCAGGGCTACTGGGGCTTGAGCCAAACGCCTTTGCAGGAAGATTGTGTCCTGCAGACCCGCAGGTGTAGAGAAGAGCCTGGCACAAACAGAAATGAGCCTCACCGGGAGGCAGTCATGAAAGGGACACTAGGAATCTGTCAAGGCTTTCCCTAGGTCAGACCAGCTGGAGTAATGTCATTCCTGACAAATATGTATCTAACATCATGCATCAAATTTTGATGCTTTAGTATTTTTCATATTTTTTTTTCAGTATTTGGAAAAGAGTCACTTAATTTTACTTTAGTATATCCAACAGAGCAAGAAGAAAGGAAAATCTGAGTATCTGTAGAATATTTGGGTTTGCATTTGAAAAGCAAGATGAGTTGAATATGCTTGGCTGGCAGCATTTTATGAACTCAAGCCATGGCCTGATGCCAGTCAGAAGGAGGTATAAAAAAACCTAAACAAGGAAATATTTAAATTTGACTATTAAGGGCAGTAAATAAATTTCCCCCTGCAGCTAATAATAACTATTTTTAAAAAATATTTTGATTTATGCTTGCAAATATCATTTTTCCTGCATTACTTGAGGGGAGGGGGACATATGTCTAAGCATAATTTAAAAGACTAAATAAATAAATGCAGATTTATTTTTGACTCATAGACATCTTTTAATTTGTTCCTTGCTCACCAGAATGAAATGTCTAGGATTTGTCCAGTTAAATTTCTGAACAAAAAAATTTATATTTTAGAAAAAGAAATCTATCTCAGAGTGCAAAAACTTCCTCTACAATTATATCTATGATGAAGACCAGAAATCTTGTTCACTTACCTGATTTTTTTTCATGAATTGAAGCCTTATTTTTCTTATTGACATCCCTGGAAGAGAGCTCCAGCACCATAGCCAAGCTTTTTTTTGCAGTTCTACATAATGAGCCAGAATAAAACCAAAAAGCCTTCTTTCTCTTTGTTTGCACACATATATTTAATGACAGATGCCCTGTTGCAACATGCAAAATTATCACTCACCACACAAAATATGCCGTATTTTCTGATCTGGTGTCATCACTTTGCATTGCATTGCAAACATAATCCAGGCCTAAAGCCTTGATTAAGCTGAAATGGTGAGGATTATCTCATTGCAAAGATAATTCTTTTGAACAGAGACCAAGTCTTACAGTTCTTCTGGAACTTCTTCCTTTCCCATATCAAGTAGAGAGGGGTATTGCTAAAAGACAAGAAACATTAATTAGCACCTTACCATGTCACACTGGGTAAACCCTTATGACAACTTGTAGCCTGCCTGTAATAGGATTGACAGAAGGACTTCCCCAGATGTAGCCATGCAAGAAGGTGGAGAGTATTGAACTATACAGAGTAAACTTTCTCAGCTGACTGATGAGGTTCACTGTCCGGGGGTATCATGTTTAACCCGATTCTGCATCTTGCCTCAATACCCACAGCCAGTCTGCCATGTAACAGTATGGTAGTGTTTACACTAAAAATGCAGGAAGGACTTCAGATTCCAGATGCTCTGAACTTCTTTCAGTATTGCTGAGATAAGCAATCAATATATATCATGGGATGCTCAGAGATAAAATAGAGATCTAGGTGTACTCCACAGTCTCCAAAAGATTGTGCCAGCACATGTTCAGGCCACTCTAACAGAGATCAATGGCAGCCAAAAATTATTAGGTACAATATATTGTATTAAGGAGGAAAAGAAAGGGTAATAAGGTAATTCCCCAAACCCAAGGGAGTGTTCTCATACCCAGTCAGAAGACAGCCATGCCTGGAAAGAAAGAAGAGGCAGTCCAGGCTATTTTGGCACTGCCTCAGACCCTGCTCCCTGTCAGCAGGGCTGGGCTGGGCTGACCACAGGAGCCCCAGCCCTCTCTTTCCTCGAAATAGAAGTGGTGTGCTACCCCTGAGCTGCTAGCTGACTTTAGTGGCAGGAGTTTTCTGAATCTTCTCTTTGGAAAGGGGTGAACTTGTGGGTATAAGACCGAAATATTGTTGAAAGAGTCCAGCTCTCCCTATGTGAACTCAAGCAAGTCACCCATTTTATCTGTGTGCCACTTCTTTTATCTGTGACACAGAAAGAATAATCTGTTGCTTCCCACATCCTGAGAGCGTGTGTTGTTCCCTATTCTGAAACAAAGAGCATCCCAACTGTGAGTTGATCTGAATCCAAGAACATTGTGTTTTTGTTTACTGACATCCAAGTAATAACAACAGCAACAACTTACCAGACACCCTGGGATGAGTTTAAAGCAGGTAAGAAGAGGCCACTTAAACCATTTTTCAGTTTAGATTTTAATATGGTGCTGATACACTGGTTCTCCCTAGTATGGAAGAAGATAAATATAATCCAAAATATATACACCGTCAAAGATATCCTTCTAGACCAAGGACTTCAGTAGAATGGAGGGTTGTTCATTTGTTAATAACAACTGCAGCCTATGGAGAGCAGCTAACAGGTATGCTTGTCAGCTTCTCCTTGACTATACAGAAAACCCTATCAACCTTTCTAACACATGAGATTCCTTCACACTTGTGTAAAACGTGTGAGGTTGGGCTCTTAAAATACAACTGATTAATGTTCACATGGGTCTTGGCATACAGTAACGTTAAACAAAGCTTTGAGTTCAGTGACCCACACACCCACATACCTACCATCTGAACACTGGTGTCTGCTCAGAGCATATACCATTGCTCAGCTCATTCTCCTGTTTAGGAATATATTAAAAGCAGTACTGCTCATACAGCTCATGTAAAGATAGCAGCAGTGCTCCTGCGTGTACAACATCTAAGCACTACTGTCAGTGGGTGCTTCACCAGTGGGACCTGTGCAGAGCCCTACGAATAATACCCTGGTAAACAACCTGCCAGTTATGTGGAAACCAGAATACTCCCTATTATAAGGATAATTTTGTTCATTAACTCAATTTTTAAGCATTAAAACTATGATTATTCCCCAATTTTCTCATACAACTACAGCTGAAAGTAGTTAAACTACAGCTGAAAGTAGTTTTAACTAAAGTTGAGAGTATCTCAACCAGTATTTTCAGTGAGGCTGTGGTAATATGTTTGACCTGCTGTATGCATTACAGGGGAAAAAAAAGAGGGCTTTGTACAGTATAGCTGAAACTGGAAAAAAAAAAAAAAAGGTGAGGAATTGTTATATGAAGCCCATAAACTACATGATCTGTGCTGACAGGAAAAATTCAGCAACCTTCCCAGATGTGGTTTTGCCCTAACATCAAGTGTCTGTTTAGGAAAGCCCAGTGCAGCACACACTGCAAAACCTTTGCTGCTGCTGAATCACTCTGGTTGCCACTGAGAGTTTTTTTCCACTTATATGAGGAATTCATTGCTCTGTGCTACCACCTCATTTTCTTTAGACATCTAGAGAGCTTCATAAGGTCAGCATGCCTGTGACATTCGAAGAATTTCTGCTCATGTGGTTATTTCCCAGAGAAGTATCTGTGAGTGAAGTAGTGGATGGATGGAAATTTGTCTTTTCCTCTTTGCAGCAATGGTGTAGGAGTGCCCTTGGCAATTTGTTTTCCATTTTCACATGAGTAATTACCAGATAAAACCAGGAGATTACTGGGGAATGTGTTTTGTAGGATAAACATTTGGCTTTGGCCAAATAAGAAAAAAAGAAAAAAATCAGTATCTTGGCTTTGCATTTCTGAAATTAAGATTGAGGTTCTGTTGTTTTAGTGTAGGTACCTAGAGCCATCTAAATATCCCTTTAGCAGACTTGGCTCCCACCCTACAGCAATGTGGGACCTATCTCCCAGATCTGTGTAAATACTTCAGCTATCCTAACAGAGATCAAATTTAGACGCTTATGTTTACACGTCTGCATCCCATCCTTGGTGTTTTGCTTTTAAGGGCTGAGACTTTGATGCCCTCCACAAAAATAAGGGAAATGAGGTGTCATTGTCTCTTTTCCCTCCCCGACAGCCCTCAAATCCTGCTCAATGAGTCAAGGCGCTGGTCAGAAATATGAGAGACCCAGATTTAAATCCCCGATCTGCCTGATTCAGAGCAAGAATTGCAACTCTCCCTGAAGGTACCTAGTCTATCAGGTAAGTGCAGGATATTTCCTGTAATACTTTATGTAAAATGAATATTCCTACAAACTTATTCAAACCAACATTTTGCAGCAAGGTCCTTAGTTAAATTACCCCTGAGACTTCTTTCCTTTTCTAAGACTGAAAGATATTTAACATGTGATGTGCAACACCTATAAGTGAAGAGCCTTATTCTGAAAGTTTGTAAATGTTTGCAAATGTTTCATTTTGGTGGCCAAATCAGAAATTCAGATACTAGTACAGCTAGGATGTTATTGTTTGCTCAACTTTGTCGTGGTCTGATAAGGTAAATGCAGTAGCAATGGTTGATTATGGAAAAGCTTGGCACATATTACATGCAAAACATTCAGTGTGAAGCTCTTCTGTGAGGAATTGCACTCAGCACCCCCATAAAATTATGAGAGATACATTAGGAAGAAAAACAATTTCCTGCATCTAAATATTTATTCAGTTTTTATTATTCTATAGTGAAAGAAAATTCAACAAACCCTTCTGTTCTTTTCTCAATCCCTTCCTGAGTTATTACAATTTTTTGGCACAGTCGATCTTACTACTACTGCCAATGGAAGATGTCACCCTGAGGAAATATCTTGCTATATTCAATGGGATCAGTATAGTCTGCATTCATCTTTCAAAAAACTGCATAGAGGGCCTGGGATAGCTAGAGAAAGGGATGTTTAAGGGCTTTGTGGACCACATTTACATGCAGGTCACATGTATTGACTTTTCCAGCCTAAGTCTTCCAGGTTTCTCTAAGTGACTCTATATTGGTGTTTCACCAGAAGTACACTTTTGAAGCAGATTTCCCTGTTATGCTTTGGTTCACATTACTAAAGTGTCATCAAAGGGCATGAACTAGATTACTCATGGATTAAAGTAAACTGGAAGAAGTGTGCCAGGAGCACACACAAAGCACTTCAACTCCTAACTAGCACATAGTCCACCAGAGAAAGCAAAAGCTAGTCCAAAATAAACTCTCCTGAAAGGCATCCCTCAGGTCTTCACAAACATCTGCTTTCATCTGCAGACCTGCTGCACTATTGACTTGTACATACAGCACAAATGTAGCCTTTTCATCTTACCTCTAGTGGGAGCAGACAAGTGTTGAGGACAGGGAAGATGCACAGTAGGGCAAAGGGCACTTGGTGTCACAGTGTGGGAAGAGGTGATAACTTCTCAGTGCTCCTGGAAGGAATAGTGAAACCACTTGTACATTGTGTGAGTTCTTCCTTACCTGCTAAAATTCAGTGTGCATTTAAGAGGCCTCCAGACTGGGTCAGGAGCTGGTCGCTCCTCACCATACTAAAGGAAGCCCAAGAGAGGGAGTAGGTCCTGCCTCCCTCACTGGGAGGGACACAGATGGTTTTGAGAGCAGTCAGAAATCCTGCTAGATGTTGGGTCTGGGTCAGGGTGCAGCTCCCTGTGCCAGGTCTGCATGTTACCAGGGCACCAGACATATCCTGAAAGGTTGCGTGTGGTGGGGGTGGACTCGATGAATGGTTGCAGTGGTTGGTCAAAG
The DNA here is from genome assembly GCF_022539395.1 of Myiozetetes cayanensis. Taxonomy (NCBI): domain Eukaryota; kingdom Metazoa; phylum Chordata; class Aves; order Passeriformes; family Tyrannidae; genus Myiozetetes; species Myiozetetes cayanensis. The sequence goes on along the minus strand of NW_026087742.1, from coordinate 84,309,456 downwards.
GCTCTACAAATGCCCCTCAGAGCCCCCATCATCCCAGATGCTTCTGGCATGTGTCTCCTTCACAGCCTTCCCACTGGCCTCCAGACCACCCAGCCACAAAGCTCAGTGGCAGCCCTGTGCCTGTCAGTAGGCACTGCTCTTCTGAGGCCTCATCCAGCCCCTCAGCACTGTGCCAAACACAGCACTACTCATAATCTCTGCAGCTCAGGACTGCTGCTTAAAAACAGTATAAGAGATGCAGTTGTCTTGTTTTGGGGTAAGTTTCAAACACTCTTTTGTTTCAAACCACATTTCTACTTTGCAGAGTATCATTTTCTCTCTCAGGTTTCCACCTTGGCCATCACCAAAGGCAAACCAAGCACCTTTCTGTTCTTACAAATCCAGTCTATGATCTTCTACACTTCTACTTTCTAAATAACTGCAAATTCCTTAATTTGGACCTAGATTGAGAGACTGACTTTGCTTCCTTTGTGCTACAGAAGCATACGGCAGAGGGTGTGGGTGGACTGCCAGCAACATCAGCCAACAACAAACCCCTCTATCCATCTTGCTCCATTCTTTCCATCACCGCTGTCCATCATGGTGCTGCAACCTCTGCAGGGTGAGTGTAGTGAAGTACAGGTACATCCAGCTGGCACTGAATTCAGTTCTGGCTTTTGGAAACATACGTGTACATGGCAGTAAATCTAGTTTTAGAAAAGCAATCTGTTCTACATAGTCTCTCCCATGCTGAAGTAGAAGACAAATTCTCTTTAAAACACTTCCCACATTTGTTGTTTTCTTCTTTTGAGGGCAAAGGACCTAAACAGGAGAACACTAACTTGTGGGTTTTTTCTTTGTTCATCCATAAAAAGTGATGATGCTTGCAGCTTCTCAAATAAGGAAAGTCATATATTTAATTAATTGTATAGTACATATTAACTTTGAACAAATGTCCTCATCATTACTGGAAATGGAGAAAGCCAGATATCTTTATTACATCTACTTATAGAGGCTCTTTTTATTTGCTGAAAGAAACATACCCATCTACTATGCTTTTTTTTCTCCTGATGTTAGTTATCTGCCAAATAGCAACCGCTCACTGATGGGCACATTTATGTGTAGGAGAAATCTTTGTTTAGACACAGGGAAGCCTCAAAGTAGGAGGACAGTAGACAACTTCCAAATGGTTTAGCTAAATAGAAGACTTCTGAAATAGCAAGCATCCAATATTTTTAGCTGTCAAGGGGAATTCAGAGGGTTGAAAAATGTGTCCAGTAATAAATTTCATCTATAAAATAGAGAGCGATCTTGTAGGGAGCTATTGCAGAATTGTAAAAAATTATGTCTAATCACATTTTTCTACTCTTCTGGGAAATTACAGCAGACACCTACAGGAAAACCTGCAAAAAAATTATCCATCCTAATTACAGATTACAAATACAGAAACCATAAAAGTTCCTTGTGGTTTTTATTTTTTTTTTAATTTATTGTATACATTAATTAATTAGCAAACAAAAGGAAGGGACTAAGCAACAAAACTATTTGGCTCTTTCTAATCAGTCTCTGGCTGCATGGTGCCAATTGCATCGTGTTAGCTGCAATCTGCCAATGACAGATGTATTCAGGTTTGGATGATGTTACTTAACTTAGAGGCTGTGACAGTGTTTGGATAATTCTGATGTTATCCTGAGAGGATTAGGATTCAAAGACAAATTTAAACTCTCTTCGCCAATGTGTGTTTGAAGATGATGTACATTTGCAGGGGACCGCCTGTCACAAACCTAATTTGGCCTATGTTTTTATTTGAACATATGTGGTTTCTCAAAGGAAGTGAATTCTAGGCAGAGAAGAAAGCCATTCAGTGCCTCTGATCTCTGCGATGTCACTTCCAAATAAGATCACCTTCATTGAACATTTTCCATTTCTGGCAATGATCTGGGGAAATTTACAGAACTATGAACACAGTCTTTTATTTTCAGAGTTTTAAAAAGTTAAGACTAGATACTTATTTATTGCCTTTTCTTCAACATATAATGCATATTATAGGAACAATTTAGGGCTTTGTTGTTTTCAAGGTAATGTAATTTCCTGACAGTTGAAGTAAATTATATTTTCTGAATATAGACACAACAATACCAACAAAAATGGTTTCCTCCTCAGATCCACAACACCACAAAATGCATCTAGGACCCTTTTGAACTCCTCTTATTGTGCCTAAAGAAAAATAGCAGTGCAAGGAAACTATAAGTAGCTAGAGCATCACCACTTTTCAGAGGTCAAATGTAAAAGCTAGACTTGTAATTTTTTACACAGTACATCATGAAATCCTTACACACTGGAAAGAGTGAATCTGATATCAAGTTTTACTACCTCAGAAAAGAGGTAGTCAAAAGACATACTGTTGCTCTTAGAGATATGACAAAATTGCCAGTTTCTATTTCATCTTATTATTGGTACATTTTAATAAGAAACACCACAGTAAGATCCACCTTTCAAATGACAAATTGCAATGGAAAATATCACCTCTGTTGCTATATTGGCATGTGAGTAGATACTCTAATTGTCAAATGCTTGATTTCTTACATCTAGAAAATGTATTGTGATACATACGATAGCTCCATGCATCTAATCTTCCCAGATCATTAAGGAGAATGATGAAATGTATTTTTAGAAAGAAGAGAAGAAAAAAAAATGTGACATTTCTTACTCCTTAGTGATTTGGTTTGTAAAAATGTCCATCTATTACTTACAGACATATAGCACACTTGAGGTGTTAAACATTAACAAGCACTTCCACATTTCTAGGTTGTGGACAAAAGTTTTAGAACATAGGGAGCTTACTGGATTGGTAGATGTTCCTGGTGTGTTGCTTACAGACCCACATGGTTTTCAGTATTATTTTTAGTAAGTTATTTCTTTTCCAAGTAAAACAAAAAGACAGCATTTGTCACAAGCATTTGCTATGAAACATAGATTTGTTAAAAAGAAAGATATTAGCAAACAGCTTCTACATTCTATGCCTCCAAGTCAAGTCTCCATTAAGCACCTCTTTCCATTAGAAAAAAAAAAAAAGATATATACTCTTAAGGGTTTGTAGAAACACAACAGCTTGAGTGTAAAGAGTTGTTTAGTATTTACTGAGCTTTGAAAATGTTCTGATTTTACTACTGTGTATTCTGCCTTGAAATGCTATTTCTGTATTTTAAGCATAAATCCTGATTATATAGTTCCACTGAGGACCGTAACTACAGAATGTCGAACTGGAAGAGTGAGAGAGTTTGGGTTTAGGCTTAGGTGTTCTATAATTTATGAAAACAGCTATTTTTCTTTGTTCCTTAGAACTCTTTCTTTCCAACAGAAACAAACTTTTACTTTTTGCATCTAATTGTAAGGATGTTTTCATGGGTTTTTAATTGCTTGTCCTAGGAGTCTGCTGCAATTTTTAAATAATAATTCACATTCAAAACTTGCCATATTGGCTCTCTATAACAGCCTTGATGCTATACCAAGGAATAACAGTGGAAGAGATGAGTGTGAAGATAATGTTAAAAAAAAAATAAAATCTCTATTTTTGTTCCTTTTATTCAAGTTGCCACAAATCTAAGTTTGGCATTTTCAAGTTTCCTTCTGCAATGATGAAAATTAATACACGAGAACCAAGATTCTGGGGCTTTGAGGCGTATATGAAATATCAGGAAAGTTAGAAACTTTGTTTACAAAGATACAAGAAGAGTTTCCCATGGAAGAATTTTTGCTTCATGAAGATGACCTCTGAATTTCTAGGTAATTTTTTAAGCCTGCATAGAGCCCATTGAAGTTGATAGGGTCTGGTTCAGACAGAAACATTCAGCCTTAGAGGTCATTTCCAGAATCAGATTTGTACAGTTAGTTGGAGTCTGTAGAAATCTGCAGGAAACAGATCTCCTCTGGTATACTGAGATTAAATCATGAACTACAAAACACTTATTAAACTTCCTTATTGTAATTCTCACTTTTAGAAGATTCACCTTTAAAGTGTTTAGCTACCCTCTTGTAAATTTTGTCTCATATCATTGCCTGAAGAGAAAGTCTACAATTTCGAAGAACTCAGATTCACAAAGAAAGAATTATAAAGTTAAAGGTGGTGCAGTAGTTGGAATATATTTATTGTTAGTTTATGTGATAAAAGTTTATATCTGCACACCCACAAAGGAGCATAGAGGGGAAGTCCACATGATATGCTGTTCCACCTGCTCCCAGGCACATCACAGGATCCACCAGCCCACCAAAGGCCCATCTCCACAAGCCCAGAGCAGCACAGGGGCTCAAAGGCAGGTGGAACCCCAAATTAGGGACTCTGAGGAAGGGACACCCTGTCCACAGCTCAGTTGTGAAATACATTGAGAGGAGCCAACTCCAAAGCACCTTTTGAGCTGAGGGAGGTTGGTCTCTTCTCTAGAGGTGTAGGACGCATGATGGTTATGCAGGGGAAAAACATTTGGGGATTGCACAAGACTCCTAATGGGATGCTTAGGGAAGAAGAACATATTGGATTCAAACAACTGGGGGGGAACAATTATCAAAAAGTAGAGGGGTAAGGGATGAAAGAGGCTGGTCACCTGTAAGTTTATGGATGGTTTGTACCCTTGTTGGGCCATGCCCTGTCTATTGTTGAGGGTCTGAGCTTAGCAACTGGGGCAAGTGTCAGTGAGTACACATGTGATGGCTACTGAGCATCAAGCCCTAGCTAGCTAGTGTGTAGATTGTCTGGGTGCCAGAGCAAGATCAGGAGTGTATTGGACAGTGGGGACCAGGGGAGTCCCAGCCAGCTGCCAAAGGGATGCCATTGTCCAGGTCTCTAGGGGTGAATCTTATGTCCGTGTGAGAGTGTGTGTGTGCTCAGAGTCTGTATCAGCAACTGGAAGGTTGCTGTGGCCTTGAGGACTCATATGTTCAGTCAGGAGCCAGCAACTGGGCCGACTGAATGTCTGAGGAACATAGCTGCTGGAGGCATTCATGTTGTACAAGTGTATACATCTATTTCTACCAGTGATTTCCATCCTGCTCAGCTGGAGAGGAAGGCAGGATGAGGCTGTTGGTTCTGTTTGTTCTCATGTGGGTGTTCTGTGCATCTGTCTGTGAATTTGTGTGGCTGACCATGTATATTATGTGAATCATGATGCACATAACGTGCTGTGCGTAAATGTGCTTATTGGGAATGCGTCTTCAGCCTCACTACTGCTTGAACCTAGGCATGGAGCTGCTGTAGCCTCTCTCAGACCGTCAGATCCAATGCATTATGTTTTTCTCCTAATATTTAGGTACTACTTCATACAGGCACGAAAGTTATTCTCTCTTCATTATTAAACAGACAAAAATTGGACTAATTCAAGAACAGTCACTAGAACTTAATTTTTGTTTTAAGCTATCCAAGGAACCTGTTGCATGATGCACTGGGTTTCACAAAAGTCCTGGTATCCACCTTTTCTTTTCTCCAAATATGGCCTTTTGGTGTTCTGCCTTCCTTAAAGAGACTGAACTGATAGTAATTAATGACTCAAACATTCAATCAACCCTGCAGTGACCACCCAGGTGCTGTCAGGGACTGGACTATTGGTGCTCAAGGCTCAATCAGCAGTGTGCTTTGCTGATGTGTGCTTTGCTAACAATATACAGAGTGCCCACCCAGGCCAGGAGCTGAAGTCATGCACATGCAACACCTCAGGCTACAAGCTGGGTGCTAAACAAGGTATGGAAATAGGCAAATCCTGCAAGGTGGAGGAGTATTCATTTTTCCTTACACTGATGACTCAGCTGTGATGACTCCCTGGAACATTACACCTAGCCTGAAGGTATTCATCTCTTGTTGATGAGCTGTAATGGGCCACGGTGGACTGAGCTGCACTGACTTAAGAAACAGATGCAATATCTTAGAAGACGTCAGAGACTCCCGAAACATCCATGACTCACAGTATTACATCATCCAGTGTAAAGCTCCCCATCCTGGAGGAGGTACCAGAGGTGTTCCCACCTGAACCTGAGCATATGTAACTGAGTTTTGGGGATTCCCTCACTACCCAAAGGCTTCCACCACCACTTTAATAGATCCAGACCGTGATCACCACACTGACAGGACTACAGTAACCACTTCGACCAACAAACACTGAAATTGCAACAACCAAGTCTCATTGCTGGATGGAACAAGTGTCTTGCAGGTCCTTCCAGTGGCCTGGGGGGCCACAGCCCTGCTCTGACTGCCTGTACCAGCACTGCAGCCTCACTCCAGAACCACGCAAGCATCTGCTGGCATTGGATCCCAGTCATCCGCCATATCCTTCCAGTGCTGACTCTCCAACTGTTTCTGCCAGGTTTTCTGGGCATAGGAGAGGTGAACCACATGGAAGGGCAGCCATCTGATCTCTCACCTGTGGACACATGAGTTTTTTTCCAGGGGGGGAGACTGGCTGCAATCTCGGTTTGGTCTGGTGGTTGGGGCTTGGGAAGTTTCTCTTCATCAGTTGGTTTAACCCAGTTTTATCAGTATTGTTATTATCATTTCTTCTTGGTAAAGAATTTGTTTTTTCGCTTGTATCCAGGCACATTTGGCCTCTCTTTTTGTATTGGAGAAGCCAGGGGTATTGAATCTGAAGGATGATTCTTCTGTCCAAGGTCTGTGCCCTTCCAAATTGTCTCAAACTGAGACACACAACTAACTCCAGATAAATTGATTAAAGTTCATATGTGAAAATTAAGTATGAAAGGAAATTAAATGGAAATAAATTGAAGGACATAATCAGCCTTTATAAAAAAACTTACCCAGAACCTCAGTGGCACTTGTCAGAGTTGTCTGCAGATTCAGTGTAGTTCTTCCTGCTGCAGTATTCACACCTTGAATCCTGTGTTCAGTTTTGAGCCCCTCACTACAAGAATGACATTTAGGTGCTGGAGCATGTCCAGAGAAGGGCAATGGAGGTGGTGAAGGGTCTGGAGCACAAGTCTTAGGAGGAGTGGCTGAGGGAGATGGGGTTGTTTAGCCTGGGGAAAAGGAGGCTCAGGGAGGACTGTATTGCCCTCTACAACTACCTGAAAGTAGATTGTAGTGAGGAGAGGGGCAGGGTGGTTGGTGTCTTCTCTCAAAAAACAAGCGACAGAAGAGGAATGACCTCAAATTGCATCAGAAGAGGCTTAGATTGGATATTAGGAAAAATTTCTTCACTGCAAGGGTGGTCAGTCATTGGAACGGGCTTCCCAAGGAAGTGGTTGAGTCACCATTCCTGGAGATACCTAAAAGACTTGTAGATTTGGCACTTAAGGACATGGTTTAGTGGTGAACTTGGCAGTGCTGGGTTTATTGTTGGACTCAATGATCTTAAGGTTTTTTCCGATCTAAATGATTCTGTGATTTCCTCCTCATATATATCTGCTGCTGGGTGACCAGATGGCATTGCAAGGGTCCCCTGCTCATCAGCTGGGGCTCAGGATCCTGTGTAGCCAGGACAATTTCTCAAGTCTTTTTCAGCTCAAACACTGCAAGTCTTCTCTGCCTTCTTTTTGGTCAGATCACTGCAGCAGTGAAACATAAAGTATAGTCCTCTACCACCATACAGTGTCTGCCAACAAGTAGCCAAAAGAAATATTTTCCCAGGCTTGCCCCTGTCCGTAGAAGGCAGTGAATCAATTGCTTGCTTTGCTTTGCTTGCATGTGTGACTTTTACTTACCCTATTAAACTGTCTTTATCTCGTGACCTGAGTTTTCTAGCTTTTACCCTTCTGATTCTCTCTAGGATCTTGCTGATGGGGGAGTGAGTGAGTGGCTGCATGGGCCTTGGTAAATGGCTGGGGTTAAATCATGACAAGTTCTCACTTAGATTCTGCCTATTCTTCCTTTTTATTGAGTCACCAGAACTGCAAGTCCTCAAAACTTAGTGCATCTGAAGAATCCCTGTCCTTAAAATGTGTGATAGGAGGAGTCCTGTTTGTTCATGGAGCTGAACAACAGCTGGAAAAATACCAGTTTCAACATATTTAGCTTCATTTTGATGATGTGCTGGTGAGCTGGGAAAATGATAGCCCAGCAGAGTATCAGAATGTGTACTTCAAGTCTTAATGTTCACCTTATCATCTGAATAATTCTGCATCTGATTGAGAGATTTTTTTAACACTTTCAAATTTTTCACTGGGTTTGGCTCTGCTAGTGTGACACAGTCTGTTGTTTCATCTGCAATAGTGCATGCCATCTCCCAGAAGTCTGAGGAATACTACTTATTTCAAAAGCTGTGATTTCCAGCATGAGTTTGTCCCTACTCTTTTTTGGCAGCTTTGAAATACGAGACCATAATCTGCTCAAACATAAAAGAAGCTGAATAAATTTGCAACTAATATTTAAAATCTTTTTGGGTTTATTTCTTGTAATTTTCTTGTGTTGAAACCCTGTTCAGCAAGATATCATCAGTTACTTCACATTTTCACCAGGATCAGACTTCTGTCATCAGGAGGTTATTGGATATTTAGAATGCTACTTGTACTCTTTTATACAGATCAGCTACTTCAGACTTTGTGAGTTTTAGTTCCTATCTCAAGAATTTTTTGAGTTAGGGAAACAAGACTGTATGAAAACTTTCATATATCCCCGGTCAGATGCAGTGTGTACCTAAATGCTACACAACACTAAAACAGCTGATATCAGCTGATGTGACTGATACCAGCAATATGGAAACATTGAAATTGCTGAACCTGAATGAGCACATCTACTTTCCAAAGTGATTTGCATGGAAAGATATGAGTGCTTGAGAAAACAGAAAAGTTAACTTACTTGCTGAAAACAACACTTTTTTGTATTTTTTTCTGTCTTTCTTTGTCTTCTTTTCAGTTAGGCATGATTTAAACTATTTTTCTTTAACACCTTGAAATTCTTCATCTTTTTTGCACCACACTAAATCGCTAGTGTGTCAGCAGAACTTGTACAGGCTTGAAAGACAGAAATGCAGCCAACACACTCTGAAAAATGGAGATTTTTACATGGCCTCTGGGTTTTGCAGCATCCTTCTTTTTTCTCTTCTTTTCTTTGAAGAACATAAAATTAAGGAATAGTCTAGACTGCATCACTGTGAGGAGATGGAGCAGCATAAACGTAATGCAGTGATAATTTAGATAACTGCTGTTTTCATGATTCTGCTAAGTACAAATCCTCTGTCAAAAGAAGCTTTAACAAAAAAATGATTGAAGTTTGACTAACAGGCATGACAGTCAAGTCAGAGACATTCCATACTTTGGGTCTCATAGAGTGTGTGGCTTTTCTAAGTGAAAGAACAGTGTGGAGTCAGACAGGGATGGAAGAAAGGAAGAGGGGATAAAAGTCAGTGGGGAGACTTGGCAAGTCTCAGAATAATGGCAAGGCAATCTGAGATGTTCTCTGATAGGAAAACACTGCCACACAGAGTGATGAAAACAAGCAGCAAAATTTATGAGTAAAGGAAAGAAAGTTAGCTATGCTTCAGAAAGCTGGGGGGTGAGGGCAGAGCAGGGAGAGAGAGACAAAGAAAATCCAAAACAGCAACAAATGGACCTCTTGTGGAGCGGTTTTGCAGGCAGAAAAGGAAGTAAACAGGTTCCCAGCAGACCAATCTTCAGCCCTGTCAGCATCAAATGGATTTCCTTCTCCAGAGTCAGGAAGCTTAAAAAGCTTTTCCCTTTTCCCATCTGTTCTCTTGTCTCTCTAAATTAGTAAAAAATGTTAGAGAGGTTATGTTTGTTCTGCTACAGAGAGACCTTCCCTTACAGCTGTTTCTTCTTTGTAACAGGAATGATCATACTACATAACCTACAAAACACTGCTCATGTCCATGCTAAAGGTAACTGTGATTATGCTCACAAAATTTTTTAACTGCCTCTTGTTTCTTGCTGTACTAAATTGTTTCAGTTCCCTCTAAGCTTTTTTGATAAGGCCTCTGAAAAGCCCAAATATTGATGATCCCCATGTAAATAAGAGGTTTTTCTAGTTAATGTAGTAAGTGGAGTAAGGGAGCCTGGCTGCTAACTCTGTCTTTGGATAGCATTACTGTTTCAGGTACCTGATTTTCCTGGGTTTAGCTAGGGTAGAGTTAATTTCCTCTCAGTAGCTGTTACAGTGCTATGTTCTGGATTCAGAATGAGAATGGTGTTGGTAAAACACTGATGGTTTGGGTTTTTGGTAAGTTGTTTTCTCCTAAGTCAAGGACTTTTTTCTTGTCTCATGGTTTGCCAGTGAGGAGGTTCGCAGAAGAAACTGGGAGGCAGCATAGCTGGGATAGGTGACCTGAACTGAGCAAAGGGATATTCCACACCATGGAACATCATGCCCAGTATGTAAATGGGGGGAGTTACCTGGAAGGGAGGGGGTGGGCAATCTGGGTTCAGGAAAGGGGGATCTGGCTTCAGTCAGCAGGAGGTGAGCAATTGTATTGTACATCACTGGTTTTTTCCCTTTTTATTATCATCATTATTACTGTCTTCTACTTTATTTTCAATTATTAAACTGTTCTTATCTCAACCTACAAGTTTTACTTTGATTCTCTTCCCTATTTCACCAGGGTGGGAGGGGAGTGAGAGTGGGGTTGAGCAAGCTGCTGCATGGTGCTTATTTCCAGCTGGGCTTAAAGCATGACACTGATCTAAAGTGTAGAATGTTAAAAAGAAAAGAAAATAAAAAGAAAAAAGGGGAAAAGAAGAAATCCACTGTTCTTTGAAAGATCTCAAGCATCATGGAAGGGAAAAGGCAAAAAAAGCAGTTTTATGCTTTCCAGTCCACCTTTAAAGTATTTCAGCTACAGACTGTACTTGATCTCCTGCTGCTCTCTTGACATGTCATGGAACAGTTATTTCTAATTCAACCATCCTTAGAGGCAATCATGATTTTTTCCAGAAAATCACAGGTCTGCCTTGTGCACTGAATGCCTCTGTAGCATTCCCCACTGTATGACAGGTCTGTAATTATCATTCTTGCAAACTATTATTTAAAAAGCTACTGCTTGCTTCTGAAGCTGTTAAGGGGTATGAATTATAGGACCTGCAGCAAGACTGCACCAGGGAATATTTCTGCCAGTGTGTGGCCAATGATGAATCATGGTTCAGCTTGATGGAAACACTCATACATTGCATTGCAGTCAAATGATGTGCTTGTCCCTTGATTTACAGTTTACTATTTAAGATTTTTTTCTTCCCAATAATTTTTTTCTTTTAAAATTATGACCTGGCAGTACAAGAATTCAGGGCAACAGAATAGGAAGAAATACATTCTCCTTTATTTCTTCCTGTATCCCTTACAAGAGAAAAAGTAAGGAGAATGCCTCCAACACATGAAAACTTTGTCCAAGGGAGATGTTGCAAAGGAAGAAGAGATTGTTCTTTGAGATGAAAAAATTATAAGTAATTTTCAAGTATGAAATAAATCTACAATATCCACTCTAGTATACAACTTTCTTGCTATAATAACAAATGCTCTCAGGACAACTCTTGTTCTACAGAAAAGAGAAACAGATAAGGAAAAGGTATAAAAGCTATTACTTGGCATGAGGAAATATAGAAAACAAAGACAGTGTTGAAGAATGGTAATGTCAATAATGGCTTAGTGAAACAAAAATGGAGAGTGAAATCTTCTAGACTTGAAGGATGGATGGAGGTCATCAGAAATCTATCAGCACTTGAAGATACCATACAGATTCAGAAGCCTGGGTTCCCCATTGCCTCTGTTCCTTTTTTCCCCTCTACTAGACTTATTAACCACCTTGTTGACTCAGAAGGCTGAAGAATCTCCCCTTAGGAAATACACACATTCCAGCTGCCAAGAAGTAGCTGCACTTGTGAGAACCTCAAGGGCCTAGATGCTCAAAGCCCTTCCTCCATCCTTGGAGATCATCTGGAGTTACTTCAGAAAGGCAGTGAAAAGCTTTGTAAGTGGGTTTGCAGATGACCCCATAAACTTTCCTGCTCTTTTCCCAAAATAGTTCTCTAAAACTTAAGTGAAGATAAGGCTGGAACAGTGTATGACTAAAACACACAGAAGGAAAATGACTTTTCCTCTTGTGATGCCCAGTTACCCAAAGCATATGAATAACTAAAGAGCACTCAGTCAGATACATGGCTGTAAAGTAGGAGCTGAAAAGATCTATTGACCCCATCTGATATGCTTTGCAAAGCACAGCTACAGCTGAGCAGAGTGGTGCCATTCAGAGGCAGCTGATAAGAGGTAGCACAGCAGTCCTGAGGGGACCACACTTTGTGAACATAGACAGTGATTATGCTGAATTAATTAACACCTCTAATCAGGCAGAGGATGCAAGGTTCAAAACACTGATTTTGTTCCTTTTATTTAAAAGAAAGAAGCTGTTCTTTTATCCTGAACATTGTATCAGTCCTATGTTCACGCTGCTACAAGTTACAAAGCTCTTATTTTTTCTCAATCCACTCTGAACACGCCAAACTGTGCACAGTATGAGCTGATAAAGCTTGACTTGAACATTTTTTTCTGAATGTAAATTGCTGTAGGTTTTGAAGGATTCCAGATCTCCCCGGGGTAGGGACAAACTATTTTCAAAATGAATTTGAGAAGACATCTGTTTTAAAAGTCAATTTGAAACAGAGTGTGTCTGTGTGCTAATGGGAGTAAATGGGATTGTAAAACATATGCTTCAGGCCTTTTTTTAAAAAAATAACGCAAGAATGTAAGCACACAAATAATAAAATAATAGCAATACTAATTTACTCTGTATTCCAGTTCTCCATACTCATCCAAATGTATTGTCATCACAACAGAGACATAGAGGCAGCTATCTGTAAGTCATGCAAACTGCAAGTGAATTCCATGCTATCAGCAGCTAGTGCATGACATGGGGGCAGGGAGGGTTCCCACATGGAAAAGGTTATAAAAACTATTTTGAATGCAGGTATACATATATATATATGTGTACATACTTTTTATACATATACATACATATATGTATGTGTACACACTTTTTGGACAAGATGTCTACAGAAGATTTTTACTTTTCAGCAGTGTCAAAATACCAGCTGTGCCCAGCCACTCGTATATTCCCATCTTGAAATGTCTCTTCTCTCATCTGAGCTCTCAGAGGATATGAAGCATCCTCTGTGGCACACAGGTGCTGCTAAGAGTAAGGTAAAGCAATGTATTAGGGAAGTTTCCCATCTCCAAGGGAGGTAGCAACTGTCTGAGGCAATCCACTACTACATAGAGAGGGCAGGAGTGCAAGACCCCCACCGAGACCATTAACTCTGTGACATTCTGTAGAACTGTCTAACTGCAAGAGAAGTCTTTGAGGAAAACAAAATAAAACAAAACAAACCCTCAGAAATTAAGAGTAAACAGATCTGTGCATTTCAAAATCTGGTGGCAAAACTTCCATTATTTTTAATAGAGCCAAGGATTTACCACCTTTATAAAAGCAACATATCTAAAGTATTGGCCCAATGAGTCTCTCAGCACAGTAGTGGATGAAAGAGCAAGCAACGGTCTCCCACATGGATTACTCCTTTGCCCTTGAATAGGAACTGGGAAATGTGGAAATAGTAATTTTTTTGGTGACTGATTCTGGCTCCAGCACCATTAATGCCTCCTTTCTCTACCAGCACCTGCAATCATAGTTTGACAAACTCAAAAAAAAAAAAAAAAAATTCATTAACTTTTCTCAAATTAAAAATAAAAGCAAAACAAAGAACAAGGGAAAAAGAGGAAAAGGCACTTTGGAATATCTTAGAGAGTTAAATTGTCACATTTACTCTGCATCACTTATCTCATAGAAAATATCTAATTGTACTCATCAGTTTGTTCCTTATGATTTATACCGTTTCCACAAAACTATGCTACAAAACAGTGGGCTTAAAATTACTGTTTCAGTCAATGTTTTATTGAACTATATGAAGCAGTCAGGGAAAAAAAAAAGACTCTATTTTGTCATTTTCTTGGATAAGAAAGCAAAACAAAGCTATGATTTTTAACTTTTTCTTTTTCAACAGACGTTTTAAATGTCTGCAGCAGGGCTAGGATTAACTTGTTGAAAATGTTATCTCATTTCTCACATGCTGGAATCTTGGTAGGTCTGTAGGTTCTGTGACTCCTTAGGCGCTTCCCAGCTTGGCTAGTAAATTCCGAGAGAGTTTGTTTTGACTTGTTTAGAATGTCTTAGCACTACCCATTGTGCAGAGATGGACATCTCCAGTCTAAACTTCCTTACAGTGTTAGCTTAGACTAATAGGGACCTGAGTGCCACCTAGGTTTGTCAATACAGCATTATAAGTAATCAGAGCTATAGCTCTTCTAGTCTCAGTGGCAGCATTTAAATTATAATTGAAACATTTCCGTAAACAACCAAAGTCTGTCTTTTTCCCTGACACAGAATTTAAACCAAAACTGTGGAGCTAAAATTTTAGTGTCACAGTGCCTAAAAAAACTTTGAGAGCATCAGGGACATGACAGTAAAAATACCTCCACTTTTGAAATGTAAGGGACTTGACTGACAGCACCCCAAAGTGTAGGCTCGTACCACAAGTTACCTCTTACTGTCAGTACAGTAGAATTATTAAAGAACCTGACCTCAGCAGAACAGACAGCTGGTTATGAAACTGTACGGTAAACCAGGAAAATATTCCTGTAGGCAAAGCTGTCAAGACTACAAAAATCTAAAAGTAAAATTGGTATAAATAATTATCTGAAACCAACGAAGCAAGAAAGAAAGACAAATATTGTCAAGAGAGAATAAGGTACAAATTTAAAACTCAGGCTGCAGCAAGTGAGATGCATAAAAGCCAACCTTTGCTATAAAGTACAGGATAAGAGGAATGGTGCTATGGTGATTCTTTTCAGTAGAAAAATGGTAGTCTTAAAAACAGTTAATCAAACCCAGAATATTCATACATTGCTAGTTAATCTAACTTTATTTCTCAAGTGTTCTTGCTTTTTATTTTGAACACAACTGAAGAAGATGAATATGTAGATTAATCTAATCCTGGAATTAATTTTCATCATAGCTGCTGAATATTTGTACACAAATACCATATTGCTGAAACGCATCCTACACTTTTAAATTAATACGATGAATCCATGAATGCCTCTTTGGACTGAATTAGTAGAAACTTATAAAAGGTTTATACGTTGATGTCAAAAGCTGTTTCCAAAGGGAATGCAAGAACCACCAAAGTGAGGTTATCTGTGCTTCACATTCTGATTTTTGCTGGCTTATAAAACACTTGCCACAGCACAAGCCTTTGGGACTGTGGTTAACCTTTACCTAATGGGGCCAAACCTTTCCTACAGGCTGAAGAGACATCCTGTCCCTTCCTGGCAGATACGCTAGTCACTCAGAACAAACTCCCACACTCATCTTTTTTTCTCCCCTCTCCTTCTTTCCTTCTCCTCCACCTGAGATGAAGGCTTTTTGCCTAACCCCTTAATCCTTGCACAAGTCCCAGCTGGCTATTTCTGATGAGCCTCTTGACCATTGTGGGGCTTATTCCCACCTTGCTTCCAGGCTGCCTTTCCTGCGGTCTGAACCACAGAGTGCTGTGACCACCATCTCCCCACAGCTGCCAACATCTCCAGGGGCTGTCTCTTTCCTGTCCCCTCCTAATATTTGCTGTTCCTGTGCTGCAATGATTATAAGCCCTGCAATCAGTTAAATCTCAGGCAGCAATAAATTTATTGCTATAATCAAAATTGCTCATACTAATATCTATGGAAAGAAGATACTCATGGGGCTGGAGGCCACGGCCTTTAGTATCCATTCACATGAAATTCAGGAGTTCCAGCAAATGGAACAAAGAGAAAAATAATCTCTGTTGCTGAGACTTCATGAGCAGAGGAGGCAAACAATGAATATTTTCTCCTCCCTGTATCTCAGGAAGATGTCGCTGTAGGCATTTGGCTTCTGAGAATAACCAGACTTAGAAGACCAAGAAGATGCTAGAGGTTACAGGTTTTTCTCTGAGGAAAGCAACTCTGCCAAGGCAGATCAAGTCTCAGACTTCTCAGCTGGCAGGGCCAGTGCTACTTTGATCCTGTACCAGGGTCCTCATTTTGGTCTCAGCTTTGAAGCAGAGAAGCCCTTTAGATCCACTCCACAACAGGCTACACTGCATTGCAACTACCTGTGCATCTATACACAGTCTAGAGTTGAACTTTAAAAAAAACAAATAAACAAAACTACCAAGCTTATTCATTACCAGCTGACTCCTGCTAATACTATTTTGCTTAAAACTTGGTTACAAGGATTTGTGTACACATTTTCCCATGCCTCCCATCTGCAACTGCACAAGCCTTTCTTTGTCCCTTTAGTTCTCAAGCTGTTTGCACACCTTTGTAAAATGCTTAAACATTGCCACAAAATACTTCAATGATGTTGTATATCACACTGGCTTAGAGTACTTACATAATAAGCAAGCTGATATTAATTATATCCTAACTAGTGCGTTTATAATTTATGGACACCTCAGACTCAGTTGCATTGTTTGCCTATCCTTAAGATTGTTTTCTAATGGCATTTCTTTCGTTTTGTACTATCATGAAACACAAAGGCTTTCTTACTTTAAGTACCACTGGGATCATTTGTATCTTATAAGGTACTGCTGCATTTATTGTTTGCACCATATATGTGCTGCCACATACAGATTTTCTGATTTTTAAACCTCTCTTTTGAGGAAGGTGACAGGCATACGAAAATAGCAGCAATACAAATCCTAGACAAATGTCCATAGACAACAACAGGAATGTAATTAACAGTATTATACCTGCTGCCAATCAACAGTCAAAATGTGGCACCCTGGCCTGTGAGATTTTTGTTTTTCTCTGTGGGATTTTTTGGTTGGAACTAGATGGTCTTTAAAGTCTCTTCCAACCCAAACCATTCTGTGATTCTATGATAAAATAAAGCATTAAACAGACCGTACCAGACAAGTGGCCAAAATCTTGTTTTTCAATTGAACTTAGGAGAGAAATAGAAAAAAAAAAAAAAAGGCAGGGTAATAGATAACTTTTGAAGTAACAGTATCTTTTCTCTTCCCTCCTTAAAGGTGACAGGCATCAAACATGCATATATTTCTTTAAAATTTACCTTGAGTAAATACCTGAAAAAAAAAAAAAAAGGAAAAAAAAACCAACACCCCCCCCAGAAAAACAAGCAAATAAAAAAACCAAAACAACAAAAATACAAAGAAAACCAAAAGAAAAACCCAACCAACCAACCAAAAGCAAACAAAACCCCCAAAGAATAAGCAAATAACAAAGTGGATTAATTTCCACCCTCAAGAAGCCTGTAAATAGATGAGAGAAGAAGAGGAATAAATGCCAGAAAGACAGTAAAATGACAAGGAAAAATGGAGAAGTAGCTAGGTGAAGTTAAGCAAAAATAGAAGTCTAGGACATAGGAGGATAAAAATGGAAGGTAGCAATGGAAAATGTACACATCTTAGAAGCGAAAATAAAAAGAAAAATAATTAAAAAGGAGTAAATGTAGGAAGATTCTAGTGAGATCAAATGATCGTGGATCTGAGGCAAAATAGCCTCAGAGAAAGAATAATGACAGAATAATCATAGTGCTTTAATCATGCCATATAGTTGTACTGACAAAACCCCCCAAAGTATAGACTCAGCAGTGTAGAACTTAATATGTTTGTATCAGTATAGTATATTTGTAAAAGAAATGGAAAAGCCAGCAAGTCAGGAATACAGCTAATAGCAGTAAAAGTAAAGCAATGGTCAAGTTGGAAAAGAAAGAGATTCTACTCAGATGTAACAACAGAGCACCTTTTTAATGGAGCCTCAAGTTTTACTGCAGAAAGGTTTCACTCCTACAATCAACAATAAATGTTCAGTTTTCAAACAAAGGTTTCCAGAACTTGCATGCTTCCCTCTTTTGCCAAGATATCTCAGATACAGACTTCAACTGCACATTTTCTGGTAAAAGAATATTCTCTCCTTTGCAAAGGAGAGAATATTATTATCAGTATCGGCAATTTCATTTGATCCTCACACACACAGCTGAGGTTCTGAGGGAAGACTTTTTAAAAGTTTTGGGCTTCTAACTTCAGTCCTCATCACTGCACGTAAGCTCAGGTGCAAAGGTAGATGGCAGATACACGCACCTGCACACTGTGCAGGGATCCACTGCAGTCAGTGTCGGACTCTGGGGAGGTAACCTCATACTTATATATTTTGAATGCCTTTCAAATGCAATTATGAATCACATCAAAGACGACAAGACTGCTGCACAAACTAATCCTCTTTTCTCTCCAGTTTCATAGCAATTGCACTGCATTTGAGGCACCATGGATTTCAGCTCACTGAACCAAGTGCTTGGGTGCCAAGGGCATCTTGGTAGATCTGATAAGCCAGAAAACTCATGCACAGATTAACAGCAGTTACCATTATGCTCATCCATTCCTACTAATAATATTTTTGCAGCTGATTTGGTTTTTTAGATAGAAGTTCATAAAGATTTACAGGATACAGGCCAGAGTCTCCATTATTAGTATGCAAAAGCAAATTTCATTAATGTCTACTGACAGCACGACTACTTAAGTGATTCAGCCTGGTGTCCTTTAGTCACAGACTCTTGAGGGCTAAGGCTTTCTGTATAGCAGCAGGGACCACTTCCACACTAAACTCTGATGCTCAGTTAATCCAAGTTCTAATTAATTGGTTTTCTTCTACTGTGTGTTCATGTCTACAAGGGACTTTTTTATCAATTTATCACATTAAATAAACCAGCACAAACCAGAGTTAGAACTGTTGTAATTATTGCATCCTTTTTCATGCCAAGTGAATACAGAGCATCAATTATATTTCTAGTGTGAACCAGTGCCTTATCACAGAAACCAGTCTTGATCTAGGGATCTGGAGCAAGGTCCTCAGTAGGTCAGTCTTAAAGGTTACAGGGCTACACTTCACTATATTCTGTATTAATGAACCCAGTCCAGCAGAGCTGGAGATATTCCAATATTACAGAAATTTCCTTAACGAAGCAAATTCAGTGGAGGTAAGCTCATTAATAACAGATCCAAGTCTGTGCCAACACAGTAGCAAGTAAGCTATTAATTATTAGACAAAATATACTGCTGGAAATGCAGATTTGTGCCTCCATCAGCTTACTAACCAGCTGCTATTTCAGAGATGTGGATAGAAGGAGGACTGTGCCTCATTCACTTTTTCTTGAAAACATAGGTGCTTTATAATAGATTTACCAGACAGGGTTTCTCTGGGCAGAAAATACAGGCTCATCTTTCTTCCTTTTGAGTCACAAAAGTGTTACCATCAAGGGTGACAAAGGTAACCTCAAAGTAGATCTTTATGTGTCAGCTTTCTCTGACCCCTCTTGTCCATTGTCTGTAGATGTATGTACCACTGGTCCCCTTATGTTAGTATACTGGCTTGAATTTCCAATAAAAGAGTTTCTGGTTTTCTAGAAAAGGACCTAAATTTCAATTCTGGTTCATGTCTTAGGTTCCTAAGTATTGTTTCATCTAGGACTAGCACAAGTCTACAACATTTCCAAAGCTACTAGCTTACAGCATCATTATTTTGGGAGACATTAAAGAGGTACACATTTATACAATAGAGGTGAAAAAGCTGCTGGAAGACTTGGGAGGGTTCCTTCTCCTCAGAAATAAACAAGAGGAATCAAAAACTCTTCCTACATGGGGAGGAAAGTGAGCATTTAGCAAAAATTTTCGACAGGACCACTTCAGGGCTTCAGATACTTAGCTGAGCAAGGTTTAAAAGATCAACACATAAGGCTATTTAAAAAAAAGAAACGCAAACAACAAAACGCTCTAGTTTGATCAGAAGAGTTAGAATTAGAATTAAGAGGGACCAAAACATCTCTTAAAAGGAGAATTTCACTGAGGTATGAATTGCACTAAGTTCTATGCATGTGAAGTATTGCCTCAAAACTACTTACCCAACTCATAGTCATTTGTGCACATTATACTTGCTAGACTTATTTCCAGATTTGGCATGGGCACTGACTATGGGCCATCCTTACACCATAGGATTTTCTTTTTCCTTCACATTTCCTTGGTTTTATTTATTATTTGCACTGGTTCATTCCTAGATACGTGCACAGAAACAGAGTCAATTCTGCAGAAGATTTTACAGGTGACAACGGAATTCTTCTTTGCACAACCATCTACGCTTGCATAAAATCAGTACTAAACACCACCTAACAGCATTTGCAATGACATAAACAACTGTAATGACTGCTAGGGTACCCTGCAGGCCTTTTGGTCATGGCTCAGTTACCTTTCCCTTCCATAACTCTTGCAGCCTCAGAGAAATTACCTTATAAGACAATATTGCTGCCAGTTGCTTACAGCCATGAAGTCTCATTCCACCCCCACCAGCATCTATGACTGCACCAGCAACACAGAGAAGGTCCTTCCCTCAGGTCAAATGATGAAAAAAATAATTTCTTCCTAGAAAGCTGAGACAGTTGTGCAGCCAGGAGTTTATTGGTGCTTCTCTCACATCTGTCTTCTCTGGGGAGGTTTTTTATGCTTGTTGTTTTTTGCTTTTGATCCTGCGATGGCCCCCTTGGCTGGCCTGAGCAGATGTTTTGAGTATGTCATTGGAGGCAATCAGTAACTATAAAGTTCCAGCAAAACAGAAGAACTCAGTGTGAAATGAAGCTGCTATAAGAAGCCACTGGGATCTGCAACCCTCACGATGGTTTCCAGGGGGTGCTACTTTCATGTTACCAGTCCGAATTGGTTCTTGAACAGCCTAACAAAGTCCTAATTAAAAAGTCCTACTTCTTGCTCCATTTCACCCGAGGAGAAATCATTGAATCATTGCAGAGTCCTCAATCAGGGCTTTTGTGAGGAGGAGCCACCAAAATACAGGAGCAGATATCTCATGTCAAAATCAATAGCTCCATCCTGAGGGGTTACTTTGGCTCATGAGCAAGGCTGAAGAAATCCTCTCTCCTTTCATTTCCTTCCTTTGTCATTCTTCAGTTACCAAAGCAAATGTCACTGCTGGGCTGTTTGAAGCAGCTCTAACAAATTCATCTCCCTGATATATAATGATGATAAAGGCAACAGAAGTAAAAAGCTCACACCAGCTGCTAGGCACCAACTAACCAGAAATGTAGAAGAGAGAGCAGGTCTGACTCTAACTGCCCTGTTTAATGGCATGCAGATTGCAAACTGAGCATACGTTTCTCATCTGCTGCATAGAATCTCTTGCCACCCCTTTTCTCTATCATCCTCTGAACTGCAACACGAGATGCAGTGTCTTCACTGTTGCTTACCTCCTGCCATTATGAGACATTTTTCTTTTATGCATATTGAAGAGCTAGACACATATTTATGGTATACAAGATACTTTGCTTAGCATTATAGAGGAGAAAACTGTATGAATCCCTTTGTGTTCTATCCTTGCAACGTGTTTAGCATTACACAATCAAATGTTGCACAAGCTGGCATCAGTTTTACTAAGAATAATAAGCCAAAACATAATGTGGATACATAAAAAGTGTTGTTGACAGCTTGTTTACAAAATTCAGGACTTTAATGCAGATTTTGTTTTAGCACAAAACCTGTTAACATAATAAGAATACCATCTTCATCAGACAACCCGTTATCCTCAGCTGTACTTTTTTCTGAGAAGTAAAGCTTTCTCAGAAACCCTGAAACTTTGCTTACACACCACCTTCACTGCCCCTAATCCCACGGATTTCTGAAGATTTTATGAAGGCTTTTCTACCAATAAATATGGGTGTTCTTCCCACTTCACTGTACAGATAGCTTTATTTTATGAAACGCTAACCCTTTGGGGACACATAATTTTGTAACTCTCCAAATTCAGATTTGCATGTACAAATGGGACAATTTCAGTAGTTCAGCACCTTTTCAGGGACAAACTCTTCCCTTTCTTCAAGTGCTGAGAGTCAAAGAAATAGACATTACAACATCATTAAAACAGAAAACATAAACCATACATTTGAAATCCGAGAAGGACTTCTGCAGGCAACACTACACAAAAAGAATAAATGCAGCTATTTATCACAGAAGTGGTGCACAGGGCTCCGTTTTATCTATAAAACACAAAGGAACAAATCTTAACTTTGTTGTATAGCTTTTATTTTGCTGTTCTTCCTCTCCTGAGTGCTTGCCTTGCAAATTCATTCAATCTGTGTATGCAACAAGCAAACACATTGTGTGCATATATCCATCTCATGAACAGAAAAAACAGTTGGTGGGTTAATATTTTTTCCTGTGCAGAAATGCCAAGTTTGACAAATTATTTACAAAGGCAATAAAAAAAAAAATCATGTATAATACGGCCCACAGAAAAGTAATGCAAAATTTAATTATCTCAGGGGAAATTTACTGTAAAGGTTTAAAAAGCTCTTTTAACAAATACTAAATCTAAAATGTAAATATTTACAAATTTAAATACTTAAAATTCTCCTGTCTGTTTATATGCAGAATATATAACAGATTATCTCTGGATTTTATTGCTATTTAAACTTGTTTACAGCAATAAAAATGCAAAAAAAAAAAAAGTCAATTTTCTGGAAATATAGAATATTTATATTAATTTGGAGTACTTATCTTGAAATAAATTTCCAAATCTAACCTGTATTGCAGAAAATCTGACCACCTACTTATTTTTTCCAGACTGACAGTGGAAATAAGATTACAACAAGTATTTTATTGCATATGGGAACAGGAAAGAATTTGCAAAGACTGTAGAATCAAAAAATACCCAACTAAAGGTTTTACATTCAAGTGGAAGACAGCTTCTTTATTCACCAACATCATCACACAGTTTTCATTTTCATGATTCTGTATTTTTTTCTTTAAAAAATGCAGCCATCTTTAGTCAACAAATGCTGTGAATACTTTTTTGGCATGTTGCCTTATGTCAGTTCATTATCTAGTCACACGTTATGCACTGAATGTCATTCAAGCTTTTTTCTTAAATCTGAATTGGTGTGGGAGGCAAACATAAATGAGTTAGGGTTTTGTTTGGCAAACAGGGTGTGAATGAACAAGGAATGAGGCTTAAAATAAGAGATGTGTATGAAGGGAAAAGATCTGGTGGACAATAAATTTGAGAGGAAAAATGGAGACATGGGAGGAAGCAGGAAAGAAAGAAAAATCTGTAACTCCCCACTGATTATGCCTCTTGTTGTAGCACTCTGCAGCAACCTTCCTTCTATTACCTTGTAAAGTTAGTCAGCTCAAACACCATGGACAAAACAGTAAGTGTTGATTTTCTTAAAAATAGCAGCAAGTCTTTTACTCCAGCCAGGATAATAGTAATGATGGCCAAGACCACATCTTGAGAGGGCTTTTTTCCCATTACTGATTCATTAGGCAAAGCACTAATTGAAACTACTCCTTATAAATCACTGCTGCCTATCAAAGTTGCAACAGCAACCTGTAAAGAGAAAATAACAGCATGTAGTCAGCTTTAAATGTAGTGCAAAGCCCTTTTTGTTTTTTATTATTTTGAGTGCCACTAGGATATTGCTAATCCTGTAATATTCTCCCTAATGAGAAATGTGTGAAGAAAGGTTTCTTCTGTCATCCTCCCGCTTTAGAGTATCTGTGGGGGAAGATTTTATTCCTCTTCTCAGTAAATCACCAACACTTGCTCATTTGCACTTGTCCTTAATAAATCACTCAGATCAGTCAGATCACTCAGTCAGATATGCTGACTTCATCTGAGCTGGTTAGCACTTATTCTGAGTTGCTAGGATTTCCTATCATGAAGTCACATCAGAAATATTAATTTAATGCTTCAGCTCTTTCATTATGTTTTTTTTTACTTGGTTCCCAATCATTTTCTTAGCTTCCCATTGCAACAAACACAGGGGCTCATGCTTAGCATATTTATTTTCTGTCTATTTCAGGTGCCACTGGTTTTCTGCTGTTCAGAAGCTATGAATTCTTTAATGGTGGTTGATGTAGGGAGTAACCATCTGATAGCTGTTACGCTGATGTTCCTGCATTTTTTGTTAGTATCTTTAAAACAATAAATGGTGTTTGCATACAAGTGCATACTCTGCTATGAGATCAACAGTATTTATTTCTTTTACGAAGTCCAAAGCATCCAGATAGAAAAAGTACTTGAGACAGTTGGGTACATCCAGGAAACAAATATGTAAACAAATCCCTTGACTATAAAAAGATACAAAGAAAACCAGCAACACAGCAGGAAATGCAAGCCTTTTATTTCTGAACCTGTTCACATATACTAAATATAAAATTACTCTGAGTTACTGGAGATAGTCTGCAATGCAAGTTGTCTGAAGACAATTTTTGCCAATACTTTTGCTTTTTGGGTGGTCAAGAAATTTTCATTTCTAACCATACATTTCAATCTTGGTTTGTTTTGATTTCAATTTTTATTAAGAAAAACCAGAATTACTTTCTACAACTAGACTTGGTGATAAGAAGACGTAGTTAAAGAAGCTTTAGTATGGACTAAAATAAGCTCTTATGAGTAGCTGTGGAACAATCCATTAAATTAGGCAAGTTTCCTTTTATAGATATGATCTGGAGTTGGCTTATTCCTCAAAGAATAAATCATTATATCTTTTTCAAGACAGTTGGCTGTTTCTAAATCCTACATTTTAATTCAAATATTCTAACAGAAATGAGAAACATTTTTCCAATCATACCTCAATAACGTCTGCTGTTAGGGTTCACTGTGCCATACAGGAAAACATTTCCAGTTTTTAAAATGTCGTGGTTTTGCTCTGGGTCAGTTTGCTCTCACACCCCCCACACAATTACTATTAGTTGAGAGAAGGGTTATGCAGACAAAAGAGACTGGATTTGGGGAAAATAGTATGAACATTTATTACTAGCAAAATAAAAACTACTAAGGAACTATATCTATAACAATTCTACTTAAGTAAAAGTACTATGTATTTATAGAAATACTTCTCCCCCCTTTATATCAGTCCAAGGAGGAAAAGCAGTCTCTTTCTCCATTCTTGGAGTTCCAGGTCTCTTCAATAACTCTGCAGCACTCTCGTCGCAGCTGGAATTCTTTCTCTTTCTCTCTTGCTCTGTGTTGGCCTCCAGGGCTGGGCCTACCCCCGTCCTGGGCTAAGACTGGAGGCTGGGGGTTACCCAGGCCCTGAAGGTTTTTTCTTCCATGGTCTTGCAAGGGGACACTTGCTTACCATGGATCTTCTTCCACGGGGTTACAGGGGATAATGGCTTATGAGTCCACCTCTGTTTTCCTGTGGAGGTCCCTCCCCACGGGAGAACAGTCCTTGATAGACTTCTCTGACATTGGTCTAGCATGGATCTCACACTTGGATCCCAACATCCTACCCAGGCCATCTTGCTCTAGAGTAGGTTTTCTCAGGGTTACAAATCTCCAGCACTAACAGCATGGATCTCTCACTGAGATCCCAAGCTTACCTGAGCTGTTTTTCGCTCCGGCGTAAGCCTCAGGGTCATAAATCTTCAACAGGACTCTGCCTCATTTCAGTCCCCCTCATGAAGTCTTGACTTCCAGGTATATCCACAAGCTCCTCTGTGAGCCACATGAGGGTCTCCTCACTCCAACAAACTTCTACAGGTGGTAGGGATTATTTTTCAGTCTTTTCCCTGCTGAAGGGAGAGAACAAAAGGAGGAAGAAGCAGCCCCCCCTCCTTCGAACTTTCCTTCTCTCTCCTGCTGCAGCTCTGGCCTTGAACATTCTGTTATCTCTTTGCTGGAATTCTTTTGCAGTGGTTTCTGTCCAAGTAGTCAGTCCTTCTCTAAAGTTTTTTTTTCTTCACTCTCTTACAAGAGAGAAGGGGGGCTTCAGTGCCACCCCTGCCCCTGACCCAGGGCCAGGGGAGGAGGGGACCTTGGCCCACCTCGGGGCCCACCACCACCTCTCTTACATGGCTGCCACTCTTAATTTCAACTGCGTAACCCACCTTCTCTTCTGTTTTCTTAAATATGTAATTAGCAAAGGCGTTACTGAGAATTTTAATTGTTTTCTTGTCCGGAAATCCACCTGGACAAAACCATTCTCAGCCCCAGGGGCTGGCTGGCTAGGTAAAACCACAACATAAACTCATTTTGATTTGATCTGTAGTTGCTATAGAGATTAAATATATCCAGTCCAACAGCTCTTAAAAATATTAAACTACCACAGAATAAGGGGTATGACCCTTCCATGACACTCTAGAGGGAATCAGGCTAGCTCTGCAATAGTCAACATATTTTTAAATGGTCTAGATTTTTAAGTAAAAGGTTAAATGTGGAAGTCTAGGGGTTATTCAGAAGACCACAGTTAATAGTAAAAGAACTACATAAAATGCTTGCAAGAGCTAGTGACTGGAAAAAAATGGTCTATGACATTCACTGTGAGGTCATGTAGATACAGGAGCAAAACTGACCTTAACTTTACATACTAAACAATGTGAGTTAATAATTATAACTCAGGAAATGCTGCTCGTTATTGTAATATGTTCTATAAAAATATACTCTTCAGTTTATTTGTCAATAACAGTGCAAGAACTTATATAAATCATTATTGAGAATAAACAGACAATCAGAAGAAATCACATAATCACAGAATATGCTGAGTTGGAAGGAACTCACAAGGATCATTGAGTCTAAACCCTGGCCCTCCACAGGACCCCAAGAGTCACACCACGTTCAAGAGTATAGTCCAAACATTTCTTGAATTCTATCAGTGATATGACCACATCCCTGGGGAGCCTGTTTCAGTGCCCAACCGCCGTCTGGGTAACAGAACCTTTTTCTAATATCTGACCTAAATCTCCCCTGCCACAACTTCAGGCCATGCCCTTGAGTCATGTCACTGGTCTCCATAGAGAAGAGATCAGTGCCTGCCCCTCCTCTTCCCCTCATGAGGAAGTTGCAGACTGCAATGAAGTCTCCCCTCAGTCTCCTCTTCTCCAGGTTGAACAGAACAAGTAACCTCAGCTGCTCCCCATACGGTTTCCCCTCAAGGTCCTTCACCACCTAGACCTGTCTAGGAGGTCTATAGCAGACTCCCACGGTGACATCTGCATTTATTTGCCCCTTGATTCTTAACCAGAGGCTCTCAACTGTGCCACTGTCAACCGTGAGCTCTGTACATTCTAACCCTTCTATTACATACAGTGCCATCCCTCCATCTCTTCTGCCCTGCCTGTCCCTTCTGAAGATCCTGTAACTGTCCGACAGGATGCTCCAGTCACAGGTCTCACCCCACCAGGTTTCACTTATGCCAATTATGTCAAACCTCTGGAACTGTGTCAAAGCTTCAAGCTCCTCTTGATTGTTCCTAATGCTATGTATATGGCTGTAAAAACATTTCAAGTGTGACACATTGCAGCCAATACCTTGTGAAGACAATTGAGGGATCCTATTAGTGCTCATTTCTTCAAGTTCTGGCACCCTTTCCCATCACTCATCACTGGTGAGCCTGGTTTTGTCTCTTTCCCCCTTCCAAGCTAGTTTAAAGATCTACCAACATGCCCCAATAGCTCCTCTGCTAGAACTCTTTTCCCCTTATCGGGGTTTGATCCAGCCACTGCCTCTACGGGCAGCCCTTGCCTGCATTCTCCACCAAAAATGTCGTGGTTTTGCTGTGGGTCAATTTGTTTTTACACCCCCCACACAATTACTATTAGTTGAGAGAAGGGTTATGCAGACAAAAGAGACTGGATTTGGGAAAATAATATTAACATTTATTATTAACAAGCTAAAACTAAAGAACTATATCTACAACAATTTTACTTAAGTAAAAGTACTATGTATTTACAGAAATACTTCTCTCCCCTTTATATCAGTACAAGGAGGAAAAGCAGTTTCTTTCTCCATTCTTGGAGTTCCAGGTCTCTTCAATAACTCTGCAGCACTCTCATCACAGCTGGAACTCTTTCTCTTTTCCTCTTGCTCTGTGTTGGCCTCCAGGGCTGGGCCTACTCCCATCCTGGGCTAAGACTGGAGGCTGGGGGTTACCCAGGTCCTGAAGGTTTTTTCCTCCATGGTCTTGCAAGGGGACACTTGCCTACCATGGATCTTCTTCCACTTCTCATCTTTTCAATTCAAAAAGGCCATAGTGAAACTTCAGAAGGTGGAAAAAGGGATAAGGAAAGAAACAGAAGTGTTTCCTTATAAAGACTGAGTAAATAGACTGTGATGTCTAGACTAGAAATATATCTATAAAATCATGATTTAGAAAAAAGGATGCCTATGCATTACCCCTTCCCAACCAAAAGATTTGGTAAAGGTGTTGGGGGAGAGGTGTCATAAAAATAAATTCGCAAAAGACAAGTTCAAAACAAACATCGGGAATATTCTTCCCACAGTGTACAGTTTATCTGTGAAACTTCTTATGACAGACGTTGAATGTACACAGGTTCAGTGAGGGGCTGGGTAAGTTTGTAGAAGGACAGTCCATCAGGTGCGATGTAATAAAGATGCTATGTCTCATTCAAAAACCTTTGCGTCACAGAGAACATAATTTTGTGTTTGCTCTACTCCTCTTCAGAGGCAGCTGCTAAGCCCCATTGTCAGGGACAGATGTTGGGCTAGGCAGACCCTCAGCCACTTTCAATGCTATTCTTGTTAGATAGCTCAGTATCTGGTGAAGTTCTAGTATACCCTTGATTTTTTTCCCTGTTTTCAGTAATTGCCCAGCTTATCTACTGGAGATGGTTTCTTTTACTGGGCATTGCTTACATTGCCCGGTAGTGCAATAATTCATGTATTGCTGTCTTACTGCATTTTACACCATTCAGAAAGGTTAAATGGATCTCACAGTAGTCATGACATTTATATTTATTACATGGCTTTAAAACAAACATTACCAAATAGGCCAATGGGATGTCAGTGAAAATAAGAACACAATCCTCTCAGCTCATCCACAAGCATACTAAAGATAATACATTTCTACATTATTTGTTACTTAACTAATACTTTGTTAAGCCTTTTAGAGAGAATTTCACTGGAACCCTAACCCACTGATGCCTCAGAGCTTTTTGGATTTTTTTAAGTTTTGTGGATTTTAGAAGTAGTTGTGTAGTAAATGCAGATTTTAATGTAGCTGTATTATATCTCTTACTCTGTAGCATAATGTTTACACATACCCAATCCTATTAGCCCATTCCATATCAATCGCTCTAAATTCCATTAGTGTGTTTAGTCTTCTTCTCAAGGTAGAATTGTAGAAAAGCTTGGACCAGAAGATATCACACAGACACAGAGACCTTCAAGCACAGAACTTTGGAGAAGCTCCATGGATTGTACATGCCATGAAGAACATGAAGATGAGGAAGAAGACGTCCCAAAGACCCCAAACCCAATTCCCGAAGGGGTGTTTTGGGCAGACCTGGGATTGGATGGGCCTTATTATAAAAAAATTAGAACCACTGTCTGGGCAGGTGTGGGCATGTTATGTATTCCCTTGGCCTGAGGCTTCATTAATGGACCTACTCTCTTTATCTTATCTTATACACTAAATTGGCCTGGAGTTTTTTTCTCCACACTCTCTTAAGGCAACACCACCCACTCTTCAGATTCAATCCATTTTTATGGAATCCTGCACACTAGTTTTGTCAAGGACGTAATCATTGTAACTTGGCCCTTCTGATGTGCAGGTTATGTTGATAACTATAATGGAATGCAACGAAAATTGTACTTCATTACCTTGAAATTGTCTGAGGCACCTAGGTAATTTTCCCTACACTCCCATAAAGCTCTATGTAAACAGACAATTTTGTCTTCTTTTTACAATTTGTTTTGTCACATAAACTCTTACTGAGATCTTCTTGGCTATGTAAAAGAAGCAAAAATGTTGTTTAGGGAAGGAAAGTCATTTTAAATGAAGAAAATTCTCAGGAAAACAGTATATCATAAAAAAAAAATCCTAGAAGCAGAATAAACTTAAGTTTTGTTGCCTAAAATTTTGATCAATATGATTTTGTACTCCCTGTGCACTACTTGTCTTCTTTTGACAGGACAAGTTACGTAGCAGAAAGAAAATCCCATTTGAGTCCTGTTGATGTATCTCTCTTTCACCAAAGTGTTCCAAAGTATTTGCTAAGATGAGTGAGCGAAAATCAACTGCTGCACTTCTGCCTTCCTCCTTCCTGCAAACTGTAAATGCAGACATGTATTTTCACGTCAACTAATATGATCTCATTATTAGCGTGGGTTTGCTTAGGATTGGCAGGAGGGTTTCGGTGTTTCAGAAGCAGGATGTGGGTTTGTTTCATTTTTCTATCCCTTACAAAGCACAATAAGAAATAAGGAGGAGAGGGGAAAGGGAGGGGAGAGGAGAAAACCTTAAATCATTGTGTTTTAGCTGAAGCTGATTTTGCATTCTCTAGGACATAATACAACAGTTTTTGCACAACCAATGACTGCACCAGGATTGCTCCAATATGAGAAATGTTGAGGGTTATAAAACACTGTGCAACTATTTTTAACCAGAAATCAATGTTAAGCTGATTAAAATAAATGTTCCTCTAATTGGAACAGAATTCCAGTTATTACACAGTAAACTGCTCTTGACATTGAGAGTGAGACAGTCCAAATTCAATTTCAGACAAATTGTCTGAGGAGTGTCTTTTAGGCTCATCTGTTTATTTTTTGCTTTGTATTATTTTGATCCAGGCTTTTTGCAGGGCTTTAGTGGGGTTTTCTGGGTTGTTTTTGTGTTGGTATTTTTGGGGGGATTGGGTCATTTCTTATATATGTATACAAGAAAGTGGAGGTTATGTTTGTTCTGGGAGAAGATCTTATGTTCTACAGGTGGTCACTTTTAGAGTAACCTCAAGGTTTCTCAACAATGTTGCAAAACTCAGCTCCATCATGGGAGACTTTACCAACCAACCCAGGGTGCTGAGCATGGATTGTGATGGAAATGTTGGTGGGAGGTTTTGGGGCAATGGAGAAATCTCTTCCCCTCTGGTTCCACACACTTTCTCCGCTGTTACTGAATCTACTAGGAGGGGTGGTAGCAACCCTTGCTTTGAGTGGGTGCTGTGCTTCATTTCCATTAGCCTCTTAATATCACATTTCAGACTTTAAAAAAAGTCATGGTGAGGAATACAATCTGCATATGAATAAAATGAGCTGTATGATTAATCTCACACCCCTTTGTGGGATATACTGCTTCTTTCTCACTCACCTGGGTTATGTCAAGGACAAACAGAAGGCTCCCCGTAATTCAGCCTTTCAACTCAGGTTGCACTCAACAGGCTGCCAATTTTTCTGACTCAAGATAAAATAGACCCACCAGTAATTCAGGCCAAACCCACTAAGGTTTTGGAAGATGGGGACTGAGCCCTTGAATACCTCACAGGACTTAATATTCATAATGAGAATTTTGACCTGTTCTGACAGCCAATTATAAAATATGTGGTTTAACACACTATGATCCTTAGAGATAAGGAAATCAAAGCAAAAGTATGATCTCATTCTATCATATAATGTATTGCACTATTAAAATATTTAGAGTACTCCTTCAGGAAAGTGAATTAATAATTAAATGGAAGATGCCCAATGCTTTATCACAATTTATGTCTATGCTTATGTAAGAAGAGGGACATTAATTTACTTTAAAGAAAAAAAAATGGTAGCCTAACACTGTTTAGGAGTTAAAAATGTTTAAAATGAAAAACAAAGCATCCACAGAATGCAGTCCCAATTCCAAAATAATAATTCCTTTCACAGCACATTTTTAGGACATGTGTTTATTTTTAAATGTAGATAATGATACATCTTTCATAGTGTACAGACTTTCTGCTTAACTGTCAATTATTACAACTTGAATATTAGTTACTTTCATACAAATAGCTAAATATATTGACAAAGAAAAATGAAACCCTAAAAAGAAATTACTGAACATCTGCTATTGTGAATGAGTTTTTCATCTGTGACTGTACTCAGATTGTGTCAATACAAACTTTCAGGCACAGCATACTCCCTTGAGATGCTTCCTTTTTATCTGCACAATAATTGCATTCATAATTAAATATATGGATTCTTTTAACTTTGATTGTCTAGTTCTGCAAATTGTTCATAAAACAGAAGGTTAAGAATGACCAAACCTGATGTTTATGCTGACAATCAATTTGATTAATACCATATGTTGAAGTTTTACACATTTTTTTGCTTTCATATGTGTTCTTAGCATTCTGATATAAACTAAATGAAAGAGAAAGCCTATTTGAGTCTTGAAAGTATAAATTACTATGAGTTCCAACCTACTACAACATGAGCAACAAGAAGATAGCACATCCCAATGGTACAGGACACAATCATCATGGGGAAACCTAACCTGAAAGAACAAGAAAATCAAGTAAAGATTAACAAGGATACAATAGTTTGCTCTCCAACCAATTTACAAAAAGGAAATTTAAATTATCCTACACATAACAAGAGACAAATATGTTTATAGCAATGCCAAAAGCATAGATGTACTGAGCATATGACAGTCTAATATTCAAGATTATATTTCTACTTCCAGCCTATTTTAGTGATACAAGGTCAAAATTTGCATAACTTCATTGTTTTCAGGACGTCTCCTCCAATGTACACTGTCTCAGAATCTGGTGTGCCTTGTTGTTTTATTGTTATGTGTTTTTTCCTCAAACTCAACATGCAATATACCAGCAAAAAATGATTCTTACAAATTATGCAGCATTAGAATAGATTTTCAAGGGTGTATCATTCATTTCAGATTAGTTGTGTAACCCTGGTATGGCACTCTGTAACTTAATATGGATGAAAGTCTTTAAATTGTTGCCCTGTTGATCTGTAGTCAGCTATCATTCCTCTTACATACACACCTCTCACCAGGTTTAACAGACTTGAGTACTAACAGACTGTTGGAAGTCAACCCCAGGCTCCTGTAAAAATGCTAAAACACTGCTGTTCTATCAAAACAACTATTTCTTTCTCACCACAGAATAAGATTTTATGGCTATCTTTGAACTGACAAACAGAGACAGCAGAGACAGACAAGTGGAAAGGATGTTGTGGAGTTGGCCAAGTCCTGCTCTGCTAAATTTGTAGGTCTTTCAGATGTGTGAAAAGAAAGAAATTTTCTGAAGCTCAAAAGCATTATTGTGTTATACTTGGGATCTGTGAGGAACCACTGCTGTGATCACACTCATTTTTTTTATACTACTAAAATCACAAGGAGAACTGAGATGAGAAATGGTCATGCCACTAATGAGCCTCCTTATATACTTTCTTTTGTCAAGTTCAGACAAGGTTTCCATAAAACTCAGCAAAGCATGACAATATTCTCTGAAGTACAGCATTTCATTTATGCTTTTCTTTGAACTAAGACCAACTTAGTCCATGTGGGTCTATTAATTGTGCCTTTTTGCCTTACTTATTAGGAGCCCTTAGGAAGGTTCCTCAAGCCCCTCTTACAAAGCACTAACAAAGATGCTCAGGAGGACACCCTTCTCTGACCTTGGTTGAATGAACAGCTCCTTCCTTTAGGAATCTACAGCTAGAAGGGACAACTCGGGGCATTAAGTCTGGCCCCCACTTTCTCAGGCTATGAAACCACTTACTTAAAATTGAAATGAAACTTCTTAATCTGTCACTGACGTCTGCTTTCTACCTGCAGCTGCAACATTACTCTAAACCTAGAGATCCTCATGAGACATGTTTCCTTCACTGCTGTTTTTCTGAAAAGCTGACTGCCAGAAGTATAGATGAGACCAGCAGATCAGAAGTGCTATCACCTTTAACAGTCATTGGTTCGAGTTACTAACAACGGAACTTTACTAGAAGTGAAAGTCACTGCTAACACAAAAATAATCAGCTCTAATCTATAAAGTTTGCAGAATAACTAGGAAGTTAATAACACAAACACTCTAAAAAATACATTGGAATTATTTAGGAAAGAACAAGTTTGTCCATAATGGCCACTCTTCATGGCTACTCTTGGTCCAGTATCAATGTGAACCAATCTCACATTGACCAGTAGAAATACATGCAAACCAAGAATAAAAGGAAATCCTTGCAAGACAGGAAATGTACAAAGAGAAAACTGACAGGGCTGACAGATCATCTCATTTCAGTCTCCTTGACATTCATTGGAAGAAGCTGGACTGTCTCTATGTGTTCAGAAAGCGTTCCTGTGCCCATCGCCCAATATTGCCTGCAAGATCTGCCCAGAAGGACAGTTCTGTGCCTGGCTCCAGAGGTTTTCTCCTTTCTCTCTCTTGGGTTTTGGACCTGGTATGCTGGCCTCTTCTGCAGTTTTGGTATCGGGTATCATTATTGCTGTTCTGGCTCCAAAGACATTAGTGTTAAGCTGCTATTTGAACTTGGGAAAAGAGAAAGTGAGAGTAGAGAGAAGAGCCAGCTGTGTCCAACAGGTGAATGGTGAAAGGAGTGAAAAATTTTTAGAAAGGGTCATAGAATTGTCACAACTTTCAAACATTTCCTGGAAAGTCTAAAATGTGTTTGGAGAACTTATTTTTCTTCTTTTTGTTCATATGACCATGCATAATACTACAGAGAAGTTTTATTTTTTTTCCAGTCTGAGTTGCTTTTGAATGACTAGCTTCTTGAAAGAGCTGAATCACTATTCAGTCACTAAATTATGATAGAGCTGATAATATTGTAAAACAGTTGAGCTAAAGCATCTCCTGAAGTTATTTTAATAATAAAAAAAAAAAAAAAAAAAGGCAAAAATTAAATAAGTAAATTTACTGGCTAGTCAACTGCTTCTCAGACCCTTTCCTTTTTTCTCTCAGCAAATCTGATCTGTAGCATTCCCTAATCTCACTTAGACAAAAGTGTCCTTCAGTATATCTAATGAATGCTCCCTGCAGCTCTATCTACATGACAGGCTGGTGGGCTGGAGATTGCTATAACTCTCGTAAGAACACCGTCTGGTTGTTTGACAGAAAACATAAATCTATTGACCTCACAGTTAGCAAACACTGAGCTGGCACTGGGAGGAGTGGGGACAGAGCAGATCTTAATCTGTATTAATGCAACCTAACAAACCTCCCTGGAGAACGCATAATAGCTCAGCAGTGAATGGCAATGTAATGTCTTTGTGAAGACTGGCAAAGGAAGGGAAGGACCCAGAAAGATTGAAGGTCTACTTGACCATTGAAAACAAAACAAAAAAGCTCTCTCGAGCTTGGAGGAACTGCATGAAGGAAAATGGATTAATTATACAGGGCCACATACAGGAGTTATGATCATACCCCCACCATCACAGTGCCAGTCAGATGTGTAGCTGGAGCCAGAAACAGCCAGTCTGTGGAGGAACCTCATTTCACTTAGTGTGGATGTTTGCACAGGGCACAAATGCAAAACTGTAATTCTCATTGCATGGACAATTACCCCTCAACTTGAGGTCTGAATTTCAGACTTGCTGGCCTGAGCACTAATGTAATTGGATCAAATTCAATGTGGAATTTGCGTACCAGAGAGAGAGAAGATAAACTCAGTCAGTAAGTATTAGTTACTGCAGAGTTAATCAGTTACTTGAGTTGGTTCAGTGCCCTGTCATGCTATTTACACTAACCATTGGTCTCCCCCACGGAACATAAAATTCCTGTCCCAGGCCACATACAACACAGTGTATAGCTGCAAATGTTTTCTTTAGTTGTATTAAGTCTAAGAATTAATTTTAAACAATGTAAAAATTACTTCCAGGAAGTCTCATTTCAAGCATACTCCTTGGAGTCAAAAAGCATCATGTCCAGCAAAAAGGATCAGTAGAGTTTAGAAATCATAAAAACCTTTCTTGTACTAAAACATCTGACTCAGTGAGGATATTTGGCATAAAAATTTTTGTGCCCTTGCCTCTCCCTCTCTGCAGACAGGGATATACACATAGCCAGCATGGTTTAAAATAGTACATCCTGACTCTCCACAGCCAGCTGAGGGAATTTTTACCACCGGAGAGAGGAAGCAAGGTCAGATTCAAGGAAGGGAAGGATGGCAGGATCTAGTATTCACCTTAAATATTCAGCTTAAATATACATGAAAAACAGATGTTAGCTCAGTGTGAGATGGAGTATTTCTAGTGAGAGCCGCAGGGATTTGTCTTGGACAAAATTTTACTTAATAACTTCAGCGATCCAGTAACAAAGAGCTTGCAAATCGTCCCAGGGCGGGACAGATGTCAGACTCTGTGGAGAGCAGAATTCAGTATGTTCTTAGCAAATCAAAATGAGACTTTGAAATTAAGAAAATGAAACTCTCTTAAGGGAACTTTGAAATATGTATTAGAAGTCAACCATGGGCAAAAGAACAGCAAGGAAAGTGAAGCTTTTCACTGGAAATGACCTACATATTTTTAATTCTGCCTTACTGCAGAGCCTCTGGCACTGTATTTACTTAGAGAAAAGTAAACCTGTGTATGATTATTGTGGGAATAAATTCTATTTTTAGTAAGTTTCTCCAGAAGTGAATATTACAGTTTTCTTAGGTTATAAATTTATCCAATATTATTTGCTAAATAATAATAGTGAAGCCTTTGGAGTTGGAATTGAGTTTTCTTGGACAAATTGATCTCCTACATTACCTTAAAGTTCTGTTTTGTGATGCTTCAAGAGCCAGTAAGACCCAGTATTACAGGACCCAGGTTCAGTGCCCTGTTCTGCCTGATTTGGGACATGAAATACAAGATGTTCTCATGCATGAAAACCTTGCCTATAGGCACTGCCTTCATTGACAGCTCATAACTTGCACAGCCTGTGCATCCATGGGGAAATCTGTGGAAGAAGCATGTCCCCAAGGAAATGGGGAACCTTCAGTGGAAAAAGAACAGCAGAAATCTCCCAAGACCAAACCACTGGTAGTGAAAGAATCTTGGTGGTAGACAGGGGTAAGAGTTAAAACTAATTTCTACTCTTATTTGTGTTTGCAATTTAATGCACAATATAAATTCAACTGGTGGAGTTTGCATCAGGCTTAAAATTTTGCTTTTCTTGCTTCATCTCAGTTTTATACTATAATTTATGTAGAAGGTATAATGTCAGCTTTGCAGAAAAGGACACAGGGTTCATAGCGGACACAAGGTTGAACGTGAGCCACTAATGTGGCTTTGCAGCAAGGAAGGCTAATGGTATCTTGGGCTGCGTTAGGAAAAGTATTGCCATCAGGTCAAGGGAGGTGATCCCTCTATTCAGCACAGGTGAGGCTACACCTGGAGTGCTGCATCCAATTCTGGTATTGCCAGTACAAGAGACATGGGCATTGGGCATAATGGAGAGAGTCCAGTGAAGGGCCAGAAAGATGATTAAGGGACTGGAGTATCAATAATACAAGGAAAGGCATGAGATTCGGAACTGTGCAGCCCCGAGAAGAGAAAGCTCAGAGGGGAACTCATCGATGTGTTTAAGTTATTGAAAGGACGGTGTAAAGAATACAGTACCTGGCCCTTCTCAGTGATGCACAGTGAAAGGACCAGAGACAGCGGGCACAAACTGAAACACAGGAAGTTCTGTCTGAACATCAGGAAACACTTTTTTACTGTGTTGTTGACAAAGCACTGGCAGAGGTTGCCCAGGGAGATTGTGGAGTCTCTGTCAGAGGATGCAGTAAGGCCACGGTGCCTAGCACCATGGAAAAGAATGTAAATAAGAGGTGAACATCCAATCATATGTGAAGGCTAGTGGTAAATTATAGATAACAGAGCTAAGACTAGTGTTAGTATGTAAGATTCTACAGGACGGTGTGTGAGTGCAGTTGTGTGAAGAACAAGATGTAATATTCTGGATGGAGCAATAAAAGCTGAATTTAGGCCATCATCATAGAATGCCCAGTTTTGTTATTTTGGTCGTCCTCACAAACAACGACAAGTCTCCATCCTTGGAGGCACTCAAAAATCATGTGGATATGGGCCTGGGAAATAAGCTCTAGGTGGTCCAGTTTGAGAGGGAGCTCCAGAGGTCCCTTTCAACCTCAGTCAGTCTGTGATTCTCACTCACCTACTTGTTCCTCTGTTATTCAACACAGGATAAGTATGTACCATCTGCACACCTGAAGACTGAAATTTCATCAGAAAATATTTAACAAAGAACAAAAGACACATAATTCTTCTCAATCTTGGACAGGCTCTCATGGTATGCAGCACTTTGCTCTGGAATTACGATAATCATGAATTCATTTCAAAAGGACATCTAAAAGTCTATGAAAGCAGCCTCAAAAAAGAGACTTGGGTGTGGGCATTCTTAGGACATATGTAAGGTTAGTTCTGAATGAAAGTTACACCTTCTAATGAAGTGCCATAATTCAATTGGCAAAGTAAGCAATTTTCTTTTCAACGAAAGGATATAACCACAATATTCATCCCATTTCTTCCTTTCCTTTCTTTCAGTGCAGAGTATCTTATGAATCTCCTACCATTTTGGTTGTATTAACCTTTCCATCATTCCTTGTCTTTGACCTACTGATCCAGTTCTTCTGAATGGCAAATATGGACAATAATAACAGCTTAAAGAAAATATATTCAAAATGTTTATCACATGCCCATGACTCCTTCAAATCCAGACACCTGTTGTAGCTCAGAAAACAGGTGGCTAAAACTGAAGTGATCATTACTTTAACATTAAATTGCTATGAATTTCATATAGTCTGTAATTACATTAAAATTACAGTGTGGTTACCTACTAGTTACCATACACTGGAGTTACTGTGTAATTTAAAACACAGAACAAAACCTACAATTCTATTTTCTTCTGCTTGTTGAAATTATAATAATTTCTCATGATATTCTATCTGTTTTGAGTCTTTGCCAAGATTTCCCATAGAATTACTGCCAGTAGTAAACTTAAGATAGGGAAAATCATACCCTGAGTGAGAAAACACAAAAGTGTTAAGTTGTGCCTACTACAGTCTAGAACATCCTCCTAAAGGTGTTTTGCTGTAACCTCAACATGCAGAACAAGCAATGGGCCTTTCCTTGGCCTTCTAAAGTATGATTACCAAAAGAAAAAAGTGCAGGGAACTACAGGCCTGTCAGCCTGACTTCAGTGGTAGGGAAGGTCATGGAGCAGATCATCTTGAGTGCCATCACACAACACTTGCAGGACAACCAGGGTATCAGGACCAGCGAGGGCAGGTTTATTAAAGGCAAGTCCTGCTTAGCCAACCTCATCGCCTTCTATGACAAGGTGACCCACTGAGTGGATGAGTGAAAGGCCATGGATGTTTTTTGCCTGGACTTTAGTAAAGCCTGTGACGCTGCTTCCCACAACATTCTCCTGGAGAAAATGTCTGCTCATGGCTTAGACAGATGCACTGTTTCCTGGGTAAAAAACTGGTTGGATGGCCAAGCTCAGAGGGTGGTGGTGAACAAAGTTACGTGCCAGTCACTAGTGGTGTTCCCCAGGGCTCAGTACTGGGGCCAGTCCTGTTTAATATCTTTATCAATTATCTGGAGGAGTGGATCAAGTGCACTCTCAGCCAGTTTGCACCAAGTTGGGTAGGAATGTTGATTTGCTGCAGGGTAGGAAGGCTTTGTAGAGGGATCTGGACAGGTTGGATTGATGGGCTTGAGACCAATTGTATGCAGTTCAACAAGACAAAGTAGCATCTCCTGTACTTTGGTCACAACAACCACATGCCTTTCTACAAACTGGGGAAAGAGTGACTGGAAAGCTGCCCTGTTGAAAAAACCTGGGGGTGCTGGTTGACAGCCACTGAACATGAGCCAGGAGTGTGCCCAGGTGGCCAAGAAGTCCAGTGGCATCCTGGCTTGTATCAGTAGTGTGGCCAGAAGGACTAGTGAAGTGACTGGAAGTGCCCCGTACTCAGCACTGGTGAGGCCACATCTTGAGTGTCCAGTTCTGGGTCTCTCACTTCAAGAAAGACATTGAGGTGCTGGAGTATGTCCAGAGAAGGGCAACAGAGATGGTGAAGGGTTTAGCAAGAAAGGCCTATGAGGAGTGGAGGAGAGAATTGGGGCTGTTTACCCTGGAGAAAAGGAGGCTCGGGGTGGACCTGCAACCTACTCTGCAACCACCTGAAAGGAGGTTGTGTCAAGGTGGGGCTCAGCCTCTTCTCCCAGGCAACTAGAGACCGGACAAGAGGAAATGGCCTCAAGTTGCACCAGGGTATGCTTAGGTTTGATATTTAAAAGAATTTTTACACTTTGAGGGTGGTTAGGCATTGGAAGAGGCTGCTCGGGAAAGTGTGGAGTCACCATCCCTGGAGGTAGACACTGCAGTGTTAGGCTAATGGTTGGATTTGATAATATTAAGGATCTATTACAACATAAATAATCCTAAGATTCTATGATTCTATGATCAGGGAACCATCTTCTCTATAGACAGAGTAGTTCACTTCATATCCTACTAAAGAAGTAGAACATGCCATGATAAAGTGCAGCATAAAGATTCAAGATGATCTGATAGTGATTTTTTTTATTTTATCAATGCAATCAGTGCAATTTTATCAATGCAATCATCTTTGGATCTGTTGTCATTTCTTACCAATGTATTTGCTCTACACATCCCTAGGCAGACCCCAAAACAAGTTTAGTCCTCAACTTGTTGCTTTGTTATGAAACCTTCACGCCATTCTAAAGTCTAGGAAATGCAAATATATGTAATTGGTTTAGCTTCTTGGGAAAGCCATACTTATTACTCTCCCATCCATCTGTGTAATGAGGTGTAGTGGTGAGTCTGAGCTTAAGAAGATTAAAATCATCATGGCCAACTAGAAGAGAAAGGCAATGAAGTATGTCTTCCCTGACAGTATGTGTCTTCATTAATTGTTTGAATGCTTCTGATACAAATATTCTACTATGAGATAGATTTATACAAAACTGTGTAAGGTTTACTGTGCAAAAAAAAAAAAAAAAAAAAGAATTAGGACTCCTGAAATAGGTTTTGCAATGTTTGCAGTTATAGTTTCTGTATTTTATGAAGCATTTAACATATTGTAAACTCACTTCTGACAATTATATGCTTTTTTGCCTTGCAAAAAGCAAATTTGAGGCTTAAGGATATTTTCATCAAAATAGCTTTTTACAGATCAAATCTTTCTGCTATAGAAATGTCTCATAAAATAAAATGTTTTGTGTATTTTTGAAACAAACTGTACCCACAATGTTTTTAGACTAAACTGTATTTCTGTGTAGTCTAAACAAATCAAAGGTAATGGATATGGCAGAAATTAACTGGGTTTATTTTAGCAACAAAATGTTTCAAATTGAATAACCTTTACAGACTCTGTATTATCTCGCTTTTTCTCAGGAATTCAGGAATGGAAGTTGCCTGAATGTTATTTCCATTAATGCCCTTAATCCTCACCCTCACAAATGGTATCTTGGGGCACTTTTCTTAGGTTTTATTTTCTTCCAAATGTACTCTTTTATTTTGATTAAAGCACAAGATAAAAGGAAATGACATTTTTACAGAAGAAACTAATCAGTCAATTCTTTAATAATTTCATCAGAGCACTCTCAACTAATTTAAAAGCCCTGGACTTTACTTAAAAGCCAGATGTTGTATAAGAAAGAGTATGTTCCACCCTGTTCCCCTCTCCTCTTTCTCTCCCCTGTGAGATTCCCATTCATGTGCCACCCAATGTGATGATAGAGAGCACACATACAGCAGTTCACTGGGACAAAGGAGCAATGTAATTGCATTTTGAATTAAGAAGTAGAAGGATGTTTCCTGTGCACTAATGATGATTTTTCATTATGAACTCAGCAGATGCCTCTTGATAAAAGGCTGTTGATGATGTAAGGCCATTAAACCTTCCACCACAAACCCTATGCTATAGGCCACACAGTCTAAGTGAAGAGCAGAGAGTGGAGATTTTCATTCCAGCAGTCTGTGCTTGGAGGTTTCTCTCCCACCCATAAAAAGGCAAATAAGGGGGCAGATGGAGCCTCAAATACTTCACTGCCATCACGGTGCACTACACTGTACAGGTCTTCCTATCCCAGAGAAACCACAGGTATGAGCTCTTATATGTTCACTACATGGAAAACTTCTATAAACTACAGGTCTAATTTTAAATGCACTAGCAAACTAAGATTATAAATAAAATGAATGTTACTCTAAGTGCATCCAGTCCACAGCATGTTAAAGTTCCCATATATAAAGCACTAAAAAAACAAGTAATATATAAATATATCCCTCTGTATTGTCACAGATATATACCAACATTTCTAATGAGATGAAAGACAATCCTAGAATGGCCTGGGTTGGAAGAGAACTTAAAGACCATCTAGTTACAACTCCCTTGCCATGGGCACGGACACCTTCCACTAGAATAGATTGCTCAGATCTCCATCCAACCTGACTTTGAACACTTCTGGGGATGGGGCATCCACAACTTCTCTGGGAAATCTGCTCCAGTGACTCATCATCCTCACAGTAAAGAATTTCTTCCTTATATCTAATCTAAACATACTCTCTTTCAGTTTGAAGTCATTACCCCTTGTCCTGCCACTACACACTCTTGTAAATAGTCTTCTCCACCTGTCTTGTAAGCTCTCTTCAGGTACTGGAAAGCCACAAGTAGATCACCCTGAGGAGACCTAATAGATGGACAAGATAGAAAAAATATAGTATAGAGAAGGAGGTAAGTACCACTAGCAGGATGTTTTAACTGGGGCTTAACTACATAGCCAGTTCACAGATGTTGAAGTCAATCAGAATTATCACTGTCTAATTGTTACAGATGGCAGACAGGTGTCACTCAGGCCTGCCTTGGGAATGAGAATTAGAGTGACTGAAATCAAGGAAAAATAGGAATAAAATCATTAGACTTTTTTTTAATTATGAAGACAATTAAGAATCTTCATATTTTAAACAAGTGGGTGAAAAATAAGGTGGTTGCTACACTAGTTTCTGCCTCCCTCCTCCTAACTCTACCTCTGCAGCAGAAGAGATGGATTGCTACTCCAGGAATGCAAGCATGGAGTATAAACCCATGTGGGTGTTGCTTCATGAGCCTACACTGACCTGGTAACAGAACACAGGAGTGTCATAGAAGTTTGCCAGTGAGTGAGTTGTGTAGAGATAGTCTGGGCAACCATTTACATCCAAGCTACATGCACCCTTTTTCTGGTTTAGTCTTTTGAACAACAAACGATTGGTTTAAGTGTCATCAAGTGATTCTGTATTATCCTTAAATCCCACCACAGAAACACACTATTAACTTTCTAAAAGAGCAAGATTATTTTTTCAGATATGTTTAAGATATTTTCCATTTTAGTTTATTTCTCTGAATTTAGCCTTTCCAGCTAGGGTCAATACAATTATGAGATTCCTGCCTTAGATACAGAAAGAAGGTACAATGATGCATTTTAATGCATTTCAGCTGTAGCATTATGAAACAAAATCTGAAGCAAGAACTTGGTATTAATATCCTTACAGGGCCAGAGATGGAATGTGAGTATTTCTTGACTGGAATAATTAGATGAGGGTTTTTTTCCCTTTTGCCTTTGAAAAGTCTATTCTTTAAAAAATTTCCATAGATTTACCTGTATGACACTTGGTTTTGAATCTCTTCTAGTTTTTGTTTAGCCTTCATTATCATCAAATAGTAATGAAAATAATAACTGGCTTAATAACAAATGAACCCAGAAATAGACACAAATATTTTTTAAATTGTTTAGTAATATTTAGTAATATATGTCAAATAGTACTACAAAGGCAAAAAACATAAACATGAAAAACCTCCAACTCAGCACTGGCTTTCAAACTTTCCTAGGATAAATACTTTCCTTTTTCTTTAGTAGATTTTTGCAAGGTTCGTAGAATAAAATTGACATGTTGCAATAAAAAAACCCAACAACTCAAAGAAACAAACAACACAACTGCCCCCCTCCCCCCAAAAAACCACACACACACACAAAACAAAACAAAAACAAACAAACAAAACACAAAAACAAAAACAAAACAAAACAACAAAACAAAAACAAAAACAAAAACACACAACTCCAAAATCCCAAAACCCAACAAAACCTTATCTATTTTCAGGAACAAGTGTTGTATCTGCTCCCATAAAAGCATCTCTTAGTCACTATCAATTTAAAACCACTATCATTACCTAAACATTATCATTTTAGCCTATTAAGTTGCTATATATCCGTTTTAAAATTTAGAGTAGCCCTTTTTAAGTAACCCTCATTGAAGGTTGAATTGGAAGTTATTATTCAAGTGGTTTACTAGTGCTGTTTACATTAACACAATACCCCGGAGTGTGAATATAATCAGGAAGATAATGATTTTTTTAAGTTATCAAAATTCACTGCTAAGTTCAAGCAGTAAAAAGCAAAGAATACAGTAAATACTACTACATCTCCTGTGTGACAAATAGTGTCTAGTTTACACAAGAAGAATCTACTTACTATTGCATTAAAAGCACTACTTCCTTCAAGCAGTTCTAATTTCAAATGCATTACAATGAAAATAAGGTAAACAGTAAATTCTCCTTTCTTCTGATTTTGTTGGGAGATACCAGAATAGCCTGTTTGACACATTATCAAGTAACAGAGGGAAAAGCACTTTGCCGGTTCTATTAAAAATATCAAATTATTTGAGAAGATGAAGTGCCCTGTAAAACCATGATTATGATGTAACTCCAAATGTCTGTATGATGTTTTGGCAGGCAAACATGAAGCATGTAATAAAGCAAGCTCAAGTGGAG
This sequence comes from Myiozetetes cayanensis, assembly GCF_022539395.1. Classification (NCBI taxonomy): domain Eukaryota; kingdom Metazoa; phylum Chordata; class Aves; order Passeriformes; family Tyrannidae; genus Myiozetetes; species Myiozetetes cayanensis. Next base: position 84,264,866 of record NW_026087742.1, on the reverse strand, counting down.
AACTAATATTTTCTCTTAAAACACTTGTTAGTCAAGGTACCTACAGCAAATCTGTATAAGTTTCATACTGACAATGTACTCTAAAGTTTCCCAGAATTATGTGTCTTTCTGCCATCTAATTTACCTTTTTGTTTGGATCTTCTGTAAAGTGTTTTGCAAAACAGTGTTTAGAGATACATAATTTCTCCAAGCAAGTATTCTCAATCCAGCACTTTCTGTCTAATTCTAGTAATTGCCAAAATACCCTATTTAATTAGAAAATAATTTTCTAATTTCAGCAATATTTGAATAAGACTCTTTTTCAGCAACTATAGTGACTGTCTAATCAAATTTAGCATGTTATAATTAACTAGCAACTTGGCAACTGAATGAAGCTGAAAAAAGTAGGAATTTTTTGGAAAACAAAGCCAATTTGTATCAGCACTTAAGACACTACACATGTGAGAATTCAAATTTGTTTTGCTCAATACAAACATCTGTGTAGGAACTTTATATCATCTCCCAGATGGAATAGAAACTGAAACTGAGTTAAGGAAGTTTGGCTTTTTATCTTTCTGAGTCAAATTACAAAGAGCATAGAAATGGAAATTCACCAGTTCTTCTCTTCTTACAATCATCTCTACTTGGCTGAACTTGTTCCCTTCCCAAGTTCCCTTTCCTCCCTTCTCCCACCAAGCCATTTATCCCCAGCTTATGACACACAGTTTGTCAGAACAGGACTATCTTCCACCCATTTGTTTAGGAGCTCAAACCCTGCTCACGGGCATATAACTCTGAAATGAATCACCTTCTAGGAGCTGTTCCTTTCCATTAACTACAATGACAGCCAAGTGTGGAAATAAAGATATCAACACTGTAAAATGGAAAAGTGAGGTGAGATAAATCTCTCTGTTACTGACAAGCAGCTCCATGAACCCTAGAAAATAATGAAGCCCTATTTTGTACCAATTTGTGTCTTAAGTTTGATTGACTTTCTGCCCAAGTAGAAATCTTATTACTGTAACTTATAATGATGCTCACCTGCATGGATTTTTTCCAGTGTGTAAAGAAGTATAGCCTCAGACTCCTCTTTCCTCGGTGGGAATATTAATAGGGTTTCTTTCCCTCTTCCCAGCCACTGACTTTGACGACATTTCAGAGATTTTAATTATATTTGAGAAATCAAGCCCCCTTTCCCCACCATTCTCTCCCCGTCAAAAGTGTTTGAAGTTCATAAGCCTAATCAGAAGTCATAAGTTGGAAAATATGACAACATATTCACAGCAACACAATTGTAAGCTAGCCTTTGATGGAAATGGAGGGACAAAAAGCTTTTCAAAGGCATTCTTCTTTTCTGAAACATGCTTGTAACAAGGAGATAACTTGATATAACTCAGGAAGGATTAGAGAGAGATACCTAGCTTTGCATGTGCTTGCATTATATAATTCTAGTCTCGAATGTATTATCAGAGTGCTTATAGGTGTGGGAATATAGCAGGGAAGATAAAGAAATGTGCAGTTAAAATTCAGCATGAATTTGCATACATTTTGATTTGAAGTTTCATGTAATCCCTAAGGAATTGTTAAGTTAAATAGAAAAACTAAAATTCCATTATTAAGTTAAAAAAAAAGAAAAATTATTATCACAATTTCATTTTAAATTTCAAGGTGATTTAATTAGCGTGCTGCTGTTGACACCTCCACATATATCTCGGACTTTAATGAGGAATAGAAAAGTGAACTTCCATTTACCAAAAATATCGTAAAACAGCTGTATGACTTAACGAACGTTCTCTAACAAAATGCAAATGTAATGAGCTTTTTAATCAGTTTACTACTCAGATGTATATCTACTGAACATGAAAACATTACTAAAGTAGGGAATAACATATGATTATGGCTCAAAGTGATAATACTTCTACATCCAGTTTATATTCTGAACTGTTACATATTCTGAATACTTTTCAGAAATCTCACAAAGCCAAAAATTAATATTCCAGCAGTGTACCTCTAAACTGAAAACTCCTATTATTCTTACGATGAAGAATTATATCTGCCAAAATGCAAAGAACAAGTGAACTGTCTGTATGCATTGGTTAAAATTATTAAAGATGAAAATTGTATTTGAAGACTTTTTCTAAATGCAACTACATTATTAGTTTACACCAAATATACTGTGTTCTGATAGATACAGTGGAAATAAACAACTTGCACAAGTGTCCCTGAAGTAATTTATTTAATGATAAGCTTCAGCACATATTTAGTATTTCAAACTCTTTTATGCATTGACATACTAATTGCTTGCACTTCAGAATATACACTAACTAAATATACTTTGTGACAGAAGAATGTACTCACTAGGTTTGCTGTACAATATTGAAAACACGGGATAATCTTAGTAATCATTTGAGATACTTATTCTGCAGTCTGAAGAGAACAATGAGAGAACATCGAAGTCCATGTAAACATGTGAAACGATTGCAGATTTAACCATTGGCTTTTTGAATGTCAGTATACCAGACATAAAGCTTCTTTTTCTTGGTATGCATGTACATGCATTTGTGGCAGGGAAAGGAAATTAGTTTATGCTGTAAGTCAAAAAGCCCTGCAGGGGCAATGAGAAAGATACACATTACCTTCTGCCTATTTCTCCTTGTAAAGAGCATAAATCTTGTGCAATACTCACAGCATCTGGTGGGGTCAGCTCTACAATCTAAGGCAGGTCATGTAGTTCTCCTCCATGTTAGTATATATATATATATATATCAAAAAATAGGATTTTCCTCAACTAAGCTGTAATGTAAACTACTACAGCCAAGAGGAGATTTCATTTCAAGCCTCAGCTTGGCCATCAATCCATTTCTTTTTTTCAATTCTGTCAGTGACAGAAACTTTTAAAATCGTTTATAATAACAGAGCATTTCATTATATTGCCAGCAAAACCACTCTTACTACAGAACCCTCCACTGACCTCTTAAGTGAAACTAGAAGCAATGTTCCCCCCAGCAGTCACTGTTTTTGTCATGGTTGCCTGTACTACTCTTGGATTTGGAGGTCGCTTCATCTTTCAGCTCTTCACAGATCTCTCTTCACATGTGTGTCACTGTATCCTCTTGCCAAAGAGATGCTGTCCCTGATCCTCTTCTCCCATTTCCCCCACCTCTCATCTCTGGATAATTTCACCAGTTCAGGAATGTTCCCTCTGCTGACAATTCACTGATCTTGGTACCTCAAATTAATCTAAACTCACTCTCTTCAAATCAAAGTTCAGTGCACTCCTCTGTTAGGTCTTTACTGATGTCTAGCTATCAATTTACTCTACGTGACAGCCAGCACCATTTTCTTTTCTTTTTCCCCTGTAAATCTTTCCATTTACTTCCTTCCTGCATAGCACTATCATTGTACTCCTTACCCTCACATCATTTATCAGTTTGGACTCACACTTCAAGCTTCATCTAAAGCACTTGCAGATTAGCCCTGTGTGTAAGTGTTCTTTCCTGATTATTCACATAACTAAAACAGTAACTTATAGCTTTTCTACTTCAGCTTCTCAATGTAGTTTTCTTTGACTTCAAGAAATACCAAGGATTACTCTTCAGCTCCAAAAGTTCAATCATTGTAGGATTCTCTTTGCATCCCTCCACTAGTTCTGTTCTTACGAAAGCAGAAGTTTTGTCAACTTCTATAGACTAGCATCTCACTGTTTATTCACAGAGCAATGTTTTCAGCTGCATCCTGGTGTCAGCTCTCATCACCATTTGTTATTTTTCAAGTTAGTGCCTTACGGTCATAATGCTTCCTAACACTGATAGGGAACCCCTAAACTGCCTGTAAAGTCATCTTGTCAGTTTTCTTCCACTTAATTTTGTCCTGGCACAACTGGAAGTACACAGACATCTACTTTGTGGTTCAATACTATATTTCTTTGTGTTTCTCTCTCAGTTGGACTAACATCACCTAACACGGGGTGTCCAGAACTGAAACACTCTGAAACAGTCAGCACTCTGTCCAGCTACCAAAAGAGATAGGCACATATATACATACATGAGCAGTGAGGTCCCTATCTGTCTTCATATCAGCTCACACATTTTTCCCCTATACTTAGTAAGTCTGATAAAAGAGGTTGCTACTTTCTACAAAAGTTGTGCTTGCTATGTCTGTAAAATATGTAGCAATATCTGTGCTCTAAAGAGTACAAGCACAGGATGTCAATGCAGTTCTCACATGTACAGACACAAATGACAAAAAGTCAGTTATTCATGACTGAGGTGAAGCCACCTGCAGGGCCAGGCAGAACTCACTTCAAAGCATAGTAGAGACAGCAAAAAAGATTTCCAGATATCCAATGTATGTAAAACACTTCATGTATGAGGAGATAAGAAGAAGTGTTAAGCTACAAATCAATATGAACAATAGCAAATGAAGAGCAGAAAGAAAACTGCTCCAGCATGGGATTCCCCCATTTCTGATCAGTGCCACTACTTATCTGTACATCCTTCCTCACCTTTGTTAGAGATCTGTTTTTCTGTTTGTCATTCACAAATTTTTACTCGCACATCTCCATAATCCTTTGGAGTTTATTATCTTTTATTCTATAAATGGATGTTGGGGTTTAGGAATTATACTCCCCAATTCAGTGCCTCAATCAAGACTTTCCAAATCACACGCTGCTCAATCGTTCCCTCTCTGCTGCAGCAGATTGGAGAGGAGAAATGGAGGGAAAAAAGGTAAAGATCATGGGTTGACATAAGAACAAATAACAACAACGTGATAAGAAAAAGAAGAGTAACAGCAATAATATAAATAGGAAAAGTGTACAAAAAAGAGGGTTATTTACTTGCAAAATGCTCACTGCAGAGCCCAACTCAACCCAATCGCAGCTATGCTTTCTTGACTAGAAGGAACCATTCCTCCCTGGAAAAGAGTCCTTCCCCCACCTCCCAGCAATGATGTGAGGTGGTACAGAATAACCTCCAGGCCTTAGCCAGACCAACTCCTGTCTACTGCAAAGATTAACCCTGCCCTGGCCAAAAGCAGGACACTGGGATAAATAAATTACTATTCTAAGGAGATGAGTTTTCTGTTCCAGTGTTCCAATTCAATACAGCTACTGATATTTTTGTGCTAACCTAACATCCATCCAGATACAGTATGACATCTACGATAATCTTCTATTTATATTGACCATGTGAGAAGTACAGGGCAGGTTAAACACCTCACCTTGGCAGCCTTCTCTTTGTATTCATTACTACTGAACAATCTTATATTCAGACTACCAAGTTGGCTCGACAGGTACCATGGTTTTGATCAATGCTTTTACTCTGTCTTGCCTTTTAACTGTGCTGGGCCTTGGCAATAACTGTGGTAACAGCAAGTGCACAACTCAGCACAACAAATCCCACTGGAGTGGAATCCTAGAATCATAGAATTAACTGGGTTGGAAGAGACCTCTGAGATCATCAACCCCACTGTGATTACTAGATCATGGCACTCAGTGCCACATCCAGCCTCATCTTGAAAACTTCCAGAGACGGTGAATCCACCACCTCTCTGGGCAGGCCATTCCAATGCCTGATCACTCTCTCTGTAAAGAATTTCTTTCTAATATCCAACCTAAACCTCCCCTGACAGAGCTTAAGCCCTTGCCCTCTTGTCCTATTGCTAATTGCCTGGGAGAAGAGGCCGACCCCCACCTGGCTACAACCTCCTCTCAGGGAGTTGTAGAGAGTGATAAGGTCACCCCTGAGCCTCCTCTTCTCCAGACTAAACAACCCCAGCTCCCTCAGCCTTTCCTCATAGGACTTGTGCTCAAGTCCCTTCACCAGCCTCGTTGCTTTTCTCTGGACCTGCTTCAGCACCTCAGTGTCTTTCCTGAACTGAGGGGCCCAGAACTGAACACAGTACTCCAGGTGTGGCCTCACCAGCGCTGAGTACAGGGGAAGGATCACTTCCCTGCTCCTGCTGGCCACACTGTTCTTGATGCAGGTCAGGATGCCATTGGCCTTGTAGGCAGTTTGGAGCTGAGAACACGCACATTAATGCAATCCTCGTGAAACTGCACTTTGTACTAGGATGGCATAAACCAGAAGCACAAGATATTTCCAAATGAAGTGCTTACAAGAAGAAACACACCAGACTTCACAAACTGAAAATTGAATAAGTATGAAAAGAACAGTGTAATATTCTGCAATACTGAAAGATTTGCCCCTGATATTTTCAGTTCACAAACCTGGCAGTCAAGAGCAATTTAGCTACTAAACGTCATGGTAGCCTCAGGAACTGAGAGATAGCTCCTGCAGGCTGGAGATATGGCCTGCTACTACACTGCAACTCATATGGTAATGTATGATTCTGTGAATTCCATTTGAATGAAACAAGCATTGAAAGAAAAAAACGTGGCATCAGAAACCAACAGATGTAGATGTTGCTAAATTAACCAGGTTGTTTTGCTCCCAAAGCTAGACAAAAGGCCCAAGAGCTATTTGCTGTTCTATAAGAAGCCTTGTAATCACCTATTCACAAGGTATAGCTCCATCTGGAAGAAAATAATTTCTTGCATTAGAATTCTTGTATTACACCCTGCCTTACACCACATTATTAACCATCACAAGCTCTGTACTTAATCCAAAAGTGCCTACAGTGACAGCACACAGTCTGAATGTTTGCATTAAGCAAAAATGTGCCCTTCCACAGGAAGAGATAAAACAAATGTACAAGAGATTCTGGAAATATCATTAAAATGCATAGAAAATATTTTTTCTTTGTTCAACAGTATCATTAGCAGGACTCATGTTTTCTCCATAAATGCCTAACCTGTAAAGAGACATTAGCAACAGCAGAGTTTACCAAAACTATCACAGTTCTGCCCTCCCCCAAAATATTTGAAGAATGCCCATTAGCTTCAACTGAGACATATCAGACCACCAAAGTGTACTTTCATCAACCACAGTCCTCACTGTTTTGTTTTTAAAAATGAGACAAGATCTGCCTCTGCCATAACAACAACAAAACAAAAGCAGTTCAGCCTCTGATATTCCCACCTAACTCAGAAACGAGGTTAAGAGCAATGGTGTGGACCTCAGCACAATGAATGAATTGGGGATCCCTCATCCAGAGCCTCCACTTCTGTGCTTCAGCCAGTCCAGCTCATGGGCCATCATCCCCATCATTCATCATTCCACTTTCAGGCTTACTGGGAGTGGTAACAGCTGTTACCTTAAAGCTCTTAGCCACCTCCCACACCAAGGGCTCATGAAAACAGCAGGTATTCTGCCAGTCGGAGGATTTGTTCTGTTTCTTCTGAAGGTGCTTAGAGAGTGTAGGGATGTGGTCAGTTTGGGTTTTTCCATATTCTGCTGTGGCTGCTATTAGTGATGGGATCTTATTTTTTACAGTAAGATAGGTTTCTTGGGGTGTATGTCACCAGTTATAGCACAGATCAGAGTGCAATGTAGATGGTGTGGACAGGGCTGAGCTAGCATTAATTCTGCAAGCATGGGTACCAGCAGCAGTCTAGTCCCAGCATTATGGAGCCCAGTGCATTCTGCTTCATTAGCCATGTAATTATGATTACTATGCTACAACTGTTCAAGGTCAGGAACATCTGTGTTACATCTAAGTTCCCTGACATGCCCCGGACTGTGGTATGCAGCTCCAGATTCATCCACCTAAATTCAGGTGCCTATTATGTAGGTATCTCATGGAAGATGGCTAAATTCTCACTGCAGTCAGCAGAGACCCAGTCAATACAACAAATAGAATCTGCAGAGGTGTCTATACCAGCCTGCTCTAATATCTGTGTTTGCTAAGATAAGGAGAATTTTAGAGACAGAAAAAAACTCTCAAGGAGGAGAGATTTTTTTTTAAATTGTTTAAATAGACTAACAAAGTTAAACTTCGGGGTACTTACGTAAATTTACCCAATTTTTCTATAGTTAAATCGTGCCCTCCTTCCACTGTGAGTATGCATAAAGATGTAACAAGCACAGGTTATCTCTTTGTAAAAAGTCGCATTTTTATGGCAGAGAAAGATAAACTAGACCAATGTATTTTCTCCCACTGCCACCACAGAGAAGTGCCCCCATTATTATCTAAGACTTACTTGCAAAGCAATCTCATTCATCACCCATCTCTAGAGTAAAGAACCCTTTTAACCCTTTTAAACTTAGATATTTGGATTCCTCTTGAGCAAGGATGTCTTTATTTTATAATTCTACATATCAGGAATTTTCATGTGCTTACTATGAACTGTATACTTCCTGATATTTTGTGGTATACATATGTGGCACTTGAATTTCAAGAAGACCAAAGATTTTCCGGCAAATTTTTGGGGGCTGCTAAATTAATTGTACCTTCATATAAAGCAGCAGGTTCTACACCAATTTAAGTAAAAATCTGTATGTCAGGACAGATAGAAAAATTGCCTGTTATATGAAAAGTTAGTTCCAATCTTAACCACTTTGGCATTACACTTTCTGAATCAAATGATCATGAAAAATAATATTTCAATCTTTTTTTGGAAAAATTCTCTTCTATACTAATAAAAGTTTTAAAAAATATTTAATTTCTTGCTAGCAAAATAATCTTGTTTTATTTCTAGCTAACAAACTATAAATATGGACTTTTAATTAGATACAATGTTTTAAGAAATGAGATTCCAAACTGAAATAATAAAACAAAGTTTATATATTAATGTCTCCATTGGATTCTGTAAGGATATTTCCTGCTTTGAAGCTGGTCATGTAAACAGAAGTTATTGTTAGACGTTCTAGAAAGAACAGATGCTTTCATTTCAGATTATCATTTTTGTAACCCAAAATAGCAGAGCACCTACATAGCAAAACATACTTTGTGGACACTTGTATGTGGAAACCTTTCCAGCTGAAGCAAATTTTAAGGAAATTTTTAAAAAACAAACATCATAAATTATATATGCTAAATTGCAAATTCAAGAGTTACTTTATTGAGAGTCAGCACTAGCAACTGCAACAATGATATACAAGGAAACTAATACATGAGGAAAGAAAATTCTCCTCTTATTGACTAACAGTTTCCTTTTTCTTATAGAACATTTTAGGAAGCTATTTGAAGGGGCTGCAAAGCTAAAATATTGCTGCGAGAATCATTAAACAATTTTTATGCAAAAGCCACCAAACAAAATATCTCACTGATGCAGCCAGCACATTGTGTAGGGAACAACATTTTTAAAATCCATGTGCTTATGTTTTTGGTCCCAGTTTAGCAAAGTACTTAAACCATCTGTATTTTTGTGATTTTATGGACTTTTCCCATGATTAAAATTAGGCATATTAGTGGACAGCCATGGGATCTGGTATTTTTCTTATTTTTGTGCATCAATATGAATTTGAGTTATGAAGATAAATAATGTCATGAAATCTATATGATGAAGGTCATGAGAACAGAAGAAAAGACCATAGATTAACCTTTGAGTTAGCAGACCTTGTATTGAGTGGACTTGCTGTTAATTTCAAATTCTTCCATTTTGAGCTTCAGACAGTTTTTTCATCAATTTTCAAAATTTATGGAAATATTTCTGGTTATCCTGTGTTTAATAAAAGCCAATTTCATTGTAGTCACACTTTTGTAAATCTTATATGTATCTGTAAAAAGTCTTGGCAGTAGTAAAAGTAAAGAGAAATCATAGTTTACATCACAAAGACCCCAAGAAATAATCATCATTTGATTTACTATTATTGCACAAAAAAATTGTTTTATAATTTTAATGTTAAATGTCAATTAAATCCCTAACAGCTTTGCTGCTGGAATACACATCTGTATGCATATGAAGCGGAATGTGTTCCCTTTTGACAAAAATCATGCTTCTATTAATTCTCTTAATTATGAAAAGTATTAGCATATACATAGCAATGTATATTCTGAAATGCTTTCATTTCAAAATACTGTCTCATTTTCAACAGGAATTTATTTCTGGTAAGAGAAAAATTTCTGCTGCTTTCAATCAAATAAGTTATACATAAACACATTTAATGATGAAATCCATGAACAGTAGGTTCATATCTGGGGTTTAACTGCCTAGATAATCCTCATCTAAGGAAAACCATAGACCGCTTCTTTAGGAATCTAACAAAAGACATAGCTTCCTGCACATATATTTTTTATGTAAAGTAAAATACAATGACTGGCACTGGCTACCTAAGTTTCCATGCACAACCTTCACAAAGAAAGCACCAATAAGGCACAGCAGAAGAATCCCTTTCAAGACTCCTAGTTATTACTTTTTATTTTGCATTTTTATTTGAAGAATTTTTGCACAATATCAGTGTATGCCTGATGAGAAACTTATGCTGGGAGTCAGTTCTGGATTCAGGCACATGTAGATGGGAACTGTATGTGAAAGAGTTTCTTTGTTCAAGTTCTCACAGTGGAAGGCGGAAAACCTAGGCAACACAGTAAGCAGCATGTACAATAGGTGTGTCTACTGCAGGTTGAGACAAATCACACATTAGATTCCTTTGATTCTATTGTGAGATGCTCCAATCATTGCCTAAGTGAAGGCACACAGTACCATTGGAGATGTGAAGACTGTCCCAGTCAACTTCCACCCGCCATCTCAGGATGGTGTGGGTCTTTGTATCTCATGTCATATCTAGCAGACCGATGATGTCCTGGATACAGGACTAGTTAAGTATGTGTGGTTAGGCCTTATATCCCCACCAGGAGCTCAGATGGGAGCTTAGACAGTTAGTCCTTATCAAATCAAGTATTGTAGTTGAAGCCAAACCCCATTTTCTGGTAAACTATTGTACTGAGAATCAAGATACTTTTGTCACATGAAGACAAAGTATATAGTTAGAAGAAAGATATAGTCAGAATAAAAGTTGCATTAAAATAGGGTTTGCATTCACTCTTTTGTTATACATTTTTCTGAACTAAAAATAATCCAGAAAATTTTGTGCTTGAATTGGTCAATAATGTTTGAAGATTACATTAGGATGTTTTGAAGACTTAATTACTTCAAAATTTATGTGGGTTTGATCTACTTGTTTTTCAACTGAACTGTTAATTAAAAAATTGAAATATTAACTTTTTAATTAAATACACTTTATTAATGTAGAATTACTCTCAGTTACTATGACTTTCATAGACATACCAACATTCATGCATAAATTTCACTAAAATTTGTCAAGACAAATTAACAGTTAGCTCTCATGAATCAGGAAGTAGTAAAATTAATATGTCATGTATCAGTATTCTTTTGTGTATGTGCTATGGGGCAGCCTTTATTTAAGAGCTGATAAATATTAACTATATCTATATCTGCATTACCTAAGTTACAGTCTGCATTATTTAGCTTTAAGACACAATGGCATAGGGTTGGCTTTAGTCAGCTGAAAGAAAAGGACTTCAAGAAGGTAGTTCTCCCCATCTCAGGATATCCCTTCAAGAAGTCAGGAAAGTCTTCCCTTTCCACTGAATGCAGAAGGAATACAAATTAATAGGCTGAATTAAATGGATGAACTCATGTGTGATGAGTCCCATTTCAAGTCAAGTATCCAAAAAGCCACCAACGAGGCTAAATTCCTTTTAAAATAATATCATATAATTCATACTTATGAATTTAGGCATACAGGTTTTGTGCTGTGTCTTATGAATCCATATATATCAGACAGAACAGCCTGCAGACACTGCTCATGTTGGGAAATCATCTGATTTTCAATTACACTTCAAACTTCCATGGCCCAAGGGCACTCACAGATCACACTGTCCCTATGCAGCCTCCCTGGAGGTACCCTCCACTCATGGCCCAGGATCCCACTGCACCCCTCTCCAGGGCTCCTCCAACTAGATGTTCTTAATTTCAGAAAACCGTGTTGCAAATGAGACATCAGTGTATTGTAGCAGATGGAGGCATTTTTTAATAGTCATCTGCATTAAAAATTAAGAAATTGAGTCATTTTTCTACAGTAAAATAGTTCAGAAATTTCTAGCTGCATTTCTGAAAAGTATTTTTGAAATTTCTACATAATCAGAAAACTTAGAAATTTCAAAACCTGTAATTCTACCCCGCCTGCAACAGTAATTTTGACAAGCACTGACTTACCACACTTTTCTTAACTATTTCAGTAATGCTTGTTTATTGTATTTATTAATAGTATCCTATTCACTTTCTCAACTTACAGAAAAGTTGACCACTCATTTTGAATTCGTTTCTATCTCTTTCTATCTGAATAGTCATAGAAATTAATATTTTTATGGCAGTTCATTCTGTGCATACAACTGTGTCAATTATTTTTAACCTCTTAACTAAGAGAAGACACTTTATCTGTCACTGAACTTCTGAGTTTGACATCAATTAAAGTTCTCCCATTAAAAAGGAGTTATTAGAGCAATACAAAGGCTTACACAATCAATCTGTCAAAAAATATTACTGCAAAACCTTCAAAAATAAAATCTTTCTTGTCAAACAGGCACAATCTGTAGGTGACAGGCTATAAAATTAAAGCCCAGAAATCTCAAAGGCCCTACTTTGCTCCCATATCTGTGACAAATTTGAGCAATTTTTTTAAAAATATTACACTTAAGCAATAAAATGTGACAGACTATGTACTATAGAAGAGAATACTGCTATGTTTTCTACCATATTAGCACCTAGACCAAATAATCCATATAGTGATAGGTCTAAAATGAGACATAATCTAAGCTGCTTTTATTCTCATAAAGTTTATTTATGAAAATGTAGAAAATACTAAATTTTATTAATATACTAATGACCATATGCTGGTTGCAATAATCAGTGGAAATAGCTCATGGAAATATCGCTATCAACAACAATCCAAAAGTTTTCTAAATTTAAATAAAAGACACCAGTGATTACAATAAGCTCTCACTGAAGCAGGAAGAGCAGAGGAAAAGACCTGTATTTGACTGTTCTCCCAATCACTGCAAATAGCCTCTACTATAAACAGTCTTAATTGAAGAAATACAAAAGAATTCTATGGGATTTTTTGGAATTTTTAAAAATTTTACTGGGTTTTGGCCTTTGCTGTTTTGGAACGGCCTCAATTTTCTCTCTCCCTGGTTTGATTATTCATAGCTATACTGCTCACCTTCTTTCTTTAACATTTCATTTATCACTATCACTACAGACAAACCTCTACTCTTGCTGAGAAAAGCACACTTTTCGTTCTTAAAAAGCTCCTCATTACACTAGGAGAAGCAAAAATGTAATCCAGAAGATTTCTAAGAGAATCCTCTTCAAGTCACAATGTCTTCGTCACAATGAAACAAACCAGTAAACAAAGTTTCACGAACAGAAGGGACTGCAATCAAATTAACTCTTTCAAACAGTCCAGCCAGCACATCAGTAAGTCGATTTTTCACAGTTATTTAACAAACTAAGTAAGAGTGTTTCAACACAATTTCTGAATTTGCTTTTCAAAGGGCAAGGATTTAGGCACTAGACAGCAATTTAGAACCTCCCAGGAAGGCCCAGCAGGACTAAAACAAAAAGGGTAAGATCAAGAGAAGCATATGTAGTAGCAACTGTCTTTCTGACAGAGAAATTGGAAAACAGATGAAAAATTCTTAAGCACGTAAAACAAAAATACAACTGTGAAGCTAGTGTAAAAAGAAAAAAACCTTTCATCAAGTCCTGTTCCATGCACAAGTCTATACAGAGAAAACTTGTTATATTTAGCAGGATTATTATTAGCTCATATTTTTCTTCTTTATAGGTTGTCTTTTTGCACTGGCCTAAATGGCCATCTGACCTGACCACCTGAACAGCAGAAAACACAGCTCTCACAGTTTGCAACCCCACAGCTAACCTCAGCATGAGGTGGGCATGATCAACAGAGAGTGGAGTCACACAAGAGAGACCGTAGACACTCCTGTCTTCTCCCTCCAACTCACTCATGGTCCAGGTAAGGCACCATTAAACCTTTTATTTAAAGTTCTGCAATGAAACACAAGCGCTAGACCCCAACAGCAGCAGAGACATGGACACAATAACTCCTGACACATGGCCCACATTTTCATTAGCACTGCTGACATTGATGAATGATCTTGGAAAATAATGCACTGACCTCTTTTAACTGCTCTCTGATTTAACAGGTTCCATTAGAAAAAAAAAAATTAAATCACAATCATGACAAAACTAACAGCATAATGGTCCATATGACCTTCAGTTTGTGCCTTTTAGCATTTAACAAAAGCATATTCCCCTCAATGCAAAAGCAGAAAGGCTGCAAATTAACTCCTGCCTTCATGCTGCTTAAGTTTAATTCACTATAGAGCTGTACTGTTTTCACTCCTAAACCTCTAAAACTGCATAACACCTATTTAAATCATATCTTATATCTAACCATGAAATTCTGTGCATTTAGATACAGTACCACTTGGACCAGTTTTACAGGATCTGGTGGAAATTGAATGCAGTGAAATGAAAAATGAGGTAATTTACTTGCCTTTTAAAAGCTTGGTAGAAAGGTGAATATTGTCAGCTATGATTTCAGCCCATACTAGTAGCGGTAAAATGTGAATCCTCATGGCCAGACACGTCAGCAAAGAAAGAGGTTTTTATTTAAACTCCATCATCTCTCAGTGAAACACTGCTTCATGTAAATTTTTCTAGTAATTAATTTTAAAAGTTTTTACATTACTATTTAAAGAGACACTGAAGAAGCACTATACTGTTCTTTGGAGCAGACATTCTGATTTTCAAATCCACTTTTCATGCACAGATCATAATCTGCTACTAAAATCCTGGAATTTGGAGATACTTCAAGAACTTTTTCATAAAAATACTATTCTGTTCATTTTAAAATAAGATTATTCTTGTGAAAGTTTTACAAAGCACTTCCCAAAACCTATTTATCTCACCCACCTATATGTAGTAAAACTTCTTCTCTTTAGCCCTCTATTATTATCTATTATCTATTATTAAAGAAATGTAAAAACATTTGAGCAGTCTAAACAAAAAGATACAAATAAATAATATCTTTCTTGCTAGGATATTCACTCATGTAATGATCAGCATAACTCTGTAACTTGAAAGAGGAATTTATTTCAGAAAATGTGTACATCTTCTTCACATGCAAAAAGTCAGCTATGGGAACAACAGCATTAAACTAGAGGCTAAAGAAAAACAAGATATATTTTAAATCTCCATTTCAGAAAAGATACTTTTTCATTCAAGACCACTCTAATAAAAGACAATAAATGAGATCTCGTATGTATGTTAAAATGCAAGCCCATAGAGCGCACTAACTGTGGCTTAGCTACAGGAATCATTCCATCCTGATGCATATCTCATTTGATTCACATTTCAATATTCAACTATATGTAAAAAAATCATTAAATTTAACACAAAGGTAGTAGAGTAGATGGTTAAGATGCATACAGGTGAAGAATTAGAAGCTAGATGTTGACAGCAGTGCAAAAACCTTGCTCCAAGAATGTGAGCAGAGTGAGTCTAAACGGGCTATGTTCTAGCCAAGTACCAACTTCAATCTGAAATAAGACCTGGGTGCATGATGGCCTGTCTCATCCTTCTTTCTCTCTTCACCTCTTCTCCCCCTACTCCTACCTAATTCCTATAAGAAAGAAATAAATGCAGAGAGGAATACCAGATCGGAAATTTAGCACATACTAACCTATTAAGCAAACTGAAAGGTTCAGGGTCAAGGGCCCAGGGGGGACAAATCATATTACACCACATCTGGACCTTTAAGTCACTTCTAGTATAGCCAAGGGGTTTTATTTAGAACTCAAAAAATTAAAATTTTATTCTTCTTACTACCTTTTCTGTAAAATCAATTTCATATTTCTGTTTGTTATAAGCAGACATAAGTCAAAGTTCATGATGGGAATGAATCTTTTTCTGTTTGCATGGAGCCTGGTGATGGGTTCTGGTACTGGGGGTACCACAGAGTAGTGAAGAAGACAGAACAAGAAGAAATTAGTCATTAATTGCATTAATTGTATTGGAAGTTAAAGAAAGCCTATACATATTTATAAGTTGGTAATATTGGCCAGAAGTTAGCTAGGCAGATGAATATATTATTCTATTATTTAAAAAGTGATAACATTTCTTCAAAACACTTTAAAGTAGTGTCTGTTAGGAGAAGCCAAAAGACATTGGTTTATGTCTTTGCCTTTTCTACTCTTGGGTAAAAAAGGACTAGTGTTTCAAAACAGATTGCATGACAGCTATCCCTTCATGTTTCCAGAATGCTTCAGCATAGCTCCCAATTTCTTTAATCTAAATTTTCCCTTCCTACTCTCTAGCTTCCCCTTGCCATCGGTCCTGACCGTGAAGTAAAATTAGAAAATGTTGGTTGGAATAGGCATGAAAGGGATTAATCTTGCCAGACTTTACCTGTGTAGGAGTTCCAGGCTCCTTCTGTACGCAACACAGCTATATGTGCATAGAGAAAAATCCATCCTGAGTATTTTAAATACAAAGTTTGGAAAGTAATGCTCTCCAGGTGTACTTAGGCAAATTTGTTCAATGTAGATCAACACTGTAAAATACTATAGATTAATATTAAGTCTTAAAAGATTGCTCCTATGCCAACAGGTTATATTAGCTTAATGAATTCTCTAGCACAGATGCAATGGGGGAATATTTTACGCCTTTTCTTCCACAAAGAAAGACATAATCCAAAATATCTTGAAAACCTCTGCATAAAATAGATGAGGGGATTAAGTCCATCATTAGCAAACTTGCAGATGACACCAAGTTGGGAGGGAGTGTTGACTTGCTGGAAGGCAGGAGGGCTCTGCAGAGGGACCTGGATCAGCTGGAGAGTTGGGCTGATTCCAACAGGATGAAGTTCAACAAGGCCAAGTGCCGGGTCCTGCACTTTGGCCACAACAACCCCTGCAACGCTACAGGCTGGGGACAGAGTGGCTGGAGAGCAGCCAGGTGGAAAGGGACCTGGGGGTGCTGATTGACAGGAGCTAAACATGAGCCAGCAGTGTGCCCAACTGGCCAAGAAGGCCAATGGCATCCTGGCCTGCATCAAGAACAGTGTGGCCAGCAGGAGCAGGGAAGTGATCCTTCCCCTGTACTCAGCACTGGTGAGGCCACCCCTGGAGTATTGTGTTCAGCTCTGAGCCCCTCAGTTCAGGAAGGACACTGAGGTGCTGGAGCAGGTCCAGAGAAGAGCAACCAGGCTGGTGAAGGGTCTTGAGCACACGTCCTGTGAGGGGAGGCTGGGAGAGCTGGGGTTGTTTAGTCTGGAGAAGAGGAGGCTCAGGGGTGACCTGAGCTCTCCACAGCTACCTGAAAGGAAGTTGTAGCCAGGTGGGGATTGGTCTCATCTCCCAGGCAATCAGCAGCAGCACAAGAGGACACAGGCTTAAGCTCTGCCAGGGGAGGTTTAGGTTGGATATTAGGAAGAAGTTCTTTACAGAGAAAGTGATCAGGCACTGGAATGGCCTGCCCAGAGAGGTGGTGGATTCACCATCCCTGGAGGTTTTTAAGATGAGGCTGGATGTGGCACTGAGTGCCATGGTCTAGTAATCATAGTGGGGTTGGATCAAAGGTTGGACTTGATGATCTTGGAGGTCTCTTCCAATCCAGTTAATTCTATGATTCTATGATTCTATGACTCCACCAGTCTATTTCCCTTTCACTTTCCCTAATGCTTCTCAGCCTCTGTAACTCTTCCTTGAGCTCTGCCACCACGCACAGCAAATCATTCACCTGCTCGCATCACACAGGTGCCTCTCAGCGTCCTCTGGTACTGATGCGAGGCTCAAACAGTCTGCACGGCCAGAGACCTGAATGGCTGCATCCTTCTTGGAGGGTTCTGTCAGGTGTCAACACACCCCTAGTGGTAACAGTAGCAATGGTTTTCATTTTCTTGGAAACCATTACCAGCTGTAGTTGAAATGTGATGGAAAAAAAACAAGCTCACCTGAGAGACCCAGGAGGTGGCTGTGTCCTGTTCACCCTACCTGTGCAAACTGCCGTGCCACACCCTCACTGACATGCCCTGCTCCTGTTTGCCTTGCTCCGAGTTGCTCCTGCTCCCTGGAGATGTTTATATAGCCATCTCTAGCACCTGCTAACCAGCCTGTCCCACCCCTCTCTCACCTGAGTCGGTTCCTGAGGAGCGATGAAGCCCAGGCAGGAATCCAGCCAGGAAAGTGCGAAGTGAGAACATGGGAACAAGGTGGACACCAAGGTCAGTGCAGAAGGAGGGGCAGGAGGTGCTCCAGGCACTGGAGCTGAGGCTCCTGCAGCCCATGATGCAGACCATGGTGGGGCAGCTGTGCCCCTGCAGCCCATGGAGGACCATCGGGGTGCAGAGACCCCCCTGCAGCCCATGGAGGAGCCCATGCTGGAGCAGGTGGATGCCTGAAGGAGGCTGTGACCCCGTGGGAGGCCTAAGATGGAGCAGGGTCCTGCCAGGCACCTGCAGCCCGTGGAGAGAGGAGCGCACACTACAGCAGGTTTTTCCTGGGTAGGACTTGTGGCCCCTGTGGAGGACCCACGCCAATACAGCTCATTTGGTAAGGACTGCACCCCATGGAGAGGTGACCCACGGGACAGAAATTTGTGAAGAACTGTTGCCCGAGGGATGGACTCACTCTGGAGAGGTCCATCAAAGACTGTCTCCTTGGGAGGGACCCCACAGGAGCAGGGGAAAGACTCCTCTCCCTGAGCAGCAGCAGCAGAAAACAACTGACCATAACTCTCACTCCCTGTCCCCCTGCACTGCTGGTGGGGAGGAGGGAGACCATGGAAGGAAGGAGGGGCTGGGGGAAGCCAGAGTCAACCCACTACAACCTGTTAGACTATATCCAGATACTGTGTTCAGTTTGGGGTCCTCCATAACTAAAGAGATGGACCAGCTGGAGGTACCTCACAGAGGGTCACCAAGGCAGTGGGGGGTGCTGCATTTGCCCCTTGAGGAGAAGCTGAGGGAGCAGGGCTGGGTCAGCCTGAAAAAGAGGCAGCTGCAGGGTCACTTAGCAATGTGCTCAGCACCTGCAAGGGGTGACTGAGAAGCTGGAGCTGTGCTCCTTGTGGTGGTGGTGTGTGGCAGGACAATGAGAGAAAACGCACAAGTTAAAACAAGAGAAGATAAATGTTTTCCTCACAGAGACAGCCAGACAGGGGAGCAGGTTGCCCTAAGAGACTGTGCTGTTTCTATGCAGCCCATAGCTGACCCTGCTTTGAGCCCAAGACAGGATAAAAGATCTCCTAAGGTCCATTCCAACCTGAATCTTTCAATGATTTTTCTTTGATCCTATGATAAGATACTAGTTCCACAAACCTTTCCCATAATATTAAAGTGCTATATGTCTGGAGGATCAGTGCTTCCTATGGAGCCCAATGGAACACTGGATCATTGCAACTGCATTTTAAATGTCCTTTTTCAAAATCTTGTAGGATGAAACACATACATTTCACAGAATTTAAAAGTAAAAATCACAATAAAATTTTAATACCTGAATCACATAGCCTTATTTTAAGATGAGTGAGATGACAAGTATTTAAATCCCATCATTCTTTACTGGAAACTAATTTGCTAATCCAAAAGACTTCACGGCAATAAGAAAAGAAAAAAGTAATACTTGTATGTCCACAGGCCAAACAATTCAAAGTTACTAGCTTTACTTAGAAGACATAGCAATATTTTAAGCTCCATGAAAACTTCACGGTGCAGATAAATCATGTTTGAAGTTGGAAAAGTAAATATCCTTCTTACTTTAGGGCTCAAAATACTACTTTTCTCTCTTTTTCCTAAAAATAGAAAAGGTAAATCCACATTCGATTATATTTCCACTTACACTGTTTGTTGACCTTAAATAAAATCAAAACAAACATTAAAAAAAAACAAACCACCCTTAACTCAGGAAATATTCTTAAAATGGTGTGCACCACACTATTTCAGGAATATTTACTGCCATGCAGTTTGACTCAAGCTATACAAGTATTTAAAATAAGCAACATTCACTTTATTCAACTGCCACAGATGTTAAAGTAATGTTTGCTTGAGAGCAATGTTTGAGAGTTGGATCAGTTAGATCAACACTGACATCTTAAAATATTGCAATGGATAACTAGTGGATAGCTTAGAGGAAACTGCCATTCTTCTTAAGAAAACTAGATTAGAACTTAATAATGAAAGATGAATATGTACTTAACTATCTTTCTTTCTCTGTTGAGTGAACAGCTGAAAGATGTTTGTAGCTTTGCCCTTTCTAGCATAACTGTAAACAGGATGGTAAAATCTAGATCCCATTTGTGAAACTCAGTTCCCTAAGTCTGATAATTAGAGATTTTCTTTGCATTTGAAATTTAGGATTAAAATGAGATATTAAAAAACATTATATTTTTCTTACACATGCAAAGAAATAAAGATAAAACCAAGCTTTATTAAACCCAAAAGATACAGATTTTTAAAGGTAGAAATTTTCTGAAGAAAAAGTTTTGAAAGGCTAAAACTTGTTCACGTATTAATGCATGTTTTTTGAGAGTGCTTTATCAAGTGCTGCATTTGCACTTATTTTAAGAGAAGAAATCTGTTATCATGTCAAGTACCAACATTTAAACCATGACCAGTTAGTCTTCCCTATTGATCAGAAGAGCAGTGAAAAGTGAGATAGAGATAACTTTGGTATCATGATCACTAAAATTTTACTCAGCAGTTCACTGAACCTTAGTTATTTTTGAACAT
This sequence comes from Myiozetetes cayanensis, assembly GCF_022539395.1. Lineage (NCBI taxonomy): Eukaryota > Metazoa > Chordata > Aves > Passeriformes > Tyrannidae > Myiozetetes > Myiozetetes cayanensis. The sequence continues at coordinate 84,244,209 of NW_026087742.1, read as the reverse complement.
CCCCAAATTCTACCTTCTGGAGCTGCACAGTTGATCAGGAAGCTCACAGGTGAATTGTGTTCAGATGTTTGGATACCACATTGCTCAAACAAACTCTCCGTCACCAAAATCCATACCCAAAATGCAGGGTTGGTTTTATTCTGATCAGAATCGACCTTAGAAGAGCAACAGCATATTTGTGGCATAGAGTGGTTTTACTAGCAAGAAAATAGGAGAAAAAGTCACTAAATTGTCAGGAATGAAAAGGACGACAGCTGTCTAACACATAACAGTTATTTACAATAAGTTGTGTAAATAGGATACACAGATGGTAGCAAAGAACATGACATTTGTCCTCCCACGTCCATGAATGAGAGTTCGTATGGGAAGTGCTGTTTCACAGTCTTTACATCTGAGTGCTCTCAAGCACGGATAAATAAGATATCCTACTGAAAATATTTTTGCTGTGAGTACCTTCCAAAATTATTACTATGACCAAACCAAATTCTTTCCTAAACTATTATCAGAAACCAATATTTTTTGACACTTCCAAATTATTGTTACTCCCAGAGAAGACAGAGAATATTAATTCCTCTCTGCAGGTGGCATATGAAGGGAGAGCAATGATTGAAAAATGCAACACCTGAGAATATGCACAATGCCTTCAGGATCATGCCCAGCTGACCTTACAGCTGTATTCTAATTTAGGATCTTAGGCTCATACCCTTGTCCTCTGCTCAGACGGATTTCCTCATTTATTCGGTCATCTCTCCCATATTCTTATCCCTTTAAATAGAGTTATCCAATCCATTCTTCCCTTACCAATATATCCGGCACCATGATACAGTCACAGTCAGTCAAAATTTGCTTGAAATAAAATTAGAGTATTTCCCGTAATACTCACTTTATTCTTTTGTCAGAATAAAAAGAATCACAGATAAATTATGAACCTACCACATTATGCATCATGGACACAGAGGGGTGATTGGTACTGAATTGCAATACGAGGAAGGAACATAACTTATTTTATGTTTGAAATACTATGTATCTTTATAAGCTTATAAATGCCATTCTTACAGAGAAAATTAAAATCAAGCTGTCAAGTTTATTAGCAAGTAGAAAAAAGATAATTAAGGCCCCTACAGCAATGAGAACTTCTTATGCTATGGAGCTGGAATAAAAATTTTCATGGGTAACAAAAAGATTTCTGTGCATAGTTTTCATATTCCACAGGGTGGTCTGACCTAGTAGAATGCTATATTGCAACAAACACTCTCAGACAGATGTTAGTAAAAATTAAAAAAACTGTCATGAAATGAAGCATCTAGATTAGCAGAAACATCTGCAATGTAATTTCTTTTACCTTATTCCTTGAGAAAAACAAAGCTCTGTTGATTATTCTACAGTCTTAATTGATATTAAAATCATTATGTTAACCTCTAGAAGTCATCCAGGCAACAAGACTGTAATGGCCTTATCTGACCATTTGCCAAGAGAAAGAGTTCTGTCCTGCATTTGGGTGTTTCCTTTATATTAAGCTCTTATTTATGTTTTATGTTTCTTTGTTAACTAGACTAAAATGATAATAGGCATATTATCTTTCCCTGCCTTCTACTTACTCATATATGCTTCCTCTGAGCAATTATCTTCATATCATTAACACACCTGATGTTTTCTACAGGGTCAAGACTACAAAAAAAAATTGCACTTTTCTCCAGAGGCATAACAGTCATTTGTTTGCTCTGATGTTTGCTTGTTCTGATGTTTACCCTTGACCATGTACAGCAAATACCACACTGCTCTCTATCTCCTTGTCCAAACTCCACTGAATCACAATTCCTTCCATTTCTGCCACTTAAATATTTGTCTTTGTTTCCACAGTGTAGGAAAAGTAAAAGAATTTGAGGGGAAAAGAGATATACTCACACTCATGTAAGTAAAATGAAAACTGAAAGAGATTTGGATTTAACAGTGAGTAGCAAATAGAACAGGAATTTGAGATTGGCTAGCTTAACAAAGAAAAGGCAAATAGCTCCACATTTTGTATTAAATCTCATCTTTTTTAAATGTGAAAAAATAAGAGGACTGTGCCTGGAATGTCATGTTCAGTTCTGGTTTCTGAATTACTAGAAGGATAATGAAATATTAAGGGACATCTAAGTTGGTTTTTTTCAGGAGGAAAGATTAGAACACATAAATACAGTTTGATGATAAAGTTTACATGGCGGAAAAGAGCATAATTTGGCTGGACTAATTACAAAAATGCATGAGCATCTTTAAATAAATTGCAATTCTGAGCTTGATCTTCCTAGGAGTCTCAATTTTCTTTTTGTCATAATCTAATTTTCTTTCCTTTTGAATTTGAATTATTCCAAATGAATCATCCAGTGGCAGTCATTCATTATCTGCCTTCAGATTTCTGGGGCTGGTTAAAAGCTGAATTCCTAAGTGGCTGAGTTTGGAAGGGACCACTGGGGATCACAAGAACCTTGAGGAGCACTAGCGACTGGTCTCCAGCAGGACTTTGTGCTGCTGGTCACAGCACTGGTGGCTTCTGCCTTCTCCACATTCTTTGTTGGCAGGTCATTTTCCTGACCAGTGAGGCTCACATGTCCCTATTCTTCCTTTTGCTGCTGATACACCAGTAGAAGATCCTTTTAGTTGCCCTACCACCACATCTAACAGATTGAAATGTAAAAATACTTTCATGGTCTAAATCTGTCACAGTAATGTATATTCTAAGGGGCATGTGAATCATTTTATTTCAGTGGAGCATAATGAATAATGAAAAAAAGGTCACAAGGTCCAGAAACAGCAAGTTGAATTCATAGCAACCAAGAGATCTTTTCTTATAGACAATCTTGCTCTTCCCCTTGTGAGCACTGTTCAGACAGAAATGGTTTTTACATGTGTTGATGGGTAATGTCTGTCTTTTCTACCTTCATTTCTCCCCTCCCTTGCTTTGTCTTGACAAAGTACAGCTATCATACTCTACCCTATACTCCCTACTGAAGTTTGTTGAGGGAGTTGGGAGCTCGCTGAAGGGTGCTGTACAAGTTAAGGGCTTATTAAGCCAGAGTGAAGACAATTATGGAATAAAGCATAAGAGTTCCTTGACATGTGTACTGGTGTCTTTGTCCAGCCTGACAAGAATTTATAATGAACAGCACCCCTTCAATGGGTCGTGACACTGGTCATGTCCAGCGGTCTGGAAGATAAGACCTGCACTCAGGTCTTAGAGCAGATAGGACTCTTGATCTAAGGAAAGAAACAATTAGATGTTCTGAAGGAGGGAGCTTCCCCAGGAGGATAGAGAGATATTCTGAAAGGCTGTAGCATTCGTGATCATGCATTCACGTGTCCCCCTAGCACAAGATTTCTTCTGATGAAGGCACTCCAGGGAGAAGTACATCAACCTTGTAAGGCCACAAGCATTTCCTGTACAGAAATATTTGAGAGGGACAGAACACTACCAGCACAGGTTGCAATAAAGAAATCATAGCAAAAGGCAGCCAGCAGAGGGTCATCATCTCCCACCACACATGGGATCCATGATTTTTCTCTGATGACTCAAAGGGTTTTGCAAGATGAGAGAGTAACAATCTGTGTCTATACTGGGAGAAGTACTGCAGAGGACTCTCAATAGGTATGCGAAACCTATTGAGTCATCCTGGGCAAACAGGGAAGAAATGCAGAAAATTCACTTAATGCCTTGAGACAACCTTCATAAATAAAAGAAGGATCAAAATCCTCAAGGGATATATGTAATACCTCTTAATGTCAGAAGAAGCTTCAAAAAAGAGTGTGTTTGGGCACATTTGACTGAAACAAATATTTTCTAACACAAATTGTGAAGGAGCTCATGATCTGCCTGCTCAGTCATTGAGAGGCAGCCAGCAAAAGTGGGCTTTTATGTTCTTTCTTCTAATTAACATCCATTGCTATCTTCCTGCAACCACTATGGATTCAGTTCTCAAATCTTTATTCACAATGGCTACAGCCTTTCCCAGTAATCGTTTCCACTAAAAGCATACGTATAGAAGGCAGTTTCAGAACATCTGTGTACTGTCATCAGTCTTTCCAAAGAACACATTCCAGTAAACAGTGCTGACGAGACTAGACAGGCTTTACATTCTTGTCCCTTCAGTCAGTGTCACCGAAGCCTTAAGAACATTTCATTACAAAATCTACACAGGAGACACATTGTTAATGCTACGTACAAGTTAAATCTGCAGATGGCGAGCTAAACATCCGTGAAATATGCACAGAACAATCCAAAAGGCCATTATTGCTGTATCATCATCTTTTTTGTGCAAAGGGTTGACTTCCAAGAAGTTTGTTAGCTATCACTATGTACTACATAAGACTGCCTTTCTAAAACACATCATCAGAAGACTGGGGTTGAAGAGATAAACTGGGCTATGAGTAGCACATGCTCACAGAAAGAATTTTAGCAACAGAAGTTCGGACCACTTCTGACCACTCCTCTTTTTAGGGTTACCATTGGCTCTGTTCTAGACAATACTATATGATTACTCATATTAATAACAGAGGTTTTAAGGCTTTGAGGTAAACAATATAGAGGAAGGCCGATAAAGTTGAGAAACTAAAACAATGTAAAGAAAAAAAGAGGAAAAAAAATTTGGTGTGAACTCAACAGTATCCTTTGCCCTAAATACACAGAAAAATTAGCAAGGAATTATGTTTTAGTTAAATCAACTACACTTTAAAATTGAACTTCATGTTTAGTACTCTATTTGCCAGTTTCTGTTTACATCTTTCAACCCCAGTCTCAAAAACTGGAGCTGTTTGGAAAAATAACAACCTGCTGAATGCATTAAATACACCTTGTGCCTTAAAAACCTGCTGATGAATGACCTGCAAATAAAATCCTATTATTAAACAACAGCTACCAATTATTAATTAAACAATAATTAAGCAACAACTTGAGCTACTGCTAGCTGCTCATCACACTTTCACTCATACTTGCTTAGCAGCTGGTCAAAAGAACTACTTTTAGATAAATAGGTTTATTCATGGGATCACGAAGTAAAAATTGACTCAGTCTAAACTAGGACATTCCAGTTTTGCTTGATGATAGAACATCCACAAAAATGTGCAGATAAGAACATAGGTTTAAACTATATTTAATAGTAAAGCAGCAATTTACTATTGATACAAAACTGAAGATTGAGGGTGATCAAAGCAGGAATTTCTGAGGCTTTGTTTCTCCTGGAGCTACACTATGCTCTCATCACCTTCATGCATGTTCTATCAACATTATCTGAAAATTAAGTAATCTGACCTCTACCTGCATTTCAGTTGCCAAAACCAAATTAGGAACACAATTTTGTAGAGTATTTTGTAGACACTTTCTCCAAATTTTTCCCCTTAGAAGATTCATGGTTTGCCTAGAGAAAAAAAAAACCAGATCTAAGGTGAAAAGTTTAAAATTGTACCTGAAAAACTCCATGAAAGAGAAGCCATAACCATGCTGTTCAGCAATTCCCGCACAAACAACATTTGCAGATGCTCCAATCAGTGTTCCATTACCTGCAGTTCAGAAAACAAATACCAGTTTGTAGTTGTGCTCTGTTTCTTACTCTTCCTCTGTTTATTCTGTGCTAAAGTCTTAAGATGCTAGAAATGAGAAATACAATTACTGCTGTATAGACTTGGAAAGAAACTTACAGACAATATCTCCACATCCTATAAAGAGCTTCATGCCTTGAAATATAAACCTGGTATTAATCTCTGATTCTACATAAGCCAGAAAAATAGGGAAGGAACATAACACCAAAACAGTCTCTGTCAAAAAGACACACCAGAGACTTGTATTCAGATAAACTCCTTGATTTTTAGTTTTACATATGAGAAGGTACCATCAGATGAGTTGGAAAGAACAGACAAGATAGTTTGAGGAAGCTAAGAAAAATGGATGCATTTTTTCTTTATACAAACATGACATTGAAAATTAGTGCCTTTTTTATAGATAAACTAAAAATTTCCTGAGATTTATTTGGTTTGGGTTTTTTTACAGAAATTTAAACCAAAATAAGTGAGACAATGGAGGGGAATGGACGGATTTAAATCTCTCTGCTAAGGCAAAAGGATCACAAACTTTGCTTACCTAATCATCATGGTTTTTTAATATATAATGGAACACAATTTCATTCAGTGAACTTCATCAGATTACTTTCTACAAGTCCCCATAAGTGAGGAGCACACCAAAAAAATAATTTGCAACATTTACAATGTGCATCTATCCTCTTGGAAGAACAATACACATCTCTTCTCCTAAGCCTTTTCCAGTAATTAATTTATTTCTGTGTTTCCTCCAAAGTTTCAAGAATTTAGCAATGTAGAAGAGTCAGGTATTCAGAGCTCAGAAAGACTGACCCATTTTTCTAGATCTTTCGCATGAGTCATACCTCAGACTTAAGATTTGCTGCATACTTGACTTCCACAAAACAGATGGCTTCAGCAAATGTTTCTGATCTAAGGCACGACTCAGGAAGTGACAGTGACTCCTACATTCTGTTCTTTAACTGAAATTTTGAACAAAGGAGGTAACAACCTAGGAGATTTTTTTTTTTATATATTGTGGCAAGTCATCTCTTTTGCCATACACCACTACATTAACAATCCATTATTCTAAGCAGAAGCTTTCCTTTGCTCCCATTGTCATACAGTTACTTTTCTCACTTTGGTTCTGTTAAAAATTTCAGCACCATGGAAACTCTTTTGGTCTGACTTAGAGAGAAACAGGTGCAATTAATGTCCCAGTTAATTGTTTTGACTTGGTAAATGTTTCAGGTCACTCAGAGATCAGTTTACTGAAGACTACCACAGAATACTGGGTCCTGCCCTTTGGCCACAACAACCCCCTGCAGTGCTACAGGCTCGGCACAGAGTGGCTGGAGAGCAGCCAGGTGGAAAGGGACCTGGGGGTGCTGATTGACAGGAGGCTGAACATGAGCCAGCAGTGTGCCCAGGTGGCCAAGAAGGCCAATGGCATTCTGCTGGATCAGGAACAGTGTGGCCAGCAGGAGCAGGGAAGTGATCCTTCCCCTGTACTCAGCACTGGTGAGGCCACACCTTGAGTATTGTGTTCAGTTCTGGGCCCCTCAGTTCAGGAAGGACATTGAGGTGCTGGAGCAGGTCCAGAGAAGAGCAACCAGGCTGGTGAAGGGACTCGAGGGCTGAGGGAGCTGGGGTTATTTAGCCTGGAGAAGAGGAGGCTCAGGGGAGACCTCATCACTCTCTACAACTCCCTGAAAGGAGGTTGTAGCCAGGTGGGGGTTGGTCTCGTCTCCCAGGCAATCAGCAGTAGGACAAGAGGGAACGGGCTTAAGCTCTGCCAGGGGAGGTTTAGGTTGGATATTAGAAAGAAGTTCTTTACAGAGAGAGTGATCACTCATTGGAATGGCCTGCCTGGAGAGGTGGTGGATTCACCATCCCTGGAGGTTTCTAAGATGAGGCTGGATGTGGCACTGAGTGCCATGATCTAGTAATCACAGTGGGGTTGGATCAAAGGTTGGACTTGATGATCTCGGAGGTCTCTTCCAACCCAGTTAATTCTATGATTCTTTGAATAAAGGCAGGAGTATTATACCCCAAGTATTCACATAGGGTACCCATATGGCCTTCTGCACCTGAAAATCCAAAGAAAATTAGCAGATGTCCAAAAATATTCTTAAAAAATAATAGAAAACTCTTAAAGTCAAGTAAAATTATGTGCTATAGTTCAGATAGTTTTGACTCGTCATTCTAGGGACAAAGAAACAACTCTGAGAATAAAACTAGACCCCCAAAAGTCACTCAGGACTTTTTTTCTATTATTATTATTTTTAGTTGATTTCCTGAGAGCCAAAGCTTTCCAATAAAAAGCCCAAGTATGGCGAAGATTTTTCCAGCTGAGTCTGAAGAGAAAGCATGATCCTTATTTACTCCAAGATGGTCAATTATCAGCACAAAATAGACAGCAAACTGAGATTTTCATCCTGGAGTAGAGATCTAAATAAGAGTATCTGTTGTCTCAGTTGAGTGATCTAAGCAACACCTATTAAGAACAAGAGACTGGTTTTATTTTCTCATCAGCAGCCTCAAACAGCTCTTGAGTAGATGCCACTATGAAAGAAGAAAGAAGATGAAAATTTCTTGAGATGAGAAAAACATTCCACTCCACTCCCTGCAATCCCAAATAGACATTTTATTCCATATATTTACTTGTACCTCTATTTTTTTTTATTCCTATTTTTTTCTGTTCCGCCAGGATCTATGCTATGTGAGCCGCTTCCTACTTGCTCTGTTTTTAAGGCTTTGACATTGGGAAGGAGCTGAAGCTCATTGCAGAGGTCTTGTCTGTCTACGAGGAGTTCTGTTGAAGCACATCAATACAAGGATGTATCCTTAGTGATCATAAAAGTACTGTGATCATTCTTGTGAGACATCAAGGGCTATTTGTGAGCTTGGCTTCTTATCATACACAGTGAATCACTCCTCACACGTACGCACATGAGCTTCAGGTGTGGAGAAAAAAGGATGACTAAGCTTACTAGAGGAACAGAAACCTTTAAAAAATAATGTCTAGCACTGGTCATTAGAAATGGCACAGCTCATTTCCCTTGCCCTGTCTTTACCTCAAAGTATATCTTGATTACTTTAACGTGTGATTAAAAATATTAAATTGAACATGGAATAACAGGGCTCCTGGCAGTTACTGGCATGAGAAAGCCAAGACACAAAGCATGTGGCTTAATGTGAAAACAGAACAAATGAATACAGCTGATGTTATTAGAGAAGTCAGGCAGGAACACTTTAGGAATTTTCAATTCCGAAGTAATCACTAGTCTACAGCCGCCAAACATTTCATAAGAGGTTTCTGCTCTATGTGTAGCAAAATCAGTCATCACTCTCAGAATAATATCACTGTAAACAAGGAACGTAGCTCTGGCTTCAAATTAAAGTAAGGGAACTGAAACTGCACTTGTCCCACGGCTGTGAGTAGATACAGTTGAGATCTCCAAACAGCACGCACTCTCCTATACTGTATATGGGCTCTAGTAATGCCTTCACATAATGAAGTATTACGGAAAGAGTTTCTGCTTCAGCAGTGAGTTGATTTCCCCAAGTAGATTTCACTTGAGGAGAAATCGTCACCTTAAATGTTATCTGAGGGGAGCAGCATTTCTTTTTCATTTGTTTGGAGCGTATGTGCAGTTTAATTAGGTACCGGCTCAGCGGGCTTCAAAGAACTACACTGAAATTAACAACAGAGGCAAACTTTTGTTTCACCTCCCAGGAACATCTGTCTCCATGGCACAGGTTTAAGTCAGCAGTGAAACAGCAACACTATGACCTCAGAATCATGCAAAATTCAAGACTAGGTTAATGTATGCAGAAACCTACACCTGTTAAATTCATTCAAATTGGTGCAAATTAAGAATAGGCATTTTTTAGGACTGTACCCAATCTTGACTTCACCTTCACATCATCTGCAATCTTAAGAACAATTCAGCTTAAAAAGACTCCTCCTTGCTTGTTTGCATGATCAAAACAAAACAACACATGGGTGAACTGTATCAAACAATAATATTGCAATAACCAATCTGTTTTGATTACTCCTATTGTACCTTTTTTGTTGACTCCTACTGTAACTCATCCTTTATTGGAAGGCAGATAGTTATTAAGTAACTTGATTCACTACAATGAATATGTTATTTTTGTAATATCAATAGCATGTGATATGTATGAGGTTAGCAGCACATTTTATCCTGAATATCTATTCTCCCTTTTATTCTTGATAGACTACATGCACTGTTGTCAACACTAACTATGCTTAATAGTTCATAAGCATGAAATCAAGAGAGATCTTTTTCTTAATGAAAAAAATTATAATTCTCACTTTGAAGTGTGATCATAGATTGATACAGATGCTTAAACACATGCTGCTGCCTAAGCTACAGAGGAGAAAATTCCAGAGGAATCCTCACAGATCCTATGCATTTTTCCATGGAACTGCTCTAGCTTTGCACAATCATTGCAGAAACACAGTAGAAAGTTCTGCTTCTGTCTAGAAAAGGTGACATAAAAGTTTCTCTCTGGTATTTCTCAAGGCAAATTACTTCGAATATATTTAGGTAATGTGAAATCAGCTGCAAGTATGAGGCAATATTCAACAGTTTTAGTTAAGGATAAATCTATCAAGAAATATCCAAGCCCCACACATAAAAAAGTGCCTTTGCATCTCCAGCTAACTTAGAGCTACAAGCAGGAAGATGTTGACAAGGTTTGCTAAGGTGATTTGATACCTGCACTACCCACCAGCCCTGCCTCTTCTAGACTTCTGCTTCCATTTGCAGCTACTTCTTTGCAAACCCAGTGCTGAGCTATTACCCTCTGCTACATCACTCCTTCAGAGGCTGCCAAATGCGAACCCAAAGCCTGCACACCACACAGAATGCCTTGGGCCCAGACAGCCTCTGCCCAGTAACCAGAGTTTGCCCAAGTCTCGCTGTAACCTGCAATGCACTCAAAATCAATGCTAGGAGAACCGATAAGGGTTACTGAAGGAAGTATCTGGGAAATCAGATTAGAAGCACAACAAGAAAAGGGAGAGAGTTTGCAGCAATAACGTGCTTCCTCTTACTTTAAGCCTCATTCTCAGCTGTTGATTTTCACTTGTCAGCAGCACATTTGTTATATCTAAATATTCTTAGTTCTCAGGAGTCCCTTTGGTATTTCCTCCATCAAGAGCAAGCCTAACCTTTGTGTTTGCTGCATTAATGTGTTTGCCTGGAGAATCACCTCAAAGTGCCTGGCAGGATTAGTATTTATTGCTCAAAGCACTGAAAAATCAAAAGGAAGGGATTATCACTAATAAAGCCGTTTGACCTAGCGTGAGCAGCCTTCATAAACAATAACTTTCTCGAATATAAAGGAGATAATACCTTGGGTAACAGCAAGCTAAAAAGTGGGTGGCTTAACAAAAAGTTTTGTTTTGCTGTGAGAATCACAGACCACTTTCCTTCCACATGCTCTGATGGTGGAGAACAAACTCTACCTCTGCTCATCTTTCTGCATTTTATCTTCCCTATATTTCTGGCCAGCTAGTGCAAAAGCAAAAAGACTACCCTATTTTCATGCCAACAAAAGTCCTGAAAAGAGCTTTACCCTGGCCTTTGGAAGACATCTGTGACAGGCCCAGTTTTACACAGCACAGCTGTTCTCACTGCTCTGCCCAGACAAGGGGTCTCTTTCTGAAACCAGGAGTTTGCTACAAAGTCATGAATAATTTTCAGGTGAGGATTCTCAGCCCTGCTTTTACTGTAATCAAGCCATCTCATTACAGCATAAAAGCGAAACTTACTGAAGGAAGCCAGCTCCTTCCTTGCAATCCATTTTTAAAAGAAAATTCTGTGCAATCTCCCGTATAATCAACATCATTAAATAAAGGTAGACTGATGTGACTGGCTTCCTTTCCATACCATATTCCATTTCTCTACTTAAAGTATAGATTGAGCAAATGTAACAAGTCTGCCAAAATGAACACTGACCGGTTCTGTGAGTTCTGGTTTTGATTAGCTTTATAGGAGACAGCCTTCATAGCTTTCACAAATTTTCAGTTTCACATAAAAGTAATCCAGATTTGCCTCATTAAAAAAAGCCATTTATATTCATCTGTTAAGTGTCCACAAGTCTTTAATATGTTCTAATAATATGCAAGTCTCTAATACCTTAATATTTTTTTATGTGTAAAAATTAACAAGCCCTGGATTATCGAAATTTGCAGTCAATAAAGAACAGAATTAAGGCCGTTAGAAGTCGCTAGCAGTTCCAGTCAAGACAGGCATGCATGAAGTCATTCAATACTGTTATTTGAGATAGCCTGCAGTCTTATGATACCAACATTTTTTTTTTTACTGATTTGGAAACTTTTTGAATCGTATGTTTCTACATAAATTCATAAACATGTACATTATAGAAAAAAAAATCATAGAATGTGGACGAAAATTTTGCATTAACTTATTCAAAAAGTTCACTGAACGGCATTCAACCCAGTGCTTTTAATGAGGTAAAATTTACCATTTTTTATCACCACCACAACACCACCAAAAGGAGTGCTATTAGTTATATAGTTACTATAAGCATTGCACTAGTCAATGCTTATTGCTTCTTTTTTGCTATGAGAGGAAAAGATGAAATTTAAATTTTTCATTTTTCTACCAAAAGTGTGAAATAAATAAGGTGAGTTGCTGAAAACATCCTGCACTTATTACTTTACTGACATAAAGAAATCAATAAGCTTCTGTCAAATCCAGACATCTGTAAAAGATACATAAGACCTGAGGTGACCACTAAAGCCACTTCCCAAAGTCAGCCTACCCAGTATAAGTGTAAAAAAAACTAGTACAGTGATGGATAATGTCATCAGTGTACTCTGACAGGCCGTCCCCCCATGCCCTGAGACACATATTCAAATAGGTTCCATTTAAAGCTTTTAATGTTGCACACAAGTCCCGGTTTGCACATATTTTATCTTGGACTTTTAGATTCAGAGACTAAAACTATGTCAACTCAATTTCACAGCTTTGCCACATGTGATGCTATTAGGGACCAAATATTGAAAAATTGTTTAATGTGTAGAAACCAGGCATAAAAGTACATTATTCAACTTTATCATAACTTACTTTGAAGCTAAGCAGCACACAAAAAATATTCCTAAAATAAAAATATGTGTCACTCCATTTTCAAATATCTAGCTGCTTTAAATTCAGATTCTGCCTTGAATCACGCTGACTTTCAGTCAGAGCCTACCTGTTATGATTTGCTATAGTTCAAGTGCCTTGTTTAAAACAGTTTCACAACTTCTTCTGGTGCCTCTCTTTGCTTTAGGTGTGCTACCTGCAACTGTCCTGGAGAGATTTATTAATATATACATTAAAAAAATATCTGGAGCATGATTATAACTTTCCTTCATGTCATACAGAGTGTCTGACTCCTCAGTATAAATCAATATGAATATTGCAAACCAAGATTATTTTTTCTCCTCACAGTGCAGAAGAGGGGTGCCTGGAAAGCATCTCCAGAAGAAGGAAAGCAGATAGTCCAGTATTATCTCCTGCACTTAAGTGTTTTGTAGCTTGCCATAGTTTCCCTGCCTTGTTCTGTCTGATAGTCCAAGCGTTATCTTCTAACTAAATACACCTCTTCTGCTGACATGTATTCAGAGTCTGTATCCTCATATTGCAGCAACTCACCAACACAACATAATGAGGTTGTCTTTTTCACATAATTCTGAAAACAGAAGTGGCCAAGGCTTCTGGAAAAATCTTCTGTAATTTATGATAAAGAAGTGTACAAAGCAAATAAAGAAAATTAAACACATTTCCACCTATACTGTGTGAGATCTTCCAATGCCAGTTCCAATCACTATCCTATCTCTAATTTGCAGAACTTTATAGCTTACAGTTATTTTATACAGATTTAAAACCATTAATAGAAGCAGTAATGCTAGCACTATAACCCAAGTGATTTTGATGTTTACTAGAATTTTTTTTCTAAATTAGTATTATATATAGATCTCTTTATTTCCATTTTAAAATGTAAGATTTACCATCCAAACTATAAATCCTCATCAGTACAGTTGAAACAGGATCTATTAGCCCATATACTTAATATTTCACCCTTAATGCCATACATACATCTATATATGTGTCTGCCAAGGTAACTCTTTCTAAACCTAGAAAAATGTACTTGCTGAGAAAAATCTACTAGTTTCAGTATAGGGGGTTATTTTCTATATTAACTCAGTGTTTTAAAACCAAACAGGTCTCTGATATTGCCTCATACAGGCAAAGTCGGTAAAATGGACACACTCAGTTTTAGTTGGTTTTACATTTTAGGTTCACAACTTTCTTCTGTATGTCTTCCAGGTCACAGAGGATAATCTTTGGTAATCTTAAAGATTAGAGAATATCCTCTAGCTGCAGGGACTCTGGTAACAAGCCTGGATCTCGCACCAAGGACTTTTCAGCACTGCTGGGCTTTAAGAATTTCACACTGAAAAAGCATGAAGATAACTCAGAGTTTGAATGTCTCAAGGGAGCTAAAAAAAACAGCAGCTGGATTTTTATAGAAGGTTTACAGATTCTGACTGTTACAGAAAACAGCAAGAGGACAGTTTGGGCTCTCAAGTATGAATAGAGTGAAAAGGTTCCTCTCGCTTATATCCAATGATGCTGTTTTTCAGATTATAACAAAACCCAAAAACTTTCAGATAACATGAATAAGCTTTTCATTAAGAATAACATGTAGTATTGCCATTTAATGGACAGTAATCAGAGTTAAATCATTTTCATCATTGCAAACATCACAGAAACAATGCAAAGTATACTCAGAAAGTAAACTAGACATTAGCGGAAAACATCCAAAACACAGGATTCTAGATGTGTACAATTTACAGATATAATGCTGCTAAAGACTACCCCGAGGTCTTTAAGGAAAAACTCTGAGAGATTTCCTAAATTTCATTTTATTTGCCTGCCTTTCAAAGTCAGAAGCAACAATGTCCCTTTCCTTTTGAAAGATTGCTCTAATTCCTTATAACACACCTTATAACCCTTTGATTTGGATTGAGTTTTATATCTATAAAAAAAACCCTTATCTAAATCAGGAGTATCTCACCCATAAGACAGGAAACTAAGCCCTAGGATTTCTTGTCATTGAAAGACTCCTTTAGAAACAACGGCAACTTTCAATATCCATGTCCTGGTTAAAATCAAGCTAAAGTAGGTAGATTGTCTCCACCAAAAGATTTTCCTAGAGTTTCAATTACACATTTTATACAACAGTTAAATTAAAAACCAAAGCTGAATAGTGCTCCTCTTAAATAATGGCTATGTTTTTATACCATTTTTATAGACTTCTTTAATCTTTCATGTTGAAAAGTGTTATACAAACTTGATCTATTGTAACTATAAAAGAACTTCAAAGTAGCTACATTTTTCATAATACTAATTATCATATATTTATGATACATTTTATATTTTATTGAAGGATATCACTTTTTCCTCATACTGCAAAGAAAGAGGGTTGGTTTATGAGTATAAACAATATTTCTAGCTTTATATCTTTAGTGTGCCTGAAGCTTTAAAACTAGTTTAGGATTTTATTGAGCAGAATCAGCAGGGAATAATGAATCAGTGACACTCGACTGTGCAAGGCCCCATCTGCACCAGGGACCCAAGGAGGGGTGCTGAGAGGCAGAATAGCTACAACACTGGACCACAGAGAGAAATCCCACTGTTTAGCTACACTGTGGGATAGCTGTAATAGCTATAATTAGCACATGTCCTGTGGATAATGAATTTTCTTCACACCTGTGTTTTGACCCTGTAAGGTTAGAAGAAAAGTCCCAGCAATCCTCTCTTCCTACCTCCTGTCTTGATGCAGAGCCTACAGTTGAGTAGTATGTCCAGAACAGCGCAGCTGTATGCATCCTAGAGACTGCCTATTTCTGCAGAACTGTGAAAATGATGACTTTCAGATGTTGTCCTTCAAGAAAATCCACAGAGAAGGAAAATTGTGCAAAAACTATACACTGGAGAAAATGCCCCCTCTGGACCATAGAAGGGGTTTTGCAGCAGTTTTTGCACTTTTCTGTGCTAGCACCTGTGATCTCAGAAGGTAGGCGCTTCAGATTTAATTTGATTTTTTTTTCAAAAGCATTCTGTTTATAAATAATGGGGGGAAAAAAAGAAAGAGATAAGAAGCCAATTAAATGCCAGCTCTTTAAATGTCAAGTGTAGAACAGCCCTTCAGATAATGTTTTAGCTATAACCTCTTTAGCTCAGTACATAATCTAGTTCTACACAATAGAACTATCTTAACAGGTGAATTTCTGACTGTACACTTACTCAATTTAAGTTGAATCCTTATTTCATGCTATTTTAAAACTCATGAGTCAATAGAAAAAGTGCAATTAAAGTTCTTCTTGTTCTGAAATTGCTGTAGCTAGCAACCTTCACTTGCTCTCCAGAATTTCAGAGCACCATTCCCTAGACACTATTGGAACGTCTACCTAAAATTCAGTCTCCAAGTGTCATAATTCTATCATGCACTAAAATAGGAAGCATTAATGAATGAAGCTTTATCCAGTGTCCTCTCTTGCAAAAGAAATACAGATACAGATTCATCAGAACACCACAGAAATTCCTTCCTTGTTTGCTTCCTTTAATACCTTTTAGATTTCCTGTTTTCTTTCCCTTCATTGTCAAAATGTAATTGAAATACTGGCACATCACACATAAAAAAACCTTTATGAGCAACATAATTTTTCTAGATACTTAATCAGCCTGACCACTAATGCCCAGACAGATGTGAATTAATAGGGTTGTTCAGAATTCAGAAGATTTGACCAGTCAAAAGGCCTAAAAGTCTGAATTCATTTGACCTTGTCTTTGGGAGCACCCCTCAATCACATGAGGGGCTCCAATGTGCTCAACAGAGAGCATCTGGCAATTTCAGTGGATGAATAAACATCTCGAACATTCCGGTATCCCCATCATCAAACAGGGAGGCTGGGGCAAACAAAAATCTAAATTTCTAGAACCAGATCCCCTAGAAAATTATCATGTTTATTTCTTAACCTTGTGTGATTGACCTGACCTGAACAAGAAAACTTCTGCCAAAGACAACAGCCGAACTCCAAGGAATATTCAAAGAATTCAAAATTGTGATTCTCACCAGGAACTGCTCATGGTTATCACTGTGCTTGGCTTCCTTGATTAAGAGCCAGAATTTTTGATCCCTTCTCACCTTCAGAGACACATTTTACAGAACAAGGAGCACCTAAGCAGTATTTCATTAGTCCTTGTGTCTGAGCCCAAAGCCATGAAAGACACAAATTTAACAGCAGCAGCTCTCTTTTGGGAGACAATGACAACAATGTGGCAGTTATACCATCAAAGGTCTTTTCATCTTATTTGAAACTGACTCTATTCTTCCAGGACAACAGCTAAAGCAATGAAGGAAAATTACTGTCCTTTCTCATCCTATTATCTTCCAAACCTGTAGCTGCCTGTGCACTTTGTGACAATAGGAGAAAAGTAATTGCAACCACTAGAAATTTTTTAGGAGAAAATGCTGCATGGCATTTTCCAAGACAGACACTAGTGCTGACACTCCTTTTACAGACACATAAGCAGTGTTTACCCTGAACTCCAGGAATGCTATCAAATTACCAGAAATTAAGTATTGCATTATGTAGTAAACAGCTAACCCTAAAATATGTGGTTATAATGTGTTATTACATCAGACTCCTCTACAAAATGTCTTGTTTATCCAAGTTCCTTTGGTTGCATAAACAGTGATAAGATCCAATTTTTGCCCTAAGTAGCAGGTAGCAATGATATCATTTTCATCTACTCCCTCCAGAATGGGATTAGTCTTCCTTGAGGATTCTTTCACACGACTTCAGAGCTGATAAGAATTCTCTTTTGGAAATAGTTTTTAAAAGCTATCAACACTTCCTTTTTAGAAAAAATAAAAGCCCCTTTCCCCTACCTTTTAGGACTACATCTTCTGAACATAAAGCTTTTCCACACTTTTTATTCTCCAGCAATAAGCTCCTGTCCATTAGCTTTTTGTTTTGACAATGGAAAATCAGAAGCATATTAAATTTCAGGCTAACACCACAAATGTTCAGCTTTATCCTAATAGATGACAGTCTGAAGAGTTTAGGCTTTTGTTAATAATGATATAACTATTTATCCAAATATTTGTATGGAGCATACCTAGGCATCTCCTATGGATCTCTAATCTCTTTAATTCAAATAATTCTCATGGTAATGTTTATTTTTTTACTTCTGTCTCATACTGCATACACACAGAAGTCTCTTAAAATTCACCCCTCCAACAAATCAAATTAAGGGAAGCTGGGTTAAGACGATAGCAGATACTGGAGGAAAATCAGCTGAGACTTGTTAAGGCTTCAAGGCTGGTGAAGTGCCTCCCACTGAGAATATGTCAGTATAATCTGGCTAACTTTATGCTCCTTATGCTTTTTTTTTTTAATCTGAAAATTTAATGAAATGAGAGTATGTTCAGTGATCAACAAATTCACAGAAACATAGTGTCATTTAGGTTGCAAAAGACCTCTAAGAACTTTGAGTCCCATCAAAATGCAAAGAAAGATATTATTTTTATGGCAAACATCTATATAAAGATATGCTGATTATTCAAATCCCTGGTTTTAATGAGAAACAGATTAAAGTCACAATATAATGATGAGTAATGGTGAGCATAAAGAGATATTCTTCAAATGAATAACTGCTGTTTGGTATAAATTGTCCTGAAATTGCAACATGCTTTTAAAATTCAATCTGTAAATTACATCACTATAATCTTTGTTAGGTATTAAGGTCACTTGTACTAGCAATCACTTAGCTAAATAAACAAACCAGAACTTGTATTACACGCAAAACTGGTTTTAGTTTTAATCCCTGTAAAGTCAAGGAAACTATTTGGAGAGGTATGAAGGGAAAGAAGGCATGAATCCAGGGTGAAACAACATTTTACCCATTTTAGCTTTATATAAACTAACTACCTAAATATTTAGGGATCAAAACACAGCCCAACACAATATAATTAGCATTAAAATTCTAAGTAGTAAAAAAAAAATAATACTAACTTTATTTCTCATTAAAACCTTACACACTTTAATTGCACTTAGTGGATCTGTTATTTGGAAATGTTGTGCTGTAATACCTTCACAAGCCATTAGCAAAATGTCAAAAAAACCCTGTAAATATTAATTTGAAAACTACTGGATGGCTTTTCTCTCTTATTGTTATAACAGAGAGGAAATCCTGGGCCTACAAAATATAAATGCCATATTTTTAATTAAAAAAAAAACTGATGGAATCAACTAATGCACTGACAAAACACAAAATCCCAGTTTACACCAAGATGGGCACTAAAAGAATGACTTGTAATTTCATTATTAGAGGTGCATTTCCCAAAGACTTCAAAAGGACTTTCCTTTGAATGAGGAGTGAAAAAGGTCAGAAAACGGATACTCAAATCATTTCTGTAAGCCAGCCAGAAAACCTCTCAGTAACTTCAGCAGACTTTGAATCAAGCATTCAGATCTCAGCTATTATATAGTTTCTGCATCTTTTCAATGAGCAATGATGGCTCTCTGTTCCAAAATCTAAATGTATCTTTGTCTTTTCTCTTCATAAAAGATCAGAACCCTATAAGCACCATCTGGACTGCTTCTCTGTGTGTCTGTAGATTATGCAGATACAGACTTCAAAAACAGACTGCAAAAATCCTATTGCAGCAGCAACAACTGGGATCCTTATCCAGGAGTGCTTTGAAGTCAAAAGGAGCTGGATCAGGCCCTCCATATGCTCTGCACAGTAAAATGACTGAACCTATCGTGCCAGTTTACCCATGTTATAATTGCATGGCTATTACCTTATGTCAGCTTTCTCACATAAACTCTTACCTCCAAGGCACGCACCCATGGCCAGTGAGAAGATTAATGGTTTCATAGGTAGGTTAACATCTGGATCTTTACTCAGGTTGAGAAGCACAGGAATCTGTGGTTTAAGAAGAAAAGATGGAGAGAATCACGAGACATTATCCAACCATCAGCACAATATAAATAAAGTTCATTAAAGGAAACAACTTAAACTACCGGTAAGTCCAAAGAGTAACTTGAGGGGGAGGGGTTGTTGGGGATTTCTTGGGCAGTCTTTTTGTTGTTGAAGTTGTTTTTCTTAATTAGTCTCTTTGCATCATATGTTTGATCTAGGCTCACTTTTCCCCACTGACTGTGCTAGTCCCACAAGCCAAGGAGAAGGTATCGACATTAAGCCAAGCCTTGACACAAGTACTGCTACCAGAACTGAGACTGTCTTAAGGCTTCAAGTGTCTTCCATTAGATCCTTCTTGTTCTACAGGGAACTGACAGTAACTATAAATCAATTCCCCTTTCATTTCTTGAAGCCTAGAGGACCAAGAGGTATCTCCTCTTCTTGCTGGAGAGGGTAGTAAATGATGCCCAAACCTTCACAGCAAAGTGGCTGTAGATCATGTATTGCTAACTAAAAAAATTCTGAATCCTGGTTATAATCCAAAGGATTTGATGTGTTAGGGAAAAAATGAAAAAGGGCCATGTGGCAGGCTTCTAAATTCATAAGCACATATGAGTTATTTTTCTTCTTATTCCAACATTATATTTACCAGAGAATCTAGATTTAATTCACTGGAAAATATTTGCAGGTGGTTTGAAGCCAGACAACAATTAACCATCATGCAGCTTCCATCTTGTACTCCCCCCTCGCCTTAGGGGGTGAAGGGAGAATCAGAAAAAAACATTAAACCTTGTGGGTTGAGATAAAAAACAGCTTAATAATTGAAACAAAAGAAAATATAATCATAATTAATTATAATCATAGTAAACAACAATTATTATAATAACAATAATAACAATAGTAATTAAAAGGGGAGATAGAGATAGAGAAAGGAATAAGACCCAAGATAAATAAGTGATGCACAATACAATTGCTCACTATGTGCTGACTGATACCCAGCCTGCCTCCTGGCAGCAATCGGTGACACCTGGCCAACCCCCACAGTTGTCATACTGAGCATGACTTTCTGTGGTATGGAATACCCCTTGGCCAGCTGGGGTCAGCTGTCCTGGTTATCTCCCCTCACCCACCACCCAGCTCCTTGTGCATCTGCTCCCTGATAGAGCAGGGGAAATTGAACAGTCCTTGACTTGGAATAAGCACTACTTAGCAACAACCAAAACATCAATGTGTTATCAACATTATTGTTATAGTAAATCCAAAGCACAGCACTGCAGCAGCTACTACTAAGAAGAAAACTAATTCTCTGCCAGCCAAAACCAGAAGAGCAAGTTTTATGAATTTCATTTAAACACTTTAGCAAACAAAATAAAATAAACTCCCTGAAAAGTGAAATGAGGTTTTCAGGGAGACATAATAGACTTCATTAGGCAACTGGTATAGAGCCCAGAAATATAGCAGGCAGGTTTTCTAGTAGCACCAGATCTAAGCCAGTAACATCCTTCAAAGCTAAACAACTTTCACCTTAGTTAGGAAGAAATGGTTTGAGTGCAAGGCAATTTTGTAACCACTTGGTTTGAAAGAAAGGTGTAATCAGTACCTGTAGAGAAAAGGTCATTAGCAAGGGGAGAGGTGACAATACTGTTCTCCTGTTTTTAACATGTACAGAAGTCCATGGAACCAAAAGGGAAACAGAAAGAATAAGCAAATGTCAAACAGCAAGTGATCAAGAAGGAAGAGATTTGTGGAAATAACTGTGATATGCCTTGAAATTAATGCTTTCTCATAGTCTAGGAGTTTCAGTAGTGAATAGAGTTATGACTTCTAATCCTCCAATTTGTCATTTTAATGTATTTCACAGGTCCCCCTCAAGAGGTATGATCTCAGAGATGGAACAGCTGCTTCCTGAAAAATGCTTTCACTTTGATAGCTGAATGATGCTCACCTTTATTGACTGTGCACGTTCTTTTGGTATGGAGAAATATATAGGATTTATAAAGAATTCCAACCCTTTCCCCATTCCTCCCACCAGTGACGTTACTCATCCCTCAGAAATCCTCTAACTGATTAACCTAGATAGTTAATGTCTAAACAATTATTCTTGAATTTTACATTGCCTGAAGATGCCTATTTCTGTTTTAAGGCCTAAAGAAGGCTCAGCATGCTCAACATCTTGTTGTTGTCTGTTTTATTTCCATGAAACATTAATGAAAGATGTCATTTCTCCCCACAAACTTTATTTCTCCTGAACCATCACTGCTTGAACATAACATGCAATCCAAAGTGAACCTATATTTATTTCAAAGCAATTTTGTGTTTCAATATTAAAAAAAAAAAAAAATTAACAACAAATGTTAAAAATCACAGGATATGCCATCTTCCTCAATCTAATTAGAGAATTTTCCCCTACTATATAATTTTGAGCAGAGAACCAAACTGAACTATTTAGTTTCTCAGATTTATTTGCAAGTATCCTGAGGTACTATAGTAACTTACTTGTTGCAGGACACAATTCCCAACTGTGCAGACTAGCAACACCTTTTTGGTTTAGACTCCACCTTGTACATGTCCCCGCAGCACAGAGAAGGTGATTATGCAGAGGAAATTAAAATGATAAACCTATTTTCTTGCTGTTGAGGTCAGTCTTAAAGCTGTTGCCAGATAGCTCCCAAGTGCAGAGCAAGTAATGCCATTTTCACACCTGACCAATGAGAGTTTTCAGAAAGCAGAGCCCTGTGGCCCCTCCAAGAGTAGCACTGTGAAGGACAGGGGAAGCAAGATGCTAAACAGAGATCCTAGACATAAAGTCTGTGAGGTAATTCTCTGCTAGGGAATTTGCAACCACATATGCATAATAGTGCCATCAGAAAATTTGGTTCTCTAATGAAGGAACTCAGTGTCAGGAGCTCTCAATGTCCTGTAAATTTCTATTGACTGAAGACGCAGGAACCCCCTTGAAGAAAATCAAAAGGACCCCCTTGAGCAAAGATTTCAACTCACATGTGTGTTCTTTCAGAGACACATTGCAATATACCAGGAGAAGGTGCAATTTTGTACTGCGCTTGAATCTCCATTTCTTATTTTTTTTCTTCAAACCCAACAATGTATTTTAGGAGTCCAAATACGCACTTAATCCACATTGGTTTTATTGTTCTCTCCTTGCCATAACACTGCTTTTCTTCCACTTAGAAATACTGTGAATTCTTTTTGAAAGACTTGACAATAATTAATCATCTGTCAAAATTATCATCGGTGATGTTATGCTCCTAAGTGCATCAACAGGCAGTAGGGCTAGATCAGGAATCTCTGCTCCCATGAATGTACATTTCTCTAGTAAGGGACAAACATTGAAACTCACCTTAGCAAGACATATTTGTGTGCACTTATAAATTTGAACATTTCCCCCATCTAAAGGAATTAATCTATACCAAAGCATAACAACTACAAGGTATAAAGGGAATGGAAGTCCCTTTTAACATGGAGATATCCTTTGTAAATAGAAGGTGTTTATAATAAGGAATGTTGCACCATGAGTTTTAGCTTTGAATAGCCAGACGAAGGTGAATGCAAAACATTCAGTTAAATTTGCAGTGTCTCAGATAGAAATATTTAATTAATCCATACTCTATACTAATTTTTTGCAAACATTATGGAATCTCCTGTGTGGCAACTTCATGCCACAGGTCTCCAAAAGTCATTGGCATCTAATTCTTCTAATTTAAAAGTAGGCATAATGCAAAGAGTTCGTCCATCCCAAGAACTATCCTACTCATAAAAATATAAAAAAATTAAGAAAATTCATCTAATCATCAAGAACTCTTGGAGACATGTTGCAAAGCAATTTAAGCTGATGGACATTTCTCATTGGCTCAGTGTTTGCATTTTAAATAGATAAGGGTCACGCACAGGGTCAGGAACCTGCCACTCTGTTTTCTCCCAAAATTACCTTTAACACTTTTTGTCACATTCATTCATGCAATTATGTGTTAGACAATACTTTTTCACTATTAGAATCACAAAACTCAGTTTAATCTACTGTTTTAATTAATCCAAGTGCTAAAAACAGAAATGCAAAATATAAAAGGTTTAGAAGGAATCTTTTCACTGTAGTTTTCTATAGTTTTGAAAACATCAATTATTTCTACAACTTTTTCCAATTTGAGTCATAATAATAGCTAGGATGCTTTGCAAATGGGGATATGGTTGGCTGTGATACATACAAATATCTTTCTCATATTGATTTGACTTATTTGGAATGCAGATTTTTTCATGGTCTTATGAAGTGCTGCCTCTCAACACTGAGGAAGCCTCATGTTTCCTTCATTATTCCCTTTTCAGGTTATGTAAACAGCACCCTTATCAATATTAGAAGGAGAAAAATAATGTCTTATCAGGAAAATATTTTCTTATTCCCTTTATTTCAGTAGCCTTACCACAATAAATCTCTGTTTGACTAGTTTGAAAACTTGCTCATTTTGCTGGAAAGTTCAGTACTGAAACACACCTCAGTGCAACTTGATTGGCAAGATTTAGGTAAAATGAGTGATGCAGCTCAATAGAGCAAAGCCAAAGCTCCTCACCCATGCTTTGCAAGACTATCTGCCTCCAAGTGTTAAAACAAACACAAAACTGCAACTGTAAGAAATAATGACTGTACTTGGAAAAAGAAGAGTGTCTCAAACACTTGATACAGAAAGGAGATAGCCATTTATCTTGATTCTATATCAGATATTATGTGTATGAGATACATAGCATATAAGCTGATGCACAAAAACAGTGCTAGTTCTACACGCTGGCACATTTGTCTATACAAATATCATAATCAAAATCATACCTTTGTGAAGAAAATGTTTGTTTACATATATATATATGTATATATATATATATATACACCATGGAAGTACATAGGGTATGTTGCAAACATAAAAAGAATAAAAATGGAAATGTAGGTATTTTTATCTTTCATACCATTTAATCTTAAATCAGTATTGCAACCTTCTAGAAATGGAACAAGATTTTATTATTGTTATAAATTTTCCACCTTCCCTAGAAAATATAATTTATTAGTAATTAATTCAGAATCAAAAAATATGATTCTACAGGACAGTGTATTTCTTTGCATCCCTCTCAGCTTTCTAACATCCTGAAAAATTAAGCTAGATGAAACAATGAAAAAGAAAGGAAGCTCAATTTTAACTTTAAATAAAGACCATGAAAAAGAGAAAACTGCAACAGTTTAGATCAGAATTATATACAGTAATTACTACAAGGTCGTTTCATCAAATGCTGTTAGTTTTCTCATAAAAATCTTTGCATTTATACTGTGGTATGCAGTCCCTTTTTGTAAAAAGAGACTGATGGTGAAGTTTGTACATCTCAGTTCATTTTCACACCTTGCTGTCACAGGATCTTTTGCAAGAATCCAAAATACCAAGGAAAGTTGAATCAAGACCTTTATCCTATTCACTTATTCTTATGATAAAACTTGTCATGAGAATGGCATTCCATCAGTCAAGAAGACGAAGAAGAACCTATAAAGACCTTCTGAAATACAAGCAGAAATGATGATTTATCTTTACTAGCTGGATGCTAGATCTGCAGAGAGGAGACCGAAGAGGAGTCTATCAGAGTCTGCTTTATCAGAGAGCATTTCCTCCTGGGCTGACAGCAGACTCAGAGAGAGTGAAGCCCCTTCAGCTATTTCTGCTTCCCAAACATAACACTTGTACAAATAATCACACTCACCCTCGTTATACAAGAAGAGTAACTTAAACAAGTTACAAGGTCCTATCCCTGCACAGTACAGTAGAAGGCATCAGGCCAAGGGGGGCTCAAGAAAGCTGGTTAATATTCAAGGATCACCTCCTCCAAGTTCAGGAACACATCCTGACAAAGAGGAAATCAGGTAAAAATTCCAGGAGGCCTATGTGGATGAAAAAGGAGCTTCTGGACAAACTCAAACACAAAAAAGAAGCCCAGGAGTGGAAGCAAGGACAGGCAAACACAGAGAGATTGTACAAGCAGCCAGGGATCAGATTAGGAAAACTAAAGCCCTGACAGAATTAAATCTGGCCAGGGATGCCAAAGGCAACAAAAAAAGCTGCTACAGGTACATCAGTGATAAAAGGAAGACTAGGGAAAAACTGGGCCCTTTCCAGAAGAAATAGGAGACCTGGTTATCCAGGTCATGGAAATCACTGAGGTTCTCAACAACTTTTCTGCCTTGATCTTCACCAGCAAGTGTTCCAGCCACACTGCTCAAGCAGCAGAAGGCAAAGGTAGGGACTAGGAGAATAAAGAACCACCTGCTGTAGGAAAAAGTTGTTTGATACCATCTAAGGAACCAGAAGATGTCCAAGTGCATGGGACCTGATGAAATGTATCCGCAGGTCCTGAGGGAACTGGCCAAGGAAATGACTAAGGCACTATCCTTCAAATTTGAGAAGTTGTGGCAGTCCAGTGAAGTTTCCACTGATTTTAAAAGGGAAACATAAGCCCCATTTTCAAAAAGGGAAAAAAGGAAGACCTGGAGAACTACAGGTGAGTCAGTCTCACCTTGGAACCTTGCAAATCCTCCTGGAAAGTATACTAAGGCAGAGGGAAAACAAGGAAGTGACTGATGGCATCCAACATGGCTTCAGTAAGTGCAAATGGTGCTTGGCAGATTTGGCGGCCTTCTCCCTAACTGGAGAGGCATGGATTTGATGGGTAGACCACTTGGTAGATAAGGATTTGACTGGATTGTCACACTTAAAGAGTTGTGGTCAATGGCTCAATGTCCAAGTGGAGCCCATCGACAAGTGTCATTCCTCAGGGCTCAATATTAGGACTGGTGCAATTTAACATCTGTGTCAGCAACATGTACAAAGTGTTCAAGACCAGGTTTGACAGGTCTTTAAGCAACTTAGTCTAGTGGAAAGTGTCCCTGCCCATGGCCAGAGGGTTGGAACCAGATGGTCTTTAAGGTCTCTTCCAATCCAAACCATTCCACGTTTCCATGATACTGCCCATTTTGTGTATTTGTGCAAAATGACAATGAAACAGCAATTCACACCTTTAATTTAGAGATTCATGGCTGCTCTGCACCATGGGACTTCACAACACATATTTTGCTAAGAACTGCATGTGGCAAAGATGTCTGCTGTGAAAACTACAGAGAATACACCTTAATAGAAAACAAACAATTTGTATCTTCCCAAATCGCTGATGATTGCTCTGTCTCTGCAGACAGCTACAGTCCAGTCTTACACCTTTATCAAGTGGTGAAATGAAGGACATCATAGAAAACTCCGGTAGGGCAGAAGGCAAGGAAGATTCAAAAATAAACCTGGCACTAACAGGAGATACATTAGAAACATTCAGCACTGCAAGTGAAAAGTGTCTGATACTTTAGAGTCAGTAAATAGTGGGCACAAAATTATTTACTTTCTAACAAAGACCTGTCAGAGACTAAGTCACCTTGCCAGCCAGATGGTTAACAGAAATCGTTTGTTACGCTATATTGAGGAAATAGTATTTAAACTCAGCTAAAACGGGGATTTACTGCGTTTGTATTTTTACTTCTGGTAATAAAAGAAAAATATAAACAGATGGCTCCAGCATATATAGCTGATAAAACATATCAATTAAACTAAAGAGCATACTGGTAATAAAATCATATCACCTAGAATTCTAATGGCAGAAATTCATGACTATTTAAATGACAATACTAGGAAAACCCAGGCCCTGAAAATTAATAAGTCTGCCTCTCAAGGAATGTCACTGTGAATTTAGCCTGTTGAAAAAGGAGGAGAAATATCAGAGGTTTAATAGAATGACACACTGAGCACCAATACATCATTCGTCACACTTATTCTGCAGACAAATAAAGCTGGATATGCAACATGAAAACAAGAACCCTTGCCATTCAAAAATTAGAACATGTGAAACATAATAACTGAGCTCCCGACTTATGAATTTTTTATGTACAGAACATTTTCTGGGTGTTTTTAGGAAACTCCCAAGTGTATCTATATGTATTAGATTTGCAGCTGGCAACACAGATTAGATTTGCTGCTGGCAACACAGCCTTTTACATACAGTCAGAGTTCACAGAGTTTACCAGAAGGTATTTCTCAAACTCAAAATCTGGGACACTGAAACTGTAGAAGCTGAATATTCACAAGTCCATGGGGCCTGATAGGATTCATGCTAGAGTACTGAAGTTATGGCAGAACCCCTTCTAGTCTTCTACCAGAAGTCTTGGGAATCTGGATAAGTCCCTGCTGACTTGCAAGCTTGCCAGTGTTATTCCAGTCTACAAAAAGGGCATGAAAGGAAGAACCAGAGAACTACAGAATCTCAGCTCCTGGCAAAAATATAGAGAAGGTTATACTGGGTACTCTTGAAAGGCATTTAAAGAACAATGCAATCATCAGGCACAGTCAACATGTGTTCATAAAGGCAAGTCCAGTTTAACTACTTTGATGTTCTTCTATGATAAAGTCACCCACTTAGTGGATGAAGGGAAGGTAAGAAACGTAGTTATTCTGGACTCTAGTAAAGCTTTTGATAAGTGCCCCTCACAGCATACTTCTGGACAAGCTGTCCCGGTGTGGGACAAGCAAGTTCACAGTGTGCTGGGTGAAGAACTGGCTGAAGGGCAGAGCCCAGAGGGTTGCAGTGAGTGGGGTTACATCTGACTGGTGAAAGGGCAGCAGCGATGCTCCTCAGGCTTCAGTTCTAGGGAAAGGTCTGTTCAAAATATTTATCGATGATCTGGATGCAGGAGATGAATGCACCATCAGCAAGTCTGCTGGTGACCCTAAACTGAGAGGTGCTATTGACTCTCTTGAGGAACAGGAAGTTCTGCAAGGGGATCTAGATAGATTGGAATATTGGTTTATAACTAATGGGATCAAATTTAAGGAGTCCAAATTCCAGATTCTGCACCTAGGATGGAGTAGTGCCAGACACAAGTATAAACTGAGAGAGGAGTGGCTGGAGAGCAGCCCTGCAGAAAGGGATTTGGGCGTGCTGGTCAGCATGATCAAGCTCACCATGACACAGGAGGAAGTCTTGGGAAATGAGAGGGAAAACTCCATCCTGGGGTACATCAAACAGCACAACCAGCCATTCAAAGGAGTCAAATATCCCACTGTATTCAGCATTGGTACGGCCTCACCCAGAGTGCTTGTGTGCAGTGCTGGGTCCCACAGTGTAAGAAGGATCTGAAAGTCCTTGAATGTACCCAGAGGAGGGCAACAAAGCTGGTGACAGGGCTGGAAGGCATATGCTGAGAGGAGCAGCTGAGGACTTTGGGTTGTTCTAGTTTGGAGGGAAGGAGGTTGAGGGGTGACCCAACTACTCTCTACAGCTTTCCGAGGAAGGGAATGGAGAGGGAGGTTCTGAGCTCTTTTCCATGGGATCCAGTGACAGGACACATAGGAATGGCTCAAAGCTGTACCAGGGCAGGTTCAGACTGAGTATTAGGAAACATTCCTTTACTAAGAGGTCAAAACTGGAACAGGCTTCCTAGAGAGGTGGTCAGTGCCCCAAGCCTGTCAGCGTTTAAGAGTCATTTGGAAAATGCCTTTAATAACAGGCTTTAACTCTTGGTCAGTCCTGAATTAGTCAGATGGTTGAACTAGATGATTGTCGTAGATCCCATCCAACTGAAATAGTCTATTGTATAATTCTAAAAGGCTTTGCTGTAGTACATTTTTTACATGGTGACAAGAAATTATTGATTTTCTTATCACTGGAAGATAGCTATCACAATTGCCAGTCATGCTTATGCAAAGAAGTGCAATGAACACTCACTCATATAGACGTCTATTTAATTAGGGAGCTGGATCTTCACTTTTCAATCTTAAAGGGAAGGGAAAAATCCTGGGATTACAGTTCATCAGGCAATTTTCAATCCCCTCATCATGATTTGGGGTAGCTCATGATCTTTGCATACAGGACAAATTATATGAAACAAGCAATTAGAAGATATTCTGAAGATTTTGTAGTCTTTATGCAGTTCCGATATTTTATTTTAGTTTAACACAAACAGAATTTTGGCAAGACAGAAACAGTAAAAGTACTCAACCTATGATGAGCCAAGTGCCCTCAGAAACTCATTCCACTGTTTCATGTAAGCAATTATCTTTCTACAGCATCCTCTGCAGCAAAAAATACTTGCCATGTTCTGACCTCTTTGCAGAGATTTCAGTTTAGCAACTTCTGTACATGAATTCCATATGGTACTGACATTTTTATTGGTGGTGTTACACTAGATTTACACTTGTCTAGAGCAAAGAAGAATTTGACCAACAATGGTGTTGCAGTGAAAAGGTATTTTCAGGGTAAGGTGTTTCAAATAGTAAACTGATCTTATTTTTGTCATTTCAGAATTTTTTAGTAAGAGAGTGCTAAACATTGCTGAAAATCATCAACATGTTCACTCTGTTTAAACACATTAATATTTTGCACTTCAAAATATATCCATCTTAAAATAACCCAAAACATTTATGTTTTGTTTTTAAGACTGCAGATAATGTATGGTATTTTTGGATAAGAAAGAATCCTAATTTGTCTACATAGATACTTAGAAACTCTTGAAAATGCCTAGAATTTCTTCTAGGAAATCATTTTCCTTATCTGTTTTGATTACTTTAATTCATAAAATAGTTTATTTCCTAGAATTCTTAGTAATGCTGGCTCAGATATACTCCTAGTCTAATTCCTCTTTTAAAATACTGATCTACATCCTGTTAAGGTAAGTTAACTACCTGTTAAGTTACAAATTTCAATGCTGTCAAATCTGAAACTTTAAATGAAGCAGTTAATTTTATCCAAACACAGACAAAGTGAAATTTCTAGCGTCAAGGTCCATTAATTGGGTGTTCACATTTTTTTCATTTTTATTTTTCATCTGTATACAAAGGAAGTCATTACGAATCTGATTATCTCTCTATTACAAACACAGAAACTCAGAGGAAATTTTGGACAACCATACATTAACTTGATTTTTTCAAGAAAAATTTGGACAGCCATACTTAAATCCTGATTTTTTTTTTCTTTAAGGAAACGCAGTATCACAGTTACAGAGCTATCTGTAGGTTTTTCTGTTTTTCTTGCCTTCAGCTGTGCACCTAAGTCAAGACTCAGGTTCTAATGGAATTTCCTATTTCTTCCATTTCTCAGGCAGTTCTTCAGTCAAAACACTCTACATATCAATTATATGGGCTACTCCTGCATAAGCAAGTAATGTGATGTTACAGGAGCTGAGCCACTTCACATCTATGGTGCCTTCAGCCCAGGGGGATCATTCACCTCACATAGAAGAGCATTACTCCTGTCCATTCTTGCTCCATTTCTGAGTCACTACACTCACTGATTGTATGCAGCCCATTCCCTCTCCATGCTCCGGTTCTGGACAACATGTACTGCATAGTGTTGTAGGGGATGAATGGAAGACCTTATCCAACAACACAAAGGCAGTGTTGGGGTCATCCCATGAATGAACTGAGGCCTGTTTCCTTTGAACCTTCTCGCCGATGAAGGAACGAAACAGTATAACTTTCCAGATGCCCTTGCCGTCACAGTAGTTTATTCCACAGTCAACTGGACACTCACAACGAGAACTGGGATGGCAAGACTGCCTCATCCCTGGAATAGGGTACAAAAATCATGGTATGCTCACCTTTCTAATGCAGAAAAGGCACCATTGGTATCCCTGTCTGTGACCTACCACCAGGCCTTTCATCATCTCTGAATGATACTTAAGGAATTCCTGTACAAGTCAAACAAGATGTCACTCAGTGAGACTGATTTCCCTCTAACTCTTACTGGTCATTGTCAAATCCATTATAGGCAAAGGTTTGTGATACCATACTCCAAACACTCTTTCTTCAGTCAGAGCATACAGCTGATATGTATTATTAACCACCGAGATATTTTGTATCTCTGGGTTCAAAAAAATTGAAGGAACTTGATGTGTTCCACATCCCTACCCAGTACCTGGTCCATCAAGCCCATGACTAATTAAAAACACAATAGAGATTGACCCATTGTCATGACATTTGCTCACCACTGAAGAAGATTTACGGAGACCTGGAGGGATTCAGTACTTCAGTCTTTCATTATTATAAGTGCAGGCTCCTCTGTGAAGCTGAAACCTTTAGCCAGGAAAGGACAGAATCATTCATGGCTACATCATACCAGGTGCCCCATTACTCCTACTCACTAGGGAATGTCAAACCAAACTCATATATAGAAGTCCCTGAAAAGTGAAAAGTCATTCTGCCAAACGGCTACGTTCTATATATTTAATACTACTCATCAAAAGTTCGTAACTTTGACATACATACTAGCAAATAGCCTTTCAAAACCAAATACTGCTTATTTTAACAGTAGGAACAAAGTGCCAAAGAAACAAGAAGAGTTTTAAATGAAAGTTTATACAATCTTACATAAGAACTTGGGACATAGTTACTTAGGAATTTTCTCTAAGTATTTTCTAATGCAGAATAAAGACTGAAGTGCAAGCCTATTCAAGCCTATTCACTGAACTAGCCTCATCTTTAGTTTGCCATATAATACATTAATGTCTTAACTCCTCAGCTAATATCTTCTTTTAAATAGGTGAGAATATGCCTGCATTTTTCTTCCTGTCTTTTCTCTCTGCCTATTAAAAAAAAAAAAAAAAATCATAGCTGTCTCTTAGGTTTACCTCAGAACAGAATGAGAAAATATAAATTTGAAATGTTTAAAATGTTGGCATAGATTCTTTCCTGTCTGTTTGCATTTCCCACCCTCAAAGATACAAAAGAAATGGTCTTTGGGCATCCCAAAGGATTCCTGCATTTCAGTCCCATTCCCCAAAACACACCTTAAAACTCTTTAAAAGAGGGTTCCTTTCAAAATGCATGAAAGACCCTTTGTTTGATGTGCATGTAGGTGCTGTTTGGTATTGCTCCAAGCCAATTTTCATAGACTAGCTGGATATCAGTGAAAATCTTCTACACTAAGATTTCTGCATTATTGCTTAATAGTCCTTAGGCATGTGCTGGGAGGTGACTCATCCTGAACCACTCTTTCTCTTCATGCCTATTGCTTCAGTCTGTTGTTGTTAAATCAATATAATTTTACAGGAAACACCATGATAATCAAAGCAAAAATACCATATTAATACATATTTATAGAACAGTTGCAAATCTACCCCATGTGTTATATGGTCTATAAGCAGTGTCTTAAACCTTGACACAGTTAAGGGTGGACATGACCATCCAATAATGGAAGAAAAAGGTACAGAAAAAGTATACTTAGCTGAGAATGAGCTGCAACAATTAAACATTCCTACAGAATGAATTATCTCACTTTAAACAGAGAACTTGATTGAATAAACCTATCTGAGCATGCCCTAATTTGTTATAATTTGATAATTTTCTGATATTAAAGCTCAGCTTCTGACAAGCATTTGCTATGCTTAACATAATTTTCTGTTTTTAAACTAATTACATAAGTAAGGTAGCGATAAAAGCTTCAGGTGTTAAAAAAGCATTAGCGTAACTACACAGCACATTGAGGGAAAAGATTGATAGCAGAGGATGGATAGTGACAGTTTCCATCAAAAAGACAAGTTTACTTTTCAACTACTGATGTGGATATAAAAGGGAAAGCGCAAAAATGCAGCCAAAACAGTGCCTGTAGTCCCACAGCTAACTGCAGCTTCTGGCAGCAACGGCCAGCTGGATACCTTTCGAGTATGAGTAAGCTCCTAATAACGATTCAATCTCAGAGGATAAAGTAAACTACAACACAGTATAGGTAAAAAAAAAAAAAAAAAAAAAAGAGTAATCTGTAATCAGTAAGCTCAGTCCCTTGCCAGCATCAGGAGGAGGATGTGCAGCACTGCACAGACCCTACCATTGTAGCCGTGAAGGGGATATTGTCAATCACAGAGGAGGCCAAAGCAGACACCCAGAGCACTAAAATGATGGCCACTGCCAAGCGCTGGTCCTCAGGAACCACCTGGAGTTGAGAGAGAGAGAGAGAGAAAATTATAACTTTGAAATCAGTGTTGCTCGTTCATCACAGTTTTAATTTATCAACACTTATTATTCCTTTATGTTCTGAGATAGGAAAGACATCTTAGAGAAAATGCATTTAGCAGTACAGTTACTGTTCTTTTTCCAAGAAACTTTGAACAAATAAAAATACAAAGATTGATATTTCCAATACTCAAATTTCATACAAGAAATACACTGTGCAACTGTAAATTTTGACCTTTAACTCTTTATACTTTTTTACTTTTGTATTTTTGGAGTTTTAGACTAGAGAAAAGGCTTCCCTATTGCATTTATGACTATGTTTATTGTGGCTGTGGACATATATATATACATATTAAATATCATTCATGTCAAAATATGACATACTTTCTTGATATTGCTGATGGAAGATTACAATCATAAACATTAAATTCAAAATCAAAGTATTATTCATTATTCTATTGAACTAATATTATTTTCCTGGTCTGTTAAAAAATTATTAATATTTTAAACACACCTTTATTAACAAAGCTGTCTGCTCTCCTATATAGTCTATTAAGTGCAGATGAGCCAAAGCCTAAAAAAAAGAAAGACATTGATATCAATTAGTGAAGTACATGATGCAGTTACATTTTTTTTCAGTGGATGTAAGAAAAGGCAACAATTCCTTCACATTTACAAGATATTGATATTCAACTCATGTAGCTTCTACAGCAACTCTGTAATTGGAGGCAAGAAAAGACACAATAGAGATTGTTAGCTGTG
The DNA here is from genome assembly GCF_022539395.1 of Myiozetetes cayanensis. NCBI lineage: Eukaryota > Metazoa > Chordata > Aves > Passeriformes > Tyrannidae > Myiozetetes > Myiozetetes cayanensis. Next base: position 84,209,840 of record NW_026087742.1, on the reverse strand, counting down.
TTTGCAGAAGTGGGTTGGCTGTACTGAAAAAAATGGTAGAATTACTTAAGAGCATGGGACACAGGATGAGAGAATGGCTGAAATTTAAAGATGACATTATTTAGCGGATACATGTTTTCTGAATACCTGTTCACAACTGATTTTAAAACACCTTCCCCAAAACCACAATACAGGTAGAAATATATCATGGGTTTAAAAGGTCAGATAAAATCAGGCCTCTTGTGCTCAGTCTCAGATGGAGAAACAGGAAAACAAATTATGTTTCTGTTATATGGCTTTCTCAGACCTGCTAAAAAACAACAACAACAAAAACCCACCAAACAAACAAATAAAACCAACAAAAACTACCCAAAACCAGTACCTATCTACTAAAACCAGGAGAGAGATCTTGGGTGAATGGAAATTGGCACAGAGGCAGCAGCACCTGAAAGGCAGGAAATACAGCTTTCCAATGCCCGGGTTAGGCACCTGAATCAAGGCGGTAAGGCCTGTAAACACTGGACCCCAGGACAGCCTGGAGCAGAGAGCTCTGTCCTTCCTGTGAGAACAATTCTCATTTGTACAGGATACTTAGATAGCATACCATACAACCACAGTTGCAACCAGTGATGAAAAGACATAGGAAGACTCCAGCCCAGTGGTGCTGACTCTGATTTCTCCTTGGGTAGACAGAACACAAACTGAGTCTTCACACCCAAGGACAATGACCTATTCCCTCAACTCACAAGGTAAAAGGGTGATTTTTACTCATGAGACCCAGTCTTTAATTCACTCTGGTTTTGTTTTCTTTTCTTACAGGTGAGTAGAATAAAGAACTATTTTCAGGTTGAATAAGGTGTATCTATTTTACGACTCCTCTGTTTCTCAGGGGAGAAGATTGTATCATTTTTGATTCAGCCTAGACTGAGCTGCTCGGCTTGCTTTCATTTTTTTTTCTGTCAAGTAAAAGAATCATTCAGCTGCAGCACCTGACTTACTGACTGCATTCCCTCGCAGAGCCACAGGAGTTGGCATTCACACAACACAACTCCACATAACCCCTCACATGTGGTGGTCAGACAAAGCCCCTCAGAGATATCAGTGGGGAAAAAAAGCATTCAACTCACACACTGTCAAATTCCATGACAGAGACGGACAAATATCCTAACAGGCACCAAGTGGTGTAGTATATAACACTGTATAGTCAGAGTTACTAAGGTGCTTTCATTCAGACTGGCAATTCCTGTACCTGCAGCTCAACTGGACATCAACTTGCAGTTTGTGTGTAAGCACATAAATTTGGCCCAGAAATATTATTCGGTTTGAACAATACATTGAAAAATAGAAGGTTCATCTACAATTAAAGACACAGCATGCAGAAAACAAGTAACAAAACTTTTAAATACATACACATACCCTTTACATTTAAAAGGTCATTTTTTCACTACTTTAACTTCCCAGAAGAAAGTTTTCCAAGAAGTTAATTCTTGTTGGTAATTTTAAGTTACCATTCTCTTCCTAAGCTCTCTATGTTGCTTTATTAACTTGAAGGTTATGACAGTGACTTTTTAAATGTGTATAAAAGCAATATTCTTAGTGAATGGCAATAGTTTTTCTACAACTGCTTTGTGTTCACACTTAAAAATAAACTTTTTAACATGTAATAGTCATCAGTTATAGCCCAGAGTTACATTCTGTTAATATTGCTGCCTTATTGATTATCTATTAACAGAGCATATTACTTTTTAGTAACACTCAACATTTGTTCTGGAACTCAGAAAAAGAGATGTTCAGAAAAGAGGGAAGAGAGTGATGAACACACATCACTCCTGCAAGAATCAGTCTGCAGGTAGCCCATCTCTTTAGAGATGATGACAATACTTATCACATAACAAATTTTAGGATGTCTCCATGATTTCCAGGCCAATCTCCTGCAGGCAACTAAGTGGAAGTCAGCAATTAGCACCCTGCCACTGGCCTCCCCTGCATATAAAATGCACAGAGGGTCTTCTAGATATTCCTATGTCTTCTAAGAGAAATAAGTATTTTTGCACCGATTGGTGTCTTCAGGTAAAATTGGTGTATTTCAGTTCAAAATAGAGTTTTACTGCCATTTTAAAACAAAATTTAATTTATGCACAAAAATTTACATTAATCCCTCTTGTGGACAGTATGTCATGATGACTGTTGTAAATAAAATCTGCCTGAAGGGACTAAGGTAAAATGTCAATGTCTACTATAAAAGTGAACAAAGAACTGTAATCCTGAGAGGCACAGGAATTTATGCTACAGAGACAGAAGAAGCAGAAGGATTTTATAGCCTGTAACAGCCACTTGTGGACAAAGACTAAAAACAGAGTTGTAAAGATTAATTACCCAAAGGACACAATAGAAAACAAGAGAGCTCCAAAGGATTTCCATTTTTCATTGTAAAAGATGCACTAGACTGGACTGATGAGCCCCCAAAGGCTGAACCACCAGGAGTTCCCCTGTTGCTCAGGAACTCAAATCACATTTTCCAAAATGACTTTCAGCTTAAGTCCCACACAGGTTTTTAAACGTGCCTTGTAACAGAAAAGGGAACACTTATAGCAGTAGGAAACAGCTTCAGAGTGGGAGCCATCCAAGCTGAAGGATCACCAAGGGTGAACAATATGAGCTGATAACTACTGAATGCCTAGATCATGAAAGATTTTGTATACTTCACAAATATCTTTGTTTTCTCTTGTTTCTTCTTGACATGGGTAACTTAAAGGAAAGAAAAATACCTTGGCAAGGACTGTCATCTACTAATCCAAAGAGCAATAGATTCAGATCGAAATTAGCACTGATGATATATAGAACATTTTTATCATTCATTATGGGGAAAAATTTAATGTCTCCCTTTTTTTTCCCTTGATTATCTATACAAATTTCCTTCATGACCTTAGAATAACTACTGTTCTCCTAGACAGCCAGGAAAAATATTCTTTCATTAGCAAACTATTCACTGGTGACCTGAGAAGCCATAAAAAGGAAGTTCAGTGAATCACAACAGTGGCATCCAAAATCTTGCAGTAAATGGTAAATAACTTCCTGTGTGTTTTACTACGTTATTGTGCAGTCACACAACACTCAAATCAAAGCCATTCAATCAAAGTTAAAACAATAAACACATCAGGGAATGCAACTAATAAATTGTTATAGTAGCTGGAGACAAAATAAATATGGCTTCAGTATGGATTCCCTATAAGAGCTAGAAAATGCAAGGGTATATAGAGTCTGATAAAACAGAGAACTAAAAATTGCCTGTAGTAATGAGCATACAATAAACCAACATTTTCTCAATTTTATACCTAGTAGCTCACAAAAAAGCCTCATAATGATAATCAGTTTCCATTCATCTTCTAGGAGGTTACTAGATTTTGACTTCCAGTTTGGGATTAATTAGAGTTAGTTGGATTGGGGTTTGTTTCTATTTGCCTCAAATGTTGTCCCTTTTACTTCTGGTGATTTTTTTTTTTAAATAAATCCCAATTTACAAATTCTTGGTATCTCTCCTATTATTGGGAGGGCAGTGGGGAGGAAAAAGACTATGTGAGCAAATTTGTTATTGTGGACTTTGCCCAAGGCTACTCACTAAGACAATTCACTAGCTACAGCAGTGTCAGTGGCCACCTGGGTTTTGTCAGTCATGTTTATACAACATTATTACATCATTTAAACCCAATAAATAACAACTGAAAAATAGTCAGCCTTTTTAGAGGCTTAATTGACAAGTTAATGTGAATAGTCACAGAAAAAATTATTCAAATATATGGGGTAAAAATAACTCCTCAGGCTAAACAAAAGTATCAAATAGGGAATCAAATGGGATACAAACATGGATGGACTGTTGTCAAGCAGAGAATAAAAAAAAACTACACAGCAAGACATCCAGACATTTTAAGAGCTGAATATCTTTTTAAATTAGCATTGCAAACTGAAATTCACTGATATTATCCTTTCAAAACACATGCCCAGGAAATATTTTTTGAGTGGTCTTGGGAATCCAGAGAGATCCCAGCTGACTGGAAGTTGTTGAATGTTGTCTCGATTTTCAAGAAGGGCAAAAGGAGGACCCTAGAAACTACAGGCCAGTCAGTCTCATTCAGTGCCTGGGAAATTTACGAAGAAGATTATTCTGGGAACCTGAAAGACAACACAGTCATTGGTACTGCTAAACATTCCTCATGAGAGGAAATTCCTGCTTATCAAACCTGATTTCCTTTCATGACAAGGTAATCCACCTAGTTGATCAAGGGAAGGCAGTTGATGTAATCTTTTTAGATTTCAGTAAAGCTTTCAACACTGTCTCTCACAGGATCCTGCCGGACAAAATGTCCAGCACACAGCTGGACATCATGTGGTGGGTGAGCAGTTGGCTCATGGGTGGAGCACAGAGGGTAACAGTGAATGGAGTAACATCAGACTGGTGACCTGTCACTAGTGGGGTTCCATAGGGCTCCATCTTGGGTCCTGTGCTCGTCAGCATCTTCATAAATGACCAGGACACAGGACTGAAAGGGATACTAAGCAAGTTTGCAGATGACACAAAACTGGGAGGAGCTGTTGACTCCCTCGAAGGTAGGGAGGCCCTGCAGAGACACCTCAACAAATCGGAGGGCTGGGCAATCACCAAACATATGAAGTTCAATAAGGGGAAGTGCCCAATTCTGCACCTGGGATTGGGCAACCCTCAAAGTTCATACAGACTGGGAATGAGATGCTGAAAAGCAGTGCTGTGGAAAGGGACCTCGGGGTCCTGGTTGATGGCAAGTTAAATATGAGTCAGCAGTGCCCTGGCAGCCAGGAGGGCCAACCATGTCCTGGGGGGCATCAGGAAAAGCATTGCCTGCTAGTCAAGAGAGGGGATTGTCCTGCTCTTCTCTGCACTGGGGAGATCTCACCTTGAATATTGTGTGGAGTTTTGGGCACCACAATATAAGAAAGATATTAAGCTATTAGAGAGTGTCCAAAGGAGGGCAACAAAGATAGTGGAGGGCCTTGAGGGGAAGCCATATGAGGAGCAGCTGAGGGCACTTGATCTGTTCAGCCTGGAGAAGAGGAGACTGAGGGGAGACCTCATTGCAGTCTACAACTTCCTTGTGAGGGGAAGAGGAGGGGCAGGCACTGGTCTTTTCTCTGTGGTGACCAGAGGCAGAACCAGAGGTAATGTCTTGAATTTGTGTCAGGGCAGGTTTAGGTCAGGATATTAGAGAAAGGTTCTTCACGCAGAAGGTGGTTGAGCATTGGAACAGGCTCCCCGGGGAAGCGGTCACAGCACCAAGCCTGACAGAGTTCAAGAAGCATTTGGACAATATGGTTATAGTGTGACTCTTGAGAATGGTCCTGTGCACAGTTAAGAGTTGGACTTGATGATCCTTGTGGGTCCCTTCCAACTCATCATACTCTGTGATTCTGCGATCTTCGGCCATTTGGTAGCCAGCATGTAGCACACAACATCAGGCACAGTTTTCAAGTCCAGTTAACTCTTGTTCTGTTATTTTTCCTATCACTTGTATAAATTATTGCAAAACAAACACATAAATTCATATAAAACATCTGCATATATAGACCACTGACAAACCCAGAAACTAAAATTCAATTTATATGAAAATTATTGTGTCAGATATTTTCAGCAAATGCAGGATAAGGAGAGAGAGATCAAGTTTATAGTGAAATATTAAATATCATAGAGGTCCAATCAACTTCCACTACATTCCTCTCTGTAGTACCTGCAATCTGAAATTCCTCTCTGTACTACCCTAACTACACTTGACCAACAATATTCCAGTGGGACTGAACAAGCAGGAGGCCTCTGCCCAGGAACATAATTCACATTTGAAATTATTTGTAACTCTTCAGGTTTTAGAATCAGAGAATATTACCTCCATGAGAACAAACAATGCTGCAAAGAAAAGGAGGGTTGCCCACTCAATTCTGTTCAATATCATCTCAAAATCATGGATGTCTGCTAGCACTAGCAGCCAAATGGCTCCCAACATGGCAATCCAGCCTGCATGAGAGAAAGAGAGAATAACACTTTACACTTCACAAACTTCTTATGTGCTCCCAACATATAAATTACAGTATTGTGATTTTCAAAGTTTTTGCCACACTTTTTTCTCTGACTCTGGAACAGGGAACGTTCAGAGATACTGCATAACAAATGGTTTCTGCTTTCAAATTAAAATAAAATATAAAAGAAAAAAAATTAAAATAAGGCAGAGTTGGGTTACCCCAGTAATCAATGGCTTTGAATAACAGAGAAACCTTTAGGTGCTTAGGAATACTGAAGGATTCTGCAGCTTCTGAAAGGCTGGCTGAATCCCTGGACTTTGAAGACTCACTGGCTTCCTGCTCTAGAAGATAAACAGGAAAGTGTTCTTAGAACAGATGAGGGACCTAGAGCAAGAGAACTCTCTTCAGACAGGATCCCTCTATACATCCTGAAGTGTTTTAATACACATATTTAGATAAGTGATTGAGAAAAAATACAAATCTATTGCACAGTCAGACAGAGAACAGCAAACCTACTGTCCAAGCAAGGCTCATTTTCTCTCTGCACAGTCAAAATGCCTTCTAGAGCTGTTTGACCTCTCTGGTATATTTATCTTAAAAATTACAGTGGAATTTCAGACATGAAACAAAAGCAGGTTGGGTGGTTTTTTTCTCAGAATTATGCTCTTCTTTCTTTCTTTCTTATCTATCTTTTCCCTAAATAGCAGGCCTATTTTTTCATACAAAATAATAAGACACATAATTTAAGGGGTTTTATAATGGCATGGATATAATGCCTTCTACCTTTTCAAGTTACTGCTCTTTTGTTGTGACTGTTTCATGCACCTCACCCTATTTGATATATTCACAGTCAGAAAGTGATGGATTCACAGAATTGCAGAAAATTGAGGAAGAAGGATCCATGCTGGCAAATGACTTTATCTTATGAACTTATAATCAAATACCAAATTTGACATAGAGAGAATAGGCCCCTGCTATTAAGTAGATAGATGAATGAAGTGGTCCCTCTCCAAAAGCCTTCAACAGCTGTAAGGAAATTCAGAGCTACAGACTGACTCATAAATTTTTAGGCCATTCAACTTACATCTTACGCATAAGTGTTTTTCCATTAAGTTAAAAGAAGAACATACATTTTAAAATTAAGATATATTCCATTTAAATACTATCTAAATATAAAAGAAATAAAGACACCAAAGGTTCAGGAAGCTGTAAACATTAACTATTTTCTCAAAAAAAAATCCTATGCAGTGTCACATTGTGTTTCCTAATCAAAGAAATGCATTATACTCTCTCAAGTACATTTTAGAAGCCTTCAGTGACATATTACACCCTTTAAATGAGAATTTCAGGTTAAATGTGATCAGTAAGGAGGATTTGCAGAACATATCACATCTCAGTGCAGGCAACTAGACCTGAACTAGTTGAAACAGTCTGAAACAGTCTGAAAACTGAAACCAGCATCTCAGGAGTCACTGTCGCTGGTCATTTTGGTGAGGAGAGCTAAACCAGCTGGTTTTACACTATCTCTGGCTGTCACATGTACAGACTTTGCAAAAACAGTTGCAAATGACAGGGACAGGACTGCTCCCAGAGTTCCCAAAGCAGCAGGGGAAAGTGAGGAGAGAACTGTCAGTTCCTGTCTACCGTGTTCCTTTGACAGAAAAGTTGATTATTGTCTTATAAACCAAAGGGAATCTGCTCATGAAAATTAAATAGCTATTTGCTCTGAACACAAAAAAAGGGGTTATGGAAATGCATTGCCTAATTTTCTTCTGATTGTTTTCTTGGCTGATTTCTGAATTCCAGTAAAGAACAGTGGGCCCAACTCTGTTTTAAATAAATAAAGAAGATGGCAATTCCTGTTAGTGGAATACTGCAAGGGGAAGTAGATACGTGCAGATTTGAAGTTAAGTAGCAGAATTTTACTGCTATTTTATAAAAAAATGTTACAACATTACACTTTCTCACATATATTTTGTATATAAGTACAAAAAGGGAAGAATTAAAGAATTTCTCAAGAGTTCTAGAGCAATCTGTGGTAATATCTTGCTATTATGTCTACGCTTCTGTCTCCAATGAAAAAAAAATCAACTTGAAGAAGCTATATGAAGATAACAAGTAATCACTAATAGTAATGAAATACAATTGAATAGCAGGAGAGGTGGATGGGGCCAGGTATTTTCTGGCACCATGAGTGTTACCAGCATGCATTAGCTTCACGCATGCAGCTCTGCACGAGGAAACAGCACCTTGCCTTACAATACTGTTCTCTGGGGTTACAGAGGCAGGTGTCCTCCTGCAGCGCTTCAACAAGTCCAACCCTCCAGAGGGAAGTTCAAACACATCAGCTGCCAGTTCTGGCTGCCCAGAGCTTGTTTCAGTCTACACACATGGTCTGTTTAGAGTGCATTTGCTCTCCTTGCTACGTGTGCAAAGAGGAGATACAGCCATCCACTCCTCTCTTGAGGAACTTGGGGGAATTCATGCAAGATTTTTCTTCACAACGCTGTTTAGTACCATACTTGGACTTCAAGCATCCCACAGCTGGACAAGAGTAAAGTCTTCTTCTGAAGTCTAAAGGCCACAGTAGTTCATTTGTGCCATGAGTGCTTGACTACCTGCTGTCAGCTGAACTGCTTGTCAAAGTAAGCTACAAAGTTAGGGATAGCATGACTTTGTAAGTGGGCAGGTTTTCTAAGCTATTCCAGGGCCTAAGTATGTTCATGACAGTGAACATACTATACCAGTGGTCTATGCATTTGCGTAGCTTTGCATTTGTCCTGGATCAAATCTGAAGCATTTTTGCTTCACTTTGAAGAACTGAAAATACTAGACTACATTAAAGACTGGTTTCTCTGGTCATTTCCTTCTAGCTTCCTGGGTCACAAAAGAGAGCCGTGAGGAAGAGAAATAGAAATGATTTTTAAAAATAACTTCTCATCACTACAGTGAAAGCAAAGCCCATTTACAGTTCCACAGACTGTTTTCTTTACTGCCTTTTAGTGCCCTGGTTTCACATAAAATTATTTACTGGAAATAAAACTTTGAGAGAAACTGAATCTAAATTCCATTTCTACCTGTTGAAGAGGGTGACAGTTTCCATTTATTTTAGGAAAAAGAAAATGAAATTTTATTATAAAAGGCACCTTGCAAATTTATAATGCATTCTTCATAAGAAAAGATTTCCACGTCTTCTGCTTAGTGCCAGAAAAAAAAGTACAGTAGAAATAGCTTGAGTGTTTTGCTTTTCTCATACCCAGTAGGAAAAACCACCTTTGGAACAATGAATAGCTCATGATCCACAGAACACAATTGCAATCCTACTCAAAACCCCCTTATTTTAAAATACTCAAGCAGAAGAACTTGCAAACATAAAACAATCTAATAGAATCAAATAGAAGTTTAGAATTTGTAGGTAGGCAGGAGAAAGAGAAATAAATGGAAGAAAAATTACTGTGCAATTTGTAGGCCTTTCAAATGCTCATTAAGAAAAATTTGTATTCCTCAGCAAAGTAATTTTGTCTCACCTACTACCAGCTGAAAAGCATAACAAGCTTCCTCTGAACAAAGTGAAAATGTATGTTCACTTTACATGCACTGAATTTGGGGTGATGCATTTATGAACACTGAGGGTACTTTTTCTTTTCTTGACTTTTCTGGAAAATTTCACTTTTTTGGAAACTGAAATGGCACTCGAGACATTGGCACTGAAAACCAAAGTCACTCAGTGAGATCGTTGCATGATCAGTGCTGGCCTGGGCAAAACAGCATGATGTTCAAGGCGGTGCAGAAAAATACATTTGGTAGGAAGAGATAAAACTGTAAAAATCCAGAGTGGGAAGCAACTGGGTGCCAAATAGTCCTGCAGAAAAGACTCAAGAAATGCAGACAATCACAACTGAACCTAATGGCCACTAAAATACAGAAACAGGACTATGAATAGTAAATTCTGTGAAGCGACCTCTGTTCTCCTCATCCCTGGTAAGATCTGAGAATATATTCTCTAAGATGCACACCCATTAAGAAATCTGAGGCAGAGAAGTAAGCACAATCAACAGCCTGAAAAGTTGACTTTTGAGGAAAAAGTTAGAGAATCCAGGATATTTAGCTCAAAGATAATATGATTAAAAGGGTCCTGGAAAGTCTTTGGGTAAATACCAGTCTGCTCTAAAGGGCAGAGAGCAACCTGTTTGTGGCAAGCAGTAGTGGGTAGGACAAGAGGAATGAGAAGGAGCTGTAACAGCAGCAAGGAAGACTCAGGCAAAACAATATGCAGTGTCAAATATTTATAGTGGTTGAGAAATAAGTGGAGTGTTTGTTTTTTTTAAATCAACTAGACCAGCTTCTGCCAAATGAAAACATAATGCTCCTATCTGCAAACAGTGGGAAGGATACACTGATTTTTTTATACTTTTGTCCCTGAAAAAAGTATGATTTTCATTTTCTGTACTCCTTAAAATTTTCTATTTGTCAAAAAGGCCTCAGCTACCTTTTGTGAATTGCAAAAAGGGTTTAAGTCCACAATGGTGTACAGGCTTACCAGCTAAAATGTATTTGGCACTTACCTTTGAATAATTATTTACACAGCATAATAATGAATATATGAGTAATATCTATAACTGTGTCCCAACAGCTTAGTCAGAAGATATCTAGTTAGCTCCACAACCCCTCAAAATGTAGCCTAAGGATGTATGCCAGTCCTGAATATATTATGGTGTAATTGTAATGTTATACAAAGTATATGTTTAATTATTCTCTTGTAAAAGCTTATAAAATATTGGGGTGAAAAAAGTTAAACCAAAGACAAATTTCCAGTAGTGCTTGCTCTACTCAAAAAATATGTATCATCCAGAGTTCTGAATGTGAAAGGAAATGTTCTGTATTTTGGTCTCTGACATTTTTTGTTTTATTTTATCAGGCATCCCTGAAAACATGCAGTTTGAAATTTTGCTGAATGTTGAGAAGTAGTACTTGCTGGTTTGGTTTTTTTTTATCTTATTTTTTTTTTTAATAAACTTAGCTTCTCACAAAGCAACTTCCTAGTCTTTTGAGCAGTCTCTTTTCACAGGCTTAGCTTCACAGAAATCATTTTCTGTTCTGTGTTATTTTTAGCACCACAGTTTAAAGCTGCTCCTTGGGGACAGAACTGTGATAGTGACAGAACTGTGATGGTGACAGTTTGAGACTTGCATTACACCAGTAAATGCTTGGTACAACAGTAATAAAAGAATATGTAAAAAATTAGTGGAAACTATAACCCCATGCAAGGCAAAAGAAGCAGAAACCTATTCTGATAAAAGGTAATTGCAGCAATAAAAATCAGAGGTATAGCATAAAAAAAAGGATGCACAGTACTGGCTGCTCCATAATCCCAGATCAGCACTTGTGCATTAGGAAAGAATGCTCTGGATTTTGTTGCATAGTTGTAATACTATGAAGTCAGAACACAGAAATCATATTCACCCTTGTATTGTAATGTCAAGACCTAACTCCATTAACTCTACAAATGCATTTTATAGATAAGATAGGATGCCATTCAAAATAGAGCACTGTAAGAAGGAAACCCTGGTTAGAGATTGCTATTAGCTAGGCACTGCATCTACAGGGAAAATGTACTTACAGATGTATACCCGTGTATATTGCATCAATCCGTAAGTCTAAGAAAGTACAGAGTTATCTCAGTAAAGGTCACTACAAACAAACACACTCTATTGCCATAGACTTATTGACTCTTTGAACCGAAAATAATTTGAGAAGCCAAAAATATCAAGATAAAGGAAAGGTTAACTTTTCTAGAAGTGAGCAATAAGTAACTAACATCTGGACCAGTCTTTCTGAATTCAAGTCAACGCTGACTGCGCTGACTGCGACTCTCTCCTTACAGATTAATTATGAAATTAACTTTTAACTCATATTTATGTACACTATATCAGGAATCTATTCAACATGACAATGAATCAATCTCTCAAACACAGTTATGTCCATTTTCATTTTAAAACAACAATTCGCACCTTCACAGTGCAATCAACTCTCTATACTCCATACTCAGGGGCCAGCAGGTCAGTCCCAAGCAGAGTTATTCTGGACCTCAGTGTAAAAGTACTAGACAACCTAAATCAATGCCACTGCATGCCAGGACAGTAAACAGTAAACAAATGAAGCACAAGCAGGGAGTCCAAGAGCACTGAACGAGGACAAATATATCTAACTACACTGACAATAGATTAAAAGAAGAAAGAATAAAAAGAGAAAGAAAGGAGATATATTTACCACTCTGAAGGTCACATATTAACAGGTCAGGAGGGCAGAGGCCAAGGGGATGATGGAGACCATGTGTATGTCTATTTATAGACTCTGGCTATTTTGGCCCCTCCTTCTAAGCAGGACCTTTGGCTCACTGCCACTCACTGTCCCCCTAGCCAAAAGTGAGGGATGCCACAGCCAACTGGAAGCTCCAGCAGGTGTGTTGTGGGCAGGCCACCAGGCAGACCTTATTGACAGCCCAGCTACATGGCTTCCCCTGCCACGTGCTCTGCATGGACTCAGCCATGTTGGCTCCAGGCTTAGACCTAGCCCTTCTCTCACCACCAACCCCTCCCCAAAGTGGTTTATTCAACCCATCAATCAAACAAGCCAGTGAGATATGAATCCAGTCTCTGACACCATGGCTCTAATCTTACTATGTCTTAGAACATTAGGCTGAAAGCTCTTGCAGATGCTACAATTCATTGCTCTGTTTACCACTGTCAGATCAGGAACTAAAGAAACTACTTTAGTCATAGAAAGCATATAGATGGAGTGTTAATGGAAAACAGTAAGGGAAGAACAAAATTTCCACAGACAGGAGTCCACAGGATGAATAACTGCAGCTAAAAGGGATACAAAAGATGATAATAAAGAGAAAAGGTTTATCAGTAACTCAAAAGTGGTTACTGATCACAGAATCACAGAATATGATGAGTTGGAATAGACCCACAAGGATCATCAAGTCCAACTCTTAGCCCTGCACAGGACCATCTCCAAGAATCACACCATGTGCCTGAGAGCACTGTCCAAACACTTCTTGAACTCTGTCAGCCTCTGTCCAAACACTTCTTGAACTCTGTCAGCCTTCTGTCAACCGCTTCCCTGGGGAGCCTGTTCCAGTGCCCAACCACTCTCTGGGGGAAGAACCTTTTTCTAATATCCGACCTAAACCTCACCTGAGGCCATTTCCTCTGATTCTCTGGTCACCACAGAGAAGAGATCAGTGTCTGCCCCTCCTCTTCCCCTCACAAGGAAGTTGTAGACTGCAGTGAGGTCTCCCCTCAGTCTCCTCTTCTCCAGGCTGAACAGATCAAGTGCCCTCAGCTGCTCCTCATATGGCTTCCCCTCAAGACCCTCCACTATCTTTGTTGCCCTCCTTTGGACACTCTCTAATAGCTTAATATCTTTCTTATATTGTGGTGCCCAAAACTCCACACAATATTCAAGGTGAGATCTCCCCAGTGCAGAGAAGAGCAGGACAATCCCTTCCCTCAACTGGCTGGTGATGCTTTGCCTGATGACCCCCGGACATGGTTGGCCCTCCTGGCTGCCAGGGCACTGCTGATTCACATTTAACTTGCCATTGACCAGGACCCCCAGGTCCCTTTCCACAGCACTGCTTTCCAGCATCTCATTCCCAGTCTGTATGAACTTTTAGGGTTGCCCAATCCCAGGTGCAGAATCGGGCACTTCCCCTTATTGAACTTCATATGTTTGGTGATTGCCCAGCCCTCCAATTTGTTGAGGTGTCTCTGCAGGGCCTCCCCGCCTTTGAGGGAGTCAACAGCTCCTCCCAGCTTTGTGTCATCTTCAAACTTGCTTAAAGTCCCTTTCAGTCCTGTGTCCCAGTCATTTATGAAGATGTTAGCTACATAATTTAGACTGTGTTAGTATTATCATAAAGGGAATAACAACAACTGTTTGTTTCAGTTGCACTGATACAACTTTTAATTAGACTAACAATAAATTCTCAGAAAATAAAATAGTCATTGTGACAGCTTCAAATATTGTTGATAATAAAGTTTCATTTGAGCCATTACTTAGGAGTCAATACCTAGAAGCTTTCATCAGCTAAAACTGATTAATTTCATAGACCTTAGGTAATTTCTAGATAAATGTTAGCTTCAGTGACAAATTAAAGAGCAATTGTGCATTTTTTACAATGAGGATATAGTGACATAGAAAGTGAAATATAAGATGTGCTAAACTTAACAATGTTATTCTTGGCATTTAGCCTATGCTTTATTAAATCTATCTCGTTCTCCAGTTTTTATAGTTTAAGAGATGTTTGTGTCACCAGGATTTTCTGGTTTTTTATACACCAGCTTATTAAACTGATCTATGTTTTTTGTCAGATATTTTGTAAAATAACTCCTCATTAACATTTTAACTATTGCACAAATTAACCTGAAAGCAAATATTGCCAAAATATGAACACTTTCTTTTCTTCTTCCTCTCTATGGGCACAAACACTTAAATTTTGAAAGTCAAGTTTGTATGTTTCTGCATATATAATTTTATTGTTTGTAAACAAATGTCAGATCATATTTATACAACTCCACCATCATACAGGATAGTGGCATAACTGATAGCAGATGAGAAAACAGTTCCAGAATAAAATTTTAAAGTGTAAAAATAAGAGCCTTTGTGATGACACCCCTTTTGTGCTAATGGGATCTGTCCATACCTTTCTCAGCCCTGTGCTCCTCCATGACCATTTATAAACCTTTTGGACCTGAGAAGTTCTGCTGCACACTGTAAGGCAGGATCTTTCTCACCATTCTAAAGAAATTTCTCGGCACAAGTTCAAATGCACGTACCTACTCTGTCCCAGAGCCCACATAAAAGCTGGGGGGGAAAAGCTTATTACAGTTCACCCTGAGCAGCTTATTAGAATGCACCTTCAGAACAAAACCACACAGACTACATTTATTTCACTTGCACAATATTGGAGGTTTTTAGTTTATAGCATTACATAATTTAGTCAAAGATCCCTAAGTTTAAGGTTTCTGCCACTGGTTACAGCAGTGCTACATTGGGCAAGCTTTTACACATACTGACCCCACAGACCTGTCTCAAAGTTGTTAGCAAGGAATCATTGCTTCAGTGAGTTCCTTACTGAAAAATGTTGCAGAAAATAAAATAGGTTAAGTTAGTTGTTAAAATCCTAATAGGCTTCAGTAATGGAAAACTAACATCAGTGTTTCTAAGCCAAGTAAATATTGATATGGAACTTGCAACATTCTGTGATTCAATAACAAATTTAAGCAAGTTTGTGAAGCTCTCCAGGGCAGTGTAATCCTCTCTTCCTCACCAAGCAAGCTACCAGACAAGTGCCGCTCAGTTCCAACTCTGTCATAATTATTGGTTCACCTATGTTTCAATGTAAGCTGAAAATTGGCAATGTCTACTTAAACACAGGAAAGTCAAAAGCAGGATGAAAATCAAAAGAAAGTGTATAGGAGAAAATTCAAATCCCACCCACTTCCTGAATTTGAGGCGTGACTCCTCTCTGCAGTTGAGAAAAAATTTTTGCTATAATTTGCCTAACATTCTCTGTAGGCATAATTGGAGCAGGGGATTGTTTTGTTGAGGCCCTTTCCCATTAAGGTATTTAATTTCTCACATGAATTTGAACAATTTTTCTGTAAATTATGGAAATGAGTCAGAAAATATGACAATTGGTATCCAAAACAGTGACAATACAACAGGAGTCTTTTGTGTCTACAGCAACTGAACACATTTCTTCTTTAATGCTCTGGCAATAAAATAAAAAGGAGCTCTGCATAACACGGCCTACCAAACAAAGATAAGTCAGTTTAAATTAAATGAAAACAATTGTTCTCCTACTTTTCCGCTATTCCAGTCAAGTTTTAAAATGTTTCAGTGATGCAAGATACAGCTAGTTACCATAAACTGCAAAAAAAGAGCTTCAGACCTTCAAAAGTAGTTGCAGCAGAATTTGCAGACTAAGTCCACAGTCAGAAGTTAAACCATGTGAATTTAGAGGACAAGAGAAAGTTTTGCAGGAGAAGTTATATTTCACTACATAAAAAAATTGTCATCAAACAAGATAAAATTTGTAAATATTAAGGGATTTTGGCTTTAGAATAAGAACAACGTGGAAAATTTTGATCTAGGATGTTTACTTGACAGAGGAGACATGGAGTGCTGATTATAGAACTTGTCCTACTACCCAGAAAGGTTTTAGTGATCGTGTTGGTTAGTTAAATGAATAAAATCATATTTTTTTTCTAAGTATGAGATTTTTGCTAACACTGTTTTAATCATACCAAAGCTGAAACCTAGCTGAATCACAGCTGTTGATCATCTCCACTGACTATTGATCAGCCCCAAAGATTATTTTATGGGCAGATGAAGGAAATTAGCTTGAACATTGATATCTGAAGGATCACAGACATCCTTGTCAGCAAAGATAGCAGAATGGACTCACAGACTAACATTAACATATAACCCCGCTGCAGAAACAAAAATAAAAAAACCAAGACAGCTCCCTTAGGTGAGAAAACGGCAGTCCTAAATTATGGAAGAATTCAGTGAGTCTAAAAAATCTCTCCCTGTCCCCTTGCTTAAATAATTCATCAAAGGAACATGAGAAAAGCCATGGATGTTGTCACCATAGGTTCATCTATACAAGAATCACGTCTCCAACAGGGAAAACGGTGGCAATAAGGTGGGAATTAATACGTAAATAAGGCAAAAACACAGTTGTATTTCTCCTGGCATACTGTCCCAGTTTCCAGCAGTCTGCAGACAAAATAGAGACAGTATCTTTTCTCTGAAACAGGCAATATCTCATCCTTCCCCTTGGTCTTGCACCTTATTCCTTGAATGTGAAAGCAACAAAATCTGCTGCAACCACTTAAAAGGAGGAGATGACCTTCCACTTTGACAGAAAATACTGAGCCTGGCCCTGGAAAAGAGACGTCCAGAGGTGGAAGGAGCAAGAGCGCGAGCATCTGTAAGGAGCAGGCTGCCCACCTTGCATGCAGAGACTGCTGAGAGAGACAGAAAAAAGCAGGTCCACAGAGAAAATGGATCCCTCTTCATGGATACTAGAAGGAACTGCACATATTTCATAGCAGCTCAACTACTCATTTAAATGACTGAAACCAAACCAAAGCAGAAGGACCTGCCCCAAGGAAGGAGAAGGAATTGGTCTACAAATTGATTTTGCTATTCTTTCTGGCCCAATCACTTTGAGCATCCTCCATTTAAAAAAAAAAATGAAACAAACAAAACAAAAAAAACACGCAAACAAAAAAAAAAAACAAGAACAAAAAAGAAAAAGTAGTTTAAATTTCAACAAAATTTTGCTTCACATTACTTTTAAAATCTATTTCTCTTTTGGAGGATTTCAATATCGTTCAAAGCTAGACATGCCTGCCTAAAAGTTAAAGTCAAAACAGGAGTCAGGTACAATTCTCAAAGGGGCTTTACTTTCATCCTTTGCCATCTTTTCTCAGATGTTTTATCAGTGATCTATCAATAGAGTTCCATGGGGCCAAATGAAAGCTCTGTGGGAATCTGAAAGTTTGTAGTATCTGTTTATTTAAAGATTCAGTACTAATTTTTTATTAACATAGACTTTTCATAGAATTAGACTAAGTAAACTGATGAACAAGTACAAGAAAACTGAACAGGAAAGAGTTCTGCATTTTAAAAGGCAGCTAAGTATGCAAGTTTTATTATTTAAATTAAAATGTCAGTACCATCAAATTATATTAATGATTCCAAGTTCATAATGAAAAAATTGTATCAAGGCAGGGGAGTGATAAAGAATTCTAAAATCTTTCTAATTCACTCTACCAGATGCAATTTAAAGTTATTAAATTTCCAACACTTCAGCCTCTGTATAAACCGTTATTCTAGTACAA
Organism: Myiozetetes cayanensis; assembly: GCF_022539395.1. Taxonomy (NCBI): domain Eukaryota; kingdom Metazoa; phylum Chordata; class Aves; order Passeriformes; family Tyrannidae; genus Myiozetetes; species Myiozetetes cayanensis. The sequence continues at coordinate 84,191,895 of NW_026087742.1, read as the reverse complement.
AGCTAAACACTGAACTACCATCTACTTACATTTTTATGAGAAAAACATGTTGAACAAATTTACCCAAACCAACAGAGTACAAGATTTAGTGTGTATTAGGAATTCATTTCCATGCACTGGAGAAATAAAATCCAGAGACTCAGAGTGGCACTACTTCAGTAATGATAAATATGTGACAGCTATCACTAAGATAGTGGAACTGGGACATCAACAACGAGAACCCATAGACCTGTAAATTAATGGAACTTGTCAACTTCTCAGTAGAAGTTTACAGATTCCATTAATTGTTAGTAGAAATTATGTGTATGCTTTAGTAACATTTATTCATTAATCTAACAGTTTGCCATGAACGCAGAACAGGGAGAAATTATACAGAACACATACAGATCCTATTTACTTTCAAGGTTCTTACTCAGCTACTGAATAAAAGAAACCTACACAGCCAAACATTCCACTTGTTTTCATTTATTTTACTGGCATGAAATATGGCAAAAAATGATCACTAGTTGTTATGTTTCTTCTAGCATTAACTCCAACTGCTTTGCAGTTTTGAAAAAAATATCTTACCAAGAGCATACACAATCAGTGCTGTTTGATCTTTACTGACTCTCTGTGGCTTTTCAAAAGTACTTAGAGATGTTGGTTGGGTTTAATTCAAGAAATCCTTTATGGTTCAGTGTCACTTATCTGAGACAGAAAAGTAGGGGTATAAATTGATTTCTTAAATTGCCGATGTGAGAGCTTATGTTCTCAGCCACCATGACTTCAAATGCCTTCAAATATCTTCAATTTCTCCATTTTCCTACACCTTATTAATATAGTACTTTTGCTGTTATAATACATCAATACACCTTCTAACTTCTTAGTAGCCAATAATCTTTATGGGCTAAAGTTGCCCATTTCCACGGCAAATAGTCTGTCAGCAGCAGGCCTTACTTACAACCTGATTACCACTGTAGAACCATAACTGGCTCTGTATTTTGCACAGAAAAAAATAAATGTCAATATAATATCTGTGTATATGAACACCCAGTCAATGATTTATTGATTATGAGCTATTTCTCTTCAAGACTGTTCCATCTTTCAGCCACTGAGATAGATGTACCTAGTGGGGAAATTCAGATTGCATGAAGAATATAAATCTGAAATTCCATGACTTTGAAGTGCTTAGCAGCCAAGCAGACAAAAAAAAACCACAAAACAAAACAAAACAAACAAAACAAAACAAAACAACAACAACAACAAAAAAAAAAAACCAAAAAACTTTTTACTGGGCAATGTACAGGTAGGTTTTATTCCTGTCCTTCAGTTAAATGTGAGATTTGATTTGGTTCTCTTTTCAGGGTATGCAAACCTTGTCCTAATACAGATATACAACTACCTGCATAAAAACTTCCACATATATGTTTATATATAGAAATTATGCATACAGCTACTTTTATTTCACACAAATACAGTGTCTTCCTCTTTTTGTGTTGGGAAGAGATTTATTATGGAGATAAAGTATTGGAGACCAGAAGTTACACAGAGAGCGCTCTATACATAAGTATTAACTGTAATACTTATTATACTTAATAAGCTCTTTATACTGCTTCGTTCTTCCATGGAGTGATTATTTCCTGATTTCTCTAATGCATCTTGGTCATTCACTCAAACATACAGTGCAATGATGCCAAGGTCAAATTTGCTCATTTAGTAATGTTGAGTTAGCTTATTAGTATCGGAAAGTCTGGAAAATGAAGCCATTAGCACTCTCTGTTATTCCTCCTGGGGTAACTGGGACGTGAGTGCATTTTGAAAACCTTTTGAGAAACTGAATTTGAAAACCTGTTCTGAGAAATTGCTCTTCTGATTAACCTAGTGGAATTGTGAGGCCAGAGACATATGAAAAATGGCTTTCTGAAAAGATCCAGAAGGTCCAGACTCAGAAAGATACGTCTGCGCTTTTTTCAGAGAGGTTGCTTGTTTTACTAATATAGAACAAAACTATGAAACTTACCAAGATCTAGGTAGATCCCTGGAACAAATGAGCTGAGAAAAAACATAAGAATAACACATCCCAGCACAGTCAGGCATTTGATAAGGAGAATTTTGTCTGTTATTCTGTGCTGTAGATAGACAGACAGGAAAAAAAAATTTAATAACTCTGTTAAAGAAGGAGCTATCTATTATGCACAGAGTTCACAAAAGCATGTGTGAAGTGCGAACTGCTAATCCTTTATCATAAACTCCTCTTCATAGAAGAACAGAACTACTTAAATAGGTTTTATATGTATGCATCCTATGCATACCTATGAAAAACACAAATACGTGGCCCAATGCATTTTAAGAGATACAAATATCTAGCACCTACTGTATACATTCAGTTGTGTTCAGCCACCCCCATCACAACCTCATTTCAGTAGGAGAAATGCAATTCCTACCTCAGAAGGCATTCTAAGCACTCTGCGGTTTCATGGACCTGCACAAAATCATCCCTTTTTTTCATGTATGCTTTGAAAACATATAAACTACTGCAGAGGTCAAATCTTTCATGCTCCCTGTACAACTCTCACAGACATGCCAAGCCCATCATCTCTGTGGAGTTTCTACAACTCTGGGGCCAGCTTCTCCTTCCTTGTGCCAATCCTCTTGTGCCCTCAACTGTCAGAACCAGTGCTTCCCGTTGTGTCTCTGCTTCTCTGCTCTGATCTCACTTTCATCACCAGCCCTGGAAATCACCTTCTCCCAGACTGAGTTCTTCCCCTGTTTAGAATTTAAAGCTCTACTAAAACACAAATCTTTCTGCTTTTAAAAAATTGTCTCTTATGCAATGCCTTGGAAAAGGTGTAAAGCCTTGTAAGAAAATCTGTTGCTTTTGCTGTGATTTGGTATGACACCTAGGACAGGTGTCTCCCAGTCAAGGACCTGAGCTCTCAGAAACAGGTCTCAATTCATCAGTGATGCCAGTGACATAGAGAGATTGTGACATTTACACAATTAAATTTAGGAGACATTAATCCCACTACAGAGTTTACATCTCCTCAGTTTCATCATAAAGGCTTAGGTGGTGTGAATATGTGCTCAGTCAAAAGAGCGGGATTTATCCAAGTGGTTTATCCCTCCTTGAATAATAAAAGCAGTAATGTCACACAGTGTAGTAAATTAGAGTCAGCACTGGGTACATTAGGAGGAGTGTAGTCTATCATCATTCATAGTGACTATGAACAACCTATTGACACTTCCTGAGCCTTTCTAGACACAGATGAAAAAATGTAAGAAAACAGTGATGAATCATTTATTGATTTTTTAATTTTTCCAAGGAACAAAAGTATAAAACCTAACAAAACCTCACTATCATCAGCCTTGTTGCACCAAGAAGCCAGCCACCCTGCTCACCAACTTTTCTGCTATCATGAGAGTTATTAAATTTCCATTAGATTCAAAGCACTATCTCTATAAAAAGGCATAACTTCATTTACATGAATACTGAGAAAAACTGCCATCTACTTACTTTTTTCTGAAGTTCTTGAATATTTGTTTCCCAGTTTTTATCTTCTTGTGAAATTTGTCTGAAAGAAAATGACACCTGCTTTTTTCCAGAGTGAAATCAGAGCTCTGCCAAGAGTGTTGGAATAAATCCCTCTTATAACATATAGATCACCTCTTTCCTCTTGTGGAGTAACTCATATTACAAACGAGTCATATCCTTCCTACAGCCAGCAGCAAAATTCCCATGAGCATTGAGTTAAAACTCCACTTTGTAACAAGCTCCGTTAAGACACAAAACCCTTCTGCTCCTGGAGAGCCACAGGCTGGGAAGGAGCTGGACTCCAGGGTATGGACCTTTGCGTAGGATCTGGCTATCTGCAATATGTAGTTCCCTTAGTAGTTTCAGGAGCTGATGTGTGTGCCACTTTGCAGTAAAACAAGGGTCGTGTGCTAACATTAACAAGTCAGAACACATATGTTTCACATTTGCATTTTATAATGAATTTTTTTAAGATCCAAATAACTTCATCATGTTATCAGCATAGTCAGCCCTCCAGCAAAAACCTTTGGGGTTTGTAGTTCAGGAGTACTCTTGTTAATTCTAATGAATTTTCACATTGCTGTAAATGTGCTGCGCTGGAGGAATCCCAATTTTTAAGATTAAATACACAATTTTTATTTATATTTCAGAAGTGTCTTCTTTGGAGTATTGTAAAGTCTAATAATCGGTTGTAACCTTTTGAAAAGGAGGTAACTTTAACAGTCTTTTTTCTTTAAGTATTAATACTGCCACTCAATTCAAAGTACACAATACCATAAAAAATAATGTAAAAAATCTTATTACTGGAATAGTTTAAGAAATAATAATTACATTTTCTTGTTCATATAAACATATTTATTCATTAAAACTAATTATTACAGTTTCACTTTAGTCAATTCACATGCACAGTATTTCTCACTGCTATTCTCAGTAATCTAATTCTGTGGCATAACATCTGGTTTTACCAGAATGTAAACAAAACAAGGTTATAATTTTTGTTAGTCCTAGTTTATATAAACTTCTTTTCTATACATAAATAGATAATTATGTCTGCACTCAGGTTCACACTAAATATTTGATTATGAAATAATTTTAAACCACAGCAAGTCACTGGGGATATGTTTTTCAAACTCAACGATTCACTAAATAATACTTAAATTTTTCAGTTAAAAAAAAAAAAATTCCAGCATTTTACTACACTGAAGCCACAACTGCAAGAAAAAGTATAATGACATATTTGTGACCTTTTTAAACCAAAAGCTACATGAAATTTCTAGGCCTTTAAATTTGAAATATATTGATATATATTTTCTGGGCCTTACACATCAGTTTTGTCCTAAAATACTTCATATCTGCCCCAACACCCATGTGATCGAGAAAGAGCTAAGTATCCTCTCGTCCCAGTGAGGATACCTGATCAGCTATTACTAAAGTTACTAAGTATGAGCCCTGGGCTGGTTGAAGCAAACAAAAATGTTACCCCTGATATTAACAAAGCCAGAGTATCATTGTTGGCTTTAGACCGAGATGAGCAGGAGCTCCCTGACGGTGCAACAAATGGCCTGTGCCTGCAGCTTGTCCCCTCCAAGGGTTGGAGTCGGGGAGGTGGGACACCAAGGTTGGTCCTTGCTTACCTGTGAAACGTCCTCAGCTTCTTCCTCAGGAGCATGTCCAGAGTCAGCACCTTCTGCATCAAGAGGCATTTCACAGCAGTCTCCTCTCTGCTGGCCGGGTTAATGCGCTGTGCAGTCAGTCTCCAAACATAGATCTCATGTTTCAACTCTGAAAAGAAACAAATTTCCTTCAGTGTATGAGACAAGAGATGCACAAAATACGTGCAATGAGCCCTGGACTCAAAGCTGTTTCCCAGAAATTTTCCACTTAGGAAGCTCTTTTGTCATTTATTTTGTAGACCTAAAGGGAATGAAAAATAAATACAAAATTTTCAAAATTTTAAATAAATTAATCACTACGTCCTTTTTCAAAAAGAATAAGTAGTGTCTTCAAATGCCTGCAAATGCCTTCAACCAGTTCTAGGGCTAAAATTGTAGCACATTCATTTTTCATCAGAAAATAAACTGTCAGTATACACTAATATACTGCTAATAAGATACTAGTTCACTTTGTAGTTAGGCATTACAGAAAACACTCCTTCACTGCGTTCAGAAAAGACAGTATGTTTGCATGTTCATACAAGCAATTTTATCAATTTAATTTTTTTCTATTCCTCTCAAATTTCATGTTGTTGAAAACAGTGTGTCAAGAATTCAAGGTTTTATATTTTAAGATCCCTGTTCAATCAGCGAATTGCTCTTATCCTAAAAAATCATAGAATCATAGAATCAACTGAGTTGGAAAAGACCTCTGAGATCATCAAGTCCAACCCTTGATCCAACACTACAGTGGTTACTAGACCATGGCACTAAGTGCCACATCCAGTCTTATCTTAGAAACCTCCAGGGATGGTGAATCCACTGCCTCCCTGGGCAGCCCATTCCAGTGTCTGATTACTCTCTCTGCAAAAAATTTTTCCTAATATTCAACCTAAACATCCCCTGGCAGGGCTTAAGACCATGCCCTCTTGTCCTACTGCTGGTTGCCTGGGAGAAGATGGATGTGGAAGTTATGTAAACAAACGACATGTGTTATTAATAAAAAAAAAATAATTATGTAATAACAAGAAAAATTTAAACACATTTTAATGTAGGCAGTGATGTTAACATTTTCTGCTGCACATCCCTAGTGGTTCATGGCATCTGTTTTCAAAAGGAGTACTAAATGTATTTAATTCCCCATGTTCCTTTGTGACTAAGTATATATAATGATAATACAGAGTGAATCGTGTGAAGATTGACCATGAAAAGGAATCATACCTTCTCTGACAGAGCTCAAACATTTGAAAGTAAAAGTGTGCCCAGAGCCTGCATAGTTAAAAAAAAAAAAAAGATATCTGAAAAAGAATTAACTTACATTTTGTATAATACGTGTCTATAGGTGAGCACACATCAGTCAAAGTGGTAATGTTTGCCTAAGTTTTATAGTGCAAGAGCAGAAATATAAATTCACACTATTGAAAACCTATTGACTATCCTAGGTTATTAAACAACTGCTGTTCAGCTTCTTCCCAGAAGGGATTAATAGCTGAACCACAGATATCAAAAAGGTACATAATCTGCTACTTTCCTTCATAATATATTTGGTGATCCTTGACAGGAACATAATCTGACGCAAAAGACATATTAAAACATGGATAGGTGATGCTTATCAAAGGATCCGTGTGACTTTGTGTGGAGATGCTCTCCTGTCATCATTTACTTTTGCTTCAACATTTGTGATACACACAAATATATAAGCAGTAATTTTCCACTTTCTCCCAAAGGGGAAAAAAGTCCTTTCTGTACCTCTTTCTTATGTGGTTTTTGAGTCAGTTGGACCGAGGATAGTTTCGAAGCTACAGACCTCTGTCAAACACTCATGAAGCATGATCATCTGGTTTGCTCTTCTGGTTCCCTATAGCTTGTCTTTGCTGCAACAACTTTTCTGATGACACCCGTTCATCCTGCCAGAACATTTCTCCCCATCCTTTCCAAATGAAATTTCACCAAGGGTTTTGCTGATGGAGGGAAGCTGAGTTATTCACCATCTAACTGAGATGCAAATCCCCAACAAATATTTTCATACAAAGTATCTTTCCTCCTTTAGAAAGGAAGAGGTAGCTATCATCACCGTATCTGTGCCAAAAAAAAAAAAAAACAGATGGAGAGGAAAGCAGCATGACTTGACATTGCAGATTCCTGTTCCACATCTGAAGTGCCCTGGGGCTAAACTCCAGGTTGAGCGAGATCAGCCTGCTGCTTTCTGGTCTATGTTAAAAAATATACTCATGGCATATTGATTACATCGTATACATGGTTTTGATCATGCCTTTATGTACACCATTCTTGATTTTTTATTCCTTTGTTTTCTAAATATCCCAAGGATGTGAAAAACTGACCTGCTGTGGAATTTACTTCAGAGCAAACTCTACTTTGAAAACGAGAACAGTTGATACATCTTTTATATGACGACTCCTGTTGCAGTAATAATTTTTGAAGGGATTTTCTAGGTCATTCCATGGAATGTTTCTCATATTTCTCTTTCATGCACACTCTTATTGTAATAGCTCATTGTGGCATCAGGTGATACATATTTATTAGCAGTAGTTTTTGATTTAAAGGAAATATAACGCAGGACCTTGAAGTCAGCAACAACGCTGAACATGGACAAAATCCTTTGAGTCCTCTTGCTATACTTTTCCCATTTAATGTCTGCAAAACCATTAGTCAGCAACCCTCAGAGTTTTGGAACATCTGATATTTTATGACATACTGTGTTACACATGGACACAAAGGCCTAATGCAACTATACAGTCTTATCAATCACTCTGAAATTATGGCCAAAACAGCACAAGGGCAGTATTTGGCTGCCACTGAAAAGGAAGGTCTCACACCCTGTTTATCCATGTCAATAAGTTCCTGTCCTCTCCTCATATGAGACCTAATCATAGAACCAACCACAGAATCAACCGGGTTGGGAAAGACCTCTGAGATCTACGTTACGTTACACAAGGTTGAGCTCTCTCCTCTCACTTGTCCAACAAACCCAACCTGCAGTGTTTTCACTTTATGGTGGAACAGCCTACTATCTAATTTATCCTACCACTGCTAGGTCTGCTGCTAGTAACTGAAATGGTACATGTGTAGCATGGCAGTTGATCATTAAAGCAGCTTAATTAACAGTTAACTGCAATTGCAGTAGCAGTAGTCAAAGTGATAGAAGCAAAGCTAAGTTTAGTATGCAGTGATCTGGAGTACAAGAAGACAGGACAGCTGCAGCTCAGTCAGCACACTCAGCCTATTATGATACTAAAATCTTTGTGAACATGGTACATTCATAAAGCCCATAGAGCACCACAGCAATCATTATTTCAAAAAAATTATCTTCTATTCTTTGTCTCCTTTTTTTCCACAGAAAATCCATTTACAATTGGAAAATAATAATTTTGGCTTAGTTATAGGATCAAATAAAGGATCATCAAATGTATAAGGCCTATGCTGCAAATATGTTCTGGTTTTGTCATTTAACCTATTTTGCCATGGAGACCACAAATATGACATACTGAACCCATGGAAATTAATGGAATTTGAGCTGCTGGCCTAGACTATGACATTTTAGAAAATATTTTCTGCATTTTCAAAACTATTAAGTTTAATTTAAAAATGCATATTATTTCTGAAGTCTGACAAGTAATAGTCAGATTTATTTTGAGTAATCACACATTCCCTCCCACCCGACTGCCAATAACATAGAAGACATCCTCAAAAACTGAGTGTAATTAATTTGTAGTCTCAGAATCTGAAAAGGCCAGCTTTGTTAATTGAATATACTCAGAAGAGCTTGACCAACCTTGATGAGATGATAAGAATTATTGTTAACCAGCAAGTTTTAACTTGCACCTGCAATAAATACATGAACTATCTTTTTGCAAGCAATACAAGTTTGCACTGTTGGGTTGTGACTAACAACATGCTAAGACTGTTCGTCTAAATGTTTTGGTTAGTTTTCTTTCTCCACATGCTACTGTAGCTTAACTATTTTCAGTAAAGCAGTTATTTATCTTATATAACTACTCAGAATGAGAATATTTCTGTTTAAATGTTAACTGTAAACCAAATTAAGTATCATGAATTCTACCTTAATCTAATAATAGTAATATCTATAACTTTTAGTAATTTTTAAATCTCTGATATCACGTAATCAATCCTCTAAGCATAATTAGATTGTGTTATCTCCATTTTAAAAGTGCAGAAACTAAATCCAAGAGGTTTTCTACTCCCAAGAGTAGAAAAAATTCACCTCGAGGGATATTTCAGCTCAATAGCTCATGACTCTTCTTCTAGAGGCAGCACCCCTCAACAGGACACAAGCGTAAGGCTCTAATTTGGGGGGGAAGGGAGGGACAGCAAAAAACCCTGAACTGAAATGTTCTTCTCTTTCTTCCTTTGAACAGTTCAGTTCACCAATAGTGGATAAAGGTAAGCAGAGGCATAAACATTGCAGGGTCTTCAAAACTATGACAAAACATGCTTTGCCTTATTCAGCTAAATACTTGCAATGGAATGCAAGAAATCAGAACAATGGTGCATAAAGCAATACAGGGCATTTATTTAAGCTTTTCAATTCAGTCCAACAGCTGGGGCCCCATGTGGTAATGAAGGCATCTAATGCCAGCTCTGTTACCCAGCATGGGATTGCATCCATTGCACAGGAATTACAGGATGCCCTCACCCTTGTGGCAGAGCAGTTGAGGCCTGGGCAGAAAATTGCAAAGCTCGGAGGGTGGCACATGCCTAAGTCACCTCCGAGGAGTCGTCCTCTGGGCAAGCTGGGGCAGGCTGCAGCAGGCCCAGGATTAGGCTGTTCGAAAGCTACCATACATCAAGTATCCTTCTCCTTCAAAAAGCAACTGGAGTTTTATCCTCACTGTGCTTTGGGTTTCCCTCTGTCATTTTAGTTACTGAAAGAAGCTACAACACTACAGGTCCACTCTTGCATCTTATAAGGGAATAGTCAATTTAATGTGTCTATGATGGTCACATAAGACTCAGATGGAATAATCCACAGATACTAAAGAGAGTCAGATTTCTCATAACATTCCAAGATGGTTGATAAAGACACACATTGGTTTTGTCCCTGAATGACAGGTGGGATATCTCTCTCTCAGGGTAGATATGGGCTCTGTTCTCATCTCCAAGTAAGTCAGATTGACAGCCACAAACCTATTTCAGTCCTTGTGGTTTTGTCCCTTGGTTTCATCTACCGCAATTCCCCATCTTTTAACAGCAGAAATACGAACATATTTAGGTTCCATGTGTGCTCATTAGCAATTGCTTAATGGGCTCACAGTGCTCTGTTCTGTTACACTGAGAATGGCACAGGGTCATGGGAAGTCAAGAGTCAAGTATTTTGAGAACTCAGTTATCTAAAATTCCATTGCAGTTTGTTTCAGAAAATTTTCCTTAGGTATGAAATCTAGAAAAATAATTTTGGTTTACTCATTATCAAAAGATTTTAACTCAGACTGCCAGACTTGAGAATGAAAAACAATTTTGCTGATCTTTTCCATTAAAGTACAAGACTCAATTAAAAAAACTCCAATTCACTGTACTCTGCTCCAAAGTCAATAGATACATTCCAGTTATAAAGCATTTGCACAAATTATAACTACTATTGATGTCCTTTCAAGACCAGGAAAAGCAGAAGTGCTGCAAGATGGTATTAGTGAAAAAAAGAATCATGAAAAGATAGAGCCACAAGAGGACAACTCTCTTTTGGATCATTCCAAAAGATAGTGCCTCCTCTAATGATTTTAATAGGACAAAATGAGGAGCAAAATAATGAAGCACACTTCAGAGTCATGATAACTTTTGTCAATGGTTCAAATGTAAAAATGGTGACTAAGATGTTCAACACATTTTGATAAATAAAAATGGCAGAAGTAATTAATAATCTGTCAAGATTACACTTATATTTGAAACATCATCACAGTGAAAGCTTTCTACACCAAACAAATACAGACCTAGTCTTAACCAGAATAGTTCTTTTAAGCTCTGTGTATTAGGAAGATCTTATGAACTTCTGAGCCATTGGAATAAAGTGAAAAACTTTGTTATAGCTTCACCAAAACACTGTTAAGAGAATACCCAGGGCATGCCAACTAGTGTATATCTGTACAATTGTTTCACAGTTGAGGTTCCTGTTCAAAAACAGAGGGCCACAAGTGCTGTGAAAGAAACAGGAGGTGCCACTACGTAATTTTCTACCTCCCCTCAGTGATTTTTCTGTACTGATTCCTTCCATGAAAAATGTGTATAATAAATTGTAAAGTGCTGCTCTATTGACTCAAAATGACACTATATTATACTTTCTTTCTGCCTAAGACAGGTAAAGTAATATTACAGCTGCCTTCCTGTGATGGCTACATTATTGATGCACTAAGCAAATAATATGAGATTGTTATATTCCCCTTGTTCTGCAATGTCAGGATAGTATTTTTATCATCTGAAGACAAGAAAAGACAGATTAATGTTTTTCTCTATCCAAGGGGAATACTCCATCAGCTCTAAAGCAGTTCAAAGAACATATATAGGAATTTAAGCATAAAACTATCTAAAATATTTAAAAATATAGAAAGTTTCAATATGTGGCAAGTAAAAAACTACACTTATTTTCATCATTGGAAGAGCTATTGAAGATGCAAATAATAAAAGACAGCTTTTAGTTTACATTTTCAAACATAAAGGCATGGCCCTAGTGGATCCTGATATGCTATCCAAAAAGGAGTATACAAAATATCTGAAGGTACATTAAGACTACCTAGTTTGAGACTGAAAGTCCTACAGTCCTTTCAAATAAGACACAATATGTGGCAGAAAGTTATTAGATACCAAGATAATAAGAAAGCTGAATCTTTTAGTTTAGCATGGTAACATCCACAGTAGGAGAGTCAGAATGTTAACTATTCACTAGCCATTGTTAATATATACAACTGGATTGCAGAAAAGAGAGGTGGGAAAAAAGGAAAAACAAACAAACAAACAAAAGAGCCCACACATTTTACTTCCATATGATTCTTCAAGATTTAAAAATATATTCCAGTGAAATTAGGACCCTGGGCGAGGACAGCAGAGTGCAGTGCATATTGCAAAACTGCCATTCAGATTGAGCTGAACGCTTGAAAACATCTTGAAATATTCCTTTGTTTGGACGTTATTCTCTTCAAAATCTACTTGCAGGTTTCCTCGCTTGAACCAGCTTCCAAGTGAGTACAGCCCACTACTTTCAACATCACATTATTAAATACTAATAATGTTTTACTGGTAGTTATTAAAGTACCTACCTAGGTACAGATGCACCTCAGGACTGAGATTCGTCAATATACTTAATTCATCTACATAACTGATGTACCTCTCACTGATTCTAGATGGTCCCTACAGTTACAAATATGTAACTAACTAAAAGAGGACTAAGGACTGTTCTCTGACCCTGAGCAGCACATGTGCTGATGCTCCATAACACCTTATCCCGGGTTCTCTCTGCATCCCTGCGCTCTCTTTGTGGCCCTGGACATTACTATTATTTTATATGGGCTTTTTCAGTTCAGAGTGTCTGAAGAAGTATTGATTTTTCTTTCAAGTCATCACAGTAGTTCTTCCCCAACAGTAAACTTAAAGGTTTCACATCATACTGCGGGACATAGCATGAGGGCACAGCATGCACCACCAGTGCTAGAGAATGCAGAGGCCACCCAGATGCTCCATTCCCTAGGAAAATTACAAAGCTCTTAAATCATTAACTAGAGCCACCTGTCCCAGGGAACCATTCCCTCAGGCAGGCACATCAGAGCTATGACAGGCAAGGGGGTCCACAAGGACAAAGCAATAATGATTGGGGCTATACCATCTATATACCAGGCTATAGCACTGGGCTATACCATCTCTTCAGCTACAACTACAGTTGATGATGCCTGTGCTTGGTCAATCACCTGCAGCACAAAGCACTACAGCAGACATTTGTAACCACTATGGCACACACAGCGGAAAAACTCACCAGACATTATTGTTAAATGAGTTTTTCAGTTTTACCTTATTTTCTCTCTTGACCATCCCCTTAGCTCTGCTGTTCTTTGCACAGATTCACATGAGTCCTGATGCAAGCAGTACATACTTTAAATCCAGGAACAATACCTGGACGTCTTTCAGGAAGCACAGTCCTGTCAATTGAACAACTGACAACCCTTAATTATCATTGCCCTACTTCTTTCCTCTTCTAGATTTCTACATTTTCACTGCATTTGGTACTTCTATTTTCCCTTCCTCCTTCTCCCTTTTCTTCTCTTTGAGAAGCATCTGTAAGGCTCCACATGGAAGAAAGATGCTCACTCATCTGGTAACCACATTTCATGTTGTGGAAAACAGCACTTTGTTTTTCACACATTAAGCACTTTATACATGACTATGATTAATTAGAAAATTCCTTCTGTTGTTGGCTTTACATGCTGACTTTTATACTACCATCAGTATTTTCCCAGCTGCTGCAGTGAGCTACACCAGGGAGAATAATGTGCTCCCCCCTCTCCTGGCATCACCACTTCAAGGGTGGATCTCTTTCAGCCAGCAAAACAATAGGAAACAAGAGCAAGCAGCAAAGGAGAAATGGGGAGCTGATGCCAAAGAAGTTGTTGTGTTAGGAGAAAGCTCTTCCTCTGTGGCAAAAATGGCAATAATAATACTTGTCACCAGACCATGTACCACCCACTCTTCTGGGGATAGCAACCTTCCCAAACACCGAGGTCCACATCTCCACAGCTTAATAGCAGAGACATAATAGTGCATCGTTATGCTCCCCGGGAACTAAATAATGTATCATTAACCCTTAAGGGAACAAAAAACTCTGGTTTCAGGTTTTCAGAGGGGAAGTGGGTAAGCTTAATTCCTCTTACACTCATATATTATTATTTCCACTTACATATACTTTTGGGAAAATGTAGATATATATATTCTTCTCAGCTTACTCTTCTAACCCTAGCATCTTTTCCTGCATCACATAGAACAAAGAGCAAGTTTATAAGCTGAAAGACACATCAAAAAGTCCTCAAAATATCTCTTCATTCTTAAAAGACATTAGATTTTTTCTCTCATGGCTGAGTTCTTCAGATTCTTTTTTTTCCTTTGCAATATGCCCTGCTTAAAGCCAGTGCAGGCAGACAGTGGTTTCTGAGGAAGCAACGTGCATTTTTACTGCTGCAGAGGTGCTCCAGTTCAGTCTGGAAGCAACAGAGACGCTGGTAACATCCAGCATTGAAATGAAGCTGACAATGTATTTTCAGAATATGAGCATTGTCTGTTTTTAAAATTAGTGCTAATCCATTCTCAGCAATCTGTGTAGCCTAAAGCAACAGAAAAACCCCTTAAGGCACATGGCTCACAGGGAAAAAAAATCTATGGAAAATAATATACTAATTAAATCTCACATATCTTGTTTAATTGCTAATTAAGGGCAGGGTGAGAGAAGGCTAGTGTTTAGTTGATTAAAACAGCTGCTTCAAACAAGCCATTTGAAGTTATCACAGAACCACTGCACCTGAGATGAAAGGACCCCTGAAAAGCACCTTAGAACCCATTCAGCAAATTCAAACCTTGGCATCTATCTCCTAATGGAGCTGTGTTGGTCTTTTTCTCTTCCTTTTTCACAGACATTTTCAGTAGAAAGAGTGGCTCTTCAGCATTTGCTCTAATTGAACAGCGACTGATTAGGTTTGCAGCAAAGGACAAGCAGCTGATTGTAAGAACACATGGTACACTGATTAGGAGACTGCTATATCTGAACAGACTGAGCTGCAAATAACAAAGATACCAAGAAATTAAATGAGGGAAATATGCTAACTAATGTTTCACTAGTACAGTGCTTCACTGGCAAAAATACTATGTTAGTGAATAAACTGTACTATTTAAATTAATTTTAAAAATTGTAATGCATACTTTATTTCTTAAAAATCCAAAAGCTTTAAAAGTTTATAGCCGAAAGCAAAAAGTAACAATTCTATTTTCTAAAGTATATATTCACAGAATAATGCTATTATGTCAGGATCAACATTAGAGTTGGCAGAATTAATTTTCTTGCTCCTTAGATATTACTTGTCTCAAGACACCGTGCAAGCTAGTATTTTTAAAGATAGTGTAAGCATATAATAGCCCTAGTTATTCATGGAAATATTCATGAGGCTATGACTTTTATTAGAAAATAAGAAATTAATAAAAGTAGATCAATTTTTTTAAATAAGAAAGTTGGGAAGTTATAAAAAAATGCTGAATACCAAGAACTTACTAATGTGTTTCCAGGCAATGAAGAAAAGTAATCATTTATATAATAATGTATAATTGCACATATATATAATACAACTTGTCCCCAAGAAAAAGATTCCCCTGAATTCTCTTAGAAAACAGTTAGGTAGTATAACTTCTATAACACCTCAAAAATGTTTTGGATCTTAACACTGAGAAAGACTCCGGCCCCTAGAGATATACAGGTAAGGTGAGTGCACTTTGTGCTGAATGGGTGCTGAAGTCCCTCAAAATCAAATGTCTTCACAAGAAATTCCTAAGCAGTGAAATCTCTTCTCTGACCTTTTTATGAGAACAGGTTCAAGAGACATAATCCACCACAGAGAGGACTGTCACTTCTGCCTTTTTAATAAAGTCCTAATCCTAAAGCAAATGTTCCCTGGAACAAGGCAAGGCACTACAAGTGGTACTCGTTTTGCCTA
The DNA here is from genome assembly GCF_022539395.1 of Myiozetetes cayanensis. Taxonomy (NCBI): domain Eukaryota; kingdom Metazoa; phylum Chordata; class Aves; order Passeriformes; family Tyrannidae; genus Myiozetetes; species Myiozetetes cayanensis. Next base: position 84,176,020 of record NW_026087742.1, on the reverse strand, counting down.
AATGAGTTACCTATCATGAAGGTTTCTGACACCAAGTTAGTCATCTTGGATTTCCCTTATATTCAAAAGGAAGAATTCCTTTTGGGAGGCTGCAATATATCTGTTCTATCACATTAGTTTTTAAGAGCACTTATCTTTCTCCACAGATTATGATAGATCAACCCTATCAAAAGTTGTCCTCCCCATGCCAAAAGATGCCCTAAACCCAGGTTCAGAGATGTCATAGGGCACATTAAAACATCTGTTGTGTGGTCAGTGGAAGCCTGGATCCTAAGGCTTCTGCAGCCAAAGGTGAGAAAAGAATCCATCCCATGGAAGAAACAGTTATACTGTACTATCTTTTCACAAAGATTGCTAAGAAATTTTACTTAGTGAATTCCTTCTTACCTCATAAAGACATTGGGAACATTTTGGAGCTATTATTAAATTAATCACTGAAAGAGAAGCCTTAGAAAAACGATGAAAAATTCAAAATGACTGAATAGAAAGACATGAAAGCATGAAGACAAAAAGGGCCTGACATAGCCAGTAGTCATTGAAACTGCTTTAACAGCTTCAGAGACTACTGAGATGCAGGACATAAAAAGGCATAGATTAGTCCTACTGAATTGTAGAAATTATGCACCAGGGAAACTTAGGGTTGGAAGAACCACAGAGGCAAGTTGGAAAGAATTTGGAAAGTTCTACTTTGATGAAATGTCTTGCACTGACCATAAACTGGGAAAAAAACTGCTGAAAAATCCAATGGAAGAAAACCAGCAGCAAGGGAATGCGTCAGTGCCTGTCACAGGGGAAACTTGGGATATTTCTTAAGATATGTTGTGAATTCAGCACCTTGTGCAGATGTTATGTGTTGCAATACAAAACATTCTGGTATTCAAGCCTATGTCTATAATAAATAATGGAAAATATCCATGCAAATATTGAAATATATTTAACAACTCATGTCAAAACCTCAATCTGAGCACCAGAAAAACATCAATTTTTAAAAATCAGAAAATATCACCACTAAAAATAAAATCTTACTTATTAGTTGAAAAATTAATGTTCAGAGACTGAAGTAGAATGGGAACTTCCATCTGAAGACTGCTTTGTATTCAGTTTCCATTTAGTACATATTCTAACACATATCATGTAACGATAATAATTTTTTTCACGCTCACACTTACCAACAATTTCACTTGGCTCCTTATTGTAAAGTTTTTTGTTCCAGTAAAGGAGTCTGAGAAAAGGAAAGGAGACCAGAACAACAAGGCAGATACCCACAAACATATGCCCTGTGAAGGCTGCAAAATCCAAACCCTGAAAATAAAAATGAAAAACTAAATTAAAAATCACTTATTTTTCTATATTACCTACAGGGAAAACTATTCAGCTATATGTACTTTAGGAATCAAAGATAAACATAAAGCAATAAATAAGTTCCAAGTACAGTATCTGCTGTATCTCACCTGTTTTGAGGAGACAAGCCATGTTACAATATAATTCAGACAACTAAAACATAACATTACAAGTTATTCTGAAACACATTTAGTGTTCCTGACACAGATAATAAAAATATACCCAAACTGAATCATTAACTTTCATTTCTCACTTAAATCACTGAAAATTAATTTTAAATCATACTAACTCTGGAATAGTTAAATTTTAATGACCAGCTTTTATGTTAAACTGTTGACAATAATTCTATCAATTATATTTTAACAATAATTCTATCTGAACCATTCTCCTACAATAAAAATATATGTCAATATTCTCTTTCTGCCTAGTCAATAAATCAACACATTTCTAAACATTTTGCACAATGGAACCATTTAATGAAGGGGTTCTCAAAAATATTAAGCAGAACACATTATAAAGGCAGTGCTTTCAAACAATAAGAATGAATAGTGACAACTTGCCTTAAAACTTTAAAGTTTGAGCAGAACATTGGACTAGATGACCTCTAGGGTACCTTTCAACTGAATTATTCTGTTTTCCATATTACACACAATGTAATGGATCAGAGTTAGCCTTTGGGCTGGGATTCTCTGTAGTCATGACTTGCCTGCCCAAGAGAAGTTATCCATAAAGCTCCAAGGCAGATCACATTCAAGTACTCTGGTAGTAAGGAACTGTCTTATATTCACAGAGCAGAGGTTGTCTGAACCAGTGATCCCAACAGAGCAGCTCTGTGGAACACGTAAGAAAGAATAATACAAGCCCTGGGTAGCTCAGGTTGTCGAAACTGAATTTTCAGAGCATCCACTGATTGCACAGAGACTCTAGAAAGTTAGTGTATCTCCCTGTGACACACTTCTATTCTTTATTGTCCCTTGCTTTTTCACTGTGAGCTTCCTATAGATCCTTCCGTAATTCCAATGTCTATTAAAAACAGTTTCCTTTGCAGCATCAGCTGATACTACCTCCAGTGTGTTAAGACTACTGGGAACTTACTACCTTAAATGTGTGTTCTACTATATTGTCTCCTACTAAAAGAATTTATGTGGAAATTTCCTAGTTGAAATGTCTCTGGTTCAAAAAAGGGGGAAAAAAGTTTCTATATTGTACCACAGGGCATAATAAAAAGACACATGACACAGGGAACTGATTACAGTCATAAAGAACTTTCATAGCCAGATAAAGATTGGTGCTCTTTGGCAAAAAAAAAATCCATAGCTTGCAGACAGTTAAATAAATCTCAAACCAAAAATATGCAGACCTAGGATTAGAATTTGATCCTATTAAAAATACAGGTTTAAGCTTCATGAGCTAAAGAAAATCATCCTTAGTTGCTATATAATAGATTCCTTGACTCTTACACCTCTTCATTTGCTGGCCTTTTGCTCACTACAGCCATTGCTTTTATGGAAGCAGAAGGAAGACCCTTCAGGAATTGGAATGAGATTATTTTAAGAATTGGACAGAAGAATGTGACACTGCAAATGAAAATAATGTACCTTCATTCGGTTTGCCTACATAATAGGTCAACCAGTCAGGTGTCTGGCATCTCTGTAAGACAGATTTTACAAATCAATTTTTATAAATGCTTAGAAAGATTGGCCTCTGGGCATCAAGTCAAAATTCAGAGCTACAGAAGACATTTTTGTGAGGGATGAAATCAACATTCATAACTCTGGGAAATTTACAAATAACAATGAATAACAAAAAGAAGTCCTGCAAAGGCTCAGTGTTTGTAAGACCTGCCCCCAAAGTATATTCTCCATGTTTATTTCCTTAAGAAAGTAATTTAACATTGACAATAAATGTACTTTTACATTTATTTGTGTCTAAGATTATAGCCAAAGAGAAAGATCGGAAAATTTTGACCAGAAAAATAAGAATCTTAAAAGCAAGGTGAATTGTCCTTGGTTCAGAAATTTCTCAGCTATTGACAACGTGCCATTAAACAGTTCAGAAAGTATGCAAAAATCAGCATTCAGTTTTGTATGGTCTCTAAAATGGCATAAAGAGAGGTAGGAAGCTGAAGAGAATTAAGCTGTAAAAACACTGAAGCTACACCAGCCGCTACACCAGATACTACACCAGCCAAAATAATAATGCCTAAATCTGACTGGAGAAAAAAATTATCCTGTGAAAGAAAAAATGACTGGGAAACTGGTCAAGGAGCAATAAAGTAATTAGGAGTGGTCAGAATACGCTCAATACAGAATTGCCAGAATGAGGAAAATTACTTTTGCACTCAAACTAGTCTTATTAAAAAGAGCAGTGAAGATGAATCTTTTCTTAGGCTGGCAGCAACGTGCCCACATCATGAAGAAGCCAGCTATGAGGCCAAGTATGGTAGTAGAAATTATCTGTGAGGATACACAGGCATAAATATACAAGCTAAAGCAGGAAATAAAAAACATAAATAGGAATCAAAAGAATTCTTGGTAACTCTTGAGTTTAAATATGTGGTGTCTCCATCACATGGTAAAGGATCTTGAATTTAAGGAAGTGACCCATTGCAAAGAAATGCAGATATACAAATTCACTTGCCTTTACTTTTTTGTTATCACACCAACTTCTGTGAAAAATAAAACAAAACTGTGCTTTGTTACTGCAATGCCACAATGCAGAAGCTTCTGAAAAAATACAGCACAAGAAATGTGTCACTTGAAACCCACAAAACTAATTTCTTGATGAAGTAAATCACATTAACCTACAAGGCAAACTAAAATGCTGAGGTTAGGAAGGAGGTCTCAGATCTGCCTGACAGCTGAAGGAATTGAAATGAGATAGAGATCAAATACTCTTTAAAAAAATCAGGATTAACACAGCTTTATGACATAAGAGCTGACGTAGATAAGCCTTAGAAGTGATTTGCAGACATGATCACAAGAGGAAAAAAAATTGTCTACTAGATTTTTGGCAGCCTATCTAAGGGCTTATACAAACTTTTCAAAGAGAGTAGCTGGGCTGAGATTCAGGATTTTGTTAAACTTCATAATATTACCCCATTGATCTTTCTTATCTCCAAGATCCCTGGGGAAATAGAAAACATGCTACCCTGCTCTTTCCAATTCATCTGAAACAAATAGTTTCCTAGCATGAGTGTGCTTATTTCAGAATAGAGCTTGCATGACTGCACTGCCTGTGATAATCCAAGACTGGAGTTAATTCTCTTCCCATCCCTTGCTCCCAGCTTTCATCTCCATTAACTCCTTGTATTGATCCACAAGAGACAATGAGTGAAAATGAATCCTGATGATCACTAGCCTTGGATAACTGACACCCTCTAGCCATTTTTTATGGCTGATACTTTTTAAGGCTTACAGTGAAATACAGACAACTGCCTATCCTGATGCTTTGGGCCTCTCTGCAGCACAGAGAATGGGCTTTCAGGGAAAAAGAAGGACAATTTCCCACCAGACTCTGACAGGTAGCTGCCAGCTGGCAGCCTCTTGGAGAACTTTAGGAGATTAAAGGGTTTTTCAGTCTCTGCACCTCAGATACAAACAGTGCAGCAAAGGATATCAAAATGGTTGTACAGTAGCTTCATCACTTGCTCCTGCTCCCCTTCCCAAAGCCCAGGAAGGGCATGCAGCATTTCCACAGAGTACATTCATACTCTGTGTGGCTGTGAATAGCACATTTTATACCTCCTGAGTCCTCTGCACTGCTGGGGCCAGGATTCAGCATTGTAAAAACACATTAAATTGCTCCACATGTCTGCTGCATACAACTAAATGTCATTTTCACAGAGATTTTCCTTTCCTGCACAATAGATTGGAATAGAAGTGACATGCACAATAGGCAAGAAGTATTTTTCTTCTGGGAGATTTCAATCTATCAGATAAATACAAAACATGCTTCAAATGTCCCTTACTTGAGGCTATGCTGATTGCATCAAATTTCTCCTGCTCCCCAGTCGACAGAAAATCTAAAGATTTTGTTTTAGCAAGACAACAGCCTAAAGGTTCCACTGCCTAGAGATTCAGAGCTGAAACAAAGTGGGCATCTTTCCTTGGTTTATAGTTTAAAATGCAAAGTCAAATATATCAATTTCATATTAGGAAGAAGTATCATACTGTTTTCCAAAAGGCTAGCTTTAATCAAAATGCTCTTGATCATTACTTTTTTATAGTTTTTGGAGATGTGAAGTTAAATTCTAGTAATTCAGACCCTTCCAGAAGAAAATTACCATTTTAGAGCAAAGAGAAAACAAAAATTATAGCTGGGTGCAGCAATTCAGGGAGCAGCAAATTCTGTGCTTCTAGCCACAATGCCCTTTACTTAAGGTTTTAAAACTAATAAAATGAAGAAGAGCAAGAGTAATTTCTACACTGGTTTAAACAACCCTTCCAGCTGAGTGACTGAGATCTACATTGTCTCAGGGGAGCTGCTCATGATGTCACTGAGCCAGAAACCACTGATCGTGTAACCCAGTTACATGAGGATAATGTTTACCTGAGACATTGATAAACCTCCTTTTCATTAAATACAATCAACCGATATCACTTCATGCTAAATTTCAGCATGAAGGCTGAAGAGGAAAACCTGATGTCTGTGAGTTTTGCAGGGGATTCCTATTAAATGGCAGGAATAACTCTGAGTGGGATGCTGAAACCCCCAAATCCTCAGCAAACATCAGATTAGCAGCACAAGCTTTATCACATGCTAACAAAAACAGTAAATAAAAGGATGTAATCCGGTGAGTAGTACATGCTAAAACTGGCTTTGCCCTTATCATTACCTCTTTTAGGCAGATTAAGGCTAGATAGGCTGGTGCACATGTTCACCATCACTATGGTCACAACATCATTTTGCTCTGGAGACCTATTCCCCATCCATTATTTAAAGAACTTGTAATCACAGCCTATGCTTAGAGCACAAGCAACTTCTGATTTCAAAGGTGTGACTATAGATACTTGTGAAGTTCCCAAATAAAGAGGATTTGGTGTTCAACCTTTCTGAAAGCAATGACCATATCCAACTGGTTCATGCTCTATCATGCATATAAAAATAGAGTTCCCAAAGTCTGAAGCACATATCTCTTCAAGATAAAAATATAATTTTATTAACAATAGTCACTCAGTAGCAGCACTCTGAAGATAATAAAACACTAAGAAAAAGTTTTGTATTCACTGAACAAGTTTTACATTTACTCTTAATGAGAACTCTTATTTTCCTTCCCTAAAACCTCAACATAAATGTTATTTTGTGAAACTTCTTCCAATTCCCACTAAGAATAAGCAAGAATACTACAAATGTTCCTCTCCTATTATGCAAATGTTCCACTGATTCCAGTCATGATAGTAGAGAATGTCAGGATTATAAATTAACAATGAAAGAATTCTTTTGACATTCATTTGCATCTCAAGACAAATAGGAAGACTTATCCCTACATTTTAATGAGCAAAATGTTACAAAACCCTCATTTATTCAAACAAAGCTTAAATAAAGTATTTTTAATATGATGTGAGTTTTCCCTTGAACCTAGGGAGAAAAAATCTCTCCAGCATTACAGTAAACAAAGAATAAAGCATTTCTAACATTTTCTAAGCAAATAACAACACCCAAAGTAACAAGACTGCACTTCATTTCACATTGATTTAAAAGACAAGGTTTCCTAAAAAAGTTTAAGCTTGCATAATATTTTACTTGGCTGCTTTTAGAGGTTGCTGTACAGCAGTAAAAGTTCAGGAACACTGATGAAATCTGCCTCCTGATAATACCTAATAAAGCAGAAAACCCAATCCTCTACATAGTGCAATTCACTATTCAGCTTCTTGCAGGGACAGTTGTCCAAGTACTTCTGTACTTACTGTGCAAAAATAACATTGAAAAAGAGGATGAAAAAGGGAACTTCAATGACAATATCAAGAGGAGGAAATTCCTAAAATTCCTAGAATGTCCAAAAACATGACTATAATGCTAAAAAGAGGTGAAAACCAGGTATTTTCCATAGAAAAAAATCATAATAGATACTATAAAAAAGTACTGCATGAAGGACTCTTTCCAAAACGGCATTCAAGAACTTTTACCTTTGGAACAGTTCTAAAAAAAAAAAAAAGAAAATTTTACTTGGTACTAATGTAGCAGGCTTCCCATGCATTTTAGACCCAGGTTTGTGGTGGCTCATATAACCCTTCTTCACAGCAGTTTTTGCTAGAACTAGTTTTACAAACAAGACGACAATATCTATGTTTCTCCTTCTGATTCAAAGACAGCATGATGGAGCAGGTGGACAAAATCAAGCTATTAGCTGAACAGCTCAGACTGTAAGAGGCCAGATGGTCCAGCTCCCTCCCTGCCCTCACTCTTGGATTTATCCAGTTACTCCTGCCAGCACTCTCCCACGCAAATCTCCTTTAGAAGGGGCGAGCCCTAAGCAGTGAGGGACATAAGCCAGACCATGCCACTCTGCCTCAGAGCCAAGGATAGGTCTTTGACCCTCTTTTATTTATATACAAAAATATAACAATTGAGAATATAGAAAAGAAGTAGCACAAGGGCTATGATCCTGTGTTGGACCTGATCTGTTTTATTACATTCTTATTTCTGTGATGGAACAAAAAAATAAGCCAGAGATAAAACATCTGGAAAGTTATTTGTGCTTGTTTCAGATACAGAATTTCCTATAATGTCATATTTGCCAGCATATTAATATATCTAAGTCCTCCTAAAAATTCAAAAGAAATGTAAAATTTTTCCTTTTCAATATGATTGTTTAATTATTTTCCATGTTTATAGCTGTTTCTAAAAGTTCTACAGAGATGATGAGTTTCTGAGTGTTTTGGAAAATAACCTGCATGGCAGGTGCTAATTATTCTCTTTTAGATCAGATGTTTTAAAGAGTTGCATGCATTTCATATTTAAAATGTGAAATGTAGCTATCAAATCCTCAGCTGGGAATATTACAGTCTTCAAAATCACCCTCCAAACAAGCCAATTGCAGTACATTTCAAATATTTTGATGGTAAACATTCAGTTTATTAAATACTATGAACTTTCAGACATTTTCCAATCTGGACAGTACTTAATTAATTTGAGTGTATTCAGTTAATTAGAAGAGATCTTTCTTTTGTAGGGCAATAGATACATAAGTTACTCCAAATAAAATAAATTTTAAAAACCCCAAGATTTTATACTGTAATTCCCTCATCCCAATCGCACAGCTATTTTCACACTACCTCAATTCACACTAAATTACTTTAGATTGATTTACTTATTTTGGGGATTTATGGCACCCGACCAAACCAGAAAACACATGCCTGGTGTCCTTGTGGGTGTGCCCGTTACATAAATGCCCCTTCCATCGTGCTGCTTGTTGGTGTTGATGCAGAGCCAGGAGGAGGACAGAGCTGGCCCAACACGGAAGGGGCTGCCCCTTGCATCCTGAGCAGATTGCCTCCCTGATGCCCCACAACAAACCAGGAAGAGATGACTGGGAGTGCCAGAGGCAGAAGGGGGACTTAATGCCCTTGTGTTCAGGGATAGCTGAGAGCACGGTAAGCTCATGCAAACACCAGCTCCATGCAGATGCTGAAGGCTGTAAATGTGAACACCCGCCAGCAGCAGCTCTGCCTATCCACAGGGCAGAGAGGGGCCATGTGGGTAGGAGGAGATGGTGGGACTGGGATGCTCCTGCTGGCAGGTGTCTTGTGTTCCACAGTCCCACTCAGCACCAGACACCCAGCAAACAATGGAAGAGGCAAGCGTTGGAAGTTACAATCTGTCACTGTAGCCTGGAGATACCAAAACTTTGGCAGCTGGGAGCCAGCTGTGGCCCATGCTGCATGGGAGAAGCCTACACCCTCCTCCCACCCGTCACATCCCCTTGGACTGTGGCTGAAGGATAAAGTGCCTCATGTGTGACGTGGGCAAAGCAGCCTCTCATGTTATGAGACTTTGCATATAGACTATTATTTCTGGTTTGAATTTCTGTAAAGGAAGCAAATTGTCTCATTATATTTAACTTTTGAGAGAAAGCCTATTCTAAAAACATGGGTGGATTCTCATTTTTCTTTTTTTCCAACTTGTTACCCCCTCTGCAGGTCTCTGTTGTTTTGCTTCTTTCCTCACTTTGTCATTGATAAGGAAATCCTCACCAACAACAACAAAAGAAAGGGAAACTGGTATTCTCAGTCCATATCAAAAATTCTATTCTTCATCACTATTTTGTCCCCAAAAGATCACACTCTTCTGTCTGATCATCCTACTAAGAAAGAAATAGCATGGCAGAAAAAGTGGATTATGTTCTCTTTATATGGCTGTCTGGGGAAGAGAAGTATCAACATTGCATAAGTCAATATCACCACTTAATTTTAGTAGTCAAACAAACTGCAGTATGTACCTTCTTTCTCAGCTCCTGCTTTGAAACAATAATCACATTTGGAGGATCCCCAACAGCGGTGGCAGCCCCTCCAATATTTGTGAAGATTACTTCTGCAATCAGGACGTGCCTAGGATCAAGATTAAGTACTTCACAGAGCCTGTGATATAAAGACAATGAAATTAAATTCTTACACTATGCATAAATTGCCTTAAATCTTAAAACTTACAGGAAGTAGTCTTCACACAGATTACTTCAACTCATACAAACTACATTTACGCACAAACCCACATAACCCATGAATTTCTAAGTAGACGTTTGAGTTTAAACATGGGCTCTGGTAATAAATGCTGAAAGTTAAAGTCACACCTGAACACTTTGGAATAAAGAACCCTCCTCACAACTTATCAGGACATTGCAAAGATGGAGGTCACACTTAAATTATTACCACCTCTACCTAATCTAATAGGGGATGAGGGACAGAGTGGGTAGCAAGAATGCTCTCTCAGTATTGCTCTCACTGCAGTGCTGTCACACAATTCCCTGAAGGAAGGGTTGAGCTTCGCTGCTCAGTCTAAGCCTGTATTATTAAAACCTATATTTCAAAGACAAGAGTGTATTGCACAAAAGCTTAATTTGGTTCACTTATGTTATCACTAAGTGTCAATTTAAAACCCAGAAAAAACACCATCAGATAACATATATATCAGCACATAAAAACTGCAGAAAATAATAACTGTGCAAAAATACACTCCTTTCCCAACAGTTTGAAACCATTTGGTTAAAAGATACTTTGTAGTACAACTGGCCCAAATGTATCAATTGTGGTACAAGACCACAACCATACTTGTATTTTAACTCCGTTGCTCCTTGATTTCCTAATATTTAAAAATACAACCTTAACTTTCTTTCAGTGATTCTTTCTCTTTGATGGACCTAGTGATGTCTTGAAATGAGAACTCTGACATAAGTCAGGAAAGACTAAGCCCAAAGTATAAAACCATCAGACTGTGTTAGCTACATGTCAGGGTCACAGTTTTCAGTTTGCTTGCCCTGGTTATACAACTCCTCATGTGTATGATCATTAGCCTTTCCTAGTTCCCAATAACAAAGTATCTTGAAAATAGACTACAGCTAAAAAGGAGTAGGTATGACCTTTTTTTTATCAGCTTACTACAAAATGCAGAGTGAAACAAGCATCATGGTTTATGCCTTATTAGAGGAAATAGAAAGCCTCATATTCATAGAGCCAGTAAGATTTTCTGCAAGCTTCATCTCCATGGCAATGACTGCACAGTGCAACACAGTGAAGCTCGAGGCAATGGCAATAATATAAAAACAAAAAATGACCCCCAGCATGAAGCTTTTTGAGCTCGGCAATTGTTTGGTTTTAGTAGGTGAGTTAAAATTTTATTTTAGCTTTGATAGTGATTCAAATACAAATGTTTCCCACATACTGAGTTTCCTCCTCCTTCAGTGTTATGAGCTCATTTAGTGTAAAACTAAAGTACTTAGTATACATTTAGTATGAAAGTTCATTAAGTAAAGTGAGGCTACAAAGGCAGGCTTCACAAGGATCCACACGGAAAGATCCAGAAGACAAGGGCCAACAAGTACAAGGGAGAGATTTCATCTTTACATAAGAAAAAAAAATTTTATGGTGAGAACAGTTAACCACTGAAACAAGCTTCCCAGGGATGTGGTGGAGTCCCATTGCTAGAGTTTTTCAAGATTTGACTGAAGAGTGCCAGATAATTTCATCTAGGTTTTCCCATGAAAAGTTGGACCAGAAGTTCTTTCGAGGTACCATCAACCTGGGCTATTCTATGATTCTTTGAAAACACAATAAATAGTACAGTAGCTCTACCTGTGGAAACCTTTTTATGCTACATTAATCTCTGGACTTCAAACTATTCCTAGTTATAGAGTATGGTACTATTAACACCAAGTTTGCAGGTTCAATCCCCTGTATGGGCCATTCACTTAAGACTTGATGATTCTTGTGGGTTCCTTCCAAACCAGAATACTCTGTGCAATAGTTTATTCAAAATATTCTGCAACATAACTAAAGAAAACCTTGGTGTTCAGTAGTTTCAGTGCTGCTTACTGCTAGAGGTGTGATAATTGATTAAGGTAGGACAAAGTGATCTCTTGAAAAAGTAATCAGACAGAAGACAAATGGAGCTTTCATCAACCAGCTGTTTCCCAGTCTAGAATAAATTCCACTTGCAAAATTGTTTGTTAGCGTTTTACACTGCATTTTAAAGTGGGGGCATATCTTAATAGAATTTTTGTGTACTTTAACATGATAATGACTGCAAGCATTACATCGCTCAGGATCATTTTAAAAACTCATTAGATCTTTCCAAAACTGAACTAGGTTAAACAGATTTGCCAGACCAGACACAGGTTAAATTTAGGTTAAAGAGTAATTTATAATCCCACATTGATTAAATGGAGTTGCAAATCAGGTGTTATTAATTTAAAGAAATCTGAAATAATTAAATTCACTGTTCTCTATTCCAAGTTCCAAATATTTAATCTCAAACTGAGCAATTAACCAGTGGCTGTTACAATTACATGGTCACCAACAGGAAGAAAATGTGGAGTCCCATTTTCCAAAACAAAGCTGTTAGTTGAAATCTGGATTTTTTTTTTTTAATACATTTGTCACTAGTATTAGAAGGGATAACAATCTCCTTAAAACATCTAAAATTGTATACAGATATTAGCCAGCAAAGGATAAGATAGCTTTAACTAAAAAATTCGCTCTGCTTTATAGGAAAAAAAATTTCTTCTACTAGGGAGTATATGGTCCAATATGCTATTGCAGTTCAGATATGAAGACAAACCAGAAAAGTTAGCTGCCAAGGCAGTATAACAGAATTCATATGTGCTCAATATTAATGCAAAGCGAAAAGGCAACACATCCCTTTGAAAGTGCCATCTTTTTATTCTACTACAGTAAGAGTATTCGAAGTTTTGATTTCCATTTAAATGATCAAAAAAAATCCAAACAAGCATTTTGCACACATGTTTTCTACTGATTGCTGGCTATAAAAGACCAAGTCCAAAACCATAACAATAAAATACCTTATGGTTACTGGAGTAAAGAGAAGCATAGTGGTAACGTTGTCCAAAAATGCAGAAAGAATTGCAGCAATGAGGCACAGAAGCGTAATCATGGCCCATACCTTGCCTCTAGAGAATCGATAAGCCTAGGAAAAACAAATAGAAACAAAATTAAAAGACTAGATTCCTCCAGTGTAGTTTCCAAAAAAACAGTAGATAAAGCAACTTGATCAAAGTTGAGCTATAGTGAGCTCAGAGCATTTACTATTCCACATACCTCCAACAGCACCCTCTCCAATATTAATTAATTTAGAAAAAAAACTTTTATTGGAAGTGGGCAAACATTCCCGTCATGCAAATGAAGAAACAAGTCTGGAGAAATATCACGCTCTGCTGCCAGCCATGAACGGGGTCTGTGGCAGGAGCAGGGCTGAGCCCCATCTTCTGCCAGTATGCCCAGGCAGAGTAACATGGCTCAGATCTCTCATCCCCTCCACAAGCTGGCACACATCCCCCATCCTCAGAGCAGCACTGCCAGGGCTACACAGACTGGGCATCTGTATAGGCAGGGGTTGTGTCCACATATTCTTTGTTTAGGGGTTCTGCTCAAAGCAGTCATCTTTGTCAGTTTTGATTTCTTTCTTGCCACCCTTCTGAAGAAAATGAAGCTTTGCAGCAGGTGTAAGTGTCCCTCATCCTGGGCAATATTTACCCTACAATCCTTCAGAACATGTCAAGTGGAGAGACTTGAAGTCCCCACAACCCAGCAACCAGGAACTGTTTTGTGAACATCTACATAGGCCAAGGGCCCTCATCCTTCCTGACCCTCAAGGCAGAATGGTGGGTGTTCTGAGAGCAAACTGACAGCCAGTGATACAGCCAGAACCTGTCCAAAGAGTATCAAGAAGGATTACAGAGTCCTGGGAGTGGTGATAAGGGACTCTAGAGCTCAGGTAGTTTTTTCATCAATTCTCCCAGTCAAAGAGAAGGGGTTTGAAAGGGCCAGTCAGATCTCATGAATCAACAAATTATGACAGGACTGGTGCCACAGCTGGGGATTCAGCTGCTTAGACCATAGGAGTGAGAAACAGTCTACTGGGGGCTGATGGGATCCCCCTATCTGAGAAGAGGAACAGCACCTTTGATCATAGGTTTGCCAAGCTGGTGAGGAGGACTTTAAACTAAAGTTACCAGAGAAAGGGGCCTCAATCCTCTCAATCTCACTTCTACCAGTTTGATGGCAGTGCCAGTAAGAGATGATCAGAAGATGAAGAGAGACCACAGGTCAACAGGAGAGCACCTGAAGATCACCACAAAGGAATTACAGCCACTCCAGACAGTAAATCAGCTTCACTAGGGGCACAATTTAAGTTCCCCCCTATGCAAACAGCATATAGCATGGGGAATAAGTAAGTTATAGAGATATGCATGCTGCAGGGCACACGCATTTCTATAATTTATTTATTGGCATCACTGAGACATGGTAGGATTGCTCCTATGACTGCAGGGTTGGAATGGAAGGATACAGCCTCTACAGGAAGGACAGGCAGGGCAGGTGAGGAGAGGATGTTACCTTCTATGTCAATGATCAGCTGGAGTGCATGAAACTCTGCCTGAGGATGAATGAGGAACCGACCAAGAGTTTATGGATCAGGACTGAAGGGAGGGCAGGGACAGGTGACATTATAGGGGGGGTCTGCTATGAGTCACCCAACCAGGAAGACCGAGCAGATGAGGAGGTGCTCTATACACAGGTAGGAGCAGCCTCATGTTCACAAGCCCCAGTGGAGGGACTTCAATGTCCCCAGTATCTGCTGGAGGGACAATACAGCAGGGCATAAGCAATCCAGGAATTTCCTGAACTGTGTTGCTGATAACTTCCTCCTGTAAGGGATAGAGGAGACAATGAGATGTTATTCTGGACCTTGCTCTCACCAATAAGAAGGGACTTCTGGGGAATATGAACTTCAGGGGCAGCTTTGGCTGCAGTGCCCATAAACTGGTGGAGTTCAAGGTCCTTGTGGCAATCAGGAGGGTGCATGGCAAGCTCACTAACCTGGTCTTCTGAAGAGCAGACTTTGGCCTCTTCAGAGATCTGCTTGGTGGAGTACCATAGGATAAAACCCTGGAGGGGCCAATGCAAACCGCATGAAGTTCAACAAGGCCAATTGCAAGGTCCTGCCTGGGGGTCAGGGCAATTCCAGGCACAAGTATAGGCTGGGGAGAGAGACTGAGAGCAGCCTTAAGGAGAAAGACTTGGGGCTGTTGGTGGATGAGAAGCTCAGTATGATGCAGCAATGTGTACTAGCAGCCCAAACGTGTGCTGGGCTGCACATAAAGAAGGGAGGTGATTCTTCCCCTCTACTCCACTCTTGTGAGACCCTACCTGGAATACTGCATCCAGCCCTGTGGTCCCCAACATAAGAAGATTGTGGATCTGCTGGAGTGAGTCCAAAGGAGAACCACAAAGACGGTCAGAAGGTAGGAGCACATCTCCTACAAGAACAGGCTGAAAGAGATCTGGGTTGTTCAGTCTGAAGACAAGACTCTGGGGGGACCTTACAGCACCTTCCAGTACCTAAAGAGGGCCTACAGGAGAGCTGTCTTTTGACAAAGGCATGTAGTGATAGGATAAGAGGAAGTGCTTTAAGCTGAAAGAGGGTAGGTTTACTGTGAGGGTGGTGAAGCACTGGAACAGGTTTCCCGGAGAAGTTGTGGATGCCCATCCCAGTAAGTGTTCAAGGTCAGGTTGGATGGGGCTTTGAGCAACCTGGCCCAGTGGAAGGTGTCTCTGGCCATGGTAGTGGAGGTTGGAACTAGGTCATTAAGGTTCCTTCCAACCCAAACATTTCTATGCATCCAAGACTATGACTACCAATGAATTACCCTTTTCATGTAATCTTTTGTTCTGCTACTGTGAAAAGGTCTGTGGTCGTATTTCATGTGTGATCTTAAAGCCAATGATAATTTCCATATTTCTTCTCTCCCACTGCTGGGCATAAGTAGAGATTTCAGTTATGGTAGAACTGTGATTCCTGGGGAAGTCAGTGAAATAACTCAGCTCTATACTGTCCATGTGTTTGTGTTCCCTGCTGGGGGCCTTTTACGATCTCCTCTAGAAATAGAATTGCATTAAGGGTTTCCTTTTATCCTTAAAAGATTTTTCCAATATTACACGCTGACCACTGTCATTTCTAGTGTGATAAGTATACATTACCCTGAGCAAGGTTCTTCAAAGATAGTGCTTGGTGTAACAGATTAGAATAAACACTAACTTGATTAATCCAGAAATAATCACAAGCACCAAAACAAGCCTACCTTTACTGCACAGTAGTCAAAGAATCCAGTCTCTGAAAATATGGCCACCAAAACCATCTACCAAAAGAGGGAGAAAAATACAACAGCTTGCAACTGAATTATTACTCAAAAACAAAATTAAGCAGTTTGTGATACTGAAAAATGTACTTCTTATCTGACACAGCTCTAAAAGTCTGATCAGCTTCATATTAGAATATCCACTACAGCTGCCAGATGTCTCTAGTTAGTTAATGCATCATATGGTGAAATTTACTTCTCAACATAAGCAGTCTGTAAATGTCATGCTGGGGTTGAATTTTATTTGTAGTGACCAAGTGGGCATCATTCAATAAGTACTCAATGCATTTCCCTTATGCCATTAATCAAGAAAAACCAATAAGTGTGTTTGCTTTCTGCAGTAATTCTCTACAGAGTACAGAAGATAGTGGCTTCAAGAATTACTTGCATTTTCCCACATGACTGGGGGGTTTCCTGTCCTTCTATCTTTGCTCCCATTAGAATATTTTTTTTGCTTTCTTTTTCCATGGGAAAGGTGGAGAGCAGAGAGCAGTGTCAGGAAATAAGAAAAGCTCAGAATGGCAACAGATAATTGTAATTTTGTCTCTGTGTCTTGTATATTTTGTGCTAGAGTTTAACAGCACTTGGAAAACTCTTTTTACCACAAATAGCTCTGGGCAAAGTGATTAAGATAATACATGATTATAATCTAATCAGATATTTCTTCTCCACTTCTGGCTTGCTTTTTTGTCACTCCAAACATAGTAGTGACTGAGACAAAGAAAACCAGTTTTCCAGAAGAGTGTTTGAGAAAGTTTTTGAGTAAACAAAATTAAAAAGATAAATGACAATGATAATACTTGGCCCTTAAACCCATCTTTCCATTTATAGACCCCGAGGATGTTTCTAGCATGTTATCCACACAATTTAACAGATTTAAAATAAAAAAAAAAAATAGAAAACAAACAACATTTCAAAAGACTCATTCAGGGGTTCGATCATCCTCCTTTTGGTAAATTCCTTAAGGCCCAAATTTTCATCGTAAGTTATCTGAGTAAAGTGCAATTAACAAAATGTTTTAAAAGGAAACATCTCTATATTGAATTTGATTATTTCAGCATATTAAGAGCAAAAGGTACATCTTTGTTACCATTCCAAAGAGCAGTGCCAGTGTCTCATAATCAATCCACTCCACCACTTTGACCATACTTGGCCTCTGCAATCAAAAAATACAATTACCAGTGAATACCACAAAACACCCAACCTGTGATTAGCTATGAAAGACAAACTCCACTTAATTGATTAATTGTTTAAATAAGCTGTGATAGAAATTAGTAAGTGTTCCTATAAGGTGCACAAATGGACTCTGTATTATTGCCATTACTACTGTTATTATTATTACTAATTCAAAGTACTGCTGGCAGCCTAAGTGGGTCATTATCAAAAGCCTATGTTAGGCTATTGGTTGGTCAAATTGTTCCTTACACAGCATTACAGAAATAAAAAATAACCAAATTATGTTGTACACTCCAGTTTCCTTTTTGGTAAGGTAACAAAAGCATACCACTTCACCAGTGAACAAACTGGAGGGAATTTAAGGGAACACAGCAATCATGTGGCTATGAAAAAAACAGAGTACAGCAATCTAAGTTTTCACTATATATCAGCTAAGAGTAAGCAGCAGGGGAAACAAGATGGTTGGAACATGCAAGCACGAAGTGTAATTATTTGGGGTAGTATAAAGCAATGTATTTCCATTTTGGTTTGCTTGGTAGCCTAACATTACTGAAAATAACAGTATTAAACAAACTCTGAATTAAGCTGAAAATGGTTGTACTCCACTTCCTGCAAATCAGAACAAAAAAGCATCTACAGAGTTTCTTGTACCCTCCTTGTCTATAAAGTAGTCTGCCTGACTTGTTTTTCCATCACTGTATCTGTCCTAACGTCTCTCCTTAAAAAGCACTGCTCTGTCATGTACCCAATCACAAAAGGGCAAACATGAAAGTTTATGACACCTGACACCACACCCAAAAACATAGTTAGCACTTACAGTTCTGTAACTTACCTCCCCAACAATTGCTAAGGCGGCTAAAGCTGCCAAAGAGCCCAACATCGCCGCGAGGGTCCTGTGAACAATCTGCAACAAAGGGTAAGAATTGACCAGAGACTCTGCTAAATATCCCTTTACTATCAAAAAGGAGGAAGGAAAAGGATAAAAATTTCTGTACTCGATTCTTTTCTTGGTTTGTTTGGGGTTTTTTTTCTGACCAGAGAATGGTTAATTACCTTGCCTTACTATAGGATGTTACTAAAATCAAACCAAATACCAAACAAACAAAAAAAACCCCAAACCATAAAAAATCAAAACAAAACAATAATAACAACAAAAACCAAACGAAAAACTAAAGAAAAAGAAACCCACAAAAAAAACCCCATGCCTGTGCAAACCCTGCTAGGAAGTCTCAGCTCTAATCTCCAAGTAGAGAAGGGACTTCAGTACCAATTTCTTATGTTTGCCAGCAGTTCACCCAAGAAGGAAAACAATTCATCGTCCCTAACTTAAGGATCAAAAAGCATAGCCCTATTGGCTTCCCTTCACAGCCCATGGGAAGAAGATGCATTCCTAGGAGGTGCTCCAACTGATTCTTTGTAGGTTCTTGTTAAGCAAGAATGCCCTGAAAATGTTTTGTTTTCTCCAAACACTCATTTGTAGTTATGTCTGGAAGATCACAGATTGTGTAAAATAACTCTGTTAAAAATAAGAATGTAATTAATGAAGATCACACTACAAAAGATCAAATCTAATTGACAGCTTTTACTACTAACATATTTAAATATTACTCCAGCACAAGTTAGAATTATTCTTAGAAAGAAATAAGATAGTCTAGAAATATTTTATTTGCTGCTAACTTCATAAGAAGTATTTTGCTGATAAGAAATAGTAAGATGATGGTATCTCAAGACCTTCCTGCCTGCTTGTAAATGAAAAGCAAAATTTGCTTTTGTTTTTCCTTCATGAACATAGATTTTTAACAGAAGTGGTAAATAACTACACAATTTACCAAATTGCTAGAAAAATAAATATTTAAATCACTAACTCAGGAGTAAAGAAAAAATATGTCTCATTCCCTATTTTTCTTCGAAATTCACTGAAGAATAACCTACTTATATGATAAAGCAGGAGATTAGACCAAGGTTTTTATGTCCCAATGACCTAAAAGTATACAACATAGATTTCAGCTGCCCCAGAAAATATGCATGATAAATCACAGGTTCATTTTTGATTTCCAGTTTCAGAGGATTATGTGTACATACATGTATGACCCTTCTGACTCTTCAAAGGCGGGAAGCATTTGACAATGTTTGATAGTTGTTGTGGCTGACAACTGGGTGCAGCAATTAGACCTTACAGCTCTCTCCAATAAAAGATGCCAAGTAGAGATGTCTAATTAGCTGTTATTTAGGGGATCAGCTTCTTACCAGAGCAAAGTAAGTTCAAGTGTAAGCTACTGCAAAATCCTCAGACTGAAGGTTTTCTCCTCATCTAATCACCACCCACGTTAGATAGCTCTTTTGCAGTTCTCAGAAAGATATCATAGGTTTCCTGAGATTTGTTTGGCTATGGATTTTTTGCATATTTCCACATAAGCATTCTTGCTGTCACTTCTGTATATTTAATTGCATACACTGGGTTGACTGTATTTTCAGTTTCCAAGAGTTTGCTGTCACCTATAGGTGAAGTTTGCTTTAATTTCTGGAGAAAGATGGGGAGGGGGAAACTGTACAAAGAGTCATCTGTCAGTTCCTTCATCCCTTATATCCAAGAAGGATATACGAAAATATATCCTGAAAAATGAACAAAGAATATTAAGGTGCAAAACTCTATTAAAAAGACTTGTCAAATGTACAGCTCTTCACTCCAGCAACTTAACAAGTGAAAGTTCTAAAGTAACATAAAGCCTTGAAAGCACACTTATGTAAACTCTGACATGCATATATTCAAAAATGAGATTTGGGAAGGTTTAGGAAAGGATAGATTACTCTTTAATTTTTTTTTTCATATAAAATGAACTCCAAACAAATAATATATTTGCAAAGGCCTTTTTTTAAAGTCTACACATGGAGAAATTAAGAGATGCAGGTTATAAGCTGTCACACTCTTTGAACCACAGTTCCATCTAATATACATTTGGAGGTCATTATATTAAGTCAAGTTCCATTATTATTGTTTTGGAAAACAGCGCAGATCTGATTCAAACCCTTTAGAAGCTTGGCAGGAGGATGAGTATCTTTACAGGTTGAATCTCAAAGTGTATCCATAAACAACAGCTCAGGCAGAGAATTGAAAGAACTCAGAAATAAATTAACACAAGAGATTTAATCCCAGAAAAGATGAAAGATTTAGTGGACTTCTGAATCTAAAGACATTTTTAAAGATTAAGTGAGAAATCATCTGTACTCATCTGATCCTTCTCATGCCTGAGAAAGCACATACCCTCATGCATTCTCTTAAAAAACAAGCAATGACCATTGAGATGAGAAAGGCAGAACAGACGAGGGACATACACAGCTTTTAGTATATCAGTTTGAATGCCAGAGCTCCCCACCTCCCAATCCAACTGCAAACCTTATAGATACATATAAATATAATATATATGTTAACATACAGTAATATATTATATATTAAACAGCAACATATATAGGATATAAATATAATACCTATAAATATATATGTGGAGAGTTCATACTCTTTGTAGTAAGGGCATCTTCACCATGAACATCATTTTTGTCTGAAGAATGCCTAGCAGTGCTGACTTAATGCAACAGCAAAGGACAGTGCCTGCCTTTTACAAAGGGGCAGTTCTTCTAATACAAACTCTACTGTAAACAATACAGCCCAGATTTCACTCTTTACAATGCACAACTCAGTTGTAGAGCTCACTGATACAGGACATACTACTAGGCTAAGAGATTAAAGTAATTGCAAAAATAGGAATGGATATTTACATAATTTTATATAGGTAATGAAAATACCCAAAGCAGCATCAGTAATGTAGGTGTGTTGATAGCAACATCCTAGGGTCAATGCTACAGCGTCAATTCAGAATGAATGAAGAATAAGTTCTACAGTGATTTTGTTTCATAATTTTCTGTAGAAATTTGTCTCATGATTGCCTGCTGTGTGATAAACACAATCTGCTGAATGCTAGTTATGTATAACAGTTTCCATACTATTAATTCAGGAGTTTATTTAAAGTAAGAAATTAAAGCAATCCAGATAATTTATGCCACAAGTTCTTGCACTTGATATGAATTAAAAACATATAATTCCAGAGGTATAATGCAATTTGGATTTAGACAACCTAGGCTTTCCCTAGATTTAAATTTCTTTATCTATCTGAAAGTGCTTTGGAATCTTTACACGGAGTATATCAAATCATTTGGTAGACTGCAAAAGTATCCTTATAAAAATGATTCAAAATTCCAAACACTAAATCATGTATGGTGCCCCAGGAGGTAAAAGGAAATTATTTAGAAGCCAACTGATGGTGACCTGTATGCTACTTCGGAGCATACATTTCCCAGCTAAAATCCAGGGCAGGCATATTTCCAAAGTACGCTTCTGAAGATATTTGATAAATTTTCTTTCCACAAGTCCTTCATTATAAGTGATAAACAGCAGATGAAAGATGACTGTCAGTAATTTTAATATAAAGTTTCAAATGCAGCCTCAATTCATTTCTTATCCATTTTTTCTCCAGAGAAGTCTGTTACATTAAACTACTTATTTTACTGATAAATTATTTTACATTTGATAGAGCGGCAGCATTGCTGCATTTTAACAAGGAAGCAGTTATTACCAAGCCTATATCCACACAGAGGTTTTATGCAATTTTCACCTACCTCCAGAGTTACTCAGATCTTCATTATAAAATCAACAGCCAAATCCCTCTTAGACTTTATAAAGTCTCTAGTTTAATCCTTTATTCTCAGGGGAAGAGGAGGGAGAGAAGGGGAGTAAGATTTGCTCTAGGATAGCTTTTTTTCCTGACTTTAAGTTTTGTATCTCCTCCTTTTTATGTTTTAATAAAGGTTTATTGGGTTAAAAAAGATATCCTCAGAAGTGGAAGATTTTTTTTCAGACAGAGTTTGTTTTTCCTCTAGATAATCAAGACAGTATTAGCCTGAATGCCTCTGAAAATATGTTCCTCAGTCAGATCCCTTGATGGTGTTTGTCTTATAATTTGCTGTCGCGCACCTTATAAATTTTGGTAGTCTGCTTTGCCTTCCAGCTATTTTAGCAGGATACAGATGAAACTTCAGTCTTTCATGTGAACACATATTTGATTGACTCATAAGTGGATCAAAAAAACCCTTAGTTTGGAAAATTACCGCCAAAGTCCAAAACTGGCATCAGAAGTTGAAATCAAAACAGAAAATCCCAGAAAAACAATGGTAATTAAGCTAACTAATTTAGGTAATTTTTCCTAACTGTCAAGCAACATAACTCAAAATTTGGGCTTATGTTAGAAAAAAAGTGTTAAAAAAAGCCTTGCAATACTTTGAAATCTGTCCTGCTGTAGATCCACTTCAAAGTTTAATGGCATCAAATTCTCAATCCACAGAAATTTGCTTTATTTTTGGTAAATTGCACAATTTGGACAGAAGGTAAAGCAACAGATTAGAAATACAGGATATAGTCACATACACATGAGGTCAGAGCAGCAGGAAAGGAAGCTCTGTGGTCCCAGATATATTTACTTGACTTTCTGCATGCCACTTACAGTAAAGGGACTGTCTGACCAGCACCAGTTTGTGAAAGCAGAGTAACATGCCTCGTGTATCCCCCTTGCAGGGGATGTGTCTTAACAGCAAGTGCTAAATGAATGATAACGTAAAATTAATTGCCTTAGAATTACTGAGTTAAGCAGTAGCAAGTAAATTCTGTAGGGATTTTAATGAGGCAGAAGGGACCTGCTTGACATAGTTTAGAGAGTATGACTTATGCTGATGCAGTGTTCAGGGATGGGCTAAAGCAGCTCTTAAAGCAAGCATGTAGGGTACAGCTGCTGATAGATGATCACAGAAATCAGTGACAGTAAGAACAGCTATTTTTATCTTCATCTGCAGATTAGGGGACTATCCATATGTATTCTATACAAGCAGACATGTGAATCCTATAATAAGACTTCTCTTTAGGTTAAATATTTAGAAAATCTTGTTATTAATCTCACTTTTGTACGTCAAAATATGTCAAAAACACATCGCTGTACATAATTATGCCTTGCTTGGAAAAAAATAAAATCCTGGACCAAAAGCTTACTCATTTTTACAGGAAATCAATGGTGATTCAGTATAATAGTACTACCATATACATGAAATATGTAATCAAGATCAGTTAAAAGCAGACTAGAGAAATCTGTGGATTTAGAAACATTAGCTGCATATTTTAGTACTAACACGCATTCTTATTAATTGCACAATAAATGGCTGATGCCTGTAACAATAAAAATCATATTCCTTATATATTCAATAAGCTCTTATTAAAGACAAAAGCTTCACTGAAATTCAAAAAGATTACATCACTGGCTTCCCTTGATCGACTAGGTGGGTTACCCTGTCATAAAAGGAAATCAGAATTGATAAGCAAATAATTCCTTTCCCTCTTCTATATAGAAAATCTGCAAATCAATTCTATACTCTTCAAAGGTACTTGCTGTTCCATAGCTCTACAAAAAGCATTGAATGAACAAGGTGCACAGTTTGCATTGTCAGTGTCTTTGAGCTTTCTTCCTCAGTGATATCACTGCTTGCTCTTTGTATAGAAAACCAGATGGACTAAAGCTTCGTGCTGATATGGAACATTAAATTAACAGGTTCCAAACAGCCCTTTAACAATGAAGGGACACACATATCCTTAGTGTAAGAAATGAATAAGACTGTTGAAACCCTTGTATTTCCCTGTGTTGGAAACTTGGGGGAAAAAATCAAAACTGAAAAAAAAGAGTGTAGAGCTAAGAAGGAAGGCATTAGCATTTGCACAGATGTTGGACAGAGTATCCAGAAGGGGATTTAACCCTATATGATGAGAGTTAAAATGACTGTTTGACTGCTAAATTGAGTCTGGTTTTGAAATAACTTCCCACTTCAGAATATTAAAGTAAAAAGGGATAAAAAGGTATCGCATCATACCTAGTCAATATTTCTATTGGATTCATACAGAAGAGAAGAGACTGTCATATCTATATCACTTCAGTCACAAGTGGATGTTTTCCAACCTCTGCCTGTTGTGATGGCTCTGATGTAAGAAAAAGGAGCTCACACCTGTAATATTTTAGCTACACAAAACATTTGCTATGTAACTTAAGTAAAGAGTTCTGGTCCTGAGCCAGTAAAGGACCTAGCAGATGATAAACCAAACTGCTGCTGTGGGCTGACATGACAAAGCCATTGTGTAACAATAGAATGGCCTAGCAATGAGCTTTCAGTCTTGCAGACCCTCTTGCAGGGGTCAATCCAGTCCTCCAGCACCAATCTCAGCAGGCTGAGCTGACTCCATCCACTCCACTCCATGCTTTGACACCATTCCAAATATACAGCCCCATTTTTTGTGTCCTAAAAGCATCATTTGTGAGGACTGAAAGACCCTCATCACATTTGCAGTTTCAGAATATTTCCTGAAACTGAAGAAGTTGCCACCATTTGTATTTCCCTAGTTTTCTTGGCATTCTCAAGACTAATGAGATTGTGAATTTCTAGTAAAGCATTTACGTAGAGCAAATCACCAAACTGTGGAGGAAATATGCTTTATTTTCCTTGTGTGAATATTTGGCAGCCTCCTTTAGTAAGTAGGATAATACAACCATACAGAATTACATCCATGCACTAAGAACAACAGTATGGCAAACTGCAGTACTTGCATTACCTTTACAAGGAACTTTCTGCTCTAGCTAGCAGTTCCTCTGGAGAGCCTTTCATCCCTGCCATCTCTCTTCTTCGCATTACTTTTCTTCTCAGAATTTTTTTCCTCTTTAAATCATGCCATAACACTTCCCTTCAAGCCTGCCCTTTACACTTCCATGTTTTTTCACTCACTTTTGGCCTTGTTTTTGCTGAAAAAAAGACAGCATTTGAGGCCTCAAAAAGAACTGAGTGGTTCTCATCCTTGTTTGTGTGCATTAGAAGTGTATGTGTGTTCTAACAACTTGTTAAAATTTTAAGACTTCATGGCTCTCTACCCCTCTGGTTGCCGTAGGCAAGGTAGAAGCTGAACAGCAGCATTCAATTAAGCTAATTTAATGTTCTATTGCATCTCTCAAACAGAAAGGAAAGACACCAACCCACAAAATACATAGTATGCAAGGCAGGGCAAACCATTTGTGTCTGTCAGTCTTTCACAAATTGAACAAAGTACAGCTCAAAATTAGGTTTAAAAGACAATTGAAAATAGAAAATGGACATTTGGGAATTAGTTTTTGCATTTAGTGTTGAAAATATGAGTCCTATTATTTTAAAAAACATCACATTCTGTGAAAAGTGGAGCCTGGGCAACAATACCCTTTAAAGCAGACAATCCTACCTAGTCCTTAGAATAGCAAGCAGCACCATCCAGTGGCAATTTTTTCCTATTAAGTTCTTAATTAGGGACAATTTACATACTTCAGAAGCATCATAGCACCCAAAATGAGGTATTTTTCTTTAAAGCACACATATTTAGAGCACAGCCAGACTTCTACCAAGATAGATCTAACAATTAGACAGGCAATAGTCAGCGTAAAATCAATATTCATATTGGATTAATAATACAAAATTGTTATTACAACATATCAAGCTGGGATCCAGCTGAGAATTTTGCTTGCTATTATACTGCATTTTTGTTTTAATTGAAATTCATCCCTTTCTCATCTTTCAGCAATTTGCCTCCTTTACACTTCCTTTATCTTTCCTTTGCTGAAGTTAGGGCAGGTAAAAAGCACTAGTTTATCTTCCTGATGCTGGTTCTGTCCTTTTATAGTCTCCTTGCTTGTGGCAGTGGCTCTGCTCTACACAAGCAGCAGAAATCCTGGCACCTCAGGGTTACTGATTCAATTCTCCGCATAAGAAACAACTTGTGATGCTCCTGCACAGCTGCTTTAAAGTAACTTTGAGCCTCTCAAAATGTGCAGAGGTCACAGCCTCCTCCTAAATTAGAGAAAGGCATTAAGGAATGACAGAAAACCCTGACTGTCTGTACCACTTAATTGGTAGCTCAGTGACGGGATGTTCTTTCTGGGACAACATCAACGGTACCACTTGGTGAGTATTACACCCTGGACAGATGGATCTGCCCTATGTCTGGATCTCCTTGTTCAGTCCAGTACTCCAGCACCTACCTCACCAAGCTACGCTGCCTCTATCTGCCTGATGTGCCTTGATATCATTCCCAATGCACCACCCTCAGTTTATGTCCTAAAAGCATTACTCATAGGGACAGCAAGAGTGCCCTCATTATAGTGCACTGTTGCAAATAGGGGAGAGGGGAAAGTAGGCTTCTGAATGGTAATCATACTTTAGAGTTATGGGGACTCCAAATTGGATCCAAAACCGCTTGCTGCCCAGGACGGATTGTAGCTAGACTGTTCCAGAGGAAGCTAGATTTCTATTCGAGGTAAGTTTTACTAATGAATTTTATGGTTTAGGTTTCACTGCTCTGGGTTTAGGTTCTGTGCAACACCCCAGAGTCACAGCATTTATGACTTTTGGGCTCTTTTACTCCCTACCACCCCCAGACTGGAGGGCAGATGAGGGGAAACTTTTATTCTTGCCCAGGGAGGTATCACTCGGACTTACCAAAGAGAGTAGATGTTTTTTTCTGATAATCAGACCCTAATCTTCTGCCAAGTGCAGTGTTTTAATTCCTTTTCACAATATTTTCATCCCAGAACAAGTGAAATCAAGAGCAGCAGGAATATCATCTCTCCCACAAGGGCCAGAGAGTGAAGCCACGCAAAAGGAAGCAATCTCCGAGAAACAAAAAGTTAAAACATAAAAATGTGAAGCACTACAGGAAAGCTCAGTATTAGGAAACCACGGAGGTAATAAATTGTCTGAAGGAACAGAACGTGTTGATAATAGGATACTAAAACCATTAGGATAACACAAAACAAGGAAATAGTAGCATCAGCAAATCCTAGGATGAGCCAAAAAGTCAGCCTGACCTTATTATGTTTGCCAAAACTGCCTTAAAAGGAGAAGATCTAAAGAAAGTTCAGAAGTTTACAGTGAGGAAGACTCACACACGACCCCCGCCCAGAGGAAGGCAACAGGAACCCCCACCGTAAAATCTCCCCAAATTGAAGACTCCACCCAGACTCCACCTATATATGAATATTACAAGTAGATGTTGCAACTTAATGAATATACATGATTGTGTTGTAATCCTATACTCAAAAACTGTATAAAAGAGCTATGCTGATTGTACACGACGGAGCTCTTTGCCCAGGGCGACCTGGAGGGCTCCCCAACGTGTTGCAATAAAATACCTCCTGCTTTAAAGAAACAAACTTTGTCTCTAAAGCAGTTTCTCCGTGCCTTTTGGGGCAAAATTTCGGCATCAGAGTGCAGCAGCCACTATTTTCTCTTTTTACACCGTCTTTTCCAATAATGGCTATAGATTTTCTTTCGTTCCTTTGCTACCAATCTTCTGGGAGGATATATGTGGAGGTGGGAACATTCTAATCCACACTCTTCTCAGTCTATATTTAAAGACAGATCAATATAAGAATGGATAGGAAGTGAGAAGCCATGCTGTGTAAGCTGATCACATCTGTGATCAGTCACAGTTTCTGTGACTTTCCTTATCAGGAAAAAATCTCCCTTAAGATTAGCCTATTGCTATCACTTAGCATTATACTTCATATAACCAATGAATATTTCTTCTCTTTGCCTATTCCCTCTCTAGAGCGTAATTTTCTGATGTTATAGCCTCATTACTGGAAATAAGAAAAAACTGGACTGCGCGAGCATAGACTGCAGTAATAACATCTTATTTCATTTGTAAAAGTGTCTCCTGCAAGGAAACACTGGTTCAACCAGCCCACAATACTAGAAAAATGGTCAGACTAAACCACATAAAAGTTTTTTTTTCTCTGGAGCTAATTTCTGCTGGTTAGATGCTATTAAAAATCACTCTGCTTTGAGTTAAAGAAATTAAGCTTAGGGGATGTTTATTCATAATTTAAGATAGTTAATAATAGAAAAGTAATATGGAGAGACACTGACATACCCCATTTCCATTAAAGTAATAAAAATTGTGATTATAACCCCATACTTCATGCTAGTAAGAAACTAGAGCTTTTAAGGCCAGTTCTTGCACTTTCAAGTATTTGTGTTTTAAGAAGAAATACAGACAGGTAAATGTTATTCAAGATGTCAGATCATTAAAATGCCATTTAAAAGATCCTGCAAGGTCTTTTTTACGAATACTTACAAGACAGACAGAATATGAAGCTGAATAATAACGCCTGTGATAAAAAAACAGACCCATGGAGACAGTCACAGAATTTCTGATATTTGCTTGTATCACTTTTCTGCTATTTGCTGTGCTATTGCTATCTCCTATTTTTTCTTATTTTTTTAATAATCCAGTGTAATAAATTTCACTCTGCCTTTTTTTCCTGATTAAATGAAATGTTTTATAAAATAGCTTTTAAAAGGCCATTACTTTCGTATTTGCTTCTGCTAGCTCATTTAAGTAGCGTAAACAGCTAACACTCCATTTTAACACACAACACAAAACAAATACATTATTAAAGGAAAATATTGGACAAGGGCACACATTCAATCATTTCAATTAATGAATTAATGAGCTATAACTGATGTCTAACATTCCTCCTTACATATTTCTAATTAATGAAGCCTCAACATAGCTGTGAATGAGCAGTTAATGATTACTAATAAGAGCTTTAGCAATTCAAGGAGCTTTTCTGAATACCAGTAACGCTTTAATATTTTAACAGATATTTTAAGATAGAGATAGACAGATAGATCTCTTTTTAGTGTAATCGATGTATTATACAATTCTCTATGTAGGCAATACAGGGAAAATGGGACAAATCAAAGATATCCCACTGTATTTATCTAATATCTAACAATGAGATTTTACCTGCACTACTTTTCCTTGAGCATGCTGTATGACCAGAAACAAGCATACACCACTGGTTATAGAATCTGAACGAATGGACTATAAGTAGTCAGTTTAGTTATATACATAGGAAAATGCTTTTCTGGAAAAAAGAATGGAAATCAAAGAAGGCAAAGGATAAAATACACTCTTAGCTGAAAGAACAAAGATATTTGGAGCAGAAAAGTATAAGAACTATAAATAATAAATAAATAAATAAAAATAGGCTACACGTTTTGAGGATCAACACTAGAAAAAACCTATCTGAAAATACATTGTGAACTAATTTAGTAGAGCAATATCAGGGTAGAACTCTGTACATCAGCACTTTACACCAGATGTCTCTGTGGACCAACATTAAAACATACTTCTAGCCCAACTGACCTAAGCTCCTCAGGTCAGAGAGTAGAGCTGAGATCAAAAAAAGGTAAACCTGGCTCTTCCTCATTTCCTTCCTTCCTTTCTTTCTAACATGCACCTGTTTGATATTCCTGCATAGTGGATGCTTTCAAGAACAACATTAAATACATTGTTGGTTTCATCAAGTCTATAAAATTGCATAGATTAGATTTAAGCAAAAACATCCCAAGAATCAGAATGTTTTCTCCTTTGGGAGAAAGGAAGGAATTAGAAGACTGAAATGCAAAGCGAGAACTGATTGATATTTGAAGATAAATAAATTTCAAGAGAATTAATACCTAGTTACTGAAGGAAAGGATGATTGCATAAAAGAAAAAAAAAAGAAAAAGGCCTCAGATTTCAAAAAGAAAATGTAACTAAGAGATGATCGTCTAAAGAGAATTAAAAGCAATGTACAAAAATTTCAAGAGGTAGAGTAGTAGAATTGCAAAGTAAGGAATTATTCCTGTTTGTGGTAAGCATGAAAATAAAAATCATTAGAAATTAAGGAGGGAAAGAGGCATCTTCTTTTACCAGAAACATATTTGTATTTTATGAATATTTGTATTTTACATATATGTATTTTATGTAATCAGTTTCAAAAGAAACAATAAATAAACGCCTGAAGAAATTAAGTTCAACAGTTTAGGATGTTTCCTGAAGAACAGCACTTTCTGAGACTTCTTCACCAACACAGAATGGTGCTGGCTATAGAAATTTGATGCTAACATAGAGACAAACAGCTGATTCAAAGCAGAATTTACCCTGTGTCTTTACAGTGGTAAAAGTTTGGAGATGACTTTTTACATTAAATGCACTTCAGTTTCCACCTGGAACCTCTTACTTCATCAGCCTCTCCCATCATCTGTATCTGCAGGATACAGAAGCTCTTGCAGCCTGCTCTGCACAGTCCTTGGTGACTAAGGTACCAAAGACTACAGAGAGAAGTGGAAGGAAGGATTAAAAGAGGAGAACGGTGTGGTTGAGTAGGTTGTGGGCACAAGATCTATGATTCATGTTTGGGGAAAAGGGCTGGGCTGAAGGAATAGGAGGCATACCTTTGTGTGGTTCTCATGATTTGAAAAGATAAACTGTTTTATCTTTCTTCATTTTTAAAGCAAATGTGTGAACAACCAGCTCTAAAACTGGTTTGAGTGTCAACGCTGTCTGAATTTGAAGCTATATTGCAAATATTAATTAACAAAATACAGGAAACTAATAAACACTGATAAAAGATGGGGAGCAGCAACACTGAAAATGAAAATCCATGAAAAATTGCTCCCACAGTAACACCCATTGATTTCTCTAGCAGTGATAACAGCTAATGGGATAGAGAGTGAAATGTGTTGAGAAAGCAGGACTTCAGTCACTGAAGTTATAAATACTGAATACCAGGAAAGCCACTATTACATATTGTAACAATATTAACATCCGATGCTTGCAAGAAATCCATGAGGGAAGCATACAGCACTCAAGTTTTGCTTCTGTGATAGTTATTTCCAGCTTAAAAACTTACAGTTTAAAACTTATGGTTGTAGAATTTGTCATTCCTACAGATGTTATGGAGAAAATAGCTAACATCATGATACAGTACACGACTTCCCACACTTAAAATTTCAAAAAAGTTTACTTCTAAGTATTAATTTCTATCTTTGAATTTGCAGAAATAATTTTTCTGCCAACAGAAATCTGTCCTTGTATTTTCACAGAAACAATAAGTTAATAAGCTGTTTGAAAGCTTTTTCTTAAAAACCACGGGGAAACAAATGCTTTCCCTGGCTCTGCTTTTCAGTTTCAAGCCTTTATTTCCTTTTCCCCATGAATTGTTCCAAAGCAGCTTTCCAGGAAGCAAACACAAAACCACCCTTTACATACATTTAAAACCTGATGCTTTTGCAATTGCTGAAGGGTTGCATAGTTGGGTTTTTTTGGAAAATAAAAGCTGCATTTAAAAGTATTAAGGTTACTTTGATGCTGTGCTGCATGTCTACATATATTTATAGCAAAACCTAGCCTAATCCCACTCCACACTTAATATTATATCTCTCTCCTCATTTATAAGGTACACAGATGCATTTTTCGGTCCATAAAGAAATCACCATTGCTGACCAACATAATCTAAATATCTGAAGCATCTGACATGTTGCATGCATCCATTATTGACATTTGATTAGGTGGTGTTCAACTACCTTACCATTTGAATGGGTAACAGGGTGAAAAGCTTAAAAATATGCAAGGAACGTGGAAGAAAAATGACCACGTGGACATATTTACTATGGAGTACCTTGTAGAACTTGCTTTGATTCATTTCTTTGTTTCATACTAATGTAAATCAGGTGTGACTCAACTCATACAATTCATTGACAGTGTGGATGCTCATATGAATTAAAAATAAATTTTTAGAAAAGCGTTCCTCCCCATCTGCTATTTATTTTAGGTTAATCAGACAGTAAGTGTTTTCTGTTCAAAGAAAACTGTTGGAGTTCTGTGCAGTTTCTGAGACATTTTCCATTCTTACTGTGATGCAATGCATTTTCATTGGATTTGATACCCCAAGGTTTTGGAATAATTTGCAATGTATGTTTAAAGTTCCCTGTCCCTTGACTTCATGTTAACTCAGACTTCATTTTTCTTCAAATAATACAGTGAAAGAATGCCTAAACGTTACTTACTAAAAACTGTGCTCATTTTAACCTTTTAAAATTACACTACATTCATCGTTTGAGGTACTTTATAGAAGACAAATAACCAAAGGGGTTTTTCTTTTACCTTACCTTAAAAAATAATTAACTTTAAAAGAAATTTTTTACACCTTTTACAACACAGAAGTATTATCACTCTAATGGTCAAACTCTAATTCTCTTGAAATGTTAAAAAACTTCTAGAACCTAAGAGAAAAATGTACAAGATCACTGTAACTTGCCAAAATCAGTTACAGTTCAGAACAATTTCCTCACGCAAATCTTATTCATGTCATTAGCAATACTGGTGGTACATGAAGAAGTTGCGTACACATTTGAAAATCATATCAAAACCGAAGAATGAAACCCTTCCTTGTGATCCATTTACAATGTAGGGGAAAAAATAAAATCAAAGTACAGAACTGGCTTACTTCAAATATGATCAGCATGTAGACACCGACTAAGATGACGGATGCAACTGTTACTTGTGCCTCTATGTTTGCATGAAGGTATTGATGCTTCATGGAGAGAGGAACACTTCCAGGCTCCTGTAGGAAAGCTTGAATGTTTATGAAGATGGTGCCTCTGGTGAAAGGAAAAGAAGTTTTGCTTATTCCTGGAATGAAATACCATTAGGGGTTTTTTTGTGCATTAATTCTATCTTGAGTACCTATAAATATATGTGTTATGTCTTTACAGTTGCAAGAAACTCCTCAAACATTTTCACTCTATCCCTCTAAATAATATTGTTTGGAAAGAAACTTAAGTACAAATCAGCCTTGTAAATCCTTTTAAAAAGAGACAAGAAGTCACCCTTTCCTGCCCCTCTGAATCAAGCAGTGACAGACTATTTTAAAAACATTTTCTATTCTTCATATCAAGTCTATATAAACTACTACTTCAATGGATCATTTTCCATTCTCTTAGCCAACCTGTTTGGTATCTGAAAAGTTCTAGTTGTGATGATTTGCTGATTTCTTCTTGAACTTAAGGGTAGAGACCAGTTGTATACCACCTGCAAGAGAGTCACATTTGGCAATATTAACATAAGTCAGTGATATGCCTCTGATCTAGGGTTTTATTCCTCCTTTTCTCTCTCCTGACTATTTAAGAGAATTTTTTGTGGATCAGGCATAATACATATCAGCCTAAATTAATTCCCCCTGATTAGGTATGTTACAGATGCTGAGGTTGGAGCAATCTCATCCTCATATCTTCACTCAATCAATGAAATGACAGACACCTCCAGAGGTGCAACAGAGAGCAACATCATACCCCCAAGACATCATTGAAGAGGACTTAGTAGAAATTCAGTAAAGAAAATGTTCCTCTAGTCATGGATCACCACTGGTGTGCTGGCAGAGGTGGGCTGCTGCAGTCAGCTCTGCTCTGGCTGCCCCACAGCAGCACAAAGGCTGCTTGGGGATCACTGCCAGCAACCTCCTCATCACAGGGCTAGGTGGTTTAAGAGGGTGATTGCTGTTGTGGTATTGTTTGCCACGCTGAGGTAGTGGGACTAGTCTTTTGCTGTAGACTGTGAGATGGAGCGTAAGTGGGAATACTGATGGCATTGTTCAGCTGTGCTGGCCCTGGTGGAGGCAGGTCAACCTGTCATGTATACAGAATGAGAGGCAGTTGTTTTTATGTCAGTGCTATTTATTAAATCATGAGGCTTATTTTTATTTTTCAGTGATATACAATGACAGGCTGTAAAAATCCTTTTTCACTAAATTGTCTGGGAAGAGCAGAAGGAACTCATTACAAACAATATCAACAATGAGAAAGCCTTAAGAGAAATAAAGCCAATAAATGTGGCACATGTTTGAGAAAATAATTTGCAACAAAATGTGAAAATGTATTTCAGTGAGTGCAAAAAGGCAGTGTGTAATTGTTTCTTCCTTCAAAGACAACTTTTTAAATATTGGCAATTTTAAACACATGAACTTCCATGCTCCATGGCAGCCAAGAGGTATAAGTTTTACGAAATTGTAATATAGGAAGCCAAGGGAAGTCTTGTAAAGGCAAAAGAAAACGCAACTTTACTTTTATTATAGTAAGTTTTCTAATGCTGAAGTTGACACACTTCACAGCAGGAAAAAGCATGACCACTTAATTCACACAGTGGTGATGGAAATATAACTGATAAAACACATCTCAGAAAAAGTGAAAGAAAATTTAGAGACCATCACCTGCTGCTGGCGTCTCCTCCTTGATCCTGCATCTTCATTCTGGCTGATTTGTACTATGATGTATTCTTCTGTTTGCTCATCAAGTACATGTGATCCAAATGGGCCTCCTATGTCTAATTTCAACAGAGCAGAATCACGAAAGTCAGTCAGATTCATAGCTGTTAATAAAGTTAAGGTGTAAATTTCCAGTAAAGATGAGTATAGGCTATACAAACTCCAGGGGGAAAAAAAAATAGATTAGTCAATTTATATTGAAAAACACGTTCTTCAGCTGAAATGCTTCAGAAACTCTGAAAAGAACAGAATAGATGTCTGCATCTTCACCAAGCAGTACTGTTTTGAGCAAGTTTCTTAAGAAAACAGAAGTTGTACCTTCAAAACAAACACATCTTTCTAGAGACTTTTGGGATCACCAGTCCTCTCAGAAGCTATTGTAGATGTAACAAAGCTTCAAAATAGCATATGGAAATTCACAGAGAGACAGAGTAGTACGTCTCTAAGTGCTTGTACTAGTTGAAAGGTGGTATCATTAGCTCAGCAATTTAAACATCACAGAACTTGTGCTGGTGAAAATAGTGTAGAAATTGTAGAAACTCCAACCACAGGGAAAACTAAATCAATATCCTATTAGAGTCAGAGGATTTGTTTCTTAGCAAAGTTTTATTCACAATGTTTCAAACATCTGAAAGACATATTTTCAAGCTCCTCTTAGCTGAAGTTCTCACAGACTCCTTCATTTCCAGCTCCCTCATCTACTTTTTCTTTTTTTCCTCCTTAGATATCTCATATGAGGTGTGGTCAAACTACATTCCTAATCCAATATAATTGAAAAATCAGCCAACCATGACCCACAAATCTATTGAAAATTCTGGTTCTATTAATCTCAAAGTATCTAGGACTATTTAAACCTAGTATTGTAATAGTCCACTTTCTGGCACGGTTGAAAAAAGAAGCATCCATGTGGGTTGGAGAAGGCAGGGGTGGTGGGGAAGAAACTGAGCTTTTAGACAGTTCACAGTTCATTTGTTACCGTACTAGAGCTATACTCGAATTGTTTTGTGCCCCTGACAGATAGAAAGTTAAGGCATCACACAAACTAAAATCCCCCAAACAAACAAACAAAACCCCCTTGATTTTATAGTTTATGTTCTATTAAAATCATAAAACTTAATCACGTCCTTGAGTATTTTAATGGTTTTAACACCTAGCATTTAACTGACCTTACTACAAAGACTGAACCCGTAAAAAAAAAAAAATCATATACCTATCAAAATAATTTTCCCAAAAAGATGCTTTGTTACCCACAGAACTCAGAGACTTTAACAAGAGAAGAAAAAACACAGCATAGCTAGAGGGATCCAGAGTAGTGCTCTGCCCTGCCTCCAGTAGGGCCATCCATGTTAGATCACTGCCTAATGGATAAAGCTTTGTGACATTATGCAGAGGTCCTTCTGGATCTAGTAAAGAATAACCTCTCACAGTAATCTAAAAAAGATCCCAGCAGATCTAGTGGCAGGTGGGCAGCCAATGCATTCAAAGTAATATAAATGTCACCCTGCTTAGCAAGGCAAGCAGATCAATCACCACCAGTGACACCTACATGCCATCCATTTAAAAAATTAACCTCCTAATGCATCTCTTTGCTTAAAGGAATCACAAAGGAAAGGATAAAAAGATAACCTCACATGCAACAAATCAGGAGATCAAGTCCAGCTGGGAGAATTTACACACACAGCCCTTAACAAACATAAGCAGAAATTACAACAGTTCTCTTTTGTTTCTGAAAATTTTAAGTGTCATTTGGTATTACAGTCTTTCTGTCCTGATTGATACATAATAATAGTATCAACTGAAACTATATCTATACCTTTAACTAGAGACATTAATTATACCTTCTAAAAGATCTGCTGACCTGAAATCATTAACCCAATGGTTTGGGAAAACTTCCGACAGTCTGCCTTTTACTACTAGTGTAGCAATTTATGTCTTGAAAAGCTTCAGGTGCACATAATTATGGCAGCTTCCTTTTAAGCAATACTTCTAAAATAAATCCTGTAATTACCTAGATGACACATTCAGGAGCTATTAGAAAGGATGCTTAAAATTAAGGGGGGGGGGGGAAATTAAACCTTATTTTCAAGAAGAGTGTCTCCTTCCTTCTTTTCCTCTAAAGATAAGGATACTTTTTTCATTCAATTCAGTACACTTATAAAACCATCAGAAAGATCTATAGCAAAAAAAAAAAAAAAAAAAAAAAGGGTTCTCCTCTGATTGCAAGTGCAACAGAACATCATTCACCAGTCTGCACTGAGCCTCTGAAATCCCATCAGAGTTATCTTCTTCCAAACAATATTTAGGGATGCTGTCATAATTTCATTGTTAGACTGCAGCCTTTATGAAAGGTGGAATCAAAATAAATCAGAAAAAAACTTCAGACATGCTCAGATGAATCCAAATGCAATTTTTTTTTAATCAAGCTGATCTTCAGAATATTTTTGTTCTGCTTTACTTTTGTTTTCTATTTCCCTAAAATTGCCAGAATGTGATTTTCTCCAAATTTTAATCATTCAGATATAACCACCTTTTGGGGAAACTATCTTTTTATTTTCAATATCTCCTTTTATTCTGCAACTTAAGCATGCTTTTTCTCTTCTGAACTTTTTCTTTGTAATGTGGCCTCCAGTGTGTCCCTTTAAAGCAAAAATCTCCTTGACATGATTTACAGCCAAAGCTGTTCTTTTTTATTTCACTTCAGCTAAACTGCCTAATTTTGATGTAGTTCTATTCTTGAAATTACATTACTGCTGTGAGGTAGCCTATTATGGGATTTGGATTTGTGTTTGCTTTGTGAAGCATTACACAGTGGCTCTCTGTATTTACACCTGGCACCAGACTGGGTCCGCTGCTCACAGCCAAACCAAGAGCTGGTTTTTTTCTGATCTTGGTGTTCTGACTAGTTGGTCCTAGAAGGTATTGAAGAGTGTGTAAGAGTCAACTCGTGTTACTTCATTTTTATGTGGCTTGTGTAGACAACATGATAGAATGGGATGCCGTAGCTAGACATCTAAATTGGTATTCCTTCACCACAGTTTATGCATCTGTACTGTGGGCATCTGCATCTAAGTTGGTTACTTCCTTAAAACCTGTGAAAAGAGGGTGTTTTTAAGACAGAATTCATTGCATCATTTTACACCACTAGGCAAAGATGAAAGGAATTACTCACGAGAAACATCAGTTCTCTCTATCAACTATAAAGAGAGCCTAGGATGACTAATTCTGGTGTAGCTGAGATGAGTCAGTCCAAAAAATATTTAGTCTCTGTTCTACCTTTCATCAATTAATTAATTCAATGTACAGGGGCAGCCAAAAAGCCACATTTGACGGAGATTCTCTGTTGTATTTGCACACAGATGGCTGACTTTAGGCTTTCTTTAACATCTACTTGTATATCCTCTTCTGCCTCCTGTAAAATGTACCTTGAGAATGCTATGTGTATCGATTATTTTTCACCAAGTTTCTGAGGTAGTTACATATTATTTGCCCTGATTCATGACCAGGCCACTTATGCTAGCTTCTTTAGGATATTACCATTTTAAAGAAGGCCTTTTCCCTGAGTCTTAGCATCCATTTTTGCATAACGTCCTTAACTGTGGTTATTTCTGCATTAGTATTTGTGGTTTTCTCTTTTGATTTCCTACTGCTGTTTGTAGCTTATGGGGTTGTTTCTCCATCATTGCTTCACAATATAACAAGCTGAGCCACTTGTAACTCAAGTAACCACTCTGTCCCTATTGGTTTCCCCATTGGAACAGTGTTGTATAACTTCTTTCCTCTCCCTTTTTGAGTGTCAGCAATCCGGTTCAGTTTTTGTCTACATTGGATCCATCCTATCTCTCTGTGCTCCATCAGTTTTATAAGTTGTCAGTCCTTAACAAACTCTTTTCTATAGCATTTTATCAACTGTGCCTAGAGATTCTGCTCCTTTGCCTGCCTCTGCACATGGTCCCGGTCTTCATCCATCTATTTAACAGCTTGAATACTGCCTGGAGCTAAAATGCTTAATACACTTCTAACAACATCAACAAACAGAATTTTTTTAAAGTATTTTCTGTAAGGAAAAATGATGGAGGAGTGTAGTAGAGGACTAGAGTTACAAAATAAAAAATATTCAAAGGGGAAAAAGAATTAGAGAGGTTGTTTCATTCATTAAGTTATACTCTATGGGAGAAAAACCTGTT
The DNA here is from genome assembly GCF_022539395.1 of Myiozetetes cayanensis. NCBI lineage: Eukaryota > Metazoa > Chordata > Aves > Passeriformes > Tyrannidae > Myiozetetes > Myiozetetes cayanensis. The sequence continues at coordinate 84,137,201 of NW_026087742.1, read as the reverse complement.
TTTAGGACCTCCAAGGAAGCTCAAATGTTTGCTAAAATCTGACTATATTTTTTGCCTCACAGTCTTTTTCTCTATATATACCTCTGGTTCAAGGAGGACAAAAATATTGATGTGAACAGTATATTGATAGGAGTTTACACTTGAAGTAACTGGTCCTACTAAAACTCCCTCTGATTCCTCCAAAAAGCAATCTCAACTTTTAATTATAAATTGCCCTCAAGCACTAACATTTTCTTCCTCATTTACGCTACTAATTAGCACATTATATAGTGTCATTATTGGCCACAATGAGAATGCTAATAATCAAATCTTCTTAAAATGGACTCTTCCTGCTCAAAGTCATGGAGCTGATCAGTTAAATAGGAGAACTCAGCATTACAAAAACTAAATTCTACTTCACCTTTTCAAAACAAGAAACCTTCCAGGAGTTTGTGACATATATCAATAGGTGAATCTTCTTTTAACACTAGTGAAATAAGAGTCAATCAGATTGTGGATCAGACCAATTAAACTAAAAATATAGTGGGAACAAGAAATGTAATTTATTACAATTTATTGTAATTTTTGTTTGTTTGTATACTAACCGAATAACTAACTCAAAGACTTTTCACATTCAGATGTCTATTCACCTGTGATGAATCATTTTTATTTGTGGGTGTTCTGTTGCTTGTTCTTCTGAACAGTTTCTTGGCCCAAACAGGTGCCATTCAGTAAGACTTGGATAGGGAGCATGGCTGTGGCCAGCATCAAAGGATAAGTCTAAGTGCAGCCAAGTCTCTGAGGACACCCAGTCCTCCCAGGGTATAAGACAGAAAACACCCACCCTTTCAACCAGTTTATCAATAAAACCTCAGATCACGGTTTTTTTCAATGAAAGAAGGATACAGAAGCTTTCCAGAGGTGATACAGCCAACATCTGCCATGGAACACCTTGATCTGGATAAATGCCAAATAAAATCTAGGGCAAGGATAAAAAACAAACGTTCATTAGTGACACAAAAACTGAAAAATACCTGCTAAACTTATCTCAGATAGTTACAATAGACTCTCTCAAATTGTACATTCAATTGTGAGATTGTTTCAGTATTTTCAGGTATTTCTGCTACAGATGTAAAGAACCTCTGAGATACTTAACAGAGGTGAGTAATATTCCTCATGTTAACTTTCTACTGAAGTCACATGTTTTGATGTATTTTAGCCAAATGTCTCTTAGGACAAAGTTGTAATCTTCAGGATTTCTCTGGAAAGCAACACCCATACCCTAGGAAATGTAGCGTGTCATATATTTTCCCCCTGATACAGAAGCCCTGCTACCTAAAAAAGAGTTCCTAACAGCAGCTAAAAGAATAAACTGCAACTTTTTGACATTTTTCTCAAGTCTTCCAGTCTAAGATTTCTCTAATTTTGAAGATTTTGTTAAGAGGGGCAGCATTTTGGCCACTCCAGTAAGGAGAGGCCCACCTCCCCATGACCTTCTGCCTTGGACGCTGCGTGGCGCTGCCATTGCTGGTTTATCCTCCCCAGCACATCTATTTCTAGGAGCATTCCTCAGGTAGGTGCCAGTATGAAAAGACACATACTAAATTCATCAAGCATCCATAAGGGACAGATTTGAGTTTAAGCTGCCTCCTCCTCCGACTCAACTGCTTACCCAGCCACATTGCCCTGAGCAGTGACTAGTGCATGAACAGGGTTCTGATTAGGCATGAAGCCCTGTACAGCACTGTCCTTTTTTGCCATCTTGCCCTCAACCTCGAAACATTTTTTATGAGCTAAGAGAAAATATCACAAGTCATTTTGAACTAATTCTAAGGAAATGTGGGCCAGGGGAAGATCGCAAATTCAGTACTTACAGAGCAGACAACTACAAAGATAAAAAGGCCTGAAACTTTTAGGAATTTTAGACAGCATCTGAAACACAAGAAACATATATTTACTATATGGTTAGTTTAAAACAAATCTTTCTGTTCTCTTAGTAGCTCTGACATTTCAGAAACATCATGGTAAACACTTTTGAGTGATAATATCACATCTGAGTATGGACACCAGGGCCAGCAGAGGCTTAGGCAGCCTTGGTGACTGTAAAGGCTCCTGCCCCACATCTGCTGCCAGCTGGATCTCAATGCACAGGAAGGAGGCTTTACCCACTGGGAAAGCTAAGGGAAGGCTGCAGCATGAGCTGGTGCTTGATTCTGGAGCCAATTCACTGCTACTGCTGGCTCCTGATAGATCCAGAGACCCATCAGCTCTTTCTGGTCTCTCCCACAGAGGCAAAGGAGCATTGCCATCACAGGGAGGTGTTGTGGCTGTGCAGAAAGCACAGCTTACTGCATACAGGGATGGTGTCACAGGTGACTTCCTCAAAACTGGACTTTTAATATACACCCTGAAAGGTATTGGGGAAAAAAACCACTGAAGACAAGAAAAAGCTTTAAGAATTTTCTGGTTTTAACAGTGTTTCTTTAAATCAAATACTATCATATAATCATATACTAATCATATACTACATGAGCATAAATCAACTAGCAAAACCAGGTATTTTTTCCATAGCACAACTGTGCCCTTTGAAAGAATGCCCAGTTCTGGAAATGTGATGCCATAAAATCTTCTGAAGTGTCAGAGCTTACTACTGAGTGGGTTAAGCAAGAATAACTCTAAATTAAAATACAGATGTTGAAAATGCATGCTCTTGAGCAACAAATCTCGAGACTCAGCACTTTTAAATTACTTTTTTTTAATTGCATCCTGAAATACAACTCAACTAATAATTTTCTGACTACTCATCAATATGTCACACAGATATTTTAATTTACAGAACTCTTTCTGTTGATTTGCCCTCACTATATATTTTCATTAATTGAAAGCATCAATGTTCTTAATCCATTTTTTCAAAAGTAAACATTCAAACATTGCTTTTTCGACAGAACGATAAATGTAAGGTTTGATATAAACCTGATGACAAGCAAGAAGGAGAACATTCAAGTTACCAGGATAATTAGTTGAAAAAGCAATAGTGCAAAAACAAGCTGCATTGATCGATGCTATAGGACAAAATATTAAAGCAGAGTAGTCTGAAGAGTGTCAGAAATAATTTTTAATCACAGTGGAAATAAGTCCCTAAATCAATTAATTGACTGAAAGAAACATAAACGACTGGAGACCCATTGTTGTAAAACATTGTTTTCTAAAGTCCTCCTCTTCTTTAGAATTTTCCAACCAGGGGCTAATAAAAACCAGCAGCTAATAAAAATATGTTGCCACAGACAAACTGGTACAAAGGGGCTACAGTACTCTGTGAAATACAAGCAGTAACAACTTTACACAAACTTTGCACAGCATGAAAATCTAGAGAAGACAGAGGAAAAGGGGAAGGAAGCCAGCTAGGTGGCTTCTAGAAGTTCCAGGTAGCCTGGCTCTACTGAAAAACAAGATGGCAGAGAGGGGAAGAAGATAATGATGGCTTGAAAATAAAGGAATGACAATGAAAACCATTATCAACACTTCATAACTGATAACTTCTTTTTGTATTGTGTGATTTATGGAAAATACCTAGAGCCAACTTAGTCATGCATCCTCTATCCTGCTTGTCTATTCTCCCCATCTCTACATTACAGTTTTATTCTGGTGTTTTTGAAAATTTATTATGTTATGAATTAATAAATTCTAGTCCAGACTGGTTTAATTTTAATGTACTTGATTTTTTTTGTTTGCACTTAGTAATTATAATTTACAATAATAATTCAAATTATTATTGAAACAAAAACATAAATAACTTGATTTTAAGACATAAGAGAAAAAACCATGAATTAAGCACTTATAAATTCATAACCACTTGTCTGTAAATAAGAGAAAGTCATCTAAAGAAGCTGGCAAGATATAATAAAAAAAGTTTTTTGAAATGGTTATTTTATTAAATGTAGAATTTAGAATGATCTTTTCCTCCCATCTGTTTGTTTTCGTGGCATTTTGTATTAGGGAAGCAGCACTTTTAACAGCTTAGAGTTGAGACATGATTAGCTTTTGACTCACCCGTGGTTTGCAATCTGTCTTTTCCATTCTACAGTGCTAATCTGGCACAGCAGTGCAAGTACAAACGCTGTGTCAAATCCTGTGCTGATATACGCCTCTGGCACAATCCTATTTGACTTCAGTTGGAAATGCACAAAGTATAAATCTATGAAGGATTTCACCCCCCTGTTCTAAACCAAATGATTTTTAGTCTGATCCACATATGGTGGTGGACAGTTTAACTTCATTTGTTATCTCGGCAGAGTTATGCTGATATATGACAGCCAAGGAGCTGATCCCATATGTACAACCCACACTGAAGCAATGGAAATGCTTCAAGGGAAGTTCTGCCAGAAGAATGTGCTCCTCCCCAGATTACAAGCCTATGCTGTACAGGAAACGACGGAGTACACACTCATAATCAGTACCTTTGTTCCATCAAATACCAGGGAAATCTACTATGAATGTGAAGAAAGACACCTGCCATACTCCTGCTCATACGTTCGTATTACACTAATTGCAGTCATTGAAATTCTCCTGCTCCATTTGTTCAGCAGCAGTGCAGGAGAGCAGCACTCCACACAAAACCATATGCACAATTAAAGGAGGAAAGCAATTGTGAATAGCCAAGACAACACACAGATAGGGAAAAGATGCACTGACATCTCGCTCGAAAGGCTCCACGGATCAACAAGGGGGGCATGCAGTGCTGGGCTCCAGTGAAAATCTGCAGAGCTAGCTGCAGACACCAAACAAAGCTAGAAAAACCCTTGAAACCCTGGAAGGGGCAGTGGGAAACCCAAGAGTAAAGGTTCTGCTTGTCAAATCCCCAGTAAAAATATCCTGTGAAAATTTGCACTTAAGGTCTTATCACATTGCTGTCTTTTAATATATTAACAGATGCAGTTTCCTCCATGCTTAAATGAGGTAAAAAACTGCTTTGAGGTAAGGAGTGAAATATGTTAATGTAGTTCAAGACAGAAAAAAGCTAAGTTATATTTGTTTTGTGTATATGTGAAAAGCTACTATAATGAATACAAAAAAACTTTTAGAGACACATTTTATTTAAAATGAAGGAACAAAAAACTGAAGATAAAAAAAAAGCTGTGGAATCAAACCAAGGGGCTTTTAAGAAGTTTCAAAGAAATGTTAAAAGTAATATAGAAGGTATTTAATTGCAGTTTAGGATAGGTGCTATGACTGATGCTTGTAAGAACAAGGAGTTATTAATCATTAGGTAGAGACTGTAACCGATTTCAACAGGGTTTACTTTTATAATTATCAGTGGCAAAATAACGTCTAAATACAGAGAACTATTTTATTAATTTGTGTAAATAAATCATTTTCTAGACATCTCAGCTTATAAGCTAATACCTGCAGAAATAAATATATATATTTATATATATAAGAGGAAAAAGAAATAAATGAATGTTTGAAGTCAGACCTCATCTTTGATAAATTGAACTTGACATGAAGGTTGTCCAAGATTTCATATTTCTCAGAAGAAGCAGATCTGGAAAAACTTGTCATTTCACTTTCCAACTGAAACCTTTGCTCAAACTCTGCAGAGCTGTTGTCCCATGAATCATCGTCTGTGGTAAAATCTGGATTATGAAGAGCCACGCACTGCAACCTGTCACACATTTTCAGTAAACATAATAAAACAAAACAGTGTTTTATTTCAACAGGTAGTAGATGCAACTGACCTTGCAAAACCTTGTGTTCAGTGTGATTGATAGATTTTAATGGAAAAATTCATAGAAAGAGAATTATTCAGTACAGACTGAGCTCCCCTTGGTGACACCGCTGGGTAGATGGCAGAGCAAGAACAAAGAACCCTTGACATTTTGGTGTGCCCGAGACAATCACTTCTCTGATACACCAGGCAGAAGTGCTTCAAGATTTGGTGTGAAAATCATGTTATTAGGATCTTTCTTACAGTTCTGCTGTGTCTTTCAGTGCACCTGATGTAATACCACGTGGAGGAAATAAGAGCACACAACCTGCAGTTGCCTATCAATCTCTTTAATCACCCTGACCTCAGATACTACATCCTTCCCTATTTACAGCCTCTTCTCTCCTCCCAAGGTCCTCCAGAGTAATTCTTTGCTTACAACCCCTGTCATTCACTTTATTTCCCAGCAGGTTTTGTGTCAGGATATAAGAACGAACCACATACAATTAAATAGAAGAGAGCTTAGGAAAAAATATTTTGAGTAAAATGAAAGTAACTCACCCATTTTCCTCTGAGGAAACCTTCAGCAGTGGTGTCTTCTCTGTAAAGCCAGTGTTTTTTGACCTCGAGCTGAATAATTTTGAAAAATTGAAGTGATATCTTTGGAGGGGAAAAAAAAAAACCAAAACAGAATAATAAGTCTAAAGTGAAATGATTCACTACAGTTCTACGGAACATTTTTCTGTAAGTTCATCTAATTAGTCAAATAATCTCTAACAATGGTGTTCACCTAAATTAGGGCTTTCATTAAGTTTGAACTAGACATGGTAGTTACCTCCTTATGCTCACCGGGGACTCATTCACATAAGTTTACACTAATGTGCTTCCGAAAATATACAAAAAAAGGATAATTTATTTCTCATAAATGTTATTTCAGACATGGATCACCATTTACAAATCCACTAATCTCTACAGTAACCTTGGCACTCTTGGTATTAGGGAAGAAAACTTTATCTTAATACAAGTATGTCATTCCTGCAGCACAATCCCTTCCAAACAGTTTCTGTCAACTCTTGGTCCTAGTACTGCACATAATTAAACGGAGCCTAAGCTACTTCTTGCCATATTGCAGCTTAGCATTGCTAAAAAGCCTTTTGCTAAAGCATAAATGCCAAAGCTTGAGAAACATCTGAAGACAATCAAGGGCAATCACAGTCATTTTAGACCATCTTCCCAAGACCTGGCTCTTTCAGAGACATTTCCCATCAAAATCAGTGTTATTCGGACACACTCAGATTTATTTTTGTTCAAAATTGCAGCCACCCACCACCAGAAGGCCTCAAAGAAATCTCCTAGACATACAGTCAAAATGTCTGTACCTAAAGGAAGACACGTAGAGGAAACCTGAAATTTCTTCTACTGTTGCTGGACTGTGAGGGAAAAGACATTATAAAATCATAGACAACCAAAGAAATAAACAGAGGTGACTGTTAATTCAATTTCTTCTCAATATAAGGCCAGTCCAAAAAGAAGGATTTGTGTATTTGACTTTATACCACAATGGAGGACAGAAATTCCTTGCGATTTGTAAAGATGTGTGTAAAACTTTGTAAAATTAACAATTAAAAAATTAAAACCTCCAGTTAATGCTTCAACTTGCTTGTTCGGTAATGTTTTCATTCAGAAGACACACCAGGTGTGGAGCAACTGGATATGGTTATTTCAACCTTGAGTGGCCACAACGCTCATTCAAATTCTGCTGAAAGCCCCATCTTTTCAGTCTCAACAGAAGAGAATAAACGAGTTAGAGAGATTGAATTATCCAGGACCTCGGGTCAAATGTTGGGCAGATTACAACTCAGGCTGTCAGTGTCACTGCACGGACACTGCATCTGTGAAGAGATGATCGCATACTCTGAAACTATCACATCTTTAAAAAGGAGAGTAACATTCACACAAAGATGTTTAAGTGGAGAAACTTCTGATTTTGAAGCAAGTGCTGTTCTAATCTTATCATGGTCTTAGATGTGAATGGCTACCTAGAGCTTTTACAGAATGGAACGCATAAGGATACCAAGAATGCCATCAGGACTTTAAAGGTGTGCTCACCGAGAGCTGCTGATATGCTCCTGGCTAATCCCAGCATTCTGCTATACTCAGTCTGCACCCAAAGGGGGCAATCGTGATAAACTTCTGAATGCACAGATTTAAGGTCCACCATCAGAATTGCTAACGCATGCGAAGACCAATTAGCTGTTTCTGCTTTTAAACAAAACTTGTTCCACAGGGGAAAAAAAAAAAGGTTTCAAATAATATATACTCTGTGCTGTTCTGATCTAATCTCACATTGTGTACATTATTAACCTTTCCACACTGACTTGTCTACTTTTCCTCCTAGGACATGTGCAAATTCCAAGACTATTAACCAGAAAACTTTCTACAAAAACTTTCATTTTCTTCCACTTGTTAGGGGTTGGTACCAACACTGCTTTGTATTACTCAGGCACATATATATCCACTGACAATCCTCACCTCAGCAGCTCTTCACAACTACTCTGAATGACCAGTACGCAAAAAGTGCTGAAGTCAAAGCAACCACAGGAATGGCAACCAGAAAGAGAGGACAAAGGTTTGGTGGAAGGTGGTTTAAGTTACAGAACCTGAGGTGAAGAATCCAGAAGGCTAGTTAAAGACTTCACCTTCACTTTCTTTTTGAACTTCTATTACTCCCACTTGCTGGTATGTTATCTCCTACTTTTAAATGGAACTGTGGAGCTGACCAGATGTCCAAGAATGATGAAGACAGAAAAAACAGAAAAGGTCTTCAGATAATGTGAAAACAATTAGTGCATGACAACATCAATTTGCAGAGAATAAAAATACATAGACAAGAATAAGCAGCAGGAAACAGCCAGGCTTGACAAAACAAAAATAATTAGAGAAAAAGCAGAAGAGCCTTAACTCCCCCATGACGTGATTACTCTAATTAGAGAATGAGAGCAATATAAACAATAAAGCTAATTAAAGAATAAAAGAATCTTAAAGGCTGAAAGCTCTAGAAAGAAAAGTTGGAAAAACATCATTCAAAAATAGCATGGATTATAAAAATGAAAGTCATCCCTGAACAGAGAGCCTAATGCAAGCCCCTCTGTGCCCCTCATACTTCTGCAGAGATGCTATTGGTGCAGTTTGATCATCCACCTAATCCAAAGATAACAAAGATCATCTTCAAGAAAAGCATAGAAAGGCCCAAGGATCGCCCGCTAATAGAGGAACAAGTCTACAGTGCTCAAAAACCCTCTTAGCATCATTCTTGGTGCCCCTCAACACTGCAAGTAGCTGGTAATTGCGACACTGTAAATAAGGAAAAAAAACCAGTGTGACACAATTCAAAACATGGGATCAATTTACACTTTGAATGTTTCTTCGCAATCAAGTACCTGGAAAATTTGGTTATACCCACAGGCAATCCGTGTCTATTGAGCGATTCAACAGCATTACCAAGAGGTTAATCACCAGGTCAGCTCATTCACCCATTGTGGGTAGGACTGTTCACAGCATGAGAAGACTGCTCTGCATTTATACTATGTGAGAGTGAGGAGCTGGTTAGCTGGACACCAGTTGTGTTCACCACTCTTCTCTTGTGGTTCACACCCAAAAATCATATATTTGAATCATACATACATCATATATGAGAATCATAGAATAGTTTGAGTTGGTCAAACCATTCCATGGTTACATGACCAGAGGTCATTAAGTCAATCCCATCTACAGTAAGCAGGGACATCTTCAACTGGATCAGGTTGCTCAGAAGAAATGTGAAATGACTGCATTTACACATGTATACGTTTATATTTAGATATGCACAGATCTTCACACACACAAAAAACTAACATTCTCATTTCACTTCCGTTGAAAATTATGGGAGAAAATTAAAATCAAACCGTATGAAAAAAGTATTTGACAAGGACTTCTTCAAAGACTTGCAAAACATTAGTCACAAAGAAAGATCCATGTAGAACTGACATCAGAAAAAGAGCATGTTCTGCTTGCTATATAACCACTGCTTGGGGCACATTCATTCTCACATTTAATGCTGCTGGGCATGGGTTGTTTTTTTAATTAAGAGGAATCTTTCTAACAGAAGATTGTGTTCTTAACCACATGGCTGCTGCTGTGACAGATTTTGGTGCTCTCTGCAAGACTACAGGTTTGTTCCAAGGAAGCATGTCTTCTGAGTTGGTTTCTTGCAGTCCAAGACATACTTTCCCATGCCTAATCCTTAAAGAAATTGCAATTTCTGTCTCCATAGTAACCTAGAGTAAGAAACAGCATTGTAGGAGGGCTGTCCCACCCCAGATGATACAGCATGTTCTGCTAAGTCATGGAGATGTCCACAGGTGAAGTTCCAATTGCCTGACAGCAGCTGCAGAAGAACCTCACCCACAGCATTAAGTGAGGGTCCAATTGCAAGCCTTGGGCAACTATTGTAGAAGCCCTGAAAACCTGTAGCTGTGCCACTGCTCCTGTGGATGAATGAGGGTCACACCCTTTTGGTGGCATTTCATACTTCTCTACAGCTGTACACCAGAGATATGACCTTCAATTTCCTATACTCTTTTGAGCAGTTTAAGGAGAAGCAGTTTCCCCCTGCCCTCCTGGCTCTTTGGAGAGGTAAAGGAATAGATGTGGGCAACTCCAGTGCTCCCACTGATGGGCTGATGACTCCTTAGATATTAGTCAGAGGGCTGCAATTTTCACCTACAATACACCACTGTTTCCCATTACCTGTAGGTGATAACTTGCAAAATCTTCAGGGGATTTCAGATGAAGTGCAAAGAGATAACTTAATTCCAGCCATTGAGCCCTAGATCTGCCCTCTGACCACATTTTCAAGCATTTGCTAATGTGTTTACACCCGCCACTTTAAACAAAAGGAAAAGGAAGGCTTTGTAGTGGCACTGATGTTCATCCATAAGCAACCTTTCAATCCCAAATGCACCACAGAAAAGGACAACAAAAGAAATAAACAAAAACCTGAGAAAGGAAAAGACCATACTCATCCTAGTTAGACTGCAAACACTTAAAATAATCACAAGGTTTGACTGGAACCTATTATTTGCCTTGTATTGAAAAGATAAATCATCATAAGTTTTCGCTCCTTATAATAAAAAGAATACATTTTAAAAATCGGCTAGTATAATGCTTCATCTCCCATACGCCACGTTGTGCACACAACTATCAGTAAGAGAGTCATTTCTATGACAACAGAAACCAGTAATTCTCACTTCCATGGAAAAGATTTGGTCAGAACTGAAGAAGATGTGAGTATAGAATCATATGTATTATGCAAGACAGTAGTTTTGAACACAACTTATAAAAAAATATTAAAAGTGGAATCTCTTCACGGAAAAAAGAGTTAACATGCTTCCCTGAATCAGTAATCACTAAAACCATTACAAGCATGAGGTTGCCTCTTACACAAAAGCTCAGAAACACTACGAAGCCAAGAGGTTATAACAAATACAACAATTTAATCAAAGTTTCCTAGAAGAGAAGTCCAGAGTAAGAATATGAGAGATAATTAATCGTGCAGGAGACTAGTTACAACAGCATGATTTTGATTTATCATTTCTACATTCTTTTAGGCTAAAGTTTCATTTCACAATCTTCCTATTCCCCGAATAGGGAACATTTATACTAAATCGTATGTACTGAACTGATTACTCTTATCATATCTGTAAACAAGCATAATGCACAAATAAATTGAAAAACAGAATTAAAAGAAAAAAAAACAAACATACAAAGAAAACCTCACACCAGTTTTGACTGCACTTGAAGCACATTCTCCCACCAGATTGGGTTATTTGTCAGTTACATGGTACAAACTGTGCTGACCAACATCATAACACTCAGCTCTTAAACATTTACATGTACTGTGTGCTAAGCAGCTGCATGCATGCATACCTCCATCAACCTTATGATATATATGTGCCCACACAGAGACTCAACCCTCCGTGATGTGTTCTCCTCAGTGGTAGGACGTCATGCAGAAATTGTTATGACTACCCATCGCAAATGAAGTAAGGTCAGCTGATATACTCGGAGCCAAGGGAGGGATCAAAGATTCCCCAGCTCACCTCTCTAAACAGGCTCCAGATGTTTTCTGATGACTGCTTTATGTAGCTTCACCTAAATCAAAAAATAACCTTCAGACCCTTTAAAAGCATGCACCATTAAGATGTCAGAAAAATTTAGCAATGAAAGCATTACCTAACATAGACTCATTTTCTCTTTGACTTTCCTTTCTGTTAGACAGGGCTGTACAAGATTCCCCAGAGGGATCCCCAGAGGTGGATAGTGTGGGGCTGGCACTGGCACTACCTGACAGCAAGACACTGTGAGAGTACAGCAACAGACAGGTCTCATGTTGAAAGACACAGAGGTGCTGGAAAATGTCCAAAGAGCAAAGAAGCTGATTAAGGATCTGGAGCACAAGTCTTATGAAGAGCAACTGAGGGAACTGGGGTTGTTTAGCCTGGATAAAAGGAGGGTCAGGGGAGACCTTACCTCTCTCTACAGCAACCAGAAAGGTGGTTGTAGTGAGGTGGCATTGGCCTCTTCTCCCAGGCAAAAAGTGGCAGGACACGAGGAAATGGCCTCATGTTGTTTCAGGGGAGGTCTAGATTGGATATTTGGAAAAAAATTTTCACAGAAAGGGTTGTCAAACATTGGAACAGGCTGCTGAGAGAACCTGTTGAGTTACCACCACTGGAGGTATTTAGAAGACGTAGATGTGGCACTTAGGGACAGGGTTTGGTGGTGGATTTGGCAGGGTTGGATTAGCGGTTGGACTTGAATAGTCTTTTCCAACCTCAGTGATTCTATGATTCCAAATCAATAAGTGTATTCCATGCTAAGACCCCGAGTAATTAAAGAAAATGTTTAAGAAAGATGTGTGCTGAGCTTATCCTAGATGGAAATGCTTCCTTATCTAGGGCACACACAATATGCTTGCTTCATTCACTTCTGATGGATTTGGAGAGTGCACATGTTCTGCAAGGGCAATTTTAAGTTCAGAGACAGCTTGAAAAATAGAGTACTTCCTGTGGTTCCTTTTTTAAACCAAATTGGGCTTTGTAGGGTTATAGCACTTTCCTGAAAAAAACAAAATTAAATTTTCAGATATCTTCATGACTTGGTAACGTACCTCAAGAGTCTTTGTCTGCCTCTGTCAGGAAGGTCTTCATCAAGAAGACATTGGGAGGTAGTTAACAGACTAGGACCTCATTGCAGTGGGTGAATCTAAAACAAAGAACTTAACACTTAAGCTGCCCTGAAGCTCCTCTGACTCTACCTAAGAGGACTAAGTTGTTCTCCACACATTTTCTGCTCCCATGTCAGGATACCACGAGGTCTGGCTGCCCTGTGGGAGGGAGCCAGGGGCAGAGGGTGAGCGTGGGTCTGGCAGGGCAGTGACCTTCCTAGCCTGGGTCTGTCCCACAACACTCAGCAAGGGCTCAGAGACAAGATGGGCACCCAGGCCAACCCAGACCTTCATGACTATCCAGCAGGACCACAGTGACAGGGCAGGTCAAAAGGCTGCCATTTGAAGGAGTGAGAAGCTGTGCTGAAAAGCGTGTCTGCTGTTTCCTCCTCTACATTTTCTGCTTCAGCAAAGAAAATTGGAAAGCTACAGGAAACCACATGGAAAACTGCAGACAGCCTGATGGAGAAAATAGTTTTCAGAAGCGGGTGCTGCCAAAAGAGTTAGCTGTTAGCAACTGCCAGCAAGCTGCAAATTTGAAAAAGGCAGCAGTAGCCAGTTTGGGTAGTGGTCCAAATTCCAAACCCCCATTTCTCTGTGGGTTAAACAGATAACCTTTTAAGAGGAATTATCTGCAAATGCTGCAAGTCATATCGAAAAATGAATCTACAATAGGGAAGCAATTTATCAACACTTAAAGCACGATTGCACTTGTAATTCTTTAGCATAATTTGCAGACTTGGCTTTTAAATGCCAGCATTTTTCCTTGGCATTCATGATGGGTTTTAGCTCAACCAGCTCTGTTGCTAACTTAATTTATGACAAATAAAGGGGGATCAAATATTTTTCTAACCCTTGAGGCAATTTAAAGAATATCAAACATTAAGAAATTGGTTACAACTTAATATTTTGAATTTATATCTGAACAGACTCTCTTAAAGATGCAATATGGGGCACTTGGATGATGGACACATGAACAGAGGGATAGGTCTGAGAAAAAACTGAATTATGTGACCATCTCTAGAGTTTATTCTTCAAGAATTACAGTGATACGATGTTGTAGTCTCAAAGGTTTGGGGGAACATATGTTCAGGTTTTACTTACAGACTAGCTGAATTGAAGAATGATACAAGAAAAGGAATCATTATTAAAGCAAGATCACAGACCCCTTCTGAGATGAGGGAACAGTTTCGTGCACAACCGTAAAACAGGATTATTTTGATAAAATTTTCCTTAATCCAATTAATGTACTGACAAGCTGTCACACGTAATTATGCTTCTGGCCTTGCATAGTCACATAATATATTCTTATGCCACTCACCCTGGTCTTGGAGACTGAAAAGAGTAATTTGTGAGCCGTGAAGTAAGTGAAGACTCTATTTTTCCTCTTTTTAAACACTTCTTTGAAAATTGCAGTTCCATATGTTTCATACCAGGAATTTGGATAACATTACTGATAACTGCAATTTCTATATAAGAAAGTAAATTTGCCAGTAAAAACAAAATTGTATCCCTTGCTTAGAGTTAAAAAAAAAAAGAGGAAGCCAGACATCTACAAAAAGAGGCTCATTAACATGAAAAAATGTGGCTGATTTCTGTGCCTGGAGAGGTGTTAAAGAGAGAAGGTGAAGGCAAGCAACAGGCCACCATACGTCTTAAAACCAACAAGTAGTCCTCAAATTAAGCTTTGTTTTAAAAAAAAAAAACAAACACATGATTGATCCAAACTATTGTAAGCTTACTGGGATGTGTATTTTGTCCTTTAGTCACAATGAAATGAAACAAGGAAAGTTCAAGCATGGTAATTTCAGTTAAATAGTCAGGTTCTCATGAGGTATTGCAATATAACTAGGACAACTTACGTAGTCTTTATGTATATCCTGATCTCGGTGGACTAGACCCAGCAAAAATGCTAAAATTTGCTTCAAAGAAAGGGCATGAAATAGAGTAGACAGAGAAGAAAGAGCAGTAAAATCTTCAGATAAATAATTTTTAGGGGGAGATATAGCTGCCAAATTTTGAAATAACACTATAAAGCTGATAAAGTAATGGGTATTTTTTTAACTGTATTGGAAGTCCTTCTATTATATTTACTTTTTAAATTATTTTAGTTATTAATGGAGTTATTGAAAATTTCAGGTTTGGCTGAGCACAAGACACTGAGGTTATTCATATAACCTTTGTCATTTAAAAGTCTGGTCTAGGATAATTACAGTCACTGGCAAGAGAGAGATCTCTTCAAATAATTTTCATCCTCCCCATCTCTCATGTTGACTATACAAGGAACCTGGGGAATTAACTTTGAGATAACAGACTTCTTCACTAAATAATATATAAGCCTTACACAAACAATGTCTGTATTACAGTATACTAAAAAGTACCTTTTTTCATGTACCTTTTAAGATTAAATCTCTTCTTCATAAGGAAGACTTTTCAACAAAAAAATCAGTCAGTGTTGAATTAGGTAAATTAGGTATACAAAAAAACCATCAACAAGTCCTTCCAAATATGACTTACTCATAACTGCCTAACAAGTAACTTCTAAAACAAAGTAATTCCACATCATTGGTATTGCATTCCACCTTGATTTATATGAAAGAGAAAAATTTTTAAAGCACTGAAAATCCCAGAGGAACAAATTAAAGAAACCCAACTGAATAAAAAGGTAGCTTATAACAACACAATATTTTCTCATACATTTGCAGAATATTCAGTGAAACCATTGAAGAATAAATGCAGTTTTATCTCACAAAGATGGTGCTCTTCCCTGCAACAGCCCTAGGGTTGTTGTAATCAACATGGACTTTACGAGTTTCAGGAAACTCATTTGACAGTTGTTGGGTTCTGTTCTGCTACCAGATATCTTTTTCGGCCTTAAAGGCCTTCAGTATTTGTAGGACCTTAAGGCTAAAACATCAGAGCAGAAGCTATCCAATCTGTGTTAGCAAACAGCTTTAAAACATAGATTTTTGATTCAGTGCTGATGGGAGACAAATTTGAAACAGAAAATTTGAGTCCATAAGCATATTCAACTTAATTCTCAGATTAAAAAGAAGGGGAAAAAACCCAACAGCTAAACAAACAAATCAAACCAAAAACCAAGGATTATAAATAATGAATTCTAAAGAAACTCTGAGACTTTTATTGTCTCACGAAAAGTAGCATGCAAATTACATCCAGGAAGTCTCCTCTCAAGTGGTGAAACTGACCACAAAACCAAAGAATAATAATGACATTTCAGCTTTCCTTCCTCCTGATTCAAGATCTATCTTTGTCCAGGTAAGAACATACTCCTGTGCACTGAAAAGACAAAAACCCCACAAAATTATGCCTCTCAGTGTTCAGAGAGAAATTCCGTTTCCTACATGGCAGATGGCTTTGTTCCAGCAACATGGTTTAACTGTACATCACACTTCTTGATAGCACTTCTTCCCTCCCAGTCACACAGATGCCACTCCTTCCTCTCAGGCACTGCATTCCCTTTGGCCCTATACAGAATGGAGTAACTTTGGTTACTCCATAGTCTCACAGAGGTGATTTCTTTCCATGTTGCTCCTGAAATAGCACAGTCTTGATGATAAATGCCATATTACTGGCTACGTGTATTCTAAAAATCAGGACAGTACCAAAGCTAAATAAATCCTGGACATCGATCATCCAAAAAAAATTAGATAGGATTGTGCTCAGTAACCATGTGGACAATAACTCTTCACATACACATGAAAGCTCCTGGCCATCCAGGAATGAGGTTACATCAATAAAACTTCAGTCTGTGTTCCCAAAGAAAAAGTAGAAAAGGGAAAGTGTCAGTGCCCCTGACTTTAAAAGAAAATTCTTCAGCAAGGGATTATCTGCAGAAAAGGGGAAAGCCCATCCTGACATGGTTATGTCAGCAGCTTCTGTACCACCAGAGATGCTGCGGAGCACAGCTGCTACAGAGAGTTAAAGATAGAAGAAATTTTACAGGTGTTTTGATTCCTCAAGCAAATACAGTGCCTGAATAATTTACCAGTTTTTCAATCAAAAACACCTGTTAGCATTCTTAAAAGGATGAAAAAAAAAGTATTTAAATTTGAAAAAAGAAAATCTTGTCATTTTCCATGTATTGGACCAGACAGTTATGCAGCTATTTGATTATCAACTCAAATGGATCAAAAAGGTTTAGTGTTCTTGAACCAACAGCTCCTCCTAATAAGAGAAATCTGAAGTGTAAGAAAAAGAACTAACAAAACACAGCATCTCACATATATTTTTTTCAATAAGACAACTCCAGAAACTGTTGTAAACAGTTGCTGCATCAGCAAATGTCTTTTTTTAATACATTCTGCACAGGCACTTTGCAAAAAAAAATTATCCACAGAATGTGACATAAGGAAAACTGAAGCATATTCTGACCATATGGAAATGCAAAGGAAAAAAGTGGATATTCAAGCAGCAGAACAATAAACAAAGTAACAAAACAAAAACAAAGCAAACAACAAACAACAACAACAACAAAAGAGGACACTGAAATGCCCATAATCAGACATTTTTTTAAAAAAAGTTACTGTAGAGGTAGCCCTTCTGCACCTCAAGAATCAACACAGAATAATGTTTTTTCCTCTACATAAAAATGACAGTTTAAAGCCCAAATAATGGAATTATGTTTGAGTCATGGCACTTAAAAGTAGGTTACAATTGCAAAGAAACATTTTAAAAACAAACAAAGATAAATTCTTATGAGAAGCAGAGGTCCATACCACATTTTCACAGAGAAAAGTATAATTTTGTACTATTTTAAGATTACTGAACATGAAAGTTAATTAGAATAGTGGAAGAACTAAAGCTACAGGAATTATCTCCTTCAGTAGCATTAGGAAAAAGTATGGCTGGAGAGAAAAAAATATCATGACACACAGCAGAGCTAAAAGAACAGATTTTAACTTGAGACAAAAGCATATATAGACAAAATTTTAAGAGGACATTGATTTAGAAAGGGTGGACTGCATCAGCATTTTTTCCTCATGGCAAGAAGTATGTTACAGTCTCATCTCTGAAGTGTTATTCCAGTTTATGTATTAATTTATTTTGGTCCATAACCAAGTGCTGTAACCACAACAGGACAAAGTATGCTCCTACTTGCAACTTTCTTGTTAATGAACACTGAATGTGATGCAGCCCATAACACCCTGAAGACTTCATTCCTGAGGAGGTACATATGCAGCATGGATAGGATCCTGATGATTAACTTTGGGTACAGGTAAATAAATTCCATTACATATATGGAAGCCAGTGTCAATACTTAATTTTGATCATCTCAAAGCATTCTGTGTATGACCTAAATCTTCCCAGGTTCACACAGAGTTTAGCAAATATAAAGAGACAGAATTCTCTATTCTCCATCCTGTCTGCTTGAGCAAAGAAAACATATGTTGCCAATGGATGCAACAAAAAAATGCATATTTATATAATATTACAACATAGCCTTTCTCCTTTAGCTTAGAAGATTAGAGACACATCAGAGAAAACAGAAGGGTATTCCTTGTTACCCTCATTCTGGTTTTACTATTCTTTTTAGCAGACAGATTCGCTAAATTCAGGTTTATGCTTTTCATCGTAAGAGGTTTACAAGATGAACCAGCTGTCAATAGATTCCTAAAGAGGATTGCAGGTCACATGTCACTGATATGGGTGAAGAGGTAGAGTGAATCCTATCACTTCCAGAAAGATCAGAAACAAAACAGTATTTGAAACTGCTTTTACTTTTTTATTTTCTCAGCAGCAGAGAAAATAAACTACTTTTAAGAACACAAGAGTGGAAAAGTCTCTGCAAAATATTTACCTATCCTGCCCAAGAAAGTACTGTATTAAACCAGGATTATACTTCTTACAATAAATTCCTCAAAAGCCTAGTGCTTCCTCCTCAAACATCAAGTACAAAGCCCTGCCAGACATATCAGTTCAATGTAGCTGCCAGCATGGCCATCTGAGAAAGATGCTTTCGGAATCCCCCACTGACAGAGCTCCGTGTTGGGCAAGGGAGTCCTTACAGAAACTCAGCTCAAGGATACCAGGGAGTGAATGGCAGATGGTCTGTGTTTACTGTCCTTATTGACTAGCACAGAAAAGAGAGCAGCTCTGAAAGTGGGAGCAAAAGCCTTCAGCCTTTCACAGCTGCTTCTGGATGCTGCTAATTCACAAAGAGTACTGACTCAGTAGCTTCAGCTGAGCTTCTGGAAACTGAGTGGCTGTAACTGCCAATCTGTTTCCTATTTCATCCTGCTCAAAAGAAATCATATAAAAATGTACAAGGGAAAAAAATAAAACAAAAAAAAAACAAACCCAAGTGCTTTACTTCTGAACCTACCCAATTCTGACAGCGTTGGCCCCAGATAACAGTGCTGTCCTTGACTTAGCTCCAACCTGCTGTGGACAGAGCTCTGTGTGGTCTCTGTGTGCTGTTGGTCCATTAGCACAATGATTGCAGGTTGCTCCTGTAGCTCCATTAGCCCCTATGAAGCAGGGAATTGCTTGCTTGGTCACTGTCTGTAAGGACTTTGGGGACTCATTTATCAGCTTTTTCTGTATTTCAGAGAGTAAATCACTTGAGCTCCTTATGAATAGCAGGTTTTTAAAAGAGCCATATGATTTGCCAGACTACAGAATGTGACCCTAGTTTTTTTTTTTTTTTTACTTCACTGGCTAATTTATTCCATCTGCATTAATCTATTTTTCCATCAACTACATTCAATTTAACATGAACTTCAGTTCTAAAATGCATGACCATCGTTATCCGGGAAATTTTTGCTGCAGTTGATGAATGATTTCCAGTGCTTCTAACACAAGAGGACAAAACACTCTGACGCTAATTAATTCTAACAGGAGAGACATTTAAAGTTTTGGGCAGATTGAAACATCCCTATCACCAGCAGAACTATGTTCTAAAACATCTGCTCTTAGCAGTAAGCTATGAAAAGAAAAAAAGAAAGGAAGAAACAGTTTCTTTCTGTAGCCCTTGCAAGGTGAGATTGTTTTATGCTATGAGGAATCATAGCCTTCCATCTTTTTATCTTGCTAACATGTCATTTTTTCGTTTGTTTGGAAGACCAAAGTGTAAGGCAGGGTAAGCAAGGAATGCTGCTAACTCGGCTGTCTGGCCTCTAGGTTTGGGATTCACAGGTTCATGCACTGTCTTTATCTGCAGTTCTGAGTGGAGTTGAGGATTTTTTATCATCTCCCAGGACTGATTGTATCAAAGTCTGGCTTACAACAACAACATTAACTTGCTTTTATCTAATTCACTCCATAGCTCACTACACCTTGCTCTCACTCTGTATTTCCTGATATTTCACCTTCACCCAGTATCCTTCTGTAGCTGCGTGGAAGGGTTCCCATTCATCCTTCCAAGTATTCCTACTGTCTCTGCATTTTATTGATATATTTCCTTTCAAATGCTTCTTCTTCCACCTGTGTCTCAGAGTCCTGTCTCTTCCCTCAACAGCAGCTTTCCAGCAGTTTGGGCAGAGGCTGAAGCAATCTTTTTGGTCAAATGCTCAGTATGAGCTAAGCTAACCAAGCTCTCAGCTGATCACCCTGACTGTTAGGACAGACTGCAAACCCTTCCTCTGTTCTTCCTTCAGGCCCTTATATTTCCAATAGAATAATAAAAACAAAAACAAAATCCGAAGAGCTGATTATCAAGAAAGTTTCTTAGAAAATAAAATATGTGAGTTACAGTTGCTGCTTCAATTGATGTTTTATTATGTATTTCAGATGTTACATTGAAAAAGAAAATAAAAAAAGATTGCCTTGGAGTCTGGTGACCCATACATTTTACTCAAGAGCTAGGAGGTGTGTGTTTAATACCCCTCAGAGCTGAGTGGAGATTGCACATTCACCCCCTGTGGAACATTCTCAGTAAGGGAGTCCCACTAGCACTACTTCTTTTTTGATTGTACCATGAAATAAAGCTGCTCTCGTCCTGTATTCTCTCCCTCTATGCTCTGCAAAGTCAGTGGGCTTCTGGTCTACCTCAGGCTCATTGAGGTTCACGGCTTAAATTTAAATGACCCAAAATTTCTGCATCAGTCCCATTCTCGACTATTTTTGGCTTCACTTTCAGGTCTTGTCTCGTTCTATCCTTCAGCCACAGAGTCTAGGCCCACAGAAAATTTGTCATGTTTCGTGCAGACCATTTACTGCCTAACAACAGCTCTGCAGGGGCTGGCTGTCCCCTTGGCCACCTGATGCAGTGGTATATGTAAGGACCATGGATTTCCAATGCTTTATTTTCCTTCTTCCTAGTCTCTGTCAGCAAAGACTCAATTGTTCTTCCTAACATAAAACTTTTGCATATCTACATAGTAGAAAATTGAAATCTCATAAATTATTAATTAATCTTATTAATTAGTATAATTTGACTACCTGCTAATGTAAAGTTATCATTTCTGCAAATTATTTAGTATGTCAGAGCTGCCACCTGCACACACGCACATCAGCCAGGAACGAAGCACACAAAACAATTTTTCAATGAAAAAGCTTCACAGAGAGATACTATGTGAGTTATTTGCTTCATCCTACATGGCTAGCTACTCCTCACCTCAGCTATTTAAGCCCCAGGCATGTCATCCTGCTCAGCTGTGACTGTCCTTGTGCAATACATTTCTTTTCAAAGTCTGACTGACTGGTTGGCTTAACCCTTCAATGTAAAAAAAGCATTGCTGGCATTAAAAGCCTTTCCTTGTTTAAAGAGAGGTTTACATGAGGAAAGAGCTGTCCATGCCCAAAGAGGATTGCATCTTGTATGTTCCTGGCATCTTTCCACAACTGACCTAAGACATCTTGCAATGACAAACCCCACATAACCATATTATTAACTAATAGGAAAAGAGCAGCTGCTTGCAAATTGAACAGTTTTGTGCAATGTCATAGGGGCTCAGTTGAAACATTTGATCTTTGGAGGTTAGTACGCTGCAAGTTTTTCACTGAGTGCTGAGTTCAGTTTTTAGCCTAATAATCAGAAAAATGTGAAGCAGTTAATTAGTACCCCCTGTTTCTTTCAACAGAACACTTAGACAAAACATTAAAAATGGCAGGGTTTTGTTTACAAAATGTTTTGTCAGAATCAAAAAGCATTTGAGTGGCTGCACGGGAGCTCTATGGTTTTAGTTTGTCAGTGGCAGAACAGAAATTGTATTACATGACCAATGTCAGATACCATGAATAATTATAAGAAATAAGCACTGAGATGATGAATAATACACAGCAATAAAGAAATTAAATAACTTTGAACTCAAGAAAACTTATTATGAGTGAGGACTGTTTCTGTATGTTTCATTAAAAACAAAAACTATGTTAAAATCAGTCTTTTGCTGAACAGAGTTCCTTCACTCAAATGAAGTCAAATCCTCTCCTTAAGTTACATCGTATAACCAGTTTTCACTCTTCCTTCTATTACCACTGCAAGATGCCTTTTTCCCAGGAAATGGAGCAACAGTCAATTAAAATGGGGCAGCAGAATCTTGCAATAACTTGTTTGCCCACTGTGCATAATGTGGTCTTTCTGTTATAGTTCCAACCATTCAACCTAAAGTTTTGCTAGAACTGCTTACGGTTTCTTTTGAGCTTTGTAGGTTTGGAATGGTATTTTATGACACAGTAGGGGCAACAGCAGGGAGCTCTAACCCAAGCTAAGAGTGTCTCAGCAGTCCCATGCCCCTACACAGTTTGCTCATGACAAGCTGTGTTGGAGCCACATGCCTCCACATAAGCAACAAATATTTGAGAGAGTGTATTTAAAACCAAATGAATCAAAATAAATGAATTAGCAAAGTTGTGACTTTAAAACTTTTTTAATATTTTCAGTGTCATAGCATTTAGAGATACCCATGGGGAATCAAAACTCAGAAACATTCACTATTGACAAGAAATGGAAAGTCAGAAGTGCCATCATATAGGCAGCAAGTAAGATCACCACGAGTCATATAAGAATGATGAAGGTGGCAGTTTGCTGTGAAGTCATCTGTCTGTCCTGAACTCTTATCTAATGTTTGTGTGGTTGACATGAAAAGTCAGAATGGTTCCCACACAAACAGGCAATTATGATGTGAAAATGGTATTTTCCCTGTTTGACTGTTGAACAGAAGATGATCCCAATTTTCTCTAATAGCCAAAGATCAAAATTAGTCTTAGGATACACAAAAATGTGGTTTTATTGGTTTTGAGTTTTTTTTTCCTTTAGCCTTTTCCCCTGTCTGAAGAAGCTTTTAAATTGTCACATAAATTTTACTTATTTAGACAGAAACCATGTCTTCTTGACATCTAATTCTAAATCTCATAAACGTCTTTTAAAAGTAGCAATACATCAACATAATTAAAAATCAAAATTGATATTTATAATCCCTCAAGGCCAAAGGCATAACTTCACTCTCATATTGACTTTTCACAATACATAGCTTATCCTCTCCCAGTTTCTCCAACTAACAGGAAATACAATTGCAATCTTTCCATTGTATTGCTACAAACCAAGAATTCAATAGACATTTTTAGCTCACTGATCTTCTCATTGCAGACCAATCTCCCTACTGATTCTGGATCCACAGATTCAGGACAAAGAAAGAGTTGGATTTGGTTGATTTTTTTAACTTTTTCTTTAGTAAGTGAGCATTACATAAGTGAAACTGAGGGACAGGAGAAATGCTGAAACAAATAGTTTCGCTTGAGGAAAAACAATTTCAAGCAAATTCAAAAACAAACAAACAAAAAAATAATTTCCATTATCCCATAGATGAATCTTCTTAATCATAGAATCATAGAATATGCTGAGTTGGAAGGGACCCATCAGGATCATCAAGTCTAACTGCTGGCCCTGCGCAGATCATCCCAAGGGTCACACCGTGTGCCTCAGAGCATTGTCCAAACACTTTGTGACCACTTCCCTGGGTATCCTGTTACAGTGCTCAACCACCCTCTGGGTGAAAAACCTTTTCCTGATATCTAACCTAAACCTCCCCTGACTCCGTTTCATGCTGTTTTCCTCGACTCCTGTCACTGGTCACAAGAGTGAAGAGCAGATTTAATAACAGGCAACAATTACGTTCAAATTTACTCAGAAGTAAAGAGGACAAGTGCTTTGAAGGTTGATTTTTAGCTCTCAAGGTACTTAAATCTCATATCATAATATATTAACACAGAACATGTCTAAAAAAAACTCAGATATAGATTAAAGATGGCATGACATAGCTATCTTTATTTAAATGCAGCAAAAGAATAAAGAAAAAAATTTCCAAGGACTATCCTATTAAATGACCAGTAAATTCTAGAGCCAAATTCATCCAAATTCATCACACAGGACTGGAGTAACGCAAAGTAATTGCTTACATGGGATTAAGAATTCCTATTCATCTCATTTCTATAGAGGCCCTTGATACTCAAGAACTTCTAAGTCAAAAATATCTGATTTCATCCCTTCCTGTGGATCACAAAGGAGGATTTCAGATTTGCTTAATATAAAGCTATGCTGTTAAGTTTTTCCCATTGATGATGATAAGATCAGAGGGGCTTTTTGGAGGCCACATCCCACACTTACAGAGACATGATGAAAGGAAGCAGCCTGTGTCTTTGAAGATGTCAGTGCTGACCTGAAGAGCACTGCCCATGCTGCCACAAAGCAGCGTGGAATCTTCCTCCGAGGTAAGGGGCTCGGGAAATTGGCTTGGACCAGTCAATGTCCATTGACTATAAAAGTCACTTTCATACAACTGCAATAAAAAAGATCCTGGTCACACCGTTGTTTAAAGGCTGGCAAAATGAGAGAAATGAAAAATCAAAGTACAGATTTCGCTGGCATTTCTCAGTACTTTAAAACCTTCATTTTTGATAGTCCAAACTACACCACAAATCAGTGCAAACATACACCTAGGCCAGGTGCATTCCTGCAGAACTGAACGCCACTGAAGCTCATTCATAGTCCACTTCAGAGAGGCATGCCTACACTTCCCACAGCGAGCAGGACTGAAGGAAGTAGGCTGCTCACAAGAAGGCAAGACAGGCTTATTTCAGGGGGAAGGATGCTCTGGAAAGACAAGGCATTGAAGTGACTCAGTGTAGATGGTCCAGACTTCCTCATACAGAGCCACCAGAGCCTAAGGCAATGCAGTAAAAGCTGGAGTCAGATGGCACTGAGCTTCAATATGCGAAGTAAATGAGAAGGCATTTTGACAAGCAGGCAGCCAGAGAGAATATGGACTGACCACAAAATACCTGCAGGATTGTACTGCAGTCAAATGGAAATGTTCAGTCCAGAATGGGGTGGATACCTATGTCCCCAGAAAAAGGGCCCCACTTAACTCAAGAACACTCTTTTTAAGGGTAATTTTAGAGACCAAGATAAATCCCTTGTCCTGTTAAATAGTTTCTTTGGAAAGTCTTGTCTCGGTGTACATTTGAACAATTTAGAGAACCTAGGAACCTTATCTTTGGCAGATAATTCAGCAATTTACACTAAGTAGATACTTTAAAACAAACCATACAGATGTGCCAATGTAGTGAACCTCTTAATGGGTAAAAAAATAAAAGGATTTGGTGTCCTCTTTTCTAATCATGAATAGTTTTCTTTACAAGCAAAAGAACAATTTACATTAAAAGCTAATTCTCATTCTAATGAAACTAATCAAACAATTAGTGAGTCTACAAAGGTTCATCCATGTTTTTATTTACATTTTGTTGAGTAGTCCCAATGGCCTAAGGGTCATACTAGAGGGGTCATAGAGGTCACATCAGTAATTTAACTGCACCTAATGTATATTGGTTAAAATATATGCTAAGAAGAGCCTGTTAAGTTTCATCTCCAAAAAAACCAAGAAAAATCAATACTGGAGGAGCAAGAGTTAAGGATCAACAAGAAGAAATTTCCCTCCAGAACTGGGGGGGAGCCCCAGGACTACAACTCCCACCAGCTATGAAGAACCACATGATGAGGAGGGAGGGAAGGAGAGAAGAAACAAAAGAAAATTCTGGGGTTTGCATAAAAATTCTAGCTGACTACAGGTAAAACCAAGGATTCTTATCTGCATTACACTTCTAATTCACCTTAATTGTGTCATTAAATAAATCGTATTTTAGTGTTTATTTAATTTTAATTAGTTAAAAAAATCTGATTTAAACATTAAACTGCTTTGAAATCTACCCTGTTTTTTCATAATTTGTAGCCATGCAACAAAATTCTCCAGCATCGGGTTCCAGAAATTGTGCTGGCACTCTACTCACCCCTGCAATGTAAGCCATCTTGCTCCATGCAGACATCCCCAGGCACCATTTCAAGGCCTGTGCTCTGCAGGAGCTTGGGATTAGGTACAGCACTTCTCTCACTTTAGGCTCTGTCAAATCACATCTAAAAATTCTCAAAACTACCTGGCAAAGTTGACAGTCCACCCTGGCTGCCTTCCACTCACTGTGGTTGCTGCTGGCGCAAAGCTTGCTCCATCCTGCCACCAAAGGGGTTTAACAAAGTGAACAGATGAAAAAGAAATGTTCAAAAAACACCTGAAATATTTGCGGGTCTATGAAATATTTCTAAATACTTACAAATAGAATTGCTGATGTTGTATCTGTCACAACAGGAAAGATCAGCACCTCTGCCCACCAATCTGCACCTTTGCTGATGCAGGAGAGGATACATGAGGAGCACACACACCTTGTACACTTGATAGGTGGTGTGTCAGCAGTCACAGCTGATGCCATTAGTGGCTGTTAGTGTCACTTTAGTGTTCACAACCTTAGCTGTAATGATTCAGTTTATGGCTTTATGATGCATTTTTCTGAACCAGGTAAAGGAGTGCGATGTGAGAAATGCCTCTGTGTTTTCTGACACCAAGTAGGGAAGAAAAGCCAACTGTCTGATCTTGAAAACAGAGCAAAATTGGCCCATGTCTGCTAATAAAGCTGGGATTTGTTTAGAAATCCAGTGATTCACAACCCCTCCATGGCAATTACAACTGCTCTGATGCCCCATTAAGCTTCCAGTTCTCCATGTGGGTGAGAGAAACAATACTCACCTAATGAATGTACATGTCTGCTCTAAAAGGAAATAAAAATTAATTTGGATTTGGAGACAAAATATTCTCTTTGTCCTTATTCTTACCTTCCCTGCATGGGCACAGGAGTGAAATCCTTCTCCAGAGCAATGCAGCCATCCTCCCCTACTGCTGATTTTTCACAGAGGTTCTGTGGCTCTCCAAGACTTGCTACCATGCCATGATACTCTTTTAGTAGATGCAGCTCATTGCAACTTCTGGTCACTGGTTTGGCTGCCACCTTTTCAGATAAATTGGTTTGATGTGAAGATGTCTGATTCAGCTCCATCTCTTGTTGTCTAGAAATTGTACTGTCATATTTGTTATCCAAGTACATCTGTCCTTGGTGGGCGTTCTCCTAAAGAAAGTGAAAACAAATATATTAGGATTAAATTGAATTGACTCAATGTTTACTTCAGTGCAAGCGTGTTAAAAATGCCAAGGAGAAGATTTTTTTGAGTGTATCTTTGGATATTTCTCCTGTTGGTTTATTTCCACCAGCAATATTTCCAATGTTTTAAACATCTTTGCAACTTCAAAATTAACCATTATAAGAAGTATTGAAACAAATAAAGACACGGGTCTTCTACTTTTTTCATGTCTACCCACAAATTTCCCATTGACTTGCACTGACTTGTCCCATAAAATAAACCAAAATCATCTCTGCATCTGTGGCACAATAGTCATCTCTGCAGAACATCTTCCCAGCTTACACCTGCTTCACCACCTTGCTTTACACCTGCTTCACACAGCTTTTCTCCAGCAGCTGCAGTGGCAGCAGTCTCATGGAAGACATTGCTCTCCTCCCAGCCCCCAGGTTCCATTGGAAAGCCCTGTCATGCTGCTGATCTGCTTTGGATGATGGCCCCTTGTTAAGCAGAGTGCAGATACTCACTCCAGCAGTTGCCAGGGGCATTTATGAAATGTGAATCAAACCTTGATGAAAATTAGGTTTTCTTATATGATTATTAGTGGTGATTATAGCAACAAAAACCAGTGCATAACAGTCAAAAAGCTTTTATGTTCTCATAATTAAAATTCAGTGTTAAAACTTATAAAAAACACTTCAGAATCCGACAAAGTGCACAAATCCAATCTGATGAGTGAGTTAAAGATCAACCTGTCTTAAACCCATGCTGTGGAGTTTAATCATGGGAATATTTCAGCATAAAGTACCAAAGCCACTGCAGGGGACAGCAAGAGTTCAGGAAACAGGCTGTCAGCCTCCAACATCCCTATGGCGGGGGAGCACAGCCTTGTCCGAGCACATACCTGCTCCTCCCTGTGGAGATCTCAGCACAGGACACACAGGTAGACCTGCAGGGCTGTGGGGCAAAAATAGCACAGTAATAGGCTCTGCTTCAGTCCCAGTAGGAGAAATCACTTGAAACAGAAATAACAAAGAGCTAATTATGATTTTGTGCAGATTTAAGCTCTCATGGCCTTACAGGCTAGAAGGTAATGGAGGCTTCTGAAAAAAGACTGCACATACAAGCCACCACAAACACAGGTCTTGGCTCCAAGCAAAGGCAGGCTTGCTAGCCAAATCTGAATCAGAAATTCCCGAGGTGACATTTCCTTCCCCAGTCCTGCATTTCTTTTTCTTTCTATTCTCAATGCCCTTAGTTCATACATCCTAGTCTTTTTCATCTATCCTTACAAGTAGATTGACAAACTTGACTCTTCCCATAATTGCACAGTAGCTGGAGTACTGTGTCCAGTCCTAGTCCCCACAATTCAAAGAAGATGTGGACAGACTGGAGGAGTCCAAAGGAGGACCACAAAAATGATCAAAGGGCTGGATAAAAGACTAAAGGATTTAAGTATTTTCCCCCTGCAGAAGTGAAAGCTCAAAAGAACCTCATTGTAATGTTCCAGTAGTTAAAAAGCGACTAAAAGAGGACAGGCCCTTTCTTCACAAGGAGCCACATGAAAAAGAGGCAAAGGGTGCAAGTTGCATGAGGATAGGTTTCATCTCAATATAAGACACTTTTTACAGTAAGAATGACAGCAACAACTTCCCAGGGATAAGGCAGAGCTCTCATTGCTGGCCATTTTTAAGACATGACTGATCAGGGTGCTAAATCATCTCGTTTAAGCTCCCTTTCCCACAAAAGATTGGACCAGGTGATCTTTTGAGGTCCCTTCCAACCTGAGCTTCTCTACAAGTCTATGTTTAATAGTTTGGAAATGATCAACATAAATAAGCCTTTTTTGACTTGTGCTTTCTTAATTTTCTTGAAAGGGAGAAAAATGAAAGGGAAGGTAGGGAGAGTGTGGTGAATTACTGAAATTAAGAAGGTAGCAGCTATTGGCTTCAGAGCATTCCCACTTTTAGATTTGGCTAGCATATATCAAGAAATACTAAAGACACCATGATTTTTAATGGATAATAACTCTCCTCTCGATATTTCCATAAGGGGACAAGCCCTTTTCTCACCTGGTGTAAGGAGCACAAACATGGATGAAGTAAAACCAAACACTGTCACTGAGCCAGTCCAGGGCTTCTCCATGGCCTGAAGATCACAGAGCTTTTGAAATCCAAGACAAAATCCTGCGTGAAAGCCTGGGACAGCCAGGTTTGCCACTCCAGCACTGTGGAATCTAAAGCTGGAGGTGTTGGGAGGGCCAACACACACCACACAGAGGCCACCGCTGCCCCACCAACACTTTCTTGTCATTGCTGGTAGCCTGCTTCCCTACCAGGCAGTGGTTTTGCCTGTTCTAAAATTGCAGATTGCCTTCCTTCCTTCCTAATAAATAACTTAGAAATGCAAATACTTCCAACTCCAAGTAGAAGAGATATATGTTTTTGTCTTCAATATCATTTTATATATTTACAAACTGGTTTTATTCAGATACTCTGTAAATCATAAGAGAGATATCTGCCTACTTATTCCATTTTTCATTACATTTGGTTTGTCTGAGTGCCTGCTGTGAAAAGACACAGATTTTTTTAAATGATGTCATGCTATGGAAAAATTAAACCTACAGCAACTCAGGCTGTACTAGTTTTTAAAAGATGAAAACCTGAATACAACCTTTAAAATTGATTGCTTCTCAACTCATAAGTGGGATTTTTTTTTTATCTTGAGGTGAACAGGGACTAAATCAGTCAGGCTCTCATATGCACAAAGCCTTAGCGTGAAAGACATCTATTTTCAGAATTAACATCAGTGAAAAAATGAAGAATGGCAAGGAAAAGAAGCTTGAGAGAAAATCTGATATCTAGATTAAAACTCATAAACTGCATTACTGCACACTCACAAAAGCTTTGCAAAAAGATAAAATAATGCAGCATCATTTTGCCACAAGAGACAGGTTTGATTGTGATTATCTACATGGCTAAAACATTGCTAAGGCAACTATCTCCATGGTATCCTAGCTTCTAAGACATCACTGCATTTACCATTCAAGAAATTCTCAAATGATCACATTTGTCTGCAGTTGCAAAACTTCACTGTTATTTCTTTTTTCTTTTTCTTTTTCTCATCTTGCAATGCCTCCATCAGCAATTAGGCATAGGTGAGATATTGTCATGGGAAGGTACAGAGAGATTTTAACCAAGAAAAGTTCATTTTGGGTACATTCTGGAGCTATGCATCGGCAAGGGTTTTTTAGCCACAACTACATATTGATCTAGCAACCATCCATCTTGTGTTGGTATAAAACAGGGCTAATAAAGAAAGAAAAGAAAAAAAAAACAGCTAATAGAGTATTTAAGCCATGTTTTTTATCCTTTTCATCCCAGCCCAAGCAGCTGAGCATCCACTTTAAAACTATTAGTGGAAAAGTAATTTTTTCTTCAACTTTTAGGTGCAAGTAAGATAAACAGGGTATGTTATTTTATTTAAGAGGCTTTGTGTAGCCTGCTTTTTGGTTGCAAAGCAAAATGTTGCAGGTGAACTATGTATCTGGTAATATATCATCATTTAAAACATTATTTTCCTGGGCATCAATAAGCACAGCATAGCATTTTTGCAATCAAAAATTAAGAATTGAATCTTATGGTCCATGAGGCTACGAGATATCACAACTGCTCTGGGTAATGCCCAGGAATATCATGTTTCCTGTCTCACCCATCTTTTTATTTAGCAAAGCCCTTCTCCCACCAAGACTGGGGAAAAAAATTTCCTCTGCACTAAGTCACCTTCCCATTATCAGGCAGAAACTCAAAATCTAAAAAGCTACTAGCTAAGGAGGGACACATATATCCTATATATACATCTCCCTCCATGTATGCATCTCCCAACAGCTTCCTCACAAGTCAGACAGTTGGTGATATACTGGCCTCCCGTGGGAAAGACACCTGCAAGTGGTCACAGCAGCACAGAGGTGAGTTGTTATTCTTAGCCTGAGGCCTGGAGAAAGAGAGTAAGACTTCAGTACCACAGCTCAGAAATCCTCCCATCACAGGCTTGTCTTTGCATGGCCACTGACATCCGTATCCCTGGCCCTGCCATCCTGGGGACAGGTAGATGAAAACTCAGCTGAAAACCTATCCCTAGAGTCACAATCTAAAATCACACACACACAGAGCCACTGTCAAAACACACGAATTCATATTTATTTATTTTGAGTAAAGGAAGGGTACTGAAGGGTCTAATGTTGCAACATGAAAAAAGAATTCTTTGTATTTCTTAATTGGTGTATTTTCTCTTTAAAACTGGAAGTGTTTCTAGCTGTAGGAAGGCAGCAAGACTGGTTTGGGCATATAAATCCCTTTGATATCCAGGATTTCACAGTCCCTTCCAGTAATGCTGTTTTACAAAAACCCCTGCCTATCCTACATATATGATCCCCATTATCCCATAGGGTAGCATAAGGGATTGCACAGAATAATGCTGTGCAGAGCAGCCCTCTTGTATGACCAACTGGGAAGACAACAGACTATGTTGTACAGAGTGGGGCTGCAGGACAGGCTATATCAGGTTGGTACTTCTGACTCTTCCATGTTTTTGGGGTTGTCTTGCCATCCATCAGTGGCAAGAGGAATGATAGCAATAGACCTTTATCATTATACACTAAACATACAAATAAGACTCCCTGAAGCTCATGTCCTAATCATGAAGATGATTAGGACTCCCCACTTAAGTTCTCCATTAATTCTTGGACCAGGGTTGTGGGGAAGGCTGTTTAGCAGGTGGAAGTGGAGTGATGGGCTATAAGAAGCTGTCTCCATTGATCTGCCTAAAAAGAAATTGCTTCAAATTGTCCCCAGAAAAGCTATTCCCAGGTGGTGGTTCCCAGGCACACTAAACAATTAAAGCCCAGATACCTTATATTCTCTCTCATCTGGTTGTAAAGTGTTTAAAATATCACAATTACAAACTGGAAGAATTTAAAAACTTTCAGCAAGTTGCTGCATTTCCTTAGCAAGGGTTCCTTAGGAGGATATTTGCCTTAAAACATTTTCCTGATCCATGTGTTACATGGCCAGACCTGCTGGATGTGGGGCAGCATCGAGCCATCTTCTATGGCCTCACATTTTATGCTGTTCATCTGGGATGGACATTCATGTGTCTGGTAAAGTGAGAAAAGGATCCAGCTACAGCACCTTGCAGGAATTTAACAGAAGACCCTAAATCTTGGGGCAAGATGGTCTTTGCTGCACTTTATTGCCTTCCTGCAGCTGGGAGGCAGCCTGTGCTGGAGCAAGGCTCTTAGGGACTTCCCAGCTCAGCTAGAGTTCTGACACCTTGCTGTTCAGATCTTGCTGTTCAGGCAGTGCTTCTTTGATCCTGATGCTCAAAGCAGAAGCTCAGACCTTACCGCTGTGTTATGGCAGCAGCCCCTGGTGCACACAAAAGACCTTGACTTTGCTAGTGTCTGGGCTGCTTGCCTTCCCTTCTGCTCACCGAGCTCAACAAGCCTGATGAGGATCCAGCACCACAGCTTCACCTGAGGACTCTGAGCATAACAGGACACAGGAGAAAACTTGCTGCACTCAGAGTCAAAACCTGGCCCCTGCAAATGGTGAAATTCCCAATCTCCTCTACACTCAGCTGACGATGCTGCAATCCAGCAGCTGTTGCGCCTGGAGACATGGCCTTGCCTCCTAGGGACTGCCTCCTAGTCTTGGGGGAGATACGGGAACTCGGGGGAGATATGGGAACAGAGGTCTTGCAGGATGAAGGTCCTCACTGCAGTGAGAGGGTGGCTGGGGTAGAAAGTCCTGGGTGGGAAAGGGAGTGAATTGGGATGGAGAGTCAGAATGAGCAAGTGGGAGGTCTGCACCGGGGGGGGGATGCTGAGGAAAGCTGATGGCTTTGGGCTTGGCTGGTAACAGGGTGTATGGAGGGAGTTCAGGGATTTATTGTACAGACGTGATTCAAATGGCTTAAGAGGAGAGACAATGTTCAAGGCCACAAGGGGAAAAAAAAAAAAAAAGGAAAGAAAAAGAAAAAAAAGTAACATTGTGGAGAAACCCCCCTGCAGGCCATACGCGGGCACAGGCTGCCGCCTAGCGGCTGCCTGACCGCCGGCCGGGAACGCGTTTTCCCCGGAAAAAAACCTCCTTACTAGCGAGTCCCGTTTTTAAAGACAAGTGACAGAGGAGGGTCCGCGCCCCCGGGCCGGGGGGAACTGCAGCATTCGCCTAATTGTGCGTGGGTAAAACATCGGTAACTAGTCAGCAGAAGCTGTTTCTGCAGATGCGGGAATGGTTTGACAGGGCGTCCCGTCCTGTGCAGGTGTGATAGGAGGTGGTTTGTCAGCGTCTTACAGGGAAGCAACAGCAGTGATTCACGCACAGACTACAGCAGTCAGGCCAGATGGACCTTAAGAGTTTCACAGATAGAATCACAGAACAGTTTGGGTTGGAAGGGACCTTAAAGACCATCTAGTTCCAACCCAGCCCCCTGCCATGGGCAGGGACACCTTCCATTAGACCAGGCTGTTCAAAGCCCTATCCAGCCTGGGCTTGAACACTTCCAGGGATGGCACATCCACAGCTTCTTGTGACAACCTATTCCAGTGCTTCACCACCCTCACAATAAAGAATTTCTTTCTTATATCTAATCTAAACGCACTTCCAGTTTAAAGCCATTCCCCTTTGTCCTATCACTGCTTGCCCATATACAAAGTCCCTCTCCAACTCTCTTGGAACTCCTTTAGGTACTGGAAGGTGCTGTAAGGTCTCCACAGAGCCTTCTCTTCTCCAGGCCGAACAATCCCAGCTCTGTCAGCCTATCTTCATAGGCAGGGTGCTGCAAACCCCCTGATCACATTTATGGCCCTCTGCACTTGCTCCAACAGGTCCTTTTCCTTATGTAAGAGGCCACAGAAGTGGACGCAGTACTCCAGATGGGATTTACCTCTTAGGGAGTCTCATCTGGTTCAACAGAAGATGGTACAGATTCCCATCATTGTCTGGGCAGTAAGTGATCATCCGGTTCAAAGATTCATTTCCCCACGTAAGCATTATCCTATGCAAAAGATCCTCATAAATTAGGATTACTTTTTTTTTAAAAGAAAAATCTCTACTCCTGTCTATGTGCCAGTGCTCGGCTCTTGCACAGTGTTTATTTTAAGGAGTTGGTTTGGGAGTCCTTTAGAAGGAGCTTTTGCTGAAGGAAAAATGTAAGTGAAGAGCTACCAGCCTCGACATCAAGAACAGGGAGCACTGTAAGCATAATGACAATCAAACAAGCTAAAAAATCCAGATAAAACCTACATTAAACAGTAATTTCCTTTTTCCTTTCTTATTACATCTGTCAGAAAGGTCACTACAAAACTCATTCAAATGAAGAGACAGACTTTTAAAGTGTCTAATCACATACAGATAAGCAAATTGCAATATGTTGTAATGTCAGCCTCTCCCTCACCATCACTTTTACCTCCTAGGTCCCTGTAGAACCCATGGAGAGAGAGAGAGACACTGACCACACAGCCACCATCTGACTCGTGCTGCAGTGGATCCCTGAGACAGGGTCAGTGCACCATGCTTTAGGAGTGTCTGTACCTCTCCCTGACCACCAAGAGACCTGGGCAGAGGGAGATGCTGTAAAGACACGGTGTGTTGTAAAGACATCTCAGCTTTGGGGATCTCATTTCCAGAAACACCACTAGCTTAGCATTAAGGACTGGAGTCACTGGGAACATGAAACCTGTAGCACCGAGTAATGCTGTACAATTACTGGGAGCAATTCAGAGGCTTGGACCTTCAAAGACTTACTGAATGCTGTCTTGCTGAATGCTGTCATATCACTGAACCAGTGCATACACTGAAGTAGACTTCTTGCTCGTAAACTGAGCAAGTAAAGGAGGAGGGAGGGTGAACATCAATGTTAACACAACAAGCCACTGAACAACTTATTCTGCCAATGCTATTCCAGTGTGATAGTTACATGATCTGTGCACAGGACCTGTGAGGCACCTTCACTGGAATCAAAACAGTGCCCACAACTTAAACAAAGAGGAGGGAAAAGCTGCTAAATACTATCTACATTTAGGAGCCTGGAGATTCAGGGAGTTGTGCTAGAAGTAGGCTGTAACAGAAGGAGGATGGTGCAACTTTGAAAGACTCTTTTGGACTTAGGTCTTACTTTGAAAAAAACCCTAGAAGACACCTGCAAAATATAGCTAGACACCCTACAGCATGTGCAGCTTATTCTGATGAAAAGATGCTGAGAAATCAGGCAGATCTGAAAGCAAAAAGTCTCAGTCTCCTTCCTGTCACGACCCAAGTGTAAACCTAGAGAGGGTTTTCTTCTCTCCTTAAACTGTGAGAGTTGCTTTTTATGCCATAATGTTTCTGTATTCCCTTTAAAATGAGATCAACAGCAAATGCCTTGTCTCAAGAAAGATAAATAGCTTGCTGAGATGACCAGGGCCTTTCATGGCACTTCTGTGCAAGAAAGTGAAATTATTCACGCAAATGAGTAAAATTTTAGCATTATAGCTCTGCTAGAGGACTTTTGAGAGCTTGATACTTCTCTTTTGCACTTCATAACCTTTTCTTGCATGATCATGGGAAGACAGTGAGACCTCAACTCACAATGAAGAGCTTCTGTGGGTAACTCTTGATGTCTTGAGGTAGAGAAGAGCAAAAAACACCCAGTCCAACAGCCTCTGTAAGGGTCTGCAGTCTTTCCAGCTGCCATAAGCAAACACAGTACAGGATGAAAACAACCCAGACAGGAAAGGCTGTGAGGAAGGACTACTCTGAAACCTGAAATGTTTTCCAACAGATCTTTGCTGATTATTAGAGACTGGTGACGTTACTTTACTTTAGGTTCTTTATCCTTCAAACATGTCAAACTAACTATTTAGCCGTGCTCTATCCTGTTACTGGGTGCAAATGAAGGTTTTTATAGCTTCCTTTTTTAGTAATGAGCAAGACAGTAGGAAGGCATTGATTAGGTGACACTATTTTAAAATCATTAAAATAAGCCTGGTTAGTTTCAGCTTTTTTTTCCCAGAAATAAATAAATAAATCAGGGAGTAAAGTGAAAAAAGAATACCTATATCAAGGGTTGGGATTTTTGTTAGCTTTACGCCCACATTCTACTAATAAATGTTACAGATGTGTAACAAACTATTCTACAGACTTTCAGGCTGAACACCAAGTTCCCTAAAACAAAGTGCAGGAAAAAAATGTGTTACTGCCACCTGAATGACATGTCTAGATGATTGTTATTCCCACAGTGTCAATCTTTCGTATGTTTAACTTGATAAACTGCAGGTGCAGCCAGAATACTGATAGACAATAAGCGAGAGCTCATGTCACATTTCTCCTCTGCTGTTAGCCTAAATTTACTTCTTGGAAAAGATGATGATAAGGAGTCTCTTTGCACAAAGGAACTAGAGCCTCCATATGCCTTGGCAGCTGTACCATGGAAAAGAGATAACACCAGCAGGTGCAGAAGAGTAGAGTTCATGATACTGATGGTTCCTCCTTTGTTGCAAACATGCAGCAAAGCAGAATGAATCCTTTTCCTGGAGACCCAAGTGTGAATGGAAGTAACAGTGAGATAGACTTGAAGTTTTCAGCTAATCTCTTTGCCCTAGTATTATCAGACTGGAGTTGGGTTTGTGAAATCCCATTGGTGCAGCAACTTCAAGTTGTAAACAAAGGAGCATACTACTTTTGACTATATAAGTATACTTTTGAAAATGACTGCAAAATTTTCATAGCCTGAAAATATGACTGGAGTTTTTACCTAACTAGCTCCCTTAATGTCCCCTCTTTGGTTTAATTATCTTGGATGTATTATGGCCAGTGCCAACGAATCATGTTATTTTTACCTGCAGTGAAGAATTTTGTATATATTCATTTCCATATTCAATGCTTAAAAAGTTTGCAAAAAAAAATGTTTGTTTACTTTATAAAAACTTCTTTTTATTTATTGAAAGAACTGTTTCCTTCCTGTACTAAACAGTTTCATGGCTATATTCAGAAGTTAATTATCACCACAGGACACTGTTTTACTTTTATTTTTGCAATGAATGCAAAAATATCACTCTTCTGAGACAGTCATGGCAAAGAGCAAAGCACTCCAGGAGCCAGATAGGGACCCTGTAAATGGATGTAGCTGTACTGATTTCAGACATCATTAGTATTTCTTCTTTCCAGACAGCCAAAGGGATTTGGTTCTGTTCCTATCAAAGTTTTGCTTTGATTTTAGCCAGGACAGGGTCAGAACTGATTGAGCTAATAAGTCTCAGTTTGGATTAGAAATTTCAGTGCTATTCTAATAACCTGCTCTGGGGTATGAATTAAAAACAGACTGAGCCTACACTGAGCAAGCAAGAGCAAAAATGAGAGCAGATGCATTCACAAGTTTCTTTTCTGGACTTGGGCGCACCATTAGCACCCTCCTGCTGTACATCTCTCTTTACCTCCCTCATTGCAAATGAGCTTTCTATTATGTACATTCATATTTCTTATGTGCAAATGTTCAAGCACTAGAAGGACACACAGCATCTTCAGTGAAAACTGATGTTTCTGTGCTGCTGAGTTCATTGGTTCATGTTATAGTCCTGACAAATTAACAGTTCTCTCAGCATTAAAGCATTCTTACAAAACCAAGAAGCCGAAAACACGTACTATGGGATGTAGATTTGTGAAGCTGGCAGCTTTCTGGAGTGTTAAAGCTTATGAAAATCCAAATCCAAGATAAAATGTATGGAATGTGAGCTGCGCTTTAGGGCTTTATCCAAAATACATTGAGGCTAGTGAGAGTCCTTCCATTGACTTCAGGCAGCTTTGTATCCCACCTTTCAAAGACGAAAACAGAGGTTTGAAATGCTTAGATTGTGGGAGAGGTTTGGTTACAAAAGAAGTTGTCCAAGTTCATGACTCCAAGGTAAACCTAAGTGATGCAATCTCATGGCCAGAAGGTCAAAAATACACAAAGAAATTGCACCCTTCGTGTTGTCAAGTTGGCAGCTCAAGCAGAGGAAACGTGGAAAGGGAAGGACACTAGACCAGCCCCAATCCACATCAGAAGAAGAGGTCTATGAGTAGCAGTGCTGACACTGGTGTATTTCTGTTTTCTGGGACTGCTCCCTGCAGACCACAGTGTTTTTCTCACCATGGCCAATGCTCTTCTCATGCTCGTGGGAATGCGATTATTATATTTGGGTGAATTGTGAATTATTGTATTTAGGTACCCCTGGGAAGAAGATATTTCAAATACAGCACAGAAACAGAACTTTTGTATCGCAGTAAATGGGAAGAGCAACAAAATCTCCAAAGTGTTGAAAGAACTTAAGTGTTCCAGCAACTGGGAACTGCTTTAAGCATCTAAGAGGAGGGGGTGGGAAGCCATAGCCTAGTAGCTGCTGGAGACAAGATGGAATTTTCTGCTCCCTGCTTTACTATGCATTTAGGCTTGTCTCAGGGCTAAGGTGTGCTTTGTCAGCCAAATAACATTGTCCATCAGATTTCATTCAACAAAGCTGTAAGTTATTTTGATCCTTCAAGGAAGTACATTACAGTAATAACAGTAACAGCCTTTGTTCCTCAACATCTTCAGCCTATGTGTCAGAGCACACCTGAGTGTGTCTGCCTGAAAGGGGAACAAGGGTGGCCTCTCTGTTCAGATTATGTTAAGCAAACTGCCCCCAGTGAGCGACTGTGTTTTTTGGCACTCATGGAAGACAGTGCATTCCTGGGCACAAAGTTCACTGCACAGAAGAGTCATTAGTGAGCCCTTATGTGAATCCCTCCAAGTCTCCAGAAGGTCTGCAGCAAGAATGCATTTCTGAAGCAGCTGCTTAAAGATCTGAGGGAAACTTGGCTGGAAGAATAGCCACATGATCCTCCAGCCCCTCGAGTATTTTTGGCTTTCAGATGCTAAGTCCAACGTGACATGACAGCCTTACACAACTG
Source organism: Myiozetetes cayanensis (assembly GCF_022539395.1). Lineage (NCBI taxonomy): Eukaryota > Metazoa > Chordata > Aves > Passeriformes > Tyrannidae > Myiozetetes > Myiozetetes cayanensis. The sequence continues at coordinate 84,097,863 of NW_026087742.1, read as the reverse complement.
AAAACTCACAATCAACCAACAGAGTAAGTGGAAGTTAAGCAGAGTGGGGAAGGAGATGTGCACCCACCTTTCCCTTTCTTCTAAGTTTTTCAGCCTCTCACAGTTCAGATGAGAGTGAAAACATCCCACAGTGATTCTGGCTGTGGTGCAGGGCAGCACAACAGCTGCAAGCAAGTTGTGCTGAGCATGCCTGAGCACTGTGAACATTTTGTGTCAGGGCAGACCTGTGGGCACAGCCAGCTCCAGGCTTTCAAAAACTTTTTTATTTCTAGAGCTTTTATCTCTGTCTCTAGCTCTCCAACTTCACGTTATCACTTTAAAAAATCCCTACTGAAATATAGCCCCTGGAAAATATAATTTGCAGGTTATAGAGCTCAACAGAGGGCTGGAAGAAACTATCACTTTGTGGTGTGACAATTGCTGTCACTCTGCTCTTTGTCCCTATCCTTATATTCTGGAGATGTCATCCTCTTCTCACTGTGGGACACAGGTACAAATAAGGGGAAAGGAGACAAAACGGTAGGGGCTGACACTCACATTAATTACTCTATTCCCAACCATATAGCTAGAGCAAGATATATTTGCACTTACCCTAAATCCTATTTTCACTGTCAAAGTGGTGTAAATGAATGGTAGTGTTGGTGGGAGTAAGGACTATTTTCTTCAAAGAGATAAATTTGTCTCTCTGAAGTTCACAGAATAGGGATTTTTCTTTTCCTGATGAAATTTGTAAATCTTAACCTAGCAGTCATAAGAAAACAAAAGACAAAGACTAGATAATTTTGTGCATCCTAAAGTCTTTAATTTAATCATGGATCATACTTCAGGAGATCTGAAGATATTATGAACTATTCAAAGATATGTATGAATTTCTTATCAAACTGCAAACATTTGTCTCTTCTGCTTCAAACAAGACAATTGCTAGATTATCGATAATCATTAGATAAAAGAGTCTTCTTCTGATTTATCGAAGTTCTGCAAAAGTTTCCTCACAGCAGAAATAATTCTGAGCTAATAGAGCGACAAAAAATTCTAAATAATTAGTTTTCTCTGACAGCCAAGTAGTCTGTATTTTAAAGCTAAATATCAGTTATTTGAAAGCAAATCAATTCTCTTTGATGCTCAGAATTTTAGCTCAACTAATGTATTGCTTAGTAATGTCTAAAATTTTTTGAAACTGTTCATGAAATTTGTTGCATCCAAAATTATGACCCTATTTTTTTTTAATAGTACATTAAAGCACTCTGTAGGTAGAGGCAGAATAGTCTGATTATCAAAAAATTAATTGGTTTCTTCTCTGTTGCATGAAAGACAAACTGTTGGAGCTCTGGGTTGATTTATAGAGCAGAGAATAATATATGGCTAAACAAAACCAATTCACATGAAGGGGGGAAAAGCTGCCTACAATCTGTGAATGACTGATAAACAGATATAAAATATTTGTAAAAGAACATGTAGCTTTGTTCCTTTCAAAATTTAAGGATAAACAGTAACAACTGTTTAGCCCAAGTATTGCTGGAACTGGTGTAAGAAATTTCTCTTGGAAAACACAGGCATCTCTAGTTGAGGTTTATATGCCCAAAAATTATTGAGATACTTTACTTAAAGAACAGCATTGTCATTTGAATGTTTTATACCTGTAAACTGTTTTTAAGGCAGTGATCTGGGCCCGTTCTGAGCAAAGAGCTCTGTAAACAGACCTATGCAAATAATAGGTCTAGGAATGACGAAGGCAGTCTATTTACAGGAAAAAAAAATTGAAGTTATATAGCAAAGAGCTGTGGTCCTAAAAACACTTCAGCATTTAACAGACAAAGCAAGCCTACAATCACCTGCACCACGTGGCAAAAGGACAAATACAACCCTTGAAGGCAAGTCCAAACAGTGGGCAGGAATTGAGATTGCTTTTTCCCCTCCATGCAAGAATTTGTTACCCACCAAGTTCTGGGTACAATTCTGGAGCTCCACTTTTGAAATAGAGTTTGGAAGAAGGGAGGCAGTACAGAAAAAAAATCTTGATGAAAATAATTCAAGGGCTGGAGAACTGCCTTACTAAAAGAGAGATCAAAGGTATTCCATCTATCCCAATTTTAAAAGGAAAAAAAAAGATGGAGCAATGACTCATTTGCTAGGCCACTTTCACAGAGTGAAGGTGCTTGAACTTAGGGGACAAGGCATAACAAAAAGTAAAGGCTGGAAGCTGAAGCCAGATAAATTCAAAGAGGAAATACAGCCTACATTTTTTTTTTTTTTTACGTCATCACATTGATTAAGTACTGAAACAAAATACCGAGGACAGCAGCCTGGTAATGTCTTCTTGTCGAGAGTTATCGGGGGGACATCTAGTCAGACAAGGCACACTGCTCAGTCCACATCTTGGAAAACTGGCTGAAATGTGCAAATGTGTGATAACAATGTGAGAGATGGAGTCAAGATTCTCCCTCAAGCCCCAAATGCTATCAAAGTCTGGCTGCACAGATTTCTTTTTGGTCCAGGATCTCAAATTCATTTGAGGTTAATTTTTCAGTTCAGGAAATAAATCAGTCTCGGTATCAACCGGAATTTGGTTTTTCAGACCTTGGCTTTGCAGATCTTTGATAACAACTGGGGAAAACAGAAATGGTTATCACAGTAGAAAAAAGTTGTTTCAAAAATCCTTACAGTAATCTGTTCCTTTTGGACCTATAAAGCCTCTAGGAGGCTTAGGTGAAAAAAAGCATCTAGTTATGGAGTATTTTTCAGTACATTTTCATGCTTTAAAAGCAATCCTTCTGCCAGCAATTTTTCATCTAATACTGTTATTTATAGAGCCACTTCAGCAATGAAATAGGAAGCTGTAATCACACTCTACATGCTTTGGCAGCCCTTGACATGGGCAGGGTGTCTGAGAGGTACTGTATTCAGACTATCTTTTTTTACCTTTCTAATAATAATAAAAAAGATAACATAAATCTGTCTTCAGAGTTTCTCTATAAAAGAGGAGAACTCATTAGCTGAGAGACACACAAAATGAAAAGAGCTTATTACCCTTCTGCGATGAAGATACCAAGTTTAGCCAGACATTGTATTTTAATTGGATTTTCCAGCAATAAAAGAAGACTCTCAAAACAAACCCTCCATGGGAGGAGAGGAATGAGTCTGCTCTTTCCCTTTGAGCCCCTGTGGCCAACAGGATGTCTCTGTGTCTTTGACCCCCATGATTTCAGCCTCAGTGGAGCAGCTCACTCACCTTCCCTGTAGAGGAGAAAGCTGATGACGATGACTGCTGGTGCCTGAAGCCTCCCCTACCAGTCCCAAGATGCTGAATCTGCAAAAATGCCTTCCAGTAGGCCATGTCAAAGAGGGACTTAGTTACCTTTGTTCCTCTCATCAGCCCAACTCTTGTTTCAAATCTGAAAGGCCTCAGTCCCTGCTTCTTGGGAAGCTGCTAAAAGGAACCCTTCTGCCCAAGAGGAGCTCACTGGGTTCAGGCTCCTGCCCCCAGCACCCACACATGCACAGGTGCTCTACTGCAGCACAAGAAGGGATAGTCCAACAGCCTTGCAGAAGAGAATTAAAATCATTCTGTGGTTTTAATTCTCTGTGTGGCATAATAAGGGGTTCTGGAAAAGGAACATAGACTGGCTTTTCTTCCTTTTAACAGTCAGAGTACAGGTAGAAAGCTCATGGCAAGCTGCTTTCTCATATAACTTTATATCTTCTGCCCTTCAATATCTTTCTTAATGACAAAGACAATGAGATCGACTGCTCCCTCAGCAGTGTGGGATGACTGCAATGACACAAAGCTGAGTGGTGCACTTGACACAGCAGAAGGAAAGGATGTCATCCAGGGGGATCTCCACAAGCTTGTGAAGTGGGCCCATGAGAACCTCCTGAACTTCAGCAAGTCAAAGCAATCCCAGACATGAACACGGACTGGGAGAAGAAGTCATGGAGAGCAGCCCTGCAGAAAAGGACTGCGGGGTTCTGGTGGACAAAAAGTTAGACTTCAGTCAATAATGTGCTCTTGCAGCCCAGAAGGCAAACCACATCCTTGGCTGCATCAAAAGGAGCATAACCAGCAGGTCGAGGGAGGTGATTCTGTCCCTGCTGTATTCTGCTCTTGAGAGACCCCACACGGAGTACTGTATCCATTTCTGGGAGTCCCAGTACAAGACAAACATGGACCTGTTGAAGCAAGTCCAGAGGAGGGCCACAAAGATTATCAGATGACTGGAACATCTCTCCTCTAAAGACAGACTGAGGGAGTTGGGATTGTTCAGCCTGGAGAAGAGAAGGCTCTGTGGAGACTTTATAGCAGCCTTTCAGTACTCAAAGGGTGCTTATAAAATAGGTGGAGAGAGACTTTTACACAAGCAGATAGTGATAGAACAAGAGGGAATGGTTTTAACTAAAACCACCAAGCTTCATTGTGTTTTCCACATGCATGTAAATGAACTAGTTTACTATTATCTGATTTGGACCATTTAAGTTCGTGAAGCTGAAGCATGGGTGATGTGATAGGTGAGCCCAACTAAGCAATAAGCAAAAAGACAAGAAAGAGATGCAAAAGGGAGCTGTGAGGAACAGTGAGAGGGAATGGAGAAAACAGTATGACTGCTGACATCCTCAGTCATACAATCTTCAGTAAATGCAGGAGTTTCATCAGGATCTTATCAGGCATGTCACTTAGAATGACTCCTTACCACTTACCTTACCAAACACACTGGGTTCTAAGGCTTGAATAGCTCGTATATCCAAGACAAGGAAAGCGCTATGTATGAAATCAGATGCACAGAAAATTATATTCTTGGGGCTTTGTGACCACACAGCCTTTATGAAGATATACCCTCTGAAGTTATAGCCTTCGTGTATTTGGCACACATGGGTGCTGGAGTGTACACAACACCAAAGATGTCCCATGATGGCTGAAGTGACCAAGTGATGCATAAATTAGTACTTATCTGCTGAGAATTTCCTTGAAAACAGGAAAAGGAGTGTATGAGGAGAGTCTCCAGATACGTAGGTCCATACTCAACACCAGACCAAGCTTATGTGCAATTGTGTGTGAAGTTATGCTACTTTTTTGATTGCCAGTTGCCACTTAGAATATTGAGAGACTTTTCGGCCCCTAACTAAAGCATCCAATGCCACTAGAAAGCAAAGTTTGCCTGGTTTTTGATTAGAAGTTGAAACATTAGCTGCATTTGAGTGCCTCACACACAGACAGCATAGAAGGGAAGGAAAAACTGCTGTCAACATGGCCAAATAGAGATATTAAACAACTGACCTAGTAAAGGTTACTCTGCCCTGGTTCTATTGTTCCATAGTAATAAAAGAAGACAAAAGTGCTCTCCATGCTGTCTGTGGCTACATCTGTGTTGGTAGCCACATCTGTATTGTGGCATGAATAGGCAAGAATTTATAGGTGAAGGATTGGTGCTGAGGACCTCAAGTCCATACCATTTCCATTTCAGAAAGCATTAGTGTAGACCATCCCTTCTCTGGTTCTGTGGACCCAGCAGCGATGAGAACGCATCTCTTGCTTTAATTTCAGCTGGAGGTAAAGTTTGTGCATTCTGAGACTGTTCCCCTACACAAACCAAAGCACAGCACAGGGAGGTGGTGTGAAGACTCAGTTCAGACACACACTTCTGTTGCACCTTAAAAGGCACCCATTTAGACTGGAACCAGCACCTACAAACAGTTACATCAAATGGAGGAAAGGAAAATGGGTGAAAGATTAGCCCCACATGCCAAAGAGAAAATATGCAAAGACAAACTTGCAACTATAGTCACCACTAGTTAAGAACACCTGAATAATTGTCCTCAAGGATGGATTGAAACAAGTCATCCTCTCCACCAGGGCAGATCCAGAAAAAACTGTCATGGATAGTCTGAAAAAGTTCACTGCTCAGTGGGTCTTGGGAGCTAATAAGGACAATGCACAGAAAAAATCAAGGGGAAAAGAAGAAAATTTCTTACCACATGGTACTCAAAAAAAGCCCCACATTAGGTTATTCATTGATATCAAAGCCGATATTGTTCACTGAAATTACTCAGCTTCCTTCTTCAGAAGAAAAATGTTACAGCACTGTACAATGCTCAGGAGGGAAAGAATGCTCCCTAACAGCCTGACAGTCCCTCTCTGAGAAATGCTAACACATCATAGGTCACTGAGGTTACAGACAAAGAGCAACAGCCTTTAGATTCTTAAAACAAACAAGAGTTCTAACTGCAAGGGGCTGTGTATGTGTGACTGTTATATCTGATTTTTCAAAGAAGATGCTTCTCTCATTCTAAATTCATATTTACTTGTTTTAAACTCCATTCATTTCCTGGTTTTCATTTTTACACATCTAGGAAAATTGCTCGGAGGCAGGCTCAATGCACTAACTGTTGCCCAAACTTGCATTTGAAATGAAAAGCCTGCAGCCTCACGAAACAGCAAATACACAATGACACAAGAAATTCTCCTTTCATTCCCTTCCTCAGTTAAAGTCAGCGTTACAGAAATCTTTGCAAAAATATTTCTAGTGCAACACATGTACATTAGGTTGTAAGGCTGTCATTAGGGTACACAGTCGTGTGAGGATGTGGTGTGTGGAGTAAGAACCACAGCACTGCTGCTGAAATGCAGCAAGATTAAAGTTAAGGCATAATCTCTGATCCAAAACTATCTGTATCTGAATGTCTCACCAGACCAATATTTGACCTGACCTTGGATAGTCTACTGCTAATATTTACCAGTACAAGCTATTGGAGCTATACCAGTTTCAATAAACTGGTCTACCACACCAGTTTCTGTGTATCTCATGATTCAGGGAAAAGGACACTGGTCAGCCTGTGGTCAGGGCACTAATTTCCTGTGGGTAAGATACAGCTTGAAATTTCTTTCTTCCCTTTCTTTCTTCAGGTGGAAGATCTGAAGCTACCTGAAACCCCACTGCAAAGGAGGACACAGAATCCAGAACAGTCCAGGTTGGGAGGACCTTTGCAGATCACCTAGTCCAGTCCCTGCTGAAGCCAGGCCTGGTTTCAAGGTTAGCTAAGGCAAATGACAGACCACACTACTATCAGTTGGGGTACCCAAAGCAGCCCAATCTTTTGACCAGGAGCTGGCTGAGTATGTGAACCCAACATAAGAAGGGAATGGGCTCCCAATAGCTGGTAGGTTATGGCTCCTGAGAGACACAGATATGGAGCTTGTGTATCTCAGGGCCAAGCTCAGAACAACAACCAAACTGTCCTTCAGGGAGTCTTCATCTGCCTCCTATTCCTGAATTCTTTATTTCACCTCAACACCAATCATAAATGTTTGTGAAACATCAGAGTGTCTGAGGACCACTCACCTAATCCGCTTTCCCGAAGGGTTTAGGCAGAACTGGGATATCTCCCTATCAATTCACAAGGTCAGTTTTCAAAACTAATGTAGTTCCTTATTGTATCAAGACACTTCTGAAAGGTTTATCGTCCACCCCATATCTGCAAGCCACCACCTGAAACCACACATAGGCATGCCAGGCAAGGGCCAGGCCCCAAGGCACATGACGGCAGCCAGAGCACTTGGCTGACTGACGCTCATCCCTCAGCTGACCAGCCAGACCATTATGTAAAATTCCTCAGAGAGCAGTGAGGCATTCCTGGTCAGACACCAACAGTCTGGGGAGCAGCTGGACACAAAACCCAATACCCACTGCAGGAAGAAGTGAGGATGTACAAACAGACCCCCTATTTCCCCTCACACACTTACAGAAACACACTGGTTCTCTGCTCTGCCAGAGTCTCCCTCGAGCTGCTGCAGGAAGAGCCATTAATGGGCTTAGTCTCTCCTGTGCTCTGAGCTTCCTAGTGTAACACTCCATGAAAAAGAATTTCAACAAGAAATTGTATCTGCAGGGTGAGACACGGGTTTATATATTAAATTAGCCCCTTTCAGTGCACTATGAAATTTTAAAATAAATGAAGCAAGGGCATACAACCACAAGATTGCAAATTTTGAAAAAAAAAAGTATTAAAAGTTATGAAAACAAGTATAAAACACCAGCACGAAAAAAGAAAACAAACAAACACTTAAGGGGCTCTTGCTTTCAACAGATTGTAACAGGGTCTATTGTTGAAAAAATCGGGTCTATGGCTGAAGCTCAAGCCATGTTTAAGAGAATTTTAAGCTCTCCCAATAAATTTTCTTTACCTATTAGTGAGTGTGTTTAGCTGTCTCATTTCCTACAGAAGTGCTGCTGAAGTGTTTCTGCCTCTCCCCCCCCCGGACCAATTTTCAGAAGCTTTAGCTTTGAAGCACACAGCTGTCTATCCACATACATCCCACGGCTTACTCTGGGGTTTTTTCCAATTGCAGTGATATCTGTATTCAACGCCCTGTAATTAGCCCATGGCTCTTCCCGACTGCCAAGTAAAATTCTCCCTGTTATTGGTGAGACAGAGCAAGAAAGATTAATTACTTAATCAGGAAATTAGAAGATAATTAACTGATATTTATGAAGATAAATTTTGTCTTTGAAAAGGTAAAAACAACCCATATTGCCAGAGCTACCAGACAGGTAGAAACTGTTCTTGCTCTAAAGAGCCTCCCTAACCACAGATCTTCCTGCGTACATTCCTAAATACAAATGGCAGATCTTCAGAAGTGTTTCATGGTATGAACATTACTGATGATAAGTGATAATATTTTGACAAGTATTTCTGCCTCCAGAAGTCCAGATAGCTTGATTAAAGCAAATTCCTAAATTACCCATCTATTGTGAGATCTCCACAGTGTTGTGAAATTTGTGGTGGCTTCTATAGCATGAACTGTACTAGAAACTATAACTAAGTGTCCTTGTAAAGAGCCACAAAGACCAAAATTAACAGACATAGTTTGTAAAGATAAATCACTAGACATGGGTGTGCAAACACTAAAATAGCTCCTTCATAATTGTAAAATTACTGGATGACATCTTTATAGATGAAGTAGATGACGAGTTACTGCCTCAACTACACTCATGCCTATAGGCTGTGATTAATGTCTGACTTAAGAGAAGCTGCAGTTTAGGAGCAGTAACAGTTTGACAGTAGTCTGTAGTGCTAGATCCTGAACAGTTGCATCATCATGGGTTGGATTCAGTGATCTCAGTGGTCTTTTCCAACCCAGTTGATTCTGTGATCTCTCCAGTTGGTACTTACAGAATCATAGAATCAGTTAGGCTGGAAAAGACCTCTGAGATCATTGAGTCCAATGACCAAACACCACCTTATCAACTAGACCATGGCCCTAAGTGCCACATCCAATCTTTTCTTAAGCACCTCCAGGGACAGTGACTCCACCACATCCCTGGACAGTGCATTCCAATGTCCAATCACACTTTCTGTGAAGAATTTCTTCCTAATGTCCAAACTTAACCTCTCCTAGCTCAGCTTAAGACTATGGCTTCTTGTCCTGTTGCTAGTTGCCTGTGAGGAGAGACTGACCCCCACCTGGCTACAACCTCTTTTCAGATAATTGTAAAAGTGATAAGATCATCCCTGAGCCTCCTCCTCTCCAGGTTAAACAATCCCACCTTCCTCAGCCTCTCCTCATAGGACTTGTACTCCAGTTCCTTCATCAGCCTTTTTGCCCTTCTCTGGACCTGCTCCAGCACCTCAATGTCCTTCCTAAATTGAGGGGCCCAGAGCTGGACACAGCACTCCAGGTGTGGCCTCACCAGCACTGAGTACAGGGGAAGGATCACTTCCCTCATCCTGCTGGCCACACTGTTCCTGATGCAGGCCAGGATGCCATTGGCCTTCTTGATGCACCTGGGCACACTGCTGGCTCATGTTCAGCCTCCTGTCAATCAGTAGCCCCAGGTCTCTTTCTGCCTGGCCACTGTCCAGCCACTCTGTCCCCAGCACGTAGCACTGCAGGGGGTTGTTGTGGCCAAAGTTCAGGACCAGGCACTTATTCGTGTGGAACTTCATGCTGTTTGTCTCAGCCCATCTCTCCAGCCTGTCCAGGTCCCTCTGCAGAGCCCTCCTACCCTCCAGCAGATCAACACTCCAACCCAACTTGGTGCCAATCTGCCAAATTTGCTCAATCCCCTCATCCTGATCATCAATAAACATATGAAAGAGGACTGGGTCCAACACTGATCCCTGGGGGACACCACTGGTGACCGGTCGCCAGCTGGATGCAGCCCCGTTCACCAGCACTCTCTGGGCCCGGCCCTCCAGCCAGTTCCTAACCCAGCACAGAGTGCCCCTGTCCAAGCCATGGGCTGCCAGCTTTTCCAGGACTATATTATGGGAGACAGTGTCAAAGGCATTGCTGAAGTCCAGATAGACCACATCCACAGCCTTCCCCTCATCCACCAGGTGAGTCACCTGATCATAAAAGGAGATCAGGCTGGTCAGACAGGACCTGCCTCTTCCTAAACCCGTGCTGGCTGGGTCTGATTCCCCATCCCTCCTGCAGGTGCTGTGTGATTGTACTCAGGATGATCTGCTCCATAACCTTGCTGGGCACTGAGGTCAGGCTGACAGGCCCACAGATTCCCAGATCCTCCTTCCAGCCCTTCTTATGGATGGTGTCACATTGGCCAACTTCAAGTCACCTGGGACCTCCCCAGTGACCCAGGACTGTTGGTAAATGATGGAGAGTGGCTTGGCGAGCTCTTCCACCAGCTGCCTCATCACCCTAGGATGGATCCCATCTGGTCCCATGGACTTGTGAGGATCCAAGTGGCTCAGCAGGTCACTAACTGCTTCCTCCTGGATTACAGGGGAGCTGTTTGGCTCCCTATCCCTCAGAAGGCTCAGAAGGCCAGCTGACCTGGGAACAACCTGTCTTATTGTAGAAAACTGAGGGAAAGAAGGTAGTAAGTACCTCAGCCTTTTCCTCATCTTTGATATTTATATTATGCACCATGTTCAATAAAGAATGGAAGTTTTCCTTGCCCCTTCTTTTGCTATTCATGTATTTATGAAAACACTTTTTATTATCCTTTACTGAACTGGCCGGATTAAGTTCTAATTGAGCTTTCACCTTTCTAATTTTCTTTCTGCATGACCTAATAACATCCTTTAACACTTCCTGAGTTGCCTGCCCCTTTTTCCAAAGATGATACACCCTTTTTCTCCCCCTGAGTTCCTGAAAAAGCTCCCTCCCCAGCCAGGCTGGTTGTCTTTTTCACCAGCTCATCTTTCAGCACAGAGGGATAGCCTGCTTCTGTGTCTTCCAGATTTCTTTCTTAAAGTATGTCCATCTTACTTGGCATATCTTCTGGCATTTTCCACCTTGTATCTGCCCTATTTCCAAGAAAGTGGAAAAATCTTACATATCTGTGATGCTTGTGTAATGAATAAAACAAAGTATTCACAAAGCAGTTTAACTAATCCAGCTGTCCTGCTCAAAAATCTAATTGTGAATTTATAAACGAATAAAGCCATAGCAAAACTGTATTTCTAGGGGAAGCAATTACAAAATGCTGCATTCCACTACTTCTCTGAAAGAGGACCTCTTTTAGAGGAAAAATCACCCATAAATGCCCTTTATGACACTTCAAGAAACAGGATCTGGCACCAGATGTCACACTTTAATATCTGCTTTGATTTAGTTTCAAACAAACCAGTAAACTTCCCAGCACCCCCACTGAAGCAGCTTCCACATCGTGCAGCTGGAACTGCACTTCGCTGCACTCACTGCACTCATCCTGCTGCTGCTCCTTGCAGAGCACAAAGTACATCCCAGCTGTGCCTCACACCATATGGGACAGCTGCTTCCTTGCACAGTAATTAACAAATTCACTCTAATCTCAAATCCACAAATCCAAAAGAAGTCATGTAACTGTACTGGCTTCCTGCCACTGGTCTGGGATGAAAATGTATGCTTCAAGTCTCCTGGTCTGATGACAGGTGAAAAGAAATGAGATTTTTAACAAATTATCCCATGAACAATGGAAAAGAAAATACTATACAGATTGATAAAATGCCTGAGACCAGAGTAAGCCTCTGGATTTGGGGAAACCTGGGAGCACCCCAGCATGAGGCTGCTGAGAACTGCAGCACAGCTGCATGAGGCTCTACCTCATTCTCCAAATCCAAAGCTCTGGTGGCTGAGTTACAAGCTACAAGACCACAGCAATAATAACAGAAGGCAGTTTTGTTGGAGCTGAGCAGAATTCCATAGCTGGAAACTAATGCAAAAAAACAAACCCAAAAAACAATGAAACGAGAAAAAGAAAAACCACTGTCCCTTTGTCGGAAGCAACAAGAGCGACCATAGCCCAGTCTATTGAAAAAGAATAATCAATGCTGTTGTCAGTTTAGAAATTACAAGTTGTAAGACTCATCATGCCAAGATGCTTTATTTAATTAACACAGAAATGCAGCAGAATGATCTTCTATGTTACATTAAACCAGTAACTGTAATGATATGTGTAAAAAAGGTAAAGTTCTCCGCTATAAGCAGTTGATGTCAGAGAAGAGAAATGGTTAGATGTAAATTCAAGCACAGCATCCACAGGGTGTACTGGAAGTGTCATAGATCAAATAAATGCAACAATAATTAGCCCTCCCAAGAGAGTAAAAAATTCATGAGTTTATGCAAATCAGTAAAAGGGAATGAGCATCAAATGAGACCTCTACAGCATTGAGCTGACTGACACTGCAAGCCTCTGAAGTGACATATGACCATGAAAGAAGATAAGGATATCTGCTGTTGAGGAATGGAGACTGGAGTGTGGAGGGGTGAAGGGGTTGTGTGTGAAGATGGCTAGGGAATGGCAAGTAGACTAAAAAACTGCAGAGGACAGTTCTCAAGCCCTTCCTTATCCTGTGCCATGTAAATAATGAGAGGCTTTTATGACACTTCAGTAGTCCCTGGATAGGGTAATTTTTGCACTTACTGATGGTTCATTTTAAAAGCCATCTTCTCTGAGAAGTCCAAAGCCCCACAAATCCCCACAGTGGCTGATGCTACCAATTATCAAAGTCCCCTCTTCTGTACCTGTTTTGCTCTTTTTTATAGGCTCCTGAAATACTTCAGACTTAGTACCTAAACCCATTGAATGTCGCAGAAGGATTTCTGAAGTCTAAGACTTCTTTTGATTGGTGTCATGAAGATGACTTCAAAACAAGGTAATGCATGCAATAAAAAGTCATTAATCATCCAGAAGACATTGTACCCTGCAAAGACTCAGGTTCATCCCTTCACTTGCTGAACAGGAACACATTTTATTTTGGGCTTTTTTTATCATTTCTCATCTAAAAAGACATCCTTTTTCTGCTCTTTTTGACAGGAGAATGCTGTGTGCAGTTATATTCCTGCAGAGATCAAGAAATTCAGTCTTTTCAACAAGATCACAGGATCAGGGCTAAGGCATGGAAATGAGAGGAAAATGAAAACCTAAATGTTGATTTATGGCTGAATACATTTTTATGTTCAGCATAGCACAAATGGATGCTTTTGGCAGCACTACACAGCTTTTCTAATGGACACAGAATGTTTTTTTTCTTCTCTCAGGCAAAATAAAATATCAGTGGATTCATTTCTTTTTCCTATTTGATCTGTTCCTAGCTGGACACACAGATTTTAAAGCAACTGATGATACTACAGTGACCACATTAAAAAAAGTAAACATCTGCCAATCATTACCACACAGCTGTCTGAGGTTTCTGAGATAATGCTCCGTTTGTCCCTGCTCAGAGTAGTGACACACAGTGTGCCTGTTGGAAACAGTAGGATTACTGCAGTATTCTGTCTCCCTTGCCCAAAAATTGTAGGAAAGGTCATCTAACCCTTGCTACACAGAGTTCAGCAATTTGCTTTTCTAAGTAGGACAGGCTGACAGGGTTCTCTAAAGCTCTTGAAGAAGAATCCGGGTCATCACTGTATCAATAGGCAACCTTTATTGCACTATTAACACTGTGGTAATATTTGCTCAATTTTTTCCCCTTTGTTTTTGATGGAATGAAATAAGTTGAAACTAATAGAGTTCCAATCGTTTCCCTTAAAAAATATACAGGCTATGTGGCTATTCAACAAAATGTACACAATTACAAAAGCAATTTAGCAAAATCCCAGCAGTTTAATCTATTCTGTGAAAGAGCAATGGCTAAATCTTAACTGTATGAACCTGAAGGCTTTCTGCTGTAACAGGATTTAGTAATAACTTTTAATTGGCAGTTCAAAGTTAATCCTCAAGGGAAAATGTGATCTGGCAAAAGCAACTAGTCCCAGAATGAAGGGGGAAAAAAAAATAAAAGAAACAAAGCATATTAGTCTGTGGAGTTTTTTCTCAGTATTTTACAGCTATTGTTATTGGGAAACATTATAGCAATAGTTGTTGCATTGTCTCAGACTTATAAGGCTCTTCTTCTGTGATACATTTTATCTCTTTTGTACTTTATTTCTCTATCAGTGAAAAAGAGGGGAAAAATTTAACTTTCTCGGGTCTAGTAGGCTATAGCTTTATTTAACACACCTTCTGAAGGTAAAATCCCTTAAGACTAATACTCTCTCCTACCCTTTTTGTCCCTTGACATTATGCCACAAGCCTGAACTTTTCCTGTTTCTACTTAAATAGCGTCTGAAAGCTTTGCAGTGAGGAACTATTTCTTCCCCTAGATTTAGCTGTAGGAAAAACCTGTAACACAGGCAATTCTTCTGGATTGGATTCACTACGGTGACCTGCTTAACTCACAAGAAAGCGTATGGATGCCTCAAGGGAGAACTGATGAGGTCCAAATTAGCCTTCTACCAATAGATCAAATTCTGCATTGAAAGCTAAGCTTTCAGCAGCAGTTCAGGAGTTGCCCTCTTAACTATTAAGAATTCTGATGGCAGCATGTGAGAAGACCAGCACTTCCTGTGAGAGTTCAGGTAGAAGTTGTCTGGTTTTCATCTATGATTGTATTAAGAAAAACAAAAAGATTTCTATATGTTAGCTGAACCACAACTCTTGAAAGTTGCAGCTCTTCAACACCTAATTCGTATGAATAATAGATTTTATTCTAAAAAAAATACATATAAATATTCCCCATTAAACAGTTATATAACTACATTTAAGGGACTAATCCCCTGGCCTCCTGCCCTAAGTTTCATTGAAAACCAAACATTCGTAGCTATTTACAAAACCTCAAGCTCTTGGGCAGCGGGGCAGGTTTACCCTTTTCCTCCTTTAGCAAGAACAGGGCTGAGCAGAACAGACCAGCCCATTGTTGGTCTGCAGACTGCTCTCTTGCTGGCAGACTACTACAGCAAGGTGACTGGAAAAATCACAACAGCTTGTTACAAATATAGCCAACATGGGTAAAATCCATGCAAAGGAATGCTTCAGAAAAGTCATTCATTTTTTATTAAATCGTTTTACTTGAGAGATTTATTCACTCCACAACATCAGTGTGTTAGCTCTGAACACAGATATAAACATACTTTTTGAATATGAAGCTTCATTACAGAACATCTAATCCAAAAAGAAAGACTGAACTACTTCCCTTACACATAAATTGAATATGAGGGGCAAAAGAAAAAAAGTACATTACCAATTGCAATAAGTTTGAGACCCTAAAGAATCTACAATCTAAAGAAAGCTAGAACAATCTTTAAAATATTAAATACTCTTGAAAAGGTTATTTTTTGAGACAATGTAAAGGTAAAAGGGAACTTAACTTAAAAAAAATTATTATAATATAAATTCCATGTGTCTCACTGATATTTTAAAATGCTGAACACTCAGGAACACATAAACACTGTCCAGAGACCCTGCATTAATTGCAAAGTTTTACTTTTAATAAGTAATATTTTATTAAACATATTAAAATATATCCTCACAAAATAACAGAACTGCATTAAACTGTTCAAGAAAAACATTTCTTGCAGAACAATTGCATTTTACCTGATCTTTTGAAGAATTCTTGAAGCGGTTCTTTTGTTTGAAAATAAAAACCTACAAAATGGGAAAAAAGAAAAAAAAAAAAAGAAGAAGGTGCACAGATGTTAAAAATAAAAGACCTGCATCTACTGAGGGAGCCACAAGATCCCGGTGCTTTCTGATGAGAGAGTTTATTTGGGTAAACGACTTTGTCGCTGTGGAATTCAGTTCAGTTCTTTGTAGTAAGCATCTCTGGATGGGGAGAGAGTGACATTGCATTCTGTGCACACTCATAAATGAAGCAGGAATTCCCAGATTTGCCATCATGTGATTTCAGTGAGGAACTCGACTTACTCCCAGCACCCGTTACTTTCTGCCCAAACACAGCTCTTCTGAAGCCTGAGATGGTTGTAACAAGTGTCAAAGAGAGAAAGAGTACACAGACCATGATTAGCTTCACTGAGCAGACACTTCAGGCACTCCCCTGAGTTCAGCAGGAGGCAGGAGAACAGAGCCACAGAAGTTATAAAAGAACAGATAAGTTCTGTTATAAGAAGTTATAAAAGAACACTTCTCACTATGAAAATCTGGTGATATTTTTGGAGGTTGGGAGGTGGGAAATTCACTTTTTCTGCCATCAGAAATTACTAACAATATTATCCTGACAAACACTCATTCTCTTCTTTATCCTGGAATTTCAAAGATTTACAAATCCCACTGCAGTGCTCAATGTGATGATAATTAAGCACCACACCAGCCAAACTCTTTTGTCTGTATCGAACAAAAACACTGATAAAAGATAATATAATCTGCACTCTACATACTGGTATATGCCAACTGGAGAAACAGATGCTACATTAATTTCATAGCTACAAGCAGAATAACACAACGGAAAAATTATACAACAATCATTCTTCACAAAGAGAGTGGTGCTATTGACATTTTGCCTCGAAGAACTGCACGTTATTAAATAGCAATGATGGCTTCTGCTAGCCGAGCCTTCCTGAAGAAGAAATTGTTCTTGAAAGATGAGTAACCACTTTTGACCTTCTAAGATTCAAATCAGAGATCAACACTTCCAGCTCCCTCCAGATTATCCATGATGTCATGAATACTTATCTCCAATGTTCTCATCTGATGGGCATCACGGATGCACATCTATGGTTTGTCTCCCTTGTTGTTAGGGAGAGGTGCTTACTGTAAGAGTCTGGTGATGAAACGGAATAAGGTGGACCAATTTCTACTAAATTGTACCATTTGTGCTGTTGCTGGAGGTACTTAATTGTCCAAAAGTGTGTTTTTCAGAGCTTGTTTTGGTTTGGTTTTTTCCCCATAGGCTGTAGAGCACACATAATAGATGCTCTTTTATTGTAAAACAGGTTCCAGTTTAATCTGATTGTCTACAAACACCAAGGTGGCAATAGCTTAAGATACAGGAAGTTGTTTACACCCCTGTAACTCAAGAAGTGCCTGTTCATGTTTTGTGAAGGCAAACATCTTTGCACCTATCCCCAGTATCACAGTATGACTACTCCCTGAGTGCTGTCGTGTGGCAATAGATCTGCCAGCGTGAGACAGACCTTTTTAATCACAGAAAACCTAAATGTCATGAAAATATTTACAGTGGATTATAAACATACAGGTGCTCTTCCATTCCATTTTATGCACAAGAGTAAAACCAGTTCTTATTTTAAAGATTATTCTGATTTTAAAAAAAATAATCCCTTTATTAAGATAAATTATTCACCTTCAGCTTTATAATATATTTGAGTTTCTACTGCTTAGATGCTTCAGCCATGGCTAAGGATCCCAAAGCTGGAGATGCTGTAAAAATTTAGAAAAAGACGAAGTTTCCCTCCTTACAGATGATGTAAAACACAGATGAGAGCATACAGAATAAGGAGCAAGTAAGACATCACTGATCTGTATAGAAATTGTAGTTTTTCCAGGGGGCACACATCACAGGGACGCAGACTATTCTATTTACTGTAAGAGTTCACCAAACACCCATTACCTCATTTAAACTACATTTCCATGAAGACTTGTGCTACATCACTGAGATAGCCATATTAACAGTGGAAGGCCAGGCAGAAATCCAGAGAATTAGTTAGAGGAAATTAATTAGAGAAAATTAGAGACATGCATTTGCATCTGTTTCCTATAAACCTTTAACTTGCCATAGAAGTGAGGGCATTCCCTGGTAATTTGTGTCACTAATTTTTGTGATATGCTGTAGGCCATTGTGCACACAGAAGCTACAAACTCTTGCTGATGCCATGGACTTGTTGTGCTCCTCTAGGCTTACTGAAGCTATGTACATCTCCAAGCTGGAAGAAGCTGCAGCATTTCCCTCCCAGATTATGAAAGCCCTGGAAGAGTCAAGTCTATCCAGATGAGTACTGAAGAAATTAAATGAAGTGATTCTCACCAGTCTGCAGCAGCAGAAGAAGGTTGTCTAGCATCAGAAAAAGAAGCTAAAGTATCCTTAGACAATACAGGTAAAGGTGAACTTGAGACATTCAGGATGCATGGGACAAAAAAAAAAAAAAGGGGTGGGAAACAGATGAGCACCTCATGACAGAAAGGGGTTTCAGAAGTAGGCTATCTGCAGATCCTGTGCAAACAGCAGCTGAGCAGACCTGAAAGACTCCATGGTTAGGAAGGAGAAGACACCAGATGCACTTCAGTACCCTGAGTTATGTCCTGAGAAACTGAGGCTGATGTCTGAGCAAGATGAGAAATGGGAGGAAAAGTGTATCTAGAATTTATTATTATTTTCCTAGATCCATGAAGTAAGAGCAATAGGAACTTCATCAAAAGTGTGCACAACTAGGCAGGGCTTGTCTCATGGAGCTGCAGAACCAGCAACCAGGTCTTGACAAAAGCTGTGGCAGAAACACAAAGGATGGGAATAACTTTATGGGTTATAGACAAGCAGGTATCAGTGCAGAGGCTGGAGTATAGTGGCTGGAGCAATACAGTAAGTCCAGTCAGTTGTTTGAAAAGTCTGTGCCTACCAAGGCAATCAAAGGATGGCTGAGGGGCAGAGGTGGAGGGGAAAATACAGCCAGTGGAGAGCTGGGACCAACAGGCTTACAAATTAACATTGGAAAGCAGAAGGAGAGGTGCCAACAGAAAAGATCCTGGTGAAAACTGAAAGGCTGGAGAAGGCTCAGGCTCTCAGGAGTGAACCCAGCATTGAAGACCATACTCCAGCACACACATGGACAGTGGAGTTGGCAGAAACACTCCAAATCAGTGGCAGGCTATTGGCATGTGGAATTCTGTGGCCTTTGCCATGTTCATAGCAAACGTTTGTGACATTCTCATTCATTGCAGGAATATGCTGGAATTGTGAAAGCTGGAGACGCAATGTTGTTGAATGTGCTTATACTACCAGTAAAAATATTTTTCTTCCCTAATTCCATGAGTAAATTCAAGGAAAAAAGCAAAGAAGTATGATATATTTGCACTAGAGAAAGTGGTGTTTAGCATATGCTTCAAGTCTCTGAAAAGAATGCATTGAACATGCTGCTGATGTACCATGTGGAAGATCATGCCTTGCACTTGCAGAAGAATCTGTAATGGGAACAAAAAGATATTAAAAGAAATACTAGTTACTTATGAAATCACATCTAGAAAAGACTGCAAAGAGAAAGCTGTGATGTTACTCAGTTTGATTTAGGATTTCATGTCTATAAGCCTGTACAGAGAAATAGGAGCTAACTGGGGTTTGGACTTGAACTTACCATTTTTATAACACAGAGTTTTTAAACTTCTTGGTTTCCACAGGACTCACCAGAGGTGGGTAGCAGACTGGGCTTGGTTCTGATTGTCTGTCTTTTCAGACCAAAAACAGGGACTCCAACACCTCCTATCAAGGTTTTTATGGAGAAAACTACGGGTTTGAAGTTGAGATAAACAGATAAGTGGATAGGTAAATAGATAAGATTATAGCCCACGTAAACAAGTCCCTGCTGTAGAGGTGGAGGAAAGACTAATTTCTCAATCGGCAGTAACGTGCCAGCAGCAGCCTGGCTGTTGTGTGAAACCTGCACAGCTCAGTCCAGCAGAAAGGGGCTTTTGCATTCCTGATGGGCTTTCCAGGCAGGCGAGCACTGCCCACCCAGCCCCCGGGGAGGGAGGGGCTGGCGGGGAAGCCCATCAGGAGTGCCCTCCACTGGTGGAAGGGGCGACTTCTCCACCCACTGATTCACCTCCCACACTGTGCTGCCCTTGCTGTGTGAAAACTGGGTGTCCAGCCCAGCCGCTCTTCTAAACTTTAACAATACAGCCACTTTGAATAGACAAATTATCCCAGCCTACAGTAGGGACAGGTGCATTCTGGCAAATTTTAAGTGTCTATGCAGAAGTCACAGGTCTGAACTCCCAGTTGTAGTCCCTGGAGGTGAAGGGTCAGTGCAGTCAGCAGACTCTCAGAAGGAACACCCAATCACGGCCTTGCTGTCCACTGCAGGATGAGATTAAAAACTCTCCAGACTGTATCAGCTGGAGTAAATAGGCCTCCACATCCCAAAACAGAGAGAACAGACACTGTGCTCGCAGGTGGAGACCTTCAGCGTAGACACCTGGATTTAGTGGGGATGAAGCCTTAGGTGACACAGCTGAGCATTCTTCCGGAGGGAGAGGTCTACCTCTTGTGCACAATGCACGGGAAGAGGGAGATACCTTTGCAAGGAGTCTTTCTAAACAGGAGCAATTTTTTCCCCTTAAGGCAGGTGTCCACACACATCACCCTGAGGCTGTTCTGCTGTTTCTCCGTGTTTCCCAAAGCTGCACTGGGCAAACGCACACCAGGCTCAGACAAGCCTGAGTCCAGCTGTGGCTGAACTCCTTCTTTATCCGTCTCTTCTGTTCCTTTCTCCTGTTTTCTACTTGTTTGTTCCTGGCTCCTCCTCTTGTGTCCTACCCCTGTGTGGGCCTGTCTGCATGGATGGTGAGAGAAGCACGAGCAAGCAGAGCTGCTGAAAACACAGAAGCAAAAACACCCCTTTGCTGAATACCAACGTGAACCAGCATAACTTTTGTCAGGTGATAGGGAAATCTAGTCAATAGCTTATATCTACAAATCATCTAGCTGTAGTAAGGGTGACAACTGGCAGACTTCCTCTGCGGTTGGTAAACAGGAACAGTACCATTATCCAGCAACACTGACCACTCAGTGGCAAGCTAGCTGTTCGATATTGATTTGCCATTTTGAATTGACCATCTGAGAAGCCTGTGCCAGTGTACGTCAGAGCTGAACAAAGCAAACTTGATTAACAAGTCCAGGTCGCATGGGGCTTTGGGCAAGGTGTCCCTGCCCATGGCAGGAGGATTGGAACTAGGTGATTTCTAAAGTCCCTTCCAACCCAAAACATTCTATGATTCTATGAACCATCAAACTTTAATGAAACATTCGATTTCCAAAGCACAGGAACAAGCAACCCCTCCAGGCAGGGCTGCAGCAAGAAAAAAAGAGAGGAAAACTCTGGCAGGCAACCCCATGATTTTTTCTTTCAGGTTGAGGCTAAGAGAGAACTAGTGGTTCATTCAGTCCCCAGTGCTATCAAACAAACCTACCCCACACTCTATAGCAGCAGTGGGATGGCCCACAGGAAGAGTAGAGCATCCATGAACTTTTGTTCCTTGCTCACAGCGCACGCTGTCAAGGAGACAGACGCATATCCCGGCCCTGTTGTCTGTGCCTGGATCCACTCTGAAAGGCTCCACGCAACAGGTCATGGGATGTGGCCAGGGAGGGATGCAGATAACAACAGTACTCTTTTAGCTCTGGGCCCTGAAGGGTGGCATTCACTGCCTGCCCGACACTGCTCCCCCTCCAACACTGCTCCCGCTCCTGGCCATAGCCCCTGGCAGTTGCAGTTGCTTCACATGCCAAATGCTGCCCATCTGCACGGGCCAGGGAGCCACTGGACATCTATACCTTGCTTCAGGGGCACAAGGACAGCAGTGTCTAGGTGATACTGAGAGGTCTATCAGGGCCGTCACATTGCTCTCTGTGTAAGAAGATGCAAATACAAGAGCAAACGCCCTTTTGTGCAGGAGCACCCACGTCAAAAGAAGCATGAGACAGTACTTATTTCACAAAAGGAGTTTCATGTTCAAAAGTCAACCCATATCCTTAGGGTTAATCACAACTCAGCTGAGGCAATTACAAAAATAAACCTTTATCTGTGTGGATTTCTCATCTACATACAGAAACAAATACTGAATGGCACAAAATTCTCTATCTCTCTGCACCTATGCCAGCCTCCACATGTATTCCAGAGTAACCACATATGCCCCTTCTCCACTTTCCCATCCTGCACTGGTCTGGTCTCAAGTGGTACCAGAAAAATAATTACTCCAGGACAGTTACGCTCGTGCCCACGCAGAGACAAAACTCAGTCTTAAATGGGGCTATGGAGTCATTATTTCTGTGTACAAGGCAGGGAATGATGTCTGTAATGGAGACAAAACTGATTTAGTCAAACTGGGAAGTTTTTTGAATTTTTTCATAAAAGGAGGTATTTGACTGCTATGATTTTTCAGTAAAGTTTAAAAGTGGTTCACAAGGTTTTTTCTTCCCATCAAAGTTAAGTATTTCTCTCCCATTTTTTTCCCATATATAGTGTATAATTAATGGCAATATGTAATTATAATTAATGATACACACATACTTGATACATAGTTCTGCTAGGAAAGTTATAACATTATTACACATTACCTAACATGTCCCAGCTCTAATTCACAGACTCAGTTGTGTTGGTTTGGTTGAGCAGAAAACATGTCCATCTCTACAGGGTTTAACTCAGCATTTGCCAAACTGGTGAAAAGAATTTTCTTTCCAGACTCTTTAAAGCAGAGCTGTCTCTCATAAGCTCACCTGTAAGAACATCTCATTATAAATCCTTTTCTCCACGTTGGACTTGAACAGAGGAGAGTGCATTTCACAAGACACTCACTTTTATCTCACTTCAGGTTTTGTTTCTGACGTTTTACTCTCCACTGATGTAACTCCATCAGACTAAAAGCCATATCGAAAGGAAAACAGCTCTGCACCATCACCAGGGATGATCTCCAGGGACCATGGCCAACCTGGCATTTCGGAGTTACATGCAAATGCTTATCTCTGAAGGGTGGATCTGGTCACATAGGGTGCTCAGGACTGCTCAACGCTGAGAATACTAACTCCATCTTAGGGGTAGGAAAGCATCATTTCACTTCATGACAACTCGTAACTCACCAGATGAAAGTTTTCTCTCATGCCAAAATCCCACCCCTATATAGTATAGGTCCTTCTCAGAGCAGATGGTCATCCCCAGGGTGGCTTTTCAGGCTAGTTGATGATTAAACCAGAGCAGATACTTTGGAACTGCTCCCAACATAGCAGTACCATCATTATGATATTATTAGGAACTGCTGTCTTCATCAGGCAACAAACAAGTTAATGAAAACTCATTAAATGAACCCAAAACTAGTCATGTCAGTAAATGAGTGCTCAGTATGTTCAATTCACCTCTTTCCCGAAAGCAGCAGGAAAAGTGGATTTAGGCTAGGTAGAAGGGGCACTGACTACTCCTGCAAATGCTACTGCCTCAGGGTTGTTTTGACACCATAAAGGAACCTGAATCTCCCAGAGGTGCCACAGAGAGTTGTTTTACCATCTCCCATTAGGCCTTAGCAGCAATTGTTACCACTCCATAAGGGATGAGGAGGTGATACAGAGGGCAAGAACGAAGCCTCGGTTGCATCAAAGAACTCTCCTTGGAGATCGCTTTCATCAATGCAGCCTATGTGTTGAAACAGCTTTTCTGTGCAACACAGAAACTTTGATCTCCTGACTCCTGGTCCTATGCCTTAACCACAGAGGAAGCTTAAAAATCTCCCACAAGCTTTTCCTCCCTGGTCATGCCTATAAACGGGTATTTTATCAGTACTGCAAACTGCCTGGGACCATGCAAGACCATCCTGGAAACACAGTATCAATATGGTACTGACATCCTGCAGCATGCAGGCAGTTTCATTTGTGGAGTCCAGACCGGGAAGCAAACCCAGGACTGAAGTCAAAACCAATTTCACTGCAGTTTGTCCTGTCTTCTTATCCCTTTTTATTGAATCTTTTATTTCCTATCTCTCTGCGTGGCAACACTTGCTATCCTACATGCCCGTGTGCCACAGGCACTGAGTGCCAGCTACCAGTGAGATCTGTGTGAGTGTGTGTGGCACGTTGTGCTGGCTGCTGGCACAAGTGGGGTCTTGACATCAGCTGCTGGAACAGGCGGGGTTTTACCTCCTGGGTGGGACTGGCTGTGTCAGTGTCCTGTGAGTGTCCATGCCCAAGCGTGTGTCTCTGGGATACACGCACAGCTTCACCACTGGTTGAACCTGCAAAGGGGAAAGAGGCAGCCACGTTGCTGCCCCAGGGTCCCTCAGAGTTCAGGCAGGAGGGTCCTGGGTCAAGGGGGCTGGAAGAGACAGCCACACTCTTAACATCTCTTAAAAATACTGTAGCAGTCAAAATAACCCACCACATTCCTGTCACTCTGTCAAGGTCACACACACCCAGGGAGACCAATATCCTCCCAGGTATCTGGCTTCTAGACCATACCAGCCATTGTACAGTATAATTTCTTCCTCTAGGGATTGTGGTTTGCTCCATCATGCAACAGGTTTGTGCTATTAAATTGTCACTCCATTGCAGGGACAGAGGCAACATGACCATTCCCTGGGTACCACCAGCCTAAATCCCCCATCTCCCCTACTGCTATCGACAACTCATTGTACAGTAGGTCCACATGTGCAACTTGAATGTCTTCCTTTGTTCCAAAATGAAAAATTCTAAAGGTTGCTGGGCAGTATTCCACATGGGTTACTCGTACCACAAGTACCACAGATTGGAGCCTGGTCAGTGTCTCTGCAAGGAAGCAGCAGTCCCTAGGATCACAGGAAAGAATGTGCCTCATTTGCACTCCACAGATCATTTCCTTCCAGTCAGTTTTCCCCCCTGTCCTCTGCAGAAGCATGGAGGAAGACCAACTCACTCAAGCCAGCCCAAATCTCATTCAGTCTCCCAACACAAGTATTTCATGCATTTGATTTCTTTCTCCTGCTGTGCACAGCACTTTGTAACACATTGATTTCTGCATCGCTCAGGTCAGACAGCCGTTCTCCTACCAGCTTCATTTTGGACATGGTACCTGTTCTCCACAGTGTTTCTAGGTCAGTGTGATGGAACCAATGAAAAATGTTAGAAGCAGCAGAACCAGAAAGGACATGTGTGGCAGTCTTGCTCAAAAGTCTTTCCAGTTTAGGAGGGACCTTAATGATTTTCCTGAAGCTTTACCTGTAAAATTTTGATTTCACAATTTTTTTTCCCCCCCTGTGAGTTGCTGCCAAACAGGATAACAATGCTCAGCCTACCACTAAGACCAAAAAACATCAGCACTTTTTGCTCTTGCACACTTACCAGTTGTCACAAGGAAAAAAGAAAGTTTATACTCCTAATTTGGACTTTATTTTCTAAAAGTGCTGTAACCCATCCCTATTAAGGTTTATCATCAATACTAAGTAGATGCAAGTGCCCATTAAGTTTCTTTTCACTTAACAATGACCACTTTAAAAAGAGAATCTCAGAGTATTTTATATCATGTTCTCCATATCACGTCCTCCTTTATGTTATATCCATGTCCTCCAAACAGACTTCTCAAAATGCTTCTGCTGAAACCTTTTTCAGGTCGTGCTGCTAGTCCACCACATGCAAACTCACTGGAGAGAGCTGATCAAGGATGACCACAGTCAGGAGACAACCGAGACAATTCTACTCTGTGTTTCTGAGAATCTTTGCATAATCATACTTGCTGGCCATCAGATGACTAAATGCAAAGCTGAAGAACCTTGCAGATACACCAGCAGCATTCAAATTTGAGACACGCATAAATCAGCAGAATCTTTTCCCAGTATCAGGAGCACCAATTCATAAATAGTTTGTGTGTCACATTCACAGTTGTGTTGCTTTACTGCAATTTTCACTGAAGATAAGGACATGACACCACGATAGAATATTTTTTCCACTAATTTCACACCTTCAACCCCACTTAGGTAAAAGAATCACAGTGACATGTTTTAGTTCACACCAAATTTTTTAAGGATAAGGTTCATCAAATTAACCTTGAAAGACAACATCTACAGGAAACTCTACATCTGTACAGTTTTCTTTAAACTAAAAGGGGAAAGAAAATATTTTGTCAATGAGATCTCTGGAATCCACTCTTTCCACTTTTTCTAGAAGAGTACTGAATGATTTAGTTTTGCACTTAAGTCTGTTGATTAAGGTGCTTGCAAGGAGGGCAAGTACCTATATATGCTGAAGACTTCTCTGACTAACATGTTAAGGAACGTAAACCATGATAAATGGTTTGTGTCCCCTAAACTCCTTGTTGAGGGTTGAGTCCTTTTCCTTCTTAGACTAGGAATTTGCATCTAAAAGCCCATTAATAGCAAATCCCATTTTTTAACCACTTGAAATAATGGTTTTTTCAAGAACAATAACTGGCTGCTCAGAAATACTATCGCCTATTAAGGAGGGATGGGATCCACCTGTCTAGAAAAGGCAAAAGAATCTTTGGCAGAAGGCTGGGCAGCTTGGTGAAGCAGGCTTTAAACTGAAGGACTCAGGTGGTAAAGTCCACAGTGGCAACCCTCAAACCACCACAACCAACTGGAGAATAAGCCAGGCCAACCAGAGCAGTGACAAATGTTCCTCAGGACCAACACCTCAAGTGTATTTATACCACTGCATGCAGCCTGGGGTACAAACACAAGGAACTGGAGCTCCACACCCAGTTAGAAATTTATTATGTCACAGGAATAACTGAAACATGATGGGATAACTCACATGACTGAAGATTAAAATGGATGGTTATAGGCTATAGGAAATATGGGTGGATACCCATTGAGAACTACAAGGGCATTGTCAGGGTTTGCAGAGGTACAGTTAGAAAAACAAAAGCTCTGTTTGAACTGAACTTGGCCACAGAAATCAACAACCACAAGAAAAGATTCTTCAGGTGTGTAAACAACAAGCAGAAACAGAAGGAAAACACTGGCTTGCTGTTCAACAGGAGAGGTGAATTAGTCACTAGCAACACTCAAAAGGCAGAGGTTCTCAACAATTTATTCACCTCAGTCTTTAGAAGCACTGTTGGGCCTCTTGGCCTTGGGAACAAAAATCCAGGTTGATGCAAACACAGACTCACCATCAGTGAAGAAAGAGTTGGGTGTGAAACTGTTACAGGAGCTTGACCCCTACAAATTGATGGGCCCCGACATTATCCACCCAAGGGTGTTTAAGAGAGCTGGCTGACGTTGTTGTGGGCTCACTCTCCATAATCTTGGAGAAATTGTGGAGATCAGGGGATATCCAGAAGACTGCAAGAAGGCTAATGTCACCCCATCTAAAAGAAGGGCTTAAAAGGATGATCCAGCAAATTACAGGATCAGCAGTCTTGCTTCAGTCCCTGGGAAAGTTATGAAACAGCGCTTCCAGGGGCTATCACAAATCAGATGAGGCCCATGATTTGATAAGGCCAGCACGGATTCACCAAGGGCAAATCGTGCTTTAAAAACCTGATCACCTTTTAGGACAAAATAATTTCTTGGTTGATGTGGGCCGAGTGGTGGACACTGTCTACCTGGATCTCTCCAAGGCTTTTGGTATGGTTTCCCACAGCCTCTTCCTAGAAAAAGTGATGGGTATAGAGAAGTGATTCATGTGGTAGGTGGGGAAATGGCTGACAGGCTGCACCCAGAGGTGGGCTAACAAGAACCTTGATGGGTTGCATCAACACGGACATCACCAGCAGAGACAAATGTAGTCTTTATCCCAGTCAACACCTGTGAGGGCACACCCTACTATGCAAAAAGATGTGGACAGGCTGGAGAAGGTCCAGAGAAGGGTTACAGAAATGATCAGAGGGCTGGGAGGCCTGCCATGTGAGGAAAGGCTGAGAGAAGTTTGTTCAGCCTTGAGAAAAGAAGGCTTTGGGGAGACCTTATCACCATGTTCCAGTATATAAAAGGTGACTACAAAGAAGAGAGAGACTCCTTCTTACAAGGAGTCACATGGAAAAGACCAGGGGCAATGGATACAAGTTAACCTTGTGGAGATTCATATTAGACTGAAGAGGAAAGTTATTCATGGAACAATCTCTGCAGAAAAATGACAGATCCCCTAACATGGACACTTTTAAGATTCAGTTGGACAGGATGCTGAACCATCTTGTCTAGATCGTGTTTTTGCCAATAAAGGTTGGAACAGATGGTCCTTGAAGTCCCTTCCAACATGATGATCTATGCAATGCTGTAAGTCAGACCACAGATGACAAGCATCCCACTGTAAAAAGGTGTCTTGAGACTCTTCTGTTAGGATGGGAAACCAAATAAGGCAGCTTAAGAAACTTCTTTTATGCAGTTCACTAATTAACAATGCAAACAGATTCCTTATATAAACGATACTTCCTTTTACCTTTTCTTGGGAGAAAAACTCTTTACATTCTTTTGCTTTCCTAGAAGCAAGTTATAAGCTTCTCCATCTTATAGTAGTCCATATGCTCCTGAAATGGGGTTTGAAACTCAAGAATGGCAACTGAACTTGGACTGAGGTTTGGGCATGACTCATTCATCGCATTTCCTGAAAAGCTGACTACAGAATCTCTTTGATCAAGCTGGATGCCTACAGGGCTCCAGTGTTACCACAGAGAAGGGCAACAGATGACCACATGAGCACTTCTGTACTAGTTTCTCCACTCTCTACCCCCAGGGGAAATTCAATTCAGCAGCAAAGATAAAAGAGGTTGCTTAAGGTTTTTTTGAGTTTTGTATCTTTGAGACTCAAAAAAGATACAGCATTTTTCATCAGCAGACAGAGTAAATCTGGAGGACAGAGCACAGGCCTGACTCTGGAATCTCCAAAGAGACAGAAGATCAGGACAGTAGCACTTACTGCAAGAGATCTTCAGCACTAAACAGAGGCGTCTAAAGCCAAGATATTTCAAAACTCTGACATCTTAAGAACAAATAGATAGTTTCACCACTATTTTGAAATATCAACTTTGTCTCATGAGTACTTTGAAATAATAGTAACCATATCTAATATTTAAATCTAGTTGGAAGAGAAGTCAAATGCACACACTATAGAACACATTAATCCACTCAGAAGAGTAAAATGTTAAATAACCACATGTATCTATCCTGATAATTAATGAAGCAATGGTATGATGTCACCTACTACTGGATTTTGAAGTAAAATATCAGTGCCTTGGCACAACTAAATCTCATTCTCCTACACTGAAAAAGTAGTGCATACATTGTGTGGTCAACACATAATACCTGCCCAAAGGCCATTGACTTTGATCACTTATTCAAACAGGCCACTCTGGATGCACAGTGTGTCATGATCAAGCCTTGTAAGATGACCTAATCTCAGCAACAATATGTTACGCAAGCATCATCATATTCTTCGACTCACATTCAGGTCCTTGATGACACCTGTCCCTTAAACTTCCTCAAAATTTTTTCCCAGGTATCCAAGAACAAATTTACCATTTACTGACAACAGCTGCCTTAGGAACAATGGCAAAACCACGGTGTTTTGCTACACATCATGTAGACTTGCTCAAGTTGATTGTAGATCATGTTCTGTCTCTGGCAATGCACCTGCAATTGGTGAGCAGCACCAACAACCTTTGCTCAGCAGCTGTAAACTGCAGAAACGTTTCTTAGTAGAGCCATTTCAATGTTCATCCCATGTAGCAGCTGCATTACCATGGAAAAACACATACTGTTTTTCAATGTGGCAGAACTTTTATTTGGAAGGAAATTATAACTTCTGCATTTACATGGCACCAATTATATACAGTACACTTTCCATGATAAGAATTATGATGCTGTTCACAGAAAGTATCAAATTTGAGATAAATAACGCATAAGCTAAAATATACAAACCAGGGGTGGAGGTGAAACTATTGGCCATTTTTAATTATCTATAGAAGAATTTCAAGGAATAATGTTTATTCAATGTTCAAAAACTTTTAACAAACTTCTAGTAAAGTTAATTGAAATATTTATAATACTATTCAGTTGTTGCACAGTATTTCCAATATACAATCAAGAAGATGCACAGAACACAACACTTAATATGAAAAAAACCTATTGCACCCACAATTTAAAGGTTTCACTGCCTTTTGGATGCTGCACTACCATATTTATATAAACATTTACAACACTTCAGTAAACACAAAGGTTCTAAATGTAGTGCAGCATTATGGGGGGCCACTTTCAGCTCTTAAAATAAATGTTAAATGCCCATATACTGTGCCATTTATTTTAAGCTGATGGTTTAAGCTGTAACCCTTAACTCCTACTGTGAGTAGCAAACACACTTTCCCCATGTTCAGAAGATTACCATCCCTCTGACTATATAGTCTATATTCTGAAACCTAAACTGTCCTTGGCTTCATTGTCATTTTGGCGTTTTGCCTCAGTGCTTGTGACAACTATTCCTTATATTACTTTTCAATGTCCTGTTAAGTAGTCCTGTGTAGAATCTGAAGCAAAAGAATCTGCATCTTCATTATCAGAATCATCACTACTGTCATCAGCTGCTGGCTCTCCTGTCAGTGCTATTCGGGCATAGTCATCAGTGTCTATAGACTTGCAGAAGTGAATGGCATACTTCAGCTTTTCCTCTAGTACTTGCTTACAGGAATACCTGGGCAGCTTCAGGAGGAAGAAGCATGTGTACGACTCAGGAAGGAAGTGGTCTGGAGGATTGTATTTATCTAATACCTGTTAAAAAAGAAAAAAAAAAAAAAAAAAGGCATAATATTTTTAATTCACTGTCCAAACCACAAATGAGTATCAAAATAATAATTGAGATTTTTTTTGAAACAGGATATTATATTTTTGATTCTGATGCTGATGTTCCTTAAAAGACAAATAAAAGGCTAAATCCATTTTCCCTACACAAAGTAAATAAATAAAAACAGACATGTATGAGTTGCTTTGATTATGCATATGTGGTGTATTACTTCAGCAGATATCAAAACATGATTTGAAGATAGGGGGGGTTTAATTTAGCTGAAATTATTAACTAAGCTGAATGAAATGCTAAATAAAGGCCAGCAAAAACAGTTGAGTAACAGTGGAAAACTATCAAAATCCAGAGAAATAAGTGGCTGGGAAATTAAATGAATTGTCCAAGTCGAGAGAGAATATTTATATATATTAACAAATATTGTTTGTTGCACTGTCAAATCTACAATCTAACGTTGTAAAACACTTCAGTGAAATCAGCCTGTTCTCTTGTTATGTCATGCTACTACTTCTCCACTAGCAGCTTTTTTAAATACCCCCTACACCCTCTCCATCCCATACACCTTACCTGAATAACAAAGTCCCTCCCCCTAAAGTCTGCAATAGTCCTGGGCAGCCTTGTTCTGCCCCACACAAAACGCAGGAAGAGGGATCGCTCGGTATTGGAGAAGGACTCCATCACTTCCCAGAACCACTGTATCAAGGAAGCAGTTGGTTCAATGCCTTTGTAAGTTGCTACAGACTTCAGGAGATGAAGTGGAATATCTGGGCTTCCACATACCTGAAAAATAAGATCCAGTGATAGGCTATACAAGTCTGATAAAATCAATTACAGGTGATTTGTTCCCTCTATTCCTTTAAAATATTTAATCATCTTTTACACTGACAAACTGAACATTCAAGTCATGAATAGTCTCCTGCTCCAATAGTACTAAATACACATCTTCCCATCAGGGACAGTAATGAACCTTTTCACATTCCTGAATCACATAACGAATTAAACATTTTACTTGGGACAAATATCTCCAGTTCACCTCCTAGATCCCTGTCATGTGGGGTTTTTTGGTTTTGTTTGTTTCTTACTGAAAAAAATTCATTACATCACCGCTCAGCTATACCAAAATAACCTTAATAACACCAATAGGGCAATTAAATATTTTCTAGTCTTTTCTTGAACTGAATGTTTGCAACCACAGAGCAATCATTGTAAACGGCATTTAATGTGGGGTTTAGATTAGTAAAATGAATGAGTGAATAATCTCACTTCAAGTTAGTCTGACAGAAGTAACAAAGCAGAAATTGATACCATAGTTTCCAGTTCGTATCCTGTAAAGAGCGAAAGTAGAGGAACTGGAACAACACGGGCCATGCCCTCACGAACTGCTGCAACCTGTTCATCAAATTCATGAAGCCTGCAAAGAAACAGTTTTGGAGTTTCTGTGAATGTTATTTCTAGCGATTATTTATAGCAATTACTGTGATATCAAGACAAGTTTAACCCTTCTCCTCACATCTCCAGCTATGCACCAAGGACATTAACATTTATTCACAAAATACTTGACTTTATACACCAATTCATATTGCACAGCAAGCTCAATATGGACAGATATCTCCCAATGTTTAAGATATTTTATTTCCAGTATTATTCCTGTGCTATGCCCAGCAAAAACAAACCAATACCCAATTTGGAAACAACATCTTCCTGGCAAAAGATGGGCTTTGTCTTGAAACCTTAATTTAACCATTCTCAATATGAGATAGACATTACGGTAAAAGAAAAATGGGTCTGAATTAAAACATGATTTCTGTGGAGACAGGAGGTTTATTGACTTCAAGGCAGACACAGATAAGTATCATTTTGCTGCTTCTGATGTCACACATAATTTGTGTTTTGGGTTATTTTCCCTGTCAAATAATTACTGAGATGTTTTACAGAGCCCTCCAGTGCACAGATTCACATGTTTCACAAGTCCTGTCTTCAGGCTAGTCACCAACAAAATAAACAAGGATGTCAGGACAAGTTTGGTCTCTTGAATCCACTTTTCCCTATGGATTCGATTCAGGTGCTAGTTTTCCTTCTCAAGGGCTTCATGTAGTAAAAACCTGATACTTAATCTAAACCTTGAAATGTTTCCCCCAAAGGCCTTTTGACTGCAAAATGCTTTAGAATTGCTTGTGTCCTTTGAGGATAGCCAGAACTGGCAATAAAACAAAGCCATTTTTTCAAAGGAATATCCACTCCAAAGAAATCCCTCTCTCTACTGTCAAAAACTTAAACAAGGATTGGTTCATAACCACTTATAGAGTAAAAAAAAAAAAAAAGGAAAAACAAAGACTAATTCAGTAGTTGTTAGCAGACACTAACTACAAACTAATAAGTAAGTATATAGTGATAATACAGTCTTGCTCAAGCACTCTCTGAAGCAGATGACTATGGTGGAGTGAATAAAACAGCCATGAGTCAGTTTCTCATCCAAATTACCTAAATTTCCATATTTCAGTAGGCACTTGACTTACTACTTCTCATACAAGACGCTTATGGCTGCTGCTTAGCTGTGCTCATCTAGATTAGCGACCTGGCTACACAGGCAACCAAAGGCCTGTCTTCTCAAATACTGAACAATTATTTGCATTTCAGTGCAAGGTTTGGCTTTTGGCCCCTTTTCAGCTTTTGGCTTTTTTGGTGGGTGGGCACAAGTGTCATATCCAAGGAATGAAAATTTTGTTCTGTGCATTCCAACTTAGATAAGAACAGAGTAAGAATTCAGCTGATACTGCCTTTGACTGCAAGTGATGATATGAAAAACTGTGAGTGCAGCAGTACTAAACCTAAGTTCTCTTCACAAGATCAGGCCTATTACTTTAGTGTATAGGAAGAACTAGATGCATGGGGACATTTCTCCATCTGTAAAACTGGCTGCCAAAACTGCTCTGTCAGGACAAATCTAGAGCCATACATGCTTGTTTGTTTTGTTTCCTAAAAACTAAGTTTAATCTTTCTCTCCTTGGAGAAATAAGTGAAATCAAAAATTCATTACTGCAATACACTGAAAATATTAAAATAATTGTACATTAGAGGTTAAAGCAGTATATTGTTTAAAAGCTGCTGCATACTTTTTGAAAGAAAATGCTTATTCATGTCAATAATTTTAATGATTTCTTCAACAAACCTGTAGTTTATTGCCAGCCTCACATATTCTGCTCTGTTATCCAGTGTAATATGGGTGTACTTGGAACTCAGCTGAATATCTTGACCACTTGCATTAGGCACAGTGAACGGGAGGCTCATAGCTTCAAACTCTTCTGAAGTAGCTTCATTGTCTCGAATGTACATAAGCCCAGGAATAAAATCCTTATCAACCTTTTGAAAGTAACAAACCCAAGTTAAAGTCAGTTTATTAGCACTATACAACAGCATCTCTTGTATACCAAATGCAGTGCATCATGTGTTATCTGCCAAAAGCTTTGATCAATGTCTGACCACAATTATTTGAACTTAATTTCAAAGCCATAAAATGGCTTAGTATTTTACATAAAATTTCATTATGTTGAATGTTGGAAAGTGCATGATGTTCTAGATTTCAACCTTTTTGGAGAGCATTTCCCAAGAAACTGTATTTTATGAGAAAATGGATTTAAAGCTTAAAAAAATAATTATCTCTACCAATGCTGGGTTTGGTACAAAAGGAATCCCCTTAGTGACAAGTGAATGACTCTGCTTTTACAGTAAGTACATTTCTACATGACGGGATTTGAGAAGGAGCTCTTCTTTGTACTAAAGACCTAAGTCTTATCCCACATTTACTGAGCTCATTAAACAGACATTGCAAGCTTGTGATATTCAGTATGTGAGCACAAACTAGTATAGTTTGCACTCATTTTTTTTTACTTCAAAACAGTGCAGGCATGTGCACTCAAATCAGTTATCGCATCTTGGCACAACACAGTAACAGCTACAGAAAGGTCTACTGGGAAGCAGGAATTCAACCACAAGGATTTGTTTAGTCACACCCATGAGATTTAAGAATGCTCTAGAATTCAAATAGATTAACTACTTTTGAACAACTCACATTTACAGTTTTAACAGTCAGTACAAATCATCCTTGTATACTGGCTCAAAATGTAAAAGGCCAGTCAAAATACAAGCATATGGGAACCACGGAAACCAATCACTCGAGAAAAACTTATGCTAGAGTCTGCTTGTCTGCTGTAAGCTATATCCTACTCAGGAACTTCATCACACTTACCTCACTGAGATCAGCAATTGTTAGATTCATTCCTGCAAGCTGTTTCCACACCGGCTCAGCCAGGTTGAGGCTCAGAGGGCTGCCCGTCCGGATGGCAATGCCCAAAAGTACACCTGTAAGTTTAAATATTTTTTTTTAATTCCCAATATTATGATCGCGTAATGCCAGTAGAATAGCACAAAGTAGGTAAGAAATTACCAAGAAAACGAAACATGTTCATATGCAGGAGTGACTTGGCAGCAGGATTTAATAGGAAACAATCTCTGTTTGCTCCAGATTCATCTCTTCCATTTGGTGTCACAATTAACAGAGGGGTCAGCCCATTCTGAAGCTCTTCGCACATTTCTGCGATTGATTCACTATAACCTCCCCCACAATCATCCACAGATTCACCTGGAAGAAAAAAGGCTCAAAATTAAATGTTCTTTCAAAAATAACTGAAGTATTGAAACAAATTGTATTTCATTCCACAGGGATAACTGAGTAAGCAAAAGTTTACTAAAAGCTGCACTGCCTTATCTGCTCATATGAAAACCCTCAAAGTTTTGGATGTTTCCAGTTCATTGTAAAATGCATTTTTTAGAAGACTGTATGACATATCACAGTGACAAAAATACTATTTTGACAGAGTGTAACTATTTTTTTTATTGCTATCCACTATCAAGATAAAATAAAACACAGATAGAACAGGAAGTGTAGCTTTGACTTTCATGAGTAGCATTTTTAAGTAGATATATTTTATTGAGCCCATATTCAGTGCATAGAATGGCTCTTCAATCTGAAGTATTTTTCACTAAAAAGCTCAAAGTGATATGGTGATTTGAAAAAAAACAACCTTACCAGTAAGACTAGCTACGATTAATTACCAATTCAGACAGCTGAAAAACTGGTTTAGGTTTTGCAGGGTGTTTGTAGCAAGCAGAATAGCTGCCCCTGGAATTTGAGCAGAATCACAGACACATTTCCATTAATTTTGAGGGGTTTTATAGAGTAATTTTAAAAGGTTTTTTACATTTTAAGCATTTTGCCTACACACATACATTGTCTTCTGTATCCCTTCCTTCAGGTTCTCCAAGAAAGTAAATCTCAAGAAAACCGTAAAGTTAACTGCAAAGTAGAGGGATGAGGTGTGAAGAATTCTCTTACCAACAAACTTGACTTTCCAAACACGATGAGGAAGCAGAAGGCTATCAGGGCTAAAGGAACTCATTTTAGCACACATCTGTCCAAACACTGACTTTGTACCATCAGGTCCAGCCAGTCCTCCTTTACTCCTGGAACGCTTTACCTATTGAATAAGCACATTATAAAAGTCACAGGTAAGAACATATTTCAGTGGCATTACTGTGCAGACAGATAAGGAATTCTTGGTACCCTCAACCACCAACACCTTACTTATCTTTCATTTCAAACAGTTCTTTGTTCATCTGTCACTACTCAGCACTACATCTGTTTATCTTCAAAGCAAATGAAAGGACAGAGGGATGTCAGCGATAAAGCCTGACGATAAAGACTTCTTTCCTTATTTTTGAAGCAGCAGCCAATGCATCGGTATGCGTTCAGTTTTTCTGACTGTAATCCATTTAGTTATTTCATCCTGTCTCTACTCACACATTCAATTGACAAATCTGGGTAAGTTTTTCACATGAGACACTTATTGTGAGCAGCACTATTGCAATAAAGGGGGAGAGTCACTCAAGTCAATCTGTAAGCTGGTTAAAGCATTTTCAAGTGATGAAGAACAAAATTTAAGTTCTTTCTCTGAATCACAGAACTTTGCCTAAAGCAGCTTGAAATTACCCATTAAAATACTGGCCATTCTATGAGACTCTCTTCAACTCACAAAAGTTGAGAGAAATGTAATACATAAAGCCATGCACTTGGACACTAATAAAGAAAGTTTACAAAAAGATGACAGCTTCTTAGTAGGAATCAGCCGAGAAATATATACAGTTCATGGACAAGACATATCTATGACGAAAACAATCACAATTCAAGGATATATCACGAAATCAATCTCCAGAA
The DNA here is from genome assembly GCF_022539395.1 of Myiozetetes cayanensis. Lineage (NCBI taxonomy): Eukaryota > Metazoa > Chordata > Aves > Passeriformes > Tyrannidae > Myiozetetes > Myiozetetes cayanensis. The sequence continues at coordinate 84,060,887 of NW_026087742.1, read as the reverse complement.
GAGGTAGTGAAGTATCAGTGTAATAATTATAAGAGCACAGACATAGTCTCACCTGTACCTCAAGTTTCAGTTATCTATGTTCAAACTGAAACGCTACAGAAAAAATAGAGTATAAAAAGGCAAAGAGTAAAGAAAAAACTATTCTACACAAACAAACAAAAAAATCTTAGCCTGATCAATGTAGGAAAATGAAGGCTGTCATGAAGTAAGTGTTCTTTTAAAGTACACTTTATCAGGGAGAAGACAAAACCAGGAAGGAAGGATGTTATTTAAACTGAAATACAGCCCTCAAAAAAGAACAAATCATTCATTCGTATGCTGTGCCTACTTTAAGATCAGATCATTTTTACTCATTATGTTATTGAGATTTCTATAATCCACATTTAATAAGGAATCCTAGTCTTAAAGTGGCATTTCATATATCCATACGCGTCACTTTCCTCCCTTGACAGTAGAGAACATCAAACCAGGAGATTCTTTGCAGAGTTACATTAATGAAAGCAGACATTCTCCTTAATAACTGAAATTTGTTTCCTTTCAAAAAGGGTGAAATTCCTTTCAGTTCCTGGGGAAAGATACATTTTAACAGCATTCTGAAAGCGTCTGCCTATAGGTCATAACACACTGTCCATTTGACACCACGTGAGCTATACCAGTACTTAAACACTGGGTAAATCTGATCTGCTAGTAAGAGGGTCAGTAAGTAAACCTGAGCACAGGAGCCCTGTCTAGACTAGTTCACTTTCTGGACTACTTCTATTACACCTGTCCAGAACAAGGCCCAGATGCTGTTTTGGAACATTTCCCTTCATGCCTATTCCCAGAAATTACTATGGATAAAACTGCAGCAAATTTGGTTTTTATGCCCTATACAGTCCTCCAACAGCATCCCAAACTGTCTCTGTGCGTTCAAGCTACACTCCTTTATGTTACACCTCAAAGCATAAAATATCTACACTCAATTTTATGCTGCAGAAACACCAGGCTGGTACTTGGCTGAATTACAGTACAGGTCATGACTTTTTATTTCACTCACTCTGAGCAGGAAAACTACATAAAACTACAATGTCCCCACCTTTACAAGGCTCCCAACAGAAAAAAAAAACAGAGGCAAGCTGTACATAAGGGGAATGTGATCTACTCTAAAGGAACCTGGTCCATATAACACTTGATATCAGGACAAGGGAGTGGTGTTTTGTTTGGTTTTACACTGCAAGTTAGACAGCTGTTACGTTCAATTCTGATACTTCCAAAGAAACCACTAAACAGCAAGGGATGCTAAGGAACTATTTTAAAAAAACAAGTTAATATCTGGAAAAGAACTTAAAAATAAGATGAGCATTTTTAAACTGACAATTAGGATTTTTTGCAGCTATGCAAAGCAGCTTTGAATCTTCAATTAAATATTATAAAGGATCAAATAAGAATCCACATTCTCATTCTCAGCAAAAGATTACTCAAGAAATAGTGAGCCATCCTTGGTACATTGTAATCTGGCCAGATTATAAACATGGCCCTTTTTAGCCTTCACTTGGCTAAATCTAGGAAAGACTTGTGTTAAAGCAGTATTTCATTTCCCACAGAAAAAGGGAAGCTACCAACTTATTTCTAGAATTCAAGACAGATTTAAGTAACAAACATGTAAAAATACATGAGAAAGCCTATCTCAATTAATGAACTCAAGAGTTCATCAAGGAGGACACTAGCAAAAGAGCCCAAAACCTACTCACTAGTTTCCTGCCTAAAATGATTGCACTCACTACTTTATTGAACTTTCTAAATACACACACAAAAAGTAATCAGAAAATCTCTGGTACTATAAACTAAAATACCACATTTTTATCACAGAACATTACCACAAAAAAATTCAAAGTGCACATAGAAAATGGTAAAGAAGCAGAAACAGCCACATCAGGATGTATTTCTGTTCACTGAAAGAAAACTCACCAGTCAAAATTTTCACAAAACCTTACAAATAGATGTTCTTACTTTTTTCAATACACACACACACAAAAAAAAAAAAAAAAGGAAAGCAGCAGAATTAAATGCATGAGGACTCTGAAGATCAGGCTTCAATCCATTTAAATGAAAACAATGTTTTACTATTCTATGTTACAGAAATATCTATGGAAAAAAGACACATCTGGCCTAAGGCACAACATTACATTTTCTAACGTCAATGATAAGGAAAAAAGCCCTTTTGTATCAAAGAGTTCTGCAATCAATATGACCACATGTGATGACCAGCAACGGACAAGAGTTTATCAGACTGATATTTAATTACATTCAAAGGCTTTTTTTCCTTTCCTTTTTTTTTTTTTCCCCTTCCTGTTCTCAGTTATGAAAGCAACAGCTGAGTAATTCAGCTGATCATCTGGATAGGTAAGAAAAGCATCAGAATCTCTGCCCTCTTAAACAATACAGAGAGTTTTGAAAAAGCAGTCCTTTGTCAAGCAGGACATACTTTGCTCATTAGAGTCTAAATCATTCTAAATCATTCACATTTCACAAAGTGCCCCCTTCTCACCGAACAACTACAATGTGGATGAAAACATACTGGAAATAAGCAGCCCTTACATTCAATTATTCATTGTTTGATTCACTGATAAAAATTAAACTCTTCAGTGCTCAGATACCAAACAGCTGAAACAAAGGGGTTTGATCAACACAGCACTGCAGGCCAAACACACAGACAGTACATGGAAACTTCGGCATCAGGTACCTGTATCCTGTTGAGCTCTACAACTGGCCCATGCTGACGATCTCTCACCATAGTTGCTTGCACAACTTTTCTGAAAGCTGCTTCCTAAAAAAAAAGGAAAGTACACAAAGTTAAGACAGTGGCAAAACTGCAATCAAATAAAAATGCTGAACATATTTCACAGATAAACACATGCTTAGTCCAACTCAGGAAAAAAAAATACTCAAAAGAATAGAGAAACTGATCCTGCAATGCTATCCTTCAGCAATTTCTTTCTGAGTACACAACAAAACATTCGAAAAGGCATAACACATCTGAGTCTTCTTTAGAAGAAATGAAACAAGCATCAAATACTTTTGACATATTAAAAACAAACAAAAGCAACAGAAAATAAAGCTGTGTAGTCAAGGATCATGTTATTTGTGCTAATACAATTCACATCTGAAACAGTGGGGATACTAAGAAAGTAAAGAAAAAAGTCCCTCCTTTATAACTCAAAACCGTGGCTTGAAAGGTTGCACGGTCCCCAGATTCCTTATTATTAAGCAACCAACATACTGATGAGTACAGGTATAAATTAGTTTATATCAGATTTATATATGTATATGGAGAATAATTAATGTCACAGAATGACAACCAAAAAACTTTTTATGCAAATTCAAATACCTTAGGTTCTCTCACTCAACATTTGAATCTGATTTTACAGCCAGTTTCAAGCAAGATTAAGATTTTAAAGTCATTAGAATCTCTGACAGTAAGCCTGACTTAGATTTCTAGATACGAATATGGCACTGCAAATTCTGCTGCCTCTGTTGAACATTTCTGACATAAAATATACCTGATATCACATTTTGTCTCATACGTGGAACCTTTCTGTAACTATTCTGCAGACTGAAAGTAAATGAGTTGAATGTGCCTCCTGCACTCCCATTCTTATATGTAACATCATATATGCAAGGACTGCTAATTAATAGCACTAACATGTCATGAACAGAACAGCTAGGATTTGTGTTTCCTTTTTCTCCAGTGAAGGTTTTGATGAAAAATGTGTTGCCTTCCCTTGGTCTGTGAAATATGGATACAGTTTAATTGTTCTACTACAAAATTTTACTGGAGTCTAGAAAAAGAGACCTTGAGGCAATACATGCACTAAGGAGTCTAGTTACAGGCCGTGTGTCTTGTTTAAGGACATAGAACAGCACTGCAGGGGGAAACTTAACTGCTTCTCTTTGAAAAGATATCTCCCAGCAGATTTTGTCTGTTTGTATAATGTTTTCTTTTTCAGTTAGACAAATTACTATGACAGTGAGAAAATTCAGATCCAAAACTGATGATTATACTGAAGGCAAGTCATGTTTTCACAGGCTTACCATATCTGAAGTTTTGAGTAAGTGCTGCAGCTTCAAAGCATTATAATTATCTACATTTTCTTATGACTGACTTTACTTACAACTATAAAAATTCACATTCTTTACCAATTTGGGATTGAACTCTTAGGTATTCTATTTTCACTTGTAGTTCAGTCTAATAAAACAAGTCTGTACCTGCACAGGCTTTGGATCAACTAGTATATCACCTGACCTTGACAGAGGAATGTAAACAGGTATGAACTGGTCACTGTCTACTGTCTCACATTTTTTTCCAGGAAACCATCTACTGAATTCTCTAGAAGAATTGAGCTATACTACAAACTGAAGATTTACAGTGTAAAGTTATTTTCAAGCTCAAAATAGAAAAGCACTATGCTGAAGAACTGAGAAAACCACAGTATAAAGAACACAAAGAGAGAAGTTTGCATCATCAGAATGCAAATATTTGACATACAACTTATAGAACAAATTGAGATAAATCTTCTTTCTTTAGAAACAGTTCAAACAGTACATTACACTCACAGTTACAAATCTCTCCCTAAAAAACATTCTGATAAAATACCTTTCCCTGTGATATCAGAATTCCCCGTAATGTGTCAAACCCAACCGAGGGTCCTTGGCCAGTTTCATCAAGTCTTCCTTCAAGATCGAACATTGGAATGCAAGGACAGAAGAGTTCTGAAATGTGGTGCAAAAGCAGAAGCCTATTTCTTAATGAAATGATGGGAATTTCCTGCAGATGATTGTACTCCATAGGAACCTATGATAAAGCAATGATATCCCAATGTAATTTAGAATTATTATATAATTAATTTTATTAAATTTAACAACAATCTTTACATTTGTAGATAAATTTGTAACAGAAATTCGGATATCTGCTTATTTATACTGTCAACATTTAATACAATACAATAAACAATACATTTTTTTCTAAAAGATACCAATAGTATCCATCTAAACTGAAACAAGTATTAAACATATGATGGCTGGAATATAAGTGTTAATCCATATTTTACAATTTACCCAAGAACAAACACATTTTACATCCTGTCATCACCACACACAGGCATTATAGTTGAAATACAAAATATTCAAAAAACAATCCTCTCAACATAAAGCAAGCAACAAAGAACTCCACTGAAAGGTATAACATTTTCATAGCTGCAATACAGAATTAAAATTCCTGCCAATGTACAAACTCAGTCACTGTTGTGCATTTGGATTAAAAACTGAATGAAGAGGTTTTTCAGCTCAGAAAAGCAGAATCTTTTGAAAATACACAAGTAAAACAAAGTAACTGGCTCAAACTTAAAGCCAAATCAAAGCACACTAAGCTTATGCAGGGATTTAAAAGGAAATACATCAACTGAAAGAGCATATAAGCATACTAAGTACATTTAAATCTGAATTCAATAAGCTGAAAATATTACCTGTGTAGGGAGCTTGCCAGCATTAGCAGGTTTGCTGGTTGACCAAGCTAAAGTATGTGCTGAGCCACAGGCTACTCTGTTGATCTTTTTACCCTGAAGTGCTGCAACCAAGCGTGGTCTCTGGATGGCATTAGTTGTTCCATCTCCAAGCTGCCCTTCATCATTATCTCCCCATGTATACACTTCCCCTAAATCAATAAATATAATTGATCATTCTGAAGCTAATATACAAGCTTTTTACCCTTTTTTTTTTAAGTTAATATTTATAAAACATTTAACTGAATGAGGTCTTGGGCTTTAATCAACACGTCTAGGACTGATGGCCATCCTGAAATCCACTATCTAGTGCAGATAAATCTTCATGACATAGCTAGGTTCACAGTCTATGTAGAGCAGCTAGCATAAGATGCATTTCTTTCCTAGTGGTTTGTATAACTAAAGAGTTCTGTTCAAAATAGGAGAAAATGGTGGAGCAGAAGAAGAACACAACATCAGAAACATAATTTCACAGAAAAAAACAAAGCCAATATTAAAAAAAAAAGAATTTAAAAAGGTTTAACATTTATATGAGACAAAAGATCCTATAGTAAGTTATATTAACAGAAAGGACATTAAAATAGGTGCTCACTGCTGCAAGATAATTGGAAAATACTTTTAAAGTAACAACCTTGATCCTGAGCATTCATTTTCTGCAGCTATATTCACTATTCACATTCATTTTCTGCAGCTATATTTCACTAGCACCCATAAAGCACTCAGTTATTGTGCAGATTTGTTAATTAAATGGGGGAGTGAGTCTGCTACAAAGGATATTCAGTATCTCAGCCTGCTTTGTAAGAAGCAATAGTTTGTGCAATGCTTCATTTAGCAAGTTAAACACTTCAGCAGGCTCACAAGACTCTGCAAAAAAAAAAAAAAAAGCCAAATGCATTCAATGCTACTGTTTCATCATTCTGTAATTACTTATGGAGTTCTATATTTTTCTTTGACCATCAATGTTTATGCAACTTGAATTCTTTAATTTTCATCAATTTAGTTTTATGTGATCACTTTAAATCAACATCATGCTTGCTGCTTAAGAAACATGAAACATCTCCAAACATAAGATGTATCCATGCCCACAAAGAACCAATGGTTTTTGCAAGGACAACCTATCAACAGCTGACTAAAAGATTTAAAGTTTCATTTTATTCAAATTCAGTTCTAAGAACTAAATAAGTTATTTAATTATTATACCATCTTCAGTGCAGCACACACAGTGCAAAGACCCTGTAGCAATCGCAATGACTTTCTTTCCTTGCAGTCCCTGCACTTGTCGTGGTCTTCTAACATGGTCATCAGATCCATGGCCTAAGCGATGATAATCTCCTTTGCCCCTGCAGAGAAGAGTAAAAAATTTCAAAATTGTGTTTTAATTGTAGAAAAAAATGTAACAACAGACCACATCTGATATTTGATCTGCAGATGTACTTATAAAGTCCAATATCAAAATATTCTCCAAATATTCAACTTAATCATCCCTATTTTGTGTGGATGTGATTCTGCTGACACAGTACAAATTCTTGTGCTTTTCCTACTTATTCTGTGTAGGTCCTTTTACCAATTTTGCAGGGGGTGGTTTATTTTTTTCTTCTCAAAGGGTCAAGTATTAGAACCATTTATCTGCAAAAACAGTACGTTTACTGATCTCAGAGACTTGAACTTTGTACAGTTTAAGGATATCTAATGCCATGCAAACAAGACGGCAGAGGAAAGCTGGGAAGGTATTCTGCTTAGTCTTTTTAAACATTTTAGTCCAGTAGTTTAAATGACAAAATTCGGAGTGGTGTAGGAAGATTAAAACAATGAACTTTAAAATCAAATTCTCGCACTGCAGCCACTACAAGCTAGACACAATTTTGGTAACACCTGAGAATGTTACTTATGCTATCATCTTCCACCCTGCATGATACTTCATGCTTATAATTCTACTGTCTCCAAAACAAAATACTTGGATTTTTCATTCACAGCACTACAAAATGTTCCCCAAAGAACATTAGTGGATTACTAATCAAGACAGAGGAACTCAGAAAATTTTTGATGGGGTAGATCAAAACAGTGAAGGCAGTGTATTACTAAAATCTGTTACAGACAAGGTTACATCTAATACTGCCAAAATAACTAATAGAGAATACTTACCATGTATATACTGCTCCAGATTTGGTAAGGGCCACAGAAAATTGTGATCCACATTCTACTTTAACCACTCCAAGGCCTGTGAGGGAATCAATCTAGAAAAATAATATCAAATCAAATTAGAATTAATTAAAGAAGCTATACTTCCAAAGACTGCACAGTCTTAAGTAAAATATAATGTTCAAATGTATATCTATATGTATATTTACAAATTAAAATGTTTATGTAGATAATTTAGAAGAATTCTACTCCCTTTATGTTTCTACTGTTCACCACTTAAACACCAAAAAGAAGCTCAAATTTCACAAACTGTTGAAAATCCATCTCTAGTATGTTTTGCCAATAGTTAGCTGGCAATTGCCCCAAGTAGAAATGATAAGGCTTTGTCTGCAAACACTCAACATTAATCATCCCCAGCTGGTATGACAAGGATGTGATTCTGCTGACATAATAAAAAATTTATACCTCCAGCCGACTCTTCCTACTTATTATTATTATCCTTATGCTACTTTACCATCAATCCTATGGGACTGATGAAAGATAAACAAACTATTTTCACATTACGTTACATCATGCTGGAAACATTTGGACACTTAATGGGGATCCTTGTATCCAAGTAATAAAGTGTGATTCTGGATTTAGAATCTAAAAATCCATTGTGCACAGGCATACACAGTGACACACACATTTCTCACACACAAGCAACATTCATCTTCATAGTAAGTACTGGAATTCAAAATTGATTGCTACATGGATTTAATTTGTAATGTGAAGAAATTCCAAGTCAACCGTGCATTCACAGGAAGGGTTTAATATAAAGTTTAATGTAAGTTTAATATAAGTAAGATTATTTCTCAAATAATTGATACCCCTTTCTGGAATGAACTTATGACATCAGGAGTATTATGGAAATTTCATAACACAAACAAACATGAAGATTTCTTGGCAAGATGTAATGTTTTGACAGGAACCAAAATTAAAATGAGAAATATTGCTCAAACCAGCAATGTTCTCCAAAGAAAAACCTTCATTTGCAACTTCATCAGTCAGCACAAAACTTAAAGACTTGTTATTGTAGCCTATAAAGTTCATTTGTAACATTCAGGCAGCAGAATCCTGATGTGCCAGGATGGGTCAAAGTTTGCACATATTGGCAAATCTGTCCTCAGTGTTCTCCACCAATATCCTGGTTTCTAAAGCAATGAAATAATTACACTGAAATACCTTCATTGGTACTTTACAGCCATCACTTCCTCCTCTCCCAAGTTTTCCATAGTCTCCATCACCCCAGGACCAGACTGTGTCATCATCAGTCAGGCACAATGTCTGTGCATCTCCACTGCCACAGGCTATATCGATCACACGGTAACCCTGGAGAGCTTCCACCTGTAACAAAATCACCCATTTTTGTTCACAATAAAAGACTCAGGCATTTAGTTTCAGGAAAGATGACAAACCCACTTTGCAGAAGTGCTTCAGTGGAACTACAAGTCTGAAAGAGCACAGGCGTAATAAGCAAGTAAAGGCAACTCAAAGGGCTTTGCTCTTTTCAAACCAGTAAAATGAAAACTAACTATGCATTTTAAATACAGGATTTATTTATTTTAATTGGTGAGCTAGTTAAAATTTTTTGACCTAAAATGTCAGGAAAAACAATTAATACAAAATACCTAATGTTATCAAAAACTGTATTCTGTTCAAATAATTTCAGGCTCTCTGGGCAAATACAGTAAGGGGAAAAAAAACCCACAACTTATTTTCAAATAGTCTTTTACTAGTTTTCAATTTTCGAGCACTTGCATCATAACCTGATTGTAATTAACGCCTTTTGAAAGGGTGCCATCTAGTGACAAAGTATGGGATTTGGAATCACAAAGTAAAAGCTCAGTGACCCACATGCACATCACATCCTTCCCATCCTCACAACTACTTGAAATAGATTATAGGTGGCACAACCCATCACCCAAAGCAGAATGGAACTTCACATACTTCAACTCATCTACAGGTTATCTATTTTCGTACTACCAAAGAACATGGAGGGAGGAAAAGGAAAGCTGGGCAAACCTTGCTTTTTTGGGGCCAGGGGAACAAGAATATCTGAAGAGAGGTGATAAGGTCCCAAAGAGGACTAAGAACTTATCTCACAAATTGAAACACTGGAAAAAGTTAATGCTTGTATGAACAGAAATACATACACAGAGCTATGAGTAAAAATAACAAACTAACATTCAGTTTGAGCCAAAAAGACACAATCTTAGCCTTTGCTGTATTTTCAGCAAGAGAATGAAGGTAGCAAAATGAACTCTCATTTCAAAGGCAGGGTAATTTTCTTAATACCACTATTTTTGGCTAAAAGCTTTAGTCCACATGAGTACAAGTCCAAATTTATCAGTATACTCATTCTTCTTACATTCCACAGTGTCCAAGTTCTTAGATTTACTACTTAATCTTCATCAAAAACTGCTCAACTTTTCTTTAGCAAATAGCAATTAAATACTTCATAATTACTTTGCTAAATTCTTATTAACTTAGTGTATACTTCAGTAACATATCATTATTCAATCATGAGAATCAAGAGTATCATTATTATGTCAGGAGAAAAAAGCAATTTATAAGTGACTGAGTGGCTATCACTGCAAACACTGTTGTATTTTCCAGGAAGTAAATAATGAGGAGAACCAGAAGACAAGGAACTCACTTGTTACTTTGAGTGCAAACTACTCCTGGGAAAAGGGTGAAATTTACTTACTGAGGGGTGGAGTGTTTGATTTGGGGTTTTCTTTAAACCTCTCTCAAAGAAACTCCCTGTAAGCTGTTTAGTGACCACTAAAAGCTGCAAAGTTTGCAAAGTTTGGAGCTCCTCTTTCATTTTATCCTTCCAGGTGTGGCAATTTGTTCATTTCTTATAAACACACGTCACTGTTTTGCCTTTTCATTCTTTATATGCAGAAATGCAAAAAGTTACAGATCAGCAGGTATTTATGACTGAGGAACAGGACTAAGACCGTGTAATACTCCAAAGGTTTCTTACCAATTTAGGTTTTAGCTGGTCCTCACTATCTCCGTGCCCAAGGCGTCCATATCTTCCCTTTCCCCACGTAAAAAGGTCTCCTGCAGCTGTGATACAAGCGCTGTGTGCTCCCCCAGCAGCAATATCGACCACTTCTATACCTCTCAGAGACTCAATTACACGAGGACGATCACAAGGGCTGAAATGAAAACACTTGTCTCCCAAAATTTTTGAAACAGACTGTTTCTACCATAAAACACACTAGTATAAAATATATAACATTGCCCCCATGGACTTGAGCATTCCTTTTACTTTTTGGATCAGAATCACATTTCTAACACAACAAAATTTTTCACTTTATGTAGGCAACATTGGATGTGGAAATCAGGACAATGGCAGTTTTGCCCCCAAAAGGTTCCACATACCTACAAGACAGATCTCAAAGAAAAGCTACTGAACTTCAGCATCCACAGATACGTTAGATCATGATCTAAATCCAAAAATCAGAGTAACTGCTTATCTGAAAAATATTTTGTGTTTCTCCGATTTTAAAATATATGTTTCCACATCACTACTTAACACTGACTTCTGCATGTAGGCAGTACTCATACAGCACTTTTAATACATAGCAACTATAATAAGTATCCATTAATAGTTTCTTTTAAAATAACATATCAGAGTGCTACTTACCTTCGGTTTCCATGACCCAGTTTACCATCTTCTGCTTCACCCCAAGAATAAACTTCTCCCTCAAAAGACAATGCCAGACAATGCTTTCCTCCTGAGTTCACTGCAACCTTCTTTATGAACACATGTTGAATGGATTCCAGTAAAGTTGGAGTAGAAACTGATTCTGTTCCTCCAATTCCAAGCCTACCACCTGCTCCATATCCAGTGGCATACAGCTTTAGAGTAAAGAATAAAATTTAATTTAATTTTGTTTGCCTCATGTAGAAGATTCACTCGAGATGTAGAAATGAATTCTTCAAGTAGGTATGCCAGAATACAGTTAAAGGAAAAAACAGTTTCTTACAGGCCTCTTATTTTCTGTCTTTTGGAATATAAGAAATATTTTGAAATATTTCACAAAAGCTTTCAGAAAACATAGCTACAATCATGTCAAGAAGTCTCACTGACTTAACAGATTTCCTCTGGAATCCTAAACCTTGTTTTGTAAAACTATCAAGAAACCATAGCTTTGCATGATACCATAACAAAATCATCTATCATTATCACCTGTAGTTCTCTTACAGCACTATTCTAATGTTCTTCCTTCTGTAGGATATATACACCTAAAAACAATTGTTACTTTCCCTTCCATCCCATAAATAGTTTTAAGTAGTGCTTTTCACTCTTTTTGTCTCTCTGAAAATAATTTCTTTCAACAGAATGTCAAGAAATGTATTTAATCTGCCCTCTACCCTTCTGTGAATAAGTAACAAGGATCATACTGACCCTAAGGAATCATTACAGTACCTCACTAGATGAATGTAACTGCTACACAAAGCTCTAGTTAAAATTCTCCATCATGTCCTAAACAGAGAGCTGCCATTTGTATAAAAATAAAGACTTCAAAATCATTAACTTATTTTTTTCTCCTATACCTTATACTAAACTTCTGCACTGTGATTCCTTTTTGCTCACGATTTACGTATCTGCAAACTAGATCCTGCAATATCTAATTTACATTTAGCCAACTGTGAATCATCTGAGATTATACCTCTCCCCTCTCAGAGAAATATAATCATCACTACATTTTACTGTCTGTCCTGTTTCTCTGTCCTAACTCTGTGAGCATGTTGCTTGTGCCCAGATTTGTTTTCCAAAATCTGATCACATTTTTGAACTGAGAACTAAAATATGTGTCTTGTTTCACACATTTAATGCTGTAGTACACTGCATTCCTAGAATGCACAGGTGGAGTTGGTACAGTTCAGATTCTTTAAAATAATAAAATTAAACTACTACTACCAATAATAATAATAAACCTGTGCTATGCACTTTATTTGTCATGTAGTCAAACCCATTCTGACTGAGGATGAAACATTTCAAGGGAGTCAAACAAACAACCATATTTGTTGCATCCTTACTTTCCCATCAGCGGTCACTGCAAACAGAGTCTGTTCACCACCAATTAACTGCACTGGTCTAAGGGTAGCAAGAGCTTCACAGGGAGTTGGGACTTTGACTTTTGCCCCTTCAATTCCACCAAGCTGTCCTCTGTGATTATGACCCCAACCGTAAATTGTTCCACTGCCTCCAGCTGAAAGTGTCCAATCATCAGGTCGCCTGCAGAAAATGCAAAACAAATAAAATCTTAAAAGAGTTTTTAAAATGTCACAGAAAATGCAGTTTATCATTGTACAATAAAAAAGAATCACAAGACTAAACCAGTGACAGTTGAAAGAAATAACCTATTCATCCACTGGACAAGCTGCTCATCCTGTTCTCTCTTGAAGACATCATGGCACTCGTGAAGAACATCCATATTTTCATTATCTGCCATTAATTCTCGGATCTTCTTTGCCACCTGTAAAATATTTTGTATTAAACAACTTTATTCAAATTATCAGTTACTCCTCTCACAGCTGGCATAAAATACTTCAATCTCAGTGTATCTTTTTACATGAAACAATTCCATATGTTCCATTAACCATTTAAAGTATTCCTACAGTACCTCATCAAGGAAAAGGCGAGGTAATGGTGTCCTCTTATCGAGAGCCACAGCAACCCTGGATGCCATACAGTATCTCCTGAACCAGGCCCATTTGTGTGTCTCTGCACAGCAAGGGAGAGTGTCCAACTCCAGATCACAAGCCAGAGCCACAAGCACCTGCAGACAATAAAAAACATTTTAGGGATGGATCAAAAATGTGCAATAAAAATTAATATGCATTTGATACAGTTGAACAGTGCATAGACCAGTAGGGCCTGAACATGGTCTCAAAGACATGTAAAGTACAAGGGACACTAAGAGTCATCTTCATTACCCTCACTGATGGGGCAACATCAAGTGTATCCACACTATGTCACATGGCACCTAACTTCCTCTTCAAATCCAGAAGTTTTCATAACCTCCCAGTGAAAAACACTCCTAGATTAATTAACTTTTCTACATCAAATACCATGTGTCGAACATTTTACCTTCCATTTCTAAACTAAGTCCCCTTCCTACAATTAAATGAATTTTCAATTGATTTTTGATTTGATTCCATTTCAAATCAATGTTACTGATGAATATTGTCAACAATGGATTACTTCTTCCTTGTATAAACTTTTGAGAATTTCTTTTTGTTAAGATAGGTAAACTGTCTTTAATTTTACTTTTTCTACATGGGAGGTTTCTTTAGCCTTTTTTCTTCTTGTTCTTCTCTATACTTCCTACTAGTTTATTTCTACTTTGAAGTACAGGGTCCAAAACAGAATAGCCTTCCACTTAACACATTCCTATTTGTTCCAATTAGATGTAAATAAATAAAGCCTTTAGAGTATTTAACTAACTAACTAAATGGAAATACACAACACTCCTTTTAGGACATGTCAGAAATCACTTACTGAAAAGTGTAGCCTACTGTACTTCCAAGATATTTTTTTGACCTACCTACCTACCTCTGCCTAGCTAGGTACTCCTTATCCTTTATTTTTTTTTATTTCATTCTCCTTTTAGAAGTAGTATTCTGGTTTTGTCAGAAAACACTCCTGTTATTGGACTAGGTGCGCTTACCATGTCTTATAAAAAAAATCCCAGAACTGTTCTAATGAATTCTTTACTGATTGTATTTCATTACCTTAAAAAAAGGACTATGGAGCAATTGTTTGCCCCCTCTCACAATGGGGTCTTCATAGTCAAACTGTCGTTGCAAAGCTTCTGGAAGACCTTTAACCAAAGCAGCTAAAGCACTCCCTGTGAAACTCTAGAACACCACAGAACCAGAGAGTTAGTCTTACTGTATTCACTACAGAAAGAACATGATTTAGAAATAAAAACAATAAAAATAACTTCCCAAACTACAGGTAGCTGTGCAAAGTATTATTTCTATCCACTTCTTAACACAAAATTATTTTTACCATATTTGGCAATTCCAAAAACATATCTATACAGTCTTGGAATTAGCCATTTTTTTTCTAAAATAAAGTACTTTTACAGGCTTGCAGACTTGTGAAAGACGACTATTCATTTGCCCATTTCCTATTTTATCATTAATAGCAAAAATGTACATCAGGGCTAGCATTTAATGCCTCACATCCGTCTTAATGTGAAAAATGTGAAGAGGAGCATCACTGCCTTCTCACCAAAGCTCGTGTTTCTCCCTCGTTATCCCCTAGGATCCGGTTGATGTTAATGGACTGGCCAAACTCGGTTGTGAGCAGTTTCCGTAGTCTCTGCAAGGCCCACATTCTGTGGCCAGCAGCTAAAGAAAAATAGTAAGTACACAAAGAATGTAATTACTTAAAACAATCATTTTAACTTCAAACAAACAGACTTAATTTTAAGACTATACCTACCTAAGGCACTCAGTTGAGCACAAGCTGCAAGAGAAGCTGCCAAGCGAGGAACTATACTCCTGTTGGAAGCAAAATTTAAGCGAAAATCCAACAAACACGTAACCAGATCCATTGAGGGACATGAAAGAATGCAACGATCTGAGAGAAGGTCTTTAGGGCCTGCAAGAAACAAAAAGAAACAAAAAAAAAAGCTGGGGAAAGTTTGTCCTCAGACTGAAATAAGAACAGAACATACGCAGGATTTAGCTGACCAAATACATCACTCTAGAGTGCTAATCTGCATGTGAGTTGATCCATTCCACCTCCCTTTTAAGGGATTGAAGAAAGAGGCACTTTCATGACCTAATTCACCTAATTTCAAAGCAAATGCATTGAAAAAAAATAAATTCAGATGAATTGTGCCCCAAAAGTATCCTCTCTTCACCAATGAAGAGGCAAACTAGAGTGATTACAAACTATTTTTACCTCTTCCTTATGAACAAGTGCACCTTCTCAGGACTTAGTTGAAAATGTTTCCTAAGTATGAAAGTATATTTTTCTTAGTATAAATGTAAATGAACTATTGAACTTTGGCATGTAAGTACCATCCAATAAATGCAACTGTGAAAAGCAGACAAGAAAATCTACTCTCTTACCTGTCTGTAAATGTCATATGTGATACCTTACCTGCAGCTGGCATGATCGGGTAAACAGTGAATCGCCATCCCCATCCATTCACAGACCCATCGCTGATAAACTTCCACTTTAACTCATCCCCTGGAATTCTCAATTCACTAGACCAATCTGACCACTCACGACCTGTTATGGTAGGTAATACGAACATATTCATCTGTATTGTCTGAGTCAATATGCCAGCCATTCATCCATAGCAACCTACTTCCCTGGTTACATATTATAAACATTACATAAATGCATTTAAGAAAAAAAGCTATGTAAAGCACATAAACATAAATATAAGGATGTTATTTGAACAAAACTTAAGTGTTTAACTGTTCAATTAGCACTGCTAGCAGATAGCCTCAGTACTTTCATTAGCACACCCAAAAGGCATTATGAAAGTTTACTAAAATCCACTGTCCTATTTTTAATTTATCTTTCATATTACAAAAATATTAACAAAATATACACTAAGCTTTACAGTTTCCAACCAGGAATCCAATAAAAAAAAAAATCTCACTAATGAAACATGTGCATCTGAAAGAGTCTGGGGAAAAATGGGTCAACAGTAAAAGCCCACGTCATGACTGCCCAGAGATATTAAGCACAGGCAGTAACTACTGAGACCCTTGTACATGATGTAGTGTATGGGCAGGTTCAACATAAAATTTGATGAGATTAAAAACGTTCTTCTAAAATCTACCACAAATTATTAGTGCTTAAAACTTTAATCAGAGATATCAAGATTAAAGATGTGAAGAATTCATGTAGTGTCACATGCATAGGTCAGAGTAGAAAACAGAGAGCACCAACCTATTATTTTGGACATTTGACTATTATACAGAAATTCACACATGTTAGCAGGAGTGCTAAACACTTATTTTTACACCCTTAACTGCTCTTATGAAGAGCGGGACAGCACAACATGTTTTTCTGAGAGATTCTCTATAACTGAAGATGCAAGATCACTCTGTGTGTCTAGATCATGTATCATTTCCAGTTTAAAAGAGAGTATCACTTTACATAGTTTTTCCTCTTTTTTTTTTTAATTTGCGTATCCCTCCCAAGAAGTCTGTCACAGGGAGTGGTACACTTCATTCAGCATTTAACAGCAAACCACACAAGATGTTTTTGAAAAGCACGAGATCTCATAACCTGATCGGACAGAAACAATTCTGTTGACACCATCCATTATGGTGAGAGGGTCGTGGCGCCGCTCTGTAGAACACTGGCGATCAAATTCTACCCTCAGTCCCTCGGCACCTAAACAGCACCAAAGAGTTTACAAATTTTTACAGAGCAATCAATACTGCAAAAAATAAAAATAACTTCCTTTGGTTTAATGACATTATTTGTCTGTAATTTCTTCTCTTTGCAAGGTTTAGATCACAGCAAGCTCAAGTGAGTAGGGGCTAGTAGACAAAAGATCATATTAGAACGTTCAAAACTAAAGCTGCAAAAGACAAAATATGCCTATTTAAAGTTAAGGTAAACAGCTCTTTATTGTCTGTAACTCTTCATAAGTACTAAGTAACTTCCTGAAGGAAGCACTAAATGAAAAAACAGTGTTAAAATAAAAAAGTATTTCCCTTTCTCAAGACCAGAAAATAAGTGTTCAATTACTGACCCTGAAAAAGACTCAGTCTCCATAAATGAAGAGAAAACAGCATAACATGATAACATTTAAAAGTTCAATAAACATTTTTGCAAGCTAAGGAACAACTTAATGCATGCAAGCTTGAAAATAACTTAGCAATGTAACTCTTAAGAACTCCGTACCTGGTATTTTAACTGTGCCACTAGAAGAGGTATCATCAGTATATGGATGGCTGCTTTCTACCACAACAGGTTGTGAAGAGAGGCGACCACTTTGTGAATCAGTTGCTACATCTTCTAGTTCAGTAACACAGAGCTCCAACAACATATCAGCAACCTAAGAAAAGAAAAAGATATACTTCAAAAACAGTATATTTGATTAGTCCAAGAAAACTAAGCCAACTACCATTCTTCCCAAATTTAAAATAACTTTTTTACTGAATTCTGATTCATAGACCATGATATTAATTCAAAAATACTCTTTTTGGTAGTGTTAAAGCTAGAAAAACTCCTAGAACTAAAAGCCAAACCATGTAAGTTTTCAGTAAGTAAACGACAACACATGTAACTGGTTTTCCTTACAGAAAAAGCAAACTATTAAATCTAAGCTGTAAAGCATAGAGCAAGAGATTAATGAAAGGTATAAATATTTAACCAGTATGTAATATTGCAAATCGCTGCTTAGGGAGAAAATTCCAATAGTGTTAATTTTAAAAGAGCAGTTTCAAATAAAAATTCTGACTGCAAAATACGAAAACCCCACGCAAACAAGTTCTGCTACTCACTATTAATGCTAGAAGCAAAAACCCCAGAACTAATGTATAACTGCACATATAGCGTGTATCTAATTGGACTGGGAAAACTACATCTCAAACCCAACGTAAATATACTTAGCTAATCACTGAAAATTAAGGGGGTGGGGAGTAACAGTTTTAGAAATCTTAAAATAAATTAATTGTTACTTAGGAGGAAAAACTACTGTTTGAAGGGTAAAGCTACAAGAAATATTAAAGAACTTTCAGTTCATTATTGTACACAGATATTCTATAAATAATTTATTATTTGTAACATTCTTTTTGTCAGCTACGCCAAAAAAACCCTACACCTATGGATACTTAGCAAATAGTTAGAAAGTTCAATGCATCAAATGGTAATCTTAACAATTAAGAAGAATTATTAAATCTTTAACAATTTATTAACAGAACTTTTAGCTAGCAATAATGACTGCATCAATCTGAGAAATAAACTCAGATGCAAAACAAAACCACCAATGAAGTTTTTAAAGTAACAGCAAATAGGGTTTGGTTAATTCAGCTTCATTCCAATAATGACAGCCAATACATAAATACGCTAATAAGCTTCTATTTTAATGCCTAGCTGCAGCATGACAAATTGAGAAATTAGTCTATTACTGACATCTGTAGAATACGCATATATTCATGCAGCATTTCTGTTAAAATTACTAAAGCTTACATGCATTTAAGTTCAACACAAATTTTCATGTTTATTAAGTTTCTCAGTGTGCTGAGCTGCACTTCCAATACAAGAAAATATTCTAGTAAACTGCTAAAAGAAAGGACGTAGTTAAAATACAACAGAAACAAAGCCTGACCTGTGGGTAAGCTGTGCCCATGCCAGACAGCACAGCTGAAAGAACATCTCTTCCCTTTTCACCTGCTCGGTTGGACACAGCAAGCTTTAGCAGGTCAACCATGACTCGCGTGTCATCTGGTACCAGAAGACTCGTAAACTCATCCAAGTACTGTGGTTCTGGGCCAGATACCTTACTTTGACTCTCTACATCCTACAAAACAAAGAATAAACATCCCTCTGTCTTTAGACAGATTTAAAAATATGCAGTCATTTACAGAGTAATTTTTAAAGGCAAACACATACAAAAAAAAAAACCTGCTTGATAAAAGCATGGTAAGGACTTAAGTTTTAAGGAAGGTATTGACATTACTTCTTTTGTTTTTGTCATGGTTTCTGCAATGATACTGGCAGCCCCAGGATCATCTGTGACTGGAATGAAAGGACGGGAAGAGGCAGCAGCAGCTGAGGGAGTTACAGCAGACGGTGTCACAGCATCTTCTGAAGGAACAACCTAGCCAAAACAAATAATAACTAATAAAAGCTTCAACAATACACTGTAAAACCTTTAAGAGTTTAATTATTTAATAGAAAGGCTAGTGTTCAAAGACAGCAGCAATCTAAAAATAGCCATAAGTTCAGATTCACTGCTTGTATTTTTAGGTTCTATTTTATGTTCCTAAGACAGAAGAACAGCCAACACGCCCCCTCAATGCCAGCTGCTACAAAAACATGCAATAAAACATCAGCACCTGCATAAAAGTCTACAAAGTACAAGATAACCCCTAATAATACATGTCAAATTCACAGTTTGTTAGAGCAAAAGGTCTCTTCAGTAGCAAGCCTTTTCTTTTTTCTGTTTCTATTAACAGTTTGGAATCAGAGTAGAATTTCATTTAGGGCCTCATGTCTACATTAATTGATCTAAGTTTATAATTCCACTTCATTCAATATTGGTCAAATATCCTCTAATTCTTGACTTTGTTTTTTAATATCACTCCTGTAAAAAGGATTCAATATGTCTAAAATATTACTACAAATCATCATAATTGCATATGAGTGACAAAATACTTTCTGCAAGTTCAAAATTGATTTCACACTAAAATTTTAGTTTTTCCAAATCTGACATACACAGAGAAACCAGTCCCGAAATCAGAGCACTAAAGATTTTTTATTCTCTGCTATTATCAAACTAATTGAGATCATATTTTTCAGCTTTACTGTTAAAAACTGAGGGAAAAAAATAATTTGACACTTTACCTCCCCTCTCCTGTCCTGCCATGGGTTTGGGCTTAGCCTCTCTTCTATATCTCCTACAAGCATGCATTCATCTCCATTTGCAGGGCTTCCTGCAGAAGTAGCATCTGATGGGGGGGCTGGTGATGAAGAGGGACATTCTACTGGTGCAATCATACTTGCAGGCATCAACGCTCCAACAACCGCATCCCTGAAATCATTTAGGACAGATAAACATTAACCTAACTATATTCCCTTGTTGAACTTGAAAAATTACATTAGCTTGCCTTAATAAAGTTTCCAAGTTCTATTTAGAGAGTAGTTTATCACTCTTCTCCTTTGGGTCTGATGATTAAATACCATGTTTTAAGGCCACTATTTTAACCTGTGTTTCTCTTCATAAATTTTAGCACAAATACTCTGTTCTCTACTAACAATGAGGGCACTGTAAAGTTTTATTGTTCTTTCCACCCTGCTCCCACTACTTCCTCCATATCATCTATCATGACTCACTTACACTGATTCTACATTGTTTACTTGAGTATTCTTAAATAAACATTTTTTTCCCGGGGGCAATTTAAACTTTTGTAAACATAAGAGCACAGAGGTAACATCAACATAAAAAAAAAATTAAAGGAAGCTTAAGCCCATCCTGAGGAGTACAAACTTGTTAAGCAACTTATACCTGACTCAAGAGACCCCAGTACATGGTAAACTACGTCATCTTTTGCTCTGTAACAGACAAGAATGTTTCCATGCCTACCTGGCATACATGATTTGTAATGCCATCAGTATATGAGATAATGCCTGCTGTTTGGCAACATTCCCATCAAGTGACAGGAGAATCTTAGCAAGGGAAGGGCGATTCGGCTTGGAACTGTTTGCCCCACTGATTTTGTTACTGGCAGCAGAAGAATCTGCATCTGAAGGAACACCTGGAGGAGTGGGGGAAAGAGAAGATGAGCATTTTTTAATGGTTAAATCAGAAAGATGACTAACTCTACAATAGATTCTTAAAATGCAGTGCCTACAGTTACAATATTAAAGTCAATATTGAGGCTTTGCAGTAAGAGCTTTTGTAAAATAAATGCTTGACCTTGTTACTTACAAAGATTAAGTAATACAAATAGAACAATTTTGGTAATCAGCATCTGAAACAGGTTTTACTTACACAAATGTTCCCAAATTACAAGAATATATATTAGGTACACATTGCCTTGGTCATGAAAAAGCTTAATTAGTAAAATGTTTGGTGTTTTCATATGCAACACAAAACACTGCTGTTTTAACTACTTAAGTCTCTTACATTAAAAACAAAAAGTAATATATAAAAATACTGATATTACAGCAGCATTCATCTATCATTACCACCATAAAGACAAAGCCTTTGGGGTATTTGAGAAACCATTCTGCATTTTAATCTTCTGAACAACAACAAAAGTTCAGACCAATATGACTTCTGAACAAGCCCTTTACAAGTTCAACTCTCAGGAAGAGGTTTAGTTGGCTTTTTTTTTAAAGGTGTATTTTGTTGTTTTCTGATTTTATTTTTTTAAGACCTTTTTTTGCATTCTTCTATAAGCTATTTAACCACACACAAAACAAACACTCCAATGGTATTAAAAGAAAAAAACAATGTAAGGCAACAAATACCAACCAAGATACGAAGCACCTAAAGGGTCCCTTGCTGTCTGGAAAAGTACTGGCTCATGAACAGATGGTGTAGCTACATCCACCGTTGTCCATGCTACACTGTGGGAAGACCCACAAGCAACTCGAGTGATTTTCTGGCCTTCCAAGCCCTGGACAAGAGTGGGTTTCCTGTTGACTGTAGTAGTTCCATTGCCTTGTTGCCCATGGTCATTGTCACCCCAAGCGTAAACCTGCCAGTAAACATTTCCACATATGACTTAGCTTCACTGTGTATCTCATTTAAGTGTTTTCTTAAAAATTCCTACAAAGGAATGTTAGTAATTCCTACTGTTACTCTAGGACACTACTAGAACCTACTGTCATGACTTTTTCCCATCCCATTCATTAATGCCGGCATTATCATACATTAAAATAAAATAAAACAAAAAATCAAAGCATCACTTTATCAGATGATTCGTAAATTATTGCCAATTCATAAATGATCAGTTGATTCATAAATTACTTAATGTTCACAGTGAACAGTAAGTTAGAAGAATTAATTGCTTAGTAATTGCATTGGAGATCTGAATCAATACTATGATAATGCTGAATCACATCAGAGAAATCTGTCCAGAATACCATGACTGCTTCTATTTTCCAGAGTAAAAAGCAGGAAAGTGATAATGAGATAATAAAAGGAAAGTATTACAAAAGCTACTACAACAAAAAAATATGTAAACTCCAGTACCAATACAAAAGCTAGTATATTTTAAATTACAATCATGCTTTTATTTATGTAGGATTTTAAAAACCAAATAAATATAATAAGAAATCTTTATTTCATTTAATCAGCACCAATATCACTACACTTTCTTCATCAACAGTTTACTTTATTCCTTCCTGGATCAAGGAATGAGGGGAAAGGAGGGTGAGGCACAGCGTACCTGTCCAGTGTCAGTAACTGCTAGGCAGTGGAGTGCGCCTACGGCCACATGCACGATCTTTTTACCCCTTAGTCCTTCCACAACCTGTGGCTTTCGCACATGTACATCTGTGCCATGGCCTAGCCTGAAGTAGTCGCCCTTACCCCTGCAACAGACAATAAATGTACCATTCAGGATATGTACACTGTTTACGCATTCCTCTGTCAATGCAGTTTTCCAAATGAAAATACTTCAGTTATCACCACATTAAACACAAACAGCAATGAGCAAATTCTTCAAAACTGAATTACAAAGGCCTAAGAATGATGATAACTGCAGCTCTATGACTCCATAACTTCTCACCTCAATATAGAACAGGCACAAGTATGACTTTTTTGTATGCAAAATAACTGGGATTATATTTAATTTCCTCTGTTGCAGAAACACTGCAATTATAAACACTCACAAAGTTCTTGTGTTTTGATACAAATTGGACAGCTTTATACTACTGAGGATAAACCTAACAACAACAGACCCCTTAACAAGTCACATAAAAAAATACACAGGAATTAACAGGTTTTCAGAATTGAGCTT
Source organism: Myiozetetes cayanensis (assembly GCF_022539395.1). Lineage (NCBI taxonomy): Eukaryota > Metazoa > Chordata > Aves > Passeriformes > Tyrannidae > Myiozetetes > Myiozetetes cayanensis. Next base: position 84,037,467 of record NW_026087742.1, on the reverse strand, counting down.
TTTCACACTGTTGGAAGCCTCAATATAGGTTCTCAAGTCTCCATAATTTAAATTCTACTAAAATTGTTATACACAAAATACACTAAAAAAACACCATACACAAAACTAATGTAAACACCTTATGATGCCTCTACTAAGAATGTCAGTAAAGAAGAAAAATCCCTGAGATTTCTTCCACTGCATTTTTAGTAACCGTTCACTCAGTTCTGTTGCTCACCACCACCACCAATTTTTCTCAAGAAAGGTTATATTATTCTGGAGATAAATATGATATGCAGCACTGTTATCTACCTGAAGTTATAACCCAGAAGTTGTGATTTTTTATCTCAAACCATTACAAAATCAAGAGGAATAAAAGTTTAGAAGCAACTCAAACATCCTAAAGTGTAGACATGCCCAGCTGAAACAGAACCAAAAAAATCTCCTTGTAGACGTTTAATGCCATGGAAATAGCTGTAGATTTTTGACTAGACACGTTAAGACAAATTGGGGCAAAGAAGGAATGAACAAGAATTTTGCTAAGATTTCTTAAAGACTGACAAATTCCCTTTCCTCTTACCCCTTTTGTCACTACAGAAAAAAAAATTAAGAGGAGGAAGGGCAAGAAAGAAATAGTTTCCAATGGCCACTCTGAGAAACATCTCTGCTACAAACTTTTCTCCCCTTTAACAGTAGCAGTAACTTATACAAATAAAAGTTTTGTGCGTTTCTCTTCATATCATTTAGCAACGACTGACAAATAACACAACAAAAATGACTGGTTTAAGTCTACTTAGCTTTGATAAACATCAAATGGGCCACAGTTTTAATAACAAAGATGGGGTAAGATCTAGATCTGGTTAGAGGTCTGAAGTTGATCTGCCATGCTGTAAACTCTGAGATTTTACAGAAAGGTTTATAACTTCAAAAAGCCAGAATTGTGTTTAAAACAAAGCAGAAGCAAGCAGGCAAATAGAAGAAAAACAAAAATGTTTCTGACTAACTCTGTGATCATCTCCTACCAATTCCTGCTTCAAGGCACCATTAGTGACAACTCAGTGGCCTTATAAGCAGCAACAAGCTCTGCAGAGACCCTGTGTTTCCAAGGAAGCTCTTCCCATCTGCCCTGAACATCAGCTTACTTCCTTACTCTCCTGCATGCTTACATTTCAGTGTCTGCTTTAGCTGGAGACTACATACTCCATGCTATGGTTCTCAGGTTCTCTTTTTCCACATTCCACTCTGAAGTCTTGAATTAACATTCCTTTACATGTTCCACTGTGACCAAGAGAGGGAACGATCTCCCTCTTCCTCCACTAATGCCACAAGACCAAGGCATTCTAATAGAACACAAAACACAACTAAACACACTACAGGACAGTGTTAGAGTAATTGAACAGATACAGCTCATCTGGAAGAGCTGTCAAAAGTCAGAGTGCACAGATAAGGCACAAATGGAGTTAAGACAGTTGAACAGCAGTAAATACAGCACATACTTAGCAAGTGCTTTGTTAGCACTTCCTGGCAAATGTAACATACCATGTCCATACCACTCCTGACTTTGTCAGTGCCAACGAGAACTGTGCACCGCACTCAATCTGACAAACGCCTTGGCCGTTCAGTCTTTCTATGTTCTGAGGAATGTTGCATCCTTCGCTTCCTCCTCGGCCCAGTTTTCCAAAATCACCGTCACCCCAGGAAAACACCAAACCTAATAAACACCAAATTTCAGGTCAAACAATGATCACAGTATTCCCATGTGCTAGAAAGCCTCTGGAACACGATACTCCTACCTTCATCTGTCAAAGCAAGAGTCTGAGCATCTCTGCTTCCACAAGCAACCTGAATGACTCGGTGGCCAAGGAGCACTTTAACCTACAAAAAACAAGGAGTAACCAAGAAGTTTGTTTAAAGTTGTGTTTTAAAACCTTACAAACATTTCCAAGGTCTTATGACTAATCTTGTTCATTGTGCCCAGTCTGATCAAAGAACTGTCAAGCCATGCTCCTACAGTGCTACAGTAGCAGCTTCCTCCTATCCAGGACATGAATGTCAAAAACAGCACTAGTCATTTTATATCATTTCCCAAGAAAGAGACTGGATCTTTTTGGCCTTTCTGAAATAGCTTTACTGTTATTAGAGGTAGGTGTACCAAAACCTAAGTCAGATCACTCCAAAACAATGTCTTCATACTGCTTTCATGTTTTTTGTTACTTTAGCTTTATGTTATCATTTATTAAACGCATTTGTATTTCAAAGACAAGAAATGTTTATTTTACCATCTTAGGCTTCAGCTGTGTGGTATTATCTCCATGTCCTAGTCTTCCATATTCTCCAAGACCCCACGTATAGAGTTCACCACTAGAGGTAATAGCAGCACTATGGGAACTGCCACAGGCAATATCACGGATGCGTTTGGTTTTCAGTGCTTCTATCAACCTGGGTTTATCACAGTTCCTAGAGAAAATGAACAACAAATTCACTGAATTAATTATGAAACAGTCATACATTCACTATCCAATCACACAACACAATCCAACCTTAACAATCCAAAAAATTTTGTGCAATAACCAATAGCAATCTCAAGATAAAATAAGATGCAACACTATGATGCCAAGATGTACTCTTTAGTAGCACCATAAATCTAAACTTTATACTATTTTAAAGTACTTCTTTAATTCAAGAAGTTTTTTATGTATATGCTGCAAAACTCTGTTGACAAAGTCAAAATACCAAAGTGATGAATCAGCTAAACTGCGTATAATACAAAGTGAAAACCAGTATCCTGTTATTGCCCAAAGTGAGTGATTTGTTAATAGTAGACAGAGACAGACAGAAAGAGATGACACTCCCATCCCAACTTTGTTCTTTATGAGAAAGAAATTAGAACTAGAATTTACTTTTAGGTTTCTATGCAACTACTGGAAACTTTTACTATTCATATGTTTACAATATTCTCTTAATTCAGGGAAAAGATTCAACTCAAGATTTTCTAATATTGACTGTATCAGAGCAACTTTTAAGGTTCTACGAAGTAATGTATGGTCTCTGGAAAATTTGCTCCCATGAAATGCTCTGGAGTTCCAAATCTCACCTTTAATAAAATTACAGAAAACATGAGACCAGTTGAACAACAACCAACAATACTGCTCTCATCTGACCTTCCCTTTTCATCAGTCTGACAAACACCCTTATGAATATGTACTTGTTTTAATGTATTAACTATCTGAGTGGGGTACTGTAATTTTTTATGTATTATGAGCAGGTCCTCAAAATATATCAGAATGAAAAACAAAGATTCCCCTACAGGCTTTGTTTATCAGGTATTTTTCTTTCAAAATATTGTTCTGTGGGTGCATACAGAGTAAAATCCTGAGAAAATTCAAATTTTCCTCAAAGTTGTCCTGTGGAGGTTTAAACTCTTGTATTACTGAAAAGCGTAAGAAATTTACTTCTGACTAACAAGTCAGTGAACCAAAGTCTAAAGAAAGGGGCTATAAAACACTGAGAGGCTCACATTATGAACTGTTACAGTTAAGAAATGTAAAACTGCAATGGTTTTACTTCTCAAGGCACCTCTGAAAACCTTACCTTATAAAAATAACCAAAAACTGTGTCCCCAAAAGCATGCAATTTCATCAGTGACATGCAAAAATACTACTCAAGACTTGATCCACTAAGTAGGTTTTCAAGTATTATATTAATTGAATACCTTCCTTTTAAATGACTGATGAGTGCTACAAACGCTACACCATAAATTGGCATATGCTGCTGAGAAAAAAGTAAGTCTTCCTACATGTTTTTTTACTCCTATAGTATTAAAAATCCTGTTATTGTGTATAGTGGTGGTCAGCTGAGTTATAACACCAAACACAAATCTTGTCTTACTGAAATACACACAAATTTGATATCCTTACATTCGACTGAAGTGACCAAGTTTTCCATCATCTCCTTCACCCCACGAAAATACCTTTCCATCAACAGTTAATGCCATAGCATGTCGGCCACCTGAAAGTGTAAACAAAAAAATTAAATTCGAGCTTTCAAGCAGGCAGCAGGTCTAGCTACAATTTGACACTGCTGTACAATGCAACTGTACGAGTCTTTCAACCCCACATACAGTTTATTTTCTTCAAAGTTTTTATGTGATTTAAAATACATAACTTCTGTAACAGTAGGTTTCCTGGCACATTACAAAAAAAAGAAATAATCACTCAATTTTCTATTTTCAGTGTTGTAAGAAAAAAGGGAAAAAACAAACCCATCATTTAGCAATATTAAAAAAGGAAAACACTTTCTCTGAATCAGACAGAAAAAAATTACCAAAGTTAAGTTCCAGCAGATAAGAAAAAATGCATGGTCTAAATTCATAGATTTTAATAACAGAACCATTAGATTTAATCTGACATTGTTTGCAACAGCCAGAATTTAATAACCTGTATTTATTTTAAAAAAAAAATCTGATACGTGACACTAAGGCATCACGGCACCCAAGAAAATTGCAAAGCAACTATTTTCAGGCTTATTATGTTATGTTTACATATATAAGCATAGCAATAGTCAGTACCTGAGTGAACAGCCACCTTCTTTACCACATAGTTACTGAGAGCTGTAATTTGGCGGGGAATAGGCACAGTTCCACTAGATATTCCTAAACCCAGCCTTCCATTTGTGGCTTCTCCACAGGCATATACTTTACCCTCCACAGTCACTAAAATGAAGAAGAAAGTTTGAAACACCATTAGCGTTTCACAACTGGAAATCTGCTTCTGGCATTAGATAATTCCACTTATTTCAAACTTAAATTACCTGCAAAAAGGCTTTTGGATCCACCAGCTACTTGTACAACATTCAAAGCAGACAGGGTTTCAGAAAACGAAGGGACCTTTATCTACAGCAGACAGGAAATAAAAATCCCACCTTAATGTTTTACACTTAAAAAGAAGAGCCTTTACATGATAAACTGGTTAATCTAACAGGTACTTTCAGATGCCTAACACACACCCGTTAACATACACCCTACGGGCATAAGACAGAAACCAAGAAAATGCATTTAATACTAAAACTATGATAAACACAAAACCCGAGAAAAAATGAACTGTGACATAAACGAGGACTTTCTCTTAGTAAAGTTTTCTTGAGAAAACCAAAGAATAAAGGAAAGGTTAATATTTTATTTCTTGAAAGGCACTCTATGGATACAATAATACATATTCACAACATAAACTGAAGAACTGAACTACAACATCAATTGAATAAATGCTCTCAACATAATTTTCAGATTAATCATTATATAAATTGATTAAGCATATGCTTTATATTTCCTATGTACTAAAAATTATGTGTAAATGGCCGCGCATAGGGATGAAATTCCTCCTGAACTACACCAAACAGCAATCAAGTTAAACAAATCATAAGATCAGAATTCAGCTTTTTTTCCTGATGGAAAGGTACAAGTAATACATAGAAAAATACATAGAAATACATAGAAAAGTTTGCCAATATCTTTATTTTATGCATGCAAACTCAAAAGGAACACAATATGTACAGAGAGCTATACATTTTTAAAAAAATTAGTTCACTATCATCTGAAATGAATGATTGAGTGGTTGCTAAAAATCAAACCAGATTTCAGAGTAACAAATCTACTCTTCATAGCTTTTGACAATGAACCATAAAAATCTGATTAAGCCTGAATTAATTTTAGTTGTGTGAGACTTTTACATCTTTATTTTTCTGTTTCTTTTTTATACTTATGTATGAAAACAGCAAACATACCTTGGAGCCTTTTAGCCCTCCCAATTGGTCTTTGTCATTCAGTCCCCAAACAAAAACTTTGGTTCTTATTGTAGCTGCTGATTCGAGCCCAGCTGCCTTCTTTCTAACAAGGCTGAACATATTCAGAAAAGAAAATAGTCAGTTTAGCAAAAAGGATGTTTAGCATAGGCAGCTTTTTACTCTATTTCCTGATTTTTTTCAGTTTGGAACAGTTTTAGCACTCAGACTACACTAACAGAGTTTAAAAAATCCCCCAGAATATTTTGCTGAGCACACGTGCTACATATCAAATATAAGCACATCAAGTTTTTAGCTCAGTTTACAACTCCAAGTTTACTGCAGAAGCATATGAGTTGTACAAAATGCTACCACCTATCCGGTGTGACAATCTTAAAGAACTAATTTATTGACAAAGGATTTACTTACAATTCTGATAAAACTGATTTCTCTTTACTACCATTCAAGCTAATTAAGTTACTCTTACTATAATCTCCTGATTATAAGAATGTGTAGGTTCTTTATCATTTCCCCCTACCCCCACCACTGTAGTTACCTACCTCCCAGTGTTAGCTTTATCATCATCCTCTTCCTCATTATCAGAAGCCAGGAAAGGGACTGCAGCCAAATCTTCATCCTCTGCACGTATACGTCCCAGTATGCTGAGGCCATGTATTTTGCAATCAATCCCAGAGCTTCTGCATTGCTTGATTGCAATCTCAATATACCTGTGGTACTAAGAAGAAAAAAAGCTATATTGCCATCTTTGGGGTTCTATGTAACTTCTTAAAACACAGGAAAAAATTAGAACTTTTCCTTGACTTCATCACCTTAACAAAATCAATCTGTAACTGTAAAGACTTGGATTTTGAGGTCTAAATTCATACTTCATGATAAACACATGGCCTCATTCGAGAAAGATTTCACTTACAATCTCGTAAAAGTTTATTATGCATTTCTCCTTGCTGTTAGTCAAAAATATCAGAACTGCTGTCCAAAACTATCCCCAAATTTAAGTCTACTGTGATATCTTCTTGGGTTCATAGATATATTGACTTAAATGAAAATCTCCTAAAATATCATTACTACTATGTCTACTATAGAGTTACACCCTGATTATGGTAAAACTTATCAGAATAATTAACTGTACTAAACTGCCAGAAATACCACTAATTTAGAGGAAAAATAAAATGCCATGCGTTAACAATGAAAATAGTGCTTTTCATCCACCCCCTGCAGCACAATATTTTTCTGTTGCACAAGAGGAATTCTCACACAAACTTCACTTACTTCAGTACAATCACTGAGTAGAGGCACTGTGGTGTCTGTAGGATTTATATTGATTGTCTTTAGCTCTATAAGGTTATTTAAGGAATTACCCCCTAGAAAACATGGAAAGAAAAACATTTTAGATATGGTGTTTGTTTCACAAACAGGTACTGTGCATGCTGAACAGCTATGTTAACTGAAACCAGGTAAATAGCTACTATTGAGCATCAAAAAAAAGGTTTCGGACTTCTAAGAGAACAAACATACCTGAAACTACAACTAAGGAGGGCATGTAGCTGCTGTCTGCAGGGTCCACGATCATCTTTAGTCTGTGAACAAGAACATCTGGAAAAATCTCCAAGCGAATCCAGTGCTAGGGGAAAAATACAGAATTTCATTTTTAGATGGTATTATTAGGACCATATGGTTAACAAGAGTGTATGTGCAATGCTTTTGAAGAAAACAAGAAACACAGCTGCAATATAAGGCCAATGGAAAATGACCTTATGAACTTCTTGCTTTTCCTACCTCTAAATACAAAAGAAACAGTTGCAGCAAAAGATTTATTTCAGCAAAGACCAACACCACTGGGAAGACAGAAAGCACGATACCACTGGAGGTCAAGAAATGGGATATAATACAAATCTTAGGTTACAGTCAGTAGAAAACCTGAAGGAAGAATACTTGGGGATATTCATATTCTCAGCATGGCCATCGAGAGAGCATCAAAACACACCCGGACAGACATCTAGCAGTAAATCCCAGTGCCTAATCTGCCCACAGAGCATTACTGAAGGACAATAAAACTGGTAAACCATGAACTAAGGAACAAGGTTTTTAATAAATTATCTAAACAAAGGAGTCATATGTACAGTAAACAACTTAGCCAATGACACTAAACTAGCTGTTGACTCCCTCGAAGGCAGAGAGGCCTTACAGAGTGACCTGGGTATACTAGAGGGCTGAACAATCATCAACTGTATGAAATTTAATTAGGGTAAGTGTAGCATTCTCCATCTGGGATGAGGTAATCCTGCTTGTACTTATCAAACTGGGGGTTGAGAGGCTGCAGAGAAGCCTCACAAAAAGAGAGCTGGGCATCCTAGTGGATGAATAGTTGAACATGAGTCACCAGTGTGTACCCACAGTCCAGAAGGCCAACCTCATGCTGGGTTGCCTCAAAACAGGAGTGGCTGGCAGGTGAAGGGAGGTGATTCTCCCCCTCTACCCACTCTTGTGAGACCCCACCCAGGGGGCTGCATCCAGCTCAGGGTTCTCCAGCACTGGATGTGGACCTGTTAGAGCAGGTACAGAGGAGAGCTACAAATGCAGTAAGAGGGATGGAGCATCTCTCCCACAAAGACAGACCAAGAGAGTTAGGGTTTTTTGGCCTGGAGAAGAGAAAGCTCTGAGGAGACCTCACTGTGGTCATACAGTACCTAACAGGGGTTTATAAAATAGAGGGAGAAGGACTTTTTATATAGGTAGACACTGCCAGGACAAGTAGCAATGGTTTTGAACAAAAAAAAAGGTAGGTTTAGATTAGATGTTAGGAAGAAATTCCTTACTCAGAGGGCAGTGAAGCACTGGAAGAGGTTGCCTAGAGAAGTTGTGGATGAACCATCCCTGGAAGTGTTCAAGACAAGTTTGGATGGGGCTCTGAACAACATGATCTAGCAAGTGGCATACCTGCCCCTGGCAATGGGCTTGAAACTAAATGATCTTTAAGGTCCCTTCCAAACCTACCATTCTGTGATTCTATAACTAGAAAGATGAAGCACAGCTTAAAAAAAAATAGGTACATTTATTATGAAGAAACATAATTTTGTACTTCAGATGTCTGTTTTTACTATTCTTCTACCTTACACAAAGGTAACAAACAAATATATTTCACTAAGGTAAATACTTTTCCTCTGAAGAAAGAAATATGCCACAATAAACCAGTCAGGGCTTAAAGTTACCTTTCCTTGTGAACCAGAAGACTGCCAGCACTGCTCACTACCATCAATAAGACGTGAAGCCTGATTGACAGAGGATGAGACATTCAAATTCTTAACTATCCTTGACCAATCATCCAGTAACATTCCCCGCTGACTACTGTGCCGTCTCTTCAGCTGCTTTCCAGAACGTCCACAGAATACAGGAGACTGACCTGCATGGTTATGTGAAACATTAGGCATGTACCACTCAAAGAAAATGGCTTTCATGAAACCATAAGCAATGTGAAAGGTAATATAACAAGTCAAAGACTTCAGGTATGTAGCCTAAATTTAGAACACAGGAGGATATCCCATCAGTATGGTGATACTATGTAGTAGTACATAGTACTCATGCTCAAAGAGCATGTTCTTTTTTTGAAAGGAGTTTCAAGTTTACAAGTTCTTGACTAGATAAATTCAAGAGACATTTAAAAGCTATTTTTTAAAAAACACTTTTAAATTTCAGCTCCCTAACACAGTGAAAGTACTGTTCAGAGTGACTCCTTAGACAACAAAACATTTTTAGCAGATCAGAGCACTGCTACAATTGCAAGTGGTGGATTATAACAAAACATTAACCCTTAAACCTTTTTTTGTAATGTTAAGACGTTTTAAAAATATGTCATTTAGACTGTGAAACTTACCTGGTTCATTTATTCTGCCAAAAGTATGTCTGGTGTTATGCTTCCTGGTTTTAAAACAGGTTTCACAAAAGTCAAAATCATCACAGTTCCTGCATTTGAATCTAGGTCCATTGATAGGAAACATCTGACAGCCATCACACCTGATTTGACAACAGAATAACAAGGAAATATATATGGTACAGGTTAACTGTAACACGAGACAAGATAACAGAATCAAGACAATAAGGTAAAAGAATAACCCATATTCATTAAGAAAAAAGTAAATCATCACTTACGTGACTCCAGGATGAATGCTGGGGACTAATTCCATTTCTGACAACAAGCCAGTCCAATGAGACTGTTGAGGAAAGTCCACAATAACATCTTTTCCATTGGCACTAAATGCTATGACAAAAACATGGAGAAAATACATGTTGCAAAATCTCTATAAAATAAAGCTGAAAGTGCTTAGAATAGTATTCTATTTGAATTCCTCTACTCCTATTTTTTCATTTATTTTTTTAGAAACAGTTCCCAAGTGAGAGTGTACTTCTACACACAAATACAGTATGATCAAGATCTGCACCTCTTCAAAGAACCTATGCTTCACAGATTACTTCAATAACATCCCTTAGAGCTTGACCCTAGTGCATCCCACTTTCTCCTCACTTGCTTATGAAGACTTCAAGTTAGAATTATTTCTTAAAGGAAAATCATTGATTCTTCCAAAGTATAAACGAGAACAGGCTGCACAGATGCTTAAAGACCTTTACTGTATATGAATGAAATGGCTCAAAAGCAGATGAACATACTAACAATATGTGCTGCCCCAGAGTACACATCTAAATTTGTCACAGACTTCAAATGGTTTCTATATTCTTTATCATCATGCAATATTCCACAAAAGAGCGTGATTTTTACATGTGTCCAGAAGAAAGTCTGTGTGGTTTTGAGTTTTATTACCTCCCCATACATTTTGAATATACATTACCTTTCACAATTCCCACACTTCTGTGAGTAACTGATCCCCATTTGTATTTGGGTGTGGTAACAGTGCTTTTCACACGCACTTTGTCACCTATCTTGATATGAGAGGCAGAACTCTGTGGTGGGAATCCTAGCAGATGAAAGAATAAACGTACAGTGAGTGGGTTTCCCCCTCCAAAAATAAATTTTCCTTAGACTATCATTTTTTAATTAAAAAGCAGTCAGCAGTGAACTTACCTAAAAGCTCAACATGGATATATCTGACCCAGTATGTACCACCCTTTTGTTGCCAATCACACTGTACGTTCAGGTCATGCAATCCATCTCGATCCAATTTAATAACTTTGCCTACATCTCCCTCACAGACCTCCTCATAGGTTCTGCAGCACCTAACCATCATCCCCACCTAGGGAAAAAATGACAACAGAATGCAATAGCTATGCAAAGACTTTTGTACCAAAACAAAAGTAGTTTCAATACAGTTTCTGATCACCATACTTACCTGAATATTCTCCCTCACGTACACAGCATAGTCATCATTACTTAAGAAATCAGCTCGTTTCTTATAGGTCTGGCTCTCTGTTACAACAGCACCACTTGACTGAAAAAAAAAAAACCAAAATAAATATGTAAGAAATACAAAATTTGGTTTCACTTCAGATAAATAAAATTGTTAGCAGAGAATGAAGATAACCCAACAAAAATAAACACATATGATACCCAAGTTGCATGCCAAAATAGGAAAAAACTTCAACAGGTTCAACTCACTATTGGGGTAACATTTAAGATCTACTTTACTTTAATTTCAAGTTACTTTCTAAAATTATTTGTCAAGGAATGCAGATGTAAATTTTCAAAATGTGTGGAACAAGTTGCAAGTTGCTTTTATGAAACCTGATTGCCAAGGAAAATATGAACAAAGTGGATTTGCCAGTACTCTACTCAGCCTTGCAGATACACATTCATATTTCACTTCTTAGGCTACGTGTTGGGAAAGTGAAAAAACAAACAACACCAAAAACCAAAAACCAAAAGAACCAGTGGTAAATGGTAATCTCTAACCTAAAGCACACTTTTTTTTTTATATAATACAATGAGATCTAAAGCATTCCTTTAGAAAAACAACCTAAAAAAGATAACACTGTAATTATCAGAAATTATTTCTTTCAAGATTTGATTAACTTCTTTAAGAGAAGCAGAAGTCAATGTCAAGTTAATTTAATTGAAAATATAATCCACTTCTTTCAATTACAAAATCCCACATGTGCAAGAAAACTCAACGTTAACTCCTTCAAGAATATACAGAAATATAGAACTCATTTCATTTCATTAAAAAAATCATTATTGAAAAAGTTCCTGAAAGTCAACAGAAGAATAATACAAATTCACATTAAAGCTATCACACTCAATAGGCATTGTAAAGGTAATTTTATCACCAACAAGTGAAAAATGTTTTTATAAGGAAAAGGTTAAGTTATTTAAAACAGACTTCTTGGCTATTTACTCACTAATTCCTCACTCATTCCTTGGAGCTAACATACATTTGTTTTTCAGACCAAAGGAAGGGAGGGGGGAAACTCCTTTACAAAACATTACACTATAGCATCAACTAACTTCTGAAGAAACTAAGAGCATCTATCAGGGATACTTACAGCCACCCCCAGTGAAGCATATACTAGCATTCCATTCTCCTCTGTGCTACTCACACATAAACTATTCATAGATTATTCTCAGTTGTTTTATGACATGCCTTAGAAACACAGGGCAAACATGATCCTTGTTACTGTTCTGAAAGCTTGAGATAGCAGAATGTGCTTGTACTTCTCCCAATTTTCACAAAAAGGAAAGAATTACAAAATTTGCAGCTAGCTAACATAACTTAGGTTTAGTAAGTTGACACTTACCACAGGACAAGCAGCTTCAGCTTCTTCCACCTCCTCTGTTATTTCCTCATCTGAATACTCATCAGAGATAGTATCAGCATCAGAGAGATCCGTAATTTGAACATCAGGGTGATCCAACAACCAGCCAACTAAGGCTTCCACTCCTAATACAGAAAACAAACTCAGTCTGTCTCCAAAGGATGCTCTGACATTCTTAAGAAAGCATCCAAAAAAGAATAACAATTGCTACCTCCTAAGTACCATTTTAATCTGCTTGTAACTTTCCTTCTCCTTCTAATATCATTAATTTAACTAAATAAAATACCTGGTAATCCAGAAGCACTTCCAGAGGTTCCCGACAGAGATTTTAGTGCAAATTCTATGTTTTTCCTAGGAAATCCCATTTCCATAAGTTGAACTACAATGGGGAGGGGTGGAATTGGAGACTGTTTGCGTTTCTTCACTTTTGTGGGTCGGATATGTTGCACTGTGATGGGTGTTGTAGATTCACTAGAGCTGCAGTCTTCAAACAGTGGAGTTGAAGGATGTGTAGACTCTACAGCCAGATACTGGCATACTGCCAGAGCAGCAGCCTAAATGGGAACAAATAAATCAGTCCAAGTAAAGCAAGCATATTTAATATGTCTGTGTGTGCCTACAACTAAAATTAAAGGTTATTTGCCAAAACGGTTTAGTGTCACTTTTCTAAACCTATAGTTTAAAAAGTTTCAACTGGGATGTGAACTGGAAAGGGTTATTTATTAGGTTACTTAGCAGAAAACACAAACTCTACCTCAAGCTCCTGTTTGTCAAATATTGCTTTCACAGGTGATGGTTGTGTAGCAGCTGACAGAAGTTGCTGTAAAAGGATCATGGGAGGCTGAGGTCCTTCAGGAGACATATCTCCTATGTCGGGAGAGGCAACTGCTCCATCCTCTTGAAACAAAAGACATTATTTTAACCAAAACCATATAACATGAGTCAATCACGAGACTTATTCTGAGACCTGCTGGTTGATCGAGCATATTGTTATTTTTCACATATTTCTTCTTCATAGGAATCACATGTTTAAGATTAAACCATGTGTGCCACCATCTCCACACAAAAAAAAGCAAGTGAAAAATATGTAGATAAACAGTAAATTTACTAAAATACACCTAGAACACGTCTAGCTGAAACTACTCAGTGGACAGTGAATTTGCATAGGTATCTTCTGAGTCCACTCTTTTTGCAATAATTTTATTATCAAGAGATCCTTCTGGGATAAACCATTTTATACAGAAAACCATCAGTTTCAATGATCCTAAACCTATGGTACATACTTCCTGGATTGGGTTATTTCCCCCATGATAGACCTCTTGGGAATAGCTCCCTATGGGAGCCCATTGTCCCCTCAAAAGTGAATACTTTTTTCAAATCCACTTATTCACAATTCTGCAACTTTCTTATTTAATGTCGTATTCTTGTTGGCATAAACGTTCATATTTCCTAGATATTTTCTGTGACTATCTCAAGAAAGTGTTCTCAGTTTTTATTAACTCAAACAAAAGACAGCCTTATTTGAAACAATAATAAAACAGGTAATTGTCCTCAAGTAGTTATTTTCTGATTAAAAAAAAAAAAAGTGTTAGGGTTTTTTTCCCTTGAAAAATAATGGCAGAAGTAAAATTATGTTCCATTCCTAAAAAAAATGTGATGCGTCTGTTAACTTAAAATTTGGCAGTTGACAAAAATTCGCAGAAATATAGGAATAAAGCAAATATATCATCATATTTTATGATATAACAAAGCATGTTTCACAAAGGCCCAAGGAATTAATATAAACTCTAAAGTCCTCAAACAGCTATCCTGAATGCTAACAGAGCTATTGTATTTATTTTTATATGTAAAATGCATCTACAGAAGAGCTAATTCAAATTATTAGAACTACAATTCCTTAAAGTCCTTTTGACATTATTCTTAAGACACTGTATCCCAATACTTGTTTGACTGGAAACTCCAAAACATTTGAAGTAAAAGCAATAGCCAATTGAGAACTCACACTTCAAGCCCTGAAGTAGAAAAAGAAACCCCTGCAAAAAACTGTCAAGTATTTTAATACTACTTACAAAGCTTATTAACTACAGAAGACCTACAAATTTAGCTAACACCAGTGTTTCAAGCTTCAAACAAGCTTCAATACCTAAGTTAAAAAGTCGAAATGCTTTTCACACACAACTTTAATTTAACAGTCACAAATATTTTTTTTTCGTCTTTAGAGGGTAAACTGAAATTTCTACCCTCCAAATGCCATAAGCAAAGGTAACAGAGTCATACCCTTTGTCTACCATCTAACCATACAGCAGCACAGTCAGGTTGCATTTCAGAATACCTGCAGGATTTAATGCAGACTCCTGAACAGCCGGCTGAGATAAGATCTGCCTTAGTGTATCCTGGTGAGAAAGCAGAGCTCGGCCTGCTTTCAGTATGTACAGCTTTAATTGCTGGCATCGCAGTAGATCCAGATCAACTTGACCTATCGAAAATATTAAGCAGCCATTAGTGCTAGGAATCTCTTGTATTGTACGACCTATGATATTAAAAACAGCATCTTCCCACTTTTCACACTGTGGACAATCATGTGGTTGACAGATAGCACAATCATCATCATCACGGCTAGGCTTCGCGAACAAAGATTTGAGAAGGGTTCTACCCACGCTTGCTACAAGCGCTCTGATGGCTAAAAAGGCCAATGCGAGATAGACACAATAAGTGCAGTTAAAATGTTATATGGATTCAATATTTTAAACAATTCAGTACAAGAAGTTCAGCCCCTAAACTTATTTACATTTTCTCATCAAAGTAAAAAAAAAACCTCCACTTACAATGCAGAGCAATTCACCTCCTAGATAAACTTGTCTCATAAGTGCATATTATTCAATGCTGACTCAAGAAAAAATGTAAGGTTCCAGGAAACCCTTTTTCTTATGCATGTTTGCTGTTACCAGTATTTCTCTCTGAGCATATCCATTTACTTCCAAACAAAACAAATCGTAAAAAGTGCCCAGTTGTACCTGAAAGACCCTGATTGGGAGATTTCATTCTTTGTTTTTCTATTTTACTTCCAGCCAGATTTACCAGTTGAGCCCAAATGGATAGCATAGGTTCAGTGAAAGGCAAGTTGTTCACATTAAAAGCCACAACTGGAAGCTAAATGGTGAGGGAAGAATCAGACAAAACAAAAAAAAATGCAGTTAAGCATTTTCCTAAAATCCTACAAAATCATTCAAAAGTTTCAATGGTTATTAACTGAAGAACAAAAGTAGCATTTGTGTTACTGCTCTTGCCCAGGAACAACTAGAGAGGATTTCTATTCTCTACACAGCTCCTAAGCCTGTATTTGTACCACACAATTGCAGGTCTACGTGACGAAAAGGCAGGACAGTGTCAGAACAAGGAAGAACTGTGGTCTCTGAAGCAGATCAGGCACTTGGCCCGTGCTTTCACTAATGCCATATCAATCAAATCAAGATTCAAACCAAAACACCCAAGACTTTCTACACTAATTAGCAAATCAAGTTAAATGCAAATAAGCTCCTCTCATGTAAGAGCTATAAATCACATTGTAATGACTTGGGATTTTACTTCAAGTCAAAGAACTTCAGCTTAAATCCCTCCTCCTTTCACCTCCTCAACAAGTGAGGATGAGATTTAAAGGCCCTCAACAGGTTTGCATGAGGACCATCTTAGCTGTGCATTCTAGCATCGTATGTGCTCAGTGTCAATGTGTTTATCCAACGAAGAATGTCTTCTTTGCACCATATTAGAAATTTAAACCTTACCCTTCCCAGTATTAAAGCCTCAATAAAACAAACTTACTGGTTTCAGCTGATTCAGAGGGCACACTCTACATGTCCGCATGTCATAGAACTGTACAGTGATTTTCCCTTTTGGGGTGATGCGTGTCACTGTGCCTTCTCCAAATTCATCATGAACTACTTGTCCACCCAGCCTCAAGCGACTGTCTATGCCACCAATCACAGCCAAGACTGCCATTAGAGCTCCCACCTCTGGATTTTCAGTGTCAGGAAAATAGTCATCCAACACAGCCTAACAAAGAACAATAAAATTTAACTGTAGGGAGAAAATACATACTTGTATCTGCTTTAAAATACAAAGTTAATCACAAATATTTCAACTTAAAAAATAGTAACACAAATATTTACAAAAATAGAAAAATGGTTTCAAAATTAAGCTTAACATCATTTACAAATATTTAGTGTTTATAATTTCAAAATAAATATTGCTATAAAAATGAGCTTATTTTAAAACGTGGAAACTACCCCTTCTGACTGTTTTCCTGCAAAGATGTGGGTGATGGAGGTTAGCTGAGAGTTGATGTACTTGTTTATGAGTCCATTCCACTGGCTGAGCGAATGGAGCGTCCTCAGCAGTGCCACTATTTCTTCTGCTAAAGTACTACTATGAGTGGCAGTTAGAGATGCTTGGGGCCTGGCCTTTCTCCTTCTCAGAGTAGATTCTGGAAAGACAAAGTAATTGCACAACAGTTACTGTTTAATGCGCACATTTTCCATACATAATAATAAACCACTGAGGGAAAAGTCCTCTACCTCTGAGTAGTGGGATATCTGAAGAACAAGTACTAAGTAGGCTCCCTAAAAATCCAAACAGTTTTTCCACAAGAAATTTCATGTCTCTTGACCTTTCATTTTTATCCCAGGATGGAAGTACTGCTTTCAGTAAATGTACAGCAAGGATCTAAAAAGAGAACAAAATCAGTGTTATTCTATTCTAAGTCACCACAAATTAAAGAAAACATATTTCAAACATATTAAGTACAGAAGAATGACATTTTTAAAGTTAGCTTTCCTTTGTAGTTCTTTCTACAATGCTGATTTCTTTCCCACTGTGGAAATTACAGAGCTACTGATCTTCAGTTTACTAAGGGATATTTTAAAAGAAGTTGTCACAGTTCAGAGTCAGTAACAATTTTATTGGTGTATTTTATTAGCAAATCCAACCTCTTCAATACTCGAGACATGAGACAAACACAATACTGGGAAACAATGTAAATGACATAGGAACATAGGAAAAATAGAAATACAGAGGGAGAAGGTTTGTCAGATTCCAGACTCAGTAATTAGTACTAAGATATATTTCAGAATGAAAATTTCCAAGTGTTCTGCCATGAGACTATAATAGTTAAAATTCATGAGATATAAAGCTGAATGGTAGAAGAAGGCAAAAAGCAAATCACCGAAAAAGTGACACCCAAAAGTAGTCCCTGTGAAACTAGGGCCTCCAACACAGGACAGAGGAACAGGCTGGCATCTCTATACCAAGACACTCAGTGCAGGACTAGGGGAAGGTGCAGCACTACAGTGTCAAAGAGCAGATGGGGTTGCACATTCTGAATAGAAGTATTTTGGGTTTTGAGTTTCATCATTTTCTACCCAGAAGACCAATACAAGTGACTAAGAGTGAAGAGAACTCTCTTCTTCTAAACTTCTGTCAGTAACACATCTTTCTAGAACTTCAAGGTCTCATCTTTTCGTTGTTAATAAGTTAGGTGCTGGTACACGAGGAATGGTCATTTCTCTGAAGTATTCCCTGAACAGCACAGGTGACTCTACTGCACTAAATCCTGGGTGATGACAGAAGTCTAAGCATATTAAATATACTGGCAAGAATTTGCTGGAAGATAACACAAAAATGAACAGGCCTTTATGATGCAAGGCTTTAGTTAAAAAAAAAAAAGCTGATGCCTTATCAAGGAAAAGATTAAGATGATCTTTAGATCCCCAAGCCTTGAAACTTTGCAGAGTAATTCCAAAATAAGGTTGCTTTTCAGTCTCATGAAAAAGGCACTAACAAGATGCTAAGGAATGAAAAAGGAAAAACAAAGAAAAAAAAGGAAAAGAAAAGAAGAAGTAAGGGGAAGAGGATAAGAGAAATACAATACCAAAATGAGATGCAAAGATGTAGCTTTATAAGAGAGATTATAATTAAAATAATATTAGCCATTTACTATGGAAGGAGGGACAGCAGCTAATACACAATTGCATAACTTTTATTAAAATTGCACATTTTTCCTAACCATCTTTTTGTTATTTTCTTTATTCACCTTCTAGGAAATGTTACATGGGAGTTTCTGGAACGCATTTTTGGAATACTGTTTTGACCTTACATCTCCTCTCAACAGAACAAGGAAGTCTGCAGTACTGTGAAGGATCAAAACTTACAGGTGCATATTTTAAACAGTGAATCCTCAACATAAAAGAATGTTATTTCTTTTAATTAACTAAAAACTGATTTAAGGACATTTCACGCCTGTTTTTTTTTAAATACTTTTTTGTTGTTGTTTTAGAGACAACTAAAGTCTACTAATTTTACTGCCTCTCAAAGTAATTTGGAAATGCACACATTACCTGTCTCTGTAGTGAAGCAGCAGTGAAAGATTCATGCCCTTCAACAATTTTCATTAGCAGAGTTATCCACTGAGATGTACTAAGAGTGCTGCACATCTGAGGCATGAGTGCTATGCTTCGAATGAATCCCAACGTGCACCAACTCCTATGCTGTTCTTTATAAACTAATTTATTTGGCAAGGAAGCTAAAAATAAAAAGATATATATACATGTAACAGTTGACTTTTCCACCAGCTACATCTATACATCACGTAGGGCTTTTCTGGACAAATCAGAACATTGTGCTACTCCACTGTCTTTACATGAACTATTAACTTCCATATTAGAGGCTGTAATTAATTTTATTAAATATGTCTTTAAAATGATTCTCATCATTATACTAGTTCTTCACTTAAAAGTAGTTAACAGCATTACTTCTGAAATCACAGAGAAGCTACATAAAGGAATATGACATAGTCATACTGTTGTGTCAAACAGAAAAAGGCTGCTAAGAAATTATTTGTCTAAGCCAACAATTCACACCTCATGCATTCTTTCTGCCTTTACTATTTATGTTCTACAAATGCTCAAGATCACTTACATTACCTTTAACAACTAAAATTTTTAAAGTTCTGAAAACACTTTCTCTAGCCTTTGGCCTTAAAGGGTTAAAAACTAGTAACAAAAGATTTACAAACCTACAAGACAACAAAACACAAAACAGAAGCACACAGCTGAATCAGACTGTTTCTGTATAAAATACCTGATTTATCTATTGTTCCACTCTCCACAAGCATACGGAGCAGACCACACAAAGTCCTAGTAGCATCACTTTGCATGACTTCAGCATGGACACCAGCAGAGAGACACAGTGTCTGCAGCAGGTTCACAGTACTTGTCAGCATCATGGCAGTAGGGTGGAGATTCCTTTCAACTTGTTCTCCTTCTGAAGAGAAACACAAAAGGAATACATTAATACTGAGTTGTTTTATTTCACACAGGTTGTGAAACAAACATGATGTGAATCATTTGTTGTAAATATTTTCTCTGAGACGATTTGACAGGAAGAAGACCCCTTATTTCCAACTGCAAGAACAAAATCTAAACCAGATATTTTTTGCATATAATTTAAAATTATTCTCTAGCAGTACACTGCTTAAAAGAAATTCCAAGGGCAGTGCTGGAAATAGGGAAACAGTGTGACTAGATGTATAATTAGGTCATATAAAAATCCACTTTAGAATGGCATTAATAGATGTTAAAATGTATACCTCCTGGTATCTCTAACTGAAACTATTTAATAATTCTGTTCTCTTTAGTCCATGAATATGCAACAAACCTGACACCATCCTTTCTATCCTCCTTTCTCATAGTAAAGTTACATTAAAAAATATTCTGGTCAGAAGTTTACACATATTAAATCAATCTTCTTTGGTGAGGCATTTGCTCCTGGTGAAAGAAATATTTTCATATTACAAGATATCAATTTTGAAATTCAACTAAAACTGTGCCTCCTTTCATTAAAAAAAATTTTTTTTTTTTTTTACCAGAATCATCCTCAGTGTCTGAATCCTCTGTTGTGGGTTGTGTTGCAGGTGGTGGCTCAGCTAGTTTGAGATCGTATTTTCCCTCCTTCCCCATTCTGTAAGAATTTGTACTTCCGGTGTCCCACTGCACTCTAATCCAGCCATCTTCTCCCAATTCTCCAATCACACGACCCAAACCTGGTGTGGGTCCATCCTGACAGAACAGAAAGGTTCAATTTATACAATCAACAACACTAATTCATATCCAAAGTGCATAAATTAATAATGCAATTGCTGTTTTTTGCTGCTAACATAAGGATCAGGTAGTAAACATTCAATAATGTTTCAACATCTGCATGAAGTTAGAAAGCATTTCACAATCTTCAAAAGAAATCATACCACTAAACTGCATGTTTAGACACTCATGTTTAGATCTATTTTACCTATTGCTTATGTCTTACATAAGTAGTAGTATGTCCTACATAGTTGGAAATGTATAATATTGTAGTAAACAAATGATGCAATTTCTTGTTAATCAGAACAGTCTCCATAAATGGAATTTTCATCTCCAAAAATGAAGCTTTATGTTAATTCTCCAAGTCTTTTGTGGCAAATGGTCAGAATTGCACACAGTGTTGCTTTAACATGGTGAAGAATGAGGTTGATCAAGAAAAACATGAGCTGGGCCTCTTGCTTATCCTGCACTTGGCTCGAGCAAGGCCTAACAACTAAATGATGTCTGGAGAGAAGCAGAGGTTTCATGGCCCGATACTGCTTCAGTGAGGCACAGAAGAGCATCGACAACTGTGTACCAGCCAGCAGCCACACTCCCTTCTCCATGAAAAACAAGCCTTGCTGTAACTCTGGTTCACTAAGGAGGTGCACACAAAGACCCTCTGATGAAGGTAAGAATCCCTGCTGCCACTTCAGTAACAGGGAGGAGGACCAAAGTGTTTATTCTACCTCTTTTGTCAACTATAAATACTGAGCAAAAGTAATGAAGACCTTCATTAAGCCCTATTAACATATTAACTTACACACCCCATGGGATGCAGCTGAAGGAGAACATGGGACATGTAACACACGTATGACCAAAGTCACCAAACCCCATCTATAATGGGTGGGACTGTTCCATTCCATTGGGACAGGACAACATTTGTAGTATAAAAGAGGGATTCAGAGGCAGAAGTGGGAAAACAGCTCTGCCTGCTCAAGATCTGGTGACAGACTGTCTCTCTCCTCCTTAAAGGAAGCCTTTAGGTGAGCTCTGTGCTTCAAACTGTGTTGGAGCACACCCAGACATATTCATTTTTTATATATATATATATATATATGTATATATATATACGTATTAGATCTCTCTTACTATACTTTCTGTCTCAACACATATTAACACTCTGTAGTTAGTGCATTTATCACCAGCAATCCTGAACCTGCTTTTCTAGTGCTTCAATTATTTCTTTGTGGATCATGCAAGTCCTTACTGGATCCATCAGACCTACAGTACTGTTTTGGTAAACTGTGCTATTTGTGCACCTGTGCTTGTGCAAGTTCTTTCAAACTCAACCAGACTCACAATGCTGAATTGGCTATAATCAGAAACTAAGTCCAGGTGCACACAGCCCCTCTGGTCTCTGAGGGTCAGCTGGAATGCAAGTGGGGTTATTTTCTGCTAAATTACCATACCCTTAATTCAACATTTTTGAAATGTAAAATGACACTAATGTTTGAATGACCAGAAAAAGTTCACAGACAGCCCACTGAACAGAGATTTGAGATTATAACACACCCAAACCTGTATGAAAGAAGTTGTACCTGATCACCCCATTTCCAGTCTACCCCTCTCACTACTCGGGTACCAATTTTCATCATGGCTGCCAGCTCTGGTCCAGAAACAGGGAGCTGAACAGGTGTAGTTTCCTTTCTTGACTCTTCTAGGACTGTGGCAGAAGCCCCATGAGAAGAGGCAATCATATCCTCTTCAATGTTGTCAGAACTGGGTCCTAAAGAGGCAAAAAAAATTAAAGAAAAAAAAATTAAAACCTGCTACAAGTTTTTGTATGTACCTTTGTCATGCATAAACTTTCAGGCATGTAAACTTTGAAATATAAAAGCAGTAATAAATGGGAACGCTGACTGAACAGGTGATAAGTCAAATGACCTTTTAAAAAGTAGGTTTTGAATGCACAGGAATTTATACACTTGAGCTTGAACAAAAAAATAAGTGACAAGTAAGAGAGACGAGAGTAACGATAATTCAATTGGCTCACAGTGGGTCTACAAACGGATTAAAAAAAAAAAAAATCTGCAAGCACTCCAGTTAAGTACAAGTCACAGGAACAAATATTTGCTGTTATCTAAGAAAACCAAAAGAGAAAAAGCACAGCAATGGGAACCACGGCAAAACACCCCACAAAACTTCCTATAATAGAAAAAAGAAGGCTGAAAGCTTAAATATGCAGACTAGGAATGTTTTTTAATGTGTAGAATAAATGAAATGGAGTGAGCAGAGAGTAGGCAGTTTTTAATGTTTTCATTTTAAATTTTGGTTTTCAGTTTATTTGTAATGTTTCCACCAAAACTACTCCGTAACTCAAATTTTAGCAAAGGATGGCCAAAGCAAGGGTTTAATAGAAAAAAACTTGTGACTGAATAAAGGCTACAGCTGAATTAACTTTCTCAATCACACTTACAGATGTGGTTTTTACATCACGGTAAAGGTAAATAGCATTAAGCACTATCTTTAAGTAGCAAAATCATTCTGTAACTTGGGTACAGCAACAGGTAAAAAACAAAGGAGATTTATAAAGCATATGCTTTCCTCTAAGTAATAAAGAAGAAGATCCCGTACCTATCAGCCGCAGTGTTGTTTGTGTCAACGCCAGCATGCCAGAATTCAGGAGGAGGCTCAAGGTATTTGCACCATGCTGCAGTGTCAACATGTTGAGCATGACCAGCAGAAAACGTGCCTGAGGAATAGTCCCAAGACTTGGTCCTGCTGGATTCTCGTTAGTAATCGTTTGCAGAGGAACAGGTTGCAGACCTAATTCAAAAGTAACATAAATGACTAAGTCAGCTCACATTTGGAAGCTACAATAGAATAGGTTATTGATTCATTTGATTGATGGTTTAAAACATTTTTTTATTCCCTGCGTGGCTTTAAGAACTTACAAACTGAAGTTCCAAGAAACCTTTCATAATTTACATTTTAATGGTAAAATATTACTAATGAGTATTCAATCACCTTCTGCCATGAAATCACCAGCATGCTCTTAGACACTGAATAGTGAGTTAACATGGGGTGAAGGGTGGGGGGAGTTGGAACAACACACAGACAGAAAGTCAAAGTAATTTTCAGCACAAAACAAAGGAAGTGATTTTAACATCACAGTTACTGGGAACTTGAAAAAAACCCAAACCAAACAACAATATTAAACTAAAACAGTTTTCTCCCCAGGCGAGAGCAACAAAATGAGATTCACCTAGTTCTTTAAATTTTGCATTGGCATCTAGCAGGATGTTCCGGACATTCTGAATAGCCCATGCATACAACTTTCCAAAAGTTACTTCTAGCAGCATTCTGTTAAATGGTGGGATCAGATCGACATCCTTCAAGCAGTCAGTAAGAGGTTCCCTTCACAGAAAAACAACAACAACAATCAGCATTTTTTTTTTTTTTAGTGAAGAATTGTGAAAGTGAAAGCAAAAGCAACAAGAAGTTTTACCCTATATTGGCTCCTTCTGGAATAAGCCTCTGCCATCCACAGAACATAGCATACTGCACAGAGGGGAGCAAAAAATTTTTAGCTGCCAGTTTCAGAATAGTATCTATTCCCTCCAGACGAACTTCTGCTCTTTCCAGCTGTAAAAGAGAAGGAATAAATTACCATACTTATGTAAACTGCTAATATGTGCAAGCCCATTTTCATCCAGTTTACCTGTTTTAATAAACATTTTCTCATTTTTTCTACATCCACCGGCTCTTCTTTAAGTGCAAATTCAACAATAGTGTTAAGGAGGGCAGACTGTGGATACAAGCCTTGGACATTTTGCTTCAGCCACTTGTATTTGTGGACACCTGTAACTGTACTCAAAAGTGGTTGCCACTTATCCTGCAAAACAGGAAGGTAGCATGTTTAAATTGTTTGAAAAGTTTTAATTACTGAAAATGTAAGTTATTTCATGTAAAGCCACGTCCAAATTTAAAATACTAGAAGGGGAAAATAAAAGAAAAAGGAAACTTGTTCAAAGGTCAGGAAAAAGCTTGGTATTATTTGTAACTCATTATCTAGTTTACAATTGCTACATAAAATTTCAAAAACATTAATATTCAAAAAAAGATGAAGTGACCCATCACATTTTATTCTGAAATGAAATTTTATCTAAGATTACCAATAATCTAAAAATTAGAGAAAGTATCTTTACATATGCTAAATACACAGTACAAGCTTATTTTCAAGATTTACTCCAGGTTTCACTGAAACAATGTGCCACACTTAATTATACATCTCAAACAACATTACCAGAACATTAAGTGCCAAGTTATACCAATCATGCTTTAGCTTATTTTTTTTTCTTGTTATTTTTATTCACGAGGTTGATTCAAAATCTGATATCCTACCTTGGGCGATTTGATTGGTATGGGCTTTTTATCTATAGGTACAGGACTGTGAGGTACCACACAGGATTCTTCCAAATCACTTTCTTCATTTCCAATTTTGGATTCTTCTACATCAGCAGATTCAGATTTTTTTGGCACTATAAAAAAAGAAAAGTATTATTCTTTCATGTAAGCTGATAAGATTTTACAGTGTCACATTTTTAGGTTTTCAAGATAACCTAAGCACACAGAATGATTAAGATATACCTGTAATAAAATGGAAATGTACTCTTGGTGAACTCTGTGTCCAACTGTTACCAAATTAACTCTGGTATTATCTGTAATATGTTTTTACCTTTAAAGACCAACTTCAAAAGCACTCTGATGTCTTTTCACCACATTAATTTATTTCCAGTTGAACAGTTCTTTGACTATACTGCTTTAATAAAACATGATTTCTAAAACGATGTCACTTCCAGTTAAACTTTATGAAAACCAATTCAGAGGGACTGATATTGGAGGATCATTTTTAATACATTGGAACACGAAGCCTCAAATAAACTTGATGCTCTTGTTTGCCAGTTCTTGCTGTAGGAACTGTCAGGCAACCATTGGCTTAGAAAACTTCAAGAAAATGCAGCAGAAAGCAAATGGATTCAGTGCTTTAACTAACTAGAGTCTCAAACAGCAGCAAACCTTGAAATAAGATTGATTTTCATTTTTTCAAAGAGAATATAACATTAATGCTGCCTTACCTCTTTTTTTCCTTTTTTCTCTAATGATTTTCTGAGCTACTCTTCGCCACCGGGGCAAGGAACTAAGAAGTTTAAATTTAGACATTATAGAGAGATCGTTGCAAACTGCGGGACGTAGTTCATTGAATAAGAATCTCAAACGCTCAATGACAGGAGCACAGACTTCCTTGTAAGAACGACCTTGTTCTTGATGGGTCTAGAAAAGACATTGAAAGATTAGGTTATAGTCTAATACACAACAAAATGAATTATATATAACTTTTTAATAAAACATTTCAAGTGGAAATTAATCTACACTTCAGCAGCTAAGAGGCTTACCTTAATCAGTGAGCACTTTGCTTGGTAGACAACACGACACACATCCACTACAGATTTTGGTAAGGTTTTGTGCTTTACTTGGTCAACTCCAAGGGTACCAGGATGAACAAGAGATAGTGCTATGTGACCTTAATAGGAAAAGACAATCTCTGAATATGCATTTTCACAATCACACATAGCAGAGATTAAACTGATCCTAAAAGATACACCACAAGCCTACCTACCCAAATCTTCGTGCTTTAGAAGGCAACATAATAACAGACGTCCTACTTCTTCCACAGGATGCTCAGGAGGGAATGTGATTGGTGTTGTTAAGTGACACTGTTTACAGTATCTTTCTATTTGACACAAGAAGTCCTACAAAAACACACAACAGCCTCTATTTAAATTTGTTTTTAAAATGCAATCAAAGGACTCAAAATACCACAGACAGCATTTCAGTAACACCAAATAATCTCCGCAATCTGAACTAATAATACTCATGAGATACAACACACAGGATGCACTATTTAATACACAGCAATTACAACCCAGTACTACAAATAACCTTTATCCTTCTTTCTGCATGAAGAGCAACATGGCTCAAGGAACAAAGCTACTACGGTTTGTATCTCTTTGTGAGATAGTCAGGTGACCTAAAGCAATTTTCAATTGTCTTCTGATTCATTATCATTATCCTATCCTCCCAAGGACTTATTAGGGGTTTTTTGATAAAGGAGCTGATCTCAAAGGGTTAGAAAATCTGAAAATATTACAGAAGAAAGTGATCAATGAAAATCTTAGATGTTTTCATATTATTCACAGTTCCAACTATGTGAAACCTGAACCCTAAGGCACAGAGGGACAAAAGCATACATGCACCTGATACAAAAAACACATTTGCACCTTAACAAAGGAAATTCCATCTTAGTTCAACTGGAGATCAGTAGGACCTGTCAATGCTACTGAACTTGACGTGGAAAGTAATGCACTTTTTTTTTTTTATCCATTAGCAGTACTCAACCACTTCTTTCATATAAAGTAATTCCAAAATAACTTTTTCAATTGTTTTTCTGTAACTTTTATAATTCTCACCACCATCACCCTTCAGCAACACAGAACTACTGAGGGCTTACCTTCACAGTGTGATCCTGAATATTATTATCCGCAATAGCTTGGAGGAAAGGTTGTGAATGGTCACTCAAAGTTAATCGATGTGCATATAGTTTTGATTTATTTGGGGTAGTGTTACCAGGGGAACTGCAATGGTCTTCATCTTTTTCCTCATTGTAACTGTAATGAATCTGACTAGTTTGCAAGCCTCCAGAAAAGATAGATGACTTCAACCATTCTAAAATAAAGAAAATAGAAGTGTATATTCTGATCAAAGACTAAGTTATCAAGAATTTCCTCTAATAAAATGCATTCACAGCTTCAAATAAGGTTTAGCAGCTCTTCCATTTGCTGAAACAAATTAGTGATATAACTGTGCTATACAGTCTCTTTTCTCTTCCAATATTCTATGTGGTATATTATGAAATTCTGGATATTTAACTGTTAGAAAGTATTTAATCCCCATTTAAGTCTTGCAAATTATTGAACCTTGATGAGTGTGGTAATTAATGTTAAGAATAAAAAACTTCTGCAGAAGACAGCAAGGCTACAGAAGTGCTAGATTTTCAGTTAATTTATATGTCCTTTGTTGTCTTCTTGCATGCTTTGACAAGTATTTATCACTTATTTAAGTTCCAAATGAAGTTCTGCTTACTGGCACATTCAATTTCCAGAGGAGAAAGCGGTGTGCTCATTGCCAGGTAGGAAGCATGCAGTCCAAGGAGAAGACCCAAATTCCGTTCTGTGTCTATTAGAGGTGATGACAAAGTACTGAGATCTGGTGTTGTAATCACTTCCTGGTCAGGCTAAGTAAAAGAAATAGGAGTTGAAAGGTAGAACTGAGCTCCAACAAGAAGTCTGAAAGCAAAGTAATACCCTACTTTAGAAAGGTTTTACCCATTGGTAACATTTTTACCTCTATATATTGGCCAACACAGAAAGCATGCATGGAATCCCGTGTGTCCTCAAATTGCAAAGCAGCTTCCAAAGCAACAACTGGGTCCTCACCTGCAAACTGGGCTAATGAAAGAATGAGACAGTCAATATAATGACTAAAAATCTGTTCATTTCATCTAGTCTCGAAACAGAAGTAATCTGTGTCTTTAAGACAGATGAAAATACTCACCAAGTATGCTACTTCCAGTTAAAGACTGGGTTTGGAAGTCCTTTATATCATACACTTTTCCATCAATCACTGTCCAAAATCCTCCATCTTTGTTATGGTTCTCTAGATCAGCCTTACGTATAAGTGTCACTTCCTCATTATTTCTGCAACTCTGGCCAGTAAAAAATGAACCTATGGGTACAAAAAAGAATTTATCAACAGAAAACCAGAAAGTAAGTTTTTTTCTGAACATTCTTTTAATAGCTGCATAATCAAATTCTTCACTTTTGTTCAAAGCCTGCTTAGTTTTTGATATGCTCAAAAGTCAAAATGACTATTAATATGTTCCTGCCTACATATTATGCAATTAAATTGTCTGTATACTGTGATCTTTTATGCACTAATCTCTAATGTCACACTGTCAAAGACCTAGCATTGCCCAATTATATGGCTGTTTTGTGTGGAGGTGGAGCAGAACAATCAGTGTTCTGGCAAATCACTGCTCTAATCAGTTCTTCCTCCAAATTCCTTCAGTTTTATTACTCATTTGCCTGTAAGACGTTTGTTGTATATTTAATTTCAGTCTAAATGCAGATTTTTTTAATATAAAAGAAGCTTCTCTTTTGACCACAGACACAGTTCATATTATAAAGTATCGTGAGAAAAAAAAAATTCCTTATTTTAAAGCTTTCATATTACTCACCCTTTATGTTACAGATAGAATTTAGTTAACAAAATGCCTAGATGTACTACTCATGTTTTCACTGTTACTTTTCACACTCAAAATGCAAGATTATGTGAATTACTTCCTGAAAAAGTTGCATCTGTACTCTGCTTATTCTACCTCTCTATATGTAACTTCCTTAGGAATGTACTGACAGAAATAAATATTGCCATATGACTTGATTAATAAAAATTTGTAAAGTAGAATTCCCTTCCTGAGAGTATGTTTATGAACAGCCATTTTTATGTAGCTACTTTATGAAAACATAAATAAACAGTCCAGATGCTACTGGTACATACCCATTATTCCTGGCCATGCTAAATCCTCATTGTCATCCCTTTCCTTTCCAGGGGCTAAATGGTTAAATCTGTCTAAATGTTCTAGCAAGCCAGCCAACAGAGGGATAGCACCAGCTTCCTGCATTAATCCAGCATTTTTACTGAGGAGTAGCACTATAGAAACCACCAATTCTGGAAGAAGAATGCCTAAACAGAAAACACAGAAGATACATTTAGTTCAAGATTTATGATTATTGCATCACACAAGTAAATCACCATCAATATACTCTGCTTTCTATTACTCTTTAGTACAAAGCTCTTGCCTTCCTTCTCTCCCATCAATCAAAATATTAAACTGCCTCCTTTTTAGTCATTTGGAACTTTCAAGAATGTTTACAATATAACTTCGAAATTCCATGGAAGGGAAGAAAAGAAGGACAGCAAAACCCACCTGTTAAATCTCCATCCACGACACGAGATACTTCTGCAAAATGCCTATGACTAGTAGAAGCAATGCTGGTTGCCACAGGAAGTATATCACCAATGTGTGTACACAGAAGAGCAGTGTATTTCTTCAGTAAGGAACCAACACCTAAGAGGTCAGGACCTATATAAAACGGAGGAAGAGCACAGAAAACCATCACATAGCCATATTTAAGTAACAGGCTTCAAAAGCTTTCAAACTCTTCTGAAACGATGCCACTCAGTATTACCACTAATTTAAGAAACTACATATTTTTAAAAATTTATGGTGAGTTTATTATCAAGACCCTTTTATCTAACAAAGAAAAATTATCATTTACAGAAAACAATTTAAATAAATTACTTTCCAACACTGTTCAGACAGACTCAGCAACCAGGCTGATAAATGACACAAGAAGATAAATTACAGTAACAAACTAGTATCCTGTAAAAGTTATTACAGAAATCCGTGGGGAGAGGGCAGGGCTTTGGTTGTTTGGGTTTTTTTTTTTATAACAATAACTTACTGTATGTATTAGGGACCTGTCCAATGCAATCTGCTGGGTAAAGTTTACTAACAAGCAAACGCTGAAAACGGAGTAAAAGGTCCAGAGAGGCAGATCTCTCCTTGCTATAAAGTTCTTGGTCCATGCAGGAAGAAATGCGACGAGCAACATCTTTTAGTTTGGCTATTGTCTGTGAAGCAATGTTCCTAAGTGGTATAAAAGTATCATATGGTATTTAAATGGAGCTCAGAGTGAAGACAGTCCACAAAAACATGGGTTAAGTTTCTGCTAAAATTTCACACAAGCACATAAGAAACCTATGCAAAGTTTCCTCATAGAATGTTCACTTCTTTGCACTGTAGTACTCAAAAAGTCAATGTTTTTGTAGATACATTTTGTGGATACATTAAATTACATGGTTGCCATCACAATTAAGTGAAAAAACACAATAAGTTTCTTGGTAAGCTCATACTTAATTACTGCTATATATGCTACATGTTAAATACTCCTCTGGCTGACATAAAGCAGTTTTGTTCTCAGCACACTATTGGTTATGCATTCACAACTCTGTGAGTCAAGAATTTAAAATTCAGGTTTCTTCCCCACTTACAGCTCCAGACACAGTCTCCTTGAAGCAAAACATTCAGTTCTAAATAAATTCATGGTGATTTCCCTACTTTGTAAGGACAGGCTTTTGAACATTTGTCCTATATTTGCTACAAAAACTTTCAGACTAAAGGAATAGGTAACAAAATCCATTAAAGCAAGGCAGTAAGTCTTTCTAAAATTGGGTAATTAAGTGTAGAACATTACTTCTTAGCAAACGTAAAATAGCAGAACTACTAACAAGTTAGGAGAATGTTCAATATTTTGAATTCTGGGGAGTTAAAAATGCTAACAGGAGACCTTTTTTGCTAGTCAAAATTAACTAGTTGACTAGTTCAAAAAACATATAAATATATCTTCTGTACAGAGTCAAAGAAAAATTCAAAGCAATTACCTTAGTAACTGCTGAATTAACTGAACTAATGGTAAACTCTGTTTTCCTGCAGATTCATAGATTCCAGTATTAATAAGGTCTTTGTCCAATGGAGTTCTGCTCCTATGAAGCGTTGATGCATTTGCTTCTTGTTCATCAATTTCTTTTTCTTTCTGTGCTTCTTTTTTTGCTTCAATATCCTAAAAAAGCAAATCAAGTTAAAGAAAACATACGAAACATTTTCCTGACACATATTCATGGTAAAAAGACCCAAGTTACTTTTACCTATACCTGAAATGAAACAATTCCTAACAGACAAAATGTGTATTGTATATTCCATAAAAACCATGTGGGCACATTTTTTTTAAGGCAATTATAATATAAAAAGAAAGGGGGAGGGAGGAACGAGAGGTTGTAAAGGCAAACAAGAGTAGAAAAACTCCACAAAACCGTGGTGAAAACATGCCAGTAGCTGCTGCACAGTTCACAGCTGAGCGCATATTTACTCTGTGTATTTATAAAAGTAACAAATTCGGCCCACCGCAGAAGAACCTGAACTGCAAAGCTGCTGAAACATACCTGAATTTCTGCAGTGATAGCAGCATTTAGCGCAGACTCTAAGCCTCCATCAGCCATCAAGCTGCCCACCAAGAGGTCAATCATAAATCTACGTCCCGGGCTTACGTTCATTTCATTTCCTGAAACTAAGAACAGGAGAAGCTATTAATGAACTCAAAATGCAAGCACCAACCAGATAGGTTTAAATCTCAGGACCAACCTGCACTGGGTAAGAGTGCTGAGAGCGCCCTAGCCCGCTCTTCCGCTGTTGGTAGCAACACAGACCATCCGCTCTGCAGCACTGCTTGAGCAGCCGATTGCACTGTATTAAGGACCCCAGCATTGCTTGCCAATGTTACCACTGTCTGTTTCAGGCTATTGAGCAGGATACTGCCCAAACCTAAGCCAAGGCATTCTGGATCCACCTGATGACTAATGGCAGCGTGAAGCTGAAAAAAAGGGGAGGGAAAAAAAAAAAAAGTAAATTTTAATTAAGAAGAGATACGAGTTTGGCAGGGGTGGGGGGAAAGACAGTCCTAGAGCAATTGAGTAAGTTCACTAACCAAGATACAAATTTTCATCTGCAAATCTAACGGTTTTGGTTTGCCCAAACACATAGTGAATGTAAACCAATACTTATAAATTATGAACAGTAGCTGTGAACCCTGAAGTTCTGAACTAAACCTAAAGAATAACCTAATTTGTTTCTACCTCACTACAACTATGCTAGAAAAAGCAGTACATTTTCAGTGACTGTCAGACACCAATTAAGAGGACATTCACTCTTAAAAACACTATTTAAAAGTCATAGAAATGCTCAAAATCTCTTGAGTGTGTATACAAGGCCTAATCCATTTAGACACTGTTTTTGTAGTTCATTTTTAACAAAACCCAAAAGCTGTCAACAAGAAAAACCCACAACCACTAGCAGCAAAATTTCAAAGAGTGGAAGTGATACTGTAATTATTTCACTTCTTAAAATCAATAAAAGTGTTTTAAAGCACATTAAGTTTACTATTTTCATCCAAGCAATTTCCTGAAAACATTTAGCTCAATGACTGCTCAATGTGTAAGAAATTGAAGGTACCTGAAGCCTCAGAAGATTTAATGTTGCCACAGCCATACACTCCTTTTCCTGAGGAGGGGGCCAGTCAGAGGATCCATCCATTCCCTCTGTCACTTGTCTTAGTAGCAGATCTAGCTGCTCAAAGGTCATGGGGCAAACATCCACCACAAAAGGCACCCTCAAGCCTATTGACCATTCTGAACATGATGACCAAGCAAAACTCTATAAATTGAAACAGCATACAGAGTTCCACTGTTAGTTATTTCCTAAATACAAGATTAGAGATAGTGATTAGAGCACTAGATAGTGATTAGGCACTGATTAGAGATAGGAGTGTAAAGCTAACATCTGCCTTCAAACAGCAATAGAAGATGCAGAAATAATACCAGCACATCTGTTAGAGAGAACCCTCCACTTGCATCCTTGGAAACATACATAAAACCCTACCAATCCAGAACTCTCTTATCAAATTTTCCAGAGTGTTGTCATGCCAGTCCAGATACCTCACTATCTTTGCTGCAGGAAACATTCTGCTTGACAACTCCTCTACTGCTATACCAGACAAAACAAAGCAGGTAAACAGCTACTTGTCAGAATACCCAAGAGAGGGAAAGCTAGACACCCCTTTTTCGCAGAAGAACTGCACAAGATTTGTTTTTTTCCAAGTCTTCATTGATTTGGAATAAGAGTGAAAATAAGAAAAGCCATGCAAGCACAGAAAGAGGGATTGGGATTAGAGTACAGAACTAATATCAGTGGGAGACAAAACCAAATCATTCAAAAATAAAATTTACCTGAGCAGGCCCACAAGCAATTCCAACAATATGCTTTGTGTCTAATCCCGGGAGAGCTGCAGGTTCTGGCTTGGTGATACGCAAAGTATCAAAATGTTGACACTGATCATTGCTCCCCCAGCTATGCACTTCACTATCTTCAGTCAGTGCTAAACAATGGGTAGATCCAGCTGCCACATCTATCACTTTTTTTCCTGAAATTCAAATATTGAAAATATAACTTAAACATTACAATCTCATTGACAGAAAAATATCACAGATACCGAAAACTGCTAATTGCAACCATACTTAACATATTATGGATGTCAAGAGCCTCACCTTTCCTCTAATAGTGGATTGGAAAGTACAGCAAAGGATAAACCGAAGAAATATTTTAAGATTCATAAGTGATAGCTTAAGTACAAAAGTTAACAAGTTTAAAAAAAAAAAAAAAAGTTCAACTCTGTATCTCTTCTACTTTGAAATCTTTTCAGGAAAGATTCATTAAAAGATCTCCCCATCTATGATGAGAAACTGTAAAGTTATTTGTAGTCATTAGTTCAAAAGCTATTTTCAATTTGATCACTCAACATATATGAATAACAATTTTAGGAAAGACAGAGAAATAAAAAAGGTTTCTTCCTCATCCTCTCCCTACAGAACCCAGGTTTCTCACAAATGAAAGAAATAATCTTCACTCTGCTACAAACTAGTCAAAAATACACAACTTTAACACTTCTTGTTGCCTGTGATTTTCATTTATTCCATTCACATGCCTTAATCTAAGCTGCATGACAATGCAAAAATACATGCTTTAAGTAAGCATTTCTGTGAACCTAATAAAAGAAAACCAGTAAGAATAAAGAAAACACAAGACAAGCAACATTTAAAGTAGTCATAGCAGTGTCTCTAGGTCTGCTAAAATCTTAAAAGTGTAAATGCAGAAATTATGGGAAACATGCACTATTGCCTTTTCCAATGCAACCAGCATCAAATATAAGCGAGTACATGGTACCATCATTCTTAAGTTTAGTTCATTTGTATCCAGTAACCAACTCCACCACCAGCAAAAAGAACTTTGGAATACTCCCAGCTCTGATAATTACCTTTCAAGCCTTCCAGCAGTTTGGGATATCGAACGTGCTCTTCTGTCCCATGCCCAAGTCTCTGACTGTCACCCTTTCCCCAGGTATAGACCTGGCCATCTTTGGTTAATGCAATAGAAAACTGACTCCCACAGCGAACTTTCACGATGTCCAGGTCTTGAAGTTTTTCTATCAACTTAGGAGTCTTGCAACCATCACTGCCTCCTCTTCCCAGTTTTCCATAATCTCCATCACCCCAAGACCACACTTGACCTTTAAATCAAGAGAAAGAAAACAAAAAATATCACACTGCTTTTTTATGTAATGAAGTTATCTGTTTTGATAAGTAACTTCTTAAAAATCTGAGATTCTGTAATAAGCACAACTTTTTCAACTGTTAAGAATAGCAGTTATTAGTTAATTTCTAATTTTTTTAAATAAGAATGAAGAATAGGATTTGAAAAGTTTTCAAGTTGATAAAAGTAAACATAAAAAATTTCAGTGCATAACATGCACTGAAAATTCAGTGTACTGAAAGTCCTTCTTAAAAACATATGAAGCATAGGATTTACTGTATATCAAGCAAGTTAAAAACTGCTTTATTATTTATAAGAACTTGCAAAATCTTTTCCACATTAAATGGCCGAATTGTCTGCAAAACCTGTTTTAATTTTCAGTTTTTATCATTCAGGCATTTCTCAACGTGAAACAAAGAGTGACACTGTCTATTATGTTTTTTGAAATACACTACTAAATCTAAGTTCTGATGTAGGAACTTAGAAATAGTCAAGTCATTCTGTATCTGCATTAAATAAAGTTATGGTCCAAAAACTGTAAAGTCACATATGTTCAAAAGGAAAGTCTTGTTTTACATTCTGATGCATTGTGTTCTTGACCTGCATAAGCAAGTCCCTAAGGTATTCTGATAAGCAATGGAAGCATGCAAGGCAGAGACCAGAAAGAAAAAAAATGGACAAAATCTGGGTTTCCATTTCCTTTATAAGCAAATGTTTCAGTTTTTAAATACTGCACATCATATTAACCAGCTGTATTTTAAAAGAACAAGTAGCTTTTGAGAACTATCTTCTTTCTAAGGGATTACTTTGGGCATAACCTCACACAATGAAATTTGGGCTTCAAAGCTGTCTTGCCCTAGACTGCTTACTCAGGGATGTTGGGAAGCAGAATTTCAATACAGCCTCTCTTTAGCACTTTCCATGGGTCAACACAGGCAGCTCTCCTGCTCAAAATTCTGGTTGTTGCAACAACATGAGTTATTTGCATTTATACAGTAATAATTTAGACACATAATTACATAGATGTAATATTTGTGTGTCTATTTTATATTTACATGGATACTTTCAATATATATACCATAAAATATATATATCATTGCATATTCATAATGAATATACTGCATATCTATGCACAGAAATATATGTTCATACATTGTATGCAAAATGCATAAATGTATACACATATATTTCCCAAAAAAGAATTTCAGCTTTAAATGCTTACCGAATTCAAGCCACTAGAAATAAGCCTATCTATGTAAGTGTCCTAAGAATGAAAGGAAGAAAAGGTAAGCTTACTCAAAATTTTAAGTTTCATTTTGCTACTAACCATTTTCAGTAACTGCAAGAGTCTGAGCATCTCCACTCCCACAGGACACATCAATAACTTTGAGTCCTTTTAACCCTGTGACCAACATTGGGATGGTCTGATCTTCACTGGAACCTGTAAAACAAAGTAGTTCTATGAGAAGGAAAACGTTCTTTTCTTTGTTTTGTTTGGGGTTTTTTGTTTGTTTGTTTGCTTTGGATGTTTTGTTACGTGGCTTTGGGGGGGTGTTGGTCTGGTTTTGTTTTCAGATCTGAGCATCATGATTAAGTTTTCTTATGGTTTCTTAGGTATCTAATATGGATTTAACCCATGAAATAATCTTAGTTTCATGAGGAAAGGAACAGAGAATGCTGTAAATTTTTCTTCTCCCTCCAGTTGCTTATTTTCAGGTAAGTCATAGAAATTCAGTGGGTTTCAATTCATACGAAGCCCCCTAAGGTTCTCAAATCAGCTTCAGGTAAGTTGGATGAAAGATCACTTGACACAGGCACTAAACAATTCTTTAACAACTTATTTGAAGGTATCAACTAACTTACCATGACCAAGCCTGCCATAGTTTCCTCGTCCCCACGTATACAGCTCTCCTTCAGCAGTAATGGCTGCACTGTAGGTGCTTCCACATGCAATATGAACAACATGTTTTCCAGCTTGCTTCCCAGATAGAGCAGATATCATCTTAGGTTCCTCCAGGGGGCTATTTAAAGAGAAGGTGACATATTTCCATAAATGTGATCTGATGAGTAGTTAATAAAAGGTGTGGCATACTTGTGAGAAACAATTGCTACAGTTCTACCTGCAAGCCTTGCTACTAGTCTGAAGTATCAAGATATAAACAGAGCTACAAGCCAAAATTAAGTTCAGATTGTTCAACAACATCCAAACCACTGAAGGAATGTCTAACAACTGTGAAATCTGTTTCCAATTGAACCAATGCAATCCCTTTAAAAAATATTTCATTGTTAAAAACATTATCTTTAATTACTGTATTTCAACAATTACTTTCATGACACTGACAACCCTTGTGTAGTATCTCCCTTGCTTTATAGGGAATTCAGCACTGGGGGAAGACACTTAAAATCTCTAAAATTTATTGATGCACACCCCCTACACAACACTGTTGCTGAAGACTGCTTCTATGCAAAAGCAGGACAGTAATGTCATTGTCTGACACACAAGAAAAATGGAATTATATACAACCTGATTGCATAGAAAATGACAACCCCACTCCAACACACGAGTCAATGTCTCAGGGAAAATATGCTGTGGATTCATAAAACCATTAATAAGAGGCCTAATAACAGTAAAAACACTACTACATCCTCTGTCTATAAGTATTTCAGAAAGCAGCATTAACATAGAACTGGGAATATTACAGACAGACAACACATAAAAGAGGTGAATGTCAAATGCTGAGCATGCTTATATACACAACAAAGTAACTTTTACTATGAATTCAAAACACTGGCAAATAAATGTTATGATTATTTTTAATACATACACTGTATCTCCATGACCTAGTCTTCCACCATCTCCACAACCCCAAGAGAAAACTTCACCGTTTGCTGACAAAGCCAGATAATGATGCCCATCTGAATGTGCTGCTATCTTCACAATATTCCTGGAAGCTAAACTCTGCACCAGCTGTGGTCCCTGTGAACCAAGCAAAAGAAATACGCTTACAGAAACTGCTGACAATTTTCCTCACTTGCCTACATACAGAATAACAAGGTACAGTTATCCTACGGCTTTATCAAAACTGTGAACTCGAATGAGGTGAAGGTACAAAGAAAAAAAAAGGTCAAATCTGACAAAAGCAAGGCTTTGAAATTATTTTCTTCCCATTTTTATAATGTCTTCAGTACATATGAAAATGTTGCTTATCTTAACATTACAGGCTATCTTAGTGACAAATGCTTCTGTTACAGTATATTTTTGTTTGAGAAACTACTCTGCTTGGGCACAGTTACGTCACCAAAGTAAAACTCATTTCATGTCTGACACTTTCTGAAGATTTTACCAAGGCCAGCATACAAATAAAAGCAATTATCATTGTATCCATAACCTCTAGCCTGACATGAATTACAAAAACCATATGTATTTCATCAAATCAATACAAGAGACAAAACACGCTATTCCTGAAAGTTCAAATACAACACCACAAAAGATCACAAAAATCAGCACGTCTCCACCTAGTCTTCCAAAAAAAACATAAATAGTTAAAGGAGCAGACTTATGCTATGAAGTAGTACAGAAGAGAACAAATTTTTAAAACCATGTAAAAATCTCTCACCAGAGTGTCGCTGTTGTACGCTTGTGTATAAACTCTTCCATTTCTAGATAATATCAGAAAGCGTTTCTCTGCACAGGCAACCTGTACAACACCAAGGTTGGCCAGACCTTCACACTGAATTGGACCACTCACATTAGCATAATATTTCCAACCTATTAATCCCCAAGCAATGACCTCTTGCAGTGATCCCTAGAAAATAAGAAATTCTGTAAGTACTAATTTTGAAGTACACAATAAAATGCATAGAGCAGATTATTTTTTGAACCTTTAAATGCAAAACATACTGAAATCTGAGACAGTCATTCCTGCTACTAGTCAGTAAAATCTACTTAATTAGAAGATATCAAAAATAAAGACTTGCATGCATCATATTCAGTTCAGTCTGATACTGAATGAGCTATAAATATTTACAGAAACTGTTCAGAGATTTTTCAAGTTGGGAAGTTTAGCATTTACTTTTCTCTTTATTTTTTTAATATGTCAGACCCCCAGCATTTATAAAGTCTGGTCTTGAGAATTTACTCTGATAAACACAGGGAACAGCTCAAAATATGGCAGAATTAGCCACAGTGTGATAAGAAAGTAAGTTTCACAAACCAAAAGTAAAATTTGTACTCCAAGGTTGACTGAAAAAGGGTTGATGAAATAAAAAAATACCCAAGTAAGACAAATTTCAGCAACTCAGAGTTATCCTATGAAAACCAAAAATATGAATAATCTTAGGAGTCATTTTCCCTCCATTCTGAAAAATCAGTTATGCTTTCAGGGAAAAGATCTTACTAAATCTGACACTGCAAAGAGTTACCTTATGAGATGTAGGAGAGCTACACTGTGGAGGCATACATGGGGTGGCTAAACGATCTAAATGGGCCATGATCACCACAGCTGTTTGTCTCAGATCAATCGCCAGCTCATTGTCCTGTGGCAAAGTCAGATACCTCAAAAAACTTTCATTTGGACTTAGAGGGTAAGTCAGGAGCTAGAAAAGAGAAAAGGGCAGTCAGAAGAATTCAAGTTGTATCTATGCCACTACACATACACAATATTATTTAGACATGATGAGTATCAGCACAAGTTTAAGAGACAATGAACTAACTCCGCACATCAGTTTTTTTACAGTAAGGAAAAATTCAAAACATGTACGTTCAGAAAATAGATTGTGAATATAAAGTTTCAAGCATAATAAAACTGATTTACTATGTTTTATTAATCTCAGTAATTTGCACTAAGAGTCACAGTTCAAGTAACTTCAAACACAACTAAATAAAAACAATCCAAATAGGCAGAAAAGTTACCTCGGCCACATCTAAGATAATTATGACAACAGCATTAACTATGAAACGTAATGTTTACCTCTAACCATACTGTGACATTCTTCCTCCTACCTAAGGAAACTCAAATGTACACATGAAAACCAAATAACAGTGGTGTATATACATCTTACATGGAAAACACCACCACTAGTTTTGGTTGGATAATTTTATAATTATTTTAGCCAGGTAAATGAAATTTGATTCCAACATAACAGCCCCTTCAAATAACCCAGGGGTAAGTACCTGAATCTCTTCCTCTGTATTAGGC
Source organism: Myiozetetes cayanensis (assembly GCF_022539395.1). Classification (NCBI taxonomy): domain Eukaryota; kingdom Metazoa; phylum Chordata; class Aves; order Passeriformes; family Tyrannidae; genus Myiozetetes; species Myiozetetes cayanensis. Next base: position 83,997,244 of record NW_026087742.1, on the reverse strand, counting down.
ATGTCTTTGTTACATATTATACTCTGAAATCTTTGTAGCAAAGGTAGAAGGGGTGCACTTGTTCCCTGTGCAGATCGCTCATTATCCGTTTCCCTTGTTCCATTATCCCAAAGTTGAAGTAACAACATCACTGCAGACAACATTTGGCTGAAAGAGGGAGTTAACACCATCTATTAATATGTATTCCTAAAAATATTGGTTTAGGTTATCCATATAATTCACTTTCTACAATTTAAAGTTTGGCAATATCAGATGTCAAGGTTTACCATTTTAAACAGATTACCAAATATGAAAAACAGATTTTGCAATCTAGAGAATATTAGATCTCAATCACCACTGCATTACAGAAAAGGTTCATACGCTTTGAACCACAATTATTACATTAAACCCAAACCCATGAAACTGAAGAGAGGCACTGATCACACCATTCCAACAGACGATGATGGTTAAAAATTGGAGTGCTCCTGCTTCTTACCTTAGTGTACCCCTCTGCACTGCCAGTTCAAGCAGTATGGCAAGTGCCAAGTGCTGGTCTTGTAAAGGAATGTTTCCTGGCCCTTTGGTACTGGGAGCTCCATGCACATCTCTATTTAAAAGTCAAACAGTATATATTAAGTAATAGAAAATAATAGGTAATTGCTTATCAAAAAGATCTACAAATCTACAGCACGCCAAGAACCACTAAACTTACAGAAAACTATAAAACTGGTGATGAAAGCAACTGAGAAAAAAACCCCAAATGTTCCAAAGAAGATCAAGTTTTAGAGTGGCAGCTAGAGCTTTAAAATTGCTCCAAGTTTCAGTATCTGTAGCTCTATTAAACATTCCAGGAACAGGAAAAACATTTTTCAAGGTGAAATTCAGGTATGTTTCATGATATGTACTGTAAGGATGTCATTCCAGTATTCAAAAGACAATTAACTTCTAGTAACTACTGTAAAAAGGTAACTCTAAGACCTACTTAAAAGGAAAAAAACAGCTACTAAGAGATGCAAGTTTGCTGTTTAACAGCTACTTCAGCAATGCTCAATAAAAGAAACTTACCCAGTCACAACAGACCTTAGGAATTTAGTAGCTCTTTCTACCACTTCCAGCCATACAGAAGATACAGTCCCTTCATCAAAAAGGGACGCCTCCGGTAGAGCTCGCAGTGCATCAAGTGATTCCTGTAACAATTCACTGCACAGGTCTGCATCTTCACCTGAGGAACACAGTAATAGTAGTTACATTCTCATCTTCAAATTGCTGTACACAATATTTTGTGGTTTGTTTTTTTTTCAACCACAAGATTACAAGTTATTTAACATATACAATGTTCTTGATCTTCACACGAACATTTTAACTGGAAGATCTTGAAGAAATCTTCACCAAAAAAAACTATTCAGTAATATAACTCTTAAACCACCTCATCCCACTATGTATCCACTGAGGAAATCAGAAGAAGAACTAGGGCTGGCTGGACAAAGATTAAGCCAACCACCTGCCATCTGAACAAACACTGCAGACTGAGGCAAACAGGCAGGTTAAAGTGGCACAGGTGACAATTCTGCCAACCTCTGCAATTTGACAATCGCTGACAAGCACACAAACTAAACACAAGTTTCACACTCTTTCCAAGCTGCCACTATCATGCAGTAATACAGTGGATTGACCTTGTCTGAAGAATAAATCTAACTTTTCTGAAATCTGGCACTAAAAATACATTCTCCTTCATGAAATCCCAATTTGCCCTCATAAGTATAAAATATCCCAGCACAACACAGCATTGGTACGGGCCCAGATGACTTCGATCAGCAACAGCATTGTTGGGCATAGCACCTCATGAACATAAATGCAATTATGCAAATCTATAATTTATAAGTGTATAGTTCTACGCAAATACTTAACACATACAAATGCCTGAATGAACAAATCAAAAACATATGCAACATGCTCAAGTGTAGACCTACCTGACCTCCAGGCTCTACGAAGGAAAGCAAATGCAAATGAAAGTGCTGCCCGGGATCCAACTCGTGCAAGTCCTTCTACACCTTTACCTACAGGTCTTGGGCTAAATAAAATCACATTAGCATTTTTTCAATACAATTTATATTATAATAGTATATTTATGTTAGTACAATTTTGTATAACATATATCTAACAATTTTATAATTTAGCTATATGCATGCGTATGTGATGACACAATTTTTATTTATAAAGAATTGTAATTGTCTAGAGAATAAAGGTGAACAATATCAAAATAGCAGCAGCCAACAATCAATTTCAACTGCTTCAAAGCACCAATTCAACACCCAACATCAAAAAGCTCCACGGTGAAAAAAATAAACCGGACTGGCATAATTGACTGCCATCAGAAAAATGCCCATAGTTAGTAAGAGTGAAATTATGATGCTGTATTCAAAACAGAAAAAATATAACATACTTCATGTACTCATTATTTATGCATTAAGCTTATATTTTAACTAGCACTGCATAAACTATGCTTACAGATTTTTTTAATGAAACTTTTATAATTGATAATTAACTCCACCAATTTTGTCTTTCCTTTTTTTTTTTTCAATTCAAGTGTCAATGCTACAAATCCCTGTTTGCAGTTTCTGTATTGGTGTGTGTCTGCAAGAGAGAGAGCTTCAACTTCCGTTAATATCCACTGGACTCACACACATTTCTGTTAACTTTTCTTTTCATGCAGACAATCGCATTAATTTAAGTAAGCTCCCCATTGTACTTAACAACAAGAGATTTCCTACAGCTTCCAATACAGAGCCAACAATTCTGTTTCCTTTTGATGTGAGATTACAAAGGCAGTGAATTGCTTAGGACTTCTCCAAAGGAGAAAAAAATAATATTCTCATTTTTAGCAATTTGATAACTTAAACATACCAGTATTCTTTTTAATCAGCACTGAAAAAAATATTTTAGAGAACTCTCTATTCAAAGAAAGATATAATTGTCAGAACTCCAATCCCATAATAACTAGTCGTGATATCTACTTACACTCTCCCTTCATATCTGAAGCTAGAGACAATGTAACATAAAAACTTCCCTAGCTGAACTGCTTGTTCTGTCAGAGAGCAATCAGCTACTGAACAGATTCTTTAATGCCTCATCTGAAAATTTTTCTATTTTCAGGTCTAGATAGCTATCTAGTCATGGAAAGTAATCAGACCATTTCTTATTCAGTTACTTCTCTTGAAATTGTTGCATATAAAATGTGCAACTACATTATTTTTCAACCACGCTACAGAAAATTACGTTCAGCTTTTATATATTTGCATTTTTAAGTTTATGTGTCCTAACTGAGCAAATATTGACAAAAACATATCAACGTTATTCAAACTATGTAACTACCGTCAGCATCATTTCTGAAAGACTTCTTCACACCTTCTAGTTGAATAGAACAAAAGGAATACTTAGATAAAAGTATGCTTATAGCTAAAACAACAGTATCTACAGCAACATATTACAATAAAAACCTACCAGTAGGAACAGAGACACTACAAGAAAGCATCAGGCAAGAAAGAACACTGCATGGCAGATAACACCACTTTTTACTTAATATGGCAAAACCATCTCAAGAAATAAGTTTCTTTACTGCTTCTCTCAAGGAGGAATACATCATATCAAGCACTGACACACAGGTTGATAATCTTTCTATGAGTTTTCTAATGTATGAACTTGTTCATGCATCTCATTACCTTTTCTTATCCATAGCAGGCAGAGGAACACTACTGCTTTTCCACTTTACTTTGACGTTCTCCTGAAGAACTGCTCTGTTCAAAGCAATGAAATATCGTTCCAGGATAACTAGCCGCTGTTTTAGCCTCATAGCTGACAGAGCTGTTGTAGCAGTTTGTGTAGCCAGGCTTTGTTGTTCCTTCACTAGTACATGAAGGCACTCCTTCAATTCATTCACATCTGAGAATCAGAGAAAGATGAGTTTTTATGGTTGTACATCTTTGTTACATACGGTATCCAGAAAAATCAAGAAAAATTGAAAACTGTAAACCAACCAGAAATCTGAACCTCGAAACCCAGTGAAACTCCCTGTTCCCATACATAATGTGCACATTTCTAATCCACAGTAGGATATAATGACAATCATACTTAAACAGGTGTTTCAACAAAGGTTATTATCAAAACTGGTTGTGTATAAACATATCTAGCCCTTCATATTTCATGTCTGAAATTAAAAAATCACAGGAAATATTTATGAATTTCAAAGAAACAAGTTAGACAGCAAATTCTTATCACCATCCAACCTCAGTCAGACTTCTCCCGAGTGCAGGTAAGTACCTTGCGTGTCCCCAAAGGATAAGCTTTCATTCTGCAGCTATACTAATTACCTTAAGTTTCCCAAAAGTTACAAAACTACTCTCAGAAGCTCTAGGATCACTGCCAAGAGCTGCTAAGCTTCTGAAAAAACAATGTCAGAAATTTAAGATGCTTGCAAGTACTATTAGCAAATAAAAGATCTGACTTACGTACCTATGCTAGTGAATTAAGTCTTCACTAATCAGAGAAAGTATTCAACAGCTCGAAGTCCTAGTAATATAACAACTGATGATAAGAAGTACAGTGTCAACAATAACAAACCCACTTTAAAATGGAGATTTGGAAACTATTTTTATATTCTCGGTAGCTTTAATTCACAGGATAAATATCAATGCGTTCTTAGAGGGGTTCTTTTCTGTCCCATCATTAACAGTCTGATCACTGGGCCACCCCCCTCTGCTTTGCACTGAATTACTGCACTTGTCCCTAAGCCAACCACGTTTGTTGCCTGGCTGCTCCACAGAAGTACCTTTGTTTTAACTGACACCTGACTAAGGGGTATGGAAAAAAAGGTCTGCATGTATGTAACAGAGCTTACAAGAAGATGGACACAATTTAAAAAAAAATAACAACCACAAAACCATACAAAACCAACATATTTTTTGGAACAGCTGTCTCTGAGTTATATACATTTACAGGAGCCCCTGGTGGTCTAGTGGTAAAGGCGCTGCGCTATCACCGCGGAGACCCGGGTTCGATTCCCGGTCAGGGCCACTCCCGGGCAGGTGGAGCTCGTTAGCCCTTAAAGGCAACCCACCTACGTCCTAAGGACCTCACTGCCACCGTCCAAGCTCGCTTGGCCCCAGCAGATGAACCTTAGGATTAAAGGGTGGGCTCAGTTCCGCGCACACTGTGTCTCACCTAAAAAATCCAATGCACAGGCTGGAAGGTGTAAAGACCTTCCCCAGATCTTCACTCGTGAAGACTGGCCATTAGTCTCCAGAGTTGAAAATTTTATCTAATGAGGCATAACTTTTTGTGCAGCTGTAACTGCACAAACTATTTCAATGTTTTGTCCCCACTCTGCAACACATCTCTGCTGTGCATCCAGCAGAGAATTCAAGCAGCCTTCTCTGCCATGGGATCATATTGCACAGTCTCTTATGGTTTGCTGTCAGCCTGTTTTCGACATTGCTACTCACATTTCACCGTTTCATAATGTGTTAGATTCCTTTCCCTGAGGCAATTCACATCTTTCCACCTGACTCTGAGGAACAACTTATTTTTTCATCAAGTAAGAATAGATTAAAATGTGTTCCTTGCAGTCTAGGCCTGATAGACGAAAGCAACTGCAACAATTATACACATTGACTCAAACAAGAAATACGACAAATTGGACAAATTTGACAAAAAGCCACACTGCCCTTAATATTAGCTCCTCTAAATCTTCCCAGAATTCTGTGGCACAGGTGAATATCAAAGTGAATAACTATCTACTGATAGATGACTATCAGTACCCAGCCTGAAGCTTCTGTATACCTCCAAGCTTATGTAAACAGAAATTTTTTTCATTTAATACAATTTTGAGGGAAAAAATCTCAGTTGCAGTGTTAGCATTACTTAGAATACCAAAGTAAAACATTCCACAAAATATAAACTACATGTTCTGAGGTTGCTGCTGTTACCTTAGGTGAGCCTTAACTGTTATTGTGTAAGCAAAAAAAAACCCATCTTGCAATACATACTTCAGGGTATCACAACAGAGCATGGTCAATACTGATAAGTAAACCATTGGAAGACATAAAAATCTGGGCTTTTTCCTTCTCTTCCTGAACACTAAAGTCTTATCTACCTCTAAATACCACCAGTCTGTAAGAACAAAGTATGACATGACCATGCTCTCTGCTTCACAAAGAGACTTTGCTTAACATCACAGAATCACAGGATATTCTGAGCTGGAAGAGACCCATAAGGATCATCGAGTCCATCTCTTAAGTGAATGACCCATACAGAGATCGAACCAACAACCTTAGCATTACTGGTACCAGGCTCTAACCGAGTATTGGTTTTGGCAAATAATTTTATCCTGCCGATTCATTCCCCATATTATGGTCTCATGTCTCTATAGGAAAAGTAAAGAAATAGTGAAGAAGAAACAAGGGACTTTAACACTTACATTTGGGGAAGAGAGTCTATGTATGGTGCTACAGAAAACAAGCACTAGGTGCTAGACTCAGCGGTCTGCCAAGTAATACAGAGATACAGCATTCATCCTTCCTTCCTGACTGGCAAGTTATCTAACTGTGGACACCCTCTAAAATTATTTCTGAGAGTTGAAGACTCAGATGAAAAGTCCTTCATTTCAAAATAACATACTTATTAAGCATATGTCATGGGGACTACTGAGAAGAAACACCTGGGACAGGCAGAGACCACCTACAGTCTTCCAGCAATTATTTTATGAGGAATTTTTCCTCAAAGTCTACAATTGCATACCTTTCACACCACTTTCAGTCAGACACAGTGATGTCCCGGTGTTAGAAAGATAAATTACTTGTTGTTAGAACTGCCTTGTTAAGGTTTAGGGCTTGGCATGTTTCAATGATCTCAGATGTAAAGAGAGGTTAACAAAGCTTGGGGAGATAGATGTGCCACTGATAGTGGACACAAAGAATGCAAAATTTACAGGCCACAGGGACATAGGGCAGAACAACCAAGGTAAGGAAGAAACTAAAAAGATAACTCAGCATCTGTGCTGAAATCAACTCCAACTAGATAAAAGATGATTCTGGCAGGGGGAGATTGTGATCACTGACTCACGACTCACGGATACAAGAAACCCACTGACTCAAAAAAGAGAAAGACCGAGCATGCAGACTAGCTAGCATGAGAAATGAGACAAACATTTAAGAAAAAAAAGGTGGAACACTAATTAATAAGAGAACCATGTAACTTGTAGCCAATGACCCGTGATTTCTGTCTGCCAAAATGTACAGATGGTGTACAGTTTTGATGACTGGGGAGCCAGCCTTTTATGGGTTACCACCCAGCTCCCTGTTGGAAATAGGAACACCTTGTGTTGGTGTATAAACTGGCGTTGTGCATTGGGTAGCGAGCCCACGTTTGGGGTGAGAGCCCTGTTGTTATCAGCATCCCAGCCGTGCCGATGCAGGAGGTGACACAGTGACCTGTATGAACTCTGAATGAACACAAACAGAATCCTGCACTGCATACCATGTATGCACATCAAGCAGCACCAGTTACAGAGCTGGGCCACTGTACACACACACAGAGTACTGTGTGTATGTAGTAGAAGGCTCATAGCACCACCTACCAAATTAATTCCTAACGGTTCAGCAATACATACTAATGGTAACCTGTAAGATGCTCAACATCCTTCTCAATGACCTGACAGGACAACTGGCTCATTTGACCAAAACAAACAAACAAACCAACCAAATAAAAAAGACAACATTACTGTAGGTTTTTAATACTTCAAAGCTTTAGTTCTGGTTTAATACAGAAACAGTCCATGGTTCCATAGACTTTGCAATGTCTCGTAGAAAAAAACCTCACAAAAGCACTTCCTAAAGTAAAGGGATTTTAAAAGCAAGTTATTTTGCTTTCTTTTTAGTGAAGTAAATGTCAACAAATGAAGTCAAATTAAGACAATACAAAAGCTAGAAAAGGAATCAACTAAAATTTTGTCTTGACTTTTTATAAAGAAAAAAGGGTTGGAAAAAAAATTAATTTTTCAAATTATTAGCCCTAAAAACCAAAAAGTCTTTGCATTCAGAAACTAACATATGAAGAACTTTTCAGTTACAATACACTATTTTCAAATACTGAAACACTGCATGAAAATTTTCTCAATGGAAAATATGATTTAGCCTCACTAAGGTACAAGCCATATAAAAATAACCTGCATAACTTTAAGTTTACTGAATTTAGTTGTAATTAAATTATTTTCTTTACCCCTTCTTGCTTTGCCTTCAAAATCTCAAATGGTTACAATTTTAGGAAGGCTTTCTACTAAAAGTAAATAACTCTACTCTTAAATACTTTGTATACAAACTCCTTTAGTATTTCAAGAATGCAAAATAAAGTTCGTAATACAAAGTGTAGTGAAGGCTAGAACAGGTCATAGTAGTCCTGTAACTCAGACAGCTAAGACTTGAATAAACGACTGCATTGTTTTATTAAAAGTAACACTATTTTTAAGTGAGATATATCTATATACTTCCTCACTTTAAATTTTCTCCTATGCCACAAGTAAATTTATCTTTACAAAAAATTCAGTTCATCTTTAGAAAGATTTAAATATATCTGAGAATTAACCCAATGAAATTCATTTCAATAAGCCCTCAAGTCTAAGCAACACTTATTACCAATGAACTAAACAGTCTAGTGAGAGAATAGCTTATTAATAGTAACGATTCAGATTTCATCTGAGAAGGTTACAGGGAACTCTTTAAACAAAACTGTTCATATGTCACTACACCAGCCCTTGATGTTAACCATCCCTTGTAATGCTATGCTTTGCCAGTTATTCTATGAAGGGTGGAGACACATTATTTACCCAATCTGTACCTACACTGTAGGAACTGAAGTCATACCATACGAGTTTAAATTCTCAAATCACCATTAGCAGATACTTGTTAATTGACAACTATAGTTAGATATGTCACTGGCTGCAAGAGACAGGTAAGGGTTTTACCACCTTCTGCTAAAATTTATCACATCTCTCCCCTCAACAATTGACGTAATTACATGTCTTCACTTCCTAATTTTTCCTGCCCGAAGTTCTCTGCATTAGAAGGAAAAAACAGTGGAATGGTTTAACCGTGACTTTTTGGTAGAACAGTATTAAGAAGTGACACATTATTTAGACATTTGAGCAAAACATGGGACAAAAGAAGAAGTGAAGGCAGGGACTTCTTGAACAATCTCAACCACAGCCAGAACACTAACCTGACCTGAGCCTAATATAGGTTGCCTGTCCTAAGGCATGTTTGTTCCTACTTCAGCAGTTCAAGGAAACAACCTAACATGCTTCATAGTTTAACACTCATTTCATTAGATCTTGTAGGGAACACCACAGGCTTCTGACTGGCAAATTAAGCACCTTAAAAATGCCAATATCAGACTGAAAAGTTTCAAGGACTTGGGTTGAGTCACAAGCTTTAGTAACAGCAAATATAAATGTTACAGTGTGGAGAGATTTTAGACCTGAAAACACTTTTCAAACAGAATTTGGCAGGAATCTACTGTCATAATGAGCACACATTCCTGTCATCAGCAGAACTAATGTGCTCTAATTTCCTAGAGAATTTTATATTTTGTCTCATCTTTCCCCTTCCACTACATGCTATTTCCACTGGACAAAGAGGAGATAAAGGATGCAGCTGGTTTGGCTTAACAGGCTTCTAATGACCCTCTAAGCCTGTAGAATGAATGAATTCAGAAGTTAGAGGGAAGGACAAAAATGCAGTCACATGCACATGATTTCCTTCAGAAACAAACCTAAATATGCTCCCAAAGTTATTTTATACCAACAAAGAACATAATGCCTAAAGGGCTTTTAGCTTTCTGAAGTCTGCTTCCCAATTAAAAACATGACCACCATCAGACTTGACTTCATTAGTATTCAGCAGGAGAAATAATGATTAGTTGCATGTGCATTCAAAATCCATCTCATTATGTGGTTGGACACACTAGGATAGTGAAGGGTCTGGAGGGGAAGCCTTACAAGGAGCAGCTGAGGTCACTTGGTTTGTTCAGCCTGGAGAAGAGACCTCACTGCAGTCTACAACTTCCTCACAAGGGGAAGCAGAGGGGCAGGTACTGATCTCTTCACTCTCGTGATCAGCAACAGAAGTCGAGAAAAGAGCATGAAGTTGTGTCAGTAGAGGTTTAGGTCAGATATCAGAAAAAAGTTTTCCACACAGAGGGTGGTTGAGCACTGGAACAGGCTCCCCAGGGAAGTGGTCACAGCACCAAGCCTGTCTGAGTTCAAGAAGCATCTAGACAACGCTCTCAGGCACATGGTGTGACTCTTGGAGTGTCCTGTGCAAGGCCAAGAATTCGACTCCATCCTGATGAGTCTCTTCTAATTCAGCACATTCTATGATTTTATAATTTTCCAAGTTTTAAGTCATCAGCAAAACTTGTTCAAATTGATGTTCAAATACTCCTGATGCACAAAACAAAATAGCAAGAACTGAAATTCTTGTGTGTGTATAAAAATACACACATGCATACACTCCCCTTATAAGGGCATAACCAGCAACCAGTTACCTGGAGCTCAACAAGTGATTTCAAGCAGGGGCAGAGGAAACAGGGGCAGAGGGAACAGGATGCAATGATGATGTGAAGGCAAATGAAAAATCTGTTTCTAGTGGCAAGAAAGTAAAAAAAACAAGGATGAAGAAGTTCTGAGAAATGTAGAACAAGGGACGTCAAGTTTCATCCTTTCGATTTACAAATGCTGAGTCAAATTAGTATTGATCAAGAAATGTGATAAAAGCAGAAAATATCAAAATAAAGAAGGTTAAAAGCAGTTTTTTTCAATGCCATGACTACTTTTGAATTCCTTCTATACACAGTAAAAATTTAGATTCAATTATGTAACTAAGAGCCCCTCACAGGAGGATGGAAGTTCTGCCTATCTCCTTCTCTCTCACAAAGCAAACACAGGAACAGTCAACTGCAGTTGGTAATGACAGATAACTCAGCAATAGCTCACAGAAGTCACAGGGTTAATTTTAATCTTCCGTCTTTGGTGCTGCCTCTAAATCGTGTCTTCGTGCAATCAGCTGTACCAACAATATCGGAAAACAAGACACAGCACTGTCTGAAAACGAGCCCTCACTCACACATGAGGAAACCCCAGAAGTGCAACGCCGTAACATTGATTTACCATCATAACAGATTAATGCACCATTCATACAAACCAGATCTGACTACACAGGAAAACTATATCCCCACATCAGCTGTACACTGCTTATTCATTTAAAGATGTTTGCATTAAGATTATTTCCTCTTTTATTTTCTTGTCTTGGGGGGAAACAGAACAGTAGCACCCCTACTGAGCCTTCCAAGTAGAAAGTAGCATTTTCTAGTCAGACAGCAATTAAGGTGACTTTAACTTTGTCTGTAAGAATGGAATATTTAGCATCTTAAACATAAGAAATGAGATCCGATTACAGTGAATTTGAATCACAATTTATTTGTTTGTAAATTTTTAGACAGTTTTTAGACACATTTGCACAAATGGAACTGTTTCTAACTTTTTTAAGAAATAAAAATTACCTTACATCCAGTGGTATTAAATACTCAACTATACCCACAAAGTCACCTGGCTCTACAATTCTAAGCTTTGAGAAAGATTTAGCTAGTCCTTCTTTCAAGATGTAAAAATCCCACCAAAAAAACCCCAACACACCAAACCACCACTGCCAAAACAAAACAAAAAAAAAACAAAACAGGATTCATCTTAAGAGAATAAGGGAATACTGCACTTTTGGATGGAAGTCAAAAATACTCAAATCTCTCAGATTTTATATCTACAAAGGCATGGTGTGTACTGAAGACATTTCTAAACATCCAACAGTGACATATATTAGATGTTAAGGGTTCTAACCATTAGCACTGACAGAGATGCATATGGAATGCACCAAGGAATACAAATAAATAGCCCATATACACTACAAGTGACAACAACAGCAAGTCCCACAGAAATGTGTAAAATTGGGTGAAAATGGAGACAAGTATTTGGGTCATGAAGTCTGTTGGTACTACATTAGTAAAGATGACAGCCAACTGTAAAAATATGTAGGCACTTAAATTAGTCAGCAGTAAAACATTAGATGTGCACTGATGTGCAAGGGAGACAAAAATCCCAGTTTTCCCTATAAAAAGGTCTCAAATCAGCCTTCCACTGAGGAATAAAATCTTGGCACTGTAGCATGGTAAATCCAAGAAGAAATTGGTTCACTGTACAAGAGCAGCTGGAAAAACAGGGTATCAAGTCAGACAAAACAAAAAACAGAGATCATTATACAACTTCATGAAACCCATGAGGTACCCACAGAAGTACCCTACAGAAGTAGTACATACAGTTCCCAACCTACCTGCTCTGGCACAACAACATAGGACAAAAAGAAGAAAAAAAAAAACCCAGAGGGCAGGACTAAGAGAATAGCTTCCGTACACAAGGAACTTGCATGAAATAAAATCTTTGGTGAAGGTGACTATGCCAGAATTCTTAGAGCACAAAGAACCACCCCCCCACCAGTGTTGGGGAAGTGAGGAAAAACTACTCACTGTCTCTTCCACTGTAAGAACAACAGGGCATTAGGGGAAACCAACAAATGCCAAAATCAAGACAAGATGAATATTCACGAGATAAACAGATGAATTACAAAGCTCCTTGCTACATATAGCTGTGGATGCTAACAGTTCAGAATGTTCAAAAGGGATTAGACAAATTAATGGGAAAAAAATCAACATTAAAAATATTAAACATAAATATATTAAAAATATTAAGTTATGCCAAGCACACATATGTTCCAGGCAAATAAAAGGGAGAGGTGGGTGGAATTCAAATGCACATTCTCACTGCCCCATACTACCACCTCTGTCTCAAGGATAGTAGCCTACAAACAGTGTACTATAAACATGGAACCTCATTATTCACTTGGCTACTGCTATTTATGCCACTGCTGTCAGGACATCGAACTAGACTGTCTTTTCATTTGGCTCAGTATAGCCAACCTTATGCATACTATGACTAAGAAAAAGAAGCCCAAGTAGATGAAATACCACTCTATTTTCTGCAGGCTTTGAATAACCACTTCAAAGGGTTTCCTCTTTTTCTCCCCTATCAGGGTTGAACACCTGGACTTCTCTCCAGATCATATAAGATGTTAAAAATCAAGTATCTCCAGAAAAGAAAACTGATGAATGCAGTAAACAGAGATTTTTAGGAAGAATCATAAGAACTGCCTTATGAACATACTCCACCTGGTACTAACATGGCAGGGGGAAGACGTTTTAGAGGAGAACTCATGTCACAAATGAGGGCTGAATGATTCAATATTATTATCAGAAAAGAGCTGAATAAGAAATGGAAGAACAGTAAGATGCAAAAGAGAAGGAAAAACACCTTAAAGTCAAATAATTACCTAACCCTGTATTTATTGCTATCTTACGGATTTTTACGGTACTTGGAATAGTAAGACCCTGAGGCCCACTGACCTAGATTAGCCTGCTGAAGTTCTACAGCATGATCCTCCATGCTTGGCAAAAAGGTTTTATTACAGCACTTCTAAAACATAGATATACAGTGTTGAATACCTAGTTGCTATTTTCATAACGTAGGACTGTAAATCATTAAACTCACTAGAAATACTTCAGTGCATTGACCTGAAACACAGGCTTTAAATGCCTCTTCAGTTCTTTTTGTAACGTAACTCCAAACCTCACGTCTCCAAATTATACCTTACTTTTATAGGAATATGAAACATAAATGAAAACATTAAAAAAAGACATGAAAGTCTTTAATTCTTACTTGATCAGCAATGATATATTTAAGAAACAATTCTCCTTTTCAAAAGTTCCTTCATGGTTTTGACTGGCAAATACTTAAAAGTTTGGTTTTTTGAAGGAAGACAGAAGAAATGCTTGAAACAGTTTCTCACTTTATGAAACATTTATACAAAATATCAAAACTAAACTAATTCTCTGTAATTTTTTCAAAATTAATTCCCAAGATAAAAAAAAGCTAGGATGGCTCAAAAGGCAGCTATTACCTATATTTCTGACAAATGCAAACCAAAAATTAACAAGGTAACCTACCATCATGAACAAAAGCCACCCCTAACACTGCAACTTTGTTTGCAGCATTTTTAAAGGATTTTTATGTCACAGTTAGATGATCCAAACTTGATGCACAAATGGTAAAAGAGACCAGGAAATACAAATTTATTTCTGAAAAATTATGAAGTCCTCACAAGTTATCTCTAGAATAAACCATATTATATATAAACACTAAAAGTAACTATAAGATAGTAATTTATTTCTTTATGACAACTCCAAACACACACACATCCTTTTTTTTCTGAGCAACTGTTTTTTCAAATTTTTAAGAAATAGTTGGAGGTTGGGCTTAAAGGCCAGGTTTTGTCCCAAACACCTTGGTCAGCTGGAAGAAATTTGGTAAGACACTTAACATTTAGACTACCATTTCATAAATAGTTTATTTTACTTTTCAGTAACGGACATTAAATAAGAATAAAAAACATAAATAATGGGACCTTCTGCTTACATCTCTTCAACATATTCAATTCTCCCTCCCCTTCCACTGTAGTGGCAATTCTTTTCATTCCTCCTACACTGCCAAATTCTGTCCCACTACCAGAGTGACATCAAATCCATCTGTCCTCCTGTCCTTAAGAAAAGGGAGCAAGCTGGCTGGCACGGAGCAGAGGACAGCAGACCAGCAGCTGACCTGTGGCTCGACAGAAACAAATAGCTTCCCTAGCAAACAGAGCTACACAGATGCAGATTCTGGCACTGAAGAGATAATACTTTTCCCAGGGACCTTCAAGTGTTTCTGGGTGAGGGGAAAGGACAAGTGGCACAACAGATGTCTCTGAAGTTTGTACATGCCAACATCTGAATCAGGCAACATCATGCACCAGAACTGTAAAACAAACCACTTAAGTGAAGCTTCTTCTGATCTGCTATTTTTAAACATGAACTATTTTAGACAATGAACTGCTGATCTACAGGAACAAACAGCCATGAACTTCAACTGGCTTCTATATCAAAAATCAGTATTTTATAGACCCCCACAGGAAGATGTGAACACACAAACCATTTTTCCACTGTCACCATAGGGTAAGTTTACTGTCAGCAAAATCAGGACAAACAGCTAACTGAACTAACCTTTTCAACCTTCCTTCCATGATTAGCTCAGTCTCCCAGACAATGAAATCAAAGTGAAAAATCACCTAATAAACCTTTATTGCCAGCACAAAATTCAAGCTCCAGAAACCAAGCCATTTCTTTTTAATGTCTTCACCAGAAAATAAATATTCTGAAGACATGGGAACATTTCACTGTATAACTTCATTTGTTCCAAGTCAGTTTATCACTCCTTCAAGCAGCCTGAAAGGTGCAAATTGACTCTTCAAGTCATGAGTCTAATTATATCTGAAATTAATTATAGTAAATGTTTATTTAAATCATAGTTAACCACTTATCCAACTTATTTCACTAACCTAACAGATGCATCTGTCAGCAAGTACATTCGATGCAATTACTTCCTGATGCTACAGAAGTAGTGATCAATATAGAACATGTAATGCTTCAGTGACAATGACCAAAACAGCTGTAATACCTGGTTGTTTGCCCCACACCCAACTCTCAACGATCGATTTGGCCCTGTAAGTGGGCAGTGGAGTCTCTTCTTCATCTTTCTTTTCTTTGTCGTTTTGCTCTTCTTTCTTTGATGCAGTTTGGCATTCAGTGCTATCATCTAAAGGAAACAAAAAAAAAGACCAGTTCAGCTACTTTCCCTTTGAATTCAGGTCTAGATTAAACATGTAAAGGTGAAATACCCAGCCCACCAGCTTAAAGCATTCTAAGTCTATCATTAAGAGTACAGGGTGGGGGGAAGTAGTATTTTACCAAGTTAACTGTCACAGGTGCTTGGTCTCATCTTACATTTCGTAAGACAGTGACCTTAAAACCCAGAAATCCCCACTGGGATTTCTTCCCAAGGATAACTTCCTCGGAGTGATGAACATTTAATATCATACCATCATGTAAGACTTGCAAAGGATTTGCAACACAGTACTGCAAGGGATGCACTTTAAGTCAGATTTTGCTTCCAACTATCAGCATTTCTGTAGAATTTAATTGTTTCTGTATTCCATTTCGAACACAGGAGAAAAGATAGTAATTGCCTTAATTTCAAAATCACGGAGAGGTATATATTGGCATTTACACTAATTTTCTGCAGTAGTATTTCAACATCTGTAGTGTATCCAGCATCCTAGTAATTACTAGCAAGTAATGAGAATAATACCACCATTTTCTGCCCAAGCAATAAAACAGCATTTGCAATCCTTTTGAGACTACTTTCATAAAGACAGAACACAGACATTAGTCACTTATCTCTGTAATCAAAGGCTCCATGAAAGTCCAAATTTTCTAAACACAGTAGAACTAGAGAGCTGGACATCTGTCCTTATTCATACTGGGAATATGGATTTCCATATCCATACTCCAGTCAGTTCAATGCGTAAGATTGTCTTGCAATTAAGGGACATGTTGGCAACAGCTTTCCTCACCGCGACCTTCTTTTCAAACAACACCATGAAAATTACTCCAGTCCAGCATTTGAAACTTATCCCTGAAGAGTTTAGTTCCAGCCATTTTCAGCTGGCTCTTACAGCTGGTCAGTCCTCCATTCCAATCTGCCCATCTAGAACAAGGAGACTCCCTCCCTAAATGTCCCAGCCTCAATATGTCACATAAGCACTAGTATTTTGCTTGTTTTCCTATTTCACCCCAAACATCCCCAGAAAAATTGCATTTGTACCAGCATTATTTCAGAAGATAATAAGAGGTTTACAGCTGTAGTCAGACACAGAACATCTGACTGCAGCCTGTCTCACTCTGACAGAGACTTCAAAGGCTCAGAACATATAAAGTACACCTATCACAATGTACAGAAACATTCAACTATTCTTTCCATCTGGCCTGACAGAAAATTAATGCTTGATCTGGTTGTAACTGGATTTGTGATTACCTCTTTGTTTAAAATTTGTTAGGCTGTGGACAATAGCACATCCCAAATAAACCTTTTTTGGGGTGCCTTAATTACACACGTTTTAAATTAAAGCCGATGTTTCCTAACCTGTAACAGACACAAGTACTCAGGAGGTGGAAGAAGAAGATTGAAGAGCAGGTAAAAAGGCAGAGGAGACATAACTGCAGTACCCATGCTAGAGCTGAGATTGTGAGCTAAAGAGATAACTAAAGTCACTTGAGAATAAGACAATGCAGCTTGGATATCCCTCTTGTAAGTGGCAATCATAGAGGGTACAACCGTCTCCCTCAAACACCGAGAACAGCCTATGAGTCATCAGCATGATAACAATGTCCAAAATGTTATTCAATCCAGCTGCTTCTATTCAAAGGCATAAGCAAATAATACTAAAGGTACAGAATCCATTATACACTAAGGACACTGTTCAGCCCCAGTGGTTTGGAATATTTCCACAGTAACACCATAATCTCACTGTTTCACCACTCACCCACACAGCTAGAGACACACTTCACAAGGTCTGGGATTTTAGTTAGTGGGTAGAAGGGTGCTGTGCCAAGACACTATTTTGCAGGCAGCTGAGAGAGAACTTGCTACACTTTTTAACAGATCCTTGGCAAAGGATGACAACCAAGGGCTACAAACTTAGTCATTTTGTCCAACTCACTGCAAACACAGAAGGTCCAAATCCAGGTAGGAACTCAAGCTTTGTACTGTATGAAAACAACCTTGACATGTAAATCCACAGGAGAATTTTTTTGTCTGTATGAACAGGAAAGGAGAGCAATGAGAGAAAAAGTGCAAAGGAGCAGAGCTAAAAATCTCATTAAAAGACAATTCACTATACTTGCAAAAAAACACTTGCCCTTTAAGGGACAAAGTTGGTATCAGTCTAAACCAAAAGCAGCAACACAGACATCAGAATTATGGAAGCTCAGTCATACTTACGAAAGAGATTTTTAAACAGGGAGACCCCAAGCTATTTCAGATAGAGGGGCAGGAAGAATGAAATATTGAGCAAAGTCAGAACAGGCCAAAGTAACAAGTCATAAGACAGTTTTCAAAACAATGCACACAAACAGTGCAGTGTGACAACCCAATTCAACTTAACTTTTCTCAAAGTGAAGTGTGAATATTGTGGTGGGGGAAAACAACTGTGTAACATGTCCCTGAAAGAACTTTCTCTTAACTATGTTTTTGTTTAAGCTGAGGCAGGTAGGCATAGCTGGTCAAAACTGAGCAACTGAAGCAGCCATTCTCAACTAGAAATTAGCTCCCAGATTGGAGAGCAGTAGCTCACCATGTGTGCATTATCGTGCACAGCCATAGCCTAATCCAGCATAAACGGAGGATGAAAAGGAAGCACTAGAAGTGGAACTTACATTTCATAATCAATGAAGAAAAAAAGACAATACCACATGGTTGCCTCCACCACCTATGCAATATAGTCTTGTGCTGCTCTCAAATACCAATGAACTGGTATCATTAGGAATTTCTCAGCAGTGAGACAAAGCCTGCAACACTTTCTCCACAGATGTTGCCATTCACAAGGTAAAAAGTCACACAGTGTGCTTAGGCAAGGGCTGTATTTCACAACTACTCTAAATCAGCATTTGGTAGTCCCAGATTCAGAAGTATTTCAGCTGCAATACAAAATAGTGATTTATTTTCTGTCAAAGCATTTTCTCATACATGTATATATATATATGTGTGTGTACACATACATGTAAACTTCAACTGATAGTTAATTGTGAGGGAAGAACACATGCCTATCCATTTGCAAGCCATGTTTACACAGCCTTCCAGATACAGAAGATGACGCGAGACTGATCTCCTAGCACTAATCAGAAATAGTTTCTTTTCTTCCCTAGGATACTATTTTTTTAAAATGCATTCTTTAAATTATCTGCTGAATTTGCAACAGAGCATTTCACACTTATGAAGTCAAACTGTCCAACAGGGTGACTACAGGCTTCCCTCTGTCCTGCAGATAGAATATAATAATCCCCAGTTGAACATTGAATTCTGGAGCCAGTGGGTACAGCCCATAGCTGGGTCGGGGGAAGCAGAGGAGAGGGTGAGTAAAGTAACACTTCTCACTTTTAACAAGTTCGCTCTTACACAAATGAGGAGGCCAAAGGAGGAGCCAGCCTACATGCCTGCATACTACTACAGATACATTCATAGTCTGTACAGCAGCCACCATCACCAATTCTACCTGCTGTTATTCTTAACCATAAAGATTTCATTTCTGCCAGCCTCTCTGGAATTGCTCATGGCATTTAGACTTTATTTAATTTGCCTGCAGGTGCAACACTGAATGAGGTTTGTGGATTCAATGGCATCAGGCTGACAAAGGTCCAACTTTCAGTAAAGGGGGAATAGAAGAGGAAGCCACAGTGTTTACCAAAGGTAGGAAAGAGGTATGAGGCTGAGAATTTCATGGTTTTGTCCTGGAACTTAAAACAGCTAACTGAAACAGAAATTCCCACCTATAAAGTCTGAGGAATCAAAAAATAAATTAAAAACAACAACCCATAAAAAACACTTGTGTACTTGACTGGTATGTATTAAAAATTTACAGTAATGGTTCTCTAACTTCAAAATTTAGTAAGAATAATATTATTTAATACTTTTACTATTTTCAGTACTTAGCTTCCAGTATACTGAATATTAATCCAATCCAAATTTCCCAAGGGCAGCCTGATTATCCTTTAAGTACATGCCATGCTGCAAGTGCACCTGTATTTGGCCATCACTACTGTCACAGCTGTGTCCTCAGATGATATGTGGAAACATGCAAACACATTCTGTTTAACACATTTATCAAACATGTTTTTCTGAAAGTGCCATGAAGAAAAAACAAAGAGGTTATTCCTAACCAAATGTTCTTGCTAACAGGAGAGAAAAAGTACACTACTTGCATATTCTTCCTAGAGAGAAATGGAATGTTCTTTACTATCAATAGCGTGTCTATTGCCACTGCTAATATCCACTGAAAGAATGAAGTGCCTCTTCTGAGCTGTCCAGATAGAATCAGAGAGCGACAGCACTGGTGAAGGAAGAGTTACCATGGAGTCAAGTACAAACTCAAAACTTCTTAAAACAGACTGAATAAAAGGGACTACTTACAGTAGCTTCTCTTGTTTATCTCCAAATTAGTCAATTTAGTACCTAAGTCTGAATATTGAGATTAATATATTTTTTTTTATAAAACCACTGGGTTTTTCATAAATCTCATTACTTGTATGTACCTTTCCCACTCCTTGAATTACACTTGTAGATCATTTATGCAAAAAACTAAGTACAAACTAAAACAGACCAATACCTAGATCTCAATTTCATGAAACTCAATTTGAGCTGCAAGTTCAGAGGTGCAAATTGACCGTCACTTTTTCTGATTCCGTGATTCACTACTGCCTAACAGAATCAAATATACAACCTGATTGACACTGAACAAAAATAGCCTTGATTAGCTCTTTCTTCTTAAAGCTCAAGTCTAGTAAGCAAGACAGTTGCATTTCACAGTCCTGTAGGGCCCAGCACAGTGGCATTTATGAAGGCTAACTTCACCATAACAGAACTCACACATTGATGTTAAACATTAAATAAGAGTTTTTTCAGGCTCTTCAACTTCTAAATTACTGCAGCATTTAGAGTAGCAGATGCTTTAGAAGTACCTGTGTAGAAGAACACACACTCCCCAGTTGTGGAAAGGAGCAGGTGTGAATTGTGCTATGTGGTTCCCACACTTAACTCCTTTAGAAGCAAGGGCAAGGCAAAGATGGTGTTTTAATCTTTGTTGCTCACATCCAATTCTATCTTAACTGGAACTAAAATAAACTAAATTAATTTTCCTCAAGACTATTTTGCTCATGACAGTAACTGGTAAGTGATGTCCTTGGCTTTGTCTCAATCCCCAAGCTTTTCCTTTTTAAGTCCTATTGAGGAAAGGCAGCAAGTGAGGACCTGGAAGGGTGGGCAGCTGATTAAGGTCAACCCACCACAACACAGTACTGGAAGCAGTCGCAGTCTGCCTTCAACAACATCACCACCACCACCACCACCACTATGAATATAAGAAAGCTTTCAAAAGCCTCATTGAAGCTTGCATACTTCAAGGTAACTGTATAAAGTAAACTGGCAGAAATTCTGTATTTTTAAGTAACAGTATCCTACAGCCTTTAACACCTTATACCTTTTTGATCCTTTGAAGTCACACATACATACATACATACAGCATTTTTTAAAAAATGAAATCATTATTCAGAACAAATGTCTCAACTGTGGATGAACATATGAAGTCACAGAAGACTGACTTACGTAGCACTTCTGGGTTTTTTACTTTACACTGCTCTCTACATTTTGCATCAGAAGTGACAGACTGCAATTTCCTACTTGATTTTTCAATGATTCCCCTGAAATCTAAAACCTATTATACTGTGACACCTTTCTATAAGCTTTCTCAGAATTACTGAAAACACTACAGCACCATAACTAACAAAAGTATCGATTCAACTGCAGTTACTTAGCTATAAAGTTAGTAGAAGAATAGTTTTCTCTCAAAGACCAGCAGAGGTACAACTCTAAAAACAAGGTGTAAGTACCTGGCACAAAAAGACGAATTAATCAATTTCCCTGGTAAGGTAGTTATTTACTTTATTATAGTCTTATTATAGACGTTATCTTTTCACTACATGAAAGCAGTGTGTGTGGAACTGTTATACCACGGCCATCACAACACCTCTCTCATGAGTTTTCAGTGAACAGGAAAGCATTTTCCACAGTTCACTTAGGGGGTAATCCTTCCCTTCACTGCATCAAGTTTACAATGGTTTACATGGAACTAGCCAATCCAAAGAAAAAAATATTGCACTACCTTACCTCCACTCATTTCATGGGAAGCTATTGTAGTAGCCTTTCTGATAAGATTAGCTGTATTTTTGTCCAGTGTCAGCAATAATATTCAAAGGCCAGCAACAGAAGAAAGACAAGATTTTTAACTCTGAAAGAACTAGGAGCATAACTCTAGTCCTTACTACAGCACACAGCCACTCATAGCCTACAAAGCTTGTACTCTTGATAAAAATAACACAGAATTCACTCTCCTCTCATAAACTATTACAGCTTCTTTCCTGTAGGAATAACTTCCTCTAATCAAAAACACATTCCTCTCCCTCCTATTTTTAAAGAAGGCATACTATAGTTACAAAAAATTGTCTCTATAAGGAATTGAGCATAACTGATCTGAAATACCATTTCTATCCAACAGTACAGGTTCAGGAAGTAACAGATGCTGTAATAACACTTCACTAATACCAAAGGCAGTATTTCCACCCTTCTCATTTATTTAGGGGTCTTATAAATTACTGACAAAACTTATCTGACCATTTGGTAAATCCATTTCAGCCAGATTAAGAAACAAATCTTTTCTTTTTTGAACAGTTTAATTTTCTCTTCAATAAGGAGTCAAAAGAGTACCACAATATGAAGATGGAAAAAAGGCAAGAGCAGAATCACTCCATTCTGGCACAGCCCATCACAAAACAAAATCCACCTCCACCAAAATAATCTTTCTAAACAGATGTATTACTGGGCCGTTTGCAGAAGTTGCAATGTTTGAACTGCTCTCAAGTACACTGCAAGACACACACACACACAAACACACACAAGCATTACATTCTTAGTCAGATTGCGGACAGTTTTTTAGCTGACCTTTCAGTTACTTTATGAAGATTGTAAACAAAATTAGAAATAGCAGTATTGGCTTTATCCCATTCCTCAGTCCACTTCCTTTAAACAAAGGCTTCAGCTGTAAACACACCAAGCATACCAAACAAAAAGACACTGCCAAGCCTCTCTCATAACAACATGTCTAGTTATGAAGTTAAATTTCACAAGGTTGGAAGAGATTTAAGCCTTCATTTGAAGTACACTTTTAAGAAATCACTTTCAACCGTATTTCATTCAAAACACGAACACCTGGAAATCATATAGACAGGTGATGATAAACCAAAGTTCTGTGACAGTATGGAATTTGAAGTCCAATTTCATCACCAAAAGAAAGAATGAATAACTAAAAAAGATTTAAAATGCATACCTTTTCTTGGAGGTAGTTCACCACTTTGTATTAATTCTGTTCCAGGATATACAATCTCCCCATCTTTTACCATTTCGTTCCACAAGCCACAGAGTCCATCTCGTGTAAAAGCGAGCTGTTAAAATTAATACATTATATACAGTTACACAAAACAATTTTCTCTCAAGGCAACTCAAGCTAACATTTAAAACACATCTGATTTTATATTTTGTCCCAGAAGAAAGAAAACACATGTATCACCTCACCAGAATATTTGGGGGGTATGTGTACAATAGGGATTTAAATGATTTCCAGGATCTCTGATTCTATAGCTATGCTATTTTCAGATTAAAAGTGTGTGAAACAGTAACTTTTAGATAGGCTCAAATACAACAAAATGAACTCTCTTTTGGTGACAAATTCTCATCAGAAGTGTGGATCTGGTCACTCAGAACTATCCACACATCCAATAGCAAAGGGCATGACAGGGGCAAAGGCATGGGGTCTCATTTTTCCCTTCAGGAAAAGTTATGCAAACGAAGTCAAGCTGCATAAAGTCACAAAACATAGAAGTATAAAGTCAATAGTCCCATCACCAAACCAGCAACTGAAGAGCTGTGTATCTTAACCAGAACATATGATGACATCAAGGCACACATTCATAAATTAATTTAACCAGTTCAAACTGGTCCTCCTGTGCAAGGCATCTCTCACAGCCCCTCCTTCTTCCCTCCAACTGCTACAATGCCTCCTCTCAGATGCAGAACCAGATTATGGAACTGATCAAGACTAAAACCAGCTGCACATGGCGGAAGAGCAAAGGGCTGCCTCAGCCCAGGTCAGTTCCCAATACACTCTGTAGGACAAATACTAGCAACAGAATAAACAGCAAGACTCTGGTAGCTGGAACCATTCACAAAAGCACTGGCTGAAACACAAGTCCCCTAATGATGTAGGAATTCGGATCTCCCTTGGAGACTCCTAACGACCAGGATAACTTCTCTTCTATAGATGTTGTTCTCTGCTTCATAAAATGCTGCAAAACAGGCATCAACATCCCTAGGGAATTCCAGGCTATAACTTGTAACAGTAATGGAGGAGAGCAATACATGAGAGTGAAAAACAGAATACTTTTTGCATACCAAAGTCGTGAGTGAATACATTAAACAAAAAAAAACTGCTGAAGGCTGATTCAGAAGCATCTTTGTGTTATGTAACTACTATTCAAATCCAAAGCTGAGAAGTAATACAAAGATACTGCTTACACAACTGCTGTAAAATATTTACCATCATACACAGAACTCCACTTATCTTTAAGAAATAGCTAAAAATAAAATCTATTTTATCGATTGTAAAAATTACAAGTTTTAAGAGACACAATCACCAGCAGGGAAGACATTTGCTGATCCAGCTTATCTCAGTTAACATGAAGAATTAAAGTCAAGTTGCATGCCTTCACACCGCTGTAACACACTAAATGACCACAGTAGTTTCTTGACTTCATATTGCGTACTTAGAAACTCACTGAAACACATATTGATGATTTAGTAGTTTTTCTTTCAGCATAAAATTAAGCTGACACATTGTACATATCTGTCACTTACTATGTCCTGATCTCAGAGACACAGGAGGGGAAAAAATGATGCAGTGTGAGCTAGACATTATTCAGCTTATGTGTGATTAATCAATTGTGCAGCACCAGAATTATAGTGACCGTGCTTTACTGAAAGGTACAGTCCCTGTTCTTCAGGGTTTGACAGTACAAAGAGCTCCTGCAAAGATCTGTGTTTTGCTAAAAGCTTCACATTTGGCTTAATTTTAAAAAATTGAAATGACCTTATAGATTATTTCAACAATGAAAAATCATTCACCACTAGCTGATTTTCTTGCATTGTTCTCAGTCCATAAATATTTCAACAATATATGGGTTTTCCTTCTTCAGATGCAGTCATATACTTTAGTGGAGTACCTAGGGAATTCATTTATCATAATTTTTCTTGTGAAAATAGCAAAGCACAACTGTTACATTAATTTTGGCTCAAATGTGATAGATTTTTTAAAAAATAAACTTTGCCTGTTAAATGCTAACCTATGCTAAAATACAAGCTTGAAAAACAGCAAGTGAGGCAACTCTCCAGATGGGTTGCATAATAAGCTACAGTTTTCAAAAACTAAAGCTCTTTCTCTAATAAATTGTCTTTTCCCACATTTTCTTTTATATTCAGATCACCTTGGTATGGAAATGATTCTCACAGCTTATGATCTAAAGGCCTACAGGCTTTGAATTCAAGGCTCCTCATAATGCAGCAGTGTTTTATTTCAGAAAACTTACTACTTTTGAAAGCATTCCTGCAAAGTAGATCAAGAATTGTTTTCTCCACTCTAATCCTTTCACATGGCACAAAGTTCACTCAGTTCTTTCACACAACTGAAAACTGAAAAAGTAAACAAAATTTCTTCTGCCTTGGGTTTGGTGTTCAAATTCTTATCAAAGTATTTTTCTTGGTATGTTGCATAAAGATAGAGGAACCACCAAGATTACAGTTCACAGAGAGTTCCACCTCCTTCTCCAAATACCTCATGTGGAAGCTTACCCCATAAGCAGCCTTCAGATAAATAATTTTGCCTTTACTCAGGTTGTAGTTAACATTTTGTCAGCAGTATGTGTGTTGGGGGAAGGGAAAAAGGAGAAATGCTTGAAAGTAAAGGGAACACTGGACTTATTTTGCAGCAATAATCAAAGGAACCAACTGAAAGGATAACTAAGAAACAGTACTTACAACCAATTTATCTGTCATAACTGAAGACAGCTTAATAATCTACTCCAGATTCAGCAAACAGACGCTATATGCTATATAAGATAGCCAAAAATGAAAGAAAAGTCTGAGTTCTAAAGTGATAAATTATTTAAGCAATTTTATTTTCATGATCTTAAAATTACATAATCATAACATTTACCATTCTCTTGAGAGAAATATGTCACTTAACCTACAGAAATGGGGAGGCTAGAGGCTCATGCTGGCATCCAGAGGGACCTCAATAAGCTGGAGAAATGGGCTGAGAAGAAGCTCATGAAGCTGAACAAGTGTGAAGTCCTGTACCTGGGGAGGAACAGCCCCCAGTACAGGCTGGAGGTAACCCAGGTGGAAAATGGCTTTGCAGAACAGACCCCAAGGGTCCTGGTGGGGACCAAGCTGAACATGAGCTACCAATGTGCTCTTGCCACAGAGAAGGTTAACGGGTGTCCTGGGCTGCATTAGGAAGAGTGTTACCAGCAGATTTGGGGAGGTGATCAATCCCCTCTACTCAGCACTGGTCAGGCCAAACCTGGAGTGCTGGATCCAGTGCTGGGCTCTTCAGTGTGAGAAAACATGGACATACAGAAGGGGGTCCAGCAAAAGGCCACAAAGATGATTAAAGGACTGGAACGTCTTTCTCATGAGAAAAGGCAGAGACAGCTGAGACTATTTAGCCTTGAGAAGTCTCGTGGGGAAAAAAACTCATCAACGCATACAAATATCTGAAGGGAAGATGTAAACAAGAGGGAGCTAGGCTTTGCTCAGTGGCACCCAGTGACAAGGACCACTGGGAGCAGGCATAAGCTGAAATACAGCAGGTTCCCTCTGACCACCAGGAAACACTTTTACATTGTGAGGGTGACCAAGCACTGGCACAGAGGGCCAAGGGAGGTTGTTTTAGTATTTTGGAGATATTTAAAAGACATCAGGACCTGGTCCTGGGCAATGGGCTCTAGGTGGCCCTGCTTGAGCAGGGGAGTTAGACAAGGTGACCTACTGAAGTTCCTTCCAACCTCAACCATTTGTGATCCTGTGAAACTAGCAGTTGAAGATAGCAGTAAGTCAAATGTACAGTAGAAAACTCTAACATCTGCTTTGACTACGTAATCCTGCTTTTCTTTCTTTCTACAGTATTTTATGACTATCTTACCCAGAACAAGTATATATTACTTTCTCTTTTTGCTCCCATCGATACCTCTTGCATTCAGTAATTTGTAAGGAGTCTATCAATACATCCAAGTGGTCAGAGAGAGCTAGAACTTTGTTCAGAACAAATTTAGAAAATATCTCTCTGTCTTCTATGTTGAAAAAAAAAAAAGGCACTTCTTTCTTCCACTAAATTCTTTAAATAAAGTTCACAAGGTAATCAGTGGTCTTCACTGTTTCTGACATACTGGAGTTGCAAGCACAAGAGCAGCTATATGTGTTTTGTAAAGTCTAACATTCTCTCACTAGATTGCTTGATTTAGTTGGGCATCTTTCCCTCTAATACCTTAGTAACTTCATTTGTGAATGTTTAAAGGGATGAACCTGACAAAGTTCAGTAAGCCAACAAATTAAAAATAATTAAGTTTCACTGAACTTTTGCAACTGGCAACAGTACCAGAGATGTACTCTGGCAATCTCCCTCTTAAGTCCCTGCTTGCCCTACCACCTACACACTGGACAAGAGCAGTTCCATGCTCCACTACTACTATCCATTGCCTTCCAACTTTAGCCCGTGTCCCTAATCCTCCTACTCATTCTCCATGCTCAAAATCTCCCTCATCCTTCCCTTGGCATCTCGTGACCTCCTCTCAATCCCCATCTCCTATGCACCTCACTTTCAAAAACCCCAAGCCTCTTCCACCATTTGTTGCAATTTCTCATCCCCAGAGCTTGTCTTGATTTCTGCACTTGAAAGCCAGGTACCTCACCAAATCCATACTTCCACACAGACCTAAGGCTCAGCCCTACTTAGTCATCCCAAACCAAAAAAGCAAGGTCGTAAGTAGATTTTAAAGTGAATTTCTACTGTAAACTGGGCAGTCCCTGCTCTAATATTTTGTTAATCTCATCTCTGCAGTCAAATTGTAATTTATTCTGTCCAGTACAACATTTGCTTAAGTCCAAGGGTTATCTAGTTTGGCTCCTGGCATATGCTGCTGCCATTCTCCAACAGGGTGGGCAGTGAAACTCCTGTCTATCCCCATCAACTCTAGACAATAAGACACTGGCATTCCCATTTCCTTACATTTCAAGAAAATTAAATCTTGCAACCATAACTGGATAAGCTCTTGAGAATTCTCAAAGCACCACTACAGTTTTGCCTTTAGTAATTATTTCAAGAATAATCAGCAGCTCTGATTTTGTTCTTAAAGTCAACAGTTTAAGTCAGAAAAAGCTTACTCCGTGTGATACAGCAGATCACATTCTTGACATGGTTTAATAAACTTCCCTGCAGAAAGCACAGAAGCCTTCTTAAAAGTTAACTTGAACTCAAGAAAAATGAAGCCAGGAAAAGAAAATTACACAAAAGGATGAGGATCGGTTCAGGTAGGATTCTTGATTATATAATTGCACTGGAAATTTAAGAAAGTGACTTCATAATCACTGAACATTTAAAATATAAGCTACTTAAATAACCTTCACCTCAGAATTGCCAGTGGGGGCGGAGGGAGAATCTGTTCTTCTATTCAGGTACTTCTAGATTAGCCATTGGCTGTATTTTAAAGACTACATTAAAAAACATTTCTCTTTAGAAATACAATAGAATTAAAAACTTTTTCAGCCCAGTAATAGCAAAGAAAATCACAGAACAGTAAGTCCTTTCCCAAGTCTCTCTTTTGTTTTTGCTTTTTTGAATCCATTCAACTTGTGCTTCCTTTCTCATTGTTGTCTTTGTCAGTATTTTGTCCTAGCTTCCTTCCTCCCCTGCTGAATGAAGCATGCCCTGAAACCACAGCTGCTTATCACACCTATGCAAAGCACAGTGAAACATCATTAGATCTAAACATACTGCTCAAAAGCTCTGACAGCAAAGACAGAAAAGTTCAGCAGCCCCACATTTCTTCAGTGAATCTGAGGTTAAACTAGAAACATCCCCATAGTAACAGCCTGCTGGTCTTCCATTTGTTGGAGAAGTTTATTAACAGTTCTCAGTCATACACAAATAAAAACTATGCAATTCCCTCAAACCTAGAAATTATTTAACTTTCTCCATCTGAAGAATAGTAGTTCTGTCTGAGCCCAAATATTTGCACACACATTAAATTTAATTTCTCTAACCTATCACTCCCCATACAGCATTCAACCCTCCCTCTGGAAATCACTTATGTTGAAGAGACAGCATTACTTCATTTTTTAAATAATTTTAAAAAATCTCTACTGCAAACTTCAATTCCTTTGAAAACACGGGACTTCTGATTTGCAGTTTACTATAAGAACTTCCAAATAAGCATTTCATTTTCTGATCAGAAAACCAAAACAACTAAGAAAATTAAAAAGACAGCAATAAAACAAAGAAAGCAGCTTTCACTAACTTCTTTCTCTTAGTAGTCAAGATATTACACCATCTTCTTACAAGCAAAGACATTGATCTAAATGTACAAAGAGTAGGATTTTCATAAAAATCAAAATGCTGAATGTAATTTTGAAGGCAGAGTAAGAAGATTTCAAACCAATGCAACTCTTAAAGGTGAATTTTTCATCTTAAAAAAGTTCACTTTCATTATGGTAAAAGATGATGACAGAAATAGTATGCCAATGAAAATTGATGAAAATGCATCATATTCCACTTGTAGACAGCTCTTGCCACCTTCACTGTTGCCTAAAGTTTTTCTCCACACTACAGGAAAATGAAAGTTTTTCCCTCTAACTTCTGCTAGTAAGCACAATAGTTCTCCACAGGATCCAGAATAAGCAGCCTAATTAAACACCATTTGAACACACATGCATCCCCTCAGCTCACAGCAATTCTAGTTTTCAGTTATTCATCCATCACTAATTAAAGGTCTCTGCATAAGATTCTAAATTAGTACAGTACATCTATTTAATCAGAATTATTTTAAGCACAGTTTGATTCTACAAACGGGGTGTCTAGGTTTAAATAAACAACTTTAACCTCCTCTCTTTAAAATAAAAGGATGTCTTCCTTAGAAACAGTCATTAAAACAAACTCTCCCATTACACACAGATCTTGCTATAAATGTGATGGTTTCTACTAGAAATAGTCACAATTAGGTAGATGTTTTTAAAATGTATTAATTCAAATCTAAATAAATAAATAAATAAATCAGAAATTGAAATTATATGCTAACTTTTCTAGTGACTATGTCAAACATAACTCATGGAAAAGGGGCCTGTAGTAAAATCCACCTGTATTATAACGTCATAGGATTATTTTATTAAGAGTGATGTTATACACACATATATTGATACACGTCATTGGAGACTGTATTACATATTGTACTAATGATGTTATCTTATATTCAGCTGAACTATCCTAATTTTTCAGCTGCAGTAACAGTTTGTGTTTTTTTCAGACAATACGGAATATCTTATTTTGCTAAACCAGGAAATTTAGAATTTCGAGTAAAACAATTGTTTCTAAGCACTTAAATATTATAGTAGTAGCTGTAAATCATACAATCACAGGTCAAAAATCATGAAGTTAATAAAACGACACAGTAATAGTCATGGGATGCACTTGGGTCTTTGTAGAGCATTTTGGCTTCCTATATTAGTATTGTTTAGATTCAGGTAAATTAATATAAGCAAAAAGCGTATTGTCAAGATACACTTCTAACATTTCACATCACTTCAGTAAGTCCTGCAGGCCAGAGGCTCACTGCTACTGAAAGAGGGCTTGTGCCTTTGATATTCTCTTAAGAACACTAATAACATGCTACATCACACCGCCTTTGTCTCTTAGCGGTAACATCCCAAAACTGAGTAAGAACATTTAAATTTGGCCCCGGACACCAGCTGCAACAGTGACGCACACAGGTGATTAAAACAATCCATGCTACAATCCACATGTCATTCTTTCCTTATTATATTAATACCACTATATTATAGACTTATTAATGCATATAGTACTAGAATACAGTATATTACATTGTTAATGCAACAGCATCTTCAACTAAAGCAAAAAGGAATACAACGATTTTCAGAGACATTGCACTGGCTTAATCCACAATAACTGCCAGTCAAGTCTAAAGAACAAACTGCCCAGCAGCAGTGACAAAGAAAAAAGGTAAGTCAGACTTTGGAGACTAGTAGGTCACCAAATGAAACATTTTACTTCCAGTTCTAGGTATACACCCCAAATTTTGCTACAGCAAAGGTTAGTTTTAAAGACTTTGTATGTTTCCTAAGGTAAGAATTCCCCAGTATAATTCTGTTTATCCAAGAACTTTCACCTACTCATTCTTGGACTGATTTAAAAAAGCTGCAAACTGAAGAGTTTCAGGGTCCCATTCCAAACAATAACTTGTAGTCATTTAGTGTGTCTTCAAACGTCTCATCTGTGTTCATCTTTTCAACTGCTGTTGACAGTCTCTTGAACACTAATAAGGTCTTTCTATGGTTGAGATGGTAAAAACATGCGTGGTAGGAGATGCATATTCAGTACACATTGAACTCAAAGGATTAAGAGACAGAATTTATACCTATTAAAAAAAAATTCCCATGCAGCTAGGTCATGCTAAGTCAACCAGTAGCTAAAATAGTCAATCATGTAATAGAAAAATTCTTCAGAGCCCAAAACCCCTTTACTTGACAGAAGACATCTGCCATTTAATACACTAAAAAGATGTAATTCAAGGTTCACATGTAGATTTTTCAAAATACCAAATACATACTAAGAGTTCGGTGATAAGGACCCATGTAATATCAAAAAACAGTTAATCTAGTAAGAAAATTATATTATACCCAGGCAGCCTGGGTAGTCTTCAGATTCCAGAGAAGTGATGTATGTGTCCAGCAGATGACAAACAATTACTGTTACTTCATTAATCTCATTATTTTGATTACAGCTTGATTAGAAGAAAACAAAGGGAGTACCCTGACAATTAGAGTCTAACTTGTAATTACTCACAAAGAACTCTTATAAGTAAGAGCATCTATTCATAGAACTATGTTACAAATTAAGACTTTTATTATTAAAAGGCATTAACTAGTCTCATTAAAGACAAATATTTTATTGCATTTATACACATAACTGAAAATAACCATTAGAAGTTTGAATGACAACTGAAAAAGTTTACATGACAAAGAGATGTAGAAAAGAGATACTATGAATAAGAGAAAAAAATCTGACAAATCACATGAATAGTCACATTTTTCAACCCATATAATACAGAAAGAAAACAGGCAGCACACAGTCAGCAGCTGTTACGAACAAAGGTTGTCACTTTTTCAGCTAAAATTTTACTGTATTCAACAATCATTGAAGCAATATATTTGTAATCTAGAAGCTACTCCCTTGGAAACAAAAAGTATTTCGGTATTTCTTAATAAGCTTATCTCCAAAACATTTTTACTGTGTTTATTAACCACATTAGACAAAACACCTGAGTTTTTTATCAAAACTTCTACTTTGGTAAGAACAGAAGATGAAAATAGAACTAATCTATCCAAATCAAGAGCAAGCACCATCATTTTATAGCATTTACACACAAGACCTACTAAATAATGTAACCTCTTAGGCTATATCTGTCACTTCTGATCCCAATTTAGCTTGTTTGATGTAAAATACTGGAGAAAGGCTGCTTTCAAATCACAACTGCATGGGGAAAAATCCTTGTCTAACCACATGAACAGCTCAACTCAACCATTCAGACTATCAGCACGTATCTGGGATAAAGTCCAGAATTTATTCCGAGATAAAGACAGAATTTTTGAGAAATTTTCAGTAGCATTATTATTAACTGTAACAAAGGAATAACACTGGCTGGCCCATCCCAACAAGAATTTCAGAGTTTTGAGCGGGAAAACATGCACAGTTATTCAGGGTAAGGGATCTATATGCAACATCTGGGGAAAGGAAAATGAGGAGGCAAGGACTTCATCTAGTTACTTATTTCATCTAAAACAAATATAACTGGTCCAAACTACTCTATTTCTCCGTATTTTCCACTTGTCAAACCTGAATTGGGAAAACATGATGGTATTCTCCTCCCTTATGCAAGTTGCATGATACAATGAACAGATCATATTCTAAGACAAAAGAAAACTTTCACCAAACACTGGCACATTTCAACAAAGACCACTTCCATTTCAGCCATGTATCTATGACAAAAAATTAACTCCCTTCAAAAAGCAGCAAATTCAAAAGGATGCCTCTACCCGTTATATAAACAGAGCTACAGTAAAAGCTAATTTGAATTCTTGAAAACGTAAATTAGATTTCCATCACCTTTCACTTCAATTCTTCCATGCATTAAACCTCACTGGCTCATATGGAGGCAAGACATTTAGCAACAGCCTAAATGAAGAATTTATAGTTATAGCAGAAATGCCACAAACTCAACTAAGGGCTTTGACACTGTGCAAAGATAACATACACACACAGCCCAGTTTGTTTCAAAGTAAAGGGACTGAACTGACAATGCAGATCTATTTGCAGCTCAAAATAAGTTAATGTTTCTTCCAAACCAGTTTTAAATCTGCATAATCAGAAAAACCCGTACACTATCTCAAGAGCAATGTTGCAGTCTTCTATTCATCAGCTTTTCAGACAAAAAGCATCCTTGATCTGCACCTGAAAGGTCACGATGCAATACGACCATCAAACTCCTTACCTGCAAGTCTGTCTTCAACCATTTGGAGTCAAATCTTGCTTGAGCAGACAGACAAAAAGAATCAGAAGACATGTTTCCTTCTTCAGCCTTCTCTCCAGGCTGGCTGAGCAGCCCAACCTGTCACAGAATGGGGAGGGGGGGGAAGGGGGGGACCAATCTAGTACATGAAGTAAACCACACAAGGTTATTTTTGTCCAGACTAGGATGGCTTCCACTTGATCTTTAAAAATGTATCATGAAGAAGGACCTCCCTCGCTTACATCCTCCGAATTTGCACGGGAGAGGAACACGCATTAACACTATCTGAACCCAGAAAAAAAGCCTCTACTTCCCTTCCCTATCACACCCGTGGGAAGGAAGCCTCCCTTCTGCTGCACTGAGCCACACCAGAGGCCTTAACGCTGCCCCTCAGCCCCGTAAGTGGTGCATGAAATAAATAATTGATCGCAGATTACGCAAGCCGCAGGCCAACATAAAGCGATTATCAGGGTCACCCGCACCCCCTCCTCCCCGCCGGCAGCCCAGGCCCGGGGGCTGCCCCTCTCCCGGGAGCATCCCATCCCATCCCATCCCATCCCACCCCCTGCGCTCACGTCCCACTGTCACCGCCCCTGACGGCGCCAGCCGCGGCTTTCACCCACCTCGGCCAGCCCGGGGAGGGGGTGGCGGGGCGGGGGTCGCAGGGACCTCAGGCGGGAGGAGCGGGGAAAGCCCCGCCCGGGCAGGGGTCGCCGCACAGGGCGCGGGGGCCGCTCCTCCCCTTCCCTCCCCTGCCGGGATGCGGAGCGGAGGCCGCTCTGCCCGCGCCGCCCGCCCACCGCTCTGCGGGGCGGGGGCACTGCCGCCCTCTCCTCTCCTCCCCGCTCCCCGCCGAACCCGACCGAGCTGTCGGCACCGCCACACTCACCGGGCAGCTGCGGCGGCGGCAGCTCCTCGCCTCGCTGCACCGCCGCCCGCTCGGCCCCGGGTAATCCTCGCCCCTCCTTCCCTCGCCCGCCCGCCCCCCACCCCTCCGCCGGCGGAGCCGCTCGGCCGGTCCCTCCCTCTCTCTCTCCTTCGCTACTGAAGACGGGCTAAGCTCGGCTCCCGGTACGCCCGCGGAGCGCTCTGCCAATCGGGAGAGCGGCGGGAGGCGGGACATCCTGTCCCGCAGCGGGGAGGGGAGCGGAGCGGGGAGAGGGCGGGCGGAGCCAGGCCGGTGATAACGGAGACCAAAACCTCCTTATAGCTGGGATACTATTAGAGATTAAACAAACAAACAAACAAACAAAAGAAAAAAGAGGTTCTGGGTTACCTAAGTAATTGAGGGGCCATTTGCAAACTGTACTGTTGACTGTTGATTTCTGAAAGTAAGGAGATTTTAAGTGTTTCAGAGGAGTAAGGTCATTAACAAGGAGAAGCTCGGAGGCAAACAGAATGATAGAATCACAGAATGGGTGAGGTTGGGAGAGACCACAGTGTGGCATCTGGTCCAACCTCCCTGCTCAAGCAGGGTCATCCTAGAGCACCTGACACAGGATAGTCTCTTTCTCTCTCTGAAGATGTTCAAAACCCACCTTGACGCATTCCTGTGTAACCTCCTCTAGGTGACCCTGCCTTGGCAGGGTGGTTGGACTTGATGATTCTGGGGAATAAAGCAGGGACTTGCTAATACCAGGCAGTGACTGGAGTTCAAGAGGCAAATGCTGACTGATCACCTGAGGGAGAAACTGCTCTGAGGCAAATAATCATCCTTAAGCATAAGTTTGTTGGGGATGTATATCAGTAGCTTGAAATTCAAATTAACCATAAGTCAAGTTTCTCACAATACTTAGACTCCTGTTCCCTTGCAGCTAAAGAATTAGGAATGTAGGAGCAAGACTTGGCAGATGGGACCGTTATTGGGTTTGGCCGACATGAAGCCACAGACTGAATGTCAATGAAATGCTAACAGAACTGAGACCATTTGCTGGCATTTAGGCAAAAGTACACAACATTTAGGTGTTATTATGTAAGAAGCATTGTAATAAAACAGTGGATTTGATTCTCCAGCGTTCAAAGTAACAAATGCAACCGTGATCTAACCGGTTAGCCTATTACTTACCACAGACCTCTCAGATCAAGATACAGTAGGCACTTGAAGTAAAATACCATACAAAATTTTTGAAGTGCCTGAAAATTTATATCAAAATATAGAAATACACAATTTCCTCAAGTTACTCCTAGAAACTTTAAAATACGAGCCTTCAAAACCAAAAGTAGTTCCCTTTGAAAAATCTTCCCAAATGCCTAAATGTTAAAAACTTTAAGTTGAGGGGACTGGAAGTATTGTCATGTGTATCACATTGTGTCTATTCTGACTAGTGTGTGGCTGAGCAAGAGCTAGCACACCAGGATGGGAAATACTTTAGTCTTTGCTTACCTGGCAGACTGAAAATACAAGAAAGTAGTCATATTCTATATAGGGTGAGGATTGTTTCGACATGCAAGGATTAAGGGACAAACAAATAAAGTGGATGTTGTCATGTGAGTCTGCTATAGGCCACCCATCCAGGATGACTACAGAATTGACAAATTATTCTTTAAGGAACTAAGGGACACCTCTAAATCAACCAGCCTTGTCCTTAGGAGGAACTTCGACTTGCCAGATGTTAACTGGACTACCACATAGCTAAAACAAACAGGTCCAAAAAATTCCAAAAGCACTCGGACGATAACTTTTTGTTATAGTACTTTTTGTAATCGTACAGGTACTAAGGGAGCCGACTAGGAAAGGTGCACTCCTTGATTTTTTTGCTTGTTAACTAAGAGGGTATCATGAGCGGAGTTACGAATGGTGGCCATCTTGGCCACAGCAACCTCAAAACAATTGAGTTTAAAACCTCTGTTGACAAGAGCAAGCATGCCAGAAAAACTTCAACTCTTGATATGAAGAGAGCAGACTTCAGGCTGCTCAGGGAACTAGTTAGCAAGGTCCCCTGGGAAAATGCTTTTGAAGGTGCAGGGGTCCATCAGTGTTTTCCCAAATTTTCAAGAAAGGCAAGAGGGATGGCCCTGGTAATTACAGGCCTGTCAGTTTCTGCTGTGCCTGCGCATCATTCAGCTGGATAAACACATGCAGTGGGTGAGCAACTGGCTCATGGGTCAGGTACAAAGGGTTATAGTAAAGGGGTTACATCAGGCTGGTGACTGGTCACTAGTGGAGTTTGGCATGGCTTCATTTTAGGGTCGGTGCTCTTCATAATCTGCATAAAGGACTTGGAGCTGTTGACTCCCTCAGAGAGGTCCCACAGAGAGACCTAGACAAATCAGAGGACTGGGCAATCACGAACCATATTAAGTTTAACAAGGGAAAGTGCTGGATTCTGCACCTGGGATGGGGCAGTCCTGGGTGTACAGTGCAAACTGAGGAATGAGACGCTGGAACAGCAGCACCACAGAAAGGGGCCTGGGGGTTGATGGCAAGTTGAACATGAGTCAGCAGTGCCCTGGCAGCCAGGAGGGCCAACCGGGCAAAACACTGCCAGTCAGTCAAGGGAGGTGATTGTCCCACTCTACTCTGCCTCACCTCAAGTCCTGTGTGCAGTTGTGAGATCCTGGATCCAAATCTCACTGAAGTATTAATATGGGTCAGAGCCAACTCACTGTGAGTGTGTGTGTGCGTGTGGGGAAGGGCTGGGCCTGGACCTGCAGGAACGTGGTAAGGCCGGCACATAAGGCCTGTTCTGAGGGCACAGGGCAGAGCTGAAGGCAAGGCCTGCTGCCCGTGCAGAGCACATGGCCGGGCTGAAGGCCCTGCAGCCGGGCTGTCAGCCAAGGCAGACGTGCCTGGCAGCCCACCCACACCACAGCCCTGCAGCCTGTGACTGACCACAGCACAGCTCACGCCGGCCGGGAAGGCCCTGACTGGATATCCTGCCTGGGAGGGAAAAATGAACTCTATAAATACACGAGACTCCACATGGTCTCTGCTCTTCTCTCTCTTCTCGCTCTCCAGCCAGCACCAAGTGAATTATTGAATCTTGTTGGTAACTATTCTCCTCTCCTTTCCCTCTGTCACTCCTTCTCTCTTTCTTTATTCCTTTTAATCTGTTTTCTTTTACTCTTTTCCTTCTCTTGTGGGTAACAAAACTAATGAACTGGGTTTTACTAAACTGAACTGTATTTCACTGATATATGGATTGTTTTAGTGGGTGTTTCCTGTGGAATGGGTGTTTCCCAATGGAAATGCTTTTTGCTTGGTTGTATTTTACTCCTGTAAAAACTTCTTGCCAAAATATCTTCTTTTTCTCACTAAATTAAAAAGAATTCTCTTAGAGAAGAGTGTGTGACTCTTTCTCTGGACGCTAATTAGAGGTTATAACAAACCAAAAGGCTTTTAAAAAGTCTTAAATTAAAATGGAATCACTCTGGGCAGTTTATAGCTTAATCCGGAGTGCCACAGCAGTCCTATGTGCAGTTTTGGGCACCACCATACAAGAAAGATATAAAGCTGTTAGAGAGTGTCCAGAGGAGGGCAACAAAGATGGTGAAGAGCCTTGAGGGGAAGTTGTATGAGGAGCAGCTGAGGTCACTTGGTGTGTTCAGCCTGGAGGAGACTGAGGAGAGACCTCATTGCAGTCTACAACTTCCTAGTGAGTGAAAACAGAGGGGCAGGCACTGATCTCTTTTCTTTGGTGACCAGTGACAGGACCCAAAGAAATGGCATGAAGCTGTGTGGGGGAGCTTATGCTGGATATTAGGAAAAGATTCTTCACCCAAAGAATGGTTATATTCCATGCCTGATAGAGTTCAAGAAGCGTTTGAAGGACACTCTCAGGCACATGGTGTGATTCTTGGGCTGTCCTGTGCAGAGCCAGGGATTGGACTTGATGATGTGGGTCCCTTCCAACTCAGGATATTTTATGATTCTATATTCTATGTATGAAGCCCAAACCAGAAGGAATAATGAAAACTTGGTTGAAATGACAGTGCCCACTGGTTGTGCCTACTGCTTGTTTAAATGATTTGCAAGTCATATCTGAATGAGGTACTTTGCATGTGTAACATTCACCACCATTTTTGGTTTGGCTCTCCAAGAAGATCATCTTTAGACAATCTACATTTATGTCCAGAAATTTTTTAAAATTTTATTAAATAGCAAACGGCAATAGCCTTTCCTGGCACTCTTAACATGAACAATATGAATTACCTAGCTACCTAATTTGTTAGACTTGAATCACTGGTCCAATTAGCAGGTACACACTCGCTCCAACAAAAATCATATTTGGGTGCTGTAACCATGGAAATTCAAAGTTAGAAATACTTGTGAAGAATTTATGGATTATTTTGTATTTCCAGATTTAGATTTCACTTCTGATGAATTTTTTTTTCCATTTGCAATGCACTGTAATAGCATGGTGCAATCTCAAATGGCATTCTCAATTATAAAAATATGTACCCAGCACATCTCCAGAGAGAATGAATGTATGTCTGGTCCAACAACATGAATATGTACTTTGATAACATTATTAAAGATAATTTTATTTTTACAAATAATCAGAAAATTTGAAAGCTCAGGAACCTGACGTTTGTCTTTATATACAGCATTTTCAGTATTAAATCCACCAGTAACTGTTGTTCTGATGTTATTTAAATAACAATGGCATGTCACTTTAGACTAACCAATGTAATGAAGGTGATGCACAGGTCTGACAGACTTCAGAAGGCAAGTTCAAGCCAAACAGTGCCAGCATCCACAACAAAAGAGTTGAATTTTTACCACTCCAAGCCTTGTACTCCACTTGTCTGATGCTATTTCCATCCTAAAGCAGCATTATATCATCCTGTAAATCAGTTCTCCAGCCTTCATCTTTTGTGCCTCAGCTTGCTGAAGTAACCTGCTTTACACCCAAGATAATCATTAAGTGGATCTGATGGATTTTCAAATGCACATCCTAATTAGATATTAGGAAGAAATTCTTTCCTGTGCGGATGGTGAGGCACTGGAACAGGTTGCCCAGAGAAGCTGTGGCTGCCCCATCCCTGGAAGTGTTCAAGGCAAGGTTGGACAGGGCCTGAAGAAACCTATTCTAGTAGAAGGTGTTCCTGCCCATGGCAGGGGACTTGGAACAAGATGATCTTTAAGGTCCCTTCCAACCCAAATAATTCTATGATGGCCCTGTCTTAGAGACACCAACGTCCTCAGGAGCTGCAGGGCAGACTGCTAGTGACGTGGAAGGAACTTCAGCTCTCTGCTTTCACTGCAAGTCTGCCAAAATCTGTGCATCTCTTTCTTACTCCCTCCAGAGAAATGGTTGGGCATGAAAATTCTAGTTTCTGTGGTCAGACACAGTCACTCATTTACTTGTATACACCTCTAGGCATATTCTAGGTCTATTCACTGTTATAGATTAAATCAAAAAGTAAATACATCAGAATGAAAGGTACACTAAAACTAAGGGGTCACGTTTTCGGGTCAACCTCTTACAACACCTTCAAATAATACACAGTACTTTAAAATGTCTACTTCTGGGCAGGAGACCACTCTTTTTTTGTAAATGTGGCAGAGGAGTCACACTGGCTTCTACAAGAGATGAGGCACTGTAAAGGTGCAGGATGTAGAGGAAAAGAAGGATGTTGGTGTACGTGGGAACTGTGTAAACCACAGAAGGCTGAAGAACATAGGGTTGGTGACATGAATGGGAGCTTCACCTCCATGCAGTCAGTGCCAGTTTATAGCACTGTCAGGCAGGCCTAAGGAGATGGGGAGGCACAGCTACGAATTGAATAAAGTAAATCCATCACAGCAATCTAAAGCAGAACAGGCAGAAGAAAGTGAAGTATCTTTGGACAATCTGGGCAGTACCATATTTATTTCACTTGTGACAGTGGATTCATAAGTATTGCTAAGATCAGTCTCAAAAAAAGAGGCAATTACATTCTCAAGTAACTAAATGCAAAACCTTACAAGCCAATGAACAAATGGTAAGAACAACTTTTTTCTTTTTCATCAAAAAGGGCCAAAAATAAGCAAGTATATGTTTACATAAAAATAGTATCTAGTCCTACCTAGCAGGTCTTCTCAGTGTCAGCATGAAATCTTTACTATTTAGTAATTATTTTAAATGTGTGAGCTCTAGGGAATCCATTCTAGTTATAACAGCAGTGGAATGTGGGGCATTTTTTTCTCTCATTAGTGAATATCAATAATTGTTATGCATGCAAATGGGAAACAAAACCATCTCTGTAAGAGCAGTGTGTAGCTGTTCCCTGCAAGACAATGCCTGTTTTGTTTGTAATTCTTTTTTCAAGAGCCATTTGTGTTGAGCTGTCCCACTGAGTTTGGAAGACTTTGTGTATTATTATCCACGAAATGCAAAATCCAATCCACTCTGGGATTAAAACAAGTCTCAAAAAATTTCCTGGCTTAATTCTGAGGGATGAAGGCTTTTCCAATGAAAGTGAGAAGGTTCTACAATTAGCCTTTATTATTTTAATACTCTCTGAACTGAAGTGTTGGCCAAAACTTCAGTTTTATACAATTAAAAGCTCATGATAAAGGCCCACTACTTCTTTATTGTATTATTTGCAAAGAATGCCATCAGTTCAAATTGGTTCAAATAATGGTTTATTATGCCACACCAGTGCTTTCTGCAGGGGGAAAACAGGACAGTAAGGACATGAAAGGATTCTCCTCCTTTACCATATACACTAGTATTTCTAAATAGTCACAATAGTACTTTCTACTAGCCATTTTCATTACTGAATAAACATTATTTACATTAGGAGAAAAATAACCAAAACAAAGGAAGCAGCTTCCATGTTCAGAAACCCAGGCCTCTTGCCATCAGTATCCTAACTGTCTTTCCTTACACCTCTTCAGGACAATGAAAGATCTTCCATCTCTGTACATGGCTTTCTGCTCCTTTCTCATTTTCAGTGGTAACAGCCCTGCTGCTTCTCTCCTATTCCTCTGATAGATCTTCCTTGCAACCTACATCCTTCACATTCATCCACACTTCCAAGGTGACTTCACTCCTACCCTTTACCAGATAGTAATGCAAGTTCTAGTGTGGAAACTGTATTGCTCCTCCATTAAACAGAATTAGGTTAACCCCTCTCCTTTTTTTACTCTGATTTTAAATGACAAATATTGCTTACACACCAAATTTCAACCAGTTCTTCTCCTGTGACAATTTTTCTTTGCAAAAACGGTCTTGTGTGAATCACAGTACATTGTACAGTTGATACAGCTCAATTGCAGAGGTGGTGTTGCAAAAGCAATTCAAAGTACAGAGGAGTGAAAAAAAAAAAAAACCTCATCACAATAAACCCACAACTTCCACAGGTAGCTAATTGGAATTCATTGTTAATTACATTCTGATTAGTTAATTATTTTTAATATTACAGTGAATCTTCACCGTCCTTGTTCAAGCAGTAACGTTTTCATCAACTTCATTAAGTTCAGAAATTCAGCCTCATATATCCTTTATTTTACTCACCCGACTCCAACCACGCTAGTTTTTAGTCTTTCAGAAAAACACAAGCATTCCAGGTTATGTCTTTCATTACAGAGAATAAAGGTTATTTTGCTTCCCTTGGGCCAGCCCCAGTGTTTGTATCTAGGGAGTCTCTTGCTTTACAGCCCAAACCAGTCTGATCTGATTTCATCTTACACCTCTGAACTCGGCAACAATAATGAATTTTCTGTGGCTCTTCCTGTTATTTCTTTAAATTATCAATTCAAAATAATCGCTTCATAAAACATTCAAGATGCACGTTGTTCTCTGACTGGCAAAGTAGCTTTGGAAATTCCAGCTTGACTATGCCCACTAGACAGATCTTCATGAGCCTTTGTAAGTAAACACTACATAGATATTCAGATATCCATTACAGACCTCTTGAAATTAAAAGCATTTGGCATACAGTGATGGATATGCCAGCAAGTTAGATGGAAAATATATGTATATTTCATATATTTAAAAATAGGAACATCTATATACTAGAAAATAGCAACTTCCATAGGCTCTCTATCATTTTCTAATTGAATACAATTCTTAACTTAAAGCCAAGCAGAAAATACTTGCATTTAAAAGGCCTTTTCAATTACAGGAACATTCTGTATAAGATTAGCTCATAATACCATCTAAAGATATATTACAGTACTAAACTATATTAATAAAACTGTTCACCTACAAATATTAGATTTGCAAAATGATCAAGATGTAATTTAAAAATCCACCCAAACATCAAAGCAATTACAAGGGTGGTAAAAATCAACATGTATTACACTGAAAATTGAAATATA
The DNA here is from genome assembly GCF_022539395.1 of Myiozetetes cayanensis. NCBI lineage: Eukaryota > Metazoa > Chordata > Aves > Passeriformes > Tyrannidae > Myiozetetes > Myiozetetes cayanensis. The sequence goes on along the minus strand of NW_026087742.1, from coordinate 83,954,202 downwards.
CCATCACTGTTACATTAACCTATTTATTGGGGACAGAGTGATTCTGTATTTTTCTATAACCATGCAAATAGATTATAAATATTTGAATAGCAGTATTTAAATTTACAAATTAACTCTTCAGTGGACAGTGCAACCTGCTTCACAATCACTTAAAATGAGGGAGGGATGTTCAGCAGGCACTTTCAGCAGCAAGAACATTTCAAATTTTGAGTTTAAGGACATAAACAAGAATGTTGCATTTTTTTGATAACCTAGTATGCAAAGCATAGGTCATTGCAGAAGACTTAGAAACAAAATGGAAGTGATTCACCAAAATGAGAAAAAGCATTAAATTCATTATATCTCAAAAATAAAAAAGTCTCATGCCCTTTAGTTAGGGTAGGTGGATGCAGTAGGAGGAAACTTTACTAGATAGAGATGAGAACAGCATCCTTTAGCCAAGAATCAGAGCATAAGAAAAATCTTGCAATATATAAGAAGGAAACATGATGCTATTTTTAATTCTTTCCATTTAAAACCTACCGAGTATTGAGTTTCTCCTAAAACCTGAAAGGTGGCCAAAACCACTTTGGCTTTTATACATTGCTTAATATATAGGGAAACCCTTTATGTTGGTAGGAACTTTTATTCATTTAAGCAGGAAAAGAGGCAGTACTTCTATAAAGGATTCGTTAACCGAGAGCCATATGGTATCCTTTCGTACAAAAATGCTTCATGGGGAAAAATACCAAACTTACTTTAAAACTAAAAAAAGTTACAAGTTGAGCTTATGCCATAGTTTGTCCTGGCTGCAGGGTGTTGGGAGGGGCATTAGCAGCGGAATAGAAAGGTCAAGGGCAGGTTGATCAAAGCACAAGCCCAGGAAAAATGGCCAGGGTGGGGGAAGGAGGGAAGGGAATCAAGACAAATTGGTAGGTCTGTCTTTTAGTATTTTAAATGAATACTAGCCCAAAATATCATCAGGCTACTTTTCTAAATGAATCAGTTCACAGCTCCCTTTCCACAGAGGTGCAAAAACTGTTGTGGAGAATCCCTGCTGGCTTTCTCCAACATGCCCATTTATAAAGGGATTTTTTTGCAGCTCTTCCGTCTTGCCAACTCTCACCCCATTTAATACAATTTCAAGAACTGTTTTATCCTGAAGGGAGAATCGCGTGGTATTTAAGACATGATCATGTATACTGCGCCCTAAAGTTTGGGGAGGGGCACCAACAAGGTTAGTGATCTAAAATTAATGAGTTCAAACAGGAAGGAAAACAATCTACTGGGACAATGTGTGCTTTGGCTTGCTGCAGCACTAGGTCTTGTGTTGATTTCATGCTGTGTTGGCTGCAAGCACAATAAACTGTTGCAACCAACAGTATGCACACCTGTTATCTTTTCTGCTTTCAGTACAAGTGTATTAACACCACTAAACACCACAGAGGACTTGGACCCATCTTCTAATGCTTTCTTTAGAGCCATAGTTTTGTGTCACCTCTCAACCAGATCACAGATGTGTCTCCATCCACATCATTTCAACATGCCAGTTATCATTTCTGAAAAATCAGACCTTCAGTATTTATTTCTCCTTATTCATATTCTTCTGAAGAAAATCAGTGCCTGAGAAATTGCTGCTATGAATCTTCCTTTCCCTGTGAATTTCAAGTTACTGCTGTATTTTCAGACAGTGTAAAAGATTTTAACAAACATTTATGAAACCTTTGCTATAAGATTAACTCAGTACTCCTCTGTGACAGAAAGCTGTGATGTCTGTGCTACGATGGTAGGACTCCAGCTTTGTCACTAAGTTCAGGGTCCTTCTTCTACAGGTTCCCTGCCTCTCACACAATGACCTGTAGTAATTGTGTGCACTTTTGGCTCTGTATACACATGCCTTTCAAAGCACCAAACACACATCTTCCTTCCACCACCTGGAGAGTGATTTCTGCTACTATGTCTGCTCCAGATGGACTCTAACTTTCAACATAATACATTTGAGACAATAATGATTTTTAGTCTTTTTGTCACTCATATCATCAACCCTCTTAATTACTGATGGCACTTTAAGTTCTTTTCAGTTGCTTGTTTTTTCTCTTTTCTCTTTGATACTATTATTTATTAAAATAACCTCAACAGAACCTGAGAAAATCAAAACTGGCTTTGAAGGTAATTTACTACATTTGAAAGCAGAGCCAAAAGGTAAATCTAGTTTTACAGCCTGTCCCATTTAAAATTAAATAGTTCTGAGTCTGATGTTATTACTTTTATATTAATGAACAATATTCTATAGGTAAAAAGGTCCCTTCACTTTTACAAGTTACTCACATTGTAAACAGTTTCCTTCCTGTTTTGAGGACAAACATCTGAAATCCCATTTGAAATGTGAAGTTGTATTTACTTCTTGTCTGAGAAATACAATTGCAGACACAAAGTTTGATGTAGAGTAAATCAGATATAACTGATTTACAGTGGTATAAATTAGATGTAATTGGAGGTGTGTCACCAGGATTATGTATATCAAATACAAAAATATCAGATATAATCCTCTAGGCACATACTATTTTTATTTTAATCAGTGATCCTCAATTGTCCTCTCACACTGTAGTAAAATATGGGTAGGATTGATTTTAGCTAGTATTATCCACTCTAAATTAGTTATTTGGACTACTTCTAGTGTCAGTGACAAGAGATAGACACCTCAAATGCAAGTCATTCTACCCCAAAGCAGGATGGAGGAATTGCACTCAGAAGTACATGGACCTCTCTACTCACTACACAAAAGAGAAAGACAGTGAAGTGAATTCTAAAGCAAGATAATAAGGCTGAAAGAATGGACACACATCGATGGTGCTGAGAGTAAAATCTTGTCTTGGCTCCTTCAATGATCTTTAAAAAAAAAATAGGCAATACTTTTTTTTTTTTTTTTTTTAGTAAGAAGGAAGGTCACAGGACTCTCATATCATTTCTAAATTCAATTCCAATAATAAATAACCTGCAGTCACTCCAGTTATGTCAGTCCTGTTACATTACATTAGAGCTGGCTCGCTCCCAGGAAATTGCAAACTAGATTTGGTTAGCAATGTATGTGTTGATGGTAAAATTCTCTGTTCAGAAAATGCTAGTTCAAAATTGTCACTACAGCTTCCCTGAAGTATCAGAATACTTTCGCAGCAGAGAATTATGCTGCCTAAGTTTAAACAAATTTATTAACCTTAGTCACCTCAACAAAAGTATCACTACAAATGCAATGCTTCTTGTCATATTAACTTGTCGTTGTTTAATAGTAAAATAACAAGCTAGGATAATGTATTTCACATGTACATAAAAAATTAGGAAATTAGTTTAATTCCAAAATACAAGATGACAATATATTTAACAAAACAGTTACTGAATCCACTTGGCAACTGCTAGGGAAAAAGCACCTCCTTTAAGCCTATAGAACCATACAATATCGAGATATTCTATGTTATTCTAAAGTTGGAAGGGACACATAAAGATAATCAAATCCAACTCCCTTCTCATAGGACTACCTAAAACTAAGCCATATGACTAAGAGCATTGTCGAGACACCTCTTGACTTCTGACAGGCTTGGTGCCACGACCACTTCCCTGGGGAGCCAGGAGTTCCAGTACACCACCAGCCTCTCTGTTGTAAACCTCTCTGTGAAGAACATTTTCCTAATGTCTAATCTAAACTTCCCCTGACAGTGTTTCATTCCATTTCCTTCTGTGCTGTCAATGGTCACCAGAGAGAGATCAGTACCTGCCCCTCTGCTGCCCCCCCATCATCTCTTTTCTCGGACCTTCAAGCCAACATGAGTTTTACTAGGATATACCTTTTACCTAAGACTGTTCTAGAGGGGGATTTTTCTCTAACACCCCAGCCCATAGAAACTCCAGAAGTCTCTATTTTACAAATTATTTTAGAACAATCTGACCTTTAACCCTGGCATGAAACCATGCTGGATTAAGGCATTAGAGCAGACTGTTCTCTGGAGTCTTCCTGCTTTCTTACTTCATTTAGTCTTTGAATACAAAGGAGGCTGTATTGACTGCTTTCAATATTCATTATCTGGTTAATTAATAGTAATTTGCTTCTACCTCTCCTTTTGAGTACCAGATATGGGAGTTATCCAACCACAGTCCAAAAAAGTTCAGGGAGTTCCTCCACCATTTAATGCAGTGATGTCACAAGAATAAACACAGATGAGAAAAACTTGACTATCATAGAGTGAAGGCAAACTGAATTGCAAACAAAAGAGAGGAGCTAAAAGGGCCTGCCCGTGCAAATGGTAGTGCACATCAGTCAACTCATGCCCTAATTTTTCACTTTTTACCAATTGTCCAGAGTATTAGAGACAATGCTGAGGTAACATCCTCACCACTATGTCAGTCCCCTGCCTACAAGTACAGTAAGGTAGGAGATGGTGCATGTACATCGTTTTATGTATTCCGGAAGATTTTTCACATAGTCAGAAATCAGTGTAAGTTTCAATTGTCTTCAAAGTTTTGCATAAACATATGTTACATCTGATTTTAGCACTTTTTGCTGTTCTGTGGAAGAGCTGCACACTATCAGCTGCAAGTTGGCTTCCCTGACAGAGGCCAATGGAGGCAAAATTAGCCAATGCATTAACTCTTTATAAGATGAGCAACAAACAGACTTCCCACTACTTTACATAACTGTCGTAAGTGGCTTCACGTATGATACTTTGAGTGGTCAAAACTACTTATGGACAGAAGTTTTGCATTTATACAAACAGCTATAATTTCAGCAGCTAACACAGCACTAATTCCTCTGCATGTAACAAAAGCTTGCTGGCTGCTGACTCTGGTCAAGTGACATTTCAGTATCAATGAGGGCATCAATATAACTTTAATATTTCACTATCTGATTCGAAAACTAAATCATTTTAGTTCCAGTTCTTTTACAGCTGCTTGGTAAATTGGATGCTATTAAATCTACATGGCAGTCTTGTTAGATTAGTTTAGCTGGAAAAGGCTGCTACTGGACTAAATTTAGTTAGAATTTGAACCTTAAAGCATTAATGACAATCAAATGGACAGTAAAAATTAACATGTCAGTAATTCTAGTATGTCTAAAATACTACTGCAACAAAGTAAAGAATGATAATAATGGGAAAAGTACAAAACAAGTAACTCTACCAATGAAAATTACTTTGCATGTATTAATTCAGCTTTGCTGTTTAGCTTTTCAGAGTTTTGTTCCAGAACTGTGCTGGTGATAGAAAGTAAATATGATTTTGCACTGTAAGACATTTTTGCCTTTTATGCAAATATTACATTAAAATTTAGCTCTCAGCAGCATCCCATGTGTTTCCTTAACACATCCACCCTGGACATGAGAAGAAATAACAAATGGTGTACAATTAGTCTCCCCTAACAACCCAACTGGTAAACAAAGTAACAAACAATCCATTTTTTCACTGACCAGTGCCTTTTGTAATGAAAGTATCCTGCAGAACCATCTTTAGTACTTAACATGATTCATGATCTAAGTAAAGATTACAACTCTTGAGTCCTGATTTTCCTCAAGACTATTAGAAAGCCATACAGACCACACAGGTTCTACTATTTTCATCACTCTAATATATTTGTTTCACTCTAATCCATTTGTTATGGACTTCAATAATAATATATCAACCAATTTTGCTTGATATTTTTATTTTCTTTCTCTGCAAGTTGCAATTCTGAACTACTGTTATATTACCAGACTTCTCCAATGTGTTACAGATGCTAATGTAAACATCTATTTTGAAATAGATTCAAAAGCCAATATATTATCAGAGAGCACCAACAAGGCTAAGTAAAGTACAGAAGAGATTGTACAGAAGAGAAAGTCCTTAGATGAGATTTTATAGATTCTGCCCTCACAAGTCATATCATTCAAACTGCATTTTCTGTCCTACTGTGCTGCTGTCATGGATAGGTCTGGAAAAATGTTATTGTTGCATCTTTTGATTAGAACCTCTCATAAATTACTTACTTTGCTAAAAATATTCACCAGGATTTACTGGATCCTGCGTAAGCAGATGAATGACCTCCAGAGTATTTTGTAAAAAAAACAATTAAAAATTTCTGAGTTGCAGCACCCAAATGGCTGACATGGAGACCACTTCTGGACTACTAAAAATTTTAAGCAGACCCTGTAATCTCAGTGTGTAAAAATATTACAAGCAAAATCTCAGATTATCTCAATGAACTTGAAAATCCCCTCTCCAGTGTTAGAATAGGTTTATTGGAGTGCAGGAACAATGCCTGGGAGAAAAGCCAGAGATTTATGCAACCGTTGCATTTGAAACTGTACAACAATTAGGGTTAACAGTTTTGCATCTTTTGGAACTCATCCACTTTACAATAGTGACATTGTGGAGATCAAGGACAGGAGAGGGTAATTTTTATCCACCCTACCATTATTGGACAGAAGTAAGATTTTAGGAGCTGCAGCACTGGCTGTGTGCCTTACAGATAATCAGATTTTTATTGTCAGTACTCTACCCTTATATTTAGAGGTGGAATTGCACTGCATCAAGGTTTTTTTTTTTAAATGCACTAAATAAATATACATTGCAAAAGACCTGTTAATTTCTAGGATACTTAGAGATATCTCATCATGATGAAACCAGGATATTTCCTCTATAATTACCAAGACATTCCTTAGCTTCAAGAAGGTAAGAGGTATGGTGACTAGAACCCTGTTTAAGTGGTTAATTAAATGTCTTTTTTGGACAAGAGGTCTTCTGCCTCTCCATGCAAAAAGAGCAGCTGAAGTGCTCACCTTGTATATTTTTATTAGAAAATAAGTTTCCTGGAATTCAAGTATGGCCACTTTTGCCATACATGTTTGTACAATTTAAGGGATGCTGGACTAGCCTAAGCCCTGGCTTAGAGACTGTATCACGTAATACACCTGACTCTGTTAAGAGCAAAGACTCAATGACCTGGAGTACAGCCAGTGGGGTGAATAAATGTCACCTGAGAGCAGCCTGGAAGACACACACTCTGGGGGCCTGAGTGTTCATTCACACACTAGGAGAGGCTTGAGGGCCAGTGAGCTTCTCTGAGCAGAGGCCGAAGGGAGACACCTTCCAGAATTTCAGGGAAGCCAGAATGCTGGGAGTTGGGATGGAGTGACTCAGGTGCTCCAGTCTATGAGAACAAAGCTACTGAAAACAGTGGAGCAGGAAGGAATAACAATAATAATAATGGCCAGTCTTCGCGAGCGAAGATCCAGGGAAGGTCTTTCCACCTTCCAGCCTGCGCATTGGATTTTTTAGGTGAGACACAGTGTGCGCGGAACTGAGCCCACCCTTTAATCCTAAGGTTCATCTGCCGGGGCCAAGCGAGCTTGGACGGTGGCAGTGAGGTCCTTAGGACGTAGGTGGGTTGCCTTTAAGGGCTAACGAGCCCCACCTGCCCGGGAGTGGCCCTGACCGGGAATCGAACCCGGGTCTCGGCGGTGATAGCGCGGCGCCTTTACCACTAGACCACCAGGGGCTCAGGAAGGAATAACATAAACCAAGAAATGGCAATGAACTAGAGGCCTTAGAACCAGAAAAGTTCTAAGCAGAAAAGCCTAAATTTGCTGGTTGTAAAAGGATATGAATAAAATACTTTAGTGCAATTACAGACCAAAAGGAAACTGTGGTTATATTTACTGTACTACCCACTTGCATAGGTGAACAAGAAAAAGCTGGCCAGATACAAGGGTTCTTCTTCATTAAATGTTTCCTGATCAGCTTCCAGAGTGTTACATTATTACCTTCTACATCTTAAACAAATCTACCTTCTACCAGTTCATCATGTAGACCTTAGACCTTAATTTCATAATTATTACATCATCCAGTCTAGTTTTTCAGTACAGCATGAGCTGTAAACTTTATGCTTTGGGGATCAAATATGGATGGCATAAAATATGTACCCAGCCTAGATGTGAAGTCATTGAGAGGCAAAGGTGTATCGGGGCCAAGTGTATCCTTCCCCCAGTTGCTAGCAGGTTGATTGCTTGGGCCCCACCCAGGCTAATCTGTGGTGCAGCAGTTCAGTCTTGAATCAGAACTGTAAGCCTTGTTGGTAGGACCCTTCTCTCTAGAGATGCTTTTAAGATGAGAGTCTTGCCCTTGGTCTCTGCCTAAGCTGCACAGCAGCTCCACCATGCCTAGTATACACCAGTGATCCAGACCTTGACTTGCTGTCATGACTTCTGGGCTTGACCTCAGACCTGATTCACCATTTTGGACTTGTCCAGTAATCTGGACTGTTGAATGAACCTAGTTACACTCACCCTACTATGGGAATGCACCCTTTGTCAGTGAGGTCACTGCCTCTACCTGTCCTGCTGGCACAAATCTCTCCCTTTGCTGGGCAATGGTTGGAGCAGATCTGTCATTACTTCTCTTGGGAATATACTCCAGCAGGTCACCACCACTGCTAAACAAAATCAAAGAAATACATCCCTTTCTAACTAGTAACTATGTATTCTTGATGCTTTTCCCACTGAACTGAAGAACATCAATGCCCCCTTGCTATGAGGAAGAGATTACATGTTTTGATCAAATCATCCTTTGATTGCCTGTTGAGATGTAAAGCAAGTTCTTGAAGTTGTTCACCTCTCATACATATTCTTTTATCTTTCAAATAATTTACAAGCTCTTTTCTACATCACTAGCTTTTCAACATACTTTTAAAACATTATAAGCAGAGCTGCACTTCCCGATTCAGTGTGCTGTATAGAGTACATCACACAGAAATGCTGTTCTTGTCACATTGCCTATTTCTGTAAGTCCTCTTTGCTCTGCCATACCAAGATTGCACATTCAGGTGCTTTTCCACTAAGATGCCTAATCCTACTCACATCAAACTGCTTTTGACAATACACTTCCCCTGCCTTTTCTTTCTCAGCTCCCATCCCTTCTCTTCAAGTGGTAATTCACCTTTTTCGTTCTTAGGGCAAATTTGACAAAACCCAGATTATGAGACAGTGTAGGTTTCTCTGCACGATGAGAGCAGGGCACTTCTCCTGTCCCTTTGTGTGGTAAGTGGTTAGAATAGCAGTGTTGCCTTAAGACAGTGAAGAACTGATGAGGCTGGTTGAGAAAAACAAGCCTTGTTATAAATCTGGTTTGTTAAGGAGATAAGGATGCCCATAAAGACCCTCCGATGAAGGTCAGAGAGCCCCTACTGTTGCCTCAGTATATGGAGGAGGACCAAAGTGTTTATTCAACCTCTTTTGTTAACTATAAATTCTGACTGAAAGTAACTGAGACCTGCATTAATATATTAATTTCTGCACCCCTCAGCATGCAGATGAAGGAGAACATGGGACATGTAAAACATGTATGCTTGCACTGCATGACCAAAGTCACGAAACCCTACCCATATGATTGTTCCATCCCACTGAGACAGACCAAAATTTGTAGTACAAAAAGGGGGCTTCAGGGCAGAAAGGGCTGGAGGGGAAAAACATCTCTGCCTGCTCAAGGTCAGTCTACAGACTGTATGTCTCCTCTTCTCCTGAAGAGAAGCCTTTTATGCAAGCTTTGCATCTCCAACCGCATTGGAGCACACCTGGGAATATTAATTTATACATATATAGTGCTATTAGACTTCTCTTACTAATCTTCCTATTGCAACACATATTAAGGCTCTGTAGTTAGTGTATTTATCACCAGCAATCCTGAACCTGCTTTCCTGGTGCTTCAATAAACCACATTACTCATGAATGTGGAATGTGCCAAGTCTTTATAGAATGTGAGCAGACCTACAGTACTGCACTGGTAAACTGCACTGTTTGTACATCTGTGCTCATGCAAGTTCTCCTTTTGAACTCTACCAGACATATAATGCTAAATTAGTTATTATCAACAATCAAACCCAGGCACGCCCTGCCCCTCTGATCTCTGAAGACCAGCTGAAATACAAGGGAATTTAAATTGTACTAAATTCCCATACCCTTAACACAACAGTGTGTCATCTACCAGGTTCATTATCCACGTGTTGGGAGTAGCGCAGAGCCCCACTGGATCATGTCTATTCAGTGACACACACAATGACGTCTATATTATTGTATGTTCATGATCTTGGTATCAGTTACAACCCAACTATTTCGTCTGATATGTACTTGTCTAATGCTGTACAAAACTAATTTGCAGTCAAAACAAAGTCTAATGTCTTAAGAAAATTATGTCTGTTAAATACATACAGTTACTCTTATCAAATTTGTCATCTCAGCAAAGATGAAGAACCAATTCTGCTTAATAAGGAAGCTTTCCAAATCTCCTCTCATCAACCTCTTCTCTTTTAACTCTTTTGTAGCATAATGCTATACCAGTTTTTCCCCTAATATTTTGCCTAGGATCAGTGTCAATCCAAGAAACCTTGCTATCCAAAAAGGGTAGATGAGTTGTCCTAAGGCCAGACCAACATTAATGCCCCATCTTTCTTTCCAAAGTATTCCCAGATGTATTTGTATAACCAGTGCAGAGATCATCTCAAATAACTCTGTGAGAAGTTATTCAGACCTGATGAATCTGAAGTGTCCATGAAAAGATGATTGTGAAGACAGCCTAATTCCACATCCTTAGACTCCTGAAAGAGAAGAGCAGGGATTTTAATGATAACACAAAGTCAGAGGAGCACTGGAAAGGGCAACTAGCACAATGGGACACACACTGCTATTGGATGGGACTGCTCGCACAGGCTCTACATGGTTGATGGACTGGAATTTAAGTCTTCAGCCCCAAAATGTTGACCTTTAGGAAGCCTGAAAGACAATTACTTCACATAATCATTATGCACCTCTGTCTGCACCAGTAACAGGCTGACACCATGGGGCTTGCATACAAAGTCTTCAAAAGCTAGAAAATATGCTCCCTTTCCCACATACATTTTGAACTTATTATACAAAGATAAATGGTTTGTGTAGTATGGGAAAGAGATCTCAGGGTAGATCTCAGGTAGTAAGAGTTTCTTCTTTGTGCCAGAGAAGGTGGAAATGGTGCTGCTGCACTAGCTCCTCATCCATGGCATAGCAGGAAAGTACTTTACCTACTGGATAGATAGCCCCTACAGGGCTAACAGAATTAACCACACCTGTTGCCCAATAGGACTTTGATTTTCAGTCTCAATCATAACGAAAAATAGACTTAAATTTTTCTTCATAATATCAGAAGCTCAGACTATTTCTCCCACCTTCTGGATCTTTCCAGAATCCCTTTCACTTTATCAAAACACCCACACATGTATGCTTCAGACTGGTTTATTCCTTAATATTTCTTTCAGCCCCTTTAAGCTACATTTCTGGATCAATGCCAGTACTAGCTGTCTCTAAGAAATTAATTTAAGTCATATCACATCCTGTCCTCCTGCTTTTATTTCTCTATCGTGCTTTTGAGAAATATATATTTGTTTGTGACTGTCTTGGGAGCTCAGTGCTCTCCAATTTTAAAACTAGCTACTGTTCATCTTTCCCTGGTCTTTTAAACTGCAACTGTTCCTGCAACAGCCTTAAAGAGTTAATTAAAAAAGAACAGCCATTTATAATTGCAACATTCACATTGAACATTATTCTAATGTTTGTTAGCCTCGGCCTAAAATCATGTTTTATGTAGTCAAAGTATTCTTAATTACTGCCAAAATTATCTTGAGTCCCTGAACAGGTAAAGGGCTGGATCCACTTTTGGCATGAAAGGCAAAAACTCAAGGTCTTGCCTTATAGTGCTCTGGTTGTCTGGCTGTGTAAGATGAGTCTAGTAGTGGCAAACATTTGCCCCAAAACCATTCTGGAGCTGACTGGCCAACTTTTTTTCCCAGAAGAAGCCTCAGAGAGGGAAGGTACCTAGTTCTCTGACTTGAGGAAGCTATTGTGCTGTATCCTCACCTTTAATGAAGGGGCAGAGCAGAGAGCAGCACATGGCCTGTGGTAACCTCAGCCGAGCCGCTGCTCTGGGCACCTCTCCTGTACAGTTCATGCTCCTTCACTCGATAGTTGTTACTGTTCTGCAGCACATTTTCAGCTGCATCAGAGATTACTCCTGCTTCATCACCGTAGAGATTGAGCCAAGAAATGTAATTATTGATTTATATGTAGGATACCACTGTGAGCAAGAAAACAAATGATTCAATGCCTCTGTCAGCAATAGTCTTACTAAAATTGTTGGATGAGTTCATTTTTTACCTCCAGACCTCTCAGAGATAACCAGCTCCTTTTCTAGTACAAAAAAAAAAAAGGATATAATTATTCTAGTTGAAAAAAAAAATCAACTTCTGTTTGTACTTGAAATTTGAGATGGAAAAAGGGGTGGGAGGGAGAATTATACAAACAGAAAGCATTTCGCCCTGTTTACCTAATGTCTCAGAGCCAAGTAGATCTCATTTCCCAGGAACTGTGTTTTGGGGCGGGAAGACTATTTGTGAGGAATGGGGAAAGGACTTTTGCCTGTGTTAATAGTAATTATCCTAAAACTTTATTTTTCCAAAGGAGGAAGAGGCTATTAGAGACATATGGTAACTCTACCTACCAGTAAGAAGCTGCAAGGGCCATAACTGGCTGCCCTTCTAGACACCATTGTTCTCCCACACTGTGCTCTCAGGGACTCACCTGCCTGTGCTGTTTTTAGCTTCTGCTATAGATAGAACTATCCACTCAACAGCACAACCGCTCTTCCCCAGCAGCATTCACTCATTTACTAAAAGCAAACCTCCTGCAAATCCTGCTCCTCAATAGGCAAGCAAATGCTCCAGAAGAAAATTCATCTTCAACATCTATGGACAGCAGAGTCCTTGAGCAGCAAGAGGATGGTTAACTGCCATCTAACCCTGCCTGCCTTAAGCCTCTAGTCTCCTTCCTGCTACCTGCGCTCTGGGCTTCAGGGAAGGGCCTGAAGAGAACATGGACAAATGGAAATTCCCATTTGACACTTCCTTTCCTTAAAACTTTTCCCCTTAGGCACATAGGTTAATACTATAAGAAATCATATATATTTGATTCTGTCTCAGTGTTTGATGGATTGTTTTTTAAGCCCATTACCATACAGGTCTTCTGTAAAGTTTTCTTTAAGGCAGAAACTGCATAACATGAATTATTGCATACAGTTAAATTCTCAGTATAGGAATCTGTATCAAAAAAATAAGCCCCTCTAACTTTAACTTAGTGTCCCTTGGGTTGAGACATCATTCAAAGTTAAAAGAAAGTGAAAACAACTGTATGAAACATTGTATATCTGATTAATTTTTTTTTAGCACAGACTAGACCAGAAACATCTTGCACATAGTGAGCACTTACATGCAGTACCAAAAGGTACCAGTTAAGAGTGACAGCCTACCCATCGTCTCCTTGAAACAGCAAAAGCCCCAGAGGCAGCAGGCACTGTAAAGCCCTGAAGCTCTTTCAGTAGAGGAACAAGTAAGTCCTTTGTTCTCCTCCAGATCTTTTTCCTCTCATAGATATGGGTAAGGGTTTATCCCACCTGAACTTCGATGATGTTTGCAATACTATAATTTCATCAGTGACAACTTACAGTGGAGCAATCCTGGAGTAAATGTACCAAATGGCTCCTGTGTGAATCTTCTGTGATCACCCAGTCTCAGATCTGCCAGGTGAACCACATCAAAAAGACTTGAAAACATGTCCTTTGAACTGTGGGATCACCCCTCCCCCATCTCTGAAATCTAAAAGCACCTCACAGTCAAGTTTTTTTCTAACCAAGTGCCGGGGGACCAGAGAAGAGCATATGGGAACTCACTTTTCCATGACCTCTGAAGCATGGTTATGGGACTACCTTTTGTAGAGACAGGCTCCCTGTTTCCACCAGAGTTTCTTGCCCCTCTCCATACTTCCTCCCCTCTTGATGACTCCCTTTCTCACTGGTTTGCCCATAAGTTCATTCTGATGGTCCTTCCATAGGAATCATGGTCACTCTTGCCTCCCTGCCACAAGGACCAGCATGACCAAAACTCAGCAGCTGGGGAGGAGGTAAACAGGCAGCTTTTCTCCCTGCTGCCTACTGACGTGACTTTCTCATAGGTATACAACATTCAATATCCCCACATAGAAGTACAGGCCAAAAATAATTCTGTCATGGGGATATTACTTCATACTCATAGTAGTGTTCCCCATTTTTGTAGTCATGTAGCACAAGGTTAAAATACACCAAGATTTGTACAACAATCAAAAATGTTTCAAACACCTTTCCCCTCCTTTACCATAAAGGAGAGGAGGAAACCTACACAGTGGTGTAATCAGTCTATACAGGTACAGTAAACCATGCAGTGCAGATACAGCTGCTAGCCTAAGGAAGCTATTCTGAAATAGCTTTAAATTCAGTTTGTCAGGGTTTGGGGTTGGCTGTTGCCTTTGAATGAGTTTTAAGTGAATTATCTCTCTGAAAGGAGCATAAAGTGTTTCTCTGAGATGTGCATTCGAGAACTTATTTTTTACATATTTCACAAGAACTATCTGTGTATTTGAATTTTCAAATATCTTGACCTTGAGAGAGCCACAGTTTATGAAAATTCAAATCTGTGCTAGGCAAGAAAGGGAAGGGAACCCTGGGAACCAAGGGCTGCAACCCTGAGCACTGGAAGAATTTCGGTGACTATTTTAAACAATAGATTTCCTTCACCAAGTATATAGAAAATAATTTAAGGCATTAGAAGAAGGTGTTAAATATAGCACTGATGCTCTCTTCTTTAATAACCCTCTTTCCCTCTGAAATGATGGCCTACCACCCAATAATTTAGCAAGGTGTTGCTCTTCAGTGGAAGTTTAGGATTTATCAACACATCCTCCCATTTCCCTTGTGAGAGAGCTCCACATGGTGGGAGGAACACGCACAGTGAGCAACAATAAAGGATACTGAAGAGAGAAAGCATTACACAAAATTTACCCTGCTATTTCACTAATCAGTTTTTTATGGTAGGAGCGTCAGACAAAAACTCTAATCTCTCTTTTTTTTCAAAGCGTATGGGCTTATTATAACATTGCTTTACCATAGTCTTCCCAAACATTTTAAATGCAGCAGAGAAATGGAAAGAATAATCCCAGTTCAACCAGCTGTTTAAATACATACCCAGCTAAGATGATGGTAAGTTTAGAGGTCTCAGAATCATAGGCATAGAGCAGCATACAGAAACAACTAAATTTGAAGCTAGTAAACGTTTTCATCTTGCTGAAGCAATGATTTACTTAGAAAGTGCATGCACTAGAATTTTCTATGCTTTCATTTCATACCTATATAGTTTCCCAATCCGTTTTAGACTTCAAAATCTAAACTGCATGCTTACCTCTATTATTGTAAGAAAAGGTAATAAAGCAAGCACTGCCTATTAGTTACCTAAAATGAAGGTTATGAAAATCAGAATGCCATGACCTTTAAAATGAAGTTGCTCACTACCATAAAATTTTATTTGTATGCCATGATTGGGTGACATTCTGTTGTGCAAATTTCATACCTGCCAAAAACTTTAATTAAAAAAAATAAATTCTTCCACCCTGTTAGTGACAGGGTGGTAAGCCTATTCTGTGTAATATTTTTTTTTTTCTCTTGAGGCCAAAATCTGCAACCCCTGGGTGGTATGCAATTTTTAATGTCAGAATACCCCCTCCCACTGCTGACCTACACATTTTCATTCTGGTTTTGAGTCTTGCTTCTTTGCAGTTGCCAATCTAATCATCTTTTTCCTGCTTACAATATTTTCCTTCCTTTACCATTGACAAGCCAGGCATCATCTTTTTCACTGCCCTTTAATGTTTATTCTCCATTGAAAGTGGTAACCCTCTCCCTCCTTCCACTCTGACATTGCAGCTTGGGCCCATCTCCTTGTCCCTTCATAGCATGCTTAGGTGTGGAAAAACAGAAACTGAGGCAGCATCTTACAAATAAGATGAAACTTCAATTACAGAAAAAGTTTGTATGAGGAAGGTTTGCCTCTTGGGCTGCTTAAACCAGAAATTCAATATAATATTGTGCTTTCTCCCAAAACTCTTAAAGGATAAGAGCTTTAAAAGTATCCACAAATCAGCTGACTTTCCCAGCTATTCAATTTAGCCTAGTACTACAGACTAGCAGCGATCTACACAGGGATGAAGACCTCATCCTTCCCACCCTGGGCAATGGAGTGGTAGAGTTTCTACCAACACAGTGGCCTTTCTCACTCCTTCTTTCTATGTGCATCATGTCAGTGGGATGAGGAATGAAGCTGCCTTCATAGACTCCCTCTGTTGGGGGTTAGTAAGGTAGGACATGGCAGAGGTCCTTCAGGGGTCCAAGTATGTTCCTTTCTGGTGCAGCAACTGCCACTGAGAGCAGCTGTTATCTGTTGAATGGGACTCTAGGTAGGCAGTAAAAATTAGCTGCATCTGACTAGTAAATTTCTGTATTCTTATGTTTTGCACCAGGAGAATGCCAGTCCATGATGATACCAGTAAGAAAGTCACTCGGACTCTGTAAAGCATCATATAAAATCTAACACTATAATAAAGAGAGAATAGTATAGATGATTTTATGTCCCTTTAGATGCTGGAAACCCCAAGTCATGCAGCATCAAATGGGACAGTGATCCACACACAGCATATTGTGCAGTCTCTGTCCATGGGAAAGGTTCCACCATTTTGATCATTCAAGTTATTATGGGATTTCTTTACAAGCAAATAACTCTATTCATCATTTCTACTGTCAAACAGAAAGGATGCTCACATGAGAACTTGCTGCCCTGCTAGATAAGGACAAGGACAAACAGATGCTATAGTCACCAGAACCGAGTGGGAGCTGTTGCTGTGAGCTGGCTGAGGTCCAGCAGCCAAGGGCCAACCTGTACATGCAGCAAAGCACAGACCTGGTCCTGTTCAGGTTCACTGTTACATGGATCACTAACTCCTTGCTCTACAATGGTCTACTGCTTAGTACCAGTACACCTTGGCCACCTCCACCTGAAGGGTTCAAGGAAATCAGGGACCAAAGGTGGCTCTGGGTGTAGGATATGTGAAGGAAAAAGAAGCTGCCTTTGCATGCTTCCTGCAGGCTTCAGAGGTCAGCTAGAAGCAGCAACGAGAAACATAGGGGCAAGCCCTGTGTGTAGCCTGGGAGCCAGTGGGCAAGCTGTTGGGGACAGAGAACCTGGGGAACAGGCTCCATGGTACTCAGCTCCAGGCTCTGGAAGACCTGTGCTAACTGCCAGGGAGCAGCAGCAATAGCAGCAGCAGAGCTACTCTGTAAGGGAAGGCAAGCTGAGGGTGACCACAGTGCAGGCAGTGCCTTCACCAACAGGCCACGGTCCCTGAGCTGGGCATGCAGGGCAGGGTGGTGACAAGCAAACGCAAGGTGACAAGTGAGGTCTGAGGTGAGCCTTGGAGATACAAACAACAGTTCAGGCATGTCAGGGAGCTGCCTGGAAACACATGCTGCTAAGACACAAATTATACCCAGGCTGATCTGTAGGGGAGCTCCTGCATCAATGGGCAGAGAGTGTGGGTGGGGGTCTCAGTCAGTAGAGGCCAGTCAGGGCAAGTCATACCTACAGAGACCCTCATGGCCCTGACACAACGCAGTCCAGCCGCCCCACACTGTATTTTGTTGGTGAAGAAACTTACAGTCCCATCCATCTGGACCCCTAAGTTACCTGACATCTTTCAGCTTCTCCAAGAAGCAGAGGACTTCTGCCTCATAGTCTCCTTCCTGACTCCCATACTTCTTGTTCAGGTTCAGTGATTCATACCTTTATGATACAATATTGCTGTATCAGCATATACTTTCACTAGAGGGTCATATTAAAATTGCATGGGAAGGCTGAATTTGGGCATTTCTTATCTGAACCACCATTTTAAACATAATTTCTGTTTGACTCACACGGGCCATCTGAACCGTCCAGACTGCCAAACTAACTGACTATAAAAATACACATGCTACAGTTAAGTTGCTGATTCAGTTTGCAAGTATTTCTTATACTGGAAAAAAAAATAGTTTCACAGCAAGGAGTTTGTTCATTTAATTCTAGCATATAGATAGGGGTTCAAAGATAATGATTACTGCTAAATAAAAGTTCAATAAACTATCTTCATCTCCCATTTTTCCTACATTTCAGTGTAGGAGACCTACTGCAATAATATTTAAGTGTCTGAATAGAGAGGAAATAGAAAGCAGAAAGTTTCACCTCTTCAAAAATGTTGGTCATTGGAACACTGGTAAACAACCAGTAAATACTTAAAAGAGTAGAATGCGAGAAGAGTGTGAAGTCTGAAAAAGAATCCAGCAACAAAAATCCATTAAAAAACAGCAGAGAGGGAGCTTTGGAAAAGGAGGGGACTCTGTCAACACTTGAATAACAAGCGAAGACCAGCAGCCAAAATGACAGCTTTCCCAGCTGATAGGTTTTGTATGAATGATGCAGAATGTAGTCCCTGCCATGTGATGACAGGAGATAAACCTAAGGCTCCCTCTGATGGAGGGAGCACCTCTGAGCACCACACCAAAGGACAGTGGGAGCTTATCAATAACAGTGCACTGCAATATCTACACCTAAGCCACTGCTAGGCAAGTCTGACACGCTGGACAACTGCCTAGAAGAGACAGAGAAGGTGGGTGGATAATACCTGTAATTTCTTCAGAATGAACATCTGTTCCCACAGATTCCCTAGCTTTTTCCCTGGGAGCCATACAGGTACTAGCATGACTTGGCCCTACAGAGACATTTCCTGTGACAGAGGAGAAACCCCTGTCATATATGCGCACAGTGACATTTGGGCATTCAAATGTTG
This sequence comes from Myiozetetes cayanensis, assembly GCF_022539395.1. NCBI lineage: Eukaryota > Metazoa > Chordata > Aves > Passeriformes > Tyrannidae > Myiozetetes > Myiozetetes cayanensis. The sequence continues at coordinate 83,935,448 of NW_026087742.1, read as the reverse complement.
TCATGCTATTTTGGAACACAGAGAAGTGCCACTTCCTCCTCGGCAGTGTGGGAGAAGATGCACCGAGCCAACAGTCCTCAGATTGCTTTTCTACATCCCCCTCACCATAAGTATGTTCTGGATTCTGGGTGCTCTTCCCACATAAGAGTTGCTTTTGGTCTGGATGGGTGCAGGATGAGTGCTGCCTGCAGTGTAACAGGGGAGATGGCAAGCAGGGGGAAAAGGGGACAAAGCAGCTCCTGACAGCCAGGCTGAGAAAGGACTCAGGAGAAGGCTATAACTGCTGCAAGCCACAGAGCCAAAACAGTATCCCTGAGCAGGGACACCAGGACCAGAGACAATAGAAGATTTTTCCCTGCAGCTCTCAAAAATCTATGGATTGCCTCAGCCATGCTTTTTTGTGCTGCCTGTCTCCTCACACAGAGGGAATCTTTTAAGCACTCTGCTTCCAGGCCATTTTCTTGTTTTATTCCCTCCCCTGATCATCTGTCAGCAGCTCTCAAGGGCCAGGCCACCTTCCCTCACCAGGAGACCTATTCCCTAGACCCCTAATCGAGCAACCATTATCAGTTTGACAATAGCTGTGCTAAAATGCCATGTCCTCTCCAAAGATCATAAAGAGTAGCTCACAGCCCAGTGTCCAATTAATTAATTAAGATGTGTGGCTTTACTGAAGAAAATTGTTGTCAGGCAGTGAGAGAGCCAGGCAAGATAAGAAAAGCACACATAAAACAAAACACTAAAAAAGAAAAGTGAAAGTGTTGACTCATATCTGTCATTAACTCAAGGCCTCAAGAGAAAAGAGCTAGAAAACTGAGGAAAAAACTCAGAAAGTAGGTAGAAGACAGCAGCTCAGTAAGACAGAGGATTATCCTGTTCCAAGCAGCAACAAAGACTGATGCTTTCTCACTTGACTACCAACTGCGTAGCCAAGAGGAACATGTTGCCCTGAGAGGCTGAGGTTTGCATACCAGGCATGTTAGACCTATTTATCCCCATGGGCTAGATCTAGCTATCTTCTTTCACTAATGAATAGCCACCGTGTACTCAAAAACCTGTATGCTCCTGCTTGCAATCCTCTGTGCGTGGAACAAGATGGCCAAACAGTGAAACAGCAGAAAAGAAGGCTCACAGTCCAGACACTCAGGTGGCATTTACGTGTGCCAATTTCATCTAACCATGCTGCTGTTAGTAGATCCAGTTGCTCAATCTTAAATACTGAGAAGAGCTCAGTACTGAATCTTAGAGCCTAAAACTGTAATGCATTCATTTCACAGTTCAGATCAGCAAGTGTTTGCATGTATTTGCTTTAAACACTACCACAAATAGCAGGTTGTTTTCTTACTCGATAGAAAATTTTCCATCCACTTTATCTCAGCACCTCAGCATGGGGATCATTTCCTCAAGCTACTGTGTGGCTGTAGCCTACCTTCTAGCAGCAAAGCAAGTCATGGCTTTGATTCTGCTACTGTTGTTTTTCTCATTTAGATCATTTGGTAAGAGTTTGTGTTTTATGATATAGGTGCCCAGGCTCCAAAGCGAAGAGAACCTTTACATCCCTCTATATTGCCGGCAACAACTTGGCCACACTCAGCAAGAAGGCAGAAGACAGAATGGGCTAATACTTGGTGCCCATCAGCCCCACCATGACTTGTGCAGGACAGCTCATATGCTCCTCAGCCATTCCCACAGCAGAAGGATTGGCATAAGTATAGGAACCTGCACAAAGAAGCTGCCCAAAATGTGTCTTCCTTGTAAGCCAGGTAGAAGTCCTGGGTGCAGTGCAGGATTAGTGAAGCATGCTTCTGGTTCCTGAGCTAAGATCTCCATTTGCCTACTTGATACTGCTGCTGCCATGTTTCCTTCTCCCAACACATCTGACTAATGACCATCTCAAAACCCAGCTGGCTTTTTGCTTTTTTGAGGAGAGGAAACTCTAACAACCGTGGTTGAAAGCCTTCGAGTGCTATAACCTGGCAGGTGTTTTTGCACCTGTTATTGTCCCTGAGTTCAGAGCAGGGCAGAAGACATTAAAAGGAAAAAAAAAACCAAAAACAAAAAATCAAAAACAAATAGACAAAACCATGATTTATTTAAGGTCCCAAAGAGGGAAGTCTCCCAAATATTAATTTTGGGGGTTGGCAAAATTGAAGTCAGGCAAACAGAGTCCAAAAGAAACATTAAGGTAGAGAATTATTCTGTTTCAGCTACTGTCTAAATCACAGACAGGAAGGAGCTTCAGGCACTCCTCCTGTTCTATTGCTGAAGTAGCAATTATCTTATCTCCCTTTCACAGTGCTATTATGTGGCAGCCTCATTTGAAGGAAAGATGTCCTGAAACAAAAGATTTAAAAATACTCTTTTGTTCACAGGTTCCTTTTTAAAAGTGTTGTTTTGTTCTGTTTCCTTTTTTAAGTGACATTTATTTGACAAAGGAACCTCATAATTTCATTGAAGGTTAGATTATTAGACCTGAAACACTATTATTTGTTACAGTCGTCCATAATTCTCTACCACAAGATCTCATTTCAGCAGTTGCTATCATTAAAATCATCATTAAAGTACTCTTAATTAGTAAAACTAGAGATATTATGATGGACATCAAAGACCACTTTATCTCTCTGAAGTCTATACATAGAAAGATTTGCCCTGAGGACTGATACTACCTACAATATTTGCTGGACATCTCACATAGCCAGTAAAATATTTTTAGGCATTACAGATTTAGTGACAGCTAAGCACAGGGATTCCAGTTCTCAGATCTCATTCCGACAGTTTAGCACCTAACACCTTTTGTGCACTAGTCAGTTGCTGCCAGGGTGCCAGAAATCACGATCTTCATATATCCAGGATAAACATAACACTGTGCCAACTAGCAGTAGAACTATGAGAGGGACTGAACACTTTGGAGGAAGTATTTGAGGACAAAACAGTATCAAAGGAATCTTTAAGACAGGTGTACGACAAAGAGACCTCCAAATACATAAGTAGAATAGCTTATGAAATAAGAAGAAACTCAGTAATTCAGTCTAATAATTGTCCCACATCCCTAGTACGTCATCTGTTAAGGACCAGAAACATGACTTCAAATTTCACCTAAGTTAGTTAACATTCCTGTCAGCTGCTTTGTGTTTACTCAGACCAAATTCAACTCAAGCATTTTAGTCATCACTAAACCCCACTTTATGTTAGGATCCAAGATATACAACAGGGCATTAATATTGACGTAGCACCTAATAGCTCCTTTAACTACTCTGAAAAATGACTTTTCAGTGTAGACATTGCCAGCATCCAGAGAAGACAAATAAATTTCCTTAGAAGGTGACAATACCATTCTGACATTGCCTAAGATCTTAATGTCATATTTAATGCAAATATAGCCTTGTTTTATTAAAAGGTGCAGATCAGCATGTGCGATGATTGTGGCATAACACTGAACACCTGCTGAAAAAAGTGAGACTAACCTCATGTCAACAGGTTTCCTTCCAGTAAAGATAAATAACTACCACTGCTGCCTTTCATTGCAACTCTCAAAACAGCTGTTTTAAATATTACACTCAGTTTTAAATATTAAATACTGTCCAGGTTTCCGCTGGGATAGAGTTAATTTTCTTCCTAGTAGCTGGTATAGTGTTGTGTTTTGGATTTAGTATAAGAATAATGTTGATAACACAGAGTTTTAGTTCTTGATAACTAATTTTTGACACTAAGTCAAGGAATTTTCAGCTTCTCATGCAGTGAGAAGGATGGAGGGGCACAAGAAGTTGGGTGGGGACACAGCAGGGATAGCTGACCTAAACTGTCCAAAGGGATATCCCATGCTCAGCATATAAACTGGTGGAGAAAGCTGGCCAGGGGTCACTGCTCAGGAACGTAGCTGGCTTTGCAGCTGCCCTGATCTGAAGCAGATGAGCTTTACAGAAAGCCTCCTATCATGCAGTGTCTGGTAGACTCTCCCTAGAAACAGTTTGCATCAGCCCATCACTTTTGCAGCAGCCTACCATCCTTTCTCCAGCTTGAACCCTGTATAAGCCCATTAGCTGGGAGTCCCAGGATCTCAGCGTTGTTCTCTCAGAGCAGACAGACTGCTTCTTTGTGGCCTCAGGAGCAATGGTGAGGGAGGCTGGAGATGTAGCTTTGCTGCTGGAAAGGCACATATTTAGTAAACAGAACATATTACTATGGTGGCATATTGTAAACACCTAGAATGGAATACCTGGGTCCCAGGAGCTCAATGGCTTACAGTTTACAAATACACAGGCAGTTGAAAGTGAAGCTTTGAAAGGAAAGAAGTTAAATATAGGCCATTCTCATGGTGAAACTGGTACCCTATTCTTTAGTTTGAAGACAAAAAATTCCAGTTCAGATACACAGCAATGCATTTGCAGCTTTCCAACAAAACTGCCTTGAAGCCCCATAGAAAAGCACCCATATCAAAATAAACTTTATCATGAAATTCTGGTTTTGGAGTACAGGAAGCACTCAAGTGTACAAAGACTGATCTCTGAGCAGGCAGCTGACTGTTATATTCTCTGAGGTGTCTGGTAGAAAAGATGTTTTGCTGAGGAGCAATGCAGTAGGAAATCCATATATATATCGTTGGACCTACCCAGTGAGTCTTACAAATGAGTTTACTGGATGAGTAGGAGTGCCTCCAAGGTTCTTCACTTGGGAGAATTTTATTTGTCCAAGGCTCCAAGGTGTACCCTAAAACTCGGTCTTCACTCATGGAATTCAGCAGCTGATCAGCTTAACAGGAAGAGACTTTCATCATAGGTGATACAAAGATTACTACCCACTATTTTGATATGTAGCTTATGAAGTGATGTAGATCACCATGTCAAAGCTTATAATAGCATACAGACAACATCTGTAAGTCTGAAACAAGGGCCAGAACTCCCTTTAGCTCAAACAGAAGAATAATGTCACTAAGACAAGGCATGGGAAAGACAAGCAAACTCTTCTTGTGTAAGATTGTGATAAAGCCCAGGGATTTTTTAAGACGACAGTGATGACCATACCTTGGAAGCCTAGTTCTAAAGGTTTGTGCTAAAACACTTGCATGGACTAGGCTTTTACCACATTCCTAATATAGGAGGACAAGGAGCTGGATATACATGTACTATATTTGTCACATTAAGATTGTGTATTCAACTTCCAGAAATCAACATAGAAAAACATGTCCTGGTCAGAGTTTGCAACTAATGTAGGTGGACTCTAGCATCTGCTACAAGATCAACTGGGAAATTTGTGCTTTTTCCTGTGTTCCCTAGTAACAGAGGATTCTAGAAGTGATTTTTGCAGAGCAAATGTGAGTAGGTATGATATTAATTAACAAGGATTCTCCACAGTGTGATCATGAACATCCATCAGAACTAGCTGTCTAGCTTCTGCCTGCTGCACGAGGGGCAGGTTCTCTCTGAAGAGATCTGTTTTCCTCGCAGAAGAGCTGAAATGGTGTGGTCTGTCTGCAATACACCTGCTATGCTTTCTGTGTCAGTAACCTAACATCAGTCTTGCACCATGTCTTCAGGAAGGATGCTGAAAGTCTCCCAAAACGCCAGAAATACTGACAGTGGACACTGTCATTTAACAGAGAATTCTTTTTCCTGTGCAAAAGTGGCAGCATACCTCTATTACTCATTTAGACTAGACTTTGAAAATTGCACATCGATAACAAGCTCCAAAGACTCTACACTGTCTTCGCTGGCCCAGTTCAACGAAGTCCTTATTAATGGAATAGAGAGCCAAAAAGCTTACAGAACCCATCAGTGCAGAGCAGTACCTTTAAGCAGGTTTCCATATATTCTCCCATCAACAGATATGGATGCCCATAGCAAATCAAGAGCTGGACTACAACCAAGATTCAAGTGACTTCCTTGCCAAAGCAGGAACCACTCAAACCAGTGATGGCCTGCTTACACCAGTCACTTTTTATACTCCAGGCAACCAATCAAGGCACCTTAGAAAGGATTTTTGGGTCACCTTCAGGCCTAGGTTCAGTGGAACATTAAAGAAGTCCTAATATAACTGCCCTTATTGTGGTCTTTGATTCTCAAGAGCTGGAAAAAGTAGAAGGATTGTCACTGTCTTCTTGCTATTTAGTTTACAGTCTCAGTTCATACTGCTTCAACTGCTGGCACGGTAGATCTCTATAGTTCTTCTGCCAAGGAGATTTACTGCTGTTGCCTCAGGGTCTAATACAGCTGTTGGTAAACTTTCACCTTGTTCTCCCAGCTATTTTGTAAGGAATTTCACATTATCTTCTTGTCCATTGCCCCTACAAAAAAATGGTGCAACCTCTACCAACTTTGCTCACTTGCTTCCAACAGATGTACCTCAATTGCTCATCCCTTCCTCTGGGTAGGAGCCCTACAAATGTCTTTTAAATACGCTTCTACCTCTCAACTGATCCTAAACACCCATACTCTATCAGGGCGGTGTTAGCTACTTGGCTAAAGCAACCTGTACACTCTTTATACCAGCTCTTACATATTGCTTGAATTAGCAGTAAGTGGCCAACAAGTGTGGAACTAAAAGTATTATGAGTGCTTAGACTGGAGTTGGATAAGACTGATGGAGGGGAGCAAAGTTTGTTGGAGGAAACGCCACATAAATCAGAGGTTCCTCCTATGCACTTTGTGGGTTCACAAGGTATCAGACTGCTGTGACATCAGCAATACTGCAAGATTGCAATGTACAAGCCAAACTAACTCAAGGCATTTTGTTCTGCTTTATTACAAATGTATTGACACAACTTGGGCAGGAGGAATGCTATCACAATGAAACTCAGTCTCAGAAGATCAGACAGACCTCAGGAGTCTATACATATATACAGGATTATACATGTAATAGTTTAGGAAAGGCCATCTAATTTCCATTCAACTAATGATAACAACTATTTTCTTCAAGGTACCTTTATGGTTTGGTCCAAATTATTTGTAAGCTATATAATGCCGATATTATTAGTGAATTCAGGCTCTGTTTTTCAAGCTATTTTCAAATTTAATATTTACAGCACTGTGTTTATTATTTTAGCCTATGGCTAATCCTTAGGAACACTACACCTATTATATGGCAAATGTAATAGTAACTAATTGAATAAGGCAGATTAAGCGTATTTAAAATAACCCATCCAAATACGTACTTTAGAAAGGCATATATAAATTTTACAAGTACAATATTAAAATTACATAGCTAGAGAGAAATAAAATGTTTTCTTCGCATCTCTTGTACTGTTTTTTTCTTGGTTCAACCACACCAGAGAGAGATTTTTGAGTATAAACTGGTCAGGTTTAAGCTTTGTTTAGAAACTTGCCTGATAATTAGATGCAAAGGCTGTTAAATATATATCATTTTTCCACTGTGCAAGCATAAATTATTTCCTGTAATAAATTTTCCTGTGCGTGTTACTAGGCTGTATATAGATCAGAAACGGATATTTATAATTAGCCTGTATTTGTCTTCACTTCTATCTTTGTTTCCAAGGGTTGCTACGGATAACCATTCTTCCACCTCCTGTGTTCTCATTTTGCAGGTGTTGTGAGCCTCACAAGGATGAATCCTTTGTTCCATAGCATTAAGTAGAGATACAACGACCTGGTGAAGCAACCTAGGTGAAAATACGGGCAGTACCGCAGTCAGTATTACTTATCTTGTCACTAAACCTTAACAAAAGCATGTCACAGCTCTCCTGTGCCTTCCTAGGACAACTGCCTTGAGCAGTGTAGGCAAACTGAGAAATATGCTGACAAGAGCAAAATTTTCAGGAATTCGCCTCTTCTCTAAATTCATATTTCCTGGGAATGCTAAAATGTATGCTAAGAACCGTGCAAAGTAGTTAAAAAAGACAAAATGTCCACTTTCACTTATGTTAAGCCAAGATACGATAACCCATTTCCCTAAATGGATGTTGCCGCAGAAATCCATTATGGATTGATTTATTTCAACATATATCTGGAAATGATAAGAACTGCAATGAGATACCTGCTACAAAATATTTCTGCTGAGCAAGGAAGATTGCTTTCAGCTCAGCACTTCATCTTTGAGAGACTAAGTTCTCTCAAAGAGAGATCCGTGGCCCCATGATGGCCCAGCTGTATTGCTACTAGAAAGATCTCTGGTCCTTCTCCATTCCAGTAGCATGGCTTATGTTCTGCCCTCCCAGAACCTGGAAGACACTGAACGATAGTTGAGAGGGGAGGTGAGGTTCTTGATTTTGAGCATCTCACCTTGCCTGTGCCATTAGGAGAGAGTGAACTTTTTCCTGGAAATAAATGTAGATTCTGGGATTTACTGCTGGACAAAATTGGAGTGAGCATGGATCCTACAGCTTTCAGGCAATGCCTATGACTCCTGCCAGTGGCCGAGCCTCCTCAGTCCGTAGCCACACAGTCCCTCGCTGATTCCCCAGCTCTGCCCAGCACACTGACCTGGACAGTGGCAGAGCGAATCGAGCGCAGCTCCGGGCCTCGAGCTCCCGCCTGGCCCTCGGCTCGCTCTCGCTCTGCCGCCGCAACACCCTGGACCGGGGACCCGACATGAATTTTAAAAACCCCGAAGGAAAGCGAGAGCGCTGGAAGGCAGCGCTGCTCCCATGCCAGAAACCGTGGCCCGGCGGGACTCGTCTGTCCCGCAGACCACATCCCTCTGCGCATCTCGCATCCCTTCGTCTCCCCACATCCTTTCGCCCTGCTGCCATCCCCCTCTCCTCCTACATCCCTCTGCACACCTTCCCACATCTCCCTCGTCTCCCGCCTGCCCCGGCATGTCCTCCCGCAGCCCTCTGTCCGTGGACGCTCGCACCTCCGAGCTCCTGCTCGGCATGTCCCCAGGCCGGCCCGGCCCGAGCCGTGATGTCAGACCGGCCGTCGGGGCGGCCCTGCCGCGGCCATGACGCCACCCGGTGCCGTCCCCGGGCGGGACGGGCGCCAGGAGCCGGCGCTCCCTGCCGGAGCCGCCCCCGGCGCGGCGCAGCGCGGTGCTGGGCGGGTCCCGGCGCAGGGCGGGTCCGGCGCAGAGCCACTGCCGGCAGCGCTGGGCCCGGGCAGGCGCCGCGCCTGCAGCTCTCGGCGGGGCCATGCGGATGGCGGTCGGTGCGGCAGCGGGCGAGGGGGCAGCGCAGAGCCCCGGCCCCGCCGCCGTGTCGCTGGGCTTGAGCGTGGCCGTGGTCTCCAGCTTGGTGAACGGCTCCACCTTCGTCCTGCAGAAGAAGGGGATCGTGCGGGCCCGCGGGAGAGGTAGGGGCCCGGCGATGCGGCGGCAGAGGGCGGGAGCGCCCCTTCTGGGGCTTCCCGGGCTCCCCTCGGCACTCCCGGTAACCCCCCGGGTGAGCGGGGCGTCGCCCCCGGCCCCGTGCGGGACGGGTCCCCCCTCCCGGGGCAGCCCGGCCACCCGCGGGGCCGCTCCCTCGCCTCGCCCCCGCGCAGCCCTTCCCGCGCTGCGGCGGGGCCGGACCGGAGGGCAAGGGGCAGGATGCGGGAGGGCTGCCGCGGGACACGGGCACCCCCGGGCCCTGACACAGCCTCTGCCGACGGGGTGGCGGTGTCGCCTGGAGCGGGGGACACCGTTCCGGAGGAGCCGGCCTCGGTTTGTCAGCTTAAGCGTGTTTGACATCAGAGGTCCGTGGCTGGATCGCGGCGCCGGGGAGGTGATAAATGACCGGAGAGACGGCAGGTGGGGATCAGTCAGGATGTATTACGGGTGGAAAGCACCGAGGGTGGGTGAAGGTGGGCACCAGCAACAGTTTCCTGATGTATGGTCAGCTCGCCGGTCTTATGTCTCCCTGTAACACAACACTGGGGACTTGTGTGTTGTATGCATGCGTACATAGGTTCCTCTTCTTCATGTACTTATGGGACTTTCCAACCAGTTTCTATGGCTTTGCTAGTTTCTTGCCATGAACAGCACCCGCACATCTTGTCACTTATTTATTCTAGCCCTTCCAAGTTATATTGTTCTTCAGTCTCACGGTGTTTTCCTCTTGTTGAGAAGAAATATGCACCAGTAACATGAAATAATTTATTTCTTTTTTTTTTTTAATTGAAATCCTATGCCTCATTATTGTTTTCTGAGGTGAACGTATTCAGAAACTGACTGTGCTGTCTAGACAGTTTGGCCAGAACAAAACTATATATTCAGAGTGTGAAGATTTTCTGTATTTTATTTTGCAATTGGAACTCCCAAAAGCACGCAGCTGAACAGCACTTGCTAGTTGCATCATCGTGCTTTGAATATAGGAAAATTCAGTGTATTTGTTCTTAGTATCATGCTTTTATGTAAGGGGAAAGTTGTAAACACAGGTTACATGAGCCCTTTGGATTCTATTACTGTAGTCAGTAGCCATTTGTTTTTGTAGGTGATGGTGTCTGTGTATGAGCATGTGTCCATAGGTTCTGGAAACTCTTTCTTTTGAAAAATGCTTTTCAGTGACCAGGACAGGCAAGGTATTTCCTTTGTATACATCTATGTACATAAATATATATATTTGTACTTGAGGTGGCTCATGTTAGAGCAGCAGTTTATTTCCCATGCCTGCTGCATTTAGCATGTTAATAGTGGATGCAGTGGAGCAAAGCAGACTTTGGAACTATGTCACTACCAGCTGCCAGCCTGATCTAAAAAGTTTGTTTTCCCTTTTCTGCAATGACCTTACAGTTAAGGGCCTCAGACTTGGTTTTGCAAGTATAGTCTCCCTTTCTCTCCAAGATGGCTGTAATCCATTTTTGTTGTCCACGGAGAGATCACGTTTGCATCATAAATACAATTTTTTTTTTTTTTTAAGGAAACAGTGAGAAAACACAAGAGAAAGGAACAACTTTCCATCCCAAGGCAGCTGGGGGAAGTTTCCATTTTGCAGTATAGTTGGGTCTAATTACTCCTGAAGAGCTTTCAGTGGAGCACTGAGTTGAGCGTGTGATGGGCGTGTGCCTGCTTTCTCAGTGCTAGCAGCTGTAAAACATCCTGTTTTGAAGATAGTAGTGATGTTTATTTGTGTATCTTGCTGAGCAGTTCGTAGTACTTTCTATTGCTGTGCTCAGTGTGGAGGCATCCAGGAAAATACCCCAGGTTTCTCTCTGTTTAATGTTACGAAGCAGTGGAGTTCTGCCTCGAACCTAGCAGTTGGAGCTGTGAGTCCAAGATCGTCCGTGTCAGATGATGTCTTTTTTCCATTAGCTTCAGCAGGTGTTGTATAATTAACAAGGAGGCACCTCAAGTCTTTTCTGCCCTCTCTCTTCAATCAATAATATAGTATCAATTCAATTAGTAATACTTGCCTGGTTTGAAACAGCAGCAAGTGACAGATATTTTTCAAAGTTACCTTACTTGAGTCAATATTTTCTATAATTTCTGCCTCCAACAGTGTTTTTATTTTATATGCAGTAACAAAAGCCTAAAAACTTATTACACCCACTCAAAAGCTGGCCATTTTCATTAGTCATTTTTCATCTCATTTCAATTATATAGTTTGATTTCCAGGTGCTTTATACATTTCCAGAGTTATAGATGACTGCATTTTTCTTTCATTTGGGATTTCAGGGTAGGTACAATATTGTCTACTGCTCCAGTGGCTTTTGAGAGAGCATCTTCCCAAATAAATGCAGAGCTGCATTACTAGAAAGAGGAGCAAAACAGAAGCATAATGTGAGGTGAAGATTGTGCTTGGAGGAGGCCATGCTTCAGTTTAGAAAGCCTTGACGTTCTACAGAAGCAGAACTTATAAAATGTGGTACAGAGGCTCCACATGGGCACATCCCAAGGCAAGAGCCTATAAACTGACAGTGAAAGTAATCATCCTCAAACTTGGGAGGCACTATGGGTCAATCCAGAGGTTTTACTCCTCTCTCTGAAACAGGGCAGGATATCAGGAATTCAGAGGCTTCAGTCATAACACTTCTCAGTGCTTAAATGCAGGAGGATTGGTCTATCCCATGGTCCTGCCAACCTGTGTGCCAAAACAATTTCTCTGGTACAATTTTTCTGAAACAATTTCACTGAATTTATATTAGAAAACTAATTGATCCAAATCATACTCTGTTTCCATAGGTTTCCTATAGGTTTTAATCTGTATGTTTAAATGTCACCCTCAGAAGCATTTGGTGGCATTTTGGATGCTTTTCTACACGCTACTACATTAGCATCAGATAGGTACTTCATACTGGAAATCAGAACTTCTGACCAATACATTGTCTTAAGAAAGTGTCACTTGGACACATGAGCCAAATCCGAGAACTTTCTATTCTTTTTTTCCCCCTCACACTCAGTTGCCATGAAGAATCAGGTTAAGATGGAGGTCCTTAATAACTATGTTTTCCTATACTTCCTCTTTCAGGTACTTCATACTTAACAGATATAGTATGGTGGTCTGGCACTATTGCAAGTAAGTATCTTAGAAGGTTTGAATTTTTTTTTAAGAGGAGTTGGGCTTCAATGGTGATACGAGACATCAGGAAATCTGGGTTTTCATATTGAATCTCATACTCATTTGTCATGAAATTCCCATCCCCAGAAATATCCCACCATTAGTAATCCACCACTCTGGCTACCGTGCCTGCTGGTGTTTGAGAAAGCAAAGAGCTGGGACAAACATGAGTCAGACATCTTTCCACACTTCCAAACCACTGGGTACTTGCAGCCCTTGGCAGCCACACACTGCTCTGACTCTGGGTTCCTGCATGGTTTGTGTCTCTGGATTGTGCTGGCCTGCTCAGTTTTTAATAAAAGTCAAAGATGAATTAAAAATTGTCGCTCTGCACAAAAGGGCTCATTGAGCACATGTTATTTTTTAGATCAGAAAGCGCTTAACCAGCCTCGATTAAAAAAAAAAGATTCTTTTTGAGTTCTAGTTCAACAGATATAGTTTCAGTTTTGCTTTTAATCTGCAAGATTAATATGAAGCCTTGTGTGGTGCTGATATCAGTGTAATTTTACCCTTAATTTCTTTGTAAACCCTGCTCACACCAAGTTCATTCTCTGATGTGAATGTGGAGCATGGGGAGCAACTAGCTTTCTCCTCTTGCAGGTCAGCCCTAGTTCTACCCACAAGCTTAAAATTATGCCCACTTTTAGACTCTAATCCAGCCTTTTGTGAATTATTTGGAAATGTTCTGATGCTGTTTCTGAGAAGTATAAGAGTCCAGTTGTGCCTCTGGTTTTGTGGCAGCAAGGTAAGTCTCTGTTTTTTGTTTTTGTTGTCTTAAAGCTATGCAAAAGGAACAAAAACTGATAGATCCCTTTGAAGGACAAAGTTCACAAGTGTAAAAGCCAACAGAGCTTCAGAAGAAAGTCTTCAGCTAATTTAACCTGAGTTTAAGTAGTTCTTTCTCAGCTTCCTCCTCTGCTAGGGTCACTACTGCCTAAGTAGAAATAAATCTATGCATCAGTCTCTGTTTATCACTCATGAGGCTCCCATCTTTAATCTCTGAGCAGAAGGAGTTAAAATAAGAGAGGTTTTATTACAGGACTTATCCTGGTGAATCAGAGAAAACAATTTCATGCTTAAAAGAGCTGACTGAATTGAATGAAGGCAAAGCAGCTGAAGGGAATGGTATCAGTTGGCTTTTTTTCCAGTAGCGAGATGCAGGTATTTCAAAACAAAGCCTCAGTAGCTTTACAGAGGAACCAAGAAGAATTGTTATCGATATTATAGACTCAGTAAGGCAACAAAGTCACAAACAGCAATAGCAAGGGCCAGGTAGGCACCTATGGGATGCAGAGAATGGTGCTTGTGGGGAATTAGCAATATCCTCAGTTATCTTGATGAAATTATAGCACCCGATATAATTTTATCAAGCAGGGAATTTGGAGTTTGGATGACTAACAAAACCCCCATAAACTCTATCAACTTGTTTTCATGGTATTTGTTCAAATGGTGAACAAGCATTTCTGTGTTGGCATGCTGACTCAGCATAACGCTGCCTAACTCTTTTGGGGCCCTGGGATCCACTGGATTACTGAGGACTTCAAAGGAAGGGCTGCAGGTTCTGCTAAGGGACTTTTCTTTCACTGTAGTTGAAAGAGTGATTGCAGCATGTGTACAGGTATTTCAATGAGTGTTAAACTAATTAATTGGCTAATTAATTAGTTTCAGTGCAGGTTTTGATGGCAGCATAGAGGCAGCTGTTTTTTATAGTGGATCTATCTGTGTTATTATTTTATTGCAGATGGGGAATAAATACACTTGTGAAGCAAATCTCCTGTTTGTCACCATGGATTGGCCTTTATTTCCCATTTCATAGCAGAGTTGGAGTTCCTGAACTGGATTTTAATATGAAACTATGCTGGAAGATGCAGTCTAGGAACACACTTAATGCATACAAGCTACAAGTAGATTTCCAGTTCATGGGAGCAGGCAGAAGTTAGCCTGAAATAAAGCCCCTGACATGCCTAGAGCAGATATCTTTTTCTGTACTCCTGATCTCCTTGCTAATGTAGACAGGTCAGTGAGCATCAAGTTTTGTGTTGCAGTAACTTTGGGGCTACTGGTACTTCTTTACCAAGGTTAAACCTTGGTGTGCCTTCAAGAATTGAAGTCATGTTTTGACTTACAGCATTGATGTATCTGGAGAGGAATTTTTGTCCAGAGAGGACTGGATAGGTTGACAGCAAAGGTCCTCCTCATCATCAGGTAGATGGTAACAATTAATGAGATTCTTTTTTTATTTGGTCTTAATTAGTCTTGGTGTGTCGTTCATAGTGGTTAGGGACTGTTAACATACCCATGGTGATACGGAAATCCTCCAGTAAGTTCAGTTGCCTTGAAATATGTTTGGTTTGACTGAAGCTTCTGAGACCTCATTTATGGATTGTTGTTGGTGCCATCTGTTAGGAGTTCTTCCAACAGAAAGTCAAGACACCTGACCTCCAAAAAAAGCAACCTTTTGTCAGAGTTATTTGGAAATGTCTGTAATCTTCTGAAGCGCAGCGTGCCAGCTGTGCTCCATCCTGCATCCACGATCTGCCCCAGGGCCTTCAGATGCCCTGAAGATAATGCCAGAGGTTGCCACATATATCTGAAAACTAAGCCTGAGTCTGATAGCAGTTACTCTGTTCCCAGGGGCAGGGAGACCACCACTGTCTCTTCTGCTTTAGAAATGCTGCTCATCAAGTTCTCTGGCTCACTCCTGCATGTAGAGAAAACCTCAGTGAATTTAATTAGTATAATTTTGCCACACTGCAGTTTTGCAAGTTTGTTTGTCTCCTTCATGTTTCCTGTAGGTTACACAGTTCTTCAGCTCTACTGATAATGTGAGCTAAATTGGTAAATTAATTAATGTTTGCACAGTACTTTGCAGGTGTAAAAAACAGGATGATGGTAATGATATTTGATAGTTGAGGGCAATGCCAGCTTGAGCATAAAGGCATCTTGGATTCTTGAAATGTTTTTAAATGCTGATAATGGCTTTTAAGAGCAGCTGGAAATTTGAGCTGTATGTAATTTGTGCTCAATCTCAAGCTTCTTGCCAGTTACCACAGACCCTGTAACTATGCAAGTACGTTGATCTATTATAAACTTGCCAGCACTTGCAAAACCACCCAGCTTTTATTTTTTAACTGAAAGCTTGAACACATGAACTGTTATCACAGCTGTGATGTGCAATAGTGTGGTACATCTTGGAACTTATTTGAATTGGAGGAAAGAAAAAGAAGGTTTGAGGCTGTTTCTATGACTTGTCAGGGACCTGTTTTTTTACAGTGGTCAGGAATGACTCTTGATGTTATATAGTGCTATTTGATGTAGTGTATTGAGGAGTCCTTATGCATGTACTTAGGATTTCATTAGAAGATTCCTCAGTACTGTCCTTTTTTTCCTCCCAAAAAAGTAGCACTACTGTCAGGAACTATAATCAAGTGCATTTTTTTATGTGCATGCACATTCTAAAGATGAAAACATGGGTCATATGTACTTTTAGCCCTCCTCATATAAATATTAAAGTGTAATACTGAGATATTTGAGTGTAACCCATGAGTGCTTCTAATTTAAAGGCTTATGTTCAACTAAGAGAAGTTACAGAAGAGATTATTTACTGTGCCCACTTGGATACTCTTGTGTGGCAAATATAAATCCTATATTAAGAAATAATAAAGAAATATAAAAAAAAACCCCAACCATTTCGTTTAAGTGCAAAATTAACAGAACTAAGCAAATCTGTAACATCTGTTTTCCAGTTAGGTCAGTCTTTCCTGAACAATATTGGGTAAGTTTTGATTACTTCTTCTTACAAAGGGGTTTAAAGGCTTATTTCTGCTTTTTTTCTCAGTGGCTCTGGGTCAAATAGGGAATTTCTTGGCCTACACTGCAGTCCCAACTGTACTAGTGACGCCCTTGGGAGCTCTTGGCGTTCCATTTGGGTAAGAGTTTGCTTTTCTTGTTCTTATCTGGATGTTGTTACTACTTAATAAAATGTCAGATGGACTCAGTGCTCACTGAAGGACCACTAAGAAGATGTTGGGCTTATGTTGTTAATGATGTGTTATAATGTCACCTATTCTTGTTTTCCCTGGAAAAGTTGGGGGTAGGGGGAGACAGTGGTGAAGAAGGGTTTTCGTGAGTACCTTTTGCTTTAGCTATTACTATGATTCAGAACAGATAAACATTTTTTTTCCCTTCACTGTGGTTATTCTGGACTCTTCTGCCTATTCTCTTATTCACAGTTCCCTTACTAAGTAGTGCTTTCCTTTTGTCTCACAGTCTTTCTTTGCCCTGCTATGCACAGCCCACATGTATTTATGGATGCTGATTTTCAGTTCGTTGGATTTGGCCCCTTTCCTGAAGCCCCAGCTTCTTAAATGTTATGTTGGAGGGGGGCACAGAAAAGGCAATGAGTTTAAGGACTTTAATATGCAACTAAATGTTTTGTGAATAGGTAAACTACAGTCGTGGAACTAATGCAATGTAAAAGCACAACTCTTTAAAAACAAAGCTGTACATTGCCTCAAGATTTTTCTGTTGACTGCACTGGCCATCTGCTTCAGAGTGTAGATGGCTTTGCATCAGCTTCATGGCTGACTTTAGTTTTATACACTATGAAGCACACTGATGGTGCTCTACTTACCACCTCTTATTTTATTCTAGGCCACATAATTTTGTGTACTTTGGTCAGCTACATGTCTGAGCTGAGCCCTGTGATCTTTGTAACTAAAGGTCACTTTTATCTCCTGACTGCCTAGCACCTATAAAATGGGGCTTTGTCACAGCTCACCAATTTAGGAATGGGTAGATAACTGCCTTGGAGGCCAGATGTCTGCTTTAGGGGGTTTGGGTTTTTGGGCTTTTTTTGCTGAGGTGATGTGGTGCTGTTTTTTGAGGTGTTGTGGTTAGCAGTTTTGTTGGAGTTTGGGTTTTGTTTTGTTGTGTTGTTTTTTTTCCTGAGGTGAGATGTCAAGGACTGAGTAAAACTGCAAATGGTGGATGAATCTTTCCGAAGATAAGTCAGAAATACATTCTGAGGATTCACTAACATTTGGTTGAAGATCCACTGACATTTGATAATATTCCTTTAAGAAGGAAGTTCATGTGGCACAACACTGTTAGAACATTATTAACAGGATGTAGTCAAACTTTTATTTTTCTTCCTCTTTGTGAAAGGTCCATCTTAGCTTCTTACTTACTGAAAGAGAAACTGAACATTCTTGGCAAGCTGGGATGTTTGCTGAGCTGCGCCGGGTCTGTTGTTCTCATCATCCATTCCCCAAAGTCCGAGAGTGTGACGACTCAGGCTGAGCTTGAAGAGAAGCTTACAAATCCAGGTACTGTGGTTTTTTATTAATTCGTAACAGTTTTGTGACGTTGAGCAAGAGCATGCAGGAGGAAGAGACTTAACACTTCTATCAAGTAGGAAAATTGACTTTTGAAGAAAACATGATATGACAGAGAGAAACCAGTACACGGTTTGTGTAGGAAAACTGTGCCTTACTCTACTTAGAACTTGTTATATTTATTGAGATCTGTGTGCAGAAAGGAAAACGTGAATACTTTTGAAAACATTGTCCTGCACAGCAAGCTCAGAACAATGGCACAATAAAGCAAAAAATAGGCTGTTGTAGAGAAATAGGCTGTTGAGACATAAGCTGAAATGCCTTTCTCTTTCTCACTAGCTGCTGGAGGACACATACTGGTGCTAATATGTTCCAGGCCCAGTTTTATTTGTCTTGCTTAAGAACTAAACTGACAACTATTGTTTTTCCTTTATTTGCTTTAAGTGAAAGTCAAACCTAATAACATCAGCTATTCAAAAAATCTGCAAACAAAGAAAAAAAATACCCTGGTGTAAATTTACATTTAAATTTAAATCTGAACAAAATGAATTGGCAATGTATTTCTTTAAAACTGTAAAGCATGAGATGTTTTTCACTGATCTAATGTGTGTACTGATGCTATAAGTGATATGGCCTCATGTTTCTTCCAGCTGTCCCTACTCCACTTGCTCACCTTAATGGGATCTAACTTTGTGTTTAAGCTCTTTGCTGGATCCACACACCATACCTTATTGAACTGGTTATGAAGGAGGTGTTGTCCCTGCTGTCTGTCATAGGAGGAGACTTTAAGAAGTATAGTCCTGATGAAAGAGAGAATAAAATAAAAATAACCATCCAAAATCCACTTCAAATGTGCAACAGTGTGTCATTGACTACATGATGATTTGTTTTACTCAAAGAACATGACAACATCATCAGTTGCAGATGCCAACAACATCTCTAGAAGCTCAGTGATTTGGATCTGTATTCAATAGCAAATCTTAAGTGTGATATATACTGAAGTTCACTGGTATGACATGATTTGCCTGCTAAAATTTTTAGAAGACCAGGAGTTCTCACCTTGCTATTGTTTCCTTTTTGTTTTCCAGTTTTCGTGGGTTATCTCTGCATAGTGCTGCTAATGCTTCTCCTGCTTATCTTCTGGATAGCTCCAGCTCATGGACCTACTAATATCATGGTTTACATCAGTATTTGCTCTCTGTTGGGCAGTTTCACTGTTCCCAGTACAAAAGGCATTGGGCTGGCTGCTCAAGATATCTTTCACAATAACCCATCAAGTCAAAGGGCTCTGTACCTCTGTCTGGTACTTCTGGCAGTATTAGGATGTAGCATTATCATTCAGTTCAGATACATCAATAAGGCACTGGAATGTTTTGACTCCTCTGTGTTTGGTGCCATCTACTACGTTGTGTTTACCACCCTAGTCTTGCTGGCTTCAGCCATCCTTTTCAGGGAATGGAGTAATGTAGGAGTGGTAGATTTTTTGGGAATGGCTTGTGGATTCACCACAGTATCTATTGGAATTGTTCTTATACAAGTCTTCAAGGAATTCAACTTCAATATTGGAGATTTAAATAAACCTAACATGAAAACAGATTAAAATATTTTTTGAGGGGAAACTGGATGGCTCAGGGAAGGATGCAGAGTCTTTAATTTCTAGGTCACTGATTCAAATGGGATTCAGGCAGGTAACTACCCTCTGATGATTTGGTGGCCTATATGAAATGAATTGGAGGCCTCCATCCAGTTTCAAAGGAACAGTTGTCCATGTACCCCAGTCGACACAATAAATGACCTTAACTGCAACCACTGATTGAGTCAGCATAGAGACTGATGAATTTCTTTACTATAAAAGGTAGTCCCTCAGAAAAGGTCTGTGGATATTCTGACAGACCTGCATGTGAAAGCTTGTATTGTGACTTCTGAGGTACCATTTCTGTGGCAGAGAACATCAGTTTCTAACTCACTCAATCTGACACCTTCCATCATGAGTGATGTGTACCTTTAAAATAAGGAGGAATAAAAGTGGAAGAATTTGTTAATTTCAGTATAGCAACGTGTTCACCATGAAGGCTGTGAATTCTGAGATAAATGTTGGTTGAACCATGAACTGCAGATTTGTCCTTTTTAATGACTGTCTTGGCAACTTTGTCTGCCATGTGGCGAGGACTGGGGAGTTTTAAATTTAATTCTTTATACAGAGCAGTGGACCCTTAAATTTGTTTCACTAATTACTTATCAGCTGATGGTAGTGACCAGGTATGCATTTTTCTTTGTAACACTTGCATTAAGACATACTGCATTCATCTCACAGTTTTTAATTGGGAGCAGACAGAAAGCCTGTGAAGGATATGGAAATGATGCACAGACTCATTGCCTACATGGTGGCTTATTTGTAAGCAGCTCAGAACTGTTTCAGTGCCTTTGCAATCCAAAAATACTGCATAATTGTGAATGTATTTGTTTCAGATGGCCTATACTGGTTTAATAATTCTGTTTCACTGTCTATAATATTGGACTGTATTCAGATTCTAAACACATAAAGTATCTAGAAGGACCCATATATATTTGGAAGAATTGACAAACGTGAACTGAAACCCCCAGATGCCTTGACAGCTTCTGAAAAACTCATAATCCTAATGAGAAGAGGTAATCTACAGGAGGCGTGTTGAAAACAGCCCAGCATACCTTCATTTTAGTTCAGTGACTAAATGCAGGAGACCATTTTGTGAAGCAGCTAATAAATAGAGACCATAAAAAAATTAAGAGAGAGGAGAGCATGAGCTTTCTCATAGCTCATAGAAGATGGTCTGATTTCTCTTGTAACATGGGAAAATGAGGTTAAAGACCAAAAAAGCTTAGGCATTCAAAGAGCTGAGTTTTAGATAACTGACAGGGACACACATTCAGCTCCAGTAATTTATAGACCTGTGTGAATGGTTCAGCCATAATATTTTGACAAGTAGTACAGATACCTTAAGCTATGATGGGAATGACTCTAAACAGTTTAAACCATTTAGAGGATATTGATATGTCAAAGAAAGAAACAGTTAATGTTCATGTTCTACTTATATTTGGTAGCTGAAACATCATGAGTCAAAAACTTGAAAGCTTACAAAGCAGTGAATGTTTGTTTCCATGTAAGTGCAAACCTGGAAGAGTACCATGGAGCTCAACACCTCTAGATCAGGATGTCTCTTGAGGAAAACAAAAACCCCCAAAGTGGTTACAAGACAGTATTTGAGAAAGTTCATGACACTTTATCCAGAAATCGTGAATGTAGCTTTGTGGCTGCCTGACAAGAACATGGACTTCAATTAGCAGGGTGTAATACTGTCTGCTCTCGTGATCTTTTTTGTTAACCTGAATTAATGTTTCCTTAAAACTCAGCCTCCATTTTAATTTAAAATGAATGCTATAAGCCCTACTAATGGCAGCAATAATCGTGAAAGTGAATCCTAAAAATTTAGTATTCTGGAGGGATTGTTCTGAGGGAGTGAGAGTCCTACTATGTTATTTGCAAGCTTGTTTTATAACTCCAAATTGCAAGGGAGTGACTGAGTTGGCAAAAGTGTACTTTGTTATAGGCCAGCACAGTAACTGGATATCTTATTGAAACAGAGTAGCACTAGCAGAGAAAGGACCATCTACATGGATTTTCAAATATTGTACATGGATTTTAGAAAGTTCGAAAGATGAGGGGAATTGGGCTACAGAAGCTGGTTAAAACTAACTTCTGCCCATTATTGATTGGAAGATGGTTTCTTGATTCTCAGCAAACAGTTGTATTTGGTCATACTAGTTACCTTTTCTTCTGATTGAAACAAATTCTGCATAGACTGAGACCTGTGTTAATCTACTTTTTAAAATAATGTTAGCTGTTTTCTGAAGCAGTCAAGTTGTCTTTTCAAAATTCAAATTCAGAGTTCCTGAGTTGCATGTTGGTTTCATATTAGCTTTTAATCTCTGAAGACTTCAGTGAAAATCTTTAGGTCAGAATGGAAGTGATTGTGATGTCATCTTATTCCTCCTTTGGCCATATTTGTTTGTCTTGGTTTGTTTTAAAATTAATTATTTATAAAGTGCCTGTCCTATTATGTTGGGTGCATATGCAAATTATTAGTTAATACTAGATTTAAAATAAACTTGACTGCCCTGTCTAAACCTTGCTACTTTCTGCTCCACACAAAGTTTACTTGATAAGTGCTCACTATGCAGAGGAAGAACAAAGTAGCAGCCATGTTCTGTGGTCCTCTGACTATCCTTACAACTGATAAATGTCTGCATAGTTCTCTCCAGCTGCTCCTCATCTGTGATCTTTCTAGAAATGTCTAGTTACCCTTAATGTTTAAAACAGAGATGTCAAAAGCCAGCACATAAGGTGAAAGAAATTCTTGTGGCCTTGCACATCACTTGTATCTGCAGCCTTCTACATCTTGAATGCTAAGTAATGGAAACCTTTACTTTTTGCTATTTGTTCAGTGTGTAGCAGTGTTCTTTTGAGTTCTGCTGTACCTGGATCTGATTCAGTTCTAACTTTAGAAATGTATTAGCATTTCCTGTTGTCACTGTTGATAAGGCTCTCCCCCACTCCATCCCACACCCTCCTCTTTCTAGGTGTCCTACCTTTTTTAGTCCCATTGCTTTTCTGATTTAAAAGAAGGCAATGTTGAAGTTGAATTTTAGCTGTTCACTCTTTTTGTTTTTCTTTTTTATTTCACCCCTTTAATAAGTAAGCACTTTGAATAAGACAGATATCTGAGTTTCATCATCTCAGGGAGCAAATGTGCATAGTTGTCTCCTGAGCTTTGGTGTCCTTTGTGGGTCTGCCCTTTTCCCATTCTCTTTGTATTATGTCTGTTGATAGCTGGGAGGCAGATGACTTCAGTTCTGATTCCAAAGTAGAAGTGGGAGAGGCTACGCATACAAAAAGTGGACTCGTTGCAGTGGTGGAACGCATTTGAATTCAATTCAAATCCTTATGAAAGGCACTTCACTCTGTATGTCTGACTTCTGTTATACTTGTCAAACATATTTACTTGGTACTCACTTGAGGATAGCTCTTTGATCATTATCCCTTCAGTGTATGGAGGATTTGCATATGTCAGTCACAATCTTTATTAGGTGTCAAACACAAAAATCCCTCAAATGTCCAATAGGAGAATAGAAACCTTTTTGATACAACCAAAAAAAAAAAATTTGTTACATCTTAAGTACTTCTGTAAAAAAGAAAAATGTCTAAACAAGTTATCTGCTGTACTGACTTTCCAGGACTCTGTATGTGTAAATAGAGCCTATTTATTAGTGAGCTGCAGCTAACATAGGAACCTGTCATATCACAGTTTGACAAGTGAAGCTTCCTATTAATAATACTGATTTATATTGGAACATATGTATTTTTCTGAAGTAACTAGCACTGAAAAGTGGAAACACTGGATTAATTTTTCGGAACACTAGAAAGTGAGGTTTACCTTTCCTCTTTATTTAAAAAATAGAGGGTTTGTATTTAAAGAAGTTTAGGGTTATAAATAGGGGGTGCTTTAAATGGGCAGTTGTTTGCATGTTATGCCCCTCTCACGTTCTTGTTTCACAAATACAAAACGTCAAGGATTCTACAGATCTTACTTCATTGTCTTGAGATGGTGTAACTGCTGAAGTTTTACTGTTAAATCAAGCATTATCAAATGTTTACCTATTACCTGTTATCTTTGTAATAAATTTTGGTGCTATATATGGGCTTAAAGAATGCAGAATTTTAGTCTGTACTGTGTTAGGCACCAATGTGGTCAGCAGTTATTATTACTAGTGCCCAAGTGTTTCAGACAGCAGTGTTGAAATGTTATGGATTAAGAAATCATTTTTTGAAAGCTGAAAATAAGTTTGCGTTTTTAAATTATTTGTTCTTGTGTTGGGTCCTCCCATGTCCTCCCCCCTCCTGAGGCAGTTGCTCTACAGAGTGGAAAATATTATGCAAAAGTGGTATTTTTAAGTTAAATCCTTTTTCAACTGTGGAACTTTCTCTTCTTCCCCCCCACCCCTACTTTTTTTTTTTTCCTGGAATGTAAAAAATAGTTCTAATGGGATATGGGGAAAAGGTGGATGGCAACAAACATACAGTGTCAGGTTTGGTTGCTTCAATGCTCTTGCAATATAGTTACTACAGATTACATAAAAATGGTTTATTTTATTAGCTTATGAATAATGTATATATAGATTTGTTAACGGCTTACGAGTCAAGCTTACTCTCTTTGCTTTTTAAAAAATAGTTATAGGCATGTTGTATTTGCCTTGTGTAAATTATTAAAGGCTATTTATTAAGTTTTCTGATAACTAATCTATTTATTAACCTGTATTGTTTTAAAATAAATGATTTATTTCTAGCTCAATGCTTGTTTTGTGATTCCTCTTTATCCCATGGGGGGAAAAGTCAAGTTTCCCTCACACCTAGCTGCTTTACAGCCTAATCCCAATTCATAAGCCTAAACTATTTCCATTTCCCTTTCATAAAACAACAGTTTTGCATTTACTCAGATCAGCAGGTTCTGTGGGCACAGTGGGTACTGATCAGTTGCCACACTGAGGGTTCAGTTGTCCTATACTGGAGTCTACTAGCAGGCTATATAGTCTTAATATCATCATTGGACTGAAGTTTGCTCACAGGTAGAATGAACACTTCTCTGGAGAAATGTTAGCTGAGGCCCGAGTCACTTTAAACTGTGTCTTTAGGGTTAACGTGTGCTCTGTTCCTGCACTGCTGTACACTGGCTACTTGCTAGTGCTTTTATTTCAAGATCTACTGCTTCACAGTTGGGTATGCATTGAATGGCAACAGCTCTAAGGAAGTCACTGGTCTAATTTATTGTCTGTCACAAGAGCTTCCTGTAGAATCACTTGGAAAATTACAGTGACTGCCCATCTAATCCTTCATCTGAAATTCCTAGCTCCTGGCATCAGGTACTGGCAAACACATGGCTTACAATCTCTGTGTGTGTGTTAAGTTTTGGTTGGTTGGGTGTTTTTTTAATGGTGGGATTTATGATTAAGAACAGTTTCAGATCTGTGATTCAGGCATTTGTGGTTTAGGGGATGCATCAGTGTTACTGCTGGTCAAAATTTAATGTTATTTTTAAACAAAAAAAATTCTCTCAATATTAAACATATGCAGTGGAAAAGACTGGCATAGATTCTTTACTGTAATTTTATTTTTAGAGGTGCTGATGATATTAAGGCAATATACAAAGATAGTCCAAAAAACTAGAGGCTTTTTCTGCATGCAGCATCTCTGATTTTTAAGTAGGTAGCATAGAGGAGTGTTTCTTTTGAGAACATGTTTCATCAGGAGAATTCAGCTTTTTGTTTTCCTCTTGTTCATCGCTGGAGTTAGTCTTCTAAGGCAGCAGCATTGTGGTAAAGGCAAATAATGCCATTTACACCATCGGTATTGAAAGTCTGGGACATAATCAATCCTGAGCATATTTATCTCACCAACACAGTTCATATGGGAAGAGTGTTAAGAGACCAAAATCTGATAGTGTCAAAAGAAAAAAAAGTTCCATTGATTTTTTTTGTGAGGTTTGTTCTAAGAGTTTAAGTCTTAAGCCCAGTCCCTGAAGTTATTTGTATGTGACAATGCACCTGTTGTATGTGTAGACTCACAGACATGACTTCATTGTTCTGCTCAGCTGTCTTCGTGAATGCAACATGATGTGGTCATCAGAGACCCTGTTAGAGCTTCCTGATTCCGTAATCAGTTTTCTGTCAGGTACTGACCTGACTGGATTCACCATCCTGGTGGGATGCTTTAAAACTCTGCCGGCTGGCACCATTCTGCCCAGGGAACATGTACCAGAAAGCAGGTGGGGGTGGATGGCACACAGTGCCATTCATGCAACCCCTTTGCTGTGTCTATACCATTTGAAATCACTGCACGAGAGTCAGTCAGTACACAACACAGACTCTCCTAACTCAGTCATGCTCCCTGACATTGTATGGGTGATATTTTTGCTCTCCATCTTTTTAATACAAGTTGTTTATACACATAATAGATATTAATCCCTGAAAAACCCTGTTGATAGCCTTGCAGAAGTGCCTACGCTAGCTCACCTCCCTGGTGAAATCCATGGGTCACAAAGATGGCTTGTGTGGCCGAGCTTCCCTACAAGAATGGGTTAAGTTAGGCAGGTTACCACCGTTCTCGTGTTTGGAGTTCTTTCCAGATACTCAGCAAACATGCCTGAAATACCATGCTGTTGTAAATTACTCAGAGATGGTCTGAGTATTTTCTGTTACTGAGCAGAACCCCTGGCTTTGAAGTAAATATTTAAAGATTTGTGCCAAATGGAAAGCACTTGAATTCATGTTTTGTGTGAACAGATGAGAGTATGCTAAGCAGAACTAGCAGTTGAAGAAACATGAGGAAGTTTACTTATTGCTTTAGGTTGGTTGAGAGGTGTTTTTGAAGGGTGGAGAGCAGGAGAGGAACGGGAAGATTAAATTGACTAGCTTCAGACATGAGTGTTTTTTAACTCAGGAATATGTATGTGTATGCATTACCAGCATTTGGCATGATCACAGGCACTTTTAAACTTTGAATTTAGCTATCAGTACTTAGATGCTTCTGTTTACGCTCTACTGGTTTGTTGTCAGGGTGATGAGGCACTGGAACAGGTTGCCCAGAGAAGTTGTGGATGCCCCATCCCTGGAGGTGTTTAAGGCCAGCTTGGACGGGGCTCTGAGCAACCTGGTCTAGTGGAAGGTGCCCCTGCCCACGGCAGGAGGGTTGGAACTGGATTGGATCTTCAAGGTCCCCTGCCAACCCAACCCGTTCAGTGATTTTGTGACTTTCCGTGACAGTGTAAGAACTGGGTAGCGCGGGTGTGGCCGGGGCGCCCGGGGCGGGAGTGGCCTGTCACGGCTGCAGGTGCTCCGCGGCGCTGTGGGTCCGTCGCAGGGGTGTTCGCGGGCCGGAGCCGATGCTTGGTAAGGCACAGCTGTGTCCGTACGGGAGCAGCCTGTCGCCGTCCCGGCAGCGGGCGGCGCTGCCAGAGGCCGCCCGTGACCCGCGGCAGGCGGGGCCGGGGCCGCGCCCCTTCCGGCGGGCGCTGCCGGAACCCGCGGAGCGGAGCGGGCTGCCGGGCCCGGTCGCCGTTTCGCCCTCGCCGCCGTTGCCGCCCGCGGTCCCGCTGCCGGTCCCTCCTCCCTCCCGTCCCGTCCCGTCCCCTCATGGCGGTGGAGCGCGCGGGCACCGGCCCCTCCCGCCGCCCGCTCCGGCCTCCCCCGCCCCCGTCTCCTCCTCTTCGTTCGCCGCTCCCGGCGGGGATGTGAAGGGGCCGTGGCCGCAGGTACCGGCGGGGAGAGGCGGGCAGGGGCCCGGCCGGCCCCAGGGGGGCGGAGGGAGGCGGGGCTGCCTCCCCGCGGAGCGCTCGGCGCAAGGCCCCGGGCGCGGGCGCTGCGGGTGAGCAGCGGGCGGGCCGGGGGCGGCAGTTGCGGGCTCCGGGCCTTGGACCTGCCCCGGAGGAGCCCAGGGTGGGTGTCTCCATAGCGAGAAGCTTGCTGTGGTTTGGGCAGAGAAGGCCGGGATTAAAACCCCTAAATCTCGGTGTTTGTGACGCCCTCCAGCCGGGCAGAAGTGGCCGGGTACGGTGTGCTGGGTCTGGCAGAGCTCTGGAGCCGCTGTGCCTTGATAACCAGGGAGCTAAACCGGTTCGTCTCCAGGGTTGAGTTACCCGAGGTTGAGGGTTGAGCAGAGCAGCTTCGGCAGAACTTCAGAGCCCTGTCAGTGCTTTAGTTTGACATGGAAAATAGTAATCTTAACTTTGCATTGTAGTTCATTGTAGGCTTAAGCAGCGCCAGGGAGGTTTAGGTTGGACATGGGAAAAAATTTCTTCACAGAAAGTGTGACTGGACATCGGAATGGGTTGCCCAGGGAAGCGGTGGAGTCAGCTGGAGGTGTTCAAGGAAATAGTGGAGGTGACGCTTTAGTGCCATGATCTAGTTGATATGTCTTGGGTCATAGGTTGGATGCAATGGTCTCGGAGCTCTTTTCCAACCTAACTGATTCTGTGATTCAGAATGATGTGATTCAAATTTCTGTTCATTCATACACTGTGAAGATGTTGCCTGGATCTGACCCTTTTGTCCCCTGGTCTTTTCTGTTTTAAGCAGTCAACTTTCTCCATTTCATCACAATGTCTTTAATGTTGTTTTTAATTAAAGCATAATAAATGTGGCTCTTTCTTAATGCTTTTGATGTGCCTTGTATAGAGTTAGGGTTTTTCCTGGAAGATAACAGCTTCATCAATAGGAAATTATTGCATTAGTATTTGTCAGTATCAATGTATTTAGAATTCAGTGTCACACCAGTTCTGCTTTTGTTAAAGTGGTTGATTCTCGGGATAAAATCCTGGCGAAAAGAAAGCAGGTTGTAACAGGTTATATCAGTCATGTCAAAGGTGTAGCAGTGACTAAAGTCTAGATTTGACTTTAACATCCTGAGTTATCTTAAATTTGAAACTGCCCATCTGAAATACTAAAGGTGGAACTTCAGTGGCCCTGTGCTGGTGACTCTTCCCACTGAGAGTAAAGGTATTGTGTCAGGTACAGCAGAAGTGAAGCAACTCTTATCTTCCCGGAAAACAGTTAATACAACATCAGCTGTCTGTAGCACTGTCTGTAGTTTGCATTCAGTTAATAAATAACACTCTTTTAGTGAAGATGTTTTTAGCTTTATGTGAAAATGCTTTAATTAAAGGTCATTCTTTTCGTAGAAGTGAATAACTACAAATAGAACATGCAAAGAAGTTTTTAGTGTGGCATTTTTTTGTTTCCTCCTGGTTTCATAAAGTGGAATGCTTGTTGCTTTTGTTTTATTATTAGAAATCTGCTGTAAAGAATAAATTTCACCATAGTTTAACTGAACCTTTTAAAATAGGCATCTTTAGTATAGTTAAAGTATGTTTTGCTTTCTGAGCACATGCTAGTATATATACATATATATAACAATATAAACAAATTTTTTTAGCTTGCCTACAAAATATGTAAATAATTATACGTATAATTTTGGGCAGTCATTTAACTTTGACAGAGATGGAAAACTGTATCTGTATTGGGGCAGATCTACAAAATTGCAAAATTGAATATATTGTTTCCTAAACAGTGTATGCAGAATCTTTAGGTACTGTGTGCATGCATCTTGGCCTTCTAAAGATGCACACGACAGTTTTGAACTGGCAGCTCTTCTAATGCTGTGTATCTGTCCCTTCAATGTTCTCTGTGCTTAAAAGATATGTTCATGAGTGGACAGAACATAACTGAGGAAGACTTCTATTAAAAAGTTAGGTATATCTGGGGGATTTTAGTAACCTTACTGAGACTGTTTCTGTGTTCACACTCCCCACTGCCCCAGAGTTGTGGATATCCAAAGGAGGGCTACAAAGATGATGAAGGCCCTATAGGGGAAGCCATACAAGGAGTGGCTGAGGTCAGTGAGAAGAGACATCATTGCAATCTACAACTTGTTCACGAGGGCAAGCGGAGGGACAGACACTGATCTCTCTAGTGACCAGTGACAGGACCTGAGGCATGAAGCTGTGTCAGGAGAGGTTTAAGTTGAATGTTAGGAAAATGTTCTTCACCAAGAGAGTGCCTGGGCGCTGGAACAGACTCCTCAGGCAAGTGGTCACAGCACCAAGCCTGACAGAGTTCAAACCTGTGTGTGATTCTTTGGGCTGTCCTGTGCAGGGCCAGGAGATAGACTTGACCCCTGGGGGTCCCTTCCAACTCAGCATATTCTGTGATTCTTATTCTGAGTTACATAAACATCCTCTGAAAGCTCACCTTACTGAACTCAGTAATTAAAACTATATTAGTTATTTTGTAAGAAAAGTTGCCTTAGCACTTAAGTTACAGAAAAAATGGAAAGGACTAGGATAGTATTTCAGTTCAACTTTAACATGGTACCTTCTAAAGAATAGCTTAGATCACAAGTTAGTTTCTTGGATTTGTGAAGTGAAAAGCAAAGGGATGAAATAATGCTTCAGGCAAGACATACCTAAGGAAGATCAAATTTAAAATCACATTGCTTTGTGTTTTTAAACAAAAATCCTGTCCCTTTTTAAATCATAGATGAGACATTGTAAAGCCTTGTGTGTCATGCACGAAAATGAAATCAACTTGAAATTGTGGACAATTTTTTCGCCGAATTCTTAAAATACCAGTTAATACTATTTAAAACTTCTGGTTTAGAAACCTAACTATGAAATGTTTAAGAAGTGAATGCCTCTGGATTTTGAAACAAAATTGGTATTTATAATGAGCCTTCTAAAGGCTCATCAATGAATATTTGGATTTTATTTTGTTAGAGAGTGTTTCTTTCCTGTAGTTTTATGCCTATGGAAAGGAAGAAGTGAACACATAATAGCCAGTGTGACACATAATAGTCAATGTTTATTTATTAAAGCAACTTGTTGATTCAACCCCTTTTTCTTCCATAGAAAGCTTTATGGCTAAAGGACCTTAAGTAGGTGCTTTATTCCAATGTTAGAAACATAAAACTTTTCATGGAGCTCTTGTAAAAGAGCAGAATTTACAATAAAGTACCACAGAACAACTCAAAAGATGGGGAATGGCTGTACCTGGAGTAACTTGTTTTGCCTAAACAGGCCTTTGTTTTAAAATCTTCTGTGTGAGTCATGTCTGAATGAATTGCATCCAGGCAGGAATAATTTGCTATACAAGTGCAGGAGGTTATACTAATAGAGAAGCTGAATATGAGTCAACAGTAGACTACTGAGAAAGGGCTAGGAAAACCACCTGCTTTGGGTGTATAAGAAGAAATACAGTTTTCCACTGATTTGTGGAAGTAATAACTCAAGCTAAAGTACTGTATGCAGCTTTGGGAGTTGCATTTAAAGAAAGATATTGGGAAGGAACCCAGAGGGCAACCAGGAGGTGGTTAGGAGGTGCTGACAGCACCACCAGGAGGTGCCAAGCACCTAACTTACAGAGTAATCTTAACATGCAGGTGCAAAGATAAAGGGACCTGTATCTTTTTCCAAGTCTAGAATGGACAAAAAGAGTGGCTTTGGTAGCGAAAGTGAAGATCTAGGTGAAGATCATTAGATAATGAGAATTCCTAATGGGCATCAAAGCGTGGCTGTCGTGTTTGTGAAGGTTCCTTTGCAAGCATTTCCTGGGAGAAGCTTGGCTGACTTATTTGTGATGAGGAGCAGCAGTGAATGATGCAGTACGTGCCAAAAGGTTGAAGTAAATGGCCTGTTAAGGTCATTTTGTGCTTAGTGACATCATCCCGTTCACAGTTAAAATATAAGGTTTTAGATAAGAAAATTGTGAATTCTGTCATTTAAATAATTTAGCATATATTTAGATTACTTCTTGTAAGTCTTGTAAGACTGTCTACTGAACTCTAGAGGGACTGTGGCCAAGTAGGTAAAGTTGGAACAATCTACCATGTCTGCCTTTCCCAACTCTCAATTCTTGCTTCCGTACAAGGTACAGCTTGTGGAATTGTTACTAATTTTCTTTGGCTGGTAGCTCCCACATACTTACTTAAGCTGACCTGCTTTTGAATGTAAACTATTTCTTCATTTCATGACACCTCTTTTAGTGTGTTTTGTATATTTAGAGAACTTACTTGCTACAATAAATGTAACATCTTTCAGTGTTGTGGTTTTGCTGCTTTTCGGAGAAAAGGACTTTAGAGCAAAGAGGCAAAGAAACATTACCTTGTGTTTTAGATGAGAGAATCTGTATCTTGCCAGCATTTGTCATACTTTTGGTTACACCTTGAAAATAAGCAAACAAACTTTGTGGCTAATCTGGACTTGCTTATGTTCCGCAGGGTTTTTTTTTACATTCCAAGTTTCTCCATCTCTCCCTGTCTTTAACATTCCAACCCAGTATACATTCCCTGTGTAGTCTGCCATTGCCCTGTTTCATGCTGAGAGTTAGGACTCAAGATACCAGCAGATCCACAGGCAGTTCGTTAATGAGTGGGTTTTGGAGGCATTGTAAATATGTCGTAGCTTCTGTGGATAGGAGAGTCTCATCCCCTCATTACTCCTCTGAGATCAGAGCAGCAAACTAGTCCATGACACTTCTGGGCTTGAGTGGATGAAATGTTCTTTGTGTTAAAATCAGCTCTGAACTTGATTACGGAACTTTTGCAGAACTCCACTACTGCAGGTTTTATTTAAGTCCTACATTTTCTGGTTTCTCTCCTGTTTATAACCTTGTAGTGGCCCTGGCTGCTGAGATGCAGTGGCTTTGCATGTCCCAAAGCAGAAACATGAGAGGCGTATTTATTCCAAAAACTGCTTGTTTCGTGGCATTTTCTTTTCTTATTTCCAAAGATAATTTTTCTTGATGATATTTTTGAGGACGCATTAGGTCTTTTTCTTTACTGAGTCTTAGGGTTAGAATTGAACTACTGATTTCCTTAAGTGGAAAGCTTCTCGTGCCTGGTATTGCTTTGACCTTGCAGCTGTACATATCAGTTCTACCTGTGCAAATTATATCTGTGCTGTATGCAAAGGGAACCAGATCTCTTCAGAGAGATGTCGGGTTCACCATGACTATGTGACATTTGTCTGCAATTGTAGACATCTGTATAAACCTTAGGGGAAAGTATGGCAGTCCAGCCCAAGCAGAAATGGTACTGGCCATGTCTGTGAGGACAAATAGACTTGATGAGAAGAGCTAGCAGTAATTTTACCTGAATTTGTGTAATTTAAGTGATTAAGATTTGAGTAGTTTACAAGTTTAACAAAGTGGCTGACAGGGCAACAAAAACTCTTCAGTGTATTTGGGACCTGGGGGAAAGTAGAACTACTAGTTTTGAAATGTAGCATCCTTTTAAAGTATAAATTCATAAAATTACCTGTTAGCTCGCAAGTTTCCTCGTTCTTCTGCAATCAGATTCTTCTGCTGCTGCAAAGAAAAGCTGCCTGTGCTTCTCCCTTTTCTCTGAAATGCAGTGGGTGGAAGATGTCAGGATGGGACTAACTGATGCTCTTTACCTCTGTCAGTGTAGGTGAAGATACGCAAACCAGGGAAAGAAGAAAAGGGGAAATAAAGTATGGAGAGTGCTCTTTTAGTAAAAAGCTATACTAGTAAAAATACTCCCTTTAGTAATATAACTAAAGTGCAACTGTTGAAAAAAGTGGTAGAGTATAAAAGCTTAGCAAAGCAGCCCCTCCTCCCGCAGGTGATGCTATTCCAGTGTCACATTTTGCACCAGGTGGAGCTGGAAGAACATTCATAGCTTGATTACCTGAACAGTGTGCCTTACACCTGCTAGAAAAGATGGCAGAGAGAACATCTGCAAAAGCCTGTTGATGTCTTTTCCTTGCATTAAAAAATCCCTTTATTCGTCAGGGGACTGAAAGTCTTGTTGGAATTCAAAACCAGGGGAATATTTTATGCGGTAGGTGAGGAGGCTGGGTCTGGTCTATCTCATGCACTATGATTTGTTTTTCTTGGTTTTGTTCCATAGGTGATTTTGTATCATGCAAGAATCTAGTTTATTTTTAAAACTTGCTAGAAAATGAAAGCACTCTCATGTAGATCATTTACTTCATTTCTCCTACAAAATAAGATATTAAAAATGACTATGCAAGGACTAAGGGAAGTGAATTTGAGAATTTTCAACCGTGGCTCTTGCAGCATTTTGACTAGTGCCATGTTGAGTGCTTGTATGAGACTGTCTTGCTATACTTTTTCACAGCCTCACTGGGTGCAAGTAGGAATCTGTGTTCAGTTTTAATGTTAACCTACCTGTAGCTCTCTGCTAGGTTTTTCCTGGGGGTATAGAAAATTAATCAAAATAGGAAGCATTAAAATACAGGGAACAATAGTATTGAAAGAAGGCATGTTTTGAAGAAACAAGTGCTTCATACAGGTATGGGAAACTCTGTAATATAAATCAACAAACAAATGCCTTATTTCTTGCCAGATTTTCCTGGCTGTTAAAGAATAATTGCATATGCATGCATGTCAGGGTTGTTTGTGTTATGGAGATGACTGTATGATTAAACACCCTTCTAATATTCTCTTTTATTTTTCTAGGGAGTTTATGTGGAAGAAATGCTGCGACTGTTCTCAAACTCTCTTACAGACTGATTTCAACGTAAGTAATTGTTTGATCAGTGTCATCAGTTACAGGGTGTGCCAGCCACAGACCTGTGTCCTCAATGAAAAGAAAAATAAATCACATATTTGTAAGCTTTGCTTAACATTTCTCAAAGAACTTCTATGTGTTTGGGTTCCAGTTTTTATATGCCAGGTCAGAAACCATTCCTTCTCTGTGTTCAGACTTGTTAGTTAGTCACCCATAGTGCAAGTTTACACATGCTTCAAAGATTGCCTTTTTTTAAAAAAACACTTTTAGCAGAGACCATTTATAGGAGAACCAGTCACATGAGCTGTTGAGGATTTTCCTATGCAGCATGTGTTTCTACCAGTTTAGTTCTAATGTGTTTATTTTGCTCAGGTTTCGGTGTTGCATCATTTCGTGTTGAGTAACAGAAGTTCTGCTCCTCACTGATCAATGTGACAGTGTTCAGTAGTTTACGAAATGAGCCAAACTCGTGGGAGATATGACTTCTGTATTGGTCTGGTGTTGGCTATGAGTTCCAGCATTTTCATTGGAGGAAGTTTCATCCTGAAAAAGAAAGGTCTCCTCCGGTTAGCCAGGAAAGGCTCCATGAGAGCAGGTAAATAAATACATCTTGTAATAAATTGCCAATGTTTAGATTTTGCTTTTTAACAGATTACTAAACTAATGATCTTGTTTTGACTTTTTATTGTTGTTGTTGTTAAATGTATATGAAAACTAAACCATAGGGCTGGTGTGTTTTTCCTCTGGTGTCAGATGCCCCTAACTCTGTGTGTGATACGTGCTATTTAATTTGTATGTAATACCCTCTGGGGACACTTGTCAAAGGATTCCTTTACATGTCAGTTAAGTCTAAATTGTACTTGCAAATGGAACTTGGAAACAGCACTCTTAACTACATCTGCGCTCCTTAATGAGTGAAATTAGGAGAGTTAACGATGTTTGAGTGTCAGGAGATTGTTTTAGAAAACTAAAAATCATGTGTAGTAATTGAGTGTAACCAGCAGTGTCCCTTGAGTGTTCATACTGGAAGGAATACTGTTAAATATCTTCATCAGTGATAGAGACAGTGGTATTGAGTGCTCTGCTACTGAGCTTGTGAATTACACCAAGCTGAGTGGGAGAGCTGATGCACTAGAGGGAAAGGATGGCATCCAGAGGTACCTGGATGGGCTTGAGGAATGAGTCTGTGCAAACCTTATGAGGTTCAACAACAACAAGCACAAGGTGCTGCACCTGGGTTGGGGCAACCCCCAGTACCAGTTATCAGCTGGGGATGAACAGATCTTGATATACCATAGTTCATGCTCCTGGTTTGGATTGAGAAAGTGTGATGTTTGAACATATAATCAACCACAGAAACGATGTACGATTTCCAGAGTAACACTTTTACTAAGAGACACGTATCTTGGCTTTTCGTGCCATTACAGTGAGTTGAAAGAACTGTTTCTCACAGTAATGCATATATGGTCATCAGCCATTTCTAATATAAAAGAAATAAAATAACTGTAGGCTGTTGGAGGCAGATGCATGTCAGAAATTGAAGCTGCTTTGATTTCAACCCCTCTACCTAGAAAGCTTAAGTATCAAAAGGTTGCCCCTGTTTTTAAAGGCACGGGCTACAAAAATTATTTTATGTCATGGCAGTGTTACTAGTGATGGAGCGTTGATGTATGTTTTTAGTGGAGCAGCAAACATTCTTTCAATTTTAGGTCAAGGTGGTCATGCATACCTTAAGGAGTGGCTGTGGTGGGCTGGACTTCTTTCAAGTAAGTATCAAAAATATATTCATCTAAGTGTCAAAAATACAATCTGCACGATATAATTTTAATAAGTAACTGTGCCACAGATGGCAGCAATGATTACAAGAAAAGGAATGAGACTGGGATTCTACGATGTATGGTAATGCTATCTGGAGATTGATGGGTGCAGCTCTAATGATTTTAATATAACTTCTTTCACTCCAGAAATTCTTCCTTGAATTTAACTGCCCTCTTTGTACAGTGGAGCTAGACAGACATTGGTCTTCTTGTATGTCTTTGCTGCCGTATGCATTCTGGTTTTTGTCGTAGCAGAGAAGTGCTTAGATATATAGGATTTCTTAGAGGGAAGCATATTTTGGAATTATGTCTATTTTCTGAACTTTTTTCATTGCTTAAGCTCTCGACTTACTGGCTGTATTCAGGTAACTGGCTTATTGTATGTGCTGTGATGCGCTGTATCCTGCTATTGCAGATTTCTCCATGGAGAAGTTCACGAGGCAGGTTGGTAGGCTGGGGAGCTAGAACATAGACACTAAAAGAAAACACCTTGTGATTTGGTAGAATTAATTCTAATACCTGTTGCAGTTCCACAGCCTGTTTTTAAAATTTAATAATGAGGCAGAGGGGCAAGGGTGTGCTCTGCTAGTACTGCTGGCTGAACGCTGTAATTAGAATTTCCATTGTTCCTTACTGCATGTCTGTGTCTACACAAACTCTTGCACTGAACCTCAGGTTTGCTGTGTGACAGTCTAACTCCTGTTTTTTAATTACTGTTCCTCTGCAGTGGGAGCTGGCGAAGTAGCTAACTTTGCTGCCTATGCTTTTGCACCAGCTACGTTAGTGACTCCTTTAGGAGCTCTCAGTGTTCTTGTAAGGTAAGAAACTAACAGAAAGCAGTGTCATTTGAGAGAGAGGATTAAAACATTTCTTTAGAAATTTGTCACTGAACTATGCTGTAATAAATGGGGTTTGTTCTTAACAGTAAATAAAGAGTGCTTATAAACATCAGGAGTAACTTTTAAGTTTCTCCAAATACCTAGTGACTGTGATATGAAAGGGTTCTAGCAATGCATTTACACTTCCATCTCTGAAGACTATTGTCTTCTGCATTTCAAGAACCTGGTATATACAACAGAGCAGTATTTTCATCCCTAAGTAAAGATTTTTGTCTTTCTAAAGTTACTTTTGCAAGTTCTTAGAGCATTTTTTTCATTGACAACATAAAAAGAGTGGTTCTGGGGAGAGATGCCAAATATTAACAGGTAGTTGTGTCCGTAGCAATTATCTTGGGATAGAAAATATGTAGCTATTTTTAAGCTGCACTCTATGTATGCAAGTGACCTTTACAGTCAAAGCAAGCTCTAAGTTGATGAGCAAATTACTAATTCCATGTTTGTTGGTGCATTTTTTTTTCTTAGTGCCATTCTGTCATCCTTCTTTTTAAACGAAAAACTTAATTTACATGGAAAAATAGGGTGTTTGCTAAGTATACTGGGATCAACTGTGATGGTAATTCATGCTCCACAAGAGGAGGAAGTAGAAACTTTGGATGAAATGTCCCACAAACTAGGTGATCCAGGTAAGAAAAATGCTGGCTTAATATGTACACAGCCCGTAATTTCTTTATTATAGATTCATTACTGCTGCTCCCAAGTTTCGGGAAGATAGCCTGTGTCTGCTTCATGTTGTCTGAATGAATTAGAGATTTGAATTCTGTAACATAATTCCATAGGGAACTTTGCGTGATGCCAGTGAACTTGCCTGGCCTTGAACAGAGTCTTAATGTGAAGCACTGAGATGACTGTTTATATAAATGCAGCAGCACAGGTGGATAAACAAAACTTCTATAAATTTTGATTGAAGTGTGTCAGTCTCCAAGCCCAACTTTCAGCTGTGCTTCAAAATGAAAAAGTAGGTGTCGTGGTAAGTGTTTGCTGAGAAGTGAAATTCTGAAGACAAGCTGTTGTTCTTACGTGGAAGATGAGGCACTCAAAAATGCACATCTGCAAAATACTAATTATACAAAGGCAATCCCCATCTTAAACATGAGGAAACAGCCAGCACAGATTAAAGAGCTGTTCTTAAAGAATTACTTGATTGTTGGAAACGTGCGATGAATGCAACCGCCTGCCAAGACATAACTCCCTAAAAAGAGTCAGTTCAGGCTCAAGCCGGTATCCAGTGGCTTCTACACCTCAGTGTGAGTCTGTGTGTAAGGCAGTTTAGCAATCTAATCCTGTAGACATCTTGCCAATAGACTGGTAAAGGTAATACAACATGCTTGGGGTTCATTGTTTTGGCTAGCTCACTCTAAAATCGTTTTAACTGTGACGTTGGAGGGGTAATGAGAAACATCCTGAACTCTTCTGTTTAAGCTGAGTCAGTCCGATTGTTAAGGAGTGTTTTCTCGATACCCCTAAGATGCTTTTGGTAGTGTCCACAACTAATAAGATTTTTTTTTTCCCCCCCAACCACAGGTTTTGTGGTCTTTGCAACGCTTGTTGTCATTGTGTCTTTAATTTTGATATGTGTGGTGGGACCTCGCCATGGACAGACCAACATTCTCGTGTACATAACAATTTGCTCTGTAATTGGAGCCTTATCAGTCTCCTGTGTAAAAGGTTTGGGCATCGCTATAAAGGAACTTTTTGCGGGAAAACCAGTGCTGAAACATCCCTTGTCTTGGATTCTGCTGCTAAGCCTTACTGTCTGTGTGAGCACGCAGATCAACTATTTAAACAGGGCTCTGGATATATTCAACACTTCGATAGTGACTCCAATATATTATGTAATCTTTACAACATCTGTTTTAACTTGTTCTGCCATCCTTTTCAAGGAATGGCAACACATGGCGGCTGATGACATTATTGGCACCTTCAGTGGCTTCCTGACTATTATTGTGGGGATCTTTTTATTGCATGCCTTCAAAGATGTTAATTTCACCCTAGCAAATCTGCCCCTCTCTTTGCGGAAGGATGACAGAGCAGCAAATGGCACTTTGCTGAGCACATACGACAGCTTTCATGATGATGAAGAAAATTCTGCCTGTCTAGGTGAAGTGCAGTCCACTGAGAGTCTCTCAGCCAGGAGAAATGGAAGTCTGTCAGCCTTCTGAAAATAGCTACATGTTACTTAAGAAAAGAACAATTCTGTAACTCTGGAATTTTTTTTTTCTGCTGTGAAATGTCTGATCTTGTCTGGAAATTCCTGTACTTTTTAACAGTATGTGTAGACAATCGTTGATTTTTGAGTTTGATTAGTTTGGATAAAGAACACTGAAACTGTTTTTATTTGCCTTATTTTTACTTTAAAAAATACTAAAATGACCTCAGACCACAACTGGTTTTGTTGTTTAAGTTATGTGTAAATACCTTCATTTCATTAGTTTAAAAGATTGTATTGCACTAATGACAATTTTATCAAAAATAAATGGCTTTATTTCTGCATTGGTGGTAAAAAGGTTGCAGTGAACCTGGATCCTTTGTACTTGTGCCCTGACTGACCACAGAGCGATCGTAACCATAATGAAAGAGGAGCTGTAGCAACTCGTTCCATCCTAATTTGTGAAAGAGGAAAGGGAGAGCTACAATCGAGCACAAATGATCCTTTGAACATACTGCTTAAGTAAAGCTGTACGCTAAACTTGCTGCATTTGCATCAAAACACCCCCAATTTACCAAATCAGATTAACTGGCTGGAAGTAACAAGAAGACAGAGCATCTACTCTGCTTGGATAGGTGAAGCAGTGGTTCCTGCCATGCCATTTTATGCAGGTGGGAGGATTTGAGTCATTAATAGTAGCCAGAAAAAGCTATTCCTTCTTCTGTAAAAGTCAGGTTCTGTCTGTGCTGCACCATGCTGCCCTGGCTCAGCAGAGCTGCTCTGTCTTCTTGGTGTTGCAGCTTGAACTCAGAATTGCTTGAATAGAACTACTGTTTTGTTTGCAGTAACACAGTTACTGGCTGTAACACTGAGTTTTTCAAAAAGGGCCAGAAAAATTGGAACATAATGTCACTGCTTAAAAAAAGGTTAAGGCAGGTAGGTGGTAATTTAAGTTTGCAAAGGCAGAAAATAAAGATTAGTGATAGAAGTTTTATAAAAGCATTTCTACCATGCATATGAAGGTTGGAAATACTTGGAACAGAGACTACTAGTTATTGCTTGTTGTTGTCAGTTTTAGTGCTTACTGTTTAATAGTATTTAAGATTTTTCCTAGAAGAGAAAAAAACCCCTCAACTGTCCCCACCTGTGAAACAAATTCTGCTGCCTTCCTCTGGTGCATGTCTTAGTGTACAGGAACAGCGAAGGTGTCAAATGAGAAAAAGGTTCTTTCAGTTCTGGCTGAAGAACGGGATTTGAACTTGCACCTCTTTGTAAGGAACATGATGTCAGCAGCACTCAGTCAGGGGCGGGGGGGGAAAAGTCCCTCCAGTGCTGACACAAGGAAGAGCATACGCACAGGGAGGGGCAGGGAGGACATCAAACAGCCAAGGCAGTTGCTGAACTTGGTTGCCACTTCTAGTATCAAAGCACCAGCCTACTCCAAGAGCAGGTTATAATTTCACACAGTAGAGTCTGTTACTTTCTGTGGTGATGGGCACTTTGGCCTCCAGACCCACTGGTTTTGATGAGAACTAATTAAAAATGAAAAAGTTACACCTTTTATGCACCTTCCTGCATTTTTCCTTTGAGGTAGGAGAGGCTATACCAGGTGAAGAGGA
The DNA here is from genome assembly GCF_022539395.1 of Myiozetetes cayanensis. Taxonomy (NCBI): domain Eukaryota; kingdom Metazoa; phylum Chordata; class Aves; order Passeriformes; family Tyrannidae; genus Myiozetetes; species Myiozetetes cayanensis. The sequence continues at coordinate 83,895,075 of NW_026087742.1, read as the reverse complement.
TTTAGCTGCTATCAAAGTCTAGTGCTGTTGAAAATTCCTAGGACAAAAGTCTGAATTCTCTTAAACTTTTAGTGATCAGAAAGTATGTAAAAAGTAGTTTTAAGATGTTAGAGACCAATTCTCTTACTGATGAAAGTTAACTGGTGAGAATTAGAACTTAGTTTACTAATATCACGACTAGTTATTTTTATTTTAAATAGTTCTTAAACAAAAACTCAGGCTTTATTAATTAACCATTTCTGCATCACAGTGCCAAGCCAAAGCCTCCAGTGTGCAAAGCATCCCTAAAACAATGATTATCTCAACAAATTAGGAAAGTTGTTCATGTACTTAATTAAAACCTGAAGCACACAGAAGAATCTGGTTGACCAGAAGTCTTCTGAGAACTAAAAAGTGTTTCTTAAAGAAAATAGTCTGTTTAACACCTTGTAAAAGAAATCCTGCAACAAGTTGGTGTAACAAAGCACAAGTGCTTCTTACTTCTGTCTCCCACAGAGTGGGCAGCCTTGTGTGTGCTCTCACCACAACAGACACCACTCCAGAATGGCAGCTCTGAAGCACAGATGTCCTGGGAAAACCTGTGACGGTGGAAAGTTGCTTATAGATTGCCTGGCAAATCTCCATCCTCTGTTTAGCTGAGGAAATCTAAGTTAATTTCATTCTTCAGAAGCCAGTTCCCTGCCACCCCAGTGCCTACACACTGCTCAACTCCTGCATACTTCCTCTGTCAGAGGCTCATTTCTGCCCATTACTGGACTCAATCCCATGGCTGTGAAGCATCTGGAAAGAGCTGAGCAGGATGTGCTGTAACCTAACCATGAACAGGTTCTCAAAGGAATGCATTCTTGGTCTCATACTATGGGTTAGAAACACTAACCAAGTAACATCTCCAGATACCCATATCCTGGGTAAAACGTGTAATTATCTGTCTGTGTCTGTTCTGGCCATCCTTTACTCATGTTTGGTTTGGGCTGATCCCAACAGCCAGCTACGATCCCACAGTAAGCAAGCAGGAGTTACTACTTTTGCCTGAATGAGTTGCTTTAAAATTCAACTTTTACAGTTGCAAAGTTTTACAAACAATTTTACTGATGCGGTGTTTGCATAAAACAGCAAGTGTAATTAAACAAATATTTTCCATAGGTAAATCATGTTTAACATCATTAGAATTTATGTACTGGGATAGATTACACCTGATTGCTGTAGTCAGCAATTCCTTATCACTTGTAAACGTGTTTGGGTACACAAGATATGTATCCAACCAAAATATAAACTCTGTTAGAAGTTCTCATTAGGAAAAAGTAAATAGTCCTCATTCTAATCAATCAAACTACTGCTTTTAAAAAGATCAGAATACTGTCGGTCACCCCCATGCCAAATAACTTTGAAACAAACACTTTAATTAGCCTCCATTTCCATAATGACTGATCTCAGAGAATAGTTTTGCAAAGAGGAAAAATAATCAACTGACTACAAAAATTATTCACAAAGCACCAGCAGAGTTTGTTTTGCTGTTTTTTTCCTTTTTTGTTTTTTAATAAAGGCAAATTAGCAGTTAAGGCTCTAATACAAACAATTTTATGCATTGATTTCTAAAAATTTTTTTCTACAGAAACCAGTTTTTTATCCTCCACAGCCATTATTTTGGTAACTTCAGGGAAAAATTACGCCAGTCCAGTCTAAAATGGCCACCTTGGGACAGGAATGCAAAGAGATTTCAAAAATCTTACAGGTGTTTAATCAAAGTGTATAAAATTTTAGTCTAGAAAAATAAGTATGGATTGTATACAGTTACTGTGCTTGGAGACTGGAGAGGACAGCGCACCACTCAAATGGCACAAGCATACTGAAAAATGCAGATGAGAGTAGTCCTTAAGACTGTTGATGTGGGGTTGTTTTTCTCAAACTTTTAGCCTAAGTATGTGTAAAAAGTATCGTCGGGTGGGAAAGTCTAGTTGCTGGCAAGGGACTGATGGATAGGTGGCTGGAAGCAGCGCACATGTTCCACAGGAGTGCTCTCTCCATCGCCGGACTTCAAATACTTATCCAAAATAGCAATTATTTCATCATTCAGAATCTGGAACTTGCGAATTCTCTCAACCATTTTCTTCAAAGGCTGCAAACATCAAAAAGCCAGACACACAGGAATTAGCTTTGGAGATAAAAAGCCTTAGACAGAAAAGCAGCAAATGCTGTTACTTCGCTTCTCTGAGCAGTGTTACCAATGTTTCCCTCTCACTGCTAAGCCAATGGAAATCCAAGGCTTGTTTTGGTTTTTGACAGTGCTGCTTTTGCTACAAAGAAGTTCAATTTACAGCAGCCTTGTCGTTATCTGAATGCACATATATGACATGGAAGGCATTAAGAAAATCTCACATATATGGGACATCAGAATTCTACTTGATCCGTCTTCACACTCCAGTATTGATGCCTTAATCTTTTGTTTCTAAAGTTCCCAGTGCCCTCATTTTCAGCAATTCGTTCTAAAAAACAATTGCTACATCTATGCTGCATTTGAGTACAAACAGCTCTGAGTTGTTCCTGTATTTCTTACTACAGCGGGTACAGAACAGATGTTTTCAACTCACCACATTCTTTATAACCTCATCTTTGCCATCGTGCTTTTGGACTTTCAACAGGTGGTAGCAGAAATCCAACACATCGAAGCGGCGCTGCTGCCCCAAAAGCACGATGATCATACAGCCAGCCCAGTGCAAGCCGTCTCCAAAGCACTGCCTGAAACAAGAAACACATCACACAGAGCAGGTTTCACCTAAATCTATTTACAGTAAACACTTGCTAATCAGCCATTACACTGAATAATAAATATGCTGGACATTAATCTAGAAAGCAAAAGCTCTGATGTATTAATTTTCTTTGTAGATATCACAAGGGATTCAAATGGATGCTTAAAAGAAAAATCAGAAGCCCCCCCCTCCACAAATTTTACATAACATAGTTACTCCAAAAACATTTACTCCCATTAGACTCCTGTGTCATTACATTTCATTTTCAGTGAAAGCAATGCTTTCAAAGAAAACAAAGTGGGAATTCAACACCACTCTGTTCCTTTAGGCTGCAGGCATGAAAGGAAGCGAATGTCCTATGCTGTTTTCTAATTGCTCCGTGAAAAGCATGTTACAGCTCAACAGTTTTTCAAAATAAGGATATTCTCAAAATCAACAAAACCAAGGACAAACAACGGTTCCTGGTTAACTCGTGTTAATCACGTTAAATTCCAAGTGCTCATTCTTGCTCTTAATTCAGAGAAGAAATACTTGTTAGAAATGGATGCACAAATGTTCTGCTATTTTATTTAAGCTGAGCATCCATAGGGCTATGACCCCTACTGAAAGACACGTGCTAGGGCCCGTTTGTCATGGGATCATTCACTGTACATTGGCAATACTTTAAAATAGAGGGCTATTTTCATTAAAGATACAATAGTATCTGTGTTCGTGGATTACGAGCCCCTCCCAGCGATGGCAGCACTTCTCCTTGTTGTTGTGCTGAGCTCTTGCAGGCAGGCAGGCAGACAAACGCCTCTGTCCCGGCCCCACTGCCGCCGGCAGGGAGGACAAGCTAAGCGCTGTTGCTGCAGGTGAGCCGCGGGCAGCTGGCAGTACGTACTCAACAGTGAACTCGTGTGTTCCCACAGGGATGCAGTAGACAAACTGCATCGCGCTCCAGAGGCGATGGAATTCCACACACTCGTCCACATGCATCACCCCGTTGCTGGGCAGGGGCCCGCGCCAGATGGGATCATCCAGGAAGGAGCGGATCCTTGTCAGGATAACCTCAAACATGGACAGGCCGCAGCAGAGGCGTTCTTTGGTCAGCAGGTCCCCTTCCCTTGCGATGGCTATTTGCTAAGGTGGAGATAAACAAAGGGCAAAATCCTGGTAAAAGCCACTTGACCACAAAATCTTAGTTTAAAAAATAAATACATTTTTCAGTTTCACTTGGTTTATTCTGGGAGAAATATCTCCTGACCCACGTAGGTCAGCGACTGCTAACCTGGGGCTCAGATGAGCCTCCCCTCAGATGGGGCTCAGATGAATTTCACAATTTCACAGAAAATTGTAAAAACCTTCTCAAGCAGACAGGCTTGAAAGTAAGTGACACTAACTGCAGTAATGCTAGTCCTGGACTTGTCTCAGGGAGGTTTAAAGAATCTGTGTCTGAATGGAGGCAGAAAGCAAAACCAAAGACTTCTGTGCTCTCCTGCTAGTATGGGCAGTACCCTCCTGCTTGTACTCTCCTGCACATCTCCTTTACTGCTGCTGTTCAAGATTGTAAAGCTCAGAAGAGAGCACAAACAGGCTCAGACAAAATTCATTAGGAGGCAACGCTGTTTAGGGCTTGTCCCATCTTGTGCCATTGCACCAAGAGCTCTCCTACTGCAGCAGCTCCTACTGAACTACACCAGTGATGACGAAAGCAGTCTGAAGTTTGCTTCAGACCATTCTGCTCTTAGCTTCGACTATTCAGATCTCACCCAATTGTCAACTTCTACAGGGAATTGATGCAGCCCTCACACTGAGAGAAAGGGAACAGTGCAGAAGCTGCAAAGGCAGTTCAAAAATGTTCTCTTTGGTCTTTGTTTCCAGGAGCACTCAACTCAAATGACAGCTCATTTTCCAAGAGTTTCTAAATGACTGGCTGAAAGAGTAGTAAAATGCTTTAAAAATATATATACATGTGCAGAAGAAAACGGATTGTTTCTGCTGAAATTTGCACAAGTAGCTCCCAGGCTGGACTTTACACTGGGAGGCTATCACGTAGCAACATACAAGCCAATTAGCAATTTCCCCCAAACGTGCCACCTTCACCCCCGTCTCAAATGTTTGAAACTTCTGAGCTTTAACAGATCTACCAAATTCATGGATCTAATAAAAAAGTCCTCTTGTGTGAACAAGCTGGATGTGCGGGCTGAAGTTCTGACAGAGCTATCAGGACAGGCTTTCTGGGGCTCAGAGATTTCTTGAATTGCCTCTGACACAAATGAGAGAGAGATTACCTGGGGTGTGCCAAGTCTTTCAATGAGAGGAACCAAATGTAGTGAAGCATATTTTGATTCCAGTCTCTTCATTTTAGCATCAAGTCTTTCACCCTCTGAAAGAAAATTTTTTAAAAAAGAGAGCACTAATAAATTGCAGTTAACCAAGAAAATTCTTCCTTTCACACAATCTTTATTCAGTGAGGAAGAAAACTGTATGTCATTTTCACTGTGTCATTTTTATAGGTAATTTCAGTTCTAAATAGTGGGTTAATCTTCAATGTGCTTTTAGAAAAATATACATTTATATTTTAAAATGTTACATTACTTGTGCATACAGAAAAAAGGATTTGTAGTAAAATATATTTAATTAACTAAATTCAAGGAAGAATATAATATGCTGCTGCTGACATATTTGACCCCCATTTGCACTAAGACAACTAAATTGTCCTTATGCATAAAATGCTTGTCTCTAGAAGATGAGGTATAATGAGGATGGAATCTTGTGTATAGCAAGGCTAAGAAAGCAGCTGGCACCCCCTCAACACTGGCAAGTAGGAAATGTTCTCTGGCAAATGGGAAAACACCATTTAAAATGGTCTGATCAGTTTTATGTAGAGATGCTGTGAGCCTGGAAATATTCTCACAGATTTCTAGCTGATGGGATTTCTCCAAGCAGAACAAATCAGCTGCTCTGGCAGAAAGAAATGGAGAAGAAACGAGACAGAGGAACAACACAGAAAGAAGAGAGAGTGGGGGGCAGGGGGGACAGCTCACTTTCTGTTGATGAAAGAGGAGAACAGATACCAAAGGAAGCAATATTGCAAATATTCACTACTGCATACTCGGTTTAGTAAAAAGGATGTGAAAAATCTACTGGGACCAGGAACCATTGATATTTACTTACTTGCTGACAGATTTCCTACACCCTGTGTGATCAAACCTGCCCCATTTGATTGACAATCCTATAATCTAAACTGCAGCTTCAGAAAAGCCTCTCACCATATCCACAAAGCAGGATAATGCTGCCCTGGGCATCCATCCTGCTTTTCCCTCTCATGGCATTCCTCCTCTTCCTCTTATAATTTGCACAGAGCCTTGCTAAGAAACACTCATTTCTTCAGCCAGGCAAACAGACTTCAGTCTGTTACCTCTGTCATGCAACTATCAGTGGTGGTGTAAAGGGTGTCTGGGGATGGTTACCAAAACTGCAGCAGCAGCAAGGAAAGTGGAAAGCATTATCCAAGGAAAGTATTTTCACTTAACCGTTACCTTTGACGTGAACCCTGGGCAGGATATTTTGGAATGGCGCCGCGTGCAACAGGTCACACACTTCCTCTAGGGACTGGAACAAAAAGAAAATGAGAAGCATTTAGGACCTACAGCGGATTCCAAATGCAGGCCAATGCCATTGCAGAAACACCAGAGGGCAGCCGACCTCCGTCACCACCGCAGGGAGCTGCTCCGAGCCCGCTCTCTCCTTGTGGATCACTCCAAAAGACGCTTTGATTTCATCAGGTTACCTTGAATTCCCAAACTAACTCCAGCAACTCTCCTCCCACCCTCAACTACCAGTTCATAAAGGGCAGAGTAATTATTAAATAAACTAATGCAGAAAGAGTAATTTCGGTGGGAAAGTGGCAGTCGGCTCCTGCGCAGACAAAGAGGGGAAGAAGATGACTCACTGCTTGGTTATTTTTACCAAAGCCACAACCCATTATCCTAGTGGGAGCTTACCGTGGTGGGAGCATCTCCCTGCCAGGCAGGCTGAGACACATAGCAGCAGTGAACCATGTCTTAGGAATTATTTTACATCTTTAGGGACAGAGGAAAAGGGAAACAGATGTCTCCTGTTTCTTGCCTGCTGTAGGTATGTGCAGAGAAAATGCAGAGATGACCAGAAGCAGATGCATAACTTTGCTAAGACACTCTCCTCGTTTTTGAAGCAGAGGTTAATTTGTAATCCCTCAACACTAATATTAGAAGGGTTGTTCATCAGCTATACTCTTGGCAAGGCCAGGGTACTGGGGCTCATGTGCCTTCTCCAGGTCTAATTCCTTGTTGTCAATACCAGGAAAATGCATATGTTAGGCAGTCAAAATGAACAAGACCCATCCACTAGCAGAGATATACTCAGAATTACACTTTGCACTGTGGTAAAGTCTAGATTAGTTATGATGGATAACCAGAATGGAAAAAATACAGAATTTCATGACAGGACATTGGGGCATGACTGAGGGCAAAATCAAGAGGAGAGACAGTGAACACAGGTGTAACCTAGGCGGTGTCCCAAAGAAGGTACCTCTGTGCTGGTGTCACTTTGGTACACCATCAAGCAATCCTCTCAGGAGGGAGTGAGGGGCCTGGCCTTTTTACCACATACCCACTCAGCCTGAATCCAAAGTAATCCAATTGCTAGTTCTGTTTCAGTCATGCCATTACTGAAGACAGCTTTGCTGCTGGTCACCTGGCCTTCAAATTACTTTGCCCCACGAGGGAGGGATCCTCCTAACATCATAAGCAGGACTCTGAGGAACAGCATGTCTCCATTACCTTATCTAACATCAACAGCTTTAATAGCCCTTAGAGAAGGGTCTATTTTTGTACAACAGCAGGCCCCCATCCAGCCTGCTGAGGAAATGACGTGGCTGGTTTGCAGTCAGCAAAGATCTCTGTGTGATGCCCAAGCTCGGCAGCACTGTGAGCCTGCACAGCCTGGGCAGGGTGCCTGTATGCACAGCAGGAAGAGACTCCCCACCCAAGTCTCAACAGCACAAGGCAGGTAAAGAAAGGGAAGGCAGCACACTTGTTGCTGTTCTGGTTCCATTATCAATGCCCAGCTTTCCCTCTGTAAGCACCCAAAAGCATTGAAGACAAAAAAATTACAGGGGTTGGCCATTTTGTTTGAACAGTAAAAAGTAATAATGTGGAAGAAAAGTGGGAAAAGAAAACTAGAGGTAGGAATAAAGAGCAACTACTGTGCCTTCAGCAGTGGGCAGGTTTGCACAGTGTGAGATAGAACCAAGATATATTGGAACCAGCTGAAAGACTGGACACATTTCACAGCTTCGTTCACACTAGGACAGATGAATGTCTGCCAGAGCGGGCACTACTGTCAGCCATCAAAGCAGCAAGGGCGATGTCCAAGGATGTCCACATTAACTTTGTGATGACAACAGGAATGGCATGCAGGAAAGGAATATAACAGTACCAGACGCACAACTCACTGACATAAAGAGAGTGTGACTCTCTCTGTTGTGACTGAATGCAGCAGTACTATTTGTGATTATAATTTATGGTAAAGATCACAATATTAGATCCTCAGGTACTGTACAAGAAGCAATGTCTCTCACCCAGCAAAGTCAGGCATCACTGCTGTCTCACAGACATCAAAGTCCCTGCAAGACTGTAAGAAATTAGCACAGGGAACTGTTTCTACCCATCTGCCCATCAGTAATAGCAAACTCGCAGATTTCAACCTTGTTATTGATGACGTTAGTAACAAAAATATGAGAGTACATTTTGAGAGACAGATGGATTTTAAACTAGCACAGCAGGCACCTACCAGACTCTGTTCAATGAGGAGGCAAAACAGGACAGCATTTCCCACTTCCCGCAAATTCTGGAAGCAAACAGTCTTCAGTTCTGCATACTCAACAATGTCCTTCAACTGATGGTGAAAAAACTCTAAGATACCTGAAATCAAAAGAGAAACAAAAAAATAAATAAATCTCAGGAACTAGAATGAAATCTAGTGACAGACACACTTGTTATCTCAGGAAAGCAGACAAAAGATACCAGGCAGGTGGATGAGTCACACGGACCAGGACTAATTTTTCTTTCTGCTTCAAAACCACTCCGATTTTCTAACCGATTTGCCTATTCAAAGGTTGCACAAACGTGTGTACATATACTGTATTAGAGCAAAACTAACCAGGAGTGCAGGTTTAGAGTTCTCTCTCCATGTATCAGCACATGAGATTTTATCTCCAGATGTGCAGCCCAGAGGAAACTGGAAGAAGCAGCATTTAAATGCAATAAAAATCAGAGGTTATGAAGTGTTAAGCTGGTAGTGCACTGACCTTTTTAACTTCATACATCATGCAAAACTGAGCCGGTGTAAGAGGTAAGAAAAAAATACCCAGGAGCAGGAAGAGAGACTCGGCTCTTGTCTGCTATTAGTCCTGTTCCCCAACCTGCTGCACCACCCGACACGCTCATTTCACAGCTGCTATTTTCATGGACGACAGGGTCAGCAAGGAGCAGAGAGTTAAAGATACAGGGAACAGGGGCAGTGTCAGGGTATGACTCTGCCACGGGGCCCAAGGTGATCTGCAACCTCGCAAAGCAATTAAATACAGAGATCACAAGTAAAGCTCTGCTGGCTTAGATCCTGCTGACAAGCATAATCAGAACACGATTTCTGTCAAAGTTTTGCCAAAAGCTGATAAAAGCCAGCTAAAATTATGATTTTCGAAACCATGTAATTCACATAAACATATCTTTTCCACCAAACCTCTCCCAAACAACAGTGATGTGTAACACACTGGTGGACTTCCAGCTCCTTACCCTCCAGCCCTAGAAAGGTTGTGCAGTCCCATGGGCTCAGCAGCTTCTGCAGAGACCTGACCCGGTTAGCACCACAGAGATTAAAGCGATGTGCAGGATGGGAGAGGAAGAGCAGAGAACTATAGTAGGTCAGATAGCTCTTCAGCTTTTTACAAGTTAATTTTTATCAGTGTTTCTCCATCTGTCTGCACAAGCCTACCCCTTTTAAAAAGCCACCAAAACCCTCGGCTGGTAACAGAGGAAAAATGCATCATACAAGGCTTTTAAACTGAATGCTGCATATGGCAGTTCATTTTCATTACAGTGAACTAAGTCAGATAAATCTCCACCCAACTGCACCTAAAGCAATTGAGAGAAGACAAGGAAAGAGAACACAGATGCCCTTCACCACCTTCCCATGTGTTTCTTTGACACAACTGATGAACACTTTCCATGCAGGAGATTAGACTACGATATCTACCTAGTAAGGCAACGGTTGAAGGGAGCATGCAAATATAAAATCCAGCCTGCACCCTATCTATTCCAAGGAAACCCCTCAAATTCAGCAGAGGAAACTGAAAGCATACAGTAAAGGAGAGAACCGTGTAGCTAACTCCCACACTTCTACAGAAAGTCTTATGTGATCAAAATTAGTAACATAAAGCATCAGTAAAGTACATGACGAGGGGATGCAGGGCTGGCTCTGTTACATCTCAAATAAGTGTTTGTCAATGGAAAATTAGCAGTAAATGAGTGTTCCACTTGAATTCAGTGGAGATAAATTTCAGACCAAACTTTAGTACTCCGGTGACTCGACAGAAAAACAGAACTGAAAAACTAACGGAGAAAGGTCAGATGTAGCAAGTGCTTGCTGAGCTTAATTTATTCAAAAAACCCCACATTTACATCTAGCTAAAAAGCCAAACAAGTCATGCCAGCACATCACCAACTCCCTCCTCCCCATAACACGAGGACTGTGTAATAAAAAAAGCTCTGGAAAAGGCTGTTGGTGTTCATTCAACGCTGCTGAATACAGGCCAGCCGCAATTCCCAGGTGTGTGAGGAGCAGTGAACACTTGTGTTTGTCATTTAAACACACCTGCCCACCACGGCAATGGGATGCTGCAGTGCAGAATACTGGGACTCCTACTGCTGAACACTGAACTCCTCGGACTCCTCTCTGACTCAAGCCAGAGAGGTTTGAGGTTCATACTGTAAAAAGTCCATACTGTCCTTTACAGCCAGTCCAGGCAGCAGAGCTCCTCTCAAAATCCTTAGCAAAGTTCCTTATTTCTTCACCCAAAGCCCCAGTCTCCATATACAGATATATAAATATATATATATAAATACATATATATAAATACGCACACCCACACAGATGTATTCATAAACAAATTGTGACATTATTTTGAAAATCTGACAGCCAGTATTTAGCATGCATTTAGCATTGCTGTCATTACCCATGTACTACTTCCCTTTAGATCAAGGGCTGGATTTGCCAGCCAAACAGAAAAAAGTTTACAGAGTTACATAGGCTATTTCTGATGAAAGCACAATCTGCTCCCCAGTGGAGTCCTGTGGCAGAAATACGTCATCATATTTTCATTAATGTTTGAGCAATGGCATTTCCAATTACACTTCTGGGTACAGTACACAGAACTGTATTTTTATGAAATACTATGCATGGCTGCAGAAGCCCTGGGAAAAAAAAACAAGCGTCTTAGGAAAGTTAATTTCACTTAACTTCATGCAAACTTCCTCCTTCCTCCTTCCCCTAATTCTATCTGTGGGTGCAATCATAAGTTACTGAGTTAGTTATACATACAGAGAATTTTGCAAAGCAAATGAATCAAGGTTTTTGCTTCTCCTCTCCAAGAAATCAATTTTAATTAAATCCCTCTATTCCTGCAGATGGGGTGACATTAGGTGTCACAATAATTGATCTTATAATCCCAGTTTCCGATTTACACAGATCTCAACAGAAGGAAAGATTGTTGATATAAAACAGATAAAGTACAGAAGATTAGTAAAGGATTAGGTTCCTTCTCTGCTTCCAAAATCCTATCCCAACAGCACTCAAACAGCAGATGCCAAGTTTCAGTTGTGCAGTCTGTACACTAATTCATTTAGGAAGTTTGAGCAAATCAACACATGCAACACAAAACAGGTTGTATTCCTTCACTTTGGTTACCTTTCATTTCTCAGTCCACACCTACAGACTGAAATCAAACACTTTCCAGAGCTTGAACAAATTTGGTACCTAAAAGATTAGGACAAAAATGAGCTGCTAATTTCTGACTAGTGACAACTGAATTTCTGACTAAAACCAACTGGATCTTTAATATAATTCTTGGCCTAGTGTGTTTTGGGTTATTTTCTGTAAAGAATTGATTTTACTATTATGAAATAAAATCTACTAATTTGCAATAGCAAAACTGCTCCCAAGAAACCAGGTGCTGTAATGACCTTTAGCCTATGTTCACTTTCATACAGACCTTCAATACTAGCTCCAAATACTTCTTTGGCTCACAAGAGACATCACTAACTCCGCATATCACTGGTCCTGCCCTTCCTTGACATGGAAATATTCATAATGTTTAAGCACATACATGTAGGCAGGAATTGTAACCGTGCATTGTGTTTATTTTGCTAGAAAGAAATACCCTATTGTTCTGCATATTTAACGAGTCCTTACTGCCCTTTTGCAGTCATCCAGGTGATTTAGGCCTTTCAAATAGTCTGTAATGCTCTCCCAAATCTTTCTTCAATGGACAGATTTCGGAAAGACCTATAAATACATTCCCTTCATCCAGTGAGCACTTAAATCATTGTGCCTCCACTTAACTTATTCTCCTACTCATCTGAGTTTGATCAAAAACCTGGGAAGCATTACTTAACCCTTCTGCTATGCTCCAAGTGATGTTTCCCCAGCAGCCTCCAGACACTACTGCTCTCCCCCATGCTTCCCAGTGCAGGCTTGCTCCAGTTCCTATTAGAGTCTGACCTGAAATATTCTACAGAAAGAAGGCATGGAAGACTGTTTTTTTGCCAGATTGCTGTGCTGAAGCAGCTCACAAGGTGTTGCCAGCTGTACAGTCAGCCCAGGGAGAGATGGGAACACAGCAGCCAGCAGCACGGGGCACTGGGAGACTTCCCCAAATTGTGGTGTGAATGCATGGGATTTCAAGAGATCATGGTCTGGGGTAACAAGTGTTTTGTCCTGCACCAGCTTGAAGTGTTTTGTTTTTTTGGTTTGGTTTTGTGTGTTTTTTTGGTTTGGTTTTGTTGGGGCTTTTTTAAAGAATATGGAAATGCTATACACAGGAAAAAACACACAATTAGGCTACTTTCTCTTCAAGGTTGCGTCTTGCTAAACTCATTAATTTTTAAAAAACTTTCTTTTGGAGGGGTGGTATACCAGTGACAAAAGCCTCATCTCACAGCAGAGTTGACAAACTACTTTCCTCATGGTATTCAATGATACTTCAGAGTGGTAGGATACTCATTCATCAAAAGCAGGAATGCCCTGTTCAAATACTCAAAAATAGCAGAAGAAAATGTTACCTCCAAGATGAAATTTCAAGTTTAAACTCTTATAAGACAAATACTCCTTTAAGAGCTTCAGCAACTTTAAAAGGTCCCTTTAAAAATCCTTATGCCTAATGTATTTTTAGACAAATATTTTTATGACTACAAGATGAGCAAGTTCCCCACTGCTTTAGACTGTTCCTATGGAAACAAACCCATTGGCAAAGAGGAGTCCTGAACAACTCTGATGCCACTGTCTGTACCTCACTCCTTTTAGCAGGAATAAATCATCATTTAGAAATCCACAAGTCTAGAAGGTTGATTATGTATGGCTCAAGGAATTGTAATCAGCAGAGACCAAACTAAGCTCTCCAAATAAAATGTCCAAAATGTATGAAAGAGCTAGAGGCTTACTTACTGAGCATACTTAAATCGCTTTGCTTGTGAAGAATTAATTCTGAATTGATAAATGCATGTTACACCAGGACAGATGAAAATCTACATATTTAATCTAGGGACTGGAATCACAGTTCTGGTCTGTGTATGTAGGTAGTGCCAGTTAAGTGATTGAATGATTTGTTATGAAAGAACAGAAGCGGCACACAGATACACCCCACACCACTCAGGCTTACTACAACAACCAGTAACTTCTGAGGAAGCTTTTGGAGGCAGAGGAGAGAACAGTCAACAGTTGGCATGTATTGGCTTGCATTTGCTGTGGCAAAACACATCAACAAGGTGTGACAAAGACTGCTACAGAGGAGAATTTAGCACAGGAAGGAGAGCACAGTGACTGAAATCAAGCACACTTTGAGCCCCCCCTTCTACAGTCTGGCAGTTCCTCTCCAGATGTCAGATGAGGACTAAAATCTACAGCACATCTCCCTCACAGAGAACGTTTTCCTTCATGAGTCAGAGCTGCTCCAAGGACAGACAGCTCCATGATGGGTAGGTGTCAGAGAGCACAATGCAAGTCTCCTGCGATGTGAGAGAGCAATAGAGGGGCCCTGAGCTTCCACAAGCCTTTTCTGTATGGTGCCTTTGAGTGGAAAGGGAGAAGTGGCAAGACAGTGCAATAAAGGTTGCCTCTGCTATTTCTTGGAAGAGACTCTCCAGGGGGCTATTATGTGTCCATTGCTAGAAATAGTTCAGAACAAGTAAACTACATGTGTCGAGACAAAACGTGACAGGAACATGGGCAGTGATCCAGTCCACTTCTAGTTGCTATGATCTTCCATTGTAAAAACAGGAGTTGCTTTGATTTCTTGGTACAGTAGGCATCTAAACGTACAGTATTTATTTTGGAAGAGTAAACATGAGGTCCAAATTGTTTGTTACCATTGTACAAGTAAAGTTCTGCCTTTCCTATAGGATGGATTGTCTTTTAACATTAAGAAAAAGGTTTCTCCTAAAGTCCCTGGGGATCTCCTGCCATCTCACCTTACAGGTGAGGATTTCTGGCAAGAGACTGTGAGCTTCCCAATGTCACCTGAAGCATCACAGACCCTTGTGGTGCATAATCTACATCTGAGAATACCTACTGCTTTTGTGGTAAGACTTTAATGAATGGATAAAAGCCTCAGATACATTATTTTTATATTGCTAACTACCATGATTCATCCACTTCTATGCTCCAGGGAGAAAAATAGGAAGGAAACACTTAGTAAGACCTCAGCTTCATTTAAACATTGGTAATGAGCGTCAAGCAAGCTGTGGGAAGCAGAAAAAAAACAACCTCATTCCAGTTGGAGTGGCATTTAATAAAACTAAGTAACTCTGGAAAAATAAACTCAGGAGGTGGGTGGCACATGGAGGGATTAATTTGTGTTAATTAGAAGTTGTGGAGGAGGAATATTTTGAAGGGGGGGAGCAGATTCAAAATTTCAGTGAACAATGTGATAAATACTAATTAGCCAATTATTTCTCCATAGTGGCAAGTGGTTTTCAAAGCCATTTCTTCTCCTGCAACTGTCACTCCTCCTGTTGAGCAGCTAAGATGCACCCCACACATGCCTCAGACATAACTATTCTGGCAGGACCAGTTTGCCTCTCAGCAGTATCACTCCTTTTATCTTTATACATTTGATAAGGGCACAGGAAGAGGGAATAAAGGCTGTTCCAGAGAATCAGGGTTATCTAAATTATATGTTTAAAAAGAAAAAATGTGAGAGGTTAATTTGCAGAGGGAAAAGCTCAACACACTCACGAGAAAGACTAGAAATAGAAACTATTGTGAACATCCCAGTTCAAGATCAATTATGTTTTAAGACTGCCTATACAGATTGTCATCCTTTCTCTCTATGCACAGAAGTCTTAAAACTTTATTATGTAATTTCAGAAAGCCCAGCTTTCAATGGTTCATGTTGTGGGAATAAACATAATAAAGCAAAATATCAAAGCCTAACACAGACTAATTGCTGATTATCAGGAGGCAAAAGAGGGAGGGAAAGACAGATATATATACAAGATCCAGAAGACAGTGGTTAGTATCATCTTATTAAGGCTGCTATGATAACACCAAACATGAACTAACCTGGAGAGCCATACTCATGTCTTGGTAACCTACAGATCTTAGGCATCACTTCCATTAGGGTCTTGACGTACTGAAGAATTGTTCCTTGTAACTAAAGAGAAAACAGATGTATGTAAACATGTCAGTGTTACTGAACTAAGAATCTCTACAATGAATTGCATTCAAACTACAAGTGAATTGAAGCAGCTCTAAAAATCTTGGGTTTAATTCCACCAGTCATCACATTTAAAAAGGCAACTTTTTCAGATTAATAGAACTGAACTTTCCTTCCTGTGGCATTACACACTTTTTGCTACAAGAAGAGTGGCACAACAGCTAGGGCCAGGAAGGTAAAAAAGATGAAAACATGCTCTTGTCTTGCGCAGTCTCTACTGTCTAACTAACTTTTAGGTTTTTGGTAAAAAAGTTACATTTGAATACTTTCAAAACTATTCAAAAAGCATTTGAATACTTTCAAAAGCAACAAGAGAGAAAAGCTTATGTTAAGGTATGTCTGTAACTGCCCAAACTGGCTCTTCTGGACATACCAGTTGTGACACGGTTCCCAGCCTACAGGCAGTCTGTCTTCCTCCCACTCTCATCTGTCTCCCCACATCTGAGCATCTGCATCAGGCACTGGCAGGATACCTTCCCCCAGGCCTTTTAACCTTCTTTGCAAATGACCAAGCATTCAATGCCACCTTTAATGAATTGAGAAGATTTACCACTAAGTCATTAAAAAAAGTTCCTCATAAAATACAACAAAACAACCCTCAACACCCAAACCCTGAAAAATACATGTGTTTTCCTCTTTCCCTCAAAATGAGACTACAGCACTTCTTCAAGCATGCTACAGCCTTTCTAGAACACCAAAAATGTAATTAGAACATTTTGGGAATTACTGTAAACAAACTGCCAAGTGTGTCAAGTGCCTGAAGTGCGATTACAAATGCCACAATTTTCCCCAGTCGGATTTTTTTGGCAGGAAGCTTCTTACAAGCAACAGGGACAGGGCGGAAAAGACAATTTCTTTAGCTTAAATTTACTGCAGTACATTATGGCTGTATATATAGATGCTAATAATACAGCACACAGCCAGCCCCTCAACCTCCTCCTAGTTACAGAAAAGGTCCTTTCCAATACAGGATACCCAGGCTGTATGGATAACATCTTCAACATCTGGTCCCAGCACTACTGCTAGATCAAGCATGGAGATTAAACCTGGCTTGTTATTAAGGATTCATCTATTAATGATGTCATTAGTGAGAGCCCTGAAGTTAGGCTCAAGGCAGAAAGCACACTCCAGCTCAAAAAAATATCAAGAAAAAAACTTACAGTATGGTCTTTAAGTAGAAATCAACTAATTTGAAATACTCACACTTTTCCAGAGTCTACCTAGGTCCTAACATCATAGGTCTCCACAAATTAAATTCATCTCTAATGAAGCATCCAAGATTTTCAAAACACTGCTCAGGGTACCAAGGAATATTTATTGCTCGCACAAGACTGTCAAGCCCAGCTTATATTGAACCTCAATGGAAATTATTTTAATTATTTTTATCCAAGATCTTATTTTCACTTTGTTTTCCCTGAGACATTTCCTACCAGAAACCCTTTGGAATAGTAGAAAACAAAAGAATTAGCATACCAGGCTCTTGACAACTTTCAGCAACTCCTCCATCACCACAGCAATGCCCTGATATCCAAGAAGTCTACAGATGACCTTAAAGTGAGGAGGACCAACAAAATTCCTGTAGTTGCTGTAGATGCTGGAATATGCCAGATTCAATGCCTAAAATTAGAGAACACACATGATTAATGGAAACTTTGTCTGCCTGCATCTTTATAATAATGTAATTTAAACAGTGTTTTAAAGCATAATTAAACTAAAATAACATTGTCTCCCACTGTCACTCTGGAAAGTTTAATTACAGAGTTACCCTTTTGTAAGGCAGGAACTTCAACCATAATCTCTGCATTAGCAAGACAAAGTTGTAACCACATTTTTTTTCCACCAGACATCTTCCATTTACCATTTATAAAGCCATGAACACTTCCTCTTTTGTATTTTTTTATTTACATGAGTATAAAAGGGTTAAGAACAGTCAATGCTGATATTCAGATCTCTGAATTTAAAGCACAGCTTCTATTCCTGTATCATCCATTTTATGCACAAAACATCTTGAAAGAAGTTGCTTCAGTTTTCTGTTTTAAGTCTCTGAATACTCACCTACAAGAAAAAGCTTTCTGCAGTTACTGCTCTCTGCAACTAATTAACAAGAATCTTTCTTCTTCAAACCCCTTAGCTGTACACAAGATCAAAGCAAATCTAAGTCTGGGATGTAACCTCATGGAAATTCTTCAAGAGCTTTATAAATAGGACCAGGTGCTTTGCCATATTAGCATTTATTTCTATGAAAGGGAACACAACTGTACAGACTGATGCTGTGTGGGGATTTAAGAACTGTTTGCTGAAGGCACAGATCAGAGAGGAGTTAGATAACTTGACATCCTCTATTTCTGCAACTGCGTTGTTCTCCTAATACCCTGAAATTTAATTTTAAGAGGGAATCCTGCTCTTCCTTTATCCTTTCTTACAGAAGGAACTGTTCAGTGTTTCCTTTTATTTTCTGCAGTTTCATTCTCTCTAATACACACATGGAAAATAGCATACTATTAGACTTCTAACTTCACACACAGCTGTTACAGAAAATTTTCCAGGAAGAACATTTCCTTCAGTGCAGATCCTGCCCTAATTACCCTATCCTACCTAATTACCATGCAAGTCAACACTAGATATTGTAAAACATGGCATTAAACTACTAGGAATTCAAGTAATGAAATTCTACCAAGCTCATGAAGGATTTTAGTCTCATAACAGGAAAGGACTTAGATACCATCTTTAGAAGCGATCGGGATCAAAAATGCATACTTTTATTTGTGTTGTAAATCTCTATATAAACAGCAGTTTCCAACTGTGGTCTTAGAAATTCAAAAATTGTATTCTAGATGCAAACTAAAACAGACACACGAGTAATTATTAGAATCCTAATACATAGCAGATTCCTGCTATTAGATCAGAGCTGGCTAAAAGGCCAAACTCCAAACATGTCCCAGGAGGGGGACAGTCTAAAGCAGCATCCCTCTAGTACAACCTGTGCATTTCCATAGCTCTCCACATATGGAAAAGGGCTCCAGGGCAAATACAGTGCAGAGAACTGGTAAAACCTTAGGAGCAGATGTGCAGATTGATGCCCTAATACACTAAGCATTTACACAATTGCCCCTAAAAGATGACATTTTCTCTTTTGCTTTTGATGTTTCCAGTCAGGTAGGTCTCCATAACAAATGTGTCTGAACTATCTGTTTCGACTGTAGCACAAGAAGAATTTTACTTCAGCAGGATAAAGACCTTTACTGCTGTGAGGTTAAGGGAAGGGAACTTCTCTTCAGACAGCAAAAATTTGTCACAGACATGCAAGTCCTAAAAACATGATTTCAGTGTTTAAAAAACTCACTGATATATAACAATAAGAAGCCAGCCAATCTAAAAATACATCTTTCTTTAATGTAAACCTCATGAGGTTTACCTAAAACGGTCCCCTGTAAACACTGGATTATTGGAGCTTTATGAACTGTGAGAAGGGATTTAGAAAATACCATTACACACCAGCACCACTTCCCCCCCCCATGATGCACAAAAGCATAAAATCCTTAGGGAAGAAGCCACTAACAAAAGGGGAGTGGGGGTGGAGAGGGAGGGAAGGCAAGTTGTTGTTCATTATTTTTTAATCTACACTTGCTCCCTCCCCTACTTAAATTAAAAAAAAAAAAAAAAAGAAAGAGAGTTGTTAGTTGCTGATGTCATCTAAGTGCTAACATTAATCACTCACAGCATCACTGGTCCACGCACAAGAGCATATAACAGGGATGCTCAAGCAGTACACTGTCCAAGGGAAGGCAAGCAAAGAGGGGGAAAAAGACATTATTTTTTTTCTCCTGTATAGTCTTTGAAAAGCAAGGCAACAGCATCTTTAGACAAGATGTGCTCTTGCATGAATTTAAGTGGAAGAGACAAAGAAACCATGCCACCAGCAGCATCGGAGAAAAAAACTGAAATCACCAAGCAATGAGAATTCAGTCCAGGGAATCTGAGGGGAAGAAAAAGCAAACTGGCAAACAGAGATCAGTCAGGAAATAATTCAAGTGGAAAGGGATACAGAAAACTTGGTGTCTAAATCATTTTCACAGCAGCATCACCACATGAAAATTCTGTTCTGAAATTTCCATCAGGAAGTGACGGTAAGTACTGACTTTATGATCCATAAAACAACAAATGGTTTTTCCAAACATTTACATGTCAGTAACTATGTGTCTTCTAATAACTGATGTTTTGTAACGTTAGAAACATGTAATTGTTTTTTAATTACAGTCCAAACATTCTACTTAGAAAATGCTGTCAGGATTAAATTGATGAAAGTATTGTTTCTAGGCTGTGTTAGGAAGTGTTCTATTAAAAAAAATAAAATAATTTTAAGTGCTAGGGATATACCAGCTAAAGAGAAGACAGTCGAGAAAGTAAAAGCTCTGATCTTACTAATGCACCCAATTTCAGTATCTGCAGTAGCTGGGAAGATGCCAAAATGTGTCTGTCTGATAACTTTATTTGATAGCAAACTCAGTTCCTTTATATTGTTTCTGTATTAAAAGGGTGCACTTACCACACAATTAGAACAGTATCAGCTACTCAGATCAGTCATATCCATGGTTTTACATAATGAAAATAAACATACATCTTTTTTCTTCTCACTTCCCAATAAGTATAGTCCAAAAGCCTTTAGCAATGATTTTCATACATAAGTAGGCACAGAATTCTTACTATTAGTGTAATCATAGACTCATAGAATCATAGAATTAACTGGGTTGGAAGAGACCTCCGAGTTCATCCATGTCACTATCAAAATCCCACTAAAATGATATATACTTTTCCAGTCTACTATATAGTATAAAATGCAAGTATTACAGAATAATTTCAGAACATGTTATGAGAAATTCTTTCAAGATTTCTTCCTCAGAGAATTTTCAATACTTAATTGTTATTTAGCCAGGAGATGTAACATTTTAATGAAGTCATAAACAATTAAATACAGTGTTATTGTCATGGTCATTTATCTTCATAAAAAACGTAAGAAACTTTCAAAGTGGAAGAAAAACTTTCACATGAGTGCCACTGGAAACAGACAAATAAATGAAGAGATTAAGATTAAATTGTTGAGATGGGCTCTTTTTCAAAAGTTACACTCACAACAGTATAAGCAAAACTAAATGAAAATACCTACTGGCTGTTACTACATATTCTTTCATAGATGTGTTTAGAAAACCGCACAATAGATGTTTTCCTTTCACTATTTACAGTGGTAACACATACCGAGAATCCCAAAATACTGGCAGGCTTTCTGTTTTGAATTTTATTACGAGGAGGAGAAGTTCAGGCTTCAATTCATAGCAGATAGACTATGGGATTACATAAAATCACTTAGAACAGAAAAGACTGTTAGTAATTTAAAAAAAAAACCTACTACTTTTCCAAGAGGTATGCTACAGTGAAAGCTTTATTTCACTAAGCCTTGAGAAAGCTTTTCCAAGAGGTGAACTAGCATCAAGACTAGATATTGTGATACTGATACCACCAAAGTACAGTCATCACAGCCACTGCCGCAGTGGAGCCGCAGTAGCTACAGATGTGCTAATTCACCAGCAAAAAATGGAGCGTATCATAGAACCACAGAATGGTTTGGGTTGGAATTGACCTTAAAGATCATCTAGCACTAACACCCCTGTGATGGGCACAGATACCTTCCACAGCTTCTCTGGGCAACCTGTTTCAGTGCCTCACTGTCCTCACAGTAAAGAATTTCTTCTTAATATCTAATTTAAATCTACCCTTTTTCAGTTTAAAGTCATTTCTCCTTGTCGTATCACTATCTGCCCATGTAAAAGGTCCCTCTATAGCTGTTCCATCAGCCCCTCTTAGGTACTGGAAAGTGCTGTAAGGTCTCCCTGGAGCCTTCTCCACTCCAGGTTGAACAGTCACAACTCTCCCAGTCGGTCTTCATTGGAGAGGTGCTTCGTATTCATATTCGTGAATACGAAAATAATGTAAAATATTGGAGACAAAATAATATCTGGTGATGCCAAATACTATTTTGTTCTTCAATTGATTGTGACCAGCAAAAAGGAAGACTTATGGATGGTAGAGGCATTTATCCCTCAATATCCATTCATGCCAACCCCCTTTTTCCACTTAACATAAAATGCAAGATACTCAGACTAGAGAAAAAACAACTGCTGCATTTTTCCATTATCACCTGGAAAAAAAAGTGAAAGGAAGTGATTTCCTGATAGCAAAATTCTGCAAAAATTCACCATCTCTCAGGGAGGAAAGATAAAACTGGTTACTTGTACAGGCAGCAACTCTGATTGAATTTCTCTAAGTTTATGTTTATCCTTTCACTTGGAAGAGAAATACACATTTTAAAATACCCCAAACTCTATGAACTTTAATCTCACAGTTTTACATTACAGTACCAAAGATGAGAGCGTACTCTCCTAATAAACTCCATTCCTAAATTACAGAGCACTACGATTAAGATCCACACAACATCCTCAGTGCCGCGGCTTCTCAGTTACCTCTAAAGAACGTCTTCCCTTTCCGCAGGGAGATCAGCATCGAGAGGGGAAAAAATCACGCGAGCAACATCCTGATGGGAATAACCATCCAAAACATCACAGGAAACACGGCAATGGTAATTTGGCCAAAAATGGCCAGCTGTGTTGACAGCTTTTACAGCATCATGTACCACCCTAACTGGAACAACATGATATCCAGCTACTCGAGAAAAAGCTTTCAGAAGGAAGAGAGGGTGCCCACCAGTCGCTCCTCCTTTGTTGTTGAAAACCTAACTCCGCTAACCACGTACATCATGTGCGTGACCTGCCAGTCCGCAAACCCCTCCAGCGACCAGTGCAGAGTGTTTAACACACTGGAACAAGACCAGGCATCTGCGAGCAACACCAAGAAAGAGCTGGCACTGGGCATCTGGCTCACCAGCAGCGTCCTGCTCCTCATCATTGCTGCAGTCCTCCTCTATGGCTGCCTGCACCTCCTGTGCCGCAGGAGACACGAGCGCTTGCAAGAACGAAACAGGACCTCTAAACAAGACCATGGGGAGGCACGGACCAAAAGCAAGGCTCATACCTCGGAGGAGTTTAGCAGACAGAGACAACAGATGCAGGACACTGAGGAAAAGCATCCAGGTGGCATCCAGTTGGCCACAATCATAGAGAATCCCTCAGCGTGCAGTGAGCCTGTCATGTCGGCTTCCAGAAGTCGGGAACGAGTCCCAGTAACGGGACAGTGCTCTGCTATAAATTAGAAACCCTTTGGCAGGGAGATTTTTACTACATACGGTATCCCCACTGCTTCCAACACATCACATGCATTGCCAGCGCTCACAACAGGGAGCTCTGACTGCTCACCCCAGTGCTCTCAGCTGTACCTCCGGTGTCACATCCCTTTCCAAAAACCTACATGCATCCAGAAGAACTCAGAAGCAAAGGTTCACATTCCCAAGAAGTGAGCACTTCAGTTACACTCCACTGTTTTAAAATGATGCATGTAGCAAATAATTGGTTTACATTTCAAGGGGATTTTTTGGTTGCTTTTCTTTAGTCTAAAATAGCAAGCAAATAGAAAAACTAATCAAAAGTGACCATGAGAATTTTTGTGAGCGGTTTTTTGTGGTTTTTGGTTGGTTGGTTGGTTGTGAGGGTTTTGTTTTGGTTTTTGTTTGGGTTTTTTTTTTAAATTAGAGTGAATAAGACTGAGTAGAAGTTTTCAGACAGCAACCCAGACTGCTAAACTACAGGCAACTGGAACGTACACACAGAGTGCAGTGGTTTGCCAGTGTGAGTTTTACTCCTACAAACTTAACTGCTTCCCAAACCACACACCACGAACTACTACACTCAGATTATATACTTCACTGGCCATGGCGCTGTCCATAGCTCCCATCTGCATTGAGGTCAGTCTCAGCACGTGAGCTAAACTCACCAGGATTTTTGTAGTATCCTTTCATCTGTCTTTAAAATTTTCCCTTGGTCTAAATACATGCAACACAGTGACTTTGTAAGGACACTTCTAATTAAAGAAACATCCTGAGTTATCCTATCTTGCACTCTTTTGCTCCCACAACAAGCTACCTTCTGCTCCACGGGCCAGTGACTCCCTGTAGAGCAAATGGAATTCAGAGGAGCAGCTCCTGGCCCTTCCTTCTCTCTTTCCCTTTCAATTTTAATGACAAAAATTACTAATCAGCTGCAAATTTCTTTCCAATTGCACAGTACATTTTGTGTAAAGAAGGGAGGAAAGACAGTAAAAACACATATTATTTTTGTAAGAAGAAAACCTGCTGATTATCTTACTCTGCCTCGAGCTTCATGGCAAAGTGCCAAGGTCCTTCAGACAGAAACCTGTCCACCCTCACACCATGACAACACTTGTCTGACTTACATGCATAAGTCACCCTGTTTTAAATCTCTTAAGTGCATTTGTGTTCCATAAAAACATAATAAATCTTAGTATTGCTATATAGTACATATAAAATATAGGATATTTTGCCTAGAAAACAAAGGTACACTGTGACTGCAGGCATTTTAAATTGCTATTGGTATGAATGTATGTGTGAAATCAGCTCTTACTGACACAGCTAGGTTGTACCAGTAAAGGTTGGAGAACTGTTAGCTGCGCAGATGCCATCCCTTTCCATCATGCCCTGGAAGTTAGAGGAGTGTACAGTTTTGGCAAGAGAGTGCCCAATTCCACAGCAGGTAGCAGATCTCTTCAGCTACTCTATTTTGACAATTCCCACGACTTGTGAAAGGCATCAACTCTCACCGTGGTAGGAAGACACAAGTTGGCATAAGTTTGATGCCTCTTCTTTATTATTTTTTTTTTTACTAGGATAAGCATGACACACAGAAACGTGTGCTGATGGGGGCAAGTATTACTTTTAGAAATCAGTTCAGAAGGCATCTGTATTGTGTGAAGTTAGCAATAACGTGTTCTCCACCTGCTACAGAGCATTTCCTCCAGCTGATGTTTTTCTTTGTCTTGCACATCAGTTTCAAATAAACTTGAGAATTACAACAATGTACCACTGTCTGAAATGATGGTGTTTCATGAAATAGACACTGAAAAACTCTCTTCAGAGCATGAAGCCAACACTACAGGTTAACTTCAAAAAGGGGTGGCTGGGTAGTGGGGACAGAAAAAATGCTTTAATATTTTTTTTAATCAAATTAATTGTAATGCTCCTGTGACCAGGTTTTCATCAAAGAAAGGATGCTTTTAATGTTAAAGGGATAGAGCCAAGATGCATATTCTCATCTCTGCCAACATCTTGGGCCCTTGAAAACCTATTTACTTCTCTGCATCTCTGTTTCTTTATGTGGGTTTTAAGGCAGTCCAATACACATATTTCCATATATTTATGTTATATACACGTGTATATATCCTACTGAGAACAAGGAGCAGTTCAGTCTTAGAGCAGTTTTGAGGTAATTCACCTACTGAATTTCATTATTTGTACATAAACACATATATCCAAAAAGACACATCTGTATCACACTGAGATGACAAAGTGGTACCACAGAGCGCTCCCAAAGGGATTTACCTCATCTAAATATAAAACCATTCCACCCACAGAGTTTACTGTGCATTACTTAGATAAACATTTATATCATCTTACAATCAATGAACCACCCAGCACCCACTGCAAATGAGTGATGTATACAGAGTGTCATCTGTGCTCTCCCCTAGCTTGGAAGAACTCATGTCATCACACACTCACAGAGCTACATGATTCTTCCTCTCTTGCTTGGAAAATTTTATTACAGATTCATTCAGGTTCATTTTGGCAGTTCTGTGTTTTGGTAGTTCACTGTCCAGTTTTAACAGTCATCTAGTAAGGGGCAAACATTCTAAGTGATTACCAAACTCATAACAAGCTACAACATAGTGCAGACTGATGTTAATTACCAGCAGGAGATAAAAACCATTATATTCACATTGAAAAGTACCTTCCAAATGGGTGTTTTTCAGAAAACAAATGAGTTAGCATTTACAAAATGCAGGAGACATGCAAACATGAAAATCTTTGGAAAATACTGAATATGACAGAAAGAAAGCTCTTAAATTCTGATCTACACAACCTCTATAAAAGCAGGCATTTCATTAACATGCAAAGTTAGTTCAAATCCCCAGAGGAGACTCTTTCTTATATATACATTATTAAATATTTTATGCATCCATTCCTTGTTGCCAAGTTCCAACCTGCTAATGTTAATTTCATTAATCCTACACTCACCTTACCTGAGTAAAGGAATTTCAATGACCATGCTCAACAAGCTCTTAAAATATTCCAGCTCACTTAAAAGGCTGAGGAGCTTTTGCAGGTCAGCCCTTCCCACCTGACAGCCCTGATTCCTTCTCAGCCACAAGAAATAAGTTTTATCTGTGGGCTTTTGTTTTGCTAAACGGATGAAGATACCGCTCAGAAAACTTTAGATGCAAAAGAGAATGTTGCTACAACTGTCTATGCTAAGCATCAACACACATTAGTATAGACCAAATGCTTTGATTCATTTAAAAACATCTGGGAATATGTGATCATTTGGAGATCCAAACTAAAAGCCTCTTTTATTACACTTACACAAGCACATTGCTCATGTAAAGCTTCTGCACAGAAAGTGTTTAGCTATTACAGTGCAATACATGCATGTATGAGTGTACATATACACAAGAAATCAAAATACTCTTGAATTGACCTAAATAAATACCATGCATTGCTAAAGAAAACTAAAAACTCAAAAATGCCAAAAACCACCAAATCAACAAGCAACAAAAACGTCCAATATGGAAAAGTCACATCTCCTCGCTCTGTGATCAATGTGAAGTGCTCACCTGAATATCTTAAACAGTTCAAGAACTAAAAAAAGACAAAATTACAAAAAAAAAAAGCCACCCTCACAGCTACTCCGTATTTCATTATTACCCAGTCAGGAGGCAATTCAACAATGTAACAGTGAAAGGACCCAAATAAGGATGTGCTCTGTAACAAGCCTGGCTATATACCACACAGAATAATATCACACAGTCATATCCCACACTAGAACGTGCAGACTCTATCAAGTAAGAATTCCTGTCTTACACTACCTATACAGTAGAAGTGCAAAAAATTCCATTCAGATATCCTCAATTTCAAAAACCACACTAGATTCAAGAACAAAAACATACTCCTGTAAAAATTTAAAATTACAGAGAGTCAGGAATATTTGCTAATATAAGCATATTTAGTTATGAAATTTGTTTCAGAAATGCAAGTAAGACCCCCCTCAATTGCTTCTGCTCATGGAAAAAAAAAATCAAGATTTCTGAAAACATAGAGCTCTCAGAGTAAAGATTACTAAACTCATTTTAATAATGTAACCTGACTGAAAAAAAAAAGTGTTCCTCAGTTAATCCTCTGTCACTTACTCCACTGTATCATCACTCAGCTAAATTAAGTTAGCAATCTCTATGAAATTCAGCAGGTTTTTTTGCTCTACGCTGCATCTGGTCAGCTCCTGAAATAGTTAGGAACACAATAACTCTAATGTAAGAAAATCCCACTTTCCTATAAATTACTGTTCCCTGTTGGCAAATAATTATATAAAACACTATTCACAGGACCAGACAATCAGCTGTTACATTCCACATTAAGATATGTGAATCATTTTCTACTTCCTTTACATTTTAAAAGTATGAAAGTTTTACAAATACAACAGATATTTTAGGACTGAAATCTGTAACTTCTGAGCTATCTCTTCAGCTCTCAAAAACTAGATTGCTGGGTAGAGATGGCACCACATAACCAAGATATGATGTACAGAAAATAACAGTAAGACACAGACTAATTATGTTCATCTTTAAGCAGGAGGTAGATAATGAAAGTAGCCTGACACGACACTTACAGTACACTTGTATAAATTAAAAGTATAACCAAGTATGTATTTTTAAATAATTTTAAATAATAACAAAGAATTTTTAAGCTTTTTTATCATCAACCCTCTAATTTGATCCTTATATTTTCAGTTATCTTTTCCATACTTAAATTTGCATCCCTGGTACTCAGGAATGCAACGCAAAATACAGAGTGACAGCTTGTTAAATATTCTCAAACGATTTGCTGAAGATATCACTGTTGGTTTTACTGCTGTTGGAAGTAGATCAGTATTTCTGAATGGATATTAAAAATGCCGATATATGTTAATGCATTATGCCTTTAACTGTCATTAAGACTTAGGTAGTAATTCCGAAGCATAAGAAAATAGATCTGCAGTGATTAGGGAGTACAAATCTATCACACATGAGCATAGCATTGGTCCTGTGAATACAGGTTAACTTTCCTTACTTGGGTAGCCCCATGAAAACCCACAACTATTCATTTGTGCCACGTACTCTTTCAACTTGTCACCCAGGTAAGCTCCTTTCCAACCTTAGTATCAGGGCTTGCCTTAAGGCACAGAGTACGTGACTGCATATCATGCACACTTTTACTGAAAACTTGCATAAATCTTCCAGGCCCTCCTAATCTGCAAAGCAAGAAACACGATGCTAATGCAGAAACATGATGCTAATGCAGGAGATGAGATGGTCTGAATTCCAATTTCATCCCAATGACTTTGAGGTCCTTGTTTGGAAGATGCCAAAGGAATGCTACTACACTTAAAAAAAAATTAATTTAAGCAGTTTGGTATCTGATAGTTTATGGTGGTCAGAATCTGTATTCCTTTTAAGTCAGATAACATCTGAAGCAATTTTTCCAATATTTTCCCTTTACTTCAGTCTTGCTCACTGTAACAAGGGAGCAGCTGCACCCAAGATGGGCTCTCATTCTCACTTCACCAGATGAGTAATTAATCTTTTCTTTAGATCTGCTCTGCCACTATAAGCAACTGTGCAATGCAAGGTGGTTGAGACAAAGAAATTATTTTTAGCTATGTCAAATAAGACTAACCACCAGACTAACCACTTGCACTTTGGCTGAAACATATGGTGAGCTTCACAGCAAAGTCTGAAAAAAAGTGTATGTTCAATTTAAACTACACACAGAACGTATCTCAGACTACTTAATAACTTTCATATACCATACTTTCTATAATTAAAAGGAGATACCTTTAAACATTAGCGAACCATAAACATAAAGGGAATTAAATCCAACCTTTGATCCATAGAGATACTGCGGCTGTGCATTAGGCTGTTTATCTCGCTGAAACTCCTGAGAAAATGGTAGCACGGTCCGAACAAATCTATAAAAAAAAAGTAAAGAATTCATTAATTATACTTAGGTTAGTCAGGGTGCATCTGATGCACCTTCCCTGTATAATACTGCTTTTGTCTGCATATAAAATCAAAGCCAGACCGGTAGCCTTTCATCCCTAGTAGAAACTGGGGAAGCACATAGCCTGCACTGCCCAAAACATGGACACAAATCATCAGGAGTTCAACTGTTACTGCTCTTCCAGTGGTGTGCAGAATCCCAAAATAGGCCTCACCTTTACTCTAGCCCAGCCCAGCAAATAAGGGAGCAATTAACAAAGTAGCAATAACCTCTCACGGGGAGTAAGGAAGCTCCTTGAGCTCGCAAAATTAAATCCTTGAGAAAGAAGTACACCTTCAAACACCTACACAACATTTCTATTTAATGTTTTGGAGCTTTATTCCCCCCCAAACTCACAGCAGGAGATGTCAGATTGTTACCTTAAAAAAAAATCACGAGGAAGGGTATAATCCTTGTAGCAAAATCAATGTTTCCAAAGTTTGATTATACTTTAGTGTGAGCAAATACCAATACAAATCACATTTAGCTTTACCTTTGTATACTGTGAAGAGGACTGCAAGAGAACTACAAAGATATGAAGTAGTGCAAAAAAAACCCATCAAACAGCCAAATGAGTGCCCAGCTGAGGGCACCAAAATCAGGACTGCTCACAAGTCCTCCTGTGAACAAGCAGCACAGACTTTCCCCCCGATGTTCCCTGTTAACAGTGTAATACACATTTGGCAGCACTGCAGTTTTAGTGCAGAAAGAAGCTAATCAATATCTGCTACAATTCTGGTTTTGTTGAACTTCACTAGACAGAGGAAAATTATTGGGGGGGCTGTTTATGAGTTGGATGGCCTCTTTATTTTTTAACTTGATTAAAAGGGATTTCTTGCTAAGTGGTGCAAAGCTGTATATGCATGTCAAAAAGGGAAAACAGCTATTTAAGGAGTGTACATCAAATCATTATATCAGATCAGGTTGGTCTGAGTGAGAATCCAGCAAAATAAATGCATCTAGGACAAGGTTTCAGTAAAGAGAGTAGCAGTAAGAGATACAGACACACTATGTTACAGAGAGGCAATGTCTAAGGCTAAGGATACAACAGGCTAGAGACTGCATCATTTTAGGAGGTATGTGACTAATCCCAATATGTCATTCAGATAAGTATTAGAAATTTCTTCTCTCAAAACTAGGGGTTACACAGAAACCTTTACAGTTCAGCATCAGCTACTATTCTTCAAACTTTTTATCTGTGTGTGTGCATGTTTTCTTTCTGACATTCTGCTGGTTGGCTTTCCTCCTGCTCCTCCAAGAAACAGAAACATCTCTTTGAAGGACTGAAGCTCTTTGAGTGTCAGTTCTAAAGCTAAGTAAATTATTACTTTCCCTTGGATACTGATTGGATGCAGGCTTCAGCACACTCCAAGATAATCAGTTTCATTTTTAATCAGTGTGGATGATCTCACAGCAATTTATCCATTTTAATCAGCACAGGTTGTAAGCAGTCCAAGCAGATTAAGCGGATGAAAAGCCTTCTGGCTTACCAAAGCTTTGCAATGGTGATTGCTAAAGGACAACATGAGCCCCAAAGTAAAGGGATCATATCATTTAATATTGGTGTTTCTGTGATACCCGCCAGGAAGCAGTTCATAGTGAGCACTTCACAAACTAACCTAAATGAGTCTATGATTCTAATTACCACAATCTATTTAAGGAGATATCTGAAAGAGACAGCTTTGGCCAATGAACCTGCTGACTTGCTACTGCAGAAAATCTCACAGACTTCCTGAGCTTCATCTCAGAAGTAATAGGATATCACAATCCTCCATCCCTGCTCCTACAGAAACTGTCCCTTTGCACTTTCCTGCCTAATATTTTTAAATTTCAGCCTTCTTAAATTAGCTTGTCCCATCTACCAGATCTAAGAGTAGCCCTACACCTACTCTATAAGTGAATGTTAGATCCAACTCACCCTTCCTGAACATGGATATCAAGATGGAGAGAATAGAGGAAACAGAAGGCAAAACAACACATGAAAGAGTAATAGATATCCACCAATCCATTGCTATCACTTTTCCTTTTGGCAGAAAGACTTTTTGTTTGGTTGGGAAAGGTAGTTGACTACGGTCACCTCTACTTTGCATGAGTTTGTATCTCTGCACCATTTGGTTCTGTGTAGCAGAAACCAGGTAATTTTCATCACCAGTGCTTTGTTTCAGGTTTGCTCCAGCAGTGTCTGGAAGGGCTGAACATTTTTCTGAAGAGTGACTGTCAGAGTATATGCAACACAAGAAGACACAGCTGTTCTCTTGTGAATGCTAGTCTCAAAAGCATCATGAGAGAGACAGAGAGCTTGCAAAAGGAGAGGCAGGCGGGCAGGAAGAGTGAAAAATAAAAAGCTGGTCTTTTTGTTCATTCTGTGATAAATCTGTACCCTTGGAAGAAACATGTCACACTGCATTTGGAAGACTGCTATACAAGTGAATTTATACCAGAGAACACAGATTTGGGTAATGTGTTGAGAGGAGACGGAGCTACTAGTCTGACTACTGTGTCCAAAAGCTTGTATCATTTGTGTCAAGAAAGCACAGAAAATCTTCTATTTAAATAAATATAAGGCTGTCTCACACTTGCTCCTCTGTTAGTTCTTAACACAAAACAAGCTGTCATGAAAGGAAAAGACAAGCTTAGAATTAGTAAAGAACATAAAGCAGGAAAAGGGACACTGCAGATAGTGGAAAAGGAACAAAGAACAAAAACGTGTATGTTGCCTTTACGTCATTTGAATCCTCTGGACAGCTCTAGACCTCCTAACAAAGGGGGCTACAAGGGAATGCAAAAGTACAGATGCAGGCATAAGCATGACAAAGATTCCTGGCGTGGAAAGTTCTCTGGCTTGGAAAGACATGTGACTGAGGGCCAACATGAGGGAGGGCTTTTAACAATAAATCCCAGGCAGCACAGAAAAGACAGCAAGTTGGAAATGGTCACTTTCAGAAAAAAAAAAATGGTGGGCAAGAGCTTGAGAGCAAACAAGAAGAGATACTTGCAGCACACAGCTTCACTGCAGCACATCATGAGTGCCAAAATCTCATGCAGCTTTATAAAAAGGACAGAACATACCAATGGGGGGGGGGAGGGAATTATACCTGTAAAGGCCCAGAAATGCACTAACATCCCAACATTTTTATTTTACAGAAACAGTTAAGCATTGCTAGAGGCTGGCATGTTTCCTGGGAGAAAAATTACCTTAAGCCTCCCTTGTTTTCTCATTCGGCCCCTTTATGGCTGCTGACAGCAGCAGGACACTGGACTAGACACGGCTTTGACCTCACCTGCCTTTGACTATGGTATTGAACCTGCAGTTCATATGCTTGTGCATTATCCAAAGGTTTGTTATCTTTCTTTCATGATCATCAACAGGTGGATTAAAAACCCCCTTGGATTTCACTGCTAAGGCCCATCCACAGAGGTTCCCTCACTCATCTCCCCACTGCTTCTCCACAAACTGCTGTCCCAGAGCCTGGCCACAGCTGTACAGCTGGCCAGCATTAATAATTAAATTTCAGATAAATGGCAACTGCAATTACTAAATTATTAAATCTTTTAATAGCAGCCTCACTGCTTAATCTCAGTACGTTATCAGATATAAAAGAATTCCTAAGTCCCAAATAATTAAACATGCCATGTGTTTCAGCACTTCTGCATGAAAAGCCTTGAACTAATATGCAGGGTTTCTAAACACTTGAACTCTTCTACAGATATCTGAAATTGTAACATTCCAGCATGCTTGGGAAAAGAGCTTCTACGGTTACTGGATACAAGTTAATCTCACCAAAAAAAACACCAACTTTAAAAGAAGGACCCTTACACTGAGGCTGCAGGTTATTTTTAATATAAGGCAAGACACAGGTACTACACATTTTCTGGGAACTCTGCCTCCAACCCCTCACACCACCAAGAAACCTCTCTGCTTTTCATCATGATTCTTTCTCTTTCTTCCAACCTTTCATTGCTACTTTTCTTCCCTTGTTTCCGTGTAGCCTTCGTGCAAGACATTAGGTATCAGGAGTCAAGTGTTAGACCAGCAGCTCTCACACAGCTCCTCACTGTATCCTCCTGTATTTACACACAACAACCTGTACAGTTTAATGTAGAGAGCTCACCAATTTAAAATTCCTACTAACAGCAAGGCAGCAATAGACATGAATGTGCTTAAGAACTTCCTGTTCCCTCTCTCACCAAAAATACCAAAGGGTACCGTATAGCAAATGCAACACAGGCATTAATTCTCTCCACAATGCTGCTTTTGACCAAAACTAAAGCAATTTTGTGATTAAGTCAGACACACGGTACACAGATTGCCTAAGATCTGGCTCCTTTTATCATCAATTAATTACCCTGAATTAATTACCCAACAAGCTTGAGGATCAGTCTAACTCAATGCTTGTGTACAGTTTTAAACAGACAAGCAACTACAAGACCCTGCTGGTGTCCTTTGGCACTTCACTCTGGCTTTCCAAGTGCTGTGGTCTGCAGTCCATCAGTCCTTACAGCCAGGATAAACACAGACTAAACCGTATAGGACCTACTGACTGTCTTTCAATAAAGCTGACAGGTGAAGCAGCAGCATTTCATCAAGATTTTCTTCTAATATTATGCTTATATGATTCTTAATACAGCACACTGAATATTCCAGTACTGATCTCCAGATGCATGAACTGCACAGCAGCTCCCTCAGAAATATATTCAACTTTCCTATGCAAACAGATTCACTTAACAGAAGTTAGCCACAAAAAAACACTCCTCTTTTTTTTTTCTTCACAGACAGAATCTTGGATCTAAAATACAACATAACCATCACAGAACATGTCAGACAGGGAAAGCTTTCCAAGGAGACAGTGAAAGATGAGAACAGGCTTCCTCCTCTTCCTACATCTCAATATTCAATATCACTTTACTGTCACTTCACGGGGTTTTTACCAAAACCTGAGTAAAGACTAAAAGCAACACAAATCCTAAAACCAGCACACAAGCAGGAAGCCCGTAAATGAAAAGTCTCGAACACTGCACCTTCCCACTCATTCAAACCTTAGATCCCACCTTCCTCTTCCTATTTCCATTACTCACTCAAGGCTGCAACTGTAGTTGCAGTGAACACTGAACTCTTCCATTCTCCAGTAAACAATTCTTTTCTTCACATTAACACAGAATCAGGAATATAATTTTATTTCCATTGTCTCACAGCTGAAGATCATGTTTACCAAAATATCTTCCTGATACACACTTTGCAGTGTTTTTGGACACACTTTATTTTTCAAGCATATCATAACTAAGTCATTAAAATGTCAGAATTTGGATGCTGTGGTTACATTTAACTTCCATTGTGGACAAATAAGAGGCTTCATACATTTAACAGTAATGAGTAAAATGACTCATGCTACTTCATTTGAAGTGGAAAATACTAAATGAATGGAGATGGGCTTGCCAGCACTTGCTAGGAAGAAAGTTGCTGGAGGATGGTAGAATAACAGCTGCAAACAAAAAAGCTGCCTTGCTAACCTGTTAGTGGATCCATTGTAGCAGTAGTTTGGCAGGAAATCATAATTGAGTTCCCAAAAGACATGAAGAGTGATTCTTCCATAAGGGGCTGAAACATTGTGATTGGCTTCTCTGAACATGGCATCAAAGCTGTCCAAGGTCATATATCTACTCAGAAGCTTGTGAGTCATTTTGTTTATCTCTATCAAGCCATCCAGCTCCTACAAAAAACAAGAGGAAAGAGAGTGATGCATTTAATAAAGTGGAGAAACTGCACGAAGTATTTCAATAACCTTGACCAAACAGAAGACTAGCAACAAGTCAAAACAAACAAACTGACTCTTCCCTAGTCTCTTACTTTAATGATAAGAGCTGGAAAGAATCAATGCTCTTGTGGATTGTTTTGTAACAAAGAAAACCACCAAAACCCTCAGAGACTTTCAGAGTATTCATCAAAACCGTCCACGCTGCAGATGAGTCTCAAATACAGATCTGTGCCAACTCTTCCTCCACTGAGTAAAACCTCAACATTTAAATGGGGTCAGACTTAATCCAAAAGCATTTTTGTGATACCTTTTGAAGTAGGAAATACAGAAAGTAATTTCTGCTAAGTAGGGAAACAGGTGAATTAGCTTTTGTAGTGCTACTGGTAGGAATAACATCACATTTACCATAAATCCTTCTCATCATTAACTCCAGTGAAGGAGTTAATGATGCAATGAAAGGAGTTAAGATGCAATGAAAGACCAGATCAGACATTTACAAATGTTGTGAAGATTTCTGCAGAATCACTAGCTGCAGGCTACATAACTCTATATAAGCACTGCTTTTCATAACGCTTTCCCTCTTGACAAGAAGTTCCTACTACAATTTCTGACACTTTCTTTAAACTAAACTAATCCCCTATCTGACATCCGACACTGAAAACACCAAACAGAAAGAACACAACCTCTTCTTCCAAAAAATCCAAGCACTGCTTTTAAAGAAATTAAATCGAGCTAGTTAACTGCATGACAAAATGACACAGGAAAAAACTTATTACAGAATGACCAACAGTAAACTTCCTTGTGTAACTTTTAACTTATTTTTCATTGCAGCAGAACTGAATGTGCCTGATATATTTCTTGCTGACTGCGTATTTACTCGACAAATTCATGCCGCCTGGAAATAAAATTTGGTTTTTAGCATTTTGATTAGGAAACTAACTCAAAAAGACACCTCAATATTGA
Source organism: Myiozetetes cayanensis (assembly GCF_022539395.1). Classification (NCBI taxonomy): domain Eukaryota; kingdom Metazoa; phylum Chordata; class Aves; order Passeriformes; family Tyrannidae; genus Myiozetetes; species Myiozetetes cayanensis. The sequence goes on along the minus strand of NW_026087742.1, from coordinate 83,859,291 downwards.
ACAGATGCTCTTCTTCCACAGGCACAAGTCAGATCTCGTTCCTCCACAAAAAAAATTATTTTTGTCATGCTACAAAACCAAGCTGCCCTGGATAAATAAACTAATTTTGATTCTACCAGGCACAAGGCTGTTCTGTTTTGATCTGCAATTTATCTGTAAGCATGAATAGAAGTGGGTGTTTATAGAAATTTACATCAGAAGAACGCTTGTTTTCCTTGTTTCCTCAGTAGCTCCTAGTATACTCCTTCTCTATACTTTACTCCCAGGGTCCTCAGTTACAGTAGGTTTGGGTTTTTTTCTGGGCAAAGAAACAACAAAATTCTCTATCTCAGCAGGACTGGGACTTGCACAGTCCCACGTACAGCAGCACACTTCAGAAAACTGCATCAGCTCAGGCCAAAGAACTGTTTGAACAGAGATGCAGGGTAAGGCATGGGGAGATAAAAATCATGGCACATCAGAATTCATAAAGTCCACAATATATATACTACAATGGCAACAGAGTGTTTGCCACAATAATTTATGATGTAGGAGGAGGTGACTAAGAAAATGCCTTTTCTATGACTAAACTACTTCTCTGGTAAGAGGTTTTGTTGACCTAGACTTAGTAAACCAGACAAACTTCAACCATTGCATTGTATAATTTCACACTTACAGGACAATGAAAACAAAACGTCAGAACAAAGAGTTTTGTTATTCTTCTAATGAGACTGCTTAAATTATTTTCCATTTATATATATTTAATTAAGGTTTAGGATAAACATAATAATAATAATAATAATAATAAGGCGCCGCGCTATCACCGCGGAGACCCGGGTTCGATTCCCGGTGAGGGCCACTCCCGGGCAGGTGGGGCTCGTTAGCCCGCCAAAGGCAACCCACCTCCTCCTAAGGACCTCGCTGCCGTCAAGCTTTCGCCAGCTGACAGATGAACCTTAGGATTAAAGGGTGGAGCTCAGTTCCGCACACTGTGTCTCACCTAAAAAATCCAATGCGCAGGCTAGGTGGAAAGACCTTCACCGGATCTTCGCTTTCGCGAAGACTGGCCATTATATTGTGTGTGTGTGTATTATTATTATTATTATTATTATTATTATTATTATTATTATTATTATTATTATTAGGATAAACAAGTTTGCCTGTTTGTCATTCAGCCTCTTCTTATTTCAGGAGTGACTGTCCAGCTATTTGCTTAGCGTATACTTAGAGGATTTCCAGCAAAAGTCAAAAGTCCTAATGCTTCTGACATTAAAACACAAATACCAATTCATAATGAAGAAAAAAATATTTTTTTTAAAAAATCACTAGATATTTATGATTCTCAATGCAAATAAAAGAAATAAATATTTAATTAAAATAAATTACATCAAAACAAAACAAAACTAGCACCTAGACCACAACTGACTAGACAGTGACCTGGCAAGACTACAGCACAACACTTACCACTATGGAAGTCAAATCCTCACTTTCAAATCTGCCAATTGCCAGTTCCATTGACCTGTACATGGCTGCTGAAATGCGCTGAGTGATCAGTCGATTCAGGTCGATCGACCTACCAAGAAGCTAAAGAAAAACATGCTATGAAGTTCTGAACTGAAAGTCAGATTGTGAGACAAAGTCTACAAGGACTACGAGACTCCACAGATTAATAGACTCTCACATTGGGAACTTGCATTCCAAACACACTGAAACAAAGCAGATGGACAAAATTTATGAAGTCATGAACAAATGACGTACTAAAATTTACATCCCATTTCTCACAAAAGGCAGTAAAATTACATGTTGCATCTACACTTAAGTATTTATATCAGCATTTTATGCTTCCATGGCATTGTGCCAACAACATATTGAAAACTGGTGAAAGGCATTACTAGGAAGACAATGCTACCACCCGTGACATTCCTATTTGGCTTGTGTTTGCTCAACTGCAACAGACATGTGCATTAAAACAGGATCTTTTAAGGTTGTTTTTTTTCTTAACTTCCTCCTTCATGTGACAAAACCGCAGATCTCAAGTGTTCAGTTATGCCACTCAGCTGACAGAACATAAAGCACAGAATGAATCCTGGTTTACCTACATAAATCGACACCATCGGAAAACTGACAAGCAACTCCAAAACAGCATAGCAGGAGCCAACTCACTTGCACATGTCTCTGTTTCAGCAGTGTCTCGTAGCGGTTGGACTGCAGCAGCTGAATGGTTGCTCCCTGATTCTTGCATTCTGAACGCAATCGCTTATCCAGAAGCAGGCTATTGAGAAAGGGAGAAAATGCTTAAAGTACTTTAAACAGAAAAGCAGAGCCAAAACGTGCGAAGAGGAGTTCTCATTACTGGAATAGTTACCTGCCAGCCATTGCCTTGTAGTATGCAAATATCTGGTCTGCCAGCTTGTAGACAAATTGGTCAAAACACAGGTTTACCTTGGGGGGGAAAAAATGTGCATTTAGAGGTACTTAAAACTAAAAGAGGGGAGCTTATCCAAGCCCTCCCACTGTTTATCAAACAGAATCGAGAAAGTTAATACATCCAAATTTCCCAGTATAAGAGAATATGACATTCAGCTTTCGGCATTAATGTGAGGCACTTTGCACAGGTCTACAGGTTTTCTTACAACATAATCACCCAACCAGTTAGTTACCCATCTTCTGGTCGGTTTACTCAGTTTTTTTGTTATCTCCAGCTGTTCTGAATCTCTTCTATAGATCTCTGCCCTTACTATCATTTTCACATTCAGGTATACTTATTTTTCTCCAGTAGGTAAGGTTACTTTACCTCTGCCTCAATTTCGTCATAGAGGAACTGCTTCTTAAATTTAGTAAGTGCATAATGAGCACTGTCATTATAAAGGTCCAAAGAATACAGAACATACCTGAATGAAAAAGAATAAAAAAAAGAGTTACATGAGTATGAAAGTTATGATTCTTCAGCAGGGAGTAGTCAAGATGTTGCAAGCCAGTCAATACTATAATCTATATGTGGTTCACACAAACAGGATCTTTTCTTTTTTAATTTATATAAAAAAGTATCACAATTTTTCCTTTAAGAAAAGTATTCAAGAAAAGGTTTAGATAAGTTTTTACTGTTTAAAACTTGTTTCCTAGATGTAGCTTTCCATCAAAACGGAACTAGGCTTTTACCACTATACATTATATTTGATATCTTTGAAGGATAAGTAAGGAGAACTCAGTCAGGGAACAAAGTGCGTGGCTGGTGCAATGATACTTATATGAAAGGTTCAGCATTTCAATTACTCACTTCAAGAAGAAAACTTAATAGAATCTGGAAATGGGCAAATATAAGTGGAAAATTTTACAAAGGTTTAGAATACCTTCTTAATAGCTACTTGTTAAAACCACTGAAAGCAGTTACATTATAATAAGAAATGGTAATTGTTAAGAATAAACTTTCAGTGGAAGAGCACGAGTGGGTCTTACTCCATCATTGATGCCTCTTTTGTCTCCAAAATATGATCCGTCAAAATCCAAGGCATGGACATCTCAATGGGAAACTGGATTCTTCTGCCCATGGTCAGCTCTAAGAAGAATTCCCTGAACCACAGCTGGGACAGATCACAGCATTGCTGCAGGGTTTCTTTCAGAATAAATAAGGGAGAATTACACTTCTTATAAAAATACATCAGGTACAATACAACTGCAATTCTGATGATGCAATGTGAAACAAAAAAAGCAGGTGTGAGTCACTAGAGCTACACACAGGCTAAATACGTAAACCAAATTCAAAACATAAAGCCCGTGACTTTTTTAAAGAGTTCTGAACTCCACATTGGCCCCCAAAGTGGTCCCTTATTACAGAAAAAAAGAGTGGAAGTGGACCAGACTATCATTTAAACAGAGGAACTACGTACACCGGTAAAGGGGAATTTTTAGTTTAATTTCTCAGCTGGGGGCTAAGAAAGCCATACACTGAACTTGGGAAGCAGCAGGCGAAGGAGACAAAATTGCACTGGATCCACCAGTGCCATCTCTGCCTACGGAGCACTGAATCACTCCACATATTCCTGTTGATCAGATGGGCAGGAAGTGACAGACAGATGCATGAAGTAGGGATTAAACCAACAAGTTCCTAAGGGTGCTGTCAAGGGCAAAGAGGTGTGCTTCCCATCTCTGCAGAAAACACTTGACACAATCCCTCTTGTGCAGAAGGCTCGAGAACTAAATCAGGAATGAAGTTTTTACACTAAGACCTTCTGAAGACCTTTTGCAGTGCTGTTCCCCAGTAGCATTATGACTGATATTAACAGGCTCCCCCTTCTCTGAGGGTAAAGGAGACCAGCAGCAAAACAAAAATAAAAGACAACACAGCATGGTGATGACAAAGACTAGATACACTCAATGTCAGTAGGTGAATTCTTTAGGACAGCATGTTTCCGATTACAATTAACTGAATAGTAAGAGTAGTGAAATGACATCAAATTTACCACAACAGAGAATTTTTTCCTCTGTATTTGAAACAAAAACAACAACAAAAAAAATCTTCCAAAGCACAAAAACTACTTCCTTTTAAAAATTTCCATGTGTATAGGCTTATCTGTCCCTTATTTAAATAAATACATACATAAAGAAAATAGAGAAAGGAGTAACAATACAAAATTTGACGCATTATAAACAAACGTATAACAAGTCAAAATAAAAACCCCACCGCAATACTAAATACCATGTCTCAGAAAAAGTCTGGACAGACCAAGGCTTTTGATATGCAACCCAAAGGTAAGTTGACTTAGGCAATCGGAAACATTTTCCAGGTCGTGTTAGAGGTGTTAGGACATGCTAAGCTGGACACTGATCATCTACGTATCTTACCACTGAAATTTATCAAATGAGTGTAGAAGAAAGACTCGCGATGGAATTTTTCTATGTCCAATATGGTGGGCCCCTCAAGGCTACTTCTCAAGGTTTTCTTGGAACCACTTTTGTCAGCAATGAGGGACTCTAACATAGTTCTCACCATGTAAAGCTGTATCATTAAAGGAAACAATTACGGTGGAAAGGGGGGGAAAAAAGGAAAATACACATGGTACATTAGTTGAGCAACACTGAGAATTACTATCAGTAAGCGACTGCTCCACTTCAAATTGAAAACTGACACTGTGTGGATAAAAGCCTTTCAGGCAAGAGGAACTGATGCAACACTAGCCTATGCACCAGCACGAATGCCTACCCATGCCGAGGGGACCTCCACTGACACTTAGCAGCAGACCATTTGCAGTGGAACAGCTCACCACAAGAAGTAAAAGTAATAAGTAATATCTTACCACCAAAGTTTAAAAGAGGCGGATAGATGTAGGACTGCCTCAGAAACTTGTGTGTCACATGCAATAGCTTTTCCAATCCCAGAGACTTGAGCTGCTTCAACAGCTCAGCAGAGTTTAAGGACTCTGTCATAGTGCGAACCATGAAGAGCTAAAAACCAACAGAGGGCAGGCAGGGGAAAGAGAATCCGTTAATAAAAACACATGGGTAAATAAGGAAGGGGAAACAGAAGCAGAGAAAACATGTTAGTTTGTTAATAATGAAAAACAGCACAGTAAGCATGCAGAGGAGGTCACGCAGAAAGGTTGTTCAGAATAATCACTGCAATATGGTGCTCCCTCGAGCAAAGGGAAAAGTTCCCATTCATTTCACAAGACACTCAGAGAGCCATTAGCTTATCAAGTGATTTCATAAAGAATTTTAAGTATTACCAATTCACACACGGTCCATTTTAGAACTGCATGAAACTGAGAAAAAAAACTATCTAAAATCAATGTATTTGACCTCTCTCCCTTTTGTCAGTCAAGAAAGACATGTGTGCCAGCCCAAGAGCAGAAAAAGCAGACAGAACCACATACTCTACTGCAGCAGGTGAAGCAAAGCCCTTAAAGCATAGGAGAAGCACACTGGTGGTAATATTTAACTTTTTTTTTCCCCAAAAAACAATTTTTTCCAATTATCAAAACAAAATCTTCATTAAACCCATCTTATCAAAAATAAGCAACTTTTTATTACCCAAGATTGTTATCCATACATGCTCTCTTTCCCACAGATTTTAGGTATTAAAAGATTGTCTTCACAAACCACAGTTGCCTTTAATTTGTCACCCAAAGTGCTCATTTTCTCAGATGAGCTCTGAATATCAGACCATACAATCTCCAAACAAATCCATAAATAAAATAAAAAAGAGAATTGTATGGAGGTAACAAGAACAAGCATCTAGGTATGGGGTTTCAATGACTATCACAGATAACACTTGAAATACCTCGTTTTAGTGGCAGCAGCAGACTAGACAGATTTTAGGGACCAGCTTTATCATTCATTACTGAACACTAAGAGGGATCTTGTCAGAAATCAAATATTCTCCCATATTTTCCAGGCATTCATTTATATTTTAAACACATTTTAAAACTACTAGACATCTACTGAATAACTGGATTTAACAAAAAAAATTTCACCAGTCATAGTAGAGATGGCAGTCAATAAATAATTCAAATAGTTCAAAAATATTATTTAAAAAACATTAGGAGCTCAATGAGAAAATATTTTTTCCCAGGAAATCAAACTGAAGAGATTGAACACTTGGAAAAATTATGCATCAGAGTAGAAAGTTACAGTGAACCAGACAGAGGATCTTGGTTAAGTATCTATAATTTTGCAAATATAAATCAGAGTAGATTTTTAGCATTTATAAAAAACACAATAAAACCTGTAATTTTAAAACAGTTCAGGACAGAGAGAAAACATCTCATGCAATAATTGTTGACAGACGTCACAACCACCAGACAGGAAAATACCTGAGTGCTGGAGGGTCCCACTGCACGTCTTGGGACTTTGATGTCAAAACCACTTTTGGGGTCCTTCTCCCCCCTCAGAGCTGGGTCATTGAATGGCTCATGACCTGCTTCCCAGTCACAGACTGTCTTCCTTATGGCCTGCAAAACACTGAACACAATCCACACGACTTTAGACTGATCGTGCATCTAAGTGCACTGATGAGAACACTTCACTTTTCTTAAGCACACTCCTGCAAGCACAGAAACTTTGCAACATCATTTAGGAGCTCAGGGTAACTCAAATTAATAACAATTTCACCAACAACTTCAAGAATGACACATCCACAAAATAATCACTCCATGTTGTTTATCAAAAAAGGACAGTTCAGGGCCCTTAAAGACCATCTAATTCCAACCCCCCTGCCATGGGCAGAGACACCTTCCACTAGATCAGGTTGCTCAGAGCCCCATCCAACCTGGCCTAGAACAATTCCAGGGATGGGGCATCCACAACTTCTCTGGACAACTTGTTCCAGTGTCTCACCACTCTCAGAATAAATAATTAAGGACAAAAAAACAAGACTTGGAAATGTCACCAATCAGTATGGGCAGATGGAGCACTGGAGGAGGAGGTAAGGTTAATAAGACAAAAGCAGCAGAAGCTGAGAAATAAGGCAGAATGCTAAGAGACACAGGGAATAGATTGAGTGGGATGAACATGAGACACAAGGAGAGGAAACATAAAGTGGACAGTGAAACCTTTCTTCAAAATAAAAACACTAATCTTGCTTTCAGTATCACTGTATTTATATTTTCTTAAAATAAAAAGAAACAGCAAGGAACGTGAGACTTCCAGAAGTAGTCCTAAGAGGCTCAAGATAGCCTGGACTCTTACTTCAGCCATGCTGGCAGTCACTCATTTTTAATTTCAGGCTTCTTCAATATGTACACAATCGAGCTAACTACAAATGTCAAACAGACTAGTAGGGGGATAGAGATTAAAGAGGTAAAATTTAACAGTTGTGCAATTCTGCAAAAAATTTACTAAGGCTTGGGGGAAAGAATACAGAAGGAGATGAAAACAAGAATGCTACCTCTGAATGACATTTTTCTTCTTTTTAATGGCTTGTCTTAATGGCTCCCTAAGTGTGACCTGGGCAAAATCCTGAAGAGCTGCATAAATAGTATGACGAATGGCATGATTGAAAACACTTTCCATCCGTCCCATCAGCACCTGAAGACCTTTGATCATGGCAATCACCTGCAAAAAAAAAAAACCCAAACAAACAACTGTATTTTTCTTAATTTTTTTGGTATAATTGTTCAAAAATCCCTTTTTTAAATAGAGAATTTAAATAGAATTTAAATTAGAAAGGTGGAATTAAGTTACAAAAGATAGTTTTGCTGTGCTCCTCCTATATATTGAATGGGGGAACACATGGTGTTTCAGAGTCAGCACAGGGCAGGCTGTCTTTTTGCAATGGGTATAGAAAATGCTTAGAGAGAATGTTCTCCTTTGTATAGAATTAATCTTTGGAAAATCCCTAAAAAAAAGACATTTATCTTACCTCAACCAAAGCAAACTTCTCCTCACTAGTGTAATTGTATCTTGTTGCTCTTTCATACTCTTCTGCATTGTCAGGACAATCTTTATTAGAGTATTTGTCAGTTGGGTGTACCAGCTTCCACGAATACTGCAGTTTGCACAGCAGAAGAGGGAGAAAAAAAAGATAGGAAACAAAAAATTTCAAAAAATGCCCGAGAAACACAAAAAAACCCCAGCAAGACACAAATAACATTGCTTTTAGAAATACTGTCATGTTTTCATGAATATCTGAAAAATAGTATTTGGTACTACACACAAACCCTGCATAAATTCTGAAACTGCTATCCAGCAGAAGTGCCAAAAAATAATTTCCCTGAACAATTTTCCTGAAAACCAGAGATTCTAGATTAGCTCAAAAAATGCAATTCAAACTCAGCAGGTATTTTTTCTGAGCAAATGTTGGCATAGGCAGAAGTTTCTTTTCTGCTTCAAGCATGAGAAACACAGAAACACCTCAGAACATAAGAAAAAAAAAAATCCATCACACCCACACATAGAGGAGCTTCCTACTTGGCCAAATAGTCACATTTAGATTTCAAAAAACAACTGGAAAACTACAGGGGTGTTTTGTGGGGGTAGGCGGAGGAGTTTTAAGTTTAGTTGGCTGAAATGTGTGGAAATAACTGTATTAGCTGTGACAATATGATCTGCACAGCATGCATTTCTCTTAAATACTGCCTTTTCAGTTACTGCAAACACAGCTGAAAATGTCCCTGAGCATTGTCAGGGTGGTCTAATATCCATTAGGGTACATCAAGTGTAAAATCCTAGTCACATTTAAATGTAAATTTTCACAGTTTGAGTTCAGGGAATAGTAAGATGTGGTTGACATCATCTTTGCATAAGTGTTAGATTACAGAGCAATATAAATTTGGATTAACAGTACCAATTTACCTAAGGCAATAGCAGCTTTACCTGTGATGCTCTCTTTAGAGAGTGCTAACTGCAACCTAAGTGCTACAAAAAGAGGACACCAAGGAAATGATTAAACAAAGATGAAGTATTTTGGGAGGCATTAAGTTAAGAAGGACAACAAACATATGTTGAAACTTTTTATCTGAACATGGTGCGTGTAACTAGGTTCATGGATACTGAGTGAATATGAAGACAGATAAATAATTAGAATACTCCATATCAGAATGAATTCTCAGTAGGAGGACAGGGAGAGGGTGAACACAAATTTGAACTTACATAAGAAGTACTTATGGGAATCCATACAAATTAGACAGATAAGGAAAAGCAGTGAGAATACTCAAAAAATCCCTCCTGTGATGCTCAGAGAAAGTTTGTTCTGTGATGAGGAGGAAAAAAACAGAGCTAAGAACGAGCGACCTTCTTCAGAGATAAAATAGGAAGATTGTCACTATGAAGAGACCCTGGATGCAGCAATTTTTGATGACACAAATAAAGGGAGCAAGTCTGGGAGCTGCAGAGGCCAGGAATAGGTGACAGCAACCTCTCTTAAGAGGAGAAAAGGAGAACAAGATTTTCAACATAAAATACACTGTTGATTTAAATAGGAATAGGATAATACAGGAAAAAGCAAGACTCCTACTAGCTTTTAAAAGAGGTAGTTAAAAATATTGAAGAGAAAGAAAACTAGTCTCTAGTTATGCCCACTGTGACTGCACTGCACAAATTCACACAGTGCAAATTACTTGATGCCCCCTGAGACATCAGAGGCAGAAGTGAAGCAAGTCTGGTTTCTCTCATACAGTAGATCATGTTTCAACCCTTCCTAGCATATATTTTGGTGCAGCTAAGGCATGCAGCTTTTATCTGCAGTATAAAAAGGACTCCTGCATCTTCCTCTTCAATTTCTGCCTTAAGTAGCTTCTTACTGAAAGAAAAAAAGTCACTTTTCTAACTGGCATGTTTTTAAAATAAACTATTACAATATAGAGAAACAACTCTGCAGGTTCTTTATTTCCCTTCCCTCATCTCCTCTCAAATTCTCCTTTCCCTGCATTTACTTTCCTTTTGACTAAAAGTCTAATCTAAAGCCAATGGGAGCCTTTCAATCCATTTTTGTGCTTTAAGACTGTACATGCTTCAACTTACTAAGTGGTGATGTCTAAACATAGTCAGTTGGAGCCATTCTACCACCTCCTGGGTGACTGCATGTCAGTGTGGATAGTTCTCACAATATAATTTTAAACAATGTTTAGAAGAAAATTATGAAGTCTTACTCTACAGAATGTACGTATCAAGAGAAACATTAAAGCACCTGGTGAAGGTTCACAGGTGACAGCCTATCCTTTGAATATAACAAGTTGAATGTACTGTGTGAGATTGTACAAGCTACAAGCTACTGGATCTTCAAAGCAGTAACATTACTCCTAAACTCTGAGAACTTCATGGGCCTTCCTCTAAGAATGGAGTCCGGAGCAGAAGGAGAAAACCAGTGAAGGAAGACAGGATTTAAGGGAACAAGATCCTTGTGGGTCCCTTACAACTCAGAATATTATGTGATTCTGTGAAAACACAATATGCATTTTTCATTCCATTAAGGAAAAGCTCTTTTATTCTGTCTAACCTCACTAAGCCAGCTCTTTTTTACCTGGTTATATTTCTAGATAACATACCACTTCCATGACATGTGCACTCCACTGTGAGAGAAGCTGCAGGCCTTGGAGAGAGAGATCAAAGAGCTTCCGATATTCCGCATCTGTTTTTTGTGCTTCCTGTCGACCAGACCCAGTCACCACCTAGAACATTATTAAACAGAAAAAAATCCCAACAAACCCACATCAGAACATGCTGTATCTAGTATCAACAGTCAAATTTCTACACAGGTTTCTTTTAAGCATTAAAACAGCATCATATATATACCAACATCTGCATTAATATCAGCTTTTACTTTCAGAGATCTACGCAGCTAAACTTCACAGATTTTGGTCAAGAGATGGAAATCACTGGTATCCCTAATGGCCAAAATTTTACTGCAGATGAATTCACGACATCAATTATATACAATACACATAGTTATATGTTCTACATAGATTACATATATGTGTGTGTGTATACATGTGCACTTCAGTTTTCCTTTACTAATCCTTTAACTTTTGGTTTCATTTAAACTGTCACAAGCACCTGTTTGAAGTGAGGGCTAGACAACATATTCTAAAAGAGACATAGTAAAGGTTTTAGGGTATTTATCCTAGAAATACAGAGGGAAAGAGGCAGAAGGAGATTGCACTTGATATGACGCATCATTATTACTTTAAATTTAAATAGTGCAAATATAATGCAGAGAACAGGGCTAGGTCCTGTAGCCAGCTTCTCCTGACTCAGATGATCAAGTTTTGCCATTTTCCTACCACAAGGTTTTCCTGCTCTTCAGGTACTTAACAATAACTGTTAGTGAGTGATGTGAAATATGCACATGTAGCTCTAATCCCACATACCTCACTGTTGCTGTAACGAGCCAGTTCTGATATGAAACGCATGTGGTCTTCTCTGATCTGGATCATCTGCTCACATATATTGTACTGGGGACTGCTGCTGGAAGACGTGCATGTCCATCTGTTTCAGAAGACAAAAAAACCACCGCATAAATCAGTTTTGGCAGCAAACAGCACAACTGATACTGCAAAGAAAGATCCACAATGCATTACTTTTTGGTTTGGTTTTTTTTTTTGACATCTTCCTTTTCTGCTGTGTGAGGCCTTTGCTCTCTTCACACCTCTACCTCTAACCCTGCAACAATCCATTAGTGAGGAACGGCCCTCCTGAGTTCAAACAGCATTCCTTCCAAGTCTTAAAAAAACCCTCAAAACTTTTCTTTTCTGTTTTGGGGGTTTTTCTTTTTGTTTTTTAAAGGCTGTTGCTATGAAATACAAACCAGCATCTCTCTTCAGGAGCATACACTTAGGAACAAGACCTAAAAGGTTTGAAAGGTCAGGCAGAAGTATAGGTATAGGCTGTAAGACACATCTAGCTTCCTTTGGATGTTTTGTCTTATTTAACTATGAAGAGCATACAGTATGCTCCCAATTATAAATAAGGCATTATTAAATACTATTAACATGTTATCAAGAGGTAAAAAACATGCTACCAAGAACATCATGTTAAGTAGCCTCGTATTTTTAGTAGCTCAGTAGGCCCATTGCTGTTGATTTTCTCTTAGCAATTACATGCAGGTTACATATTTTTTTCTGCAGGAATTAAAATGCAAAGCACAACATTCTGAATTCGTGTAACTGCATGGAGGAAAGGTCTTGGAGAAGCATAGAAATGTTCACTAAAACAAAGCAATAACTATAAACCATGGAACCATTTATGCAACAACTGCCTGCGTTTTCCAAACATTTTGCTGTGCTGCACACCTAGCCAAAAAAAAAAAAAAAATCAAAAAGAGGGGGGAGACAAGCTAAGTTGCTGCTCCATGTACAATGTACACATGCCTATTTACCCATGCACTACTACTGCTCACCTTGCTTAGTAAAATCCTTCATTTCTTTTAAAGAAAGTTTCATATTTAAGGAAAAAATAAAAATTAAATTAGTACAAGATAAAATTAATTGCTTCCAACTCAGGCAATAAGAAATGTCACAGATACAAGAATGAGTTCAGCAGCATAGAAGCGCTTTTAAACTACCTGTTTCTTCAGTTGTATCTATTACATGAATGACATTAACAGTGAAATATCCACACCAAAACAATGACCAGGTGAAAATCCCATCAATTACCACAGACCCACAGACTACCAGGTGATTATGAAAATAGTCAAGGGTCTGACTTTACCCAGCCCAGATGCTCCACTCTGCTTCCTTCTCCCTCTTACCTGGATTTGTTTTCCTCATAATGGGCACTGGTCTTAATGTATCTTGCAAGTTCAATCTGCATGTCACCAAACAGTGGGACAACCTGCAACTGCTGTACACAGGGAATAAAATCAGATTAGATAAATTATTAACACAAATCTTAGTGAAAGGAAACTATTATTTGCCCATAGTATAATCCAAAGTGATTTTTATTCTATTTAATTATATATAAAATGCAAGGGGAATTACCTTTAAAATCACATATTAAGATCACATCTTAACCAACCTTAAAGTACTTGTCTATCTTGGCTAAATTTATCCTTTTCTTTGCATCCAATTTATAGATGTTACTGACACTTCCATCCATCAGGTATAATCCAAAACCCATCACCTGAAAAAGAAAAAAATCAAACCTTTTCACAAAACGACTTTCAGAGGTAAAAACCTGCTGGTAACATTTTAAAAACAACCATGAAACACTCAACCTCCTTGAAACAGAATATATTTTCATATACATATGTTTATGAGTATTCTTTTATTATATGCATATTAATAGTTTTTACATTAACATTAGCCTGATCAGTTATCCTCAGAAGTTGCTATTTGTTTGTATAAAGCTTTAGCATACAAAAAACATCACCTAGAAACTAGAGGCTGGCTAATTTTAGACAGGTTTTCTTTCATTTGCATTTTACTATAACTCTGTATGTGCAAACTGATCTGGAACAGAAATTTAGATCTAACATCTCTGAGTGATTGCTTTTTATGGTTTTCAGCACAACCCTGAAGTATACACATAAGAGCTCCAAAGCATCCAAAAGAGATCTAACTACATTTTGTCCAAGTTATTCATAACATAGAGTTATAATCTAGTATTTACAGGAGCCAAGCACAGCCAGTAACTGTATTCTAAGCAAGCATTTATCAAACAAAAGGCCTAAATATGAAAGTCACATTGGACATCCCTGCAGACAGAAAGTAAATGCTCTAGAGTTTGTGTATGGTTTCAGGATGTTTTCATTTGGTCCTAATAAACAGAGCTCTTCAGAAGTTAAATAGTGAAGTGACTCAAAATATTTGAGGCATAATTTATGTTATTACTCTCTATTTTTTCTTCCACAGCACGACACGGAGCTAGTATCAACCACACTTCATATTGCCTCCCACCCTACTCCATGTACATATTCAAGCTAACAAAATTTACTTATTAATCCTAATTTTAAACCACTTGTTCCCTGAAACATTTGATATGCAGCCTCACTTCCAAAAGCTTTTTATACAAACTTGCCACATATCTAAACTAAAATGTACCAGTTCCTTTCTGTCGTCATACTTCATAGAAAAACAATTCATTAGAAATGGATGTAGGTTCAACTAGGTCAACTTCAATTTATGAAAAACAAAAATGGATTAGAAGTTTTATAAATACATTTAGTATGTAATATAATAAAGTTACATAATAAAGTGTGGAGAAAGGAGTAATTTGAGTTATTCGGTTAATCTGGTTAATTAAAAAAAAAACCAAAACACAATCAGGAATTCAAACATCTGTGTCCTGTCTCAACATTCCTTTTTTATTTTGTATCCAAAAGAAACCTACTTTCAAAAGCATATGTTTCTCACTGGGTGTTAGATACATTTTGTTTTCATAGTAGTCCACACACAAATTCACAATATCTGCAAGCAGCTCTTCATAGCCAACAATCACCTCCAACTGCTGCTGCAAAGACTGGAATAAAAAGAAGAAAGAATATTAGTCAACTAGTTACACTTCCTGGTGAACAATAATTGCTATCAAACTGGAAGAGTTTTATTTTAACAGTTTTGTAAAGCATTAGGTAATTTGCAAAAAGACAGTTAAAGCTTACTTGTGTTATCTTGTTGTGGTTGGCAAGGAACATGGAGAGGTTCTGGGATTCTTGAATGGACTGAGGATCTGCCATTTTCCGCAAGAACTGTGCAGCTCTTTAAAAACAGAAGGAAAACACTATTTCCCCTAGCCAGGACTGTTTGTAAGCAAATCCATCCCCACTCAATAGAAACACATCCATCCCCAAATATGTCAGGGGAACTGCTAAGTCATCAGCACATCTTTAAGTGCCAGTACAATAGTGTATCATTCACTGATCCTAGAGGATTGTCAACCTCAGTGTATCTTCCACCTCCAAACTCCCAAATGAAGCAGAAAGAGAACTGGGCAGACACAGCCAGTACTTCTTTTGCCACAGCTTTATAACAGTGAGTTATTCAAGCACAGGCTATAGACTCAAAACTGTCAAGATCCTGTTTCATAAAAGAGAATTTTTATTAAGAAAACAGTGAAAAAAAAAAAAGGTGAAAAGTTCAGTAGAAGAGAAATGGACTTTATTTATCCAAAATATACCAGTTTGCCATCCCAAATCCCCCACTACACCCTAGTTAAAAGGTCCAACAAAACCCAAACCAAAAAGCCTTGGGTATATCCTTCAACTGATGGGTTCAGCTGTGGCTCTATACCTGCAAGCCACACAACAACCCAGGAAAAGTCAGCCTTCCAGAAAACAAGAGTTTAGCCTCTAGAAGCACACCTCCAAATAAAAAAAAAGGCAAACCAGGCAAGTTTAGGAGGTCTCCAGGCACAACAACAACTACAAGAGGTGGAGGTAGAAACTAAATCTCAGGTAAGTAGAAGCAGCATAGGTAAAATTGGCTAGTCATTGTCTGAATAGCTTTCTTTATGAAAGACCACAGATGCTACAGCTGGCATAAAGGCTGTCTTCCCCTGCTGCTCTGGCCACTGTGTTCAACAGAAAATACCTGATACCATGTGGTAGCTCAAGTACAAAACTCGGCTACTGATATCCCATGCCCTACCCTCCCTGCTACACCCATGGTCACAATGCTCTTAAACAACAAAGCTGAAATGTCTTAAGAACAAGTGTAACAACTCTCAGCTACAACAGTCAAAAGTGGATGCCAAGAATAAAATAGTATAGAATGGGAGTAGCACAAGTGACCAGAAAGCCAGTTTCCTCTCAAACTTAAAAAAATAGAAGCTTTACTGAACAAAGTATATGCATATACCAAGACATAAGTATTTGACAGCTTGGCATCAAAAGGCAGAAAGACCTTTTGCTGCTGGAAGAAGTGCACAAAGAAAACAGAAGCACTCAACTGCCTAACTGCAGTCAATCCATCCCTAGTTTCAAGATAATCTGTCCCACACGTGAAGAGAGCATTGTTGAAGAAAAAGCTGTCAGAAAAAGAGCAACTGCTGCCATCTCGTGGGAGGCCTGTATCCTGACAGCAGAAACCCAGGTCCTGTTGCTCCTTCCCACTTACCGCTTGTAGGCTGAATGGTCGTTCTTCACGCTGCACTTCATGTTCTTCAACTCATCCAATACCGCAAACATGTTGATGAATTTGCCCAGTGTGATCAGATACGCTTCGGACACAAAGTCCTTCCTTCTCTCTGCATGGCACAAGCGTCTCACCTCCCCACAAAATCGTTCAATTGCATTTCTCTATTGGGGGAAAAAGAGAGAAGAAATGGGGAGTAAAACCCATGACGTTTCCAAGGAAAAGGTTTCTTCATGTACCCAGAGTTGGTCCAGTGAAAAGCTCCATTGAAGCAGAAAAATGTTTAAAGCACGTAAAACTAGCAAGGCATCAGCACAGGCCTTGATGTACTTGATGTATGCTGTGTCACCAGTAATTTTTGCCACAGAGCTTGCTTGACACAAGAGCCAAGGTTCTTCTTTGCAGATAAAGGTAATAAAAGTATAAATAAAAAATAGGACAATGGTTTCAAACTGAAAGAGGGTCAATTTAAGTTGGGCATAAGGGAGAAGTTTTTTACAATGAGGGTGGTGAGGCACTGGTTGCTCAGAAAGGTGATGCACACCCCATCCTTGGAAGTGTTCAAGGCAAGGTTAGATGAGGCTCTGAGCAACCTGGTCTGGTTGAAAATACCCTGTTCTGCAATTCTACGAAGTTTAATATCCCTTTGAGAACAAGTGATTTGATGTTCTTTAGTGAGGAAGTGTACATACATTAAAAAGTAGATTATAGGTATGTTCCCTTCAAACAAAAACAAAAATCCACAGCACACTGTATATGCCAACTCTCAAAGTCATCATGGCACATGTTAATTTGAGAGCTTATTTCCAAGCAAACAGCAGAGCCATTTCAGATGGAAATTACAAATACAAAAGAGACAGCAACTTCAGCTGTAAAGAGGAATCTGTTCTGACTTTAGAGCACTAATCTGCTTGAATGACAGGAGATTGTTTGTACTCAGTAAGACTCCCTGGTTGGGGAAGACGACAGGAATTATTACATTTTATTCAGTCTCCTCTTCCTGTGTGCTTTGACCCTCACAGGCTCTAGCTGCTCCAGCTCTGAATAATGCCTGGAAACATCCTCAGTCCATTGAAATAAGTGGCAAGCTGCCAGGAGGGAGGAGAAAGCAAGACAGAGTGCTATTCTCCAGCTCGGGTGGCTGGCAGGTCACAGCAACTGGGTTAGCTCGCCTCAATTATAAATTGCCATAGCCAAGCTGCACCTGCTGCTCTGTTGTCCAGTCTTGTGGATCCCTCATTCTGCAGCAAATGGCCTCTGTGTTGAGATGTTTTTACATGTACATGTGAAACATATAATGTGAAGCATTATATTTCTGTTTCCTTTCTTCCTAAAGCGCCAGATCCCTGTCCTCATGTGCTGCATAGGGACTATACACAGTTACCTTTGATTTTATGCTGAAAGTCTTAAAGGAGATTGCCTGAAGTGTTTAGGATAGGCACTAGAAATTCTGTCCTTCTGTGAGAGTATATGGTGGGGTTTTTCTGAAGTATAATGACTAGGTTCGGTATCTGGGCACACAATATCAAGTACACAAAATAGGAATATATAGAATTTCAAGCTTACTGACAGATTTTGTTTCCATTTCTTTTACCTGAAAATACATAAAATTCATCAGTTTTGTGACTTCTGGCTCCAGAACTTCCACAGTTTTCTCATAAATTTCTACTCTGTTAGGCTGCTCGTTGCACTTGACCTGAGGATAATTAAAGACATCATTACACTTGGAACTTTCCATGATAAAGCCTCAGAAACTAAGATCCTGAGAAAATACACTATTATCCTAAAGAGGCAAACTTAAGCCAAAAATTTCCAGATTTGGTAATCTTATGCTAGTCTTCTAAGCTTAGTTGTGTGTAAAAAAAAAAAAAAATCCAAGATTTTTCTATTACCTCTCAGCAAGTACTTAAGTTGTGTTAGAACAATATTTTTTCCATATTAAGCCATTTGCTCAAAATCGTGCACTAAAATAGGGCCAGAACTAGACATTAAAATAGATTACCTGACGTCCACTCTAAATATTTTAACTACAGGATGTGCCTTACTTGTACTTCATAACAAAAATTATTGCAGTACAAATTCCTCGTAAAGGAAGGAGTCACCTATTGGTAATAATTTTGTTTGGTTTTCTAACACATCTTAATATTCTTCCTACCCCACAGCTGTACAACCATTCCCAGACACTTAAGGCTGACTTATCACCTATTCTCAGTGTTTTATTTTTGAATACAGATCAAGAAAACACTCCGTAGCTCTGACATTTAGGAACTGACTACCTAAGTTGTCTAGAAACTTAAATGTTTCTCCTGAATGTTAATTGTTACATGCTATGCTAGTTGTTAAACCTGTTCTGACTTAAGCTGGGGAGTGGGAAGGGTCTCTTGAATGACATTTTACCTGAGGAATGGCTCTTGAGCAGCTTCTCCATGTGTATAACATGACTGCATATTCCTGACCTTCTTCTAGCATTTCATTCTGTAGGAAAGACAACGTAATTAGGCATTGTAACAAAAAAAGGTCAAATCCATGTGTCTTCTGTCATTTCAAACCCTTGTCCAAATAAACCTATTTCTCTTATCAGACTGTTTATGTACAAACACACATATATTGTAAGCAGAATGATACATCACAACATATGTTTATAAAACAGTATTACCATAACACATAGGGTCAGTTGATATATTACACGCTTAAGAGCTGAGTTGCTATGGATGTGCAGCTTGCCTATAATCCAACAGCTAAAAAAATGCCATTTATTCTCAGTCATCTGTTTTAGCATCCACCTAATTCTGAGAGAATTCACATCATCATCATCATCCCACTTAAACAAACAAATATCTATCAGATCACTAATCAACAACTGCAATAATTGTGCTTATCTCATGAAAAAATTATCATCTCCCCAGATGAGACTGGCTTTTGTGTTGTTCTTTCTTCCCAAAAATAATGACACCGTGGTCTATAAGTATAAATAAAATGCCAGTCTGAGGGGAGAGGGTGATGGAATGGTGTTCATTTTTCTTTTTAAATTCAGGGACTCCAGATGGAATGGTCCAGGATAAAAGAGTCAGCACATGCAGAGTAGTATTCTTTATTACATGGCAAAGGAGAGATACAACAGTATCCATACAATCAAAACAGGTTAAGGAGTCACCAAATAAGTTTATAATAATAAATAATTTTATAAGTAGATTGGTGTAAACATACATAATTTGCAGTAGTATGTAACCAGGTGCTTTATCTGTCCACTCCAACATTTGTGAACTGGCCTCCAGAATCACAAAACATATTATTTCTCATTTTCCAAGAATGCCATGAAATGAGAACAAGTTCAGTACAGACTAGAATTGGCAGCCCATAAGTCCTTTTGTATCCCAAAGAAGTTACACGGTCAGCAGAGATGGAATTACTAGCATGAATTCTTACCTTCTATTGTGGAACTGTTAAAATCACAGAACGTCTTACACAAAAGAATGCCAATAAACCACTAGCATACATACTCCTCAGTGAGGAAGCCAACAAAAACCTTTCAACACCACTAAACTGACAGAAAGAGTGGAAACTTGGGTGGATGGAAGGTAATTTTTCACTCAAGTTACAGCAGCTAGCTGTCAATAGAACTAAATAGCCTCAGAATACTGAGAAAATGCACATTGAAAGCAGTGAACCTTTGAACAACATTGGTTGATTAAGAAGAAAGATAATTTAAAACATTTTAAAAATCTACTTACCATGCTAGAATGGACTGTAGCTTGCTCGATGTATCTTGCAATGCCCGTGACAAATGCATTTCTGTCTTCAAAATTAGTGTTGAAGTTTGGCTGCAGAGAAAGGAAAATGCAGAATTAAATCTTTGGTAGCAGTATCTCTCCTATGAAGAAAACCTGAGAGACCTGGCATTGTTGAGCCTGGAGAATAGAAGGCTCCAGGAGACCTTATAGCACCTTCCAGTACCTAAAGGGGGCCAGCAAGAGAGCTGGAGAGAGACTTTTTACAAGGATATGTAGTAACAGAACAAGGGGAAATGGATCCAAACTCAAAGGGAGCAGGTTTCTATTAGATATTAGCAAGAATTCCTGACTGTGAGGGTGGTGAGGTACTGGAACAAGTTTCCCAGAGAGGCTGTGGAAGTCCCAATCCTACAAGTGTTCAAGGTCAGGCTTGATGGGGCTTTGAGTAACCTGGTCTAGTGGAAGGTGTCCCTGCCCACAGCAGAGGGTTTGGAACTAGATGATTGTTAAGATCTCTTCCAACACAAACCATTCTATGAAAAGAATTTATACATATATATATTGTCAATATTAAGACACTTTGGGTTTGGGAAGTTGTTTTGTTTTGGTTTTTTTTGAAAAGCAGGTACTCTTTCTTAACAATGGAAAACCTCTTTTTCCTACAATGACAACATACCTGGTAAAGGAGAGATGATGGTGGGGGTTCAATACACGGCTGTTGATCTGGCAGAGGTAATTCTTCCAAGAGGTCCACATTGGACAAGGCATCCTCCAGTGTTACTTGAGCAGTCATTTTGCACCTGATTAGAAAATACATACAGATATATATATATGTATACACAGATATATATATATATGTATACACATACATATAACTTTGTATGTGTTACTACATACACAGTAAACAAATGAGTAATACAAAGAGCACGGAATTATTTATACTGAGGGAAACGGGAAGTTTCCCTTCAACCATAATGGCAGAGAAACAGTCAAACAGAAACTCAGTTGGTTTTAGTGTACAAGTTTTAAAAAAGACTTTTGGAACTAACAGCCTCGTCTTTACTTTTAGGGGTTGAGAAATGCGAGACATGTTTCTCTTCCTCCACTGCTGCACACCAGAAACACACCAAAAATAGAGGAAAGTATGACCTCTAATGCTCAGTTTGAGGCAATGTGCTATCAAAATCTTAAGCACAACTACTACACCCAGACCATCTTCAGGAGAGCCAGCCTGTCAAAAGGTGCCAGCAGTCTCCAGTGTTTCATTTCCTGGGACATCTGGATCTGCTTTGGGTAGTTAGTGATAGAGAAGTCCAAAACCCCTCAGGGTCATGGCAATACACCTTCGACTGCTGCCACTGCATGGGGTTTGGAACCAACAACATCAGTGGGAAGAAATCTGGGCAACCTGTGACCAGTGACCATGCACTGGAACAGACTGCCCAGAGAGCCTGTGGAGTCTCCCTCACTGGAGATGTTCAAGAACCATCCAGACGCAATCCTGTGCAATGTGCTCTAGGATTACCTGCTTGAGCAAGGAGGCTGGACCAGGTGACCTGCTGTGGTCCCTTCCAACCTTACCCACTCTGTAGTTCCGTGAAATTTTAGGAAGAAAGTGTAGGGTGGAACAATTTAATCACCCACTTTTGTATAATGATCTACTCATTCTCCTCAGTGGAGTAAAAAAATTTAATGTAACACCTCTAATCAAGCTGTCTCTCTTTTTCTGTAGTGCTCTGCAATTTATTTTCCTCCACTTACCACAGCAAAACCATGCACTTTGAGTGAAAGGATCAGCTGAGCGCTGCCCTTGGCTCTAACCAGGAGGGAAGGAACACTGAAGCACCCATATCCCAGAGGAGCAGGACCCTGCTTGCATGTGTCACCCCCATGGAGTCATGACATTCCCTCATACAGGGAGGGTGTAAGCAGATCCCAAAGCAGATTTAACAAAAACTCACTGCAAGACTGCTGGTGTGGGCTGGCGCTGCACTTTTACTGGCCTGGCACAAGTATCTCCTCACTTTCTCTTGCCTAATTTTATATTCCTGAGGAAAGCTCTACTGAAACAGCAGCTTTACTTCAAAGAAGGGCTTGGCTGACAAAAAAAACAACCGAACTAAAACCCAAACCAAAGGAAAGGAAACAACCAGAAGTGATTACCTGTCTACCTCCAGAGACTAATCCTGTGTCTCAAGTGATTGCTACAAAGCTAATGTACCCCAGATAAAGAGAGTTCACCAACAGCTTTACAAACAATGAACAGAAAGATCCAGGGGCCTGTTTCTTGAAGCCCTGTCCTAAACTTTGCTTTCAGCCTGAGCATATGAGTTTTTGTTAAAATAACTAAACAAACACCCATATTGTGCAATTTGTGATCCTTGCCAAAAAAAGGATGAAGAACTGGACTGACAGGAGTCCTGGCTGGCATTCCAGCACTAGGATGCTTGCACAACACCTGCCTACACCCTCATCAAGCTCCAACACAAGAGTCACAATTATTCTCAAATTAGAGACTGGCCAAAACATGGCATCCTCCTTTCAATAAATGAGCACATGCCAAAAAAATTCCACAGTTGGGTAAAAGTTCAGTGAAAAGGTCAGACTGAACAGTTTTACCCCAGAGGAAATGGGGAGAAGAAGTCACAACATGTACAGATGAGTCTGAGTATCTATAGCTACTCTATATATTAGTCTGAGTATCCATAAATTTAACCTTTAGCTAAAAAAAGAAAAAAGCACAACACTTTACATAGGTTACTTTAACTGAGAGGCTCCTTCCAACCTGAAGCTTTTTCTCCTCTTAGCCTCTCTGTCCAAGCAGAAACACCCAGTGGTGCAGCTCCTCCAGAAGGTGTTGGTGGTGGGACCAACAGGTCCATTGCCCTCTCTCACAGTGGACAGGCAAATGGCCACAAAGCATTGGCTCCAAGAAAGCACAATATGCTCCAAAAATCATACCAAAAAACATTTGGCCATTCTACACCAAAAGTTACTGCACCTATCTGTGTAAAGGGGAGCTGTCACTGAGAGCAAAGAAAGTATCGGCACCCTTTCCTCAACCCACACATCTTCCTTCTCTTCCTAAAACATGGTCCATTAATGAATCGGGCCCCTGTTGCAGAACAGTCAGGCATTCACAAAAGCCAGGCTCCTGACTTATGTTTCCTCAGTAATACAAATAAATATGTTGAAGACGTGGTCCTTAATCCCCATGTATCCTATTTCAGAAAGCATACCTGCATGCTTTTGACCTCAAATATTTACAGTTGTAATCCTCCAGCATCAGCTTCTATGTTCAGGCTATCTGTGGAATTTTTTTTAAATACTTGAAAAATAATTTAAAAATGGAAACCAAAATCCCAGCTGACTTACACTGCCATGTAATTAATAGCACAAGTCTGGGAAACCCTCAGTATCAGACCAGAGGTCCAAGCCAAGAAACAGGAGCTTCCTGCTGTCCTCTGGGTTGTGAAAAGAAATAAGGGAAGGTACATTTTTCCAAGCCCTCCAGCACGATTTCCCAGGGACAGATCAGCATTTTTCAAACCCAGAACACACAGTTACAAACGCAGTTACAAACATCCTCTTGTTTTGAGGTTGCTTACTGAGAGCTCCACTTCGCAATTTTGCCAAAGGTATCCACACACCTGGTGTTTCTTTGGCCAAGTGACACGCTCCTATTCTTCCAGCCCTTGTACTCTGTAGCAAGACATGAAAGAGAAAGCAGCTCCTTCCCACCCATCTTTGACACATTTGCAAACGTTGGGAGGGGGTGATTCACGCTTTCCTTCTGCCCCCTGAGAAATGAGTAGCCTAGGTTTGACAGTGGCAACAGTGGGGGGATGGCTGGAGCTCAGCTACACTCCCAACTGTGTTAGCCAGAACACAATGTACCACAGCCAGGTGACACCACTGCACAGCCCACACCACCTCCTTCTTTGATGTGAAAGCCCTTCAAGATTTCCTTGAAGTTCAGGAGTTTTTTCCCCTTTCTTTGATGCTGCTGTCGTTGATAAATCAAGTTCTAAAAGACAACGGTTGTTTCTAATGTATAGTGACAAAGGGTTGGCAAAATCAGAACTTATTTCCCCTCTAAGCTCAGAAAAACTAATTTAAGAAAGCTAAAATTCTCAAGATACAAAACTGAATAGTTTTGCCTCCTTAACAGGCAAAACTCCTTTGCCTCATTCACCAGGAGTTTTTAACAGCTGAAATTACTGGGCAGGAGAGCTAATACTTTGAGAGACTCCTTTTTGGCAGAGAACATAAAGTTCAAAGACCTACTTAAAAAAAGTCTGATTAGAAGTTAACCTAAATGAGAACAGACTAAAACGATGTAGTCATACTGATCATTATAGATACATGAGTAAATTTGCCCAAGCTATGAGAATTTTTTTCTTACTAAAGTCCTGCAACGCTGTGTGTTTTCAGTTTTGTACCTACCCGAGATTATCCAGGACAGATTTTCTCAGGTAGAAGACATGTAAGTATTATATCAGAAATAATCCACTTTTTCTTTTCGGTACCCTTGTACTACGACCCATCATTACAGCATTAAAGTCAAAATGCACTCCAAGAATACATTCTTCTGGTCGTACACAACTTCATTAAAAACCATTAAATATCTGAAATTCTCCCTTCAGGAGAGAGAATCACACAGATCAGTAAGCTGTCTTGCTAAATTCTAGTGTTAGATGAGCACAGTCAGCTTTCTAAGCAGGAGAGAGAAACATCTGTGCTGTTTCTCAGTTCCTTTTTCTGGATTTCAAAGCAAAAAAAATCGCTGTCTCTGAATGAACTTCAGCCTTACAGTGCCAAGTCCCACAGCGTCCAAGGATCGGAGGTATCAGTTTCAGGGTGTTTTGGGGAAACTTTAAGTATGTTAGTGCAGGTATGTTAAAAACTAAGATATCCTTCCTTCAGTTCTGAAGGAGATAAGCACCAGGTGGGCCTGATCTGCTCGAAAGAACCTGTGCTGTGAAGAAGCTCTCTGAGTTGCCTCTGTCACACTTTGCCCACAGGAAAAACCCAGCCAAAAAAGGAAACCGATCTTGAAGCTCCTTTAGCATTGTTTACATTTTGATTTAACTTCAGAACTAGATTATTACTGAAACACAGTCACAGAAAAAGAGTGGTCAATCTTTTTAAAACGTTCTAATTCTGTTCTGTTGCTCTCAGCCATTCAACTGTTTGGTAAGCAGCACCCTGCTCACAACATTGCTTTGGTATTTAGAGGAGATGATTGTCAGTCTTAGCAGACATCATTTCCACCTCTCCATCCTTACAGAACGCCAAAGTATTTGCAGAAGATCTATATTCCTAATTCCAAGTATACCAGAAAACAGACAGCATCCATCTCCCAGCCCTGCTCTTTTGGAGCTTCCTGAAGCTTCAGATTATCTGGAGGAAAATATGAACAGGAACAAATTAGGGAGAAAAGTGTTTTGGACCAAAAAAAAAACAAAAACAGAACTAACCAGAAGAAATAATAAAAAATGCAAAAGGTAAGGACGGACAAAACAAAGAATAGAGAAGAGAGCATTAAATTCAAAATCACTGTGAGAGAGAGGACTACTGTAACATTATTTTGCTCTCAAGCTCAAAGGTAAAAAAAAAAAATCCCCCAAATTCTAGAGAGTTAAGTAGCTATAAAAAGAAGGTTTTAAGTTTTCTTTCAGTGAGAGTTAAACAGGACAGATTATTTACTAAAGAAATGATCAAAACACAAGTCAGGCACTCAGCCTATAAATAGCTAAAAGAGGAAAAAATATGCTTATGATATGAGATAGTTCTTACACATGTTGAGCAACGGTGCACACAGTCCAACAGATGTAACTTGTAGCCAGCAACCAAATTAAAAAATAAATAAATATAGGTAAAGCAAATGAACTTCAGTAAGTGTAGCCTTATTGAGACCTTGTTATAAATGCAGAAATCACCACACAGTTCCTCTTTAGCCTCTAATGGTCTTAAGAATCTATCCAGCTGAGCTTTAAAACTACATTGATTCCCAACATAAAAGTTCAACCTCAGATAACTAGGTCTGATGATACCTACTTACTGGTGAAAAATAAAGCCCTTCACCACAAAAATTATCAGGTGCAACTTTATGGCTGTGTTAGACAAGACTGGGAGATGATGAGGATGCTATCATGTTATCACAAAACATTTTAAATAAAGCAAAAGGTATAAAGCAATGGGTATATTCAGTATCTTGAAAATATATAGAGAAAGAATGGGAAGTAAGTCCTTGGAGAGTACACACACATATGTATTAAGATTATCAAGTGAACATTCCCACAGAAATCAGATAAACAGTATAATTCAGTCCTTGGGTTACAAAAAAAAGGTAGTGAATATCAAACTACAGTGAAGGCAACTTTTCTTTGAAGATTTAGACATAGCAAGGAGAGGCACTTACTTTATGGCAATCTTTACTTTTTGGAAATAGGAGTAATAACATTAAACTTTCCTCAAATAAACAAAAATAATGAAAATCTAAATCCCACAGCTGACAGGCATTCTTTTCCTTTGCATCACTCACTCAAAGGTTTGACGCCCTGAGATCACCTAAGCACCCTCACCCTGAAATCTTTAAGGATTTATCCTCACATGACCATCAGAGGAGTTAAGACAGCCACCTTCCCACTTGAAACATGATGGATTGCAGCAGGGAACAATCTGGAGACAGACTTCCAGGTGGTTTTTGCTGTCAGCTCCTTACAGCACAGATTTTGCCATACTCCTGCACACTGGAAAGATCCAGAGATGGGCATAACTGTGCCTGTTGCCTACCACATGCTCATCTGATGCCCTGAAAGTTAAACATCCCTGGGAAATGAAAGAATGGTTTTGCTGATACAAGATCTGAGGAGTGAGTAGTCAGTGCTATGGATGATACCTCTCCCCTACACCAATATGGATGTGCAGCAACTAACCTCACCACCCAGGGCTGATAAGGTTCATCTCATTTAGGTAACAGCTCAGCTGTTCAGGGACAATGATTTCCTTCTATCATTAACCTCCAATAAAAATCAAAGTACAAAAGAAACACTACCATAGAGGAATCCACTTTCTTCTTCTTAACTTCAGCTGAATTACCAGAATGTCCCTAAGAGTTTGAGAGCAAAACAAGTGTCTTTGTTCAGCCCTGTCCTTTCACTGCCCTGGCATGAAGTGCTGCAGCAAGCTAGCAGGGGTAGATGAAAAAAAAAAAAAAAAAAAATGGATGAAATAACTTTCCTCGAATCATTCATCCCAAATTTCTCACTGACTCTGAAAAAGGGTGTTGAAAACCGAGGCATGTCCCATCTGCTCCTGAACAAACATCCCCATGGCACACACCTCAGAAAAAGAAACAACAAACCAAAACAAAAATAAAAACAAAAGTAAGAAATTCTCCAAAGCTTTTACTTTCAGTCATTTAACCACAAGCTCCAAGAAAACTCAGAGTTTAAATGAAGCATGAATCCATTCGAAATGCAGATAGTTAAACTTCAAACAGCTTGAAACAGTTCAGGAGAAACATATCATATGGCCATCACAACTGCAGGGCAAGTTCCCGCCACTCGAGAGGAGAGTTTGGGGCCCCCAGCCCCAAAGGGCTGGATCAGCAGTTCCTGGCCTCAGCTGGCAGCCAGGGGCCACGCGCCACTCTCCGAGCTGGGATCAGCAAAGCCTGACCCGCTCCAGCACAGTCTCTCTCTCCTTCCCCATTGTGGAAGAAGTCACCACAGCACGTTCAGCCACGTGTTCGTGCAGTTGCACAAGTGGGGCGAGCAAATGTGCTGCAGCACACCCCGCCTCCCGCTGCACAGGACGGGCCCCTGCGGCACCCACTACAATGTGAGCTCTAGAGAACAGCCTACGTCCAACACCAATAAAACACATGCACATATTAGCTTGAGAACACAGCCCAAGAAAGCAGAGGGGTTTGGGACGTTCAAGGAATTGGTTTTGGTAAGAGTATGTTCCACGTAATCCAAAAAGATCTGAAATGCTGAAATTTTAAGTGGAAAAAATTATTTCATATTTAAAAAATGGAGAAGGATCATGCCAAAGACTGAGATAATTAAGGTGGAGTTTCAATGATTAAGAAAAATCTGCTGGATTACAGAAATTTTAGAATATTTTCTGACTTTGCAGATGAGAACAGTGTTTCATTTGACTGAAAAATAACGTTGGGAAGGAATGCCTTATGCCTACTTGCAAACCACGGGTTGCATTTTGCTTTTAAATAGATACATTTGATCTACAAGTGCTTGCACATGTTCCCAGGCTCAAAATAAGACAAAGGGGAAGCATGTCTGCACTTTAAACAGCACCTCATTTGACATTGCCTCTCTTCTTTCCTAAGCCTGCAAAAGCATCTTTGCATCTTAAATTAAAACATAGTCTCAAGCCTGGCACGGGTACTGAAGATTGCAATTGCTGTGCAATCCATTAATTGAAATATGTATCCATGTGATTTGTTCTGCCTTTTAAAAACAGGCATAAATAAATAAATGAATAAACAAATGAATAAATAAATAAATAAATAAATGAGGCTTACCCTACTTAAGAGGACAGAATTCTATGAAGAAAATCAGGAAAATTTTATGTACAGCAGTTAAAGAGGAAGAAGAGAAGAATATAATTTAGAAAAGGAGAAACAAAGGTATTCCACAGTCCATGCATTGAAGGAAAGAAGTTCAAATGGAGATATATTTAAAAAGATGATCGAATGGCCTGCTGAATTGGGGTTTATGAGACCAACCCCAGTAAACTCCATGGAAACTAATGACAACATTCCCACAAGAATAGAATTGGTTTGCACAGCAGTAGAATTTAAGTTTTATCCCTATAGCAACACAACATTTTCAGGTTTCTTCTGCCCCATTATCTCATTCTCCTATGCTACTGGCTTACAGAAAACCAATTAAATCATTTTTCTATTAAGAAAATTTGATTCAATATTCTGTGTAATGTTTCTGCTCAAGTTAAACCATGAGACCCCAGTCACAAAGGGCCCTTGTAAAGGGAAGAACTAACAAAAGGAACAGATTTCCTCTTCCAAGAACAGCATAGCAACTACTCTAATATTAATTTTTATTTTAAATCTCCAAGATGTCCCTCAAAAATTCCCTTTTAGTTCTTTTTAAATTAAGTTTCAAACACCTTGGCTGCTCAACTGCTCACCTATCAATTCAGACTGAGCAGAAAACATTTTAACAGCATGATAACTAAAGTGCTTCAGAGAACACCAACTCGCTGGATCTTCTCTGTTTGAATGCTCTTTTTCTGTGCTCTGGACAGCAAAATCTGCCCTTTTGCCAAATGGATCAGCCTAAGATGTTCCTTTTGGGACTGGAGCTCCTTTTCGTTCCTAAGCAACAGATTTGCATAATCAGAAGGAGCAAAGAAAAATGCTTTTCACATCATTTACTGGCCTGCCTGATTAAAGTAAAAGACAGAAGAAAGCAAAGAGCAGCTGACAGTCCTTTGTGCAACAGATCTGACATACTGTTAAGCTTTCAGAAACAAGTCTGCGATTGGAATTAAAAGAAAGGCTCAATAGGTGAAAAAGGGAAAACAAAAATTCCAGCACTGAATTATCCCAACTCTACACCACAGCCCCAGAAGAAAGGCCACATAATGGAAATAATTAATTTAGTATTAGGCTCCTACAGGGTGGTGCGGCTCACATTAACTGTTTTGCCTTGCCATTGGATGGCTGCAGGGAAGAAAGCAGGTCTCCAAAAGCAGGTACAGACTGGGGGGAAAACGTGAGGCTAATAGGGGTACATTTTCCTTTTTTTTTTTTTTTTTTTTTGTAGAAAATCGTAACTTCCCAAATTAAAATCTGTTTGTGTTCAGTCACGTGTGAATTTTTCATGTGACCCATATTACTACCTGTCCAGCTTCTGTCCCTTGCAGGAAAACATCACCACAAGCAACCCCCGACTCTTTACACGAGCAATACCTGCGCTATGGCTGTGCAAACAAGGTTCAAGCACTCAGCGATACACCAGTCTTGTCACCTGGAAGAGTGAATTCTGGGCAGTGTCAGTGAGCAACATTAGCACCATTAATGCAACCTAAAAGCCATGCTCTAATGAGTCAGTACTGTTCCTCCCTCCCACTCACAGGATGACCAAGGTCAGGAGGACAGCGCTCTAACGATGTTGTCATGTAGCTGAAATGGCTTGCAGACACACTGACCACCAGAACTCAGACGACAATCAGTTACGCTTGTCAAGCAATTACAGCCATTCCCTTCCAACATTCTGGATGAATCCAAGCACCTTTCCAATAATAGGAAAGTCTGACACTCTACTATCATCTCAACAGGTTATGAATGGGGAGTCTCAGGCTCTTCAGGCAAAGCCTGCATCAACACTGGTGAGTCATGAAAGGACAGAATCGCCTTTCCTGACACCTATCACCAGGTGTAGTCTGCTAGCTCCTCCTTTTTACAGCATCAATAAGACAACTCTCCCACAGGTAGAGAAAATCACGCAACCCTAGCACTCCTGTATCACAGCACAAGGCTGGAGTCACTGTATCTTTGCTAGCGAGTTATCACAAGAGTGAGTTTATTTTTTCCTGCTGTGTTAGCAGCCAACAGGAGCACACAGGTGAGCACATACTAATTCTACAGCAGCAGCATCTGCACGATGCAGCAAGTAATGACCAGGTATTTTGAAGGGTAGCCAGGCCATTACTGTGCATCTGCAGCACCACGCCACAACCTGAAGCTTTGGAGGAAAGATGAAACTTCCTGATGTTAAAATATAGGGTCCAATGCTATCCCCATGTAGGAATCTCAAGCACACAATGCACACACTTCAAAAATGAGAAACTATTTGAGAATCCATTATGACAGTATGGGAGAGGCCTAAGCCTGCTCCAAAGGTATCCCACTCACATTAACAGGGAGGTAGGGTCTGTCACTGCAGCTTATTCTGCAGCATGCAACCCCCTCTGCAACAGCACTTGTGCTACAAGAATTCAGAGCTGTTTTGCTTGATTTGCTTTATCTGTGTATCTAAGTCTGAAGCTCAAGAAGGAAGTCACAAACAAAAACATTAAAAAAATCTGATGTTGGTGGGGCTAGATGGTTGAGGGGGTTTCTGCTGAGTTAGTTCTGAGTGAATTAATTAAACTTGTGTACAAAATTAACCTCCTTCTGCAGTATTTGGTCTCTCTTCAGGCTGGAATAAAGTTAAAGATTTAAGCGCTGTCCTTATAGATTAGGTGTGCTGAGATCCATCTTGCTACGCTTACTTGCCTCACCCTCTTCATACTGATATTACATCTTTGAGTTGCACCATTTCATCTTACTTCTGCTTGACTAACTCCCTCTCCTTCTCTTTTTTCGTGTTCTTTTCCTCTCACCCAGTTCACTCCTCCCCTTCCCCATTTAATCTTCTCTGTTTGTTGCCAGTTTTGCTGTGCTGCTATCTCCTGCAGCTGTCCTCAGTGAGCATTTCTTCCATACTTCTGTTCCTGACTGTTCCTGCTGCTGCATGGGTGTGTTAGGAAGCAATGCTGCCCAGAGGTGCTTTAGGGAAGACTGAAGTTTAGCACAGAAGCCAAGCACTGAAGCTCAGCGCTTACAGCACGTTCAGCCGTTGTGAAAAGCTTTCTTCTCATTTCTTAGCAAACATAACACTGCCCGTGTAAACATTCTGCAAAGAATGAGAAAGGAAGTGACAAGAGCAATAACCACCCCACAAAAGAGAGGAGAAGCACGTGCACACGGAATTAGCCTGGCCCGGCTCAGGCACAGCACCTTTCATCCTGCAGGAAGACTTCTGTCACAGATTGCTCATGCCCGTTCAATTCAGTGTGGGTTTGGTTGGCTGCCCTGTGGCGTAAAGGGAATGCCACTACTTTAATCCAAAAGGGCACAGCTGTGGATGGTGGGCTGTCATGTTACAGGTAAGAGAGATGAGCCACAAAGACATAAAGACAAAGGTCTGGAGTCTGTAGATTTCAATCTAAGCAACAACACAGCCCCTCAGCCTTAGATAAACTGTTTATTTAGAATCACAGAACGGCTTCAGTTGGAAGAGACTCTCCTCCTTAGTTCAGTTATAGAGAGGGTTCCTCCACAGTCAGTCTTACAGCTTCTCAGTGGAGTCTGCTTGGCAACACCTGTGCCTTTGGGAAGGACACCCACTGCACCACTGCCGAGGACAGCTGTCCAGGCAGGGTCAGCTCCCTAAGTCTCCCTTTCTACAATGCCTCCGCATTACGCATCCAGCTCTGTCTTACAGTATATGCCCCCCCAATGACATGACAGGCATTCATTATATCCCATGGGTTTTTTTCATGCAAGCCTGCAGCTGAAGCTCTGGTTTCAGCACTGCCTTATTTTGACTTCAAGAAGTGAACAAAGGCTGAAATAAAAACTACTCTTTAAAACATGGACTGTCTGCTGTCATTCCCACTCCTTGTCTCTACCTGTAAGGACTTGGCAAATACAACTCTCCCCACTTTCAGTTAAAAGATATTACATGGCTTCATCTAAAAAATAAGCTGGAAGATATTTTAGGCAAATTTGTATTATACATGCTTAAAAGTAGCTTCTGATTTAATATCCAAATCAGTACAAGTATAACATACAATTTTGAAAAATTACAGTATTAAAAAAACAAAAACACAACAGGCTTCAGAGGTTGTTAAAAAAAATGTGCCATTATGTGCATTTCAGTGCAGAGAGTGTGAATCAGACAAGAAGCAAGTCATGATTTAATCATTCTCTTAAAAAAATAAAGAAAATGCTTATGGAGAGGGTAGAAGGAAAAACAGAAATAAGTAAATAGCTTTAAGTTCTTAAGCTCTCCTTTTTTGTCTAAAACAGCTTATCATCTGCAACATTTTATACAAGAAAATCAGCAGTTTCAGTGAAAATTAATCCAAAGCTTTACTTCTGATATCACCTGATAGGCATCCACATCTATCTTGAGCTATGTGTCATGACAGTTTGCCTGAACTTCACATTCAGAATGCATAATTCAGTGTACTCCCCTTATTGATTTTATGTCACTGAACCCACTTAAAACAATTAGAGTTATACCGAAAGAAGACTATAAATAAGTTCAGGTCAACAGCACTTTTAATTCCTGCCAATAAAGTGTCCATGACCGTATCAGAATCAAAGTATTTTGAGGTGACGTACAGCACTGCTGTACTTTTATCTAAACCCCAGAAATCTCTTCTATTCCTGCAGTGCATAAAGCAAGCATGTCCAAAAGCATTTTGTACCAGTTTGCTGGAATCACTACTTGTCATGTCAGTTCTCAAGATTTGTGTCCTAACATAAAACCACAGTACTGGTTGTTAAATCTGACTATTTGTTTCTAAAACTATAAGCATCATTTAATTTTTTTCTTTTACTTAATAATATATTCTATATTAATTCATTAGAATATTACTGAGACTCAGCTCTGTTAATCATTTGTAGAGAGCGTCATCTAGTAAGTCTAAGTCTATACATTGCCTGAATATTTAAGATGCCTTTCAGTAAAGGGAAGAGGAGTGGCTTTTTTTTCTCTCCAAACGAGCAGTTATTGTCTCTAAAAAGTTTCTTGGTCATCCTACTACCTCCTAACCAACATTCCTTGAAAGCAGACCTGCAGAAACCAGCCATGTGAGAGGCTTGGTGAGAGTCACCCTGTTAAACTGAGAAAATCTCCCAACATCTTGTTCAAGCAAGGAGAAATCAAACAACTGGAGTCTATGAGTAACTGCTTTGTGAACCAGGTAAAGGAGGGCACTGTAGCCTGTTGTCCCTGGCATTTACCTCTAATGAAAGCAAGAACAAGCAGTGCCAATTCCTCACGTGTTACCAGATTACTTGAAATAAGAAAAGTTTTAATAAAGTTAACAGGTAGAATTCCCCCTTTAGTGGAGGACACTCACTTTCAGCTGTGCCTATGCCAGAGCAGCTGTCCCGGCAACACACACACACACACACAGACAGAACCACAGAACAACCACACAACTGAAGGACCACCACATTCTTTACTTCCCTCTGGTCATTGAGTACAGTTTCATGGGACCCCCGCAGCATGACTCAGTGGGTTGCAAATCCACGCTTGGCAGACCACAGCTGGATATTAACCACACAGGAGGTGCCCAGAAAGCATCTCATTTAGCTATGAAGGGATTCCCAGCCCGAGAGCCCTCTCTGAGATCACCAGCCCGTTAGACTGATGCCCTGCTGGGGTCCCTGCCAGAATGAAACAGCTACAGAAGATGTGAAGAAGCGATATGGCAGCAGGTCACAAGTGCTGGTCCTAAGCATCCTTGGGAGCAGGGACCGCTACCATCTCACAGCTGGGAAGGATTGGAGAGAGAGATAGGCTCTGTTTCCAACAACCCCAGTCAGATCTGTTCTCAGCTCTGCTGCCCACAACCTTAAATCACCTCTCCCACAATGGTCTTTCTGTAGAATGGCCATATAGCTATAAATTAACGTGCTGTCTGCTGACAGTCAGCCTGAGGGAAGAGGCATTTCTGCTGAGATGGCAAATGCCTGACAATTATTTGTGCCATACCCACCTTTACTGCAAGTCTGCTTTTTACAGTTAGAGGTCTGAGATTGTCACTTTTCTCACAAAATTGAACTGTGTGAAGACAGGAATTTCTCCCCAAATGCACACATTTATGAGTGCATGTATATTTATAGACATAACAGAGGTAAAGATGAAACAACACATATTGAAAGAGAGAAAATCTTCTAAGTCTTATGAAGAAAACAAGCTTCAGGATTTTTGCCAGCATGTTTACAAAAGATAAGGAGCTACCCAAAAGATCTTACAACATTTTTGGTGCCAAGAGATAGAAAGATTATCTGCTATTTTGCACCCTCTGTATTCCCGGAGCAAGTCTCATCTATGCATCATACATTAATTTTACCATTAGAAAGGCAGTGATGTGGATTAATGGAATTACACTTAAACAAAGCAGATCAATACACACTCCGTTATCAGTATTACACAGCAAAGCATGCCCCTAAGCCCTACAAAGGTCAGCTTCTAAGGGCAGATGTGCGGTAAAGAATCCTGATGTCTGTAGCTTAAAAGATAAAGCACTAAGTTCTCAGGTTTTGTAGGTGTACAGCCATATTTCACAATGTTGAAATGTCCTTCTTTCGTGTTACTCAGTTCTGCACACACGCACCAAACAGACAAATATAGGGGGCTTTGATTTGTTGTGTATTCAAATAACAATGTAGCCAAAAAGTAACAAAATGTCCTTTACAATAAGGTCTGTCAGAGGCCACTGGTAACAAGGTACATGTTCTAAATATCAATCGTTTCCAAATCTGTTACATTTACTACTCCCTCTTTGTCTTCATCCCCGAGAACACGTTCACAGGGGAGCCCAGGACTGTTTAAATGAATTATGTTCCCAAGCGCTGATCCACCTGAACCACTTCACTGGTCATTCACGCTTGGGCTGTGTCAAGCTCCCGCAGCATCCCTAGGTAAACAAGCACTTAATTTGGTTCAAGCATAATTGCTTCTTAAGTTGGGGCTTGCCATAGTAACTGCAGCTATTTAAAAATATATAAACAATAGACATTTAGAAACTCACAGAGTCACTGTTTCAAGGGCAGCAAAGTCAATCACACAGGTGACTTCCAATTCACCAGGGTAAAACCTGCTGCCCAACATTCAAGTTTACTTTACTTCACAGCAAAGGAACCACTTCAAGGACTTGCCCTGAGAACACAGAATAACAGCTGTAAAATGAAACCCTCTTGATGTGCACACAAACAGATGTGGAAATTATACTAAAATTAAATTTCTCTTGTATAGCACTGTAAGAAATTCTAGCAGCTTTCAGACCAGAGGATGAATAAAACCAAATCCACAAAACAGAATTTTGTGAAAATTTTTTGTTCCATCTTTTTGTTACAACCTTGCAGCTCAATTCCAATCACCCTGAATTTTCCACCTCAACATGAATTTCTTGGAAATCTTTGAGAAACAAAATTAAAAATAAAAATAAAATGATTCTGACAAGAGAGTTATATATAAGATTTAAAAACTTACTCAAGGGAACAAGCCACCTTCCAAGACAACTCTCTCACAGCATAAATAAACAAAGTACTAGCCAAAACCTCAGGAGTATATCAGACAACATCTAGCATAAAACACGTAGTTGGAACAGACATCTGTTAATTATTTAATTACACTATGAAATCTGTATAACCAATCAAGAGAATTTGTTGGTTTAACAATAGGGGACAATTTCCATCTAAGGTAAGCTGAAGAAACAAGAGTTTTGTTAATGAATGCTTTGGACACTACAGGTACGTCACTAAGGGACTACCAGTCCCTTTTTTGTAAGTCACACATTCATTCAAGAGTTAAGAACTGAAAAGTCTGGATTGTTTGGGGAACACTCCTTTCCTGTAACACAGAATTTTTTTGGGTTGTTTTTTTTTTTTTTAACAACTTTGGTAATTCGGCTCCATCTCAGTTTAAATATTATGATACCTATTAAGGAAGAAATTTTAAGTTAACCAAGTTGACCAAGTTCCATCAGAACCCTCAACAGAAACTGACAAATCCAAGACCTGTAAACAAAACAAAGCCTTAACCATCTTCAACGGGGTAGTTTTGGGGGGGAAGAAAAGTGCTTGGAGTATTTGGGTACTTTTCTAAGACTCTGAGAGGTTAACTGCCAAAATAAATAAATTAGGTGCGACAATCTGAAAACCAAAGCATATTAGAGATATTCCACCAATTGCATAGTCCCTGTTAAAACAAACAAACAAACAAACAAAACCAAAACCAACCACATAAAATTCTAAGCTGCTGCAAAGAAAGACTGCTGTACATTTTCTAGAGAGCAAGCTTCGATGATACTGGGACTAATCCTTCCTGCTATACCCCAATGCTGTACAGACTGCTTCCTCCTCTCCTTCCTAGCCGCTACAGAGACAACTGACTGCCTGCACCAACCAGAACTTCACAGACCCAGTTGCCTGGGAAAGCTTAAAGAGCCTTTTACAATAAATCAAGAGAAACTCTGTGTTTACAAATGTAAAAAAAAAAAAAAAAAAAAAATAAAAAAAGAAGAAAAAATTTTTAAAGGTAAAAAGTGGGACTTAAATGAAGTCCAGGATCAGAACTTTAGTTAGGACTAGCAAAGCATTTTCTAGCATATAGCTCAGATATTCTCTGTCTGAGCATAAAACAGTTTAAGTACGACTAATATAAACATAATTCAGAGACTGCAGAATTGCATTACAGTATTATTAGAAATTCCACTTTGAAAAACACACTAACCAACAACACTGCATGTGTATGTGTTCAGTGAGCTTATTAAAATAAAGTTATGCCAAATAAGTAACTGGAATGTAATAAGGACTGGAGTCACTCATTAGCCTAAGCTTTCCATTTCCCACAGTTTACAGCAAAGCCTGGTATGACCTTCTAATTAAGAAAAAATTCCTCCAGCTAGCTTTCCTTCCCCTTCAATAACACGCACTCTCCAGCCAGCACTTCAGGCAGACTGGCTACATCCCACAAAGACAACTTCCTCCCAGCAGCCTTCCTGGCACAAACACCTATTTACATGTCTGAATGCTACATCAACCTGCCATCAAACGGCGCAGGAATAAAAATCAAGGCAATGAGAGCCTATTGAAAAGTAAAAACTATTAGTAGAGATGTTGATGAACTACAGGAATACTCAAGCAGATGAAGTGTGTGTCTGTCTTTGCTCATCAGAGAGGAAGGATGGACTACCAGACCATCCATCTGGGGATTTTCCGGCTTACACTACTGTTTGTACTACAGCATAGTTACTTTAACTCGGTAAACCTAAACTTTCTCAAGAGGAAGTTATTCCATGCCCTTAGACAGGCACCATAGATCACCTCCTTCCTCTGAAGAGAGGGATGAACTTGCACAGGGTATTTTATTTTTATTTTTTTCCCCCGCCTAACCCGCTCCAGGACAGCCTGGGAAGCACAACTCCGACCACCCTTGTGTTACAGACACACGGGCTCCGCGCGAGAGAGAACAAGACAAACCTTACACCCAGAAGGAAAAAACAGAAATGGCTTTTAGGCGAGCACCCGTGCGGGACCCCTCCTGAGGACAGGCCGCCTGCCCGCTGCTCGAAGCGCCGGCCGAGCCTCCGCACGACCCTCCCCGCCGCGCCCCGAAGCGCCGCCCGGCCCCGCCCGAGCGCCCGCGGCGGCACCGGCACCTCCCCGCCGGCGGGGAGCACCGAACACCGAGCGGGGGGGGATAAATAACCCGAAACAGGCGCATGGGACTCGCGGTCAGCAGCGAGAGGGGGCGCGGCGCCGCCCGGCCCCGCAGACGAGGCGCCCATGCTCGGGCAGGGGGCGAAGCGGAGGAGCGACACCCGCCCCGCTCGGCGGGCGGGCCGCTCCCGGCCCCGGGAAGCGCTGCTCACCCGCTCGCCGCCGGCTCCCGGGATCGGCGCTGCCCGGCGGCCGGAGGGGCTCGTCTGTCTGTCCGCCCGCCCGGGGGCTCCGCTCGGCCCGGCCCGGCCACCGCCGAGGGTCGCGCCGGCCCGGCGGCTCCGCTCCTGGGCCGCGCCCGGCAGGGAGTTTCCTGTGTGAGTCACTTCAGCCGGGAGTTGCGCAGGGAAACACCCTTCCTGCCGCTCCAGCTCCTCCTCCTCCCGCCTCATCCCAAACCTGCCGCCCCTTCCCGCCCCCGGCAGGCTCCGGCTTGGGCTCCGGCTCCTCCTCCTCAAAGGGAGCCGAGAGTAATCCCAGGAATGCTGCAGGCGGCAGAGCTGCGTCCTGGACTGCTCCTTTGCTTTTCATGAAAGCGACGTTTTCTGTGCCCTACGCACCGGGAAATCTGTCTCTGAGAACACAAACCCACGCCCAGGAGGACGGCGACCCCTCGTACTCGTAAACAAACCCGCCCCTGGCACCGCCCCGGCACCACCGTAGGGAAACCAACGCCCCGAGGGCACCGGGTGTGGTAGGACAGGTCACTGGTTTTTTTTCCCGCTTCACAATTTTGGCAGCATGGCGAGGAAAAGAGTTAGGATGAAGGAGCAGTAAGGATGAAAGAGCTATCCTTAAAGGACCAAAGGGAATCCCCTTTGAACCAAAGTGGGAAACCCCTTTAAATGTCCTGCAGAGGGTGCTCACGCCTGTGGGTTTTACATCCGAAAGAACCACACTTTGTTAAAATCAAAACCGTGAAAAAAAAATAGGCTGTTTGCTACTGCCTGTTGACAACCTCCCACTTTTACTTCTCTGTAAACCACAACAAACATACAAACTTTCTCATTTTAAAGTTTTCTCACCTTTTCTACATAGTGTTGTCCCTTTTAAAGTTCAGTTTTACTTTTCATTTCTTCAAGATTCCATCTAAGGAACTGGATGCCGCACCACAAAAACAAACTGCCAGCTCTTCTTCACTGAAGTTTGTCAAGATTGTTCTTTCCATCCACTATTTTACAGCAGACAGAATCCACAAACTACTCTATGTAGGGGATCCAGTCACCTGAGAGTATGGGGACTTCCAATTTTTCGTCAAAGTCTATTTGCTTGGATTTGTTTGCTAAACTTGCACCCAACATTTTATTTACTCTTGAGAAACCTCTCTAATCATCATTAAATTACACAGTATTGCTCTAGCAAGCAATTTTAGGTATCTCTTTTCAACAGCTCTTTGTGGGACACTGTGCTGTTAATGAACTTTGCGCTGAGAACAGAATAATTAGTCCTTTACTTCAACTATTGTTTGTTGGGGTTTTTTTCCAACAAGTTTGCACCATATTAAGTCTCTTTATATAATCTTTCTGTAATAGCATCTACAAGAAAGCTTCTGAAGACTGGGGATAAGGTGCCAACCCACCCCCCCCCCCCATTTTCATTATTTCAACTGTGCTAATCCAATTTTTCCACCCTTTTCATATCATCAAGAATTTCCTCAGCTTGTGAAGTTACACATTGTTGCAAGATGTTAACATTACCAGTTCATCTTATCAAAGACACATCTTCACAGTCATTTTTTCCCCAGTACAGCAATAGTCTTTTCTATGAAACAATTCATTTTCTAGGACATGGCTGCTAGTCTTCTCTGATTGTGTATATTTGTAATAATTTTGAGTGCTTATACCAAACAAATTAATTTCAACCATCACAGTTCCTTAGCAGCCTAACTTCTTAACCCAGCTCAGGCAAAACTGTAAAATACAGCCACATATGGATGCCTCAGTTTCTAAAATAACAGCTGATTCTCTCCTGTGCAATCCATCCTGTACCCTATTTCACAAATGAGGGACAATCAGCTTACTAACGTAAAGAATAACTCACCTTCATAACATGGGATTGTTTTTGTTTCCTTGTCCGAGCAAGTGCGCATTCAGAACAACCTTGTCTTGATGACACCACTAGGTCTGCATCTGTTGTCAGGTCAACGAGACATCAG
Source organism: Myiozetetes cayanensis (assembly GCF_022539395.1). Classification (NCBI taxonomy): domain Eukaryota; kingdom Metazoa; phylum Chordata; class Aves; order Passeriformes; family Tyrannidae; genus Myiozetetes; species Myiozetetes cayanensis. The sequence continues at coordinate 83,818,644 of NW_026087742.1, read as the reverse complement.
GCCACAATGGGGCAGCAAGGACAGCAGTTGAACACTCCCAGTGCAATCCATCAACAGCAGCTTGCCCGCAGATTGGCAATGCTTCAGTCTGCCAGTCTCTGCCATGCAAGACTGCCACTGTGGCTCCTGTACCTGCCAAAAGCCATCTGGTGCCAGGAGAAGCTGCTTTGCATGAAAGCAAGACGCTGCCAACCAGCATCATACTGTGGAAGCAGTAATAGCTTGTCCTGAGGACTGGCTGATGCCCCAAGTCTTGCTATTTCCATCTAAAGAAACTGACTGGGCGAAGGAACTGCTTCCCCACTGCTGGAGCAATCTGCTTTTCATTAGCATTCCATACTCCAATTTATAGCAACCCATAAGGTCATATAGAAAAGTAGTGATAATGATACACAGCTACTCAAGATTTGTGTTGCTTTATGTAATATTTGATATAGGAATTAAAGGACAATCACATTTTACCATCTGGATGTCTACGCTCTCACATAACACGTGGCATGCCTATCATTCCAAATGAGCCCAACTTGCATCATTCCAGATGCCTGATTTAATTCTGTAATGCCCTCACGACCCCCTGCTCTTTCCACTTTAGTGGAACTTAAATGCTGCAATAACAGTACTTGATTAAGGACATTCAGCAAGTCTCCATGTCTTGCTTCTCCCTCTGCTGCACTCACCCATCTCAGTTATCCCTGCCATGCTGAACACAAGCCTTCTAGGTCTAGCTAAAGATATAATACCTACATATTTCCAGTCAAACCATTAACTGATATCCTACCCACTGGAAGTCAGGTGTGGTTTTTATGAGGCCAGTGGCTAGACTTAGGATCTCAAGTGGCCCTTTCTTGGGTGGAATTTATTTTAACCTGATTTTAATCCATGCCTGCCAACAATCTTTAGCAAGATCTGTAACACTAATGTATCACACTGCTGGCAATTTATGTACCCTAAAACCAAAATCACACAAGTATCAGATAATACAGTAGTAACAAGCTTAAGCACTTGTCTGATAAAGCCTTTGTTCAAGGCACTATGCTAGCCACAGTCAGATGCAGGTCTACTTCCTGAATTCCAGCTATTTTTACTTTATTTTTAATTTCCTTCTTTTGGCTTTTAAGTATTTGCCCAAAGGCAATGAAAGAAAATCTTTTCCAGGAGCCCACAGGAATACACAGAAGAGTTTCATTCCACAGCAGCCTAAGAGCTTCAACAGGAATCTTGTGGCTCTGTGTCTTCTATGTCTAAGATATTGACGTTACTCTCTAGGTTTGCAGATATTTTGGTATTTAACAGCACATCTAGATATTTTTTTTTTTTACCTGCTGAGTTCACAGATTTTTCATCCTCAGAAAGGAGGTAAGATAACACAGGAAACTGCCATGACCTGACACACAGAAAGATATTTATTTACAAACTCATGAGAGGCAACAGTTGCAATGACCCCAAGAATAGGACGCCATGCAAAACTACAAGGAAAGAAAATAGGTAATTATCTATAAGCCAGTTTAAAAATTAAATCCAACCTCTGGCAACCACCTGTCTGTGCTGTAAAGAATTGGACAAGATTTTTCACCCAAGAAGGCAGCATGGACTTCATGTTATACACAGCAAAAGGTTTAAAGTATAGCAAGGCTACAAAAACATTACATGCTTCCACATTACATAAAGCAAACCCATTGTTTCAGCTCTCAGGAGAGTGCACAGCACTTGGGAGAGCTTAAGCAAAAGAGACCAAAAAAGCAGCAAAGAGGTCTCAATGAGCAGCCAGCTCAGAAAGTGAGAACCTGCACACAGCAGGAAGCTTGGCCAGCTACCTAAACACAGAACTCCTACCAGGAGCCCCCCACTTCACCAGGCCTTACACAAAAGCAGTGATCTGGTCACCCATACCTACTTCTAACTCCAGGAAAAGCCAGATTCCTACCCCTCAGAGCACATGTGCTGCCAAGAGCACAGCTGACAACAGCAGGCATGCTGGACATTGATAAATATCAATTAGCACATGATGACACATGCAGTGCGCAGCTGTCTGGCTCCCATTTCCCTCCTAGTGCTGAATGACACCATCTGAAGTGGATCTGAGTAAGCAGGGTCTCCTAGTTCTGCTTTCCAGCTCCCTGAAACACTAGACAAGAGTTGTGTTGCTAAGTCTGTGGGATTTAACTCTGTATGTGTACAATGGGTTCATGTCCCCCACTCTGCTTTCCAAGCCTGCTGCACATTGTGCTGCCAAACCAAACGAGAGTCCACCCACCAACTCCCTGACAGACGCTAACGTGCATTCAATCATTTCTTGGTTCTACTGTAAACAACATTAATTTTGCTCATGTAGGACATCAGTACAGGAATTAGGACATGTATGTTAGGCAATTCAGCACCCTCACTCTTCATCCCAGCCTTGCCCCCTCTCTCTCTGGTAACTTCAGTGGCTCTCTAGGCCCCCAGATCTGTGACCCCATGCAGCCTTTCCAGCAATAAATGCACAGTGCAGCAGCAAGCCACTACACCCTCCAGTAAATACCAACTGAATCAATGAGGAAAGGTTTTTTGTAAGTGTGCAAAAGAATACAGGAGGAAAGCTAAAGGATTTGCAAATCTTTATAGTTAGTAAGATTAAAAAGCACATCAGAGGGATTTTTTTATATTTTTAACCAGCCTGTGATTTAGTGTTGCTATCTTTAATCTCTACTACCACAGAAACCATGCAATCAACAACTGGTTGCTAACTATTTTTTATATCAAGAGCTTGACATAAGCTAAGGTCCTCAAGAACCTAGTGGTTAATTAGGGGTTATTAAAACAGCAAAGAAAGCACTGGAGAATTTACTACATCTGTGCTAAAACATGACCTAGAGATTACAGAAGCCCCCAGAAAAAAAAAAAAAAGGGAAGGAAGAAAAGTAGCAAGTCAGATAGATAGGGGCTTCTATGCTGCAACTTCAAGACTGCATCCAGAAGGTAAAGAGAACAAATAAAGGTGGAAATGAAGAACAGATGAAACTGTGACAGCATCCAATGTGCAGCGTGTTCTTTTCCAAGAATTTTATTATATCCCCTTAGAAGCTTAGAAAGTTCCCTGCTTTGCTTGGTATTTTTAATGCTTTCCTTTAGCTAGACCTGACAACTCCTTTAAATCTATACACACATGCAATAGATTAAACCTTTCCTAAAATCTCTGAAATTGCTTACTTGAAATTCCAGACATGCAAGTAAAGCATACTCAAAGGCTGTGTCTCCTCCAACAAAGAGGAAAAGTGTCCAAAAGATAAGATTAAAATCAATTCAGAAATAACTGATGAAAACAAGAATTTGAAAACAAGGTCAAAAATTGTCCAGAAAGAATTAATTCAGGTCAGAATACAAGTAACAGAACTGCTCTGTAAAGAAAGCAGAAATTGCTACAAGGAAATCTGAGTAAATAAATAGCTAAAATACCCCCAAATTCACAAAAAACCCTTATGTCTTTCCGAACAGGTAAACAGCCATTTTAACTACTGCCAGGGGACTGATGAAAAGGTCCTGGTGGCATTACAGGACATGCATACTAAAAAACAGGACTTGTTTTTGTACAGTTCTAAAGAAAAAGGAATGCCACGAGATGGACTCATTCATGGGGATTTGTCAGTCAAATACTACTGACACCCAAATATTAAACATGTAGGATGTCCCTGTCTAGAATCAGTAAACATTGCCAGAGCCAGATTTTCCATTGTGCTTTTTTGATGACAGATGTGCAAATATTGGAAGTTGCCTGAGTAAACAGCATGTAGACATCACTTGTCTACAAAGGGCACAGAAGTCTCTCTGCAGGATTCGAGGTTAATTTCCAAGCAGGAAATTGGGTGAAACAGCAAAATCTTTCACCTGCACAGGGTCTTTCACAAAAAATAGGGAAAATCTGAAAAGGGATTTACTAGGAATTATTGTTTCAACAACATGAAGGATTGAAGGATTTTTTTTCTCCCATATCTAGCTAATATTATCCAAGGTAAGGCTAGGAAGAGCAGGAATTACACTGAGGGTAACAACTGTACAGAAAGGAGAAATAAAGCAACCATGTTAGACTTGTTTATGAGCAGAGAGTACAAGACATACAAATACTCTAAGCGTAATGAACCACTGCATGGAAGTGCTGAACTTCTAAGTACAAATACACCTTTTAAAACTGTTAGCAATTACTCTCAGTGAGCAAGAAACAATTAATGAAGGACATACTGTCTCTGATAGCAATAAATAATATGGAATCTCAAATGAGAACCAGTCACAGTAAACTGAAAGTACAAATTACTTTTAATAGGTGTCCACCTACCACAAAATAAATTCACTTGGAAAAGTGTGTCTTGTGGTAGTGAAGGACAATACAAGCATAACATTCTCTAAAGCAAAACCTCCACTCAGTCAAACAAAAAAGAACATGTTACAGGGCATCAGAAGGTTTCTCCGTGTTAAACTTTTTCAAAAAATTAATTTCTTTTCCTAAAAATATTTCATGGGTATAACTTGGAAGATCCTTCTAAGATCTCCTGTTCAAACAAGAACCCAAATATTCACTTTCATATAAAGTAATTATGAGCTTACAGCTGAAAAAACAGTTTTACAATGAGCCACAGTCTCACACTGGTAGTAACATACTTCACTTACCTTGCAGATACAGCCCTCAAATCTTAAGTTATTGACTGGATTTCATCAGAAACACACACAAGAGTAAAATTCTTATTATTAAATCTTCTCTTGATTCAAATAAATCAATAAGTAAATAGTTAGGATTGATTTTATCTTTTTTAATGCAGGTGTACTGATGCCAGAATTTAAACAAAACTTTAATGGGGAGGAGACAGCGCAAGTTGTCTTGTGCAGAACAAGTTTCACAATTACTTGTCTAGAAATGTACCTTTCTGTATCACAATCTACTACTTTTTTTTGTTTGTTTGCAAAAAGCTTAGAAGGAGGATGAAGGTCAAGTCATATCTGACCACCTCTGAAACATCTCAACAATTCATTACTTAAAATTAATATATTACACACCATCATCTTGATCCTACTTAGACTGACGAGAGTTACCACTCACATTAGTAAGCATTTGAGCATTTAATGTAAAAAACTCTGGTATTTTATGTTCTGCTATAATCCATTTTGATAAATGAATCTTGTACTTTTTACATCAGCTTATTGTAACAATTTTCTTACAGAGTTCTTAAGAACCACTAAGCAAATAAGATGCATGCTTCTTAGCCTTTTTAAAAAGAAAAAAAGGTCCAAAATTAACTCAGCCAACTTTCTGAACACAAAGATTTGAGTCACACCACTCCACACTACCCTGTTCACAGCTGAAAAATAGTTCACAGCTATTCACAGCTGAAAAATGGAAAAAGTAAATTATAAATTACTCATAATTAAAGAAAAAATAAATCCCTTTTTTCAGCATGAAATATATGTAATGTATTTTCAAGTAAGATTGTTTACATGGAATGAATTTTACACTGTACATGTTTTTTGATGTTGGAGCATATACAAACACTGCTACCACCAATACACTTACCTGTACATTATTTACATTTTAAAATATTTTACACAGCTCCAAATCATCAGCATCATTTAGCTATACACATTTTAAACTGGAGTGCAAAATGCTTACAGTTTTTTAACATGGGAATTTCAACATAAAGGCTGCTTTCAGTTCTTCATTAATTCAGCAGACTCAGGTATTAACTTTGTTCCATGCCAGCCATCAGTGACAAAGCTAAAGATTCCACTGTGAAATAAACAATAAAAAAGCAGTTAATATTTGTATTCGCAGCAGTCTGCAAATGCTTGGTGCAATATTCAATTCAGTTCGCTTAAAAGGAAGATACCAGATTATTTTTTTAAATTGTAATACTTCAGGACTTAAGATGGTAAGACATCTCATGAGTCTCTGACAGCTTAGACAATATTTCACCACATTCATCATCAGTTATCCATTAGTTATTTCATGTGGTAAGAACCAGAAAGAAATTAGCTCCTTTGTTTGAAATACTGTTGTACACAAAAACAAAAAAAGGTTGTGGGGGGTTATATACAGCAAGCCATTCTCACAGATGGTTCTTGTAGACTGAGTAGCAGTGGTGTCAGATATTACCTGTTTTAGAATCATAGACTCATTTTGGTTGAAAAAGACCTTTAAAATCATTAAGTTCAACCATTAGCCTAACACTGCTAAGTCCACCACTAAGGTATGTTTCCTACATCATCTGAGATGCGGTCAGAAACCTGTTACAACAGACATCTACATACCAACAAACCCTCATTGAGCAGTCCCCTCCATAGCTCAAACTGGCACTGATTAACAACTTAAGCTAATACCAGGTTGTAAGTAGAAATACAATCACATCATCTTCTGCTGTTTCTACTACCAAGGAAGTAACTTCCAACAGATGGGCAGAGCCTACAGCTCAGAGCAGTTGCAGCTGAGGCCCCATAATACTAAAATTTTATCTGCTCATGATATATCAAAGCTGTCATTCAGTAACAACAAAAAGGAATGCTCCTCTATGACCCCAGAACTTAATTTCATTAGTTTAGAAAAGTGCTTGTCACTTGCTTGGCTACATCAGCTTCCCCTCATCAAGAAGGCAGATAAACTGAAGAAAGCTGTCATGAAAAACCTTGGCACAAATACTCTAAAAAAATAATGACTTTAACTTAGTAAGAACTAAGTCTTCATGTCCCTCTGTCAATAACTCACAAAATGACATTTAAGATGTACTGACAAACATTAATACAGATTAAAACATAAACACATTCCTAGCAAACTTTTGTAAGTGCAGGTACGTAAAAAGCTTCATGTACTTACAGTGAGGAAAAGAGCCTCGACAGACAGCTTTGTTGAGAACAGTTACAAGAAACATGTGACAGTTTTTAAAATCTGATTCCATCTTCTCTATGGATTCCATCCTACAAAACAGTTAGGCAGGAATGCTTAACAGACCAGCCACTATGTTATCTTGAAAATATGACCAAAATTTCACAGTAAATGATAAAAGTACTCTTTACATAGAGTTCTGGCTTGAACTTACAATATTTCAGTTATGCCTGAGTATGCTACTTCTGAAAAACAGAGAAAATTTTGACAGGAGCATCTGAGCACTATCACGATGGCATTAATAATCTCCTCATCGTCTTAGAAATCTCTGCAGTGGTTTGGAGGAACTGTATGGTTCCAACTGACAACTACCATTACTACATATGTTTGTATATCAAGACAGCCTTTCCTGTTTCCTATTGCTTCAGAGCAACTTGGGGTAAACTCCACACTGCCAGTAAAACAGGGACACCCACACTGCTTTACTATCAGCCATCTCTTGAATTCCACTTTGGACTCTTGTCAGCTAGCACTCACCACTCAGGGGAGAAGACAAAGTTCACAACAGTCACTCCTTGTGTTTTTCCCCTCTCCCAAGATGATACGGATGACACTACACCAGCTATGACTCTTCTGCCACATCCAAGAGCACACAACCACATGCCCTGAGTTTCAGTCTATATTAACAGCATTCACAAATCATTTCTGACACACCGGATGAGAAAAGCACTCCAAAAATAGCAACTTCCTAATGCCACAGGAGAGTGGGATCCAAATTCTAGGTAGTATCTGTGCCAAAGAGAATTAGTCCTTAAAAACATGAAGTGAGCCAGTCCACACCAGCTGGCTTCAGGACCATACATCAACTTCTGAGTGCCTGACACAGCCAGTCAAAGCAGGTGATTATCCTGCAGTACTCAGCACTGGTGTGGCCTCACCTGGACTGTTGTGTGCAGTTCTGGGCACAAAATCACGCTCAAAATTCATTCAAAATCATACTCAATATTACAACCATGTAGAATTGTAGGCATGTGTACTTACTTCCAAGCGCCCAAACCAGCCTGCCAACGGTCTGCAAACATCAGTACTAAGTTCAACACCTTCATTATAGCTTCTTTCACAAAGCTCACCTAAAACAACAATCAAAACACAAGGAGTAAGTCAGAAAATCATTGTTCAGCATAATAATATTCAGTGCTATGTTGCAATACAAACGAATCACATGCCATTTAATCTAATCTGCAAAAACAATCTCCTAAGTACAATGTGATTCTTCCAAATTTAAGATGTGTTTTGCATTTGTTCTCCAATTCATTTTGCAGCTGACAACTTCAACGTGGACTATGCACAGACAGTACAAGGGATAAAATGGATATACATAACATATCCATGTACCTCCATTTCCTGTCATACCACTAAGTATAATCCTCCCTACATTGCCATGTCTCAGCTTGTTCAAAACCTCCTGTCTCTTAGGAACAAACAAGCCATGTAATATCCAATATAAAGGATTTAATTTTATCTTCTCTCCTGGAGAGACCGCCATGGGAAACTCGATCTCCATGTTAACTCTGGAAAAGTTACCACTTCCTCAAAAGGACCTATACATTGCTTAGTACGTATGAACTTCAAAATAGACAGCATAATTAGTACTGAACTACTTTCTTGAACTACTTTCTTGAACTACTTACTAAACTCAAGATATCAAATTTGCTAGGTTTTTACCCACCTTTTCTCTCAGTAGGCAGCGATCATGAATTGTGGATAGGTATCTGTAATGAATCTTTATCAATTGATCTAAATCTTTGGCTTCTTCTACCTGATGCTGAAACTCCAAGCCTGTACTGTGAAGAATCTTTAAAAAGATGACCAGTTATTAAATTAATTGTTGCACACATGATTATGACTCTCTTCCAATATATTTTTAAGAGCCTGAAACTGCATGATTCATTTGCTCTCAAATTTTAGGATCAACCTCCAAATTACCACCAATAGCAAACATTTTGAGCTCTTCTCACTACACAACAACATTCCTCATACAGATAGGAATACTGCCACTACACAAGGACATAGAGATTATCCTTGGAGAGGTGGAACTGGAGCGTACTAATTTTACTAAAGGCAAAAAAAGGACAATAGTAGAGCAGATATGAATCTAAAGGCATTGCCTTTAGATTCAAGAAGTCATGTATACACTGTGTGCTAGAGATTTTTGAGAAGGATCCATTTAACTAAAATATCTGCAGTAACACTTCTATTAGCATAAAGAGTTCTTAAGAGATAAAGAGCTTACAGAAACCTTTTTTTTTACATGACTGTGCTTCAGTCATCTACCACTGGGAGAAAGGGTCAAAAAGAACTAGTAATATCTGAAGATCAATCATGTGCATATAGAACTTTTAATGCATTTCCAGAATTACTGAATTAAAACGGCCAAGTTAAAACTGAAGCATGTCAAGCTCAAAATCACTTTGCAGGAATGATATCATACTCAGATTTTGCACTTTTTGTAGTATGTTTTAAAGGGAAAGTAATACTGCATCTCCAGTTACAAGTTCTTAAAATAAATGAAAGTGTGATATAAGACAAACCCTTGTCATGATGTAGTTGTGCAGGCTGTTAACAAAATGCATAAGTTTCACTCTTAAGAGGAACATGCGATGTATTTGTTGTTTTATGCTTTCTGTTTGTGGTCCAAACAGAGGACGCGTTCCTTGTTCTGATAAAGTTCCTTCCTTAACCTGTGGGCTTTCTGCAGCAGAGACTAGTTCTAAAAAAAAGGAAGGCAAAAGTATTGCTCTTTTTGGGAAAAGACTCAAGCACAGTCACACCCATAAAGTTTAAACAGTAGAAAACCACATGTTTTTGGGAAGATAATTACTCAAATCACAGAGGAACTCACTGACTTTCTAATTTATTTTTCTAAGACACAAAGTCTGTATCCACTTTACGTGGGACAAGAAGAGTATACACATTAACCTGGTGAAGGAAATACTAAGAAATCTCTTTCTATAATCCCCAAACAGCTTACTGTTTCAATCTCAAATAGAGTATTTTTTTCATCTTATTTTCTTAACTTGTCTGCAAGGTATTACGCATAAAAACTGAGACTACATATAAAGCAAAACATTAGGGTGTGGTAGACAGACCTTTCAACTGCAAGGTCTGAAGCATGAAGTAACAAATTTCCAATAGAACTAAATCTTGAATGACTTGAATCAAAGAGACCAAGGGAATGCTTGAATAGTGCTCTCCCTGAGGCTGAAAAGAAGTGAAAAGCATACCCATCTTAATACATCTAATTTGCAATGCTAACACAGATTAATACTCTGTAGAATTAATCAAAATTCTAACTAGTTTATACTACTTACTGTAGAAAGCAGAATACTATTTATATCCTAAGAACAGAAACCAAGTGTATTTATAGAGTATCTTTCATTGAAGAAGTATCTTACCATCAAATCGTAAAACATCTAGACTATACTTGGCCCACTTTATTTGCAGTAAGAGCAGAAAAACTTGATTGTAAATTTTTTGGCATTCTAAACTTATAACTATATCCACAGGCCAAGGAACCTAAGAAGAAGAGAGGATAATGAGACAGAAAATATAAGCAATTTTAATACAACACTTCAAATCTGTTCTACAATAACAAGCACAGCCATATTAACTCACTACCTTGTAACTCAATGTCAGACCATCTAAGGTGTGGACAGGGAGTTTCTTCTTTGCTGTATCAACACTCTCAAATGATATAGACAACCTGTGCAAGGAAACAAGTGATGTCATTAGTGAGAGTCTGTTTTAAATTCGCAGTTAGTTTTATTAGTTTTATTTCTTACTGCTAAATACCAAGCTGTCTGATTTAATCTGGAGGACTTGGGCAGAAAAGATGACAGCAGCTCAAAACTTCATTAAAACAGATTATTTTAATGGGTACACAATAATTAGTATTGTGCTATGCAGGTTAAGTACATTAATATAGGTAAGTGTGAAGAAATATAACTAAAGCGTGTTTTGCATTTTACCTTGCGCTGTCCTCTGGGTAGCGTTGTCCAACTGCTTCTTGTAGTTGAACATTTAAGAAAGCAACATTCTGCCAAGTTTCCTTTTCTCTAATTTTGTCAAAAATAGATGTATAGAAGTCATACATGGTATCTCCAGCTTCAAGTAAGAAAAAGTTTCTCATTGCTTGCAAATATTCTACAAGCCTAAACAGGAACAAACATAAAACATTTCCTCAGTCTCCTCCAAAACACAAAACTCTTCACTACAAGAACTCAGTATTGGACAGAAACATAACAAAGTCCACAGTGAATCCTTTGTTTAACCCTCAGAGATCTTTCACATGTATTCAAATAAAACCAAATAACCAATGTGTTTTTCCCTGTAAGCCTGAAAAACCCCACTAACTTCAATGGGAGTGCTCATGATATTCAGCTATTTTACCAGCTAGGTAATTGTAAGAAATAGCATAGTTTGGAAATCTTTCCCTCTCCCTAAAATGAACTTCAAATGACAACATTATTAAGAAGTACTGTTTGAAACAATTTCCCCACTGAACATCTACTGAAGATAAATGATAGCTTTGCTGTTGATTTAAGCTAGACCAAGTTTTCATCCAAGAGTCTTCCATGCTAGATCCCCCTTTTCTCCTTAATGATTTTATTGCCGGTTATCAAACTGGAGTAGAAACACATGTTAAAATTGCTTCTTTTAGTGATGGCATACCCCTGGGTAAGAAAAAGAAAAGTTACGGAAAAACAAATCTACGTTCTTACCTATAATCCTTCTTTAAAGTTTGCATCAGATTCCCACAGCATTCCAAGTATTGCTTGTCTATGTGCGGATAAAGGCAAGACCTCAGCGTCAGTTCAAAAGTCTGGCAGGTCACAGATTCTGAGGATCTATCCACAGAGACATCCCCACCAGTGAACTTCTCATGGAAGTCACTCTGTTCCAAATACAGTCTTCAAAATAAAACAAACTGCTTAGGGAAGAAGGCTCATTACTGATACAATACATAAAGCAATGCCGTACTTTTGATCAATACTGCATCCTCTGCTCTGAAATACATTCTGCAGGAGTACTAAAAGCTGATTCATAACAAGACTACATATCAAGCCTATTAAGTTATCCATCGTACAGTTTGTGTATCACCAGACATAAGAATATCAAAAAGGAGAGCATTCTATGGTCACAATTGCTTAAGGCACAATTCTGAAAAACATCAAGTTCAAACACTGTACAGCCTCATAAGCAAACCCATTGTTAGAGAACTTTTAAAACTCTACTGTGCATATACAGCAGTCAGATGAGCTTCCCAAGAAAGAAAAATAAAATTAAAGAAAGTAAAAATTTGACCAACAACCACAAAACAACAAACAAACAAAAAAACCCTAAATCCACCCCATAGATGGAGAACTGGTTTGAGGCATCTTAATTATGGTGTCCCTGTATATTATCTGTAATAGTATGTGATGGGAAGAAGAGTATCTGTAGTCTACATTTGGTAAGTTTAATTGTTTTTTCACAGAGAGAATAAAATTCTTATAATATTTTGTAAAAAGCTACTTGCCAGCTGTACCCACTGTTAGAGGAAGTCTGGCTCATAACAGCTCTTGCCTTGATAGAGTCAGACATTAAATTAATGTAGCAGTTTTGACAAAAAGAATAGGCTCAATGAACAAGGGAAATAATAAACTCTTATCTACTATTAATTATGATTTCTTTACAACATGTTCTTCCTAGGACTGAAATGAAAACATGTATATTGACAATTAGTATTTAGGAAAAACATAAAAAGCTATTTTCTTATTCATAACCACAAAATAAATGAGATTTTCAGAGTTTGCCTTTCCTGCTAATTTCCAAGACAATTATAACCTCTATAGGATTTCCCTCATTACGAAGAATGAAGAATTTCTATGCAATTAACATGAATTTTGGAAAGCTTTTACAGTTAAATGATTTAAACACAGCACAACTGAAGTTGCATTCTTCTAAGGATATCCTTGGTGCAAATCAAGGACATTGTATACAAATTCCAATCAAACTCATTTAAAAGTTCAGATTTTACAATGGCATTCCCTATTAAACCACTTATTTGCTAAAAGCCTGTTATGATAAAGACTACTCCGATTTTCTTTGCTACCAATTGCAAATAGCACATTTTTATTTAACCAAGCACAAGCGGAGTGCCTATTTAGCTTCTGTCACTGATTATTGATGCTCCTCTTTATTCTGCACTTGCTTGTTTCCAGCAGCAGAAGCAGCAGCAATGAAAACATGGTCTACCAAATGTCGCCAGGCAGAACACTGCTCTCAAATGTGCAGCAGGAAGATCATTCATTTACCTGGCAAAATTAATAGCCAGCAGCGGGTCATGGACATCATCCAGTTCCAAGTGTCTTTCTGCTATAGACTGCATCTTTATCAGGCTCTGCTTTGTGGCCTGCTGTTCTGTAATAGTGTCAGGAACAGACTCTTCCCCGTGCCGCAGGCGAGACTGTACCGATTCCAAGAACAGTGTGTATAAACTCTTTCGTTCAGCATCTGAATTGGGCAACACATTCCTCAGTAAGACTTTCTTCAAAGAGAAAACATCATCTGAACTAAAAGAAGAACTCCATAGTCCAGCATTCACCAGCTAACTTTTAAAATAGGAAATTTAGGCCACTATTCGGAAAAAAAACCCAACCCCCAAATACATATTTGAAATGACAGGACTAGTCCAATGCCTAAGGTCAGGCATATGTTCAAATGGATTGCAGAACGGGTGTCTGAAATATGAAATATTTCTGAGACTGTTAAAGAACTTCCTACCTCAGTTGCAAAGGCAGTTAATTTTGAGCACTGGAAACAACCCTTTACTACTCACTAGAACAGATGATACTCTCACATCAAAGGGGGAAATAAACCGAGTGAGTCTCTAAAATAATTTAATTATCTCTACTTTTACACATCAAGGTGCAGCAAAATTAAAAATATTGTTTCCTTAAAAAAAAAGCACCTAAAAAAGTTCCAACACTGATTACAGTGTTGTATTATGTTTTACAATCACACAAGATAAATATCCTAGATATGCAAATACCTTTCATCTACTTATGAGTAAGCTTTACCAAAAAAAAAAAAAATTCACATGCTATCTCAGAATTACTGAACCACTTAGTAATAGAAAACAATTATTTATTAAAAAAACTTTACTGCTAGAATATTTTGTTTCATAATAAAAAAAATGGTTTTGCAAGCACATGAAGTTTAAGAAAAAAATTAAAGCAATAAAAAGAAAATGTAACACTCAACTTTATTCACTTTGCTCTTTTCACTTGCTTGCATTGGAAGAATGTTTTCCATAAGACCTGAAGTTACCAACCATAATACTGACATTCAGCATGGAGTGTTGTATTATTCTAAAGCCAGGAGAACACTCTTACCAAAAATACACCCATACTGTTAGATACCCTAAGGCAGGACAGGGTACAAACTGACTCTCACCTCTTGACGCCGCTTGCTGTGGAGAGCCATCTTTGCATTGAAGATTCTTCAACAGCTGCATGGATTTTCCGGCCATGATAATTTGCTTTAGCACAGGTTTCAGAAAAGAGACCATGGTGTGCTGTCTGCTTGAAGGGGCCTGATCACTGCCAGAACTGGCACTGGCATTATCACTCATCTTCTCTTCATTTTCTGTCTTTTCTGACACGCTATATAACGTGTAGGTGGCATACCAGAAATCTCTGTGATTAACTGGAACATTTTTGTTTCTGCAAGGAAATAAAAAGCTGTTGAGTATTTCCCTTTTCAAAAGATGAAACTTCATTACTAAGAGACAAATAACATCTTTGTTCTATGCTTCGCCTTTGTCTTTAAACAGTCATGAAGCACTTTTAAAACTATATAAAATTAGCTCATTCATATCGCAAACTATCTAGACACTCTGAAATGGATGGTTGCTTTGGAAGGATAAACAATCAGGTCACAGGACACAGAACAACTGCACAACCAAATAAACCCCCAAAGCAAGGCAAATACAGTAATTATAATTAAATTTGTCCAGGAAGTTAACTATTCGCAGTGGCATGCATCCTTACTGTCAAAATGATGAGTGACTGACTTGCAGATTTATTTAAAATGCAAAACTGAAGCAAATACTACTGGGAAAACTGAAAAATTCTAGATTAGGTGAAACCAAATTTGTAGTTCACTTTGGTTTTTTGTGTTGTTTACATCAGACACACACTTTTTGGTCTTTGAAGTCAGATGGGAAACAACCTGAATTAGATAACTAAAACGAAACATAAATAAAAGTTGAAATCAGCACTGTTACTAGCACTGAAAACACGTCCACAAAAGAGGACATAAAAACATTAAAGCATTACGTGTGTTTAGTATCAGCATCCCTACCTCTGAATAATAAATTCCTTTGCAGGATCAAATAAATTACCATGGACTATCCACTCATCCACTGTCTGTAAATATGGCCTCACAGTTTCAACCCAGAGAGAGAACAAAAGGGATACCTGAATTCAAAGGAAGAAGATAAAAATGGTTGAATGTTTTTGTGGCAAAGCCTAATCTCTCAATTGTACAACAGCCTGTATTGTTCATGCTTCCCCTTTCCCTGTGATTACTTTTGTAATCACAGTTACACCCAAACAGCACTTTTTCACTCTAACATCTCTTAAACAGTAAGGGGTAGTCATAAAACATTCTGTGATTTCGTAACACAGAAAACAGGAAAACAAAAAGACATAATGACACGGACTATATTTTCAATAGTATAATAAGCAAGTTAATGTAAAAATCCAAACCCCCACATTTCAGCAGTAATTGAATTATGCAGCTGTAGAAACAGAAGCAAAAGCTATTCCAGAGTTCCCCTTTCGAAACAGTTTCCTGGCCTCTGATTCCCCACAGTTCCTCCCCTCAGTCCTAAGAGACACTGCTGCTGATCTTCTCGTAAATCCAATTTTGTCCAGGTTGAGTGAACTCATGTCAGAAATCAATAATTAGTAAATCTCCTAGTGTGTTGCTCTATCAAGGAAGGAATTATTTCCCCTACCGTTTGCTCAGATGCCTCTCCAACACTGTCATACTCAAGAATAGCTTTGTAGAGAGTGTTAAGCAGATGAGATGCTCGTACAACATTTCTGGTGTCAGGTGGCACTTCTGCTACGCCTGTGCTGAAAACCTTGTGAAGTACCTTCAGCTGGGCCAGTCTGGGAGACAGCTTATCTATTACTATTGAAAGTGTGACTGTTTTATCTAGAAAAAAAAAAACAACAAAACAAGATGTATAAAAAGAACATCCAACAGAAAAGCGAATTTTTTCAGTGTTATTGCGTGTCCCCCTCTTGTAAAAATTCCCTCACACTGTACCTTTGTTGATTATGCATTTTTCAATTTCAGTAAGTTCTTCTTTAAAGCTAATAAAATATTTATACAAGGCCCACATAAAAGCTTGGTAGGTTCTGAACGGGGCTTCAGTAGTCTTCTTTGGAGTGGAAACTGTTCCATGCATTATGCTTTCTGGGCTGTGTCCCATCACTTCATCAATAAACTTCTGTAGTCTAAACACAACTTGACCATATGCTGCTATCTGCTCCAATACAGATCTCAAGCAATTCTGAAAAAAACCCATACTTTTTAGAATCATCTAATAAGAACTGTATTTTATAAAGCCTAAAAACTGAATTACAATATTATCTTTTCGAAATTAAAATACTTCAAATTCTGCAATTGCTATTGCTTCATCACATTCTCAGATACAGGAACAGCCCCTTCAGTTTTATTATGCCAGATGTCCTTAATTTAGAAAAAACACCATTGTAGAAATGTGATTTTTACACAAGTAGTTTAATTTCCTATCCCCCCAAATTACATCTTTCTAATGACAGATATATTCAGCTGAGATGCAGAAACAACTTACGTGGGTTAAATGAGTTACAATAATATCACTCCGCACAGTCACTTTTCCATCATTCAGCTGAAATATAAAAAGCTTTTTCACTCCTGAAAGTAGCCTTGAAAAGAAACAAAGAGAGCAGTAATTTTCCCCCTTAAAGCACTTATAATGATATAATTAATAAAAGGAGTAACCCTCCCTTGCCTACAATTTATTTTCTTCGAGTAACAAGAGACCCCAGATCAAGTATGATGGTATTGGTACTGTAAGTTGTTGCTAAAACAACAATACTTAAACACTGGCACGAAGCAAACATTTCTTGAGGTTTCTTTCCAGTTGAGATAATTCCCAGCTATAGGATGACTCTACCTCCTTTCTAAAATTGGACACTATATTAAAAATCCATAGGGGCAGGATAAGAACAAATTGGTTCTTCTTAACAATTAGATCTGAAGAATTGATGCAAATAAGAGGTAGTATACTACTTCCTTCTTTGTGAATCACAGAATGGAAGGGACCTTAAAGATCACCTAGTTCCCACCTTCCTGTCAAGGACAGGGTCACCTCTCACTACACCAGGTTGCTCAGAGCTCCATCCAACTTGGTGTTGAAAACTTCCAGGGATGGGGCATCCACAGCTTCTCTGAGCAACCTGTTCCAGTGCCTCAAACGTGAATGGTTAACACACATATGCAGCATCCCTATTGTCAGAAACAGTGCAAATTAAAAGCTCAGTAATAATTCTTCAAACATGTCTTCAGAGACAGATCTTTCACTTTCTTGAGAGAAATACTAAAAGTTAAAGCACAAGCTTTGTGATGCTGCTCTTACCAAAGAGTTTCACGTATAACCTGAGTTTCTGTGACTAGGGTTCTCTCTTCTGGCACATACAATGGATCACTGGTGTACAAGTGGTGATCCCTTAGAAAAAAAGGAAATGAAAACAATTTAATGGCTGAAATACAAGCTGAATCACCTGGAAATAAGAATGAAGCAATAATCCTAACACACACTTTTGTTCTACTCATATCTGAACAGATTCAATGTGCATGGGGACATTTTAAGTATATGAAAAAAAGCAGTTATTTTTCATATTGTTAAGCAAGATACTATGGAAAACAAATATCATCTAGTCTTACATAGCAAGACAAGCAATTAACTAGTAAATACCCAAAGTACCTGGAGGATTTTCACTGGGTTTTGGGGTTTGTTTGGTTTTGGTTTTTAATTCTTGATCCTTATTTATTCTATTCTTTTTCATTCAACACTGTGAAAAGTTATCTTTACCTTCTGGGAAAAATACTAAGCTAGAAAGTAAAATATCAATTGCCCTAATCCATATAAGGAAATTCACACTTTAGCCCAAAAGTTTATTTAAGAAATGGAAACTTTCATAGCCACCCAAGAACTTTCTTTTATGATCCTGTCTCACACCATTCTTTGTAACCTTCCACACTACTTTTCATATTTTAGCAAAGTATAGAACCACTATTTACATATTTAGTCTTTCTACTCATTAATATCATCAATGGCAATAGTTATGTACATATGCTCAAAATTTAAAAGTGCAAGTTAAGTAATACTGGTTATATATCACACATATATATAATATACATCTGCAGCGCTGCTTTATTTGTGTTACTGATTTTCTAATACTCATTGTAAATTTGGGTTATAAGTGGCTAGATAACCAACTTACACCAAAGCAGCTCCTTGATTAAAAAAATGATTAAATTAAGGAAACCAAAGACAAACCTAATGAACTTTATTACTACAGTACTGATATGTCAGAATTTGGGACAGGAAAGAACCAGGCCTTTTTTCAATTTTTTCAATTCTCATTTTCTTTCCAAGACCATGGCAGATCATGGCAATATACTGTTTCATATTCCTTCCCCACACAAAATCTGTGTTTAAGACTAACTTCGTAAAGGAGACATCAAAAACAAACAAACAAAAACTTTGGGGAACTCCTCACTTCCAGAACCACTTTCAACCCACCAACATTAGTACCTCAAGACCTTTGTAAGGGTCAAGCCAAACAAAATTCAACAGTAAGATTTGCTTCTTTTAAAGTTGACATGATAAACTTATTAAAAATTAAATAAAAGCACAGGAATCTATTAATAAAGTTCATTTATTCAATAAACAGCTCATTTGTTGATCTTAGCAATTTGTACCCCTTCAATTCTGTTTTTAAGTGAATTATAACAGCTATACTATTGTTATGATTCCAGGAAAAGATGCTTAATAAAGTCAATATTTAGCCTGTATGCCAGTAAGGAATATGTAAGTGACACTATTTTTCTTACCAGACTGCAGCCAGATTGGAATGCAAGTGCAAACTATGTGAAAAACGAGGAGCTCTTCCTGTCCAGTACTGAGGAACTACATGCTGCTCCAGCCAGCTGCGGGCATCAGGTTCAACCACTGTGAAAACACGTGACAGTCAATAACACATTTTTATTTATGCAGAAAATGTTTATAAAACACAGAAAAAAGTTATTAATAAGCCTGTCTGCTCAGCTGCAGATCTTTTCAAATGAATTACCATGCACAACTATTTACACTTTACTGCACTCATATATATCACACCATCATGCGCAAATTAATTTACAAAGAAATGCCACATCTCCTAAATGTTGCAAAAGTCCTAAAAAATAAGCTCTACTGTGTGCTGGTGTGCCCTCACCTTGGGTACTGTATGCAGTTTTGGTCACCACAACATAAGAGAGATATTAAGCTATTAGAGAGGGTCCAAAGCAGTGCTACAAAGATGGTGAAGGCTCTGGAGGGGAAGCCACATGAGGAGTTGGTCTGTTCAGCCTGGAGAGGAGGAGACTGAGGGGAGACCTCACTGCAGTTACAACTTCCTTGTGAGGGGAAGAGGAGGGGCAGGCACTGATCTCTTCTCTGCAGTGACCAGTGACAGAACCCAAGGGAACAGCCTGAAATTGTGTCAGGGGAGGTTTAGGTTGGATATCAGGAAAAGGTTCTTCACCCAGAGGGTGGGTGGTCACTGGAACAGGCTCCCAAGGTAAGTGGTCACAGCATCAAGCCTGACAGAGTTCAAGAAGCATTTGGGGGCTGTCATGTGAAGGGCCAGGAGCTGATGATACTTGTGGGTCCCTTCCAGCTCAGGATATACTATGATTCTATAATCTTAGAAATTTATATGGTTTATATGGTTTCCATTTTTTTCTCAGAAAACGTGCTTCCGCCTCAGGCAATTTTCAAGTGCTATACACAAAACCAAGATGATTTAAAAAATAAACTGCCAAATACCATCATCTTCACCACTATGTTTCTTTAGTACACTACCTAAAATTATTTTCTTAAATGTGATTGTTAAGAGAACTTTACCTAATCCCAGTTAAGATAGCTACTGCTTGTGCAGTTGTCATATAAAAGGTAACCTGTATCTTACAAAATTCTATTTAAAAAATATACAGCTACATTTAATATTCCCTGAAGCTACTCAAGAGAAAGCCACTTGTGTCTTAATTACATAAAACTATTTTTCAGAAACATTTGATACCCAGAACTGAGTTAACTATTTCTGTTCTCAACCAAATTTTGTTTCCACATTCTCACACTTAATAATAAAAATGTACATTATATCCATACAATTACATGCTACATTTACTATATAAGTTTTCACTTCTATATTGGAATATCCACATCTATTTCCATAGAAACAGAATTCTTCTCCTTTAGCAATAACAGAAATCAGATCAAACCTTTCATATTGCTTCTTTACTGTAAAAAAACCCCATCAATAGTGAACAGTAAGGTGCACCTTATATTACAATTATAAATCTAAAACACAATACCTCATCAAAGAACAATAAATAAAGCTGCATTAGCTTGCTAAATTTCAGTATGTATGACTATATAAAAAAATTACAGCTTATTCTAACCTTTCCAGGAAACATTAGGTACTGTTTTCTTATTTGGATCTTGGTCTTCTAAAGGTGTCCTGTCTACTTGAATACCCGAGTCCTCCCTGCTCAAGGGCTGAGTGTCTTCTTCCTCTTCACTTTCTCCAGACCAATCCTATTAAGTGCAACAAACCCCAGAACACTTCAGTACAACATGGCAGACAGATTTATACCCAGCTCCTATTCAAGTCAAATACAAACTGTTCTCTTCTTTCTTCCACTATAAAGTAAATTCAGAACACTAAGACTAGCATAACTCTCTAACAGGTTATACTGATTTAGGTTATACATGATATGAATAATCAGGCAAATGAGAGATCTGGAAAAGATCATAGAACTGCAGAAATTTCTGATGAGGTGGAAGCAGGGATCAGCAGAAGCAGCCAGTTTAATTGCAGGATTAAGTCAAAACATTGTGAAAAACAGAAGTGTTTTCATTACTGTTATTCTGCTTGGGTCTGTGTGTATTTCATGGTATTAAGCAATATATTGGGGAATCCTACAAGAATCAACATGCAGAGCATACAAACTAGGACAACTCAACCAGATCTCTAACATACTTCAAATGAGTTTATATAGTTTGGGTTTTTTACCTTAAGAAATTACTTACTGGTGTATCTGCACCTGGACCAAAGTAAATTTCTTCTCCTTCCATCAGATACTTTCCCCAATCAAATTCTTCTTCCTTTTCTATGAGAAGTATAAACATAAAAATAGTAAATATCTCACAACTCTGAATTTCTTTTCCTCTAAAAACACTTCCAAAGTTAAAATTACCTTAATACCCTCAACCTAAAATAGAAGGCATTCCCTTCCACTTAAGGTTACACCACTGTTCCTTGAACAAGATTATGCACTTCCAACACAACATATAAATTGTGATGCATTCACCATGTATATCCCTTATTAATTCTCAATTTTATTGCTTAAACACTCCAAATATGCAACACCATGTGCCATTGCCACATTTATCTGCATTATGTTACACTACCCAACACTTCAATCCTGGAAAAACATGCAAGAATGCAACACATCACTTATTGTGACTAGTCCCATTTAGCTCAATGGAAACATTCTAAACGTACGATTTACATATGCACATGGATCCTGGACTGTAAACAACATAAACCAAGGACTCTCTTACTCTCCAAAAAAAGACACCACATACCCATGATGTGATGTGCAATACTTCAAAAGTAACAATCACACTTACAACATATGATATCTTAAACATGAAGCTTACTCAACTGTAATTAGTGTTGTTTGAGATAACCTCTTCATATTCACATTCCTGGAATGGGCTGAAAGTGCATTCAAAACACCGCCGAGGGAATGTGCAGAGATCATTCAAAAAGGAATCTTAAGACGCAAGATTTTCTTTAGGTTAGTCTGAAATATTCTTTCAGTCTATGATACAACACTGTAAACAAATGGGGGATGGTATCCACTCAAACTCAAGCGCAAGCCTCATTTTCAGGCACTGAGTGAAAAAGCCCTACTTTAGAAAGCACGCAGCTGGGATCTCCCTCTGGAAACCTTCAAATTATCTCCCTTTCCTTGATTATACGGGGGACATAGGAATTTACGTCACCAAAGCTGTTTCAGCAGATCTATTATTGAGGTGCAAGACAGAGACTCGGGATAGAAACCCACTGTCTGTCTTTCAGCACGTAATCACTGTTGAACAGGTGGAGAGCGTTTGTTGATAGCGGTACAAGTCAAAGAGAGTTCCCAAGGTACTTTGATGGCTGGAAAACTTAACCAGGTGATGTAACATAAACAGGGGTAGGAAGGATTTGCAAGCCATTTTAAATGCGTAAATTATAAAAAAGACAACCAATAAAGCAATGTGAAGTGAAGGAGATCATAACGTGGAGAGCAAAAATGTCCTTAACAGATGTGTATCTTTCATTAGCAGTATAAACATCTTGTAAACTTACCCACTTCTTTGACTCTTGGTTTTTCCACATAGGTGGTGTTGGATGGAGAATCAGACAAACACAACAGAAGAGATAGTATAGCATAGTGTGTATCTGTCTTTAAGACATAGTGAAAAAAAAAAAGCAAGTCTGTAAGTGGACTAAAGGATTTTAGGAACAAACTCAGCCTATTATCTGCATGAATACTACCCATTAGTTCCCATTCCCCAGTCCTGAATTACAAAAATAACATCTGCCACATAAATTTTCTGCCTACTAATTAGCCAATCAGTATACAAATACCTCAAAAGTAGTCACAACATTAGCTACCTCTTACTGAGCTGATAATCAGAGAATATGGAAAAGATGCAAGAACTATGAAAGTCACAGGACAACGGAAATTGGACAGCTACGTTAACTTGGATGAGCTGGAACAACACAGGCAATGGGCCTACAGGAAACCAAGTCTTAGGTTCCCCTGTTCATATGGTTGATTATTTAAAATAGAGGCTAAAGTGAAGTTAGCTAAAATAACTACATTTTAATATTATGTTCATATTATCTTCTTGCATCTGAAAATCTACACAAATCATTAAGGACAAATCTTAAACTCCAGTATTGCAATAATGCAGTTGTGGAACAGGCCTTTAATCAGGTTACAATACTGTGCCAACATTGGTAAGGTCCAGAGATTTGTATTATGCTATTCCCCATTAAAGAATATCCCTGTATGGAGCACCACCTCTTGAATCATAAGCTTAAATTTCCCAGCAGAGGGAACTTTCAGTTTTTGAAGATCAAATTCATTATTTATTACACTGCTACACTGGAAAACATCTGAGACAACTTTTGCCATATTCATCCACTCCATATCCTAAACTGATTTGACAGAAAGTGTATCGATGGTTAAACACATACATAGTCTCAATAAGGCAGGACAGGAGCACTCTAACTGGGAACACAAAACATCCAGATGCATTACTTAAGGTTAAAAAAATTGGGCAAACAGTAAGAACTGCTCAGTTATTAGCTGTCTTAGAACACAGAGGAATCTAGATTCACCTAGACTCCAGCTACAACATTTGCACAATGCTGACCCTAAGACATCTGCTCTGCAATGAGATCATGTCCTTTAAAGTCATGAAACTGCACACGTTGAAACCCTGAAAAGACAATAAATGCATTTGCATTTCTGGAAATCCATGACCTGAACAGCAACTGCAAAGTCCCCTGCTAAGTCACCTGAAATTTCCAACACAGTGTTACAACTGAAGCCCCATTGTCTGTACAAATGCAAGAGGAGTGGGAAAAAAGGAACACGGCAATTTCAACATACATACCTTTGTTTCTTCAAGAC
Organism: Myiozetetes cayanensis; assembly: GCF_022539395.1. Taxonomy (NCBI): domain Eukaryota; kingdom Metazoa; phylum Chordata; class Aves; order Passeriformes; family Tyrannidae; genus Myiozetetes; species Myiozetetes cayanensis. The sequence continues at coordinate 83,794,679 of NW_026087742.1, read as the reverse complement.
TTGGGAGTGGTAAGTTCAGAAATTTTTCTGTTAGCCTTTTCCAGCTTGCAGCTTTTCCAAGGTCAGAATGAATTATCAATTTCTCATGTATTCTAATAATAAAAATAGTATAAAAAAATGCTTCAAAAAAAAAAAAAGGAGAACCAATGCATAATTAGCATACAGGCATAAAACTTACCCTTCTATTGTCCTCTCTACTTTATGACTGTTCACATCAAGAAAACGGTGAAATCTGTGTAAGAAATCTGCATTAGAATATGTTTAAAAGGAAGCTTAAGTAAGGAAGAAAATAAAGCTGATTTACATACATGAAGACGTTACCTGTTTTAAAATGCACACTTAATGCAGCAACAGCATTAAGTGTCAACAAAAATTACTCTTGGTGTCTCTTAGCTCAAGAAGGATTAACTACAACTGACCTGAAAGATGGAAAAATTGAATGCAGGTTACATTTAACCAGCACTTTAAGCTGAATGGAAAATTACTACTGCACCAGCAAACTAAGCAATTAAAGTATGCTGTCCCCTAAGTCAAGTGGAGCAAGGAGATCAAGAACTCTGTTGTCAAAGACATTGGTGTCAAAGGCACCAAAATTATCTGGGACTTGCATCACAGGCACAGACAAAACAAACACCCACATGGGAAGGCATCTAAACCCAAAAAAGCTCCTTTTTGTAAAGACTAAAGGAGAGTGCCTAGGAGAAAGGAGTTTAATCAAAAATAAAAACAGATAGACCAACAATGGTATATGTACAGCGACAAAACAAGAACTCATGAAAGTTAAAATGGACTTTGCAGAATAAATCAGGCTATGAATAGGTTCTTCAGATACAGACAGAAAAAGAACAGGGAGTAAGATGTGACAGCAGAGAGCACAAGGTCAAGACACTCTATATGTGGGCTATTAATGTAATTTTTCCAGCATCAACTATATAGAACACAAGGCTAAATCTCTTGTGACCACAAACGGAAATGAAAACTACTGCATCGGAATCATGAGCAAAAGTTAAGCTAAATAAACTGAAATTGGAAAGACAATATAAAGTCACCTCAATGTCAACGTAATGAACTAGAAAATGAAACTGTAGGCAGATCTCAAGTATCACTGCAAAATGAAGATAGGCCAATATTAAAGAAAAAAAAAACTTTCTTAATTATAGACCCAGTCTGTAATTGGACAGTCTGATTTCAGCTGTGTATGTATTAGGATTTAGAATAAAAGCACGATAAAACATATCACTGACCAGGTAGCTGGCATTTAGGTTAAGAAAATACAGCTTATGTCATTTATTATAGTACAATAGCTTACATAAGAAACCATTAATTAAAATGAAAAATGGTGGTAAGTATAAGAACTGGAAGACTTAGAACTGCCTATCAGAAAGACAATAAAAAACCCAAACCAAGGATGTGCACTGAAAAGAAAAACTAAGCTACAGGGAAGTTATTAGTGAAAATTCTTTAGTCTATTACTTAAAGCTTTAATTAATGACCCTAACACACACACACACAAAAAACCTGTCAATTTTTTTAGGCAAGTTGTGAACATCATGATAAAAGAGGTAACTAGTATGCTGCATGGAAATAAACAGATGGCTCTGACAACTACAGCACAGACATATAATCAAATTTAGTAATACAAACCACAAGTTTCACAAACTTGAAACTAAAGAGAGTTTCTGCTACAACTTAAGGTCTCACTGTTTGGAAATATGATTCTAGACAATCTCAGGCTGATGTTGCAGGCACATTTCTTGAACAACAATTCTGGCATTAAAAACCCTTCCTCTTCCCAACCCTCCCTGTCAAAAGTTTGTTGTTCACTCTGCACCCTGTTTTCCTGAAATGTTGTTTTCAAACATAAAAAGAAAAAACAAAACCAAAAAAACCCAATTCCTCAATCTAAAAAAGAACCCAGCTACACAAGCAACTGGGTGACCAAAACAGAAGGTGAGATTTGCATATTAAAATAGTTTTATTTGAGCCTATTAATGGTTAGGATTCGCAGACGTAATGCAGTTATGCTACCGCTCCCCTAAAAACGGAGTTCATCACCTTGAAAAATGTAAAGCAGCATCGATTGTATACAGATAGACACCTGCTGCCTCGACTTACACAAACACAGAAGATTCTGAAGAGGCAGCAGTTAGTGACAGTATGGGTAATTAGAAATAGATCGTGTAAAAGTTTCACAGATTTCACAGAAAATTCTGTGTTGGAAGGGACCCAAATGGATCATCGAGTCCAGCTCAAGTTGGCAGAAAACACTGAAATAATAACCGTGATAAGTGAAAACAGTGTGTAAAACTTGAGTAAGGACACTTAAGGTGGTGGTGTAATTAAAGGGATACAGACAATATATATTACAGGTTAATAAAGACCACGTTTCTGACAAGCTCAAATACACACCAAACACATTCTCTTCTGCAGACTGATAACCTCTCATCATAAGCAGCACAGCATTCTTGGTCGGAAGTTTTATCTCGATTTGGTAGAGTCCTCTTTACTCGCTCTTTATGTATAACCATAGCTTACCTCCCTCCAACAAACAAAATTTTGGACGCCTACGTGAAAACGCTGGAAGTCACTTTTTTTACAGGGCAGGAGAAAACCCCTAAAAGACCAAGATTTGTACGTGTCGGAGCATCAGCCACCGACCCCTGGACAGACGCTCGCAGCCGCCCCCGGCGCTCCCCCAGAGGCGGCGCACGGCGGGGCACGGCCCCGTCCCACCCCCGCGGGCACGGCGACCCCCGAGCGCTCCCGCTCACCTGAAGTTGGACCAGGCGAAATTGAGCGCCGCCTGGAAGCGCTCTCCGCCCAGCTCCTCCTCGGGCAGGCCGGTCACGCAGCGCACCAGGGCGCGGACGGCGCGGTCCTGCTCCTGCTCGAAGCGGCCACGGGGGCCGGGCGAGGCCGGCGGTGCGGCCATGGCCGCGATGGACGGGGGGACACGGGGGGGACACGGGGGGACAGCAGGGCGGCACCTCGGGCTGCCGACAGGGACCGCCGCCGCCTCCTCCTTCCTCTCGCGAGGCTTCCCGGTGCGGGGCATGCGCATGGCGGGCAGCGCCGTGAGGGGAGAAGGGGCGGGCGGTGCCCGCGCCATCAGGCTCCGTGCGGGGAAAGGGTGTGAGGGATCCTGCGGGACCCTCCGTCGCCTGGAGAGGCAGCGGCGATCCACCCCGCTGCTGAGGCATCCCCCTGTCACGGGAATGCCACTTGTCTTCCGAAGCGTCCCCATAAAGGCGGGGTCACTCGGCATCAGTAATTGGTAATTACTGATAGATCACAGAATCAGTTAGATTGGAAAAGATCTCTTAAAGTCATGGAGTCCAACCTATGACCGAACACCACCAAGGCACTAAGTGCACGTCCAGTTTTTCCTTAAACACCTGCAGGGATGGTGATTCCACTACCTCCCTGGGCAACCCATCTTCTTACGTGAAGAAATTCCTCCTTATGTTCAACCTAAACCTCCCGTGGCACAGCTTAAGTCTATAATGTTCAAGGGACGATTACCCATCCAAATAAGGGCTTGTGTGTTCCTTCCTGACTGAATTCCTGCTTTTGCACTGCTGGATAAGCCACCATTAGTGTATATTCAGCACATGGGACCTGAGCATCCAGTCAGGAGTGCAGTGGGAAACCAGTTTGTCTCAGTTCCATGTCAAACCTTTGCTGAGCAGCTTGAAACACTTCCGTCCTTCCATGTTGTTTTATAGGGCTGGAAGGACAACAGCCTGGCCATGAGATTCCTTCTGGAAAGAAACTAACCAAGTTGATGGGAAATGGTATTATCGATCAATTCCTGAAACAATCTCTGCATTGCTGCAGTTGTCCTGTCCTTCACTGTTGGGCTTTGTCCTGCTTGATCTCATCAACAATTATTGAGGTGTAATACACCCCACCAATTTATTTTTTCCTCTTCTGCATTAAAGAATGTATTGGCACAGGAGTGCCAATAGATCAGGAAGGTAGGAAGAAAGTCTCAGAAGTGTCGTTTTGAAGCTAAAATATATCTAATGTACTAACATAATGTGAATAATTATGGAAAAATATAGTGGTTAGTATAAAATAACATTGAAATTCTTATAAGTTATGGCGTATTAAGAAGCACTAGTAGGTTTTTACCCAGGTAGGCTACATCTCACCATAGGGTTGAGATGCAGAACTGCAAGAAAGTGGTAGCCTCAGTGCACCTGCAGGCAGGATGCTCAGCATGAACATGAGCTCAGAGGAGCTCTGCTCCAGGGCCTTTCCTAGAAAGACTTAACTTAAAAAGCATTCAGAGGAAAAATCTGTAAGACTTTACTGGTGTTCCTAAATCTCCTCTTGATGTTGTCTGTGTTTTCTACTTTAGATTAGGAGCAGTCTTTTTTCTTTACTTTTTAGTTGATGTAGCCAAACAATGTTTTGAGCCATAATTTGTTGTTCTAGATGTTAACTGAAGGTCTGCACAGTCAGTAGACACTCCAATGGTCTGTCCAACAGTAATTAATAACTGGAATACAGTGCTTGCATTTAAACAAAGTTTTTATATACTAAGACTTCAAGTGTTCTTTATACAAAGTAACTGTGGTTATCACCTAACTCCTATATATTTAAGCATACCCGGGCTACCACTTCGATTTCTGTTCAGAGGGGAAGTTCCAGGATTCACAGCACAACGAGAACATGTGTGTGTCACCTGGCCTCTTTGCAGTGAAAGGAGTCTGGCAGCTACCTATTTCAGCACCCCATCAGAAAAAAATAAAAATAAAAATAAGAGAGATTTATGCAATATGAAGGATTCCAGATCTTAACGGCTGCCTCATGACAAGCTGAGTATTGGGAAACACGGGCTTTAACAACAGCACTGTCTGAAAAGTTTCCTGCTTCCCTACTGCCTTGTGCAAGTCCGTTTCCCCTCACACCACGCCCTCAGCTGGGCAGTGAGCGGCACATTGAAACAAATCAGGTTAAAAATACTCTTGTTTCTGTTTTGCCAGGAGTTTTAACCCTGATCAGTTCACTGATCCTTTCCTTTGGAGGTGTCAAGAAGTGAGGGAAGAATCACACTTCCAGGCACTGAAAACCCCCAGGCAGTGAAACTACACGCTCTGTGACTGGTGAATCAGAAATCTGTGGCTGATTTTAAAAACAGGATACAAGGGCTGAAAGAAATGTATAACATCTGTGCTGCCTCACTCATAAAAGTCTTTAATGCTACAAATGTTTCCTTTTTTTCCCCTCATCATAAGCCTCATTTCTATTTTTGTTTTACCAGTTTACAGTAGCAAGGCTTGGTATTTGATTTCAGCTGGGGGAAAGAGCACTGGGCAGGGAGAAGACACGAAGATTTAAAAGTAGATTTAAACTGTTTTTACTTTATATTTTATAGTTTACTTTATATTTCTTGATTTTCGTGTGGCAACTGTTTCTTCCCACCCATCTGTCCTTCCAGGTCACACTGCTATGAACTAGGTGTATTTCAACTAAAGTCTTCCTTGCTCATAGTCTTAGGTCATATCTGGGAGATGTGTCCCTTTCTGTAATGTCATATAAACACCTACGTCTAGTCGCATGTTGGAGGAGGAATTACAATGCAAATCTGTTGCTGAACTGTGTGTCCTTTAGAGAAACTGCTCTCAGCAAGCAACCTCTCCTCCACTTTTCAATCCCAGTTGATGAGTCAATTTGTTCAGCAGGATTCTAAGGTAGAAGAAGGAATGTTTGGGGTGAAACACATCAAGCTGAAGGGGACCATTAAACAAGACAGCTACCAGAGGGTCATGCTTCATGCATGAGACCAATCATGTCTCCCATCACTTTCATCAGCCATCTCTGTTACCAACAAAGCATTGGGTAAATTCCACAGAACAGGTGGACAGTATATTTAAAACACTGTGTTTAAAGAAGATTTTAAGGTGGTTTTTTTTGTTTAATTTTTCAATGTATCTATAGAGTTATTTAATAATTATCTGAAGGGGGTTACAGAACACTTTTATTTATCATAAAAATGTCATAGCTTTAACTTTCCTTTAACACCAACTTTGGGATATATGAGACTAATGTGCTGAACTATGAGTAAAAAGTAAGGCCTACATTTATGTGGTCATGCAAAAATTAATCCAGATGACTGAATACCAGAGAAGGCTATAAGCTCATAATTTACAACACAACTTACACAAAATTGCTTCTGAAGAGCAACAGGAAGATGATATACCTGGTCTTCATCCTTAACAGGAAGAAGGCCATCTGATAACTTTCTACTACAATAGTTTTTGAAGTGCACTATAGCTTCTTACTCTCAATTCTTCATCTGGTAGAGTTTCACAACTGAATACAATGTAGGACAGATTTAAAAAACTGCTGAGACTGCTCTTTATAATGGTTCACACCATTATAAAATGTTCCTGTTAGGTGAATGTGTGAAATAACACCTTGTGCTGTTTGGTTCCATGGAAGACCAAGTCATAGGTTGTATCTCAGCAATCATTATCTCACCATGAGCAGCAAGTTGTTAGAACCTGTAAATATCTGCCAGAGTTCAAGAAGATCCTTGTGGGTCTCTTCCAGCTTAGGATATTCTATGATTCTGTGATCTCTAGTGTTACTGAATAGTTACATTTCAACAGTCAGGCTGTAGCTTAGTGAAACTGGATCTTTGCCTCTTTGCTGAATTGATGATGCTTTACTCTGACTTTTTAATTGGATATAGTACATTTTCCTTCAGTAATATAATTGCAAAAGGTGAGTAGAGTTGCCCTGGCCCCGAGTTTTCTTACCTATTTGCAAATGGAGCTGAGAAACCATTCTTTTAGTCTTCCATGGGAAGTGAGCTTGACCTTCACAAATGCTAGTGAGTGTTTCAGCTTGTGGAGCTTGTCACAGCCATTTATGTTCTGATTCCACTTTCTTCATTTTTCCCACCCATTAAACTTCCTTAGGCAGTTTTACCATATGCTGCTTTATTTTTTCTTAATAAATAAAAAAAAAAAGCTGCTTTCTTCTTTTATTGTACCCTTTCCAAGTAAAAATACATTGTTCTTCTAGAAGTGTCTTGATTTTTCTTTTCATTGTAAATGCACTGGCTTAAGCTTCCACCCATGACAGATCGTTCTGGAAGCCTATTGTTATGCTGTTCTTATGTGCATAAATGTTACAACTTGTGTGGTGCTATGGCTGCTTGGCTTCGTCAGCTGCACAGATATGCAGTCTCTTAAATTACAGAGAAACAAGAGTTTGTTAGCAGATTCTTTCCTCCTACAGAAAAAAAAAACCTTTTTGAGATCATCAAAATATTCTCAGATTTAAACACAAATTTCTCCTATTTACAAAGGGATCTGGCCATATAAGCTTTCTTTGTAAAACTCCTCAATTTATGAAATAGCTGAGCATCTGACTTTCAAAATCTCTTGATCAAAAGTTTCTTAAGATATGCACTGGCCTGGTAGATGAGAGAAGAGCAGTGGATAATGTCTACCTGGACTTCAGTAAGACTTTTAAGGCTATCCCACATAAGGTCATCATAAAAATAGCTTTTGAAGTATGAGCTGGTTGAGCAGACAGTGAAGTGGGTTGAAAACTGGCAGAATGTCTGGGCCCAGAGGTAGTGATCAGTGGCACAAAGCCTAGTTGAAGGCTAGTAGCCTGCAGCTTAGTCCAGGGGTCAATACTGGGTCGAGTCCCGGTCAACATCTCCATTAATGATCTGGATGATGGGAAAGTGTACCCTCAGCAAGTTGCTGATGTCACAAAATGGGGAGGAGTGGCTGATAGACCAGAGTGTCTTGATGCCATCCAGAGAGACCTCGACAAGCCAGAGAAATGGGATGACAGGAACCTCCTGAAATTCGACCAGTGCGAAGGGGAGGAACAACCCCAGGCACCAATACAGGCTGGGGGCTGCCCAGCTAGGAAACAGCTTTGTAGAATAAGCCCTGGGAGTCCTAGTGGGTACCAAGTTGAACACGAGCCACCAATATGCCCTTCCCATGAAAAGGTGAATGGGTGTCCTGGGTTGCATTAGGAGGAGTGTTTCCAGCAGGTTTGAGGAGGGGATCCTTCCCCTCTACTCAGCACCTGGAGGGCTGGGTCCAGTGCTGGGCTCCCCAGTATGAGCAAAGTATGGACATACTGGAGACAGTCCAGCAAAGGGCCACAGAGATGATCCAGGGACAGGAGGATTTCTCCTATGAAGAAAAGCTGAGGTAGCAGGGACTGTTTAGCCTGAAGAAGAGAATTTTCAGGGGGATTTTAGCAATGTGGGTAAGTGCCTGATGGAGGGAGTAAAGAAGATTGAGACAGGCTCTGCTTAGTAGTGCCCAGGACCAGAGGCAACACGGACAAACTGAAACATGTGAGATTACTTCTGAAGATCAGGAAACACTTTTTTACTGTGAAGGCAATTGAGGCATTGGCACAGGCTGCCCAGGGAGGTGGTGGAGTCTCCATCCTTTCAGATCTTCAGAGGTTGTTCGGACATGGTCCTGGCAAACTACCTCTAGGTGGCCCTGCTTGAGCATCAGCGTTGGACTTGCTGACCTGCCAAAGTACCTTCCAACCTCAGCCATCCTGTGATTCTATACCCATTATAACCTCTATCTATGACTGACCCCTTCCTATCTTCTAGCATTGTTCCACATTCACTAGGCTTTTTCCATATCGTTTTAAGTTATACTTTCACTGCTGGAACTGCAGCACAGCATGCCAGGACACGCCCAGTCACTCACCTGGGAACAAAAGAGCTCCAGAGAGATCCTCAACTCCTGTAAACTCCGTAGCTTTGTGATCCTCATAGTTCACATTAGCTGACACACTAATGTTAAGTTCTTGGCCACTGTTATGGTAGACTGACCAGTCAGAAATTAAAAGCATGTGTTGGCTCCTGGACCTGTCTGCATTGAAGAATCTAATATGAATCAATAAAAGAGCTAGGATTTGATATTGATATTATGGTACTAGTGAGCACTCCTTGTCCTATTTGAAACAAATAAGCAGCAGTGGTCCTAGTACCCAAAAGCATGTCAGTCACCTGATCCTGATTCTCTACTGCCTTCTACCCCTTCTGCAGTCATCTGCAACTATGCAAAGGGGAATGAAGTAGTACCCAGTCCAGTTTACTTGAACGACCCTCAGAAGTTTTCAAGGGCTGCTTTTTGCAAAACACCCCTTTCTACGTCTCCAGAAAAGCCTACATAGTTCTCAGTTCTTTCCAGACATTATACTTAGGGGAAGCTATTTCTAGCTCTTGGGTGTACAAGTAATCAGCAAATCTGAAATAATTTCAGGTGTTATGCTGGAATGAGCAATGCCTTGACTATTAGGCTGGAGAGGTTTCCCATTCCGAGCTGTGACAACATTAGTGTTTTTAAGGGCATTTCTTTCTATTCAGCTGAGTAATGGAGTTGCAGTGTGTAGCTGGGGCTCCAGTGGTGGCAGCTGGGACTGAATCTGGTTTCCAGGAAGAGAAGAAACAGTGTAAGGATGACATTCAAGAAAAGATTAAGTACAAGAAAGTTAATTAGGCTTGTCCTTGAGTTGCAGATTTCTATTGAACATAGAGTAAATTATGTAATTGATATATAATAGGCTAAATTGCAGGAAACCTGGTAATTTAATATGATTACAAACTGGATTAAAACAGGTTGACATAATTAGAAGCAACCTTCATTTTTTGTTTGAGATAATTGCAGGAAAACTGCAAGTTCCTTTATCTGTGCTGGTAGCAGAGATTAGGACAACTTTCTACCCAAAACACTGTTAATATCTTTGCCTAAAAGAAAGAAAAATGATAGCTGCTCAGAAGTTTCTCAGTAATTACCATGGGCATTCTAAGAACTGTTTTGATCCTGTAACATTTGGAAGGATGAGAGAGTCCAGGTGGTGAAAGAGGTAGGCAGACCTCAGAGCAGTCTAAGCAGACTTAGCCATAGAACCCTGAGAAGAGATATTTGTGGGGTGCCTGGTGAGAAGGAGCTGGGTGATGAAAACTGTATCAATTTGTTTGATTCTCTGCATGTTCAAGAAAGCAGAACTCTGTACTTTTTTTTTTTTTTGTACGAAGAACTGTGCTGGAGACGAAGATCCTTCATGAATTTTCCTTATCAAATCCCACACTTACATATTGCACAAACCTTTTGCCTGAGCGGGGATGAAATTGTGCCTGCATACAGTTTAGTCCCACATCTTGTGCACATCACTATAGAAAAAACAGTGTTTCCGTTAGATCATGACCGCAGTTTTACAGGAAAATTAGCATTTGCTTTATGCCTTGCAGTACAGCTGGCTTACACATTTTGCTGAATTTAGCAAATACATCCCTCTGGAGACGCTAAGATAGCATAAACTCTATAAATTATGAAGGTTTCACTAGCCCTTTTATCTAGGTGATCAGGGAACTAGGAATCTTCATCTATGTCATGGTTTAACTCTACCCAGCAGCTAAGCTCCACTTGGCTGCTCGCTGACTTTTCCCTGGTGGAATGGGGGAGAGAATTGGAAGAGTAAAAGTGAGAAAACTCGTGGGTTGAGATGAAGACAGTTTAATAAGTAAAGCAAAATCCACACATGCAAGCAAAGCAAAACAAGGAATTCATTCAGTGCTTCCTATCATCAGGCAGGTGTTAAGCCACCTTCAGGAAAGCTGGGCTCGACCACACGTAGCACTGACTCAGGATGACAAACACCGTCACTCCAAAGAAACCCCTTTTCTACTTCTTCCCCAGCTTTATATGCTAAGCATGACTCCGTATAGTATGGGATATCCCAGTGGTCAGTTGGGGTCAGCTGTCCTGGCTGTTCCCTCCCAACTCCTTGTGCACTGCTCAGTGATAATAAAAACATCCCCAAGTAATCAACACCGTTTCCAGCACAAATCCAAAACACAACCCCAAACTAGCTGGTCTGAAGCAATCTAACCATGTCCCAGCTAAACCCAGCAAAATCCAGCTGATCTTTGGCTGAGATACCACAAGTATGGACATTTGGGGAACAGCAGGGGAGGAATGTTTATCTGGGTACTTTTACAATTTTTCATGAGAGTTATGAGACTAACCAGATTTTGCCCACCATGACTTTTCAGAGCATTCCCAAAAAAGACATAATCAAGGAGGAAGGATTTGGGAATGAATAATAATCTTTTTTTTGCTGGTCATTCCCAGCTGATAAACCCCAGGTAGCTCTGTGGCTAGGGAAGGTGTAATACCACCTCCATGCTCAGAGGATTACCCATTGCATAAAACAAGTCTCACTGCTTAAAGAAATACTGAGAGCCAAGCTGGCCTCAACAAGAGATCAACCTTTTCTGAAGAATGCAGTGGCCTCTCACAAAGCACATGAGAAAACCAGGTCCTGAAAAGTCCTGTAGATCACACCAGTAATGAAAATTGAATTGAAACTGTGAAATTAAGGTGAGAAACTGGCAAAATGTCTGGTAAAAAGAGAACTTTTAATATCCTTAAAATTACTATTAGCAGGTGGCCCAGTCTGAGCAAATTATACATCAAAAATCGCTGTTGTTAATTTCCAGAACTTTTGTGACAGAAATCTGGCAGTGCTGTCTCAGTGATGCTGGAAGCAGAGTGAAACTCAGTGAAAGAACTACTGAAGTTTATTTCTAGACCAGAAAAATAAAAAGCAAACATATAGTATTGAAAACCTATTTTAAAAACAGTAAAGGTGAAAGTTCTTTTGATAGCTTGCTACAGGATGTGTTCCTTGAGGTCTTTAGGGATGACATATAGTGCCTAGGTAGCAATTTTAATGCAAATTTACACTTATATTAAAATCTTGGGCATGTTTGGACAGGTTCTGAATCTAATCAAAATGGTGAATGATTAAGTCAGATTTTGCTGTGTGAATAATTGGTTCACAGACCTCTGCTTACTCTACTTACATGTAAAATGCCTTGATACTCTCCAGAGCGTGCTGCACAAAGCCATTTCTGGAAAATCTAACAATTAGTGTCAAAGGTACATTCCCTATTGGCTGCCAAACGTAGCCGTAACACCAGCATGGCACTGGAATCTCACTGAAATGAAGAGAACCAACAGACATCTCTTCAGTAGCCCACCAGTAAAACACAGAAACACTCAATGTTTCAGCATCTGAAGAGCTGCTTCAGTTTCATAACAGCAGCTGTGAAAAGCAAAATAGGTAAAAACATGAGAGAACTACTGATAAAGCGGGGAGAATAACAACAATAGCAGAACAGCTTAACAGGAAGCAGCAGAAGAAAGAAGACTGAAGCAAGCTTCATGAATGCAAAACAGTGAAGAGACAAGTAGTTCTCAAAAAATATCCTGAGCTCTGTACAGAGTAGCTAAGCCCACCACCAGGAGTGGCTGGAAGGTAAATAGTCTGCTTGCCACTTTCTACCGGTCTGACACAGGAGAGTGCTGCAGGTGCAGGGACATACAGGTTGGTTTCTTGTGTGTCTTGCTTAGAACCATAGAATCAACTGGGTTGGAAAAGACCTCTGAGATCATCAAGTCCAACCCTTAGCATGAATGTAGCTACACTGCTTTGGGCATCCAAGTCCAGAGACAAAATAGATATTTTACCATGACTCTGAACCCGAGTGAATAACCTAAACATGTCTGGTTCATATAGATTTCTACCTCTAGCTCATGCAGATGTGTCTAGACCTCCAGCTGCACTGAGGAGGACAGTGCTGTAAGGAGTCCAGAAGTACCACACTGAAGAACTTCTTCTTAGAGATGACACGCATCGTTCCATTCCACTTATGGACTGCCTCCGTATGGACTAAGTTAGTGAGCTCTGTGTGGCAGTTTAAGTGCTGGTAGGACTTCCTAGCTTGGACAGAAGCTGTTTTCACAGAGCTTGGCACTTGCCACTGTTAACTTTTCCAGAATTAGAAGTGTGATGCAGCTCACTGAAACTGCAGTATTATTTCTGCACTCCTAGCCATGGAGAGGGTTACTACAGCGGGGAGCTGGATTTCTTTGGATATCTTCATTATTATGAATGCCCATATCTGTTAAAGATATATTACTCAGTGCAAAAGACATTTCTTCTTCAAGTCAAGAACTCAAAGTATATTGCTGAATGCATTCCAAAACACCTGAAAACATAGAGAAATATTACAGAAAGAACAAGAAGAAAATAGTTTCACTTATCTATACAGGCAATGAGCAGTGAATATCTAAGCAACAGACCACCTTCATAAATTAAGAACATCTCTCTCAGAAATACATGCTTTCAGGGCAGATTTCACACTTTTTTGGTGAGGGGACATGGAAAACCTCTAGGGTTTCTATTAAAAAAGATTGACTTATTCCAAAATAAATGCTCCTAGAAAATCCTCTAGAGAAGGCACTTCTTACAATGTCAAGAACTGTAAGTAGGACAAGCCCACATCAGCATCAAGCACAGCAAGACAATTGAAAGACAGATTTAGGACACCATCAACATGACTTCCATAACAAGTGATAATATGGATGCCATCTGGAAATCACAGAAAAGGAGTTGGATATGGATGAGCTTCTGTCAAAGTTAATCTATACTTTTTTTCCTGCTATTTTTTGTGTGAAATTTTTCTAGCTGTGATTATTTTTATATAATAAAAATTCACTTGCTGAGTTTCTGTCTTAGCACGCTTATAGGTGGAGGACTTCTGAGAATTGAGGGCTTTGGGGGAGTGAATATTTAATTCTGCAAGGTTTCAGAGAAAGTTTTTAAGCTGGCTGGCATTGCCACTGTTTGCCTTGATGTATCCTGAGAATTTTGGAGCACCTTTTTCTCTGCAATAAACAGCAGAAAAGCTGTAAAAGATTTGCAGGTTCCAGAGTATATTGCAGGTTGTTCTTATGATCAGGTATACGTTAGTAACTTGTGCTCCTATAGGTCCCACAAGGCATACAAGTATTTAACTTGTCTGAAGACAAGTCATTCCTGCCCTGCCTGATTGCATATGCATGAATTTCCTTCTGAGGCTGGCACACCTGGGTAATTTCATTGGACTTAGTTCTGCTTTATAACACTGGGATGAGACTCTAATCCTTTTAAGGAAGGGCACCTCATTTTTTCACTTCCAAATTCACAAGCCCCTTCAAACTTGTCATCTTTCTGTCAGCAAAAACAGGAACCTACAAGGTATAGTCATGAGTACTCCCCAACTTATCACAATTACTCGTTGTCTAAAGCTAGTTATGAGCTATATTTCTTGTTCGCATTGAAACGGTTGTAAAATAAGTAGCTCTTGAGGCCTGCAATATAGAAACTTTATGTGCCCAGAGTCTCATAAATTCAGGTCCTAATTAAGCTCTTTGTCATGAGGGAGACATTTGCACAAGGTAATTGACCTGTCTATTGGTAAGCTGATACTAAGAGAGGGCAGGCCAGGTGACCAGCCCGGACTCTCCAAAGCCCCATGGCAGATCACAAGCTAATGCTATCTGAGATAGTGTTTCACAAACTGGGGAGTCATAAATTAGGCCTGTGTTTAGAACTGAAGTGTCATGACCGTGGGATACAGGATGTCTCCAGAAATGTGTTTATATTCAGCTGAATTGCCAGTGTGCCAAAGAAACTCATCAGAAAAGCTTTGCTGTAAACAGCAAGTTGTAGTTTGGGGGATAGTGCCAGGGCATACAGCTTGTCAAGGGAATCAGCTCATGACTCCATCCAGCTGCAGACATGCCCTGGCACCTCTTGGCTGAACAAAATAAGGAGAGGGCTTTGGGAATTACCCCAAACACAGCCTGCCAATAAAGTTTGTGGTTGCTTTGTTTCTTTTTGTTTGTTTTGTGTATCTACTTGCTACTTTCTTAATTTATATTACTTTTCATCTGGTCGTCTAGCAATTGTCACCTGGCTTGGTAAATACTTTCAGCAGGAGCTGGCAATAGCTCAGGTGGCCTGACTTCAGAGGCGAGCAATATAACAAACACCCACTAATTCACACCTATGTATTAAGTCACACATGCTTAAATTAGACTCTGTCCAGCTACCTTCTGAAAGGGAGTTGTGCTACAAGCTGTGAAAGAACCGTTGCCTTCTAAGCAAGTCAAACCAGCAGAGAAGCCATCCTAATAGTGGCTAGATAAAACATGAAATGTCAACACACACACACACACACACACAAAGTGTTGGTAAGAAAGAGCAAGAAAATCAAGAAAATTAGCCAGCAATCCAACGAAGCTGTCGACCAACAAGCAGATAACAATAAATTAGGGCAGCTTCTGAGAATCACAGAACTAAGATAAGGAAGCTCACCACTGAGAAATATAATGATTTGATACCTGAAGGCAAATACAACTTTTTCCAGGTACTCAAAACTGGAAGAAGTTCTTATGAAAAAACCTTGAGTTGGTCATTTAAACAAATGCAAGAATTGAATTCTTGTGTACAAAACACATTAAAGTTAATGCTACAACAACAGAAAAGGGGGGGGGGACAAGAAGCACAGAGCAGCTGAGGAGTGCTTTGCTTTACTGAGGGTGGATCTCCAGCACAAACCAGCAGTAGCCCAGCCCACACTGCACGGGCCCAGACGTGCATCTCATACTGAATCTGCTCTCCGTGTAGGCGAGAGTCAGAGGGAGCCTGCCCGGGGGCAGGAAGAGGACCTTGCATCCTCCAGAGTAAGAGTATGGGACACTTACAGTTAAAAATACTGGGCACTTCCTCACACGAACAGGAAATATGCTCTCTCTTTGCCAGAAAGCAATTACTCAGGTTAAGTGCACAAGCTGCATCTGGGACGGGGACATTGCTCGGTGTATTTAGCAAATTAAGTTCTTTCAAGGAAATAGAAATAGAAACAGATTGCTCTTATTTAAAGGGTGACAGAAGAAGCACTGCACTCTGCTCTTCATCAGTCAGAAAAAAGTGACTTGGCTGGAAGAGGCAAGTAAATTACTGAAGGTATGCCTGAGTGTAAGTAGGAATGGATATACCTGAAGTCTGATAGTATCCCATTTCCACTTTTTCCCCCAAGAGATTTCTTGGCCTGTGCTGTATTTGTCCTCTCTGACATATATGGACAATATACAGGGGCCCTTTTGATTTCTTTAAGGACTCCCAGTAAGCAAACACTGGATCTGAAGATGCATGGGAATAGTCTGCCATCATCACTTAGTTGCAATTTCAAAACACTTATAAAATGTGAACTAGTTCAGACAGGGCAAAGCAGATTCAACCCAGTACTTAGGGATGAGATTTTCAAGTGCAGCAGTAAGCCAGGAGATGACAAAGAGAGTACAGAGCTGTGTCAGGAGAGTTTAAAATGTGAGTACGAAGATGAGACATGAGGATAAATCTGCTCAGATTTGACATTCCCAGTGTAGACTTCTGTTTTTTCACTGGTCTGTCTTTGTACTCAACTGAGAACAACAGGTGTTTCTGGGCATGACTTATCCCATTTGAAACATGGTACTAGTGCTAGATTAAATAAACTGCACCTTAAGATTGCCACTTTCTGTCCAGTGACCGAGGAGGGTAGACAGGGTGATCTGCTCAGCTGTAAATGCTTCCAACATAGATGTATAAAAGCAAGTTAGAAGGTGAAGTGGCTGTTGGACCAGAAGACTTCCAGAGGTCCCTTTCATCCTCAACCATTCATTGATCCTGTGAAGCCCAGGCTAAGTGCCAACATGTAAAACTGGAGCAGTAAAAAGCAGCTGCCACTCAGGGCATGTACTCAAACTAGCTGTTTGAGTCCAGTCCTTGGCAGAATTTGAAATGAAAACAGGATGGTCATGAGGGGTCAGTGATACTGTCACTTAGTTTACTCATCTGGGTGAAAAAATGCAAATTTTGACAAGATAGGACATACAGAGGTTCATTAAGTGATTTTCAGGAAAGCAAAGGAAAAATTACTGAAGGGTCTGTCCTGTTAGAGACAATCCTAGTTTTGTTAAGATATTGATCTGTGTGCCACTGGCCATTTTCAAGAAGAGATCAGCTTCTGAAACTGACTCTTGGAAACAGAATAAACAACTTTTTATTTTCTGAGAGTTAGCCAATTACTGAATAATAATTTTTTTATCCTTTTGTGACCAGAGCAACAGATGCTGAACTGTCCAAGTCCAAGCCACTGAGGAATATAAAGTGCCTTAGGCTGGGGGGAATAAACATGCAGCTGCCATAGGAAAAGGGAAAGATGGAGGCCTGCAACAAAAATTGTATGTTTCTGAGAAGACTGTGATGGCCAAAGAAGCAATTAACTTGGAAAAGATCACCTTATTTGCCTGAAAGCCTCATTCTGCCACTAGTTTCTGGGAATAGATTAACACAAAGGAGTAAGAGTTTATATTGCTTTATGTGCCCTGAGGACTTTATGAGTAAACCCAAGGTAAACATTTGGGATTACAGTGACAATGAATAAAGAATCTGTTTACTTGATTCTCCCACCCCATCAAACCCACCTACCATGCTCAAGAGCTATAGCCCTCTCTGGGCTGCAAGGTGCATTCACCTCCCTCAACACAGTTTTCCTTCTGGTGGTTAGCATTCCTTTCCAATTCATATATCAAAAATGTACATTTACTAAGCAAGGAAATTTTGTTAACCACGCCAGGAAAATGACTAAGAGAAAATTGAGGACAGAAAGAGAAGGAAAACCAAAACATCAGCATTCGTGTTGACTATTAAAACTACTCCTAGTCTGACTCCCAAATAGGTAGAGAGAGAAAGATGGATGATTAGGTTGACATTGGCAATTTTATATTCAACCTTGTTATTGCTTTCCTAATATAGTCAGTTCACAAGGGATCTGATTCTCCATTTTGCTATCCAGTTTGAAATCAGGTAATCATGGAAGGTAAAACCTGTATCTTTTACTGTGTTAAATGAAGCAAATTGACTTACGTGACAAGAAAGTAGATGATCTAATAGATGTATTTAATATTTTAGGATAGTACTGCTTGATTTTTAGCTCCTCACAGAAATATTTCCTCACGTTCCGAGCCAAAGGAACATGCCATGTTCACGACAGCCAGCAATCACTGAAGGAGCAGACAGACGTTGCTCCTGGTCAGCATTTCAAAGTCCCATGTGTGAGATGAGTTAAGGAGCAAAGCAGATGTCACAGCATGACCAATGTGAGCCAGGAGTAAGTCTTATAAATGTGCGCTTCTGTACACAACATCAGCAAGGATGTGGTGTGGACACCAATCACTTTGAAATACACTGTCCCATATCTTGCACAGCCACCAGCTTCCTCTTGGCTGGGCTCAGACTTACTACTCCATCCCCTCCCTTTCATACATTACTCACTCTTTTAATTTTTATTCTCTGCTTTCTGTGCTGGCTGCAGTTGCTTTAAGCAAATGAAAAAATAAAAAACCAAGGATGGTAGGTACTTTAAATGGAGCGCCCCCAGATTTGCCCCTCACGTGAATCTTGCAAAGGTTAGCCTGCATGACTGTTGTACGTGCAGCTGCTGCCACAGCAGCCTGGAAGACCCAGACCTGTGACCCATTTTAAACACACAATCCCTGATTCATAGCAGAAATCTCATTATAGACATTTATTTTTTTTTTCAAGAACTGGTGAGCAGCGGGTAGCAGCATATCTTCAAATTAAATCCAGTTCAATAAATAGCACAAAATTAAATCATTCAAGGTCTGGTGTGCCTTGAGCTATACTTAAGCCCTGTGCATGATTAACAGATTAGAATGCAAAAAAAAAAAAAGCAGCTTAATCTGTTCGCTGCAGAGATACTTTTATTCCCCTGTGCTGCAAATTGTTTTATCTCTAGATACTACACCAGTCAAGCTTGCTCTGTAGGCCTGAGCAGATGGTGTGACTAGAGGAGCACTGAATTTCCAATTTACCCTGAAACCTGGATGTTTGTGTTGTGTCCTTTTAATGATAATACTGTTTTCAATTTTTGCAAGAGCTATGTATTTGTCTGTATTTTATTCATTACAGTAGTATTCTCAGTCAAGATCAACACAAACAAATGCTGAAAGGCTCAGACTGGTCCCAGGCCATGAAGTAATTCAGTATAAAAGAAAAGATGATGGCATCCAGACAGCCCAAATCCTATTCTAATGCTTCATCTGTAACAACACACTATCTGCTAAGTGGCTGTCATTTACCATTCTTTGAATTAGCACTTTATATTAGGACATTTAAATCCTAAATGTTCCCCATAATGAACTTCAATTAATTAACAAAACTGGCATTCCCAGTCTTTATTCTCTTAAATGGAGCCTGCTTTTATTTTTTTATAAGGCTGCATAGCTGATGGACTACACCATTGCACTTAAAATAAAAGCAACCAAGTAGATTAATATAAAACTCAATCCAAGGGAATACAATATGAGTTCTTCTGGTGTGGCAGGACCATGTTTCCCCTTCAGCAGGTACAGAGAGATGAGCGTGCTCAGTCTGTTTCAGGATGAAGCCATTACATACTTGCAATGTTACATATGCTGTGCATAGCACTGATGACAGAGTAGCAGGCACACAACTGAGACCTGAGACTGTGCTCAGGTCTCAGTTAGGAGAATATCAGTGATATTCCAGGCTTAGGTGCTTGGAATATCACTGCAAAGTTTTTGGTACTTAAATAACCAGAAAATCACTATCATCATTTGCATTTCATAGCTGAAACTCACCTAAATATTGGGGCATATCAGAATTGCAATGAGACACATTGGCATATTCATGTATTTTTAAATATGAAAAACCCCACCCTGCTGTAGCAGGCGATGTTTTGCAGTCTGCTCTGATACCCTCCTTCATTTATGCCAGCTACTTCCAGCAGATGTTTTTCTGCCAAAGTGCCTGAACAAATTAGAAAGCTGCTGGCACAGGGGATTTTTCAAATTAAGCAGTGGGATTTTAATTTAGTAATTCTCTTAAATGACCAACGTAACACCCTCAAACCCCTATGTGGGCTTACAAGCTACATGGCCAAGTCAGACAAAATCCCAATGACAATCAGCCTGCACCAGCTGTAAAAGCATTGTTGGCTAGTGAGTGCCACAGCAGGAGGAGGGCAAGTCACCTGCAGCTGCTGAGGCACAGGCTTATGTGAGAAAAGCTGTCCTAGGAATAGGTTTATATGTCAAACAGTTTCCTTTCAGTAAGCTTTCGTGCAGATTTCCCCTATCAGGATTTCAGAAATGAGTCAGGTGATCCATGACCGAGTTTCAAAAAGGAAAGTTACCCCAACCTGCTATGTTACTATGAGCAAGTATAGTCATCTGGTTTTAAGTACTACTAAAGAGAAGCAGAGTTGATTAAATAAATAATTTGTTCTTTGTGGTAAGTTTTCAATGAATTGATGTTTGAGCAACTAGCTTTATTGTGTGTTAGAGGTTTTTCCTAACAGTGATTTCTGTAGTGACTTCTACTAAAACAAAGGCAATCTGGTTTTAAGACCATTCAGTGTGATAAGGGTGTGTTGAAAATTTAAAAACATGTTTGTATGTGTAACACTACTTTTCTGAAGAAATATTTCAGAACAGCAGTCTATAATGTTGAAAACTGTGGGCACTTTTTCAGTTGCTTGCATAAAAATAACTGCATTTTTAGTGCCCTGCTTCAAATTCAAGTGGCCATGACTCTCATACGTACCTGACTGATCTGTAAATCTTGGAGGTTGGATTGTGTAAAACTCCTAAAAAATAATCAAGCGAGTCTGAGACATCAGATGTTTGAGGAAAGACTGATTTTCCAGACTCTCCAGAACAGAAAACCATGGAAAAACATCTCAGTGTCAACAGCTAAGCCTTCCAGATGCTCTCCAGTTCACCCTGAGGCAGACAGAAAACATCATTTTATATGATGAGCTCACTGTCTGCAGAGCCAGACTCTGCCCTTCCAGAATCCTGAGGGTTGGGGAAAGAGTTGGTGAGCTCCCATCTTTCCCCCATCTTTTACTTTTAGTCATTTATTATCACTGCCAAAGGGACATCTATTCCGGTGTTCTTACTCTTTTTGTTGTTGTTGTTACTCTTTCTTAGTGACAGCTCTGTGCATGCCAGGTCTAAGAGGCCCATGTCTGTACGCAGCCCAGCCAACATCAACAGCCAAAGAGACACAGCCAAAAAGATTAGCCACAAAAATCTCACAGACTTTCAGACCTGTCAAATTTGCTGTGAATATGCAGATCAGCTGGGCTACTGCAATTGTCTTCATGTGTCCAGCAAGCATCAGCCCAACTAACCATTTTAAATTTATCCAGGATGCCTGAAGAGGCAACAGTGTGGGCCACCATAAGTTCAGAGAGTGCAGAAGCTCCGAGTACATCAGCAGTGCTCCAGCCAGAGCTACAGGGAGGTCCTGAGTTGCACAGAATGATTTTTAGACTTGAATGCTGTAGGGCTGGGGGAGGAGAAAAAAAGCTGTCAGTAAAGCCAGTGACAGAAAAAGTGTAGGTGAGAAAATCTTCCCTAGATTTAAGATGATCCTAAGTATTTTTGTAAAGAGAGCCTCTGAACTATTATATGCACCTAAAATAACCTAGAGATTTTAGACTGTAATTTGATTTTGTTTAATTAATGTTTTTTAAGACATCTGCTGAAACTGTTTTGCACATCTTCTTCTTATAAAGGCTTTGTGATAGTAATGTGAGAATAATGGGAATAATCCCATATTCATAACAAAGACTAAAGGGAGATCTGTAACTGATTTAATTTTATTGTGTTTCAACCTCTAAATACATCTTTTAATGTCAGAAATACATAACAAATCACATTTCTGTCAACAGGTAACACAGGTAAAACAAATACACCACTCTACCAAACTGAAACCACAGCTGTTTCCTGTTGATAAGCTTATGACTCTTGCAGGTGCATACAGACTTTGTATCCAGAAGTGAACCCTTCCAAGGATGTTGCTTCTGGACTGATGCAGGTTGACACGGAAAGTGATAAGAGCAGACAGAGTTAATGCGAGCAGAACTGCAAGGTGCAGATGAGGAATACCCTTTCTGGTTTTAAGCAATTTGGTTTAGTCCATTTTAAAATTTGCATTATTCAAAGAGACACTGAGAAAATTAGTTATTTTTTTATTTATTAACTTCAAAATTATGCATCTTAAAATGATCACAGAAAGACAGCAGTTCAATTTGATTGGCAAATTAATTGCGATTGAAATATTAGCCATGTGCTGTTTAATTTGTCCTGTTTTTTCCTAAACTGAAACAGAAAAACATACTTTTTATTTTAAAATCTGTTCCTACTTTTCCTTTCATTCAAATACTGTTCAAGATATTCTGAATTACAGTGAAAATCTATGTATTTTTGCAGCTGAGGAGATTTTGATTTACCTACCGACTGCTGATGAGGGTACTGATGACTGACAAACATCCATTATTTGAAAATTTGAGACGTCAATGTAATCTATTAAACATATCAAATTATTTTAAATTTCTTGGCTGTCTTCTCATTCAATGGCAGCAGAAATTGAGACAGACAGCATTCAGCAAAGCCACACAGTTTGGTATTGACAGCAGTTTTACTTTCATAATGAGACAGTTGGAGGTATCGCTATTTAAATCAGAAAAGGCATTAAATGCTTTCTACTTGAGTGCGTTGTTGGACAGAAGGAATTGTGGCTGAGACAGTAAAACTCCATCCTGCAACATGCTGAGCTGGAACTCAGATCACGGCTCTTATATGGGCCATGTAGAGAAGGAAAACAGGTTTCCTAACACAAACACAGATAATTCTAATTACTTTAATTGTTTTTGCAGGAGCCCTTTAAAGAGAAGCTCAATTTTTAGGACTCCCCTGGGATAAAGGGAAAGTAACAAAGTAAACAGACACAGGGCATCTTAGATCCCAGATAAAACACTTAAACAAACTGATCTATTTTACTTCCTTGCAGAATAACTGTTGGGCTTCCCCAGAGGAATAGGGATGGCACTGAGCAATCTCTAGGCATCATCTGAAGCCTTGAAGTCAGTAAAGCCAAACTACTGTGAAAAGCATTGGTTCAGATTTTGCTACAAAACCTTTTTGATGGTACTGTTAGGCCTGGTATACCAAAGCCCAAGATACTCTTGGATGAAGGCAGTTCATACTGCAAAGAAAAAACCCAATTTTATAAGAGCAATAAACAAAATGGATCAAGAATGAAGCAAGTGACATTGAAGATTTTCTCGAAGTACCAGGCATGGCTAGATTGACTGATATCCTTGAAGACTGTCAGTAAGTCAGGACACCAGGGTCCAGGACAGGTGGAAAAGGGCCAAATACTCCTTACCGAGTCTATGTTTCTAGGAGGTGTCCCTCAGGAGATGATTTAAACCACAGCCTCAAAAAAGGTCCCCAGCATTCATCAAATGGAAGTCTGCTATGGCTGAGTTACTCTACAGCAGAGGTGATACCACTGCTAAGAAACACCTTTATTTCAAGTGAACTTGGGTGAAACCTGTTTCACTAAGACCAAGTAAATAAAACCCCAAATACCTGAAATGTAAAGGGGCTGTTTAGCTCCCTGGTTCTGCTCAGTTTGGAAGCAGACGTGACCCTTCATGTGAAGTTATTTGACTTAGACCCAGTACTCAAGAGGACACACCCTCCACTTCGCAAAATAGCTGTGTGTGCATCGAAGCGACTCAGACAAGATACATCCTTGCCATGTTTGTGTTATGCTTACAAGGGGATATACAGACAATAACCCACTTGTATGGCCCTATTCTTTTAGCAATTATGAGTGAGTACAGGTGGGAGAGCCTGGTTGTTACAGCAGCAAGTCAGCTCAGATGTAGGTGGGTGTCCAGCACGTTCCTCAAAGTGACTCTTGGCAGAAATGAAAGCTAAAGGTGCATAAAATTGTCAGTTACGAAGTGCTGAGCCCCTAAGGGCACCCACTGTCCTTTCCCAGTCCCACAGCGCTCCCTCCACTCTCCCATGGCCCAGGATCCCATTTCAGCCCAGTCCAGCCCCATCAGTCAGGAAAGGTCCCAGTCAGAGTTACCTTGCTCGAGGTAACTTACCTTCATCAGAACTCAGATGGAGGCAGCCATGGCAACAATTTCAAATGCTTTAAATATTAGAAAATTCAGTAGAATTTTCTGCCTGTTTTACCAGTAGTCTTGCAGTGTTTTCAGGGGGTGTTTCCCAATGGCAGGTTGAAGGAGAAATCACACAAAAAACTCCCCGCCCAGTCAAACCACAAAGTATGGCAATCTGTAAAAACAATATGTAAAGTAGGGGCATTTCACCACAGTACCAAAACAAACATGAACAGTCCTCTGTAGCTCTTGTCTAGGCAGCTGCTTCAGCTTCAAATGGAACGATACTCTTCCCTGGAGGTTGGGTGACCAGATTATCCAGCAAGAGGATAAACAAAAAGCCTCATAGGTAAGAGGACTGAATACAGTGAAGGAAGGACAAAAGAAATATCAAACAACAACAAATACAGCAGAAAAAAACCACAATAAATTCTTCTGTAAGCAGAGCAGAGGTATAGGGAGTTTGAAGACATGCTCCAGCCTTGCATATTCCTCATGTCCAGCAAGCTGGAGCAGCCTGATTAGACCTGTTTGGCCCTACCACCAGCAATGGCTACATGCTCTTCTCCACATAGCCAAGCCCAGCAGCTAATAAATTGTGTGTGAAATGTATTTGGACAGAGGATAATTCCAAGAGGTGCAGAACTCAGGTTTTCTCAGAACATTTCCATAGTCAGGCCAAAGTCAATAGGTGGAATGGGCGGGAATTTCTTCTGGGAGAACCTGAGGAGTATTGCAAAAACTGTACTAAGATCAGCTTAAAGTTTTCAGGATGCATTTAAATATTTTCTGTTTGAGCTATATGGTTGAAACAAATTTGTGCAGCAGCTCTGCAATTACATGTAAAATTTTTTGTTGTTCAGATACAACAGTATTTATCTCTCCTTTGTAAATCAGCCTCTAAATCCTGTAATGACCTTTTACTGTGGTGGTTTTTTCTATTAACCCACTTGTTTTATGAGTTAGGCTTGAGGGTTTTCTCTTTGATTTTCTAATATGTATCATAAGAGTGAAGCTACTATGAGAGAAGAAAAGCAGATGACTTATGTGCTATAGCTTTAGTAAATTTTGTGAGGGAATTTTCACAGTGATATAAAATCTAAAGCTGCATTAAATTGTCTACATAGCTAAAGTAGCAAAGAGCATGACAATTAACATTTGCATAACAAAAACTGCCCTGAGTAATTTTAAGCAGTTCCCCTTTACAGAAAGCAGGGTACAAGAAGTTCTTTGTTGACGGATGTTTACAGTCAAACCATAATGGTTTTCATATAGTGTTTTAAGCATATGGATGCAGGCATATGGATGCATCACTAAAGAAATGGTGTGCTGCAGGTGCGTAGTTGTGCAATGGTTGCTTTGGACAGATTTTGTTAAACTTGCAGTGAGGGCCCAAAGCAAGAGACTAACACCAATTTTGAAATCTCCTGCTCTCATTAGACAGTTGAAAAAAGAAATTGTGGACTGCTGACTACCATTCCAGTTGGAAACCCCCAATTAACAGCATAACAAGCCCAGAGAAGACTTCCTCATTAATAACCAGTAATGACAGCCAGGGAGTTAAACTGGTTCCTGGAGCCTCCAGGAAGTTTCCCAGAATCACTATATTTTTGCCTGCTAACATTTTTCCTTATGAAAGGTAAATAATCTCGCATAAGAATATACAAGATGAAATTTCAAGTGAATTATACATTGTGGCATTTGTCTTTCTTCCACACAGGCACAGTAATGTCTTGTGGGAATAATTTGCATCAGAAATTCTGCATTTACAAAACTATCTCTAGAAAACTTGATTGGACATATTTATTAAGTAGGTGCAGTGACTGAGCCCTCAGCATTTTCATTTGCACATGCCAGATTTGCATATATGACTGAAGTGAATAAAAGGCAGATACTCACTCCAAAAATTATATTCTATGTGTGAAAGTGTTGCCTTAGGAAGGCACAGGAGAATTGCAAGTATTTTGCTACAATGGCTGTCTAAGGGGTTATTTTGAGGGGAAAAAAAATCCCCAGTTAAAAATAGGTCTCAAATTTTCTAGTTCATTTCTTTGCTTGACTGAACTCTGAAAGATTTAGTTCCCTAATTATGCCGACACAATGGCCTAACTTGTTGAGTTGCGAAAGCTTGCTGTTATTCTTAATCAGCATCTCTAATTCAGCCTGTGACAATGAGAGAAAACAGAAAACGATTCACAGTTTCTGCCACTAAAACCAATTATTTCCCACACATCTTGTACTCAAAGCGGTGAGACCCCAAACACTTTACCATCAGAATAACTTTTTTTTCGGCAGCTACTGTTAATCACCAGGCAGGGGGAGGCTCGACAGAGGTGCTGGCTATTGGTGTAGCGTAAGCCCATTTCTGGGCTGTGAGAGGAGCCCATTTCTCTGCTAATGGGACAACACAGCCCACTCTGCAGGGGAGATGCTTAAAGTCTTCAGATCACAGTCATCCTTGGCGTAACTCAGGAAGACTCAAGTTACATCAGCTTTGACTTGGATCACAGAATAGATGCTTTCTTCTTTCATTGTTGATGATCTATCTGAACTTACATTTTTATAAATAATAGCAGATTTCTCCTTCTGAGCTTCCTCTCAAACCTCAGCTAATATATAAACTTGCTTTGCTCTGCCTTCCACCTCCTGCATTTTCTTGTTGCATTTCCTAGTAGCATTTTCTATCATCTTCAATGACAGCATTAGCTTCCTTTCTTAGAGGAAGTCAGAGGAGCCGACAAGATCAATGATGGCATAAAAGGAGCCATGTTTCAAATTAAAAAACAAAAAATCACCTGCTTTTTTTTTTCTTCCATTCCAATACTCAGATCTCACATTTTTGGAAAAGCCACATATTGGAAAGCCACAGACAATTCCCACTCTGACACTTACAGTGCAGTATATTAGTAATATCTTCTTTTTTAAAAAATCAAAAATGGAAATAAAATGCCTCTGCTTCTCCTGAGTGCAAAAGAGCTTCCCTAGCTGGGTACACATCAGGCTGATGCAGCTTGCTGGTCCAGTGATGCTGAACGGTGCTATCAAGCATCCCTTAGCCCAAAAACAAGCTGCAGGGCTGGATTTGGCTTCATCTGAACACCTCCTCAGCTCACGCTCTGTGCCCAGCTTTTATGTCAGGCAGCAGAGAGCAGCAGCATGCCTAACCTCACAATTTTGCCAGTTCTCAGAAATAACTGGAGAAATCTGGGAGAGAAAAGAGCACTGCATCCCCTCCCTTCTGACTCCACATATGCTGTTGGTTCCCAAACTCAACTGTCAGCTCCCCTCAGTCTGAGGGGCACAGAGGAGTCTCGTGCCTTCCTGCTGCCCCTGCTCTTCTGCAGAGCTGTTGGATGGTGTGATCTGCATGATGACTGTGTGATTATGTTAACCAAAACCTGAAGCTGTACACCTAGCTTCTCTCGAATCAGCCTTAAGAGAAACTCAGAGGTCTGGATTTGTGCCAATGTAACAAACAAAAGGAGTACACAGACCAAGGGAGTTGTGAACTCCACTGTTTTCCTGCATCATTTCCTTGTCTTTCTTGCAAGTGCTGAAGAGTGACATTGGGTGTATGAGCAAAGTTGATTACTACCTTATGCATGTGGCTTTGCATCTGATGCCACTTCCACCCAGCTGCTCACCAGCCCCTGTGTTAGAAGTCTCCTGGTTTTGTCTCACTTTCCACTTTCTCCAGATCTGCTAAATTTCTATTGAATCTCTCAGAACTTCTTGATATTTTTGACCTTTTGTAGGCACTCAATCTCTGTTCCGCTTTGGGGGAAACTCCACTGCAAAAAATCCCTTCTGCTCCACCTACCTCGCCTGGACCGGCTTCCCCATTCTGCTATTCCCAACATGTCCCTTCTGAAATGTAAGCTACTAAGTCTGGTCTCATATGTGAAACATGTGATGTCGCACATGTTGAAACATCTAATGACAAAGTAACTTCAAAAATAAATACAACATCCTAGCTTGTTGGCTTCTTGAAGGTTTTTAAGCTGCCATTATCCACGGACTTCCTCTTGGCTGAAGCCTGTGAGTGACAACATGTGCAAGCAGAGAGTTCATTAACAGTCAGGATGTTTGAGGGTGGTGCTCCCTGTGCAAAGCATATTTAATTTTATCAGCTAATCAAGCTATTTTTAATCACAAAGCACTCTTTGAAAATGACAAGAGTATGCGAGAGCTGAAAGATGGATGGCTCGATATAGAGGCAACTATTTCTATTTTGAAGCCTCTCCTGAGAAGATAAAAATTATTCTCAGGCTGAAATTCTGTATTCCAGCATTTACTGTTTCTCTTGTCAGTAGAAGCACCGTGGGAGACAGAAGAGCAAAAATCAAGTTAGAGATAATACACAGGAAGCCAATGTTATGTTAGATATAAAACAGCCAGTACTTTCAGTGACAAGCTTGGAAACTAGAAAGGAAATACTGCAATACTAAAGTATGCAGAGCATGTTATGCCTATATTCTGTTTTCCCCCTTTACAAAATAACATTAAGTACAGAATTATCATCAAGAAATGGCAGGAGCTAGACGCCAAATGGGCAGACTGCTTCGCAGATCAGTGAAGAAGAACATGCCTGTCTCCCTCAGAAGACAGAATAGTCCTGATCTCAGAAGGAGGTACAGATCATTTGTATATGTACATGTATATGTAAATAGCATCTTTATGGTTTATAGCAAAAGCCCAAATGGGAGAAAATTATCCTCCTTATCTGTGCTGAAGAGAGAATACATTAGTACAGACTGAAAACCAAACAAATAAAGCTGGTCTCTTCCCAGCTCTATTCAGCCTAGCAATCTGCTCCTCAATGCTCAAATTAGGTACTTCTTGTGAACCCTCAGGAAGGCTGGAGCTCAGCAATTTCAAACCTAGCTCAGGCACCTGCTGGGTGGCAGAATAAATACTGCCTGTCCTGGAATCTCCCCATGCCAAAAAAGCTCTAACCCAAAACAACTGAAGTAAACACAGCCTAATCCTCTTGCAGTAGAGGAACCATTGTGAAGGTGCGGAACAAAACATTTATATTGTCATTCTTTTTTGGTTTGATAATCTTTTAACAAATGTGATTTTATCTTTACTAACGGATGTAACCTGTGGTAAAGTGATTTGCATCTTTCACTTTTTCTAGAATAGGAGAATAGACACAGAAGTTTGTAGCTCCATTGTCTGAAAAAAAATCAGCATAATATGCACATAGTTTTATTTTTATGGTTTTCCAGTTGTCTGACACTGTCTTACTCTATGAGACATTTGATTCGAGACATCTTTAGTTAGGTAGCTTTAAGACCTTGATTTTAGTTCTTAGACAATTATGTGTCATAGAAACCAATATGAAATTAGCTTAAGGTATCGCTGTTAACAGCATGGCTCATTGGTCAGAATTGGCATTGATGCTACTGCCAACTCAGTGTTTTCTCTCACAAAGGGGAAACCCCAGCATCTCAGAGCTATCCATTCTCATCTGCGCTTCTCAGAATCCCATCTTGGTAAATCTACCCAAATTACTGTTTTGTGTGATGCCACAGAAGTCAACTACACCGGAGACACCTCTCAAAATACTAGATATGCCTGTTCTTTAGATAGGGGAAGGGTTTTTTTGACAAGACTATGACCTAATTTTGGCAACTGTGGTTTTTTTTCTGTTGTCCTCCTTTAGTTGCTTGAGGGTCTGGATGACATCCTGGTATTTACCAGGAGTCAGAGGTGAAATTCAAACTGGCGAGTATGAAGGCACAATTTCCTTTCCAATGCTATAATTTCCACACTTTTCTGCTCAGGAGCTTACAAGTCTTGTTTGGCACCATCGACTCACTCAGCATACTATTAAGGGCAAGAAGCCCAGTCTTTAACACTTATTTAACAGGGGTCAAATAAAGCATTAGCAGGCAGACTGCTGGCTCACCACCTGGACAGAAGCATGCTTTTTCTCTCACATTGATTTTTGCTTCTTGTACTTTGCCTGACAAATTTGGAATAGGATTATTCTTTAATAACTGGATATTCACACTATGTGCAGCAGCTTCAGACTGTGTATCTCTATATCTGTACCAAAGAAGGAGCATTTTTAGAACCCATGTAGCTAGTGGGTTGTTTCTGCTCTCCATTGCACGTGGTGTGATTGACAAAGGTTGTGTCATGTGCTTTACCACAGGTGCATATATACCACATAGACTCTTCTGAGAGTCAAAGCATCACACACCAAGGGCAAGAACTGTGTTATCCTCTCCAAATTTCACTCTGCCTACCATGCTTAAATATTAGTAGTATTTTACAGAGGATGCCACCTATTGCCTAAAGGTCAGAATAATCAGAAGCTCCCACTACACCATTAGCAGAATAGGGACCTCATTTTCCTGACAGCTGGATGCCTTTACCAGGAACCCAGGATCGTGGTCCATCTCTTTCTGTGAGCAACTTTCAAGGCCAGGCACAGGCTGGGCTGGAGATTTTGAGACTATACATTTGCATTTAAACACCTGAAGTCAACATCTTGTTTACTTTCCACCCCACAAGAGACTTACTTAAGCTAATCTTAGCTGTCTAAAAAACTAGAAGTCTAAGTTTGAGCTGGTAACTTTATGCTCCTACTGTAGTTAATAAAGAGGAAGGTTATCAGGAAGCTATCAGACATCCAAGACAGGTTGAGCGTCCCTCTGCGGGTGCCCATTTCTTCCTACCAGCTGCAAAGGGTGACCAGTTCAGACAGACACGGAACTTTTAGATGTATAAACTGGAGCAATGAGTCATGATCAAGATGTCCGCATCCCATCAGCACACACACGTAGACAAAAGCGTGGCTGAGAAACCCCGCAGCTCTCTACAGCGCCAAACCGCAGCACTCCTGAAACTCACTGCAGATTTTAATAGCTGTCATCCATCCTAAAAATACATTTGCACCGCTTCGTGCTGCTGTGGCGTGTTGCGTGTTCTTTCCCCGGAGCTCCGGCGAATAGCAGGACCAACCGCTCCTCCTCGGGACACCCTCGGCTGCTCGGTACGTGGCCTGGCGAACATACCTCCTTTTCGGTGCGCCCCTTCCCGGGCGGGGGTGACTCCCGCCGTGCCGAGCCCGCCCCTCCGGCCCGGCCCGGCCCGGCCCAGGGGGAGGGAGGGAGGCCGGGCGAAAGGCGGCCCGGAGCCCGGCGCAGCGGCAGCAGCAGCTCGCACCCCGCCGGCGGCTGCTCAGGCGGCGGGGGCAGGTGCGGGCGCTTCCGCGTCGCGCTGCGAGGAGGAGGAGGAGAAGGAGGAGGAGGCGGCGGCGAAAGCGGGCAGGCAGCGCGGACAGCAGCCCCGAGTCGGGCCGGCGTGCCCGTGGGCGTGCTCCCCGGCGGGGAGGACCGCCCGCCGCCCACATCCCCGTCGCCGCCGCCGATAACTTTGCCTCTCTGCAAAAAGCCGCCCTCCGGCAGCCAGAGTCGGCGGGGCACCGAGCCGCCCGCCGCAATGAAGGGCCGGCGGCGGTGGCGGGGCGAACACCGTCGCTTCGCCGCGGTGCTGGTGCTGTACACACTGCTGCTGCTCCTGCTGGTGCCCTACGCGCTGGACTACGGGGCCAGGCGCGGGCGGGCGGACGAGGAGCCGCTGCTGCGGCGCTGCCCCAGCCTGGAGGAGGCGCTGAGCGAGTGGGGCTGGGAACAGCGGCCGCCGCTGGACGAGGAAGAGGAGGAGGAAGATGAGGCGGGCACGGCCGGGGCGGCGGGGAACGGCAGCACCGGGGCGGTGGAGAAGCGGCACATTTACCTGCACGCTACCTGGCGCACGGGCTCCTCCTTCCTAGGGGAGCTCTTCAACCAGCACCCCGACGTTTTCTACCTCTACGAGCCCATGTGGCACCTGTGGCAGGCACTCTACCCCGGGGACGCGCTGAGCCTGCAGGGCGCCCTCCGAGACATGCTGCGCGCCCTCTTCCGATGCGACTTCTCCGTCCTGCGCCTCTACGCCGCCCCGCCCGCCCCCCGCGACCCGCTGGCCCCCGCCCCGCCCGCCGCCGACAACCTCACCACGGCCAGCATCTTCGGCTGGCGGACCAACAAGGTGATCTGCTCGCCGCCGCTCTGCCCCGCCGCCCCGCGGCCCCGCGGGGAGATCGGCCTCGTCGACGGCGCCGCCTGCGAGGAGAAGTGCCCGCCGCGGGCGCTGCGGGAGCTGGAGGCCGAGTGCCGCAAGTACCCGGTGGTGGTCATCAAGGACGTGCGGCTGCTGGAGCTGGGCGCGCTGCTGCCGCTGCTGCGGGAGCCGGGCCTCAACCTGCGGGTGGTGCAGCTTTTCCGCGACCCCCGCGCCGTCCACAACTCCCGCCTGAAGGCGCGGCAGGCGCTGCTGCGGGAGAGCGTCCAGGTGCTGCGGAGCCGCCACCGCGCCGAGCCGCGGGGGTCGCCCCGCCACCAGCAGCAGCATCTCCTGCTGCCGCCCGGGCTGCTGGGCGGCGGGCGGGCGTCGCAGCCGCAGCACCGCGCCGAGTTTTTCCTCGGCGGCGCGCTGGAGGTGATCTGCCAGGCTTGGCTCCGCGACCTGCTCCTGGCCCGCCGCGCCCCGGGCTGGCTCCGCCGCCGCTACACTCAGCTGCGCTACGAGGACCTGGTGCGAGAGCCCCGCGCCGAGCTGCGCCGCCTGCTGCGCTTCGCCGGGCTCACGGTGCCGCCCGCCCTGGAGGACTTCGTGCTCAACATGACCCGCGGAGCCGCCTACTCCTCCGACCGACCCTTCCTCATCTCCGCCCGGGACGCGCGGGAGGCCGTGCACGCCTGGCGGGAGCGCCTCAGCCGCCAGCAGGTGCGGCAGGTGGAGGCGGCGTGCGGCGAGGCCATGAGCATCCTCGCCTACCCCCTCAGCGGCGGCGACGCCCGGTAGCGCCCTCGCTCCGCGTCCCGGACGGGCCCGAGGGCAGGCGGGTGCTGTCGGGCAGAGCTGAGCGCGGGGGTTCACTGCTGGCACGGTGGGCGCTCCCTGGGGGCAGCCCCGGCTGAGGGACACCTGCCTCGCCTCGGGTGCAGGCAGCGCGGCAGGGTCCAGGCCCTCCGTCCCGCTGTAGCTTCAGTGGGGCTGTGCAGGGCAAGGGGGGATGATTTATTTAAGAGAAAGGTTTGGTTTTGGTGCCTCCGAGTACGGCATCAGTCTTGGAGCCATTTCAACTTGAAGCTGTGATCGTGTACAAAGCACAGATGTGCTTCCAAAAAAAAACTGCATCAAAACTTAAAAATCCCCCAAATGAAGACTCTCAGCGAGGAACTAATAGGGCCTAGAGGGTGCTGCTGTGAGAGCATTGCCCTCCCTGAGCGCTGAAGCACTCTCGGCTCTGTCCTTCCGCTATTGAAACACGTACCAAGAGGCTTCTGTGAAGTCGCTGCAGGGGTCAGTGGAGGCCTGGGCGGGCAGGACGGTGCCTGCTTAGGGCAGGACTTGGGGGTCTTCTGCTCCCAACCTGCTCTGCGGGGACGGTCTCTGCCCCTGCGGGTTGCTGATGCTGTGGGGAGGGGGCGCTTGCTGAGGGACAGGGAACCGTGTCCAACTCTGTCCAGCATTCTGAGCAGCAGGGTAACCGGCTGTGCAGAGAGGGTGAGCATTCTCCTGCTTACATGTTTCAAAGATGTTTGTGGCAGAAATCTTTCCTTTTCCAAAGCAATCTGTAATTCTTTTGAAAGTAGGATATTTTTTAATATGTACTGATACAGTTTGGTGATACTTATGTGAGATACAAGTGACTAATATATTTCTTTGGGACATGTGTAGGGTGACTGTAACTGGAAAACAAATGCTTCGTATTTCCATTTTGTTTTCTCAGTCAGAGGAGAGAATCACTTTTCTTCCCTTGCTTCCGGGCTGACATATTGTGCCGTGTACAGGTTCCTCCTGGTCACATCCCTTCTGAACAATAACATCCTCTCAGCTGGCAACGCCTGGACAAAAGCAAATGTTTCCTAAGAGGCAAAGACAAACCAATCATGAAGTTCCCAAATAAAACCCTGTATTAAAAAGGGAAAAAAGAAAACCCTCAAGTTTTAGTTTTATTTTAGATTTTAAAATTACATTTTCCTGCAAATATCCTGCAACTTGTATGAGAAGGGTGTGCATGTGTGTGTATCTGTGAGTACCTTTGTTTCTTAATTTCTTAATGTGGTTAGAAGGTTCAGTTGTAATTTAGGGATGATGTTTCCTAACTTCATAGAGGCTGCTTTTGAGTCCATTAGAGTCTGTCAGTGTTTAAACAGCCCCACGAGAGTGTACAGGATTATAGGGATGTTTACATGCAGTCCTCAAATACAACCCGAGAACATGAACTTCAAATTGAGGATAATCCAGGATCAGGAAAGAAGCAGCATTTATATAAAGTGCTGGAAATAAAGGCAGTTCAAAGATGTTATGTTATCTCGGAGTAAACATTTCAACTGTGTTGTAGGTTTTTGTGCTGAGTGTTGTGCTGTAAAGCATGTCCGTAGTTAGGATGAACGTTTATTTTAGCTCCTTTTCTTTCCTGACCTTCCCACCTGAGAGTATGTTGGCACAAGAAGCAGGTTTCTTTCATTTTATAACGGGAAAATGTACTCATAAAAATGTGTTTGAGCAAATCTGTCCATTTTCCAGTAGCGTGCTTCATATGATTCTGCATCCTGCGGTTTCTGTTTGAAGTAAAAATTACAGGGGCTCATTGTGTGCTGGAACAACCTTATGTATTATCTAAGGAATATTTCTATATTTTCTCACAGTGCCTGTGACACCAAATTTGTCTCTGGCTGTTCTAGTGGCATTTAGTAATGGTATTTGTGTAGATGGACAATACTTGTATTAATGCCTTGATAACCTGTGTCAGGTAACCTATTTTGGAAAGCTTTTCTGAGACTACACCCAGCCTGGCCTGTACTGACAGGTTTGGGAAAAAAATAAGATTTTCATGCATGCCAAAAGATGATACGGTACTTATTTTCTTACATTAGATGGGAGATTAAAATCCAGTATATCTTGTTGATTTGTTCTTAGCTAGTTGCAGTCACAGAATTGTATGATGCAACTATTAAACATTTGCTTCACCTCAGCAGGGAATCTCATCTCGCTGTTTCGGGTGGTAAATGTCTTTCATACACTTAGTTTCACTTACAATCATTCATCGTGATAAAGAAAGAAGTGTGGCCATCTAGCTTAACTTGATTCTTATAGCTGGAAAGAAATCCACTAATTATTCAGTACTTTCTGAAGCAGTTTCCATATTTGAACTATGAAGATGGTGAAGAGTCTAGAGGGGAAGCCACATGAGGAGTGTCTGAGGCCACTTGGTTTGATCAGCCTGGAGAAGAAGAGACTGAGGGGAGACCTCATAGCAGCTTATCTCTTCCCTCACCAGGGGAAGAAGAGGGGCAGAGACTGATCTCTTCTCTGTGGTGACAAGTTAAATGACATGAAGGAACAACATGAAGCTGTGTCATGGGGGGGGTTAGGTTGGATATTAGGAAAAGGTTTTTACCCAGAGAGTGGTTGGGCACTGGAACAGGCTCCCCAGGGAAGTGGTCACAGCACCAAGCCTGACAAAGTTCAAGAAGTATTTGGACAATGCTCTCAGGTACACGGTGTGACTCTTGGGGATGGTCCTGTGAAGGGCCAGGAGTTGGACTCGGATGATCCTTGTGGGTCCCTTCCAACTCAGGGTATTCTATGATTCTATGATAGATGCATTTTCTGTATCAAAAATTATTTCTATCAACAAATGTTGTTCACTAGCACAATTGCTCTTTAATAGTGATTAATATTTTCTTTCACCCCAAGCTGTTCTTGTAAGGTTGTTTTTTCTTAATTTTTGTATAGTGCAAAAAGGGCTCTGTTGGGCAAAGTGTACAAAATATGGCAAGTGCAATTTGTGGTTTGTATTCAGGGCATCTGAGTTCATTAGAAAACTCCTCTAAAAAATCCACAGGGGATATCCGAAGCTGAAAAAGGAGTGAGTAGCCCAGAGTGGCATCTTAGAGTAGTATCTGCAAGAGTATATAAGGCTGGATGACAATTAAGCGCTTAATGACTGATGGTGCGATGTGTGCTTCGGTCACTAGAAGGCTTTCTAAAATTCTTCTACCCAAGGAGGACAGCTAGGGCTCACCAAAAAAATGCATCCCATTTTACTCTTCAGGGTGTTTTGATGGCATTAGAAAACATCATTCAGGATGCTTACAGCATATACTTGTTGGTCCTGAAACTCAGACCTTGAGGGAAAAACAAATGTATTGTCAAATATCAGTGTTGGTACTTACCTGAAAAGACAGAAAAGATCTGATTAGGATGACCAGCATGAAGTTTCACTAGCAGAGGTCTTTGGAAGTAAGTAGAACTTGCTGAAAGCAAGACACTCGTGGTTAGACTGCATTTTGAGAACAGCTAGACATTTATGGCTTGGCCATTTTGAAGTAAAATCACGCTTCTACTAAATGATGTAGGAAACGGAACTCTAATTCTTTCTTAGAGCAGAGGATGGCATGGTAAGCAAGGGAAGAACAGTAAACACATTTTTATAGCCAGTCTGAACTTGGCAAACTTAGAGGGCAGGACTTTGCCATAGAGTTGTAGTAGTTCAGACTGAGATTTGTGAAAATTACCTACTTATGCTACATTACATATAATGGATTAACAACTTTAAGGCATTAAAAAGTCATTGTAGGAAATGGGTGCAAAACTGACAACTCCTCACAAGACTTATTTCTGTCATGTTTTTACTTCTAGTTGTCGCATATCTACCTTAAGAGAGGTAGAAACTTGAGTACTGTAATTATTCATAAAAGGCTGTAATATTTCCACACTGGAATTGTTAATTGCTCTTTTACAACATCATCTGTTATTTAAATTGTTTCTTTCAAGGAGGCAAACTATACTGACATACTTGTGGGAAGTGCTGAAAGTCCAGGGCCAAGAAATACTTGGCCTCTGCCTTAATTTTACTCCTTAGAACATTACTGATGGAGTCCTTGTAGATATCCACAGTACATACTTGCATACTTCAGATGCAATAGAAATAGTTTAGTATCAGTTGCAGTATTTAACAGAGGTGTTAGATGGTTGTGGAGTTACTTATTTAACAATTTCAGTATTGCATGGGTCATTTTACCCCCCATCCCCCCCATCAGCTTGTGCATCAAGAAAAGTCCCGAGTTTCTGCATTAAGTTCTCAATATCACCACTTTCAGTAAAGACCAATGATAAGAAATACGTGCAGAGTTTCTGGGTTTATTATGGTAATGCAAATAAACAACTAAAGCCCTGAGAGCCAGCAAGCCCAACAGCGTGTTCTGTTCCTTTCTTGAACACAAAGAGCTGTCACTGAGACTCTCTGATGGTGCATGTCATTTTTCAGAGTCACCATACAGTCTGTGCAGCACTGGGACTACCTTAGGTGTTACTTTACCATTCCTGTTTAACTTGACACGACACCTCCTGCCATGGAGAATGATACAGGAAAAGTACAATTGTCAAACCTTGCACTAGCAGTTTTTAACACCCAATTGGTGGAGCGTGTGTGAGGGGAGAAGGTCCAGATTGTCCTTGGCCGTAATTTAAAGAGATGAATGTTAGATCCTAACTCGTTGAGGTGGTGGGTTTCAGTGATGAAGGGACCTGTTGTTTGTTGCTGAGGCATATTTCTTCTGGCAGTCTTAGCTCTGGACAACAAGCTGGAAGCTGATTTTAATGTTTTAGGACTTGGAATCTGTCTGGGTATTAAGTACTGGGAAATTCTTGCTTCCAGCACCGAGGTGTTAAGCTCTGCTGCTAACCTACGGCACCTGCAGCACCATTTCTTGGTGTTGTTAAGTGGGAATCCAGGCTTTCCCTGGCACTTCCAAACTTATTGCCCTAACTGTCCAGCTTCACCTGTACATAGGCTGAAGCTTTTTGTCATGGGCTTAAGGTTAAAGGCTCTTTAAGGGAATTTCAGTTGAAACAGTGCATATTCTTTTGGACTTAAGATGGGTCTAGAATGTGGTGGCCTTTTGTCTGTTCAAATACTCCTGAAGATACTTCTTTCAAATAATTTGTCACTTCAGTGCTTTGGGACAGGAACTCCAGTTTGGGTAGGGGAAATGATCTCTGTGTAGAGGATGTCCCCTTTGTTTTGGTTTGGCTTTATTTTTTTTTTTTTTACCTCTGCCTTCTATTCTGATTTGGCCAAATATATTAACGTTTGTATAAAATGGATAGCATGCGTTCAGTAAAAGTGGTTTTGGTATGTGTGTATATCTTTACTTTATACCAAATAAAGTCTGCACTGGTTTTATCTCCACTGAGCATGCACAAACCTCTTTCTTTCCCGTAGAACACTCGGTGTGGTACAAGACATATGGCAGTGGGAATCCAAAGCATGTGGCTATGGCAGGGGCTGCAGCACTGGGGCTGAGCAGGAAGGAGTCTGCCTTTTCTGGTTCCCACTGATCCCTTCTCCCCTAGCCCACTTTTCTTGTTGTTGGTATTCCTAAGGAGGGTTCCCAAAGCAAATGCTCAGCTTTCTGGTGCTTAAATAATGTAAAGTACTGTAGGTGAGAGAGAGAAGACACTGATGCCAGATGGGGTAAACGTGAGGGGATGAGGAAAGGAATTACCTTTAAGTTGTAGAAAGTGGGATTTTTTGGGCGGATAGCTTGGGTGTGAGAGGGATGAGGAACTGGGATTTGATGAGTAGGAGCAGCTATAAATTGTGACTGGTTTAATTAGAAAAGGCAGCTAGGAGTATGTGTGAGGGAAGGAAGGAACAAGGGGAGAGCAAGCTGGGAGGAGAAGAAGGGACCAAGAACTGCAGAGCTGCAGTGAAGTGCTGGGAATTGCCTGAGGGCATTGCTGAGGAGACAGAGGGAGAAACCTCAGGGGGATGGGGGGTGAGTCTGAGTCTGAACCGCAGGGGGAAAACTGGTAGCTCTTCCCATGTCTCAGTTCAAATGGCTGTGCAGACAAATGGCACTGGACCAGCCCTCCGGGTGGAGTGCTAGTCCGTAGGGCAATGGTGACTTGCCTTCTGCTACAGCTTTTTCAGCCCACACAAACACATTTCTCCTGCAAACCAGACTCTTCTCTTTCCCTGAATTCTGTAAGGAATTTATTACCTCTCCCCCCGCTCTCCTAGCAGCATCAGAGTGGGATGCATGGAAAGAAGAGCTCTCTTGAAAAATGGAAGTTTTAAAGCTTAAACTTGTAAAAATAAAGTCTTTGCCCACCTCCTTCTACTGTCAGGCTCAGCTTGGGAGCACAAGGGGTAATGTGAGAGCTGTCTCATCCATCCGCCTTTGCCTGAGCTGCATTTGGGAGTGCCTTTGCAGCTGCCAGAACAGAGGAGCCTGGAGGAGGTCCTTGTCCATGTCCTTGGTTCAAGTGACAGATGTTTGCACACAGGATTTAAAAGTCCCAGTTCTAGCAGTGACTCATGTGCATATCACTGATACCTATTGTTTTCAGTATGAGCTTTTCAAAAAATGCCAGGAAACCTCTTGTATATGCACACTGTTACAGAGACAATCAACATCTGCAAAGTCAAACGCTGAAGGAGTCAGTGTCTGCTGCCTCCCTTTTCATACTCCTTGTCCGTCATTGTGTTGGTTTTTTTTCTCCACTGTAGCACTTGGTCAACACTCAAGGTTGGACATGCCTGGGGCAGGACTGGATCGTGCAACACGTCTGGCACCACGAGCATTGCCTGGTCTGTGCCAGAAGTTAGAAAGCGTGCAGGAATCTGGTGGCAGAGTGAAGGAGGGGAAAGGATGGAGGCAGTATCTCATGGCTGAGGTATTCAAAAGCTCTCAGAGGAACTGGGCTCAGTCCCTGGTGCCACATTGTCTGTGAGATGTTGGACAAATAAGTTAGCTTTTCTGAAGAGGCCAAGTCCGTATCAGGCTGACCAAAGCTGAGCGACACCTCTGGTATGCAGGACTTGGCTTTGCAGAACTGCTGTAGCAGCAGTCAGTTGTGCAGGTGTGCCTGGTCAGGGGGCAGCAGTGGCTCATGGACCGAGTGACTCTGAACCCCTGAGTGAGCTAGTTGTGAAAAGGGCAAATGTGCAGTGGCATTAACATGTTCTCTGCCCTAGCCATCCAAGTCCCAAGTGAATGAATTCTTATTTTTAAGAGATACAGAGAAATGGCAAGTGAAATAACAGCCCTCTGTCTTGGAGAAGACCAAGACGTGTGGTTTATTTAGTCTCCAAATCAAGGTTGAAAGAGGACAGCAGTGCACAGCAGCAAGAACAGCAGTGTGGGAGAGAGGTAATCAAGATATGAACAATACTGGCATAAGAACAGATTTTTGTACATCAGCAGTGAATCACTTCAGCCTGGAAGCTGGAAGAAGATGGGGATTTGTTTAACCATGAGAACAGCATGGCAGGAAGGGATGGAAAAAAAGACACAATTCATTTTAAAAGACAAGCTCCTATAATTTAGAAACAGAAAGGAACCAATATGATACACTATCATATTATGGCAAGATACAAAGCTATGTGGTCCAGGAGTCCTGTAATCTGTGGAAAGTTCTGTGCAGAGTGCTGAAGTCTCCTGAAAAATCAGCTTTAATGTACAAAAAGACTCGAGCCCCAAAGATGCTTTGTACATTTTGGTTTTGCTCTGTGAAAAAGAGGCAATGCTGACTTCCATGGAAACGTTGTTAAATAGTTTGTTTTGGAGTACTCTGCAATAGATTAGTGTCTCATAACATTTCCTATGAGGAAATCTGGTAATTGTGCCTTTGCCAGTATTTGAATAAAAAATATTGGAGCTGTAGAATAAATCAAGAGAGCACAAACCCCACACCATTAACCCAGTAATTTTTGCCCCATTTTTTTTTAAGGTGAGAGGAGCTGAGGGGAAAGGAGAGGTGGGGTGTGCTTGTGTAAGCAAAGGCTGTGTGGTTGTTCACGTGCAATGGTTAGAAATCCCAGCTGTGCCAGCAAGTGCAGGATGTGAGGCCACACAGCCCTAGCACTGATCTCGCTGTGGTTGAGATGTCTTTAATGCTTTGCCATACAGCTGTGAAATGATTAGCCCCTCGTTTATTTATGCACAGGCATGAAACTAGTTTCAGGTGTGCTCCGGATAGCATTTAAAGTGCAGCACTTGTTAAAAATAATGGGAAAGGGCTGTAGGAGATTAGGCCAAGTACAGCAGAGGCCTCTCTGATGGAAGGTTTGGAAATATTTCCTTGGCTTTTCACAGTCATTTAAGCTGCTGCTTGAGCAAGGATGACTTGAGTGAGTTGTTCTGGGTGTTTCCCCGCCTTTTTTTTTTCTCTCTCTCTCCTTTTTTTTTTCTTTTTTTTTAATAAAGCCAGTTTAAGAATAATTAGTGATACTTAGCTCTATCTCAAACAGATGTAGAGAGGACAGGATGGGACATTTGCTACCTGTCCCAACCTGTCCTTAAAATCATTAATGATGAAAATTTCATATCCTCCATTAGTCATTTACTCCATTATGTCAGTATATCCACTGTTAAAAAC
The DNA here is from genome assembly GCF_022539395.1 of Myiozetetes cayanensis. NCBI lineage: Eukaryota > Metazoa > Chordata > Aves > Passeriformes > Tyrannidae > Myiozetetes > Myiozetetes cayanensis. The sequence continues at coordinate 83,753,296 of NW_026087742.1, read as the reverse complement.
TGTTCTCAATCTTCTGTTTGAATCATTCTTGATTCAGTTTAAGCCTGGATGCAGAAAACAGCATATTGTCATTGCTCTGTGCTAACTTGTTCTTCTCACAAGCAAACAACTGTAGGATTCCTTTTTTACACAACAAGCCCTCCCAGCTATTCAGCTTTTAAGCCCATTCGTTTCCAATTCAGGTCTCAATTTTACAGTTTTTGTTTTGATACAGCACTTTGATTTGTTCATCCATCATCATATTGATCAACTTCCATACACAAGCCCTAGTTCTGTCTTGATGCAACTAGACCAGATAAACATTTCAATCATTTATATAACCTCAGTTTCTTGCATAGAAAGAGGTGCTTTTATTTACCTGAAAATTGGTTTTGAATGTTCACAAAGGATTTTTTGTCCAAGATGTGGAAAATGGTAGAAAGCAGGACCCAGCCTTGATTTGCTTATTTCTGATGAAGTGAGTGACTGTGGTTTTATACTCTGTAGTAAATGAGAAGCTGCTTTAGCTTGAATTTCATTTTGTACCTTAAATTGTCCATTTGAGGCCATATCTTCCTATTTATTCTCTGAAATTCTTTGTAAAGTACTTGTGCTAGTGGTGCTAGTTGGCTCTTCTAAGAACTTACAATTAAAGCAGTTACATTCAGATTGGATGATGATGATAATAATAATATCTAGCCAATATTTCTAAAACTTTGTTCTTTAATGGAAAAGGAGTTAAAATCTTGACTAGTAGTAGAGGTTATGTGTAGCTGCCTTGATACTTCTGCACTAGAAAATGGCCATCCTGGTGCTTTTAGCTCCCCACCATAATGTGTTAATGTGTTGCTTGTAAACTGGTGATGCTAACCTTGAAGGAAGCAGCTAGTGAGCAGTTTTAAGACTGCATAAACTTGACTTCTTTCTAAACTGAGTTTCAGGTTCCTTGGAGCTGCCAAAGTGTGTCTGGTCATGCCTGTATCTACAGCTTCACAAATTCCCTCCGGGAATAATTCCAGTATGGAGACACAGAGTTCCTGAGGGCTGACCCCAGAGTACTCTTCAACAGGCAGAGGCAGAGAAAAAAACTCCTTTACTGGCTGCAGATCAGGTGAGTGATGCCCCAGTCCTCGTGGCAAAAATCCTGTCCTTCAGAAGAGTTAGGTTATGCCTTTAACAAACATTATTTTAAAAATCTCTACTATTGCATGGAAGAAAAGGTCCAGGGACAAGTGGGAGAGAAGTCTCTTGTGATCTGTTACAGAACAGCTGGAAAAATTTCAAGCTAGACATTTAATTAATAAAACTTTTTCATCTTCTAACGATGCTTTGATCTGGGGAATGCACAAGCAGTGTAGGGCCCTACAGAATAATTCCCGAGACTTCTTTCTGAATGCCTGCAGGTCTTCATCACTGCTCTGCCCGTGAAATGTTCATTACAATTTCATTACAATTTTACCAGTGAAGGTAAAAACCATCTAGGGAAGGTGGTAGTTACTCCTTAAACTAAACCAGCTGTAGTATTAGAAGTATCTAACTGTAAGCAGTAATTTGCATCCTTTGAACTCCTTTATATCCTGACTTGACAGTCAGGTTTTGGAATAACAGCCAAAAGGTAAAATTAGGTTGATATTGTAACCAAGTGCTTTCTTACGTGCACAGTATTATTCTCCAAATAAAGTGTGAAACTCAGCTAGGAAAAGAATTCACACCCATCTTTGCAGAGTTTGTGGATTAAAGGCCCAGTATGGACCACCTTCCTTTTTTGAAGCTTTTTGAATATTTTTTTTCTTTATTTACTGCTGCCTCTGCCTCACACAACTGTAGCATCTGTATTGAAGCATGCAGCTATGGATAGCTTTTAGAACCCTGAGGGTAGTTTTGTTTACATTTGACCATCTCATTGGAACAGCTAATTCTCTGCTAGTGAAGGGAGAACCATGGAAATTTGCTGGCATTCCTTTCTCTTCCCTTTCTAAATACCAATAGCCAGGGTAAATAATATCTCGTCCTGTTTATTTTTCCAGTAGGGTTTTACCAGTATGGGTGTTATTTGTGCCTGAGGAGACTTTCTCCCATGATCAGTTAAGATGAAACTGCACTGTGCACCCTGGGCTCCCCTCTCTTTCACTGCCTGAGGCTGCTCAACACCACTACTGCTTCTCTGGGGTCTAAACCTAAGCTCCTGCTGTTGGCTGAAGGGCCCATGAGCTGATTTCAGCTGGGGTAGAGTTAATTTTCTTCAGAGCAACTACTTTGGGGCTGTGTTTTGGATCTGTGCTGGAAACAGTGTTGATAACACTGCTATTGCTGAGCAGTGCTTGCACAGAGTCAAGGCCTTTTCTGCTCCTCACCCTGCCAGTGAGGAGTCTGGGCGGGCTCAAGGAGCTGGGAGGGGACACAGCCAGGCCAGCTTACCCCAACTGGCCACAGGGATATCCCAGATCATGTGGTGTTATGCTTGGCATACAAAGCTGGGATAAGAAGGAGGAAGGAGGGGACATTCAGAGTGATGGCATTTGTCTACCTAAGTCACCACAATGCCTGATGGAGCCCAGCTTGCCTGAAGGTGACTCAACACCTGCCTGTCCGTGGGAAGTAGTGAATGAATTTCATGTTTTGCTCTGGTGTGTGCACAGCTTTTGCTTTATGTATTAAATTGTCTTCATCTCAACCCACAAGTTTTCTCCCTTTTACCCTTCCAGTTCCCTAGCACATCCCACTGTGGGTAAGTAAGTGAGCATCTGTCTGGGGCTTAGCTGCTGTCTGGGGTTAAACCACGACACTGACCCACAGATACACACAGTTCAAATTCCACTCTTCAGCTAACCCAGCCAGCACTTGATTTCTCGAGGTCTGAGTACTGAGGGACCCGGGTGCAAGCAGGTGGCTGGAGCTCCACACCCACATCCAACCCCGCAGCATCTGTCTAGTCCAATACCTCCAGCACACTGGAGGGCACTAGGAAAGCTCTGCTTCCTCCTGTTTGCTCTTTTAAAATTCACCATCACCACACAAGACAAATTCAGCAGTGTAATAGGACAGAAACAGTTTTCTGTACAGGATGACCAGCGTACAGCGAGAGGTGGGGCATGGTGAAGCACGGAGAAGAGCTCTCTCCCTCATCGTAGTGTGAAAACTAAAAACACTGCTGGAAAGACGAGGTTGGAAGTTCTGGAAAAAGACAGGTACATTCCAGTACTAGGCTTGGTATTGAAAATTTCAGTGGGATAAACCACATTTCTCTCTAGGTGGGGCATGTGTTTAATTACTTATCATTTCAAGAATAAAGCATGTTTTCAAGATAGCTGTAGTCTTACCTCGTGTTACGATTCCATTTTTTGGATCTTATGTAATCATTTAGTATTTAAATTCTATTTCTTGTCCCATAACAAGAGAGTAGACTTGATTTTGTTTAAGATTTTTAGTAGTGACGGATTTGATAATTTAATTTCATTGATCAAATGGCTCAGGATATGTAGTGTATTTAGAAACAGTTGCATTTTCAAGCATTACCCTACACAAATCTGAATATATTCTTCTTTAAAAAGAAACCCAACTCCTAACTTCAAAACCACACAAGGCTTATGTTACTTCAAATACTTTGCAGAAATCACTTTGTTCGAGAGTGTGGATTAGTTTGGCAGGAATGGTTTTTGTTTTGTGAACTCGCTCTTGGTTAGGAAAAATAAGTAGATTAACAGAATTCAGTTGCTTTGAGAATATTGAACTCAGTCATAGTAGAGGTGTCCTAGTCTTGGAACAGAAGCAATGTTAGATAGGTAAACATCCTTTATTGATTGTATTTAAGAATACACAGAGTGACAGGGGCAAAGGAAGTCAGTGTGCAGAATGTCTGTAGCTCTTCAAGCAGAGTTTAGTTCTGATCACCATCTCCTTTCATTATTTCCTCTCCTCCCTTGTTTAATCTGGTTCAAATATTCAGCTGATATTAGCATACTGAAAATTTACTAACCACTCCTTAAAAATTTTTATTTTCAGAGGGAAGGTCCTACATATTTAAAGAAAACATATTACAAAACCAAAAGAAGAATGATTTACTTGGATTGAACAACAGAAAGAAAAATAAATTGAAAGCAAGTAGCATTAAAAGCACCGATTCAGCTTTTTTCGGGTGCCCTGTGGTTGAGACAGGAAATAACTATACTTTTGTAGATCTCCGTTTTCCAGGAAAACAGTTGGTAATGTTGAAGAAGAGTCCCTTTCTCATTAAATAACAGTTCTGAATTTCATAACTCCCCTGATTACAACCTTACAGATTCTAAAACCTAATGGCCAGTCTTCCAGTAGAGCCCAATATGCCCCTCACTTTCAGGCTCACTGCAGAGCTTCCCTTCTTGACCAGAGGATGAACTTCAGAGCAGGTGGCAGTTTGCTCTCCCTGAAAGCAATCAGAGGTACCTGTGCTGCCTCACTGGCAGGTGCATGCTTTGCATATATGGTATGATGGCAAACAACCAAAATCACACCAAAATCACTACCAAATGTGGAGCCCTTAAGCCAAACTTTTTGCCTGGAAAGGATCAAGATCTACTTCCTAAAACAAATTCACTCTCACTGGAAGTGAGTTTGATGAGAATAGAAAAGCACAGTCAAAATGCAACAACTCTTAATGACTAGAGACACTGCTTCCAACTATTCATACAGAAATCAGACAACAAGAATGGTGTAAGATGGGTTTCACATCCTTTAACTGGAACTGCAATATTTCATGTTCAGATTTGCTGACTCTGTGAGTTGTACTGCCATCAGAAGTTATAGAAGCCAGTTACTCCATGAGAAGTACAACAAAGCCCTCCGATTGCATCACTGGGAAGAGGAGGACTGTTCACACTCAGAGAAGGTCACACTATGAGTAGAAGCCTTGCCAATAATTCAATAAACTACCAAGGAGTGCTGATTTCTTCAGTGTTCTTACGGAAAAAGAGCAAGGCACAAGAGAAATATTTATCCTGAGGTGTAAGTTCCTGTTTTCATTAAACTGAAAAATAGCCCCAGTGTTTACTGATTGCTACAGTAGAAAACTTCTTAATTTGTATGCAATTAGTGAGATTTTGGTGTAAAATACATGGTAAGATTATGCAAGACAAATAAGTCCTCTTGTATCTTGCACGGGAACTGGCACTCTGCCTAAGCTTCACCTCACTAAGAAGAAATGGAAAGATAAAATACTTCACTGACATGTAACAGTAACGCTATGTTCATACCTAACCTGGAACTTGTTGACAGAGCGGGGACTCCAAACAGCACTAACATTTCTTCTCTTGAGAAAGGGATGCTTGGGTGAAGCCTCAGGTGGCTCAAACAAGGCTGAAATTATTGCAGTATCTTATCCACATGAAAGAACGTTTAGCCAAGCGTGTACACAAATCAGCCAGTGGCAGAAAGCCTAGCAGGTGTTTATTCTCCATCCTCCATTACTACTATCCCTGCAACATGTAGAGCTTTCACAGTATTTTGGTTTTTTCTCTCTTCCCCATCGCTTGCCGTGTAACCTCGTTAGGATACTAAGCTCCCAAACTAGGGCTCAGAGCACCTGCACACCACTGGTGGGCTGAAGACCAAGAAATCAAACCCTAGCACTGCAGAGAGTTGTTGTCCTCCTTAAATCCTCACCACTTCAACTGCAAAGATCGAAAGGACGGTTGTCGCTGTAGCTGTTAACACGATGAAGATGCTGTATCAAGGGATACAGTGCTATAGACCACTTCTGCAAACCTCTGCTTACAGTAATTACCTCAGCATCGTTAACGACATGTGGGGTAGCAGGACCCAGTTTCTTGCTTACAAGAAACAGTGTTTTATCTCTCAGGATAGGACTCATAATTACAGTCCTCCCTGACAGCATTCGTGATGCAACCCCAACTTGAACCTATCGTGCCATGCAGGCTTTAGGTGCCTCAAGGGAACTGAAGTGCCAGAAGTTTTGGACATCTACCACAGCAGGCTTAGAGCAGTGTGATATGCTTTGGATACCTGTTGTGTTCTTATGTTTGAAGTAACCTTAAGACACTTCCTGCAACCTTACTGGTAAGTTCACACCTTAAGTGACAAGAATTATGAGAATGGTAAACTGATAGGAATCAGGTTAAATGCTGCTTCTGATTTTGAGCTTTATGAACAGACCAGAACTAATAAAAAGGAAACATGTAGCACCTATCCTGTAACTGCAAAGGAAAGGCACAGCAGCCTGTCTCCCTGCTCCACCAAAACCAGCTATGGATCCTATCGTTCTACCTCGCTTCCTTTGCTTCTGATATCCCAAACTCAAATCAGACAAACTTACCTCAAGTGACCCCATGTGCTGGAAGCTGTTATTTCACAACAGCTATTACTAATCGGCTGATGCGATCCAGAAGACCGTCTTCTGGTATTCTGCTTTCTGGTATTAATCTGTGTCAACATTAAGACATTCAAGCCAAGCAATTTAGGACTGAAATTCAAAATCAGGCAGTGGATGATAAACTCCTTGATTAAATTAAAATCTGGAAACAAAAGTCATAAATATATTACAACATAGAACTGCATGACCTACTTCTGCCTCTGTAATAACAACTTCAGAGACTTTACTAGTTAAAAAATAAATCCAATTTATTTCTCATAGCCTGAAGTTAAGTATTTTAACATTGCAGCAAAACCCTTTTAAGTTGAGTATTCACTTTCTCTGAGGGAATACAAATCTGGACTTTTTTCCAATTAAAAGTGGAAAAGTGACCTTTAATTCCAGTATTTCAAATTATTACCATTTAATTAATTGAATTTGCATAAGTTAGCATAGCTTTGAAATTGTGCTCAGGCACAAAAGTGAAGTCTGCCTATTCTGTCTCCCTCCCTTCTTTTATAAAATCTATATCTAATGTCTTTATATGTGGTGCTTTCAAAACCCACAGGAAAATAGGGACATCAGAAAATTAAATGAAAAAAAATTAGGTTAAGAAAAGCTAGAAGTAACCCAAATATTTTTAGTTTTCCTAGGACAAAGATTGTTGTTCCTTTGCAGGCACCAATATAAGCCCTTTCTGGATCTGTAATACTGTACATGAACCTGGGAAGGGCATTGGTTTTATCCACAGCAGCTTAGCCAGGTATTAAAAAAGGTAGAGCTTCTGTCCTAGGAAGTTCCTTGATAGAAACAGTATGGGCAACTAATAAGGAGTTCTATTCCAGTAGAAATTCCATTCCAGTAGCTGTCTCTCCCAGCTAACATCCAGTTCCTAGATGAAGTTTCAAACCCACTGGCATTTTGGAGGTCTGCAAGTCCATATGGGGTGGTGCAAAATAGATTATGATCAAGAAAGTAGCAGAAAATAAAGACATACTGAATGAAGCAGCCAAACCAGATAGATAATTTTATTTCCTGAAAATCTGAACTGATTCTAATATTTAATCACTTTGTCACAACTGTTTAATTTCCGTAGTAAAAGCTTATGTAAGTCACTGGTAACAAAACAAGATATGCCATTTGAGTCTGCAGCACAGATTCAAATATGACTGGCCAAGCATTTACATCCTGTTTGTTTGTATGCATGCTTTGTAAGGCACCTCCACATTTGTCACACTAACGTTACCCTAGAACTGCTTTCAAAATTACTGAAGGCATTCCAGAGTCAAGAAAACATTGTAGTGATGTGAGGTTACCTTAAAAAAAGAGTTCAGAAGTTACTTTCCTTGCTCTGGAGTAGAAGCAAGTCAGTATAAGCCTTTGATTTTTGATCAATTAAGATGGGGTGGTTTTATTATTTTTGCACTGTCCCATTGCCCTTGTTTTAGGGTAAGGTATGCAAAGCCTACATAACGTCTCAGCATTTAGGACTGTGAGATTAAGAATAGGAATTGTTTACAATGCTGTTCCCACAGTAAAGCTGCCTGTTTAAGCCATTTCCTGGCTTTGTAATTCACTGTTTCCTCTACACTTTCCTCCTCTTTCACTTTGCAGGCTTATTTCTACGGGAAGTTATTTTTCAGAAGGGCACTCCCAAAAATTCCAGACCAAGAAGCAATCTGTGGTTTCTCACTGCACTGTATTAAACTCTCCTCCCCAAACCTGGGAAGCAAGACTCTGCTCCTGCACTGCAAAAAGGTTTGCATGGGCTGCTTCTTACAAAGAGCATTTTCCAGTATAGGGCAGTTGAATTTGTTAATCTACAGGTTTTTCTCTTAGGAATGTGTTTAACCTACTCAGCAGCTCAGTCCTACTTTCTGTGATTCTGATTATGACCAAGATTGTTTCGCAGCCAGTCCAGGGGATTAACTGGCTTCTCTTCTGCTGGATGGTGTGTGCCTCCTGGTCATGATTTGTCTTCCCTTGCTTTTAAGTTCCAGTGGGTCATGAGTTCAGTAATTAAGGAGAGGAATACTCCCAGCTGATGCATCTGTAACTTCTCTGGTTTCTCCCCTACAAAGATCTCCCCCCCACATGTTAAAGAAAAGCACATGAAGCTGAGATTTCTGAGTATCCAAATTCCATTCCCACACTGGTGCAGAAGCAGAGACCATGTCTGCCAAAGCTGAGGTCAAGCATGTTATTCCACTGAGCTGCTTCAGAGTTAAAGGGAACACTGAACCTTTCTTTGAAAGGCATGTGAACCATATTAGTTCCTAGGGTTTTACTGTTCAGAATCAGACTGAAAGACGCTCCTCTGACCAATACTGTCTGAAGAGAGACTTTAATTGAAATTATGCAAGAAGGACAATGCTTTCCACACCAATCTGATTATAAAGACTGAAAATCACAGGATTTGGCCTCCTAGCTATTGTAAGCTCCTCGTGCTGTCTATTGAAGTTGCTAGACTTCCTATTATGTCTTTCCCTCCCCCCCAGGAATAAAACATAGTAGCTATCATTTAGTTAATAGTAGACATGATTTTAACTTTTGTTATTTACTCACTTCAGATCAGCTCTTTAGGAGTTCAGCCAAAAAAACCTTTTTTTTTTCACTCCTCCAGCCAAAACTCCTGCAGTCCTTTCCCCAAAGGCAATTCCTTCAGTGTAAAAGTAAATAATTTTTTTTTGTCTTTTCCTAGGCCATAAAACTTGCATCCTTGGAGTAGGGCTAGACTTGGTCAGGTACCAAGTATGTGATACTTCACCCTTGCTCAGGCTTTATCAGAAAAGCCAGCTTACACTGCATAGCAGACATGTAACGCACAGCGTAAACACTCATCGTAGCATTGCCCCTTTCTGATAACTGCAGATGAGAGCATCAGAGCTACTCCCAGAGCCAGCGTCAGTGGCGCCTTGAACACCTCTCACAGAAAGCACCCTGAAAAATCCTGTTTACAGGACTGCTCTTAGCAGTCACAGGATCTGCTCAGAGCTCCCCAGCTTTAATTGATAAACTGCCTGTAGTCCCAGGGAAGCGAACTTACTTTTTTGTGCAAAACATGTGGAACCCTGAAAAGGAGTTGTTCTGCTCAGAGATCTTCAGTGTCTGTTACTCTTCCCCATTTGAGAACAGAGCTCAGACTATATCAGTCTTTGTTTTTCCACAGAAAGACTTCTGGGTTCCTTGTGTCTCTTAATAATGTGAGACAGTCATTACAGATCAATCAGTGCCCATCACAAATTTACCTTGGAGGGACAGATGAGGAGGTACATCACTCATCATAGGACACATGTGAAAGAAAGCAGACTAGACAACACGACTGCAATGTTTCTTTGCAGCAGTAAATTCATGTACCAAGGTTAGCCCAATAAGTTTAATAGGTAAGGAAAAACAGAGTGGGTATTTACTCACACACAGTTTTATGAGAGGAACAACTGAAATGTCATCAAGAAAAAACACACTTTTTGGACAAATTGATATTACATCACATTAGTGGGCCACAGAACTCTTTAAAAAAATAAATCTTTTTGAGACATGAGAATGAAGTCACATTCTAGCATGCTTTAAATAGCTGAACTGCTCTTCAAAGCATACATTTTCAGCTATTGGCAAAGACAATGATTATCTCTTCATCTGGAAATTAAAAAGCATTTAGCAATAAGTTAAAGCTAGCCTACGTGTAAGTGGGCTAAATACTAGTCAGAGATTTTTCCCTTTTCACATTTAAGATGATAGTACAGTTCATTGCTTCTGTAGCTTATATGCTGTTGTGCAATGCCCCACTGAAGTTTCACATCTACTCTGCAAAAGAGAATAAGAGTAAACAGCATTCTTTTAGGATAGTCACGAATGGTAAAGCCAGTAGTATTTGTTTTTCTGTTTAATTAGATGTTTGCTGTTTATCACACACAAGAACTGTAAGCAGAGTCCATGGATTCTTCTGAGCAATATGAAACCTCATGGTTCCATGCAAGTTCAATACTGCCTCTCTCTCTCCTCCTATCTGTTGTTTTCCCATGCCCAAGTTTTCAACTATCGTCGTACGATTTAAGAACCTTAAGGGAAAGAAAATTTTATTTCATGACTGCTACCCAAGAGAGACTGGCTCCAGGCTTGTGTTGGGTCAGGTGCATCTTAGACCACAGGAAGCTGGATGTTTTTCATTCGAGGCACTAGAAGTTAGGTTAATAGTAATAGTCAAGTTGCCCAAAGCTAAAGGGACAAATAGCTCTCATTGCCTTCCTATTTAAACAGCTGGCCAGCGAAGAAATCTTCTTTTCCCTTTTTTCCCTGAAATATTTCAAGTACAGCTTGCAGTAACAGATTCCTCAGTCTTTCATTCACGCGTCTGTAGTCCTATTGTATTCTGTCCCATTTCACTTTAGTTTCCTCAACCTCAGGAGAGAAGTTAACAATGGATCTCTCTACATTCAGATAACACACATCCTTTTTTGTCTCATAATAATTATCAAGTTTATAGGTCTTCCTCCACATTCCCAAGCTAAGTCAAGACAAACTCAGTTCTATGACAATGTTTTCATGTACCTCTCTTCAGAGAGAGAGCTGCTGCAGCTGAACAAGACAATTGCAGCGTGCTAGTTATACTTGGATTCAATATGTGGTTGAAAAGAGGAGAATGACCAGTTTTCTCATTTGTCTATCTTCAGACATTTAGAAAACCCCACTGTCAGCTTCTTGAGTGAAAAACAGGTGACATCTTCAGACCCTAGAAAAACCACTTATGCATGTTAACTTGTTTGAATAAACTTCCCCACCTCAAGTGACACAGTGGCCTGCAGTCTTCCTTGATCCATTCACAGAGCAAGAGTTATTTTTACTGAGTCAGTAATCATGCATTGTATTCCAGAGGAAATACTAGCCGGGTACCCCTGCTTGTAACTTCATGATCTGCTGCTCCCAAATCACGTTCCAGTGCTTCCTCTGAACTACTCTTTGTTCTCCTGCCATCAAGGCTAGTGGTAGCTGTATGGGGGCCAGATGAACCATTTGCAGTTATTGTTGTGTCACCGTACGTCACGGTAAGGTCACCGTCATTCAGAATAAAATCAGAATCCTCTTCTCTAAGTTGCTCCTGATTCTGAAAAGAAAAAAAAAAAGAGAGAAAAAGAAAAATCTTTGTACAGTGCACAGCATCTTGCTTTGCTCAGAAAGTAACCAAACAGAAGAATTTACCTACGTGTCAATGCAGAAGCAGTAAGAGGTAAGGCTTCACCTTAAGAAATGTTAAAAATAACCTTGAACCCAGTGTTTGCAAATCAGCTTAGTAATCCCTGTATAACTACTGCTACTGTGGAGAGATGATGAGGGGAGCTGAAGCCAAGAACTGGGTTATGAAAAGGGTAACCTGGGATTTAGTAGCACTGGAAGTATACCAGGGGTACAGGAGAGATCAGCAGTACACACTGTTTTTTGCATGACAGTTTAGGAGGCAGTACAAGAGAAAGACTGGAGACCAAGAACAATTGGGGCACTTCAGATACAAAGTCAGAGTTGCATCTATTGCTAATTAGTCAAATTCATTAATAAAAGTTTCATGTGAACTGGTAAGAATTTTAGAAATTTTAGGCCCAAAATTTTCATTTCAATTTCAAGGATTCCTCAAAAATTTTTTGTTATACATCAAGAACTAACAATATTCTTTCAAATTATCTGCTTACTTTTACCTGCTACTAAACAGAGAATTACTTGACCTAGTTCTCGTGAATGCTACAGAGCCATAAAAAAAGATTTAAACAAGAAAAGTGCTTGCTTCATAGTTTTGTAACTAGTTTTCATACGTTCTCTTTTCAAAATCATTTAAGAAAGTGGCACACGAAACCCTGTGATTTTATTTTATCAGAGATGGGATGAAATATATGGTCAGAGACTAGAAATTGCTGAAGTGTAACAAAACACTTAATTTCTCTACACAGCATAATTACAACAGCAAGCAACTGTGCCATGTTCCATTCGAGTTTAACATGGTCTTGGTAAAAGGCAAAACAATTGAATTGGTCAGAAAATGGGTTTTCCTTATATTTAAAGAAAATTCTGTCGGTACTATCAGCTTGCTTTCTTGCAACTGAAAGCAATTATTTCTCCACATGAATAGCTCCATACTGCTTAGCAAGAGCTGAAATGTAAGTCTGTGTATTACTGTTCTCCTTGGTAGGCTGGACACTGATCAGGCTATGCTCTCAAAATACATTATTTTCTTCCATTGCTGCAAAGGAAGGAGGGCATAGGCCATGTGAGATAGGATGCCTGTGTTCAGCCTGAACAGAAAGCCCTGCCTCTACTGCAGAACAAGAGTTCAGGGCACTGGTGATTGAAAATGCTGATTAACCTGTCCTTGATGAAAAAGGCAGCACCTGGCTAAATGAAACTTCCTGGGAAAGCTTCTTATCTTCATGTCATAACGATAATCAGCCAAAATAAAGCAGCAGAAGCCTCTAGATGATACAGAATATTTAACTAACAAGGACTGGAAGAGGTGTCAGGAGTTTGCCAAAACCGATGAAAGAAATGGTGCAGTTCAGCATTGGGTTCAAGACAAGCCCTACCTAGGATGAATGCTAATTTCTCAGAAACTTCGTGGCATCCAAATTTATCACTGCTCTTTAGTGACAGGGTTAATGTGATAGAGAGCACTGTTCCCAAAGAGCAAATAGAGTTTAGAACACTTGCCTTCTTTGATCACAAAGAAAACACTGAACTACTGGCACCATCTTAAAAAGCGAAAAGGCAACAATTAAAGGGTTTGACTATAGTTGGCAGAAACAGCCTTTATGGGCTTTTAGTTGCAAAAAAAGTAAAAGTCTGAGGGACAAGGCCAAGATGTGCCTAAAAAAAGACACTCCAAATAGTAATCTGTGTAAGAAAATCTGATACCCAGATATATATTGTTTTGAAGAAGAGGCATTCAAATAAAAATGAAAAGCAGAAAAACGAGCAAGAAGCAGGCAGTTTGTAACTGTTGACTGATTATGTTTTAAGAAGCAGAAGAAGCTGAGAAGCTCTATCATATCTACCCTTTCATGGCCCTTGCCCTTGGAGAAGTACCAAGGAGGGGAAGGCAGGGCTAACAGAGAACCAGAAGCTATTGCCATAACAGGGCCACATGTGAAGTGGCTGCAGCAAGCTCTCAAAGCACCTCCTGTCTCCACAAAGCTGTTGAACAGAAAATCCTTGCAGCCACCTATCAGATAAGAAACTGGTAAAAACACACTATGCTTGAGCTTTCCCAAAAGGCTGAAAAGCTCTTGGAAGCAAGATATTGAAAGGAGAGGGCCATTGGCTTTATACTATGTGGCAAGTCCTAACTCAGTCTTTGCTGGTTGGTCCCAGGCTATACTTGCATGGAGATAAACGTGATCAGTTCCAGAGAAAACACTTAGCTTTCTCTCAAGATAGTGAATAAACATTGCCTTGTATGAGCCAAGTTCCTTTTATTTATTTCACTTCTGAATAGCACTACAAACAGCAGGCAATTTATTTCATATATTTCCCCAGAGAACATCCATGAACAATCCCATGTAGTATACGGATTTACTATGTTTGCAAACAAAGAGGATGGGTGAATAAACCTACTGTGCTTCATGCAGCATGAACAATTCTTTCAAGAAAGACAGGAAATGTATCCAAGTAGATCCCCAGAGACTTGAAATACTTCCAAGAAAAACCCTAAACAGGCCTCTGCAATCCCCTACAGTTCTGTAGGAATAGCTTCAATTCGCTCAGAAAACATAGGTCTGAACTTCACTACTTAAACTGACAGATTAGAGTGGCTAAATACCTAAATACAAAACTCTGCAAAAGCCTGAATTTTGCTTTGATGTGCTGACCATAACCTCGAGGGGCCTCACTGCACTCTGTCCTATTTGTGGAAAAATCGTTCATGTTCCTAAGCATGTGTGCTGGAAATGTTGTTTGGTTTTTTTTTATATAGATATATATTAAAGCTTATTTAAAGTGAGTTACTGCTTACAGAGCCTGTCTTTATTGCCTGCTAAGACAATGTAAAAAGAAGAACAAGCAGAGTGCATTGGCAGTAGTTACAAATGCTGGTGCTGAATACAACACAGGCATCACAGATGACAAAACTTGCATCGGAAGTTGCTTATCTTGTGGCTCCAAAACAAAAGCATCAAGTAGCGTGCATACAAAATATATCACAACTTGAATCTGATGCTTCGCTTACAGTTTCTCTGTTTCTCAGCTGCATTTAAATTCACCAAGGAAAGTCAACAATTTTTGCTACGAAGGTAGAACCACTAAGGACAGGGAAAGGCAAAGCATCGCTGAACAGTTTTCTTACCCATTTTGAGAGTTACATCCCACAAGATTTATAAAGACTGCAAAGCAAGTTTCTTCACTGAGGTTGCATACTTATAAATCAATTCAATTCCCTCTACTTTCATACCAAGTTGTCATGCTACATATGGTGTAAGAACTAAACTTTTAAAAAAAGTGTAGGAGAGAGTGAAAGACAAAAAACACACCCTGGACAAAAAAAACACCCAAACAACAAAACCCCCAAGAAGCAGGAATGCTTCTTCCAGCTGAGTCAAATGACTGATGGAACCGAGAATTACTAAAAGTTTCATAGGACGTGTCAAAAGGAAAGATAAAAAACTGACCTACGTTAGTTTGGGATAAATTGGAATGCCCTGCCACCTGCTCATGCACCAAAGACAACATCACCAGAAGAGAAAAATAGTGTTTAAAATTACAATTTTCAAAATTTCACTCCTAACTGCAGCAACTTTTTATGTTTTTAAGTTCCAACTTGTGGTGTGTCTGTGGGAAACACTTCATGGTGAGCCTAGTGGCACAGATTTAAAACAGTGGTAGAACATCCACAAGGAATAGTAACACCACCTCTGGAAAAAAATCCACTGTACCTCACCTCTGTGTGCTGACTCACAGCCTGACATGTATGTCATGCAAATTCAAGCCTAGAGGACACGATCTCATACTTAAAAATAAGTTGTGGGTGGACTATGTAATAGGATCATTTGACTTTCAGACTTTCAAACCTTCTTTTGGTATCTAATTAAAAAGACATACTCCCACTCATGGAAATGAAAGTGAATTCTAAATAATGTTGTAATAAAGTCAGAGGAGAAAAAAACACCCCAAAACAATAAAAGCTGAAAACAAGACATCGATACACAATCAGTATATACACATAGGTGTATGCTTTCTTCTCTGCGTAGATGTCATAATTCAGACATGCACCTGAATGAGATTCAGGATTTAATACTTGTTTTGGAAACTTATTTTCCAGCTATGTTATACTCTAGTGAATATTTACAGAATTTTTTTTGCTTAACTTAAAGTCTTCAGTCTTTAATTCTCACAGATGTACCACACAGTTTTCCTGGAAATACCTCACAAAGACACAACTATTCCAAGCATTTTCTGTCCCCACAAAGACATGGCTCTGTCCATTGCTTCACCTGCACTTCAATAGAAAGGGAAAAAAAAATCCATGGCTTTTTAACCAGTAATAAAATGGCATAGCCAAGTTCTGTAGCAAAGTCAGCCATACAAAGAGACAAAAAGCAACAAAGCAATGCAGGGTTCAGAAATCTTGAAAAGAAACTAGAAAAAAACCCCTCAAAATTATGTTCTTTCCTAAGACTAATTCACAATGCACTGAAATAGGAGGAGACAATACAATGTGAATTATACACCTTAACAAAGTATGCAACCTTGCAAGCATTTTTAATGAAGTTAACATTCCATGTGTGTTTGTCACAGAACCAATCTAACTAAAGAATAAGTTTCCACATGCAGCAGTAGCTAACAACGATGAGTAAAGAGGAAAAAGAGCCTAACTATGAGAGAAAATAAAAGGCAAAAGTTGCATGTTCATTCTGGTTAGATCCTCAGTGGACAATTACTCTCATAAGATCATATGTAGACAGACACACAGGCAACACACAAGTAGGAAAATTGGTCTGATGGATGCCTTCCAGCCTAGATCTGCTTTAAGACCTCCAGTGGCATTGCAAGGACGAGAATAAGGCCAATTTCTTGCATTACTAATAGCTGCAAATCGGCAACAGAAATTTCAAAGTTCTTTGAAATTTTTCTGTCAGGTACAAATAAGTTGCTAATAATACCCAGAAAGAGATGCAGCAAAGTATTTCAAAGCTGCAGGTGGAAATCATAACTGTCTAGGAAAGGATTAATAGAAAACTGGTGTAAGACTACTTGAACATAGCAGAGATATTAACATCCCAGAGAACCTACAAATTTGAGACATCCCACATTGGTTTATTTACAAGTGGCTCATAAAAAAGTTGTAGAATTCAGAAGCACTGTACAGATAGGAATGACACGTATCATGGTTCTACAAGAGTAATATGAGAACGAAGCATTAATTATTGCAAGACATGGCTGTAAAGAAGAGAGTGACCTGTTAGACTGAGATAAGTAACTGATTAACGGTTCCTGAAATGCGATCTCAAATTTCACAGTGGAAACAATAGAGGGAAGCTCTACCAGATTTGTTTCTGGCATGGGTATATGTGTCAGTGACTTCTCTAAGGAGACCTCAAAGCTTCGTGGTAACACGGAAAGAACCTTGAGCAAAACTGTTGAGAAGGGACTGAATATTTTGAAGTGATTCACTGAACTGGGTTATTGACTAAGCCTGTGTCCTACTTACAAGGGCTGGGACCAGTTTATCACTATGTGGGTATAACCAAAACTGTGTATCCTACACTCTCTGTGTCATTTCTGTTGGACTGTTAACAGTGGATCATTTGCAGCAGGCTACAAGCCTCAGGCTACAAGCTGGGTGTTAAAGAACACCATGAGGCAGGAGAGTGTTTCTTTGTCTTCATACCAATGACTTGGTTGTGATAACTCCCCTCCATGGAGGCATTAGCACCTTTACACCCAGCCTGAGGGGTCATCTCTGTTAATGGGCCACAATGGACTGGCATAATAGGCAGCCGTGACACCTAGACATCAAAGATTCCAAAAATACCCCATGACTCACAGAGTTAAATCACCCACTGTGAAACTCCCACCCTGCAAGAGATACTGGGCGTTCCCACCTGAACCTGAGCACATATAATCTTCGAGGTTTGGGACTTCTGGTACCACACATCAGATCCAGACGAGGACCAGAACTCCAACAGGACTGCTACTGCCACTCTCCACAAGCCTGCGATCATTACGTCAACAGAACCCTGACCATCATTCAGACCAACAGGTTTCCTTTCTTGTTACTTTGTCCCCAGGGGAACCACGCGGTGCTCAGCACAGGGGCCAGTGAACACTGTTTGGTTCTTGTCCCACGGTGCAGGGTTATACATCTGATTTTGTGGGTTAAAACCAGTTTTCTCAGCATCATTGTGTTTATTGTAATCTTTTTAGGAAATGGTAGCTCTGACTTGTAATCCCCTTGAGCTGGGTTCACTTCTCCCACTGGTTTAGTTTTAAACCAGCACAGCCTGTAATTTCCCAATATCTTTAAATGTTATTTTTTAAATGTGGTATTTGAAAAACAAGATCCTTTCTGGTTTCTGCCTACAGAAGCTGTTGCCTCAGGGGAGAGAATCTTAAATATTTTCTGCCTAGGACAAACCAGTACTTTCTTGCAGTATATCTATCAAATTATCTGAAACCAGAAAATACCTAAAAAGAAAAATATTGATTTGCTGTAGTTAAACAAATAAAAACAAAACACAGAAGTATTGAGTTGTTCTACTTACATCATAAACCTGGGGACTTGTCAGACAGCGGGCTATCAGGCCACACCAGCTGGGTAGAGTTGTGGTCAATGGAGGGCCACTGTGAGTGAGAATTGGCTTTAAATAACTTAAGTAGTTAAGGAAAACACACCAGTGCTCAACAGCCACTATTGAAAATAAAAAGACAAATGTACATAAATGTGGTTTTGCATTTGAACTGTGCTACTCAATAACTGTACGTAAAACGTCCCCCCAACATTTTCCCCTTGATCCTTTCAAGGGCAGTTTCCTTACTCACACATCTTCCGTAAGGATAACTAGCTACCTCTCTTCTTGAAGGTTTCACACAGTTCCGATTTTTCGAGCTTCTAGGTTCTCTAAAGTGTAAAGGAGCAAGTAAAGGTACAAGTGCTTTAGTGTTAAAAGGTCCAAGACTATTTGTGCTCTGAAGATGGAAGCATGGTGTCAAGGTTGCAAGCTAGAGGTAACAAGGTGACATTCCTATGTGGCTCAACACAGGGAAATAAAGAAATGCTGTTCATCCAACATCCTCAAAGCAATATAGCCAACTGATCTACTAGCTGCTTACTGAGCCACAGAGGTGCAACCAGTAAGGCTCAAAGACATTTCTTCAGTGCACACACACACACTGCACACAGCCTCAGAGAGGCGAAGGGGAAACTGCATGGCAAGAACCAGGTAACACAACATGGAAGGAAACAATGCTACTTATATTACATTGAGGGGACATGGGGGCAGGAAAGCAAGGTGTCTTTACACCTCCTTTCATAGGTCTGCTCCCAGTTAAACCCATATTTGTTCATATGAGTACTCCAGACTGATAATATGCCTGAAAAAATGCTCAAAAAGTGGTGTCCCTGCTACAGAGCAGCATGTTGGTCTTGACTGGCGCACAAGTCAGTCTGATTATTTTAAATGTAAATATATATGTTGTAGGTATTCCAGTTATTTTCCTCGGACTCTAAGCACAGAGAGAACCAAATCCATTTGTGAATATAACAGTTTCCTTGATCCTCCCAACAGATCAAGATACTTAGGGGACAGAGAGGGTTAAAAAGGGGCTGTTCTAGCAGAGAGCTATCGCTTCTCCTTAGCAGAGCCCGGCACAGTGTCTTTGCTAGAGCACAGTTATGTTTCCTCCTTCACTAACATCATGGTTACACCCATTCCTGGAAAGAAACAAACTTGGCCCTTGGACTAACCTGCCAGCCTCTATGCTGTCCTGTGGCAGACAAACCCACAGCAAGTCACTTGTAAGAAAACAAACCCAGTAAAAGACATCTGGTACTTCATCAAAGTTGCAGTTTTCTTCGTGTTTAACAGTTGTGGGTGAACCCAGGGAACAGCCCATGACATTAAATGAACTCTGCATTCCACAGGAATGAAGTTGCTGCTTATCCAGAGCTCAGCAGGCAATAGCCAGCACTGGAGCACACTGCCATCGTTTTCTTGCATCTCTTTCAAGTTAAGTTCCTTTGCAAAGAGTGAATTTTGAGATAATCTGCCTTTCTACCCAGAAACCAAGTGAACGTATCAGAAAAAATATTTTGACATTTAGCCATGGATAGAGAGGTGGCAATTCTGAAGATCATTCCGTCTGTGCAATTTAAGCCCACCCAGCCAATGTTTATCTGAATGCCTCCTTGCAACAGAAGGAACAGACTTTTGCCTCTAAGATACAGTTCTGCCTCTGGATGTCAGTTTCCTTGGCACAAACTTCACAGCAACCTTCCCTAAAGATTGCTAGTGACCACCGAAAGAAGCAAATGCACTATCAGCATTCTTTAAGTTTCTGTGAAACAGGTAGTTAGGTTATATTTTTCTCCAGGCACTCCCCCTGCCCTTGCTGCAGCAGCTGGGGACTGCACTCGTGCTAATGTCAGCTGAGGGAAGTCAGCAGTGCCAACTACTCCTTCTTTCATCAGGCACATCCGCTTTTGTAAATTCAGGGGAAGAGGATAGCTCTGCTTCCTTAAAGACAAAAAAGAAGCAGTCAGACACAGCCAGATCCTTCCATGCTCTTAACACCAAAGTTTTATAGTTTGTGTGTTTGTTGGTTTGTTTTTTAATAACAGAAATTTGCCTTGTTGCACTTTGACACTAGCCACTGCAATGCTAAAGGGTTAACTTGAAGTTACTTAGCATTTATGAATATTTAAACTAGCAGTACACTTCCTTCTGGGCGTTGAACCAATACTACTGCATCTGAAAGCCTTGCTCACAATGGGATTTTATCTCAAAGAGGCAAGTGCTGTTAGGATCTCAACACACTACCAGGGCTTGTACCATATATGCAAGGGACCCTCTGTTTTAACACCTGTAGTAAATTCTGGATATACTTAGGGAGATAAGCTGTATCTCATGTAGAACATCCTCTTTAGAAACCAAACACAGATTTGGGAGTTGAGTCTTAGACATGTACAATGAACTGGAAAACTAGTTTGTGCTCTGAGCATCAGTGAAGATGAGAACAGATTAATAGAACAAATCAGAGGACCTGAAATAGTTAATTAGTTGTCTTATTGCTTAGGAAGGCACTTCAGCTCCTAGAACTGACTGGTTTCTGTCCTCCAGCAAGTGTCACATACATACATTAGAGAAAGGAAAGGTCTGTCTACTGAGCCGGTGAGTTCAGTCTTCGATTCTATGTCTTGAACCTGTCAAATACTTGAGAGAGTCAAACAGAAAGATCAGGTGCTTAAGGCTACATAAGAGACAAGGTGAACATTTCATGCCTTGAAGCTAAGCTGTGTTTTCAAAAGGATACTTATGGTCAAAGCTATACCATAGCCTGAAGAGCCAAGCACTTTCCTGCTTTGTCCTGTTCCTTCTTGCAGAATCTGGGCCATCCTAAAAGATAAAAACATGTTCAATTACTACAGACAGAAAAAACTCCAAATGTTACATTCCAACGTTTCCTGTCCAAAAAACCCAAATTACTTCAATACTGTACTTGGAATGCAGAAGAATGCTATTTAGAGTCTTGCTTATACTGAGACGGTTAGTTTCCCTAGAAAGACCACAAATGACTGCAGAGAAGCAGGTTGTTTTCATTGCACTCGAGTTACCTTAACAAGCCCTCTCCCACCAAGTTTCCCGGAGCCTAAAACCTCTGCACTGTTAGTGCAGCACCTGCACTGTTAGTGGAGTAATGGATATAGAAATAACTCCAAAACTGAAAAATAAACCTCATTGATATTCCAGACTGATTCCTATTTATTGCTTGGTTGGCTCCCTTAACTTTAGGTCTAGGTCTAACTCTAGGTTTTCTCTTTCCTTAAGCCTGTTGTTTCAAAGGAAACTGAATTACCATACCTGAAAAACTCTTAGAAACCTGATGAAATATATCACATTTAAAATAAACATGCTTAAAAGGAAATGCATATAAAAATCACATTTGATGGAGGCCATGCCAATCTCAGAAATGCTAGATCAAGCTTGGAAGTGCTAACAGTGTTAAATATAATAACTAGCTGTGCTGCAAGTCATCACACCAGCTGGTCTGCAGCTGCATTTGTTTTTTACTTTTGTTACTGGTTTGGGGTTTTTTTGGCTATTTTGCTTGTTGTTTTTGTTTTGTTGGTTGTTTGGGGTTTTTTTTGGCCAGAGGCCAGAGCTAAACACAGGAAAACAGATGGATGCTTTGTATGAATCACCTTCCAAACTAGTGAAAAGAACAAGACAGGACTGCCCTGTAAAAAAATCCATGATACATGAGGAGTTAAAGCTTAGTACACATTCACTCCCTCCCCTCCCCAAATGATATATTTTCTTTAACTGTGACATGCTGCTAATCTTGGCTTGGTGAAAGAAAGAGGAATCCAAAGGGAACTAACTAACAGGCTCCATTAGGAATGCAATGCACAGTTAAAAAGGGAAAAAATGGGTAAGTTCTTTATGTCTACATGGGAAAAAAGCAAACAAGATATTTCCACAACAGACACTGAATGAGAACAGAAAACCCAAGCTCTGTTTCCTGTTAAAGCTATTCCTCAGTTACTGACAAACTTAGTCTGAACTGGCCAAAGCCATCTTACCATGGTACCACTTCCTAACCTCGGTTAAACAGAACTCTGGGAGAATGCAAACTAGGGACTAGGCAGAGGAAACTCCCAGTTAATCCTTGGGAAATGTTGAGTTGTTTTGTTTTTTTCCAGACCCTTCACTCCTGCAAATTCACTGAGTTTACAGATGAGCAAAACTAAAATGTCTGCTTTGAACAACATTCTTCCAATGATCTTGTTTGCCAACAGCATATTTCAGGGAAATATGCCAACTCTTGGATTGCTATTGATGTATAGAAGGGTTCTCTAAAGATTCACAGCAACAGTTTGCTGAATATGAATGGCAGTTTTCCAGTGCTCCTTCTGCTTCATACAGGTGGTAGGTAGTACAGGCAGGATCCAGCTGGCTTGTGCTACAGCTAAAATTGGATTAGCAAACATCATCTTTGATTCTAAGCAAGTCCAAGGACCAAAATTTGGCATCAGTTACTGAACAGGAGCCTCTGGGTCAGAACTGGGAAGAACTATTTATGCAGTAGCATGCTAAAAAGCAAGCATGTTGGGTAGGTGGGAGAAGCAGTAGGAAAGCACATTGTTAAACAGAGTGTATTATGTATTTGGGAAGGCTTGTATACGTATGTAGATACATATACACAAAAATTTGAACATGACAGCCTTACACCCAATACCACAATGTTTTTCAGTGGGCACTACTTGAATATTATAAAGTGAAATCCATTACTGACTTGCCAGCTAGAAGAGAAAGGTTTTATCCATGCATTCAACTTATGCAATTCTCTATCATCTCAGTTATAAAGTTAGATCAGCCTAATAGAGAAGTTATGTAATTACTTACTCCTTGTAAGACTTGAAAGCTGTCATTAGTAGGTGGAGGATCCTGATCTGGGTCAACCCCAACCCTACAGAAACATTAGGAAAACAAAGCAAGAGGTGTTACTGAGAGTTGCAAATGCTGTAAGTTGGGCAGAATGCATTTTAAAAGCACTTTAAGCACCCAGCAAAGCTGCATTCAGGGAGGTTACAAGAATAGTTTGAGGAAGAGTTGTCCATTATTCCCCTGCAGTTACATAGCTATAAACAAGAAACTTTTTTACTCAAGAAGCACCTGCCTATAGACAACAGCTTTAACTCCATCTTGGCATCAATTTTAACTGCTTACCTTTGTTGCCAATTCTTTCAGGACACTGGAAAACTCTATTTTTGGCTTAAAAGGTGGGTGACACCATCTTCAGTGGAGAACATCCCTCATATCCAGCAGGAAGAAACCAGAAACTAAGGATAAAACCCAACCTAAATATTTGACGCAGCAAATAACTGCCAGATAAACCTGAGAATGGCTAAAATATATGACTTCAAAAAGTTTTAATACCCTGTGGGAAGCACCAAAAATACTATAAAATTAATTTATTATTTAATACTATTACAAATACTTTATAAATATTCACAACCTTAATTTGCTGCAAGTTTCATTCACCTAACACAAAGCAGCCACAGTGGATTAACAAGTGGCCTGTAGTTCAGCCTCCCACCTGAGGCACTGTTTGTGTAATGAGAGGATGGGTGATGACAGAATAATACATTAAGAAGAAGCTGTCTACTCACTTTTACATAGTTAGCAAGCATCTTATTACTGAACCCTGCTTTCACATAGGGCTCCTATCCAAGATGGGTATTTATCCTTGCAATTATGTTCAGGTTTTTCTGGTCTGTTTTGGGGGTAGCTATTTGTTAAGATTTGACTTGTCTAGTTTTAAATCCTATTCATGACTTAATCTCTGTCATCTCTGAGAGAACCTAAACCTCCAGCCTCAAAAGTTAGATAAGACTGTCAGTCTCAAACACGTTGTTTCAGTCCCACCACATTGCATAGCAAGTGTGGGAAAACTCATGAAATAGCCTTTTCAGACAAAAAGTTTTGTTAACTTCATGTCTCCTCTTTTAGAATGGACTGAGCCGATTTAGTGCAATTTCCTTGTTACTTAGACTTTGTGTAAACTGTTTATAGACACAGTGTTTATGCAACAGCCCTGAGGATCACCAGAAACCAACAGAACCCTGATGGTAAGACCATACCATTTGTGTGTCTCAGGGACACGATGCTTTGCATAAGGATGGATCAAACAGAGAACATCCTTCAAATAACTTGCAGGGCAGCATTTTCTAATGGAACAACAGAAGAAGAAAAGTAGACATTGAACTAAAGTTTTAAGTCATCCTTGTGGATGCACAGCCAGTGGACTCACAGTCAGCTCAAGATGTCCTTGAATGTAGTTCAGAGAAAATCCAGAAGGCCACCTTGCAGCAGGCCTTGTATAAAACCAGTGCTGACCCAGTCCTCTGCTTGGTATTTTGTTTTGGTTTGGATTTTTTTCTGAGTCTCTTGTCTTTCCTCATAACTTCCTTTTTTCACATATAGAGTTGTCTTGAACTTTAGGCACATTTAGCCTGGGAATCCTTTGGCACTGACCAGCCTCAGAACTAAAAAGCTTAAGGGAACATCAGTTTAAGGGAACACTGGATAGACAGATTGAGTACTGGATTGTAACGCATGCTGAAATAAAACACACAAGCTCTGAGAGGTTGCAAGGGCCGAGATGTTACTGCTTAGGCTATCACCAGAGAAGAAGAGTTTTCTGCAGACAAACTAGTTACCTAATGAAGCCTCATGCAGAAAGATGACAAGCAACATCAGGAAATCAACTTGATACAACAATATATATATATAAGATTATGCATGAAAGTAAAAGAAAAATAATTGTGGCTTTCTTGACTCCAGCTGTGCATTGGGGAAGGTTTAATCTGCTAAGCACAGCAACCAGACTCATGTGAATAGTGAGTTCAAGAAGCTTGTTCCAAAAGATGAACATAGCTTGCATTCTCTAAATAGTTTTTACTCCCTGGGCTACCCGTTCACTTCACAGTACATAAGAAAACCAAATAATTCAGTGTGTCTCAGTTTTTACTTCACTTACAAGGTTGTGCATTTGTTTTGAGGATTTTAACTGCCCTTAGGCAGAAAAAGGGGGCTTAATGAAGGACCAATGCAGGACAAACATATATTCAGTGAAAAGTCATAGTACATCACAGGCCAGGTGTTTGGCTTCACTGTTGTGCTGAAGAGGAAAAGAGAGCTTTTCTATATTAAAATGTTTAAGTTTTAGAAAAAAACCCACTACAGATGTTTCTTTCAATATTGAAATGGTACATCCACATAGACCTGTAAATTAAAAACTTTTGTCAAAGTTATTTTTCAGGCAAATTTATATTTTTAGTATTTCTAAATAATTTTCTCATAAATCACCTTTTTTTTTAAAGTTCACTTTCGAAGTGTGTTCCTCAGTTCACAGACTAACAAAATACATTTCCATTTTGAATTCTCACAACTATTTTTGTATGCGCTGTCTCTTATCCTCTTCTCTAGCATGAATTGTGCAGGCAGCTTTGCTTTTAAACAGGCAAGTCGACCTGTTTAATTTTTAAGGTATATACACACTGGCACCACATTTTTTGCAGACCCTGTCCCCAGATTTCTAAGATCTCATCTTTATCACCTGAAGCAAAACAATACCAAAACCAAGTTCAGTCTCTCTTGACCTCCTTTACAGTGAAGAGGAGCACAGAAAACATTTAGTTACTTCATCCTTACTTAACTACTTCCATAATTAAAACTATGAGTGTAAAGCTGATGCAAATATATCTTCAACATTGATTTGTTTCTGGTGGCTAAAAGAAAGAAATCCATCTCACATCCTAAGGCACATTTAAAAAGCTTCCTGTAATTTGAATGTGCTGTAAAGGCTAATATTAGTTCCCATATATTTAACCAGTTTTATAAATTAATCCTCTTCCAGTATGTTTCTTCACTCCTCCCTAATGAAAATATTTTTTAAGGCACAAAAGGCACTTTTTTCATGCTTTAAGAGCTCTGTAACAGCAAAGAGATTAATCTTGAGCTCTCCTAATGAGAGCTCCTAATGACCAATATCAAAGCACCACACTTCTGCCCCCAACTGACTCCACCTTCTTGGTCCTTATTCTGCAGCTACTACTCCAGCATCACACATTAGGGAAGCAGTTACTTGGATTTGATCCCTCAAATGCTAAGCCTATGTACAGTTCAGTAATTTAAACACCGTGGTAGAAAATGGTTGACACACAAAATGGAAACTAAATGGATGGAAATGAATGGTAAAAACAAACAAATAAACAAACCCACAAAAAACAACCCCAAATAAAACTATCTGAAGTTCTCTACTACATCTTTTTTTAATGGGTAGGACCATTTTTTTGATACTTCAGAAACCTTTGAGAGACCCTGCACCACACAGATGACGAAGTTACCAAAACACCAGGCTCTATCACATTCTAGCATATGTAATTACTGTGGCAACAGCCAAGAATGACTGTAATAGATATTCGTTCTCAGATTCTCGATACAAGCTAACATACTGCATCTCTGGCAAATTTAGCAGTTTGCTGGGAACCTTCAAGTGTGGCAAGATACATGAAAAGCTTACCATTGCCCCGTTCCAAGGAGCTTTCTTTACATAAATATTCTCTCTATATTTATATGTATACACATACATGTACATACAAATTGTCATCCTCCTATAGATGTCAGTTAGAGATTTATCTAACTTTAAATTATCTCTCTAACCAGTTAAAAAAAAAAAAAAAAAAAGAAACCAGAACCCTAATCTTCTCCGGTTGTTATCTTCACTCTTACTAGCATCTTCCTATAAAGCAATGTGAAAACCTTCAGCTTTTAAAATACATCCCCAAACAGGCTGGGCTAAATCATCTATGAAGTCCTTTCCAGCCTGAAGAGCTATATAAAATAACCCCATGGAATGCTTAAGAATACCTGTGGGATTAGGGACCATAGGATCACATCCGTGATTTCTCAGCTTTCAAGCCATCCAAGGCCAGAGATGCCAGTTTTGCTTCTTTAAATACCCATACACAGAATTCAAGTATGTGGTGTTTTGTGGTTTCATTTTTTTAAACTAAAGGCAATGTGTGATCCACACTCACAGCTCAGAATAAGAGAACAGACTCATAATTGAGGAACATGTGCAGCCCTCTGCAGAAAAAAAAGCAGCAGCAGCATGCCACAGTATAGAAAAAGAGCACACATTTAGTGTTACAAAGATGAAGAAAGCCAAGCACCAGGTTAATTTGGTATCAAGGAAAGCACGGTGTCACCTGAAATACAGCCAGCGGCTTTCACTCATCTCTTCCACCGATGGAACATGGTCACCAACTCTGGTACAGTACAAGAATGCAATGTGAGTAACAAAATGCTCATGAGATGTGTGCTTTACAGAGCTCTTTAGCAAAACAAAGCAAACCAACAACAACAACAAAAAAATCTCTACCCAAACAAATAAGACAAACCATACATGAACAACAATGACAGAGCAATAACAAAGTGACAAAACAAAAATTAACAGCAGCAATTTATGATTGATGTATCCAGTAATATTCTTCATTGGTTCAGATTCCGGATGGAAAAACATCTGCATTAATGACAGACTACTTCCCCCAGAAAACTAGATTCAATAGCCCTCAGCTGAGCTGCTGCACAGAGACAGATCCAATCTAAGACAGTTCCTACCACTTCAGACCTGCACATGGTCTGAAAGAGAAAGGGTAATCAGAAAAAGCATGGGAAGCTATGCATTTTTGAGAGGAGTCACCAATATTGCCTAGTCTCAGAGCAGTCCAAACCAACTGGTAATAAGCTCTAAAGCACTCTCTTGGTTTAACTAAAACTTAACTAACAATTTTTAACATAATCAATCTCTAGTCATAGCAGAGTGTTTTTACTCCTTGCTTTACCTTTCTCTAGTGTGTGTGTGTGTGTATTTTAGGTACAAATGAGAGCATGTTTGGCTTCTAGTATTTTCCACACAAATTCCTCATCAGCTTGTGGGGCTTTTCCTCCTTGCCCCATCTCCTCCCATTTTTCCATGCATCATGAACTTGGCTTATGTGAAATAAAAGCCCATATGATCAGAAATCCACAGAGGCCTCACTTTACAAAAAGCACACCCTGATTGCAGACTGACATCTTGACAAACCAAATATTTAAGGCCATAGCTTGTGATACAATGAGCAGGTACTCATGTAATCCTTGAATGTCCCGGCAAATACCAGGCTTTCGATAGATTTGTTTTGGATTCCAGGTTCAATAGCTCTTCTCTCATACCAACATACACTCCAGGTCAGAGCACTCTGCTCCAAAAGGCCAACTCTGAGACGGCTCCGTACGCACAGCAAAACTAAAATTAAAAACTGCCCAATAACTTCCCTTCTATGACTTCTTTCTCTTTGCTGTATCTTTGCCAAGTTAGTATACTAAAGTTTTCCCAGATATCTATAACGAGTGCAGCATTTTTGGAAAATTTTAGCTGTTTTCAAAGAATTCAACTGTTTTTCAGAAGGTGACTGAGGAAGAAGAGAACTCCCATCACCACGTTAAAAATAAAAAAATAAATAAAATATAATAAAAAAATAATAAAATAAAACACCCCCTCTCCAACCACTAAAAAACCCTGAAATTAAGAAAAGTTTTTTCAGGTTGTTTTTAGGATGCCTTTGGGTGTCTGTTTACTTGACCTAACCAACGACTCCTGCAACTGTCTCTTGGTATTTCTTGATCTAACCAAGATAATGACTCATAAAACTTCTGTCTGAGGCTTGCCAGAGCTTCACAGTTAAACTCATATGATCCATGTGTATCTCAACCCAACTCCTACAGCATTTGGCCCTTCCCCACACTTTTTTTCCTCTGGTGTCAATTGCTATGTTTCAGACCACACAAATAAAGATGAGGAAACGTTTCCCATGCTTAGTTCCAGACTTCCAGAGGAAAAGGCCCAGAGGGGTGAGGCTAGAGGTTTGGAAGCTGCACTGCACTGCCATTAAAGGAGATTTAAGACTGCTGATGAAAAACTAAAGATTGGGAAAGAAGCAGGAAGACTGGAAAAACAGTCCAGAATAAGAGATGAGCAAGGAAAAAGCTCACAACAGAGGGCGAGGGACAACACCTGTGCCTGTGAACCTACCTTTCAAGGCAGCAGAGAGTGGCGAGAAGGCACTGAAAGATCTAAGTTATAGAATAATAGAAACAGGCTGCAAAACAGGAGGATGTAACCTCCTGTGAGACATCCCCCACATCAGTCTGGAATGTAGCATGAGGCTGGATCACAGCATCAACACTTGCCTCCTGCCATCGAAGCACGCTGAGGCGTGGTATTTAAGAGATACACATTTTATTGTTGGACCACCCTGGGTAAGATAGAGTATAACCTGAGACTTCCAGCAAGCTGACAGTTTTACCACTAACCCAGATAATTAGGCAGTTCACATAGTAACTGCGTGAGAGTTAGTGTTTCCAGATTTCTTTTTCAGTTTGCTCTTTTAAAGAAAAAGAGTTAGAAAATAGAAATAAATTTAAATTTAAGAGCTTTAAATAGAAAGATTTTCAAAATATTGGACATGCAAAGTCAGACATAAGGCAGTAAATATCTAAGTTGACATTGTCTATACAAACTTCAGCTTTCACGGTAAAAAGATATCTAAAATATTTTAAATTGTAAGTATAATGCTTTGAGATTTAGAAAAAAGATTGCTAAGTACAACTGAAATTATTTAATTAAAATAAGCACTAACTTCCTCACTTTCAGCAGATTATGGAGAAGAAGGCATTAATCTACGAGTTGCTTCATTCAACATGAAAAAACCCAGTAATTAACCTTTAATGAAAAATGGAAACCACATTGTTTTGCAATACAAATGCTGGAGTTCCCTTTTTCCCCCTGACAGATAAGTGAAACGAGAAGTCAGCTATTTTCTTAGAAAAGAGGGATTTTGTCAGTGGTTTTGGTTTACAGGGCTCTAAGTTTGCTGAAACTGTTAAAGCTTCAGTCAGGAAATTGTTTCTGCCTTTAGGTCTCAAAGGATGAGACTATATTTTTAATATCCAAATCATGTTTTAGTTTCTAAGGAAAAAAACATCTACTACTAGGAAAATATAATTGTTTACCACCCAAACACTTGGGTACATCTCACTGATAGAGAGCCAACAAATTCAAACACATGACATCATGACTTTAACTCCAGTTTCTGGTGTTAATTTTTAATTTGCTCAGCATCAAGTGGCAGAAGTCAAAAGCATCTGAAGATTCCATTATTTTTTTACTAAGATTTTGCTGTCATGATCTCAATTTTCCAACCAGTTAAGCAGGAAACTGAAGTTTAGTCTCTGCTACGAACCATAGGTCCTTTGCTCAGCTGTACATTAAAGCCTGATCAGTGGGCCCTGGGTACACTGGTCACATATCCTATATGGAAAGATACCTGATTGTCCAAACGCTCGAGACATTCAGAACAGCAAGAGGAGGAAGAGAATATTTTTGCCTCTTTCCTCTTTATGCTGCTTTTTACTTACAAAATTACAAAATTTGATTTTCGTGTTAGCCTCTCTACCCCTTACCTACTTTTAATACTGCATATCATGGGCAAGAAGGGACAAAACAGCAAGTAAAGAACAGAGCGTGCATCCCATTTGCCACACAACTGGAAGTGTGGTCAGAAACATGTGCCTCTGCCTCTAAGCCACAGCAAAGCAATTCTGGATCCTTGTGTAGGTGTTGCCCCTTGCGTGCATTCAGCTGCTTCCCCATGAACATGGTGGTATCAAGCCATGCTGAAAGTCTTGGCTGGAGTCAGCTCTCCTGTACTATTTACTTAAATCAAACAGGCACAACCACAAATAAGACCATTGGGTGTTGATGTCTGCCTCAGCTCCTCTGACTTGCTCAGTACAACAGATATGTGCCTGCCTTTCCAGGGAAGGAGCTCAGCCCATCCCAGTCCACAGGAACTCTTAAAGGGGCCACCCAGAAACCCCCCTGATGAGAAGACCACTATCCACAACATGACAGTGATGTCGCTCTGCCATGCTGTGGCCAGGCAAGATAAACCAGACTAAAGGCTCAGTCAGCTTGGGTGACTCTTCTTTAAAGCAGGTCCTTGTCTTCTATTCACATCTACACTGTAGCCAGGCCAACTACAGTCCAATGAGGACTTTGTAATGGCTGACTAGATCTCCATTCTTCCTTCCAGAAAGGCGAAAGTCAACCAGTATACAACTGGTATGAACTTCACACCAGAACTGGACTTTCAGGAGTCCACACAAATCCTGACATTGAAGTTCAACATACAAATGGCATTGGGTTCCTACATCCCTTCACTTTTTCTAAGAAGCAAACCACCTTTTATCTTTTAACCTCTTTTCTGCAAAATAATTCTGTATGTGATGACTACTTATTTCCATTCTCTGACAATCTAGCCTAATGGGCAAGTGCCAAGACTCAGAAAGCATCCCTGTGCAGCCTCAGGACTGCACCAGCACTACACATCATACTTCTGAGTGAGGCACTGGCACAGCATCTTATCTTCATCTCCTCCTGCCTACCTTTTCCGCTGGTTATAGAGGGATGGAAAAGAGAAAAGTGTCATAATTCTAAAATTCATCTGGAAACTAATCTGTCCTTCTTTTAAATTGGCAGTGTCAGACAGGACTTCTTGTTTTCCAACAGAAAGGGCTCTAGCGCAGAGGGTGCTTCACCAGCACAGTTTCTAATGCTCGATCAGCTGTACACGGCCGCCACCTCCTGGCACAAAGCTGATTTCACAAGGTCCCTGAAAGTGCCCTGGGGCAGTGCCTATCGAGCCAGTTCTCTAAAATGCTTTCTGCATAGAGCTCCCTTGTTATATATATGTTATTAACTTCCCTGTTAAGGGAGGAATAATTTATTTTCTGTCAACTATTACAAACAAATGGCAATTGAAGTTACTGCTTATTAGCAAGGGTGGGTAAATCTCAAAAAAAAAGCCCCCTAAAAAACCCCACTCCCACCAAACCCCAAACCTAAATACAATCACTCAAATCTATGGTTTGGCAAACTGCCTTTTGGTAGCTCAGGCTATCAGTAGCACTTATGATGAGGGCTGTTAGAGTAACCTTTGTTTACCTGGTTGCATCTATGTTTAGGAAAATGCTTTGGAATCAGCTTAATTGGTGATCAGACAAGGAATATCCTCACATCAGCCATCGCAGAGGCTGCAGGGTGATCCTGGCAGACTTTGCTCATGCACTGTAAGCAGACCACAAGCAGCACTTTTACCTGTGTACTGCTGGCCAGAACTCATCTCCTGCTCCTTATACCCCACGCCCTGGAGAGTCCACGCACACTGACAGATACACAGGCACTGCACCTCCCCTGCTTCCACATCAGTAGAGTTACTTCTTATATACTATCATCAGACAGACACCTCCTGTTGTCAGAGGTGCCAGATGGAAGGCTGCACATGGCACCTAGTCCAGGTACCTTTTTAAGAGGTCATTACACAGCTCTCACGTGGGTTCAGAAGTATCATGAGGATTTGGTATCTCACAATCATTAATGATACAACTGTGCTGACACTGGGTGACCTCTAGAGAGCATGACTACATGAAGTGTTGCTTCTTTCTGGTGTGCTAGCCAAGCGTTTGGAACTCACATTTAAAGATATTTTTAAAGGACAGAAATTAATTCATTTGGTATGAAAAAAAAAAAAAAAAAGAAGAAAAAAGCTGATTTCCCAATGTTTGCTGTCAGTCAGAGCTGATAATGCAAATCACTGCTGAAATGTCTGTGTCCAGCTAGAAGCATACTGCTTTCTATGAGAACAGTTCACTCACAAGCATTCTGAGAGTCCTATCCCCTTTTTCTTTTTTCTGACCTAGAAAGCACCTACCACAAGCAGTTCACTTAAATTTGCCAAAAGCAGAACTTAAGTCCCTAAGAATGATCAGTTCTTCTAAAGATTGTAGATGGTTTAACATAGGATGTTTTTTTCCTGGTCAGCAAAATTAGAAAGCAAGAAAAAGAAAGCTTTCAAGCCTCAAAGAACACAAATAGTTTACATATTAAAAATGCACTTCAGGGTTTATACAGCCTGTATTATTTTAATTCCACTCTATTTGTCCGTGCCTCCCCAACTGCCAAAAATTTCAGAATTACAATGTATGTCATCTTTAACAATGATTGATTCATGATTCTCCAGGACTTCTGACGATAAGTATTCTCAAACATGAAAGTACTTGCAGCCCCAAAGTACTAAGTAATAGCCATGATTTATGGTCAAACAGCCATAAATCATGCAACTTACCATTTTCACAGATCTCCTCAAAACAGGAGGAAACACTCCAGAAGACTAGCAGGATCCCATTTATTCCAGTTGCTTAGATAACATCAGGTTTGTTTGGATGATATTTAAAGCACATTCAGTTTAGCACCACCCACTAAAGACTCCATTGAACTTAAAAACCATAATAAGGCCATTACCAAGAGCCAAAAGACACGGAACTGTCTTAGTATAACATGAAGAGAAGTTTATATGGGACTAGATGAATTCTTTCTTTCCAGTATAGGGCCGCTTTATCAGGCAACATTATTCCATGGGCTGACAAGGACCTAGATACCTACTTGGTATGTCAGAGTGCTTTAGGCTAAATCCCAACAGCATCAGTACATTTTCTTCACCAGCCTGCATAATCACCTTCCTCTATAAAATATCATGTTCTAAATACCTACATATATCTGTACCCAGATATTTATAGATGTATCTAAAATATCACGTTCCAAATGCCTCTAGTAAGCATCAAACAAGTTCTGTAGAACTATGCCAAATTAGCAGAGCTGCCTCTAGAAAAGCAAAGTCTCCCCAGCACACAGCTGCATACCAACCTGATGTTCAGCCATGACAGCATGGGAGTTGTACCTCCACCAACAATCCACACAGTGAAAAAGACGATGAGGAGAGTTGTGGAGAACATCATTTGATGTGAGTAGGTAGCAGTATCTCGTATAGCCAGAGCAAATGCCATGGCTCCCCTGAGACCTATCGGAAAAAATGAAATAACAGAGCTTAGAAGTGCAACTGTGCTTGTCGGTAACACAGCAACTTCCCTTGCTCCATCCCTGCCACCCAAGCATAAAGTGACAGACAGAAAGCACTCAGCTCCAGCAGGTTTTGATTTCCTCAGATTTCCTGATAAATTATGCCCTGGCATGATATCACAGCCTAATTTGCCCTCTCGGTTTTCTGTAACTTGGAGAATCCAGAAGTGCTAAGAAAAGGTGTAAAAATTCCCAGATACTAATAGGAACAATAGGAAAGAAACGCAGAGACAAACAAGTTGTGGACAAAAGCAAAACATATTGTGGAAATCTAGCAGCATCCTGAATACAGATGAAAATGCACAATTTCCCAGTCGAATCCATAATTGAATAGTGAATTCTTGATATGAAATTTTTATCACTTGAAAAATATTCTAGTTAATAACACGTTCACAGGCAAACTATATGCTCCCCCTCTTCCCTGCATCCCAGGAGAAACTTCACTAGCAAGAGCAAGCCATGGCATTTGGCCACCTACAGACTTCTTATGTAGGGAAATCATGGAATGGTTATGGCTGGAAGGAACCTCTAGAGGTCATCTGGTCCACATTCCCTGTTCAAGCAACCCCTGCTCAACCTGCACTAAGTTGCACAGGACCATGTCTAGATGGCTTTTGAATATCTCCATGGATGGAGATGCTACAACCTGTCTGGGCAACCTGTGCCAATGCTTGGACATAGTAAAAGGTGTTTCCTGATGTTCAGAGGGAATCTCCTGTGTTCCAGTTTGTGCCCATTGCCTCTGTCCGATCACCACTGGAAGCAGCCTGGCTTTGTCCTCTTTACTCCCTCTTGTGTGCAGAGGATTCTCTGGAACTTTTTGAGGATGAACAAGTTTAGACACACACTCCATAATTTGCTCAAGATGACAAACTTGAACAGTTGCCCATGTGACAGAAATCATAAGGGAGTTCAAGTCAAATACCTTGCTTTCTCCAACTAAGTGGGAGAGGGCATCCATAAATACACTTCCGTTTGCTCAGGAAGTGTCTGTTTCCGCACAACATTTCATCTCAGCTAGGGAAATAACCTTCTAGAAAGATACATCCCAATTCCCCCATCCCCTTCAGATACACTTCAAATGAAAATGCTCCATTCCCAACATGAGGTACTGTTTGCCACAAGCAAAAAGCATTTCGAGATGTCGCTCATCCCAGACATGACACGCTTTCTGTAAAGGTTGAAAGATACATGATGGCATCCTGCAACAATCAGTAAGCCTTCCATTTAGGATGAATGAAAGCAGATTATAAAAGGAGAAGGTAACACTATCAATTTCTTTTGAGTTAAAAATAAGCTTTTTTGCATCACCAAGCATTTTACCTGAGAACATCATCATGTGCTGAAAGCTCCAGTTGATCTTATGCCTTCTGCCCAAATTCAACAAGAAGGAGAGGGGGTAGATGTGTGCAGCTCTTCCCAAAAAGATTGCAATCTGTTCACAGCTGAGGGTTAAGGATTTATTTTTCCTGAGGCATGCACTCTTGGGTACCTGGCTTTAATCCAAAGCTTTTGTTTTTGTGAGAGGTTTACATCATGATAGCAAGTGTTCTTGCTATATCTACATATCCAAAGCAGACTTTCACCAATTATGTGAACACAGAACTCATTGCACAGGATACATATTTAGCTAATATAACCAACTTTTTAAATGCAGAGCTGCCCTCTTCACAAAGGTAGAAAATCACTAAAGAGGTAACAGAGGTTAAGTGCAATGGTAGAAAAAGATGTGGAAAACATAATAAAAGATAAGTGGGTAGGAAAAGAAAGTAACAAATACTGAAAACAAAACCCAAGACGCATAGCATAACCTGAGAGAACATGGAAGGCCACACCAAAGGTGAAAAATAGCAATGCTTAGTATACCAGACACAACTACTCTGTTCACATCCTTATTTTTTTAGGTCAGAAAAATGGACATGAGGTGACACATGAGAAAATTTATTACTATTTCAGAAAAAAGTAAAAGGCCAAAGGAAAAAAAAAGACAAATGTGATAAACTCTGAGAAGCAGTGTAGGGATGAGAGAAAACAATAGAAAGGAGGAGAGAAAATAAGTATATCCTAGATTATGGAATGTATATGCTTTCACTGGGTTTTATCTCCATTGCCAAAAGCCCTATGCCTACAGCAGGCTGACCTCTACCTTTGGGACATTGCTCAAATATAATCTCTTCACCCACAATCCTCTTTATATACTTGAACTTTGCTTGTTTTTTCAAGGGACCCTAGGAAGTGAAGAGAAAAATGCATCCTTTTCAAGGCCTCCAAAGTTGAAATACAAAAGCAACCCAAACAGTGTTGGCTGCCAATGACAAAATGATACAGTAAAGCATTTATTTATCTAGTGAAATTATATGACTTCTAACACTACTCAGGTACAGAACAACAACTGTGTGGTACAGAGGCCTCAGGGCTTTGATGTAAGGCATAACCAAAGATTGTTCTCAAAATTATTGTTGCTGCAAGACATCAGGAAAACTCAGGCCAGCCACCATTCTCTGTTTGGTGAAACCAACAGACATCACAAGTTTTCAGGCACATGAGACAATAGAGAAACATCACACAAAGTGAAAAAGGATACAAAAGCTCCAATAATGAAAACTGGGCTGAATATGTGTTTCTGGAAAGTAAACAGTGCTAAACCCATGTAAGAAAATATGAAGTTCTCAGCCAGGAAGTGCAATACCTCAAAGAGCTAGGGAGAAAAAGAGTACCGTGTTAAAGGCCAAGTAAAAAAAGGTGCTGTCAAAACAACAGTATGGACTACTACAGCAATACACTGTACAAAAGGTAAAAGACATCCTTGCCTGCTTGGTGCGACTTCTTGATTCAACTGACAAGTTATTGTATGTATAATGTGCCTGGGTAATCCCACAGAAGAGGACAGCCACCACACCTGTGAATGAAGTCACATGTGAAAATCAGCCTGTTTACTGATAGTTCATCACATTTTCTCTTCCCAAGTTCTATTAAATTTATACATCATCCTTAACCTTGAGATTTTATGAACCTTATTTTCAAGTGAGTGAGATTCCAGGTTAGGCAGGTGGTGTTTGAACTAAACAATTGCTCTTAAAAGCCTTTGTTACACAGTGAGCTGCACCTTCAACAGACATTGAACAGAAAGTAAAAAAAAAAAAAAAAGCCTTAAGCACAAACATATTTTTTCTCATTGAAAAGTTTTAAAGAAAGTGAAAGAACGGCTGCTGAGATGGGCAGGACTACTGTCTCTGTGTGCTTGAATCCCAACTCACCAGTAAATCCACAAGCTTCTGCAAGTAAGAAGGTGCTCCAGGACATCAAGAAGAAGAGTGCTGTTTCCAGCAGGGGGAAGCAGTGCAACTTGGTAAACTTCGTTACGTTAAGTCACTTGTTAAGGGATCAAAAAAACACTTTGGCTTCTCTGTACCCAGTATTTATGGAAAACACTTTTATGTGCTCACAACCAATGCTAGTTGCAAACCCCCCCACACACACACTTTTCATGCTGAAAAACATGAATTCCAACACATCAAGGCAAACCAGAATCAAGGTATCCCCTTGCAACAATCAGTTTTGGATATCTTTCATGCATATCCATGGAATAAGGTGTGGCTCCCCCTCTTAAAGGTAATATTATCCTACTCCATGTTTCCCTTTGAAGTGCTAGCAGGGAAGGGATATATACCTGGCGTTCCTTTTTAGATTGTGTGTGTCTTAGTTTTTCAGGGGATTGGTGAGGGAATGATGTTTGGTTCCCCCTGCAAACCCCAATAAAGAGTTCCCCTGCCATCTTTGAATAAAGCATAAAATACATTCAGAATTTAATTCACGGGGCTGTTCTTGACTACAGCAACCCTAAGATGAAGTAGATTTTTTGGAATTTTTCTGCTCAGATTTGTTAACAAGTCTTTTCCAGCAAGCGTGGTTATTTCAGTACTTTTGAGGCAAAACAAAAATACTGCCTACAAAATATATTACCTCTCCCTGTGCTGATGTGTTTTAGAGGAAAAGCCACCTCAGAGAAGCTCAGTCTTTTAATGGAAAGAAAAAAGTTCATCTTGCAGAGGAGAGTGAAACTTGAGGAACATCAAAACAAACACTGAATTAACAATTCAGGCAGCTACTGAAGAAGTAGAGCAGATCTCAGTAGTGTTAAATTTAGCTTTTCAAATACTACAAAATTTTTTTCAAATACTTATAGAATTATTTTTGGTGGGTTTTTTTTTCCTCAGCACTACCCTGGCAGCAGGTGAACACTGAACAGCACACTCTATCTGAGGTGTAGATAGCTATGCACAACCTTTATCTGAAAGCTGACAACTAGAATAATCTTCTCTGAAATCTATGTTGGAGGACAGCAAGGGCACTTAAGTCTCCACAGAAACCACCTCTAAAACTTTTGAACTCGGCGGGGTTTCTGCCCCCCACCACACTCTCCTGAAACAGACCTATTTTCTAAGGTCATGCTTCGGAAGCAGCAACATCCACCACAGCAACATTTAGAACGCTCAGATAATCCCAGTGCCTGGGTCAAGAGGTATTCATGGATGCTTAAGGAAACTGGATAGCCACAGTCACTCCATGGGAGAGGAAGAAGTTGAACCTTCCACTAAAGTTTGGCACGGGCCCTTGTCAGAACGAATTTCTCGTTTGCAGTCTTTTCTGGCAGTTTTGTAAGTCAAACTGTTTATTCCCCTTTCTGTTATTGTAAACAAGAATACCAAAACATTTCATTAAATCTGGAATTAAAACCTGTACTCATCATTTTGGAGGAAAGGCAAGAAAATAAAATATTTTATTCTTTGTTACAATTGACTAAATTGAGGTGTTAACTTGAAAGTAAATTATTATTCCTTTTTTCTTTATTCCTTAGACACGGCCTTCTGTTTTACTTCTTTCCAAATAGGCAGATTTAGCAATTAAAACAAAGATACAAAGTGATACAATACTTCAACTGTTTTAAAAGTAACCACAGACAATTTGCTGAAAGCCAGAACAAGTCCCTGTATATTATCTAAATAATTTGGAAACTAGGTGTTCTGTCTATTTTCAAAGGACAATGCATGATTGCATGAAACCTCTTACTTAGGGAGGTACAGTTCCAGGTACTTCACAGTTATGGGAATAAGAGTCAAAATTCATAATTTAGAGGTTCTGATCAGCTATGAAGCACAAAATACAAATTTACAGTTTGCTTCTAAAGTATTGCATGACATTAAGGATGTTTCCAAAAGAAAATAAATACATAAAGTTGTATAATTTTGAGCAACCCACTCCCCAAAAAACCACAACCAAACCAAACAAACAAAAACCCACCAAAAATTTTTGAAAAGAGAAAAACAAACAAATAAACAAACAACACACAAAATGCTACCACAGAGGCTTTGTCCTGAACAACCTCCTCTCTCACAGCCTCACATCAACCTCCTGAGCACAAGTAATAGAAAGAGCAAGGACCAGTTGCTGCTTCAGAGGCATGATTTTACAAAGTAGATCCAAATGCATTTCAGTCAGCAAGCCAAAAACTACAGCAACTGCATTTGAGCAGTTAGAACTATGGATGGCTGGTTGCCTAAAAGCCAGATGAAGAGTCATGTTCCTGGCTCCCATCGATTGCAGATCAGTGGAACTGAAAGACCCAACACTAAAGCATCAACAGCACAGCTTCCCCCTTATACTTAAAGGGGTTCCATTATGTTAGACAAATGTGCACAGTGTATATGTAACAAAGTACAGTTGAGACTTAATATGAAAGTCACAGGGTCATGATTATTGGTTAAAACATCACATTTTAGCCCTTTTGAGTCAGTGTTCAGAAGTCTAGGTAGATTAAAGCAGTCTGGGATACGTATAGAGACTGGTTATTTTGACCAGTTTGAAAGCAAAGACCCTTAATTTTTTTCTTGAAGAAGAGTCATGATTTCTGGAGGAGGTCAGGCTGAAGATCTACTACCTGCGCCTAAAACAAAACCCACAAAAATTTCTTGCTGAGCACCTCAGAGATCTAACCAAACAGCAGTAGAAAGCTTCAAGAGAACAGAACAGGTTATGCAAAGCGCATCATGTTATGACATTTACTGTCATGGAGATACAATCTTATCCAGGGCATATGACATCAGATTTCCGGCAGAAAGTTTAAATGCAGGACTCACAGAATGCTGTGGGGTCAGAAATAACTATTACAGATTTTGCTGAAGGTAGAACCAAACACCGGTTATTATATGCCATTCATGCCTAATAATAATAACTAGGTTTTTTAATGTCATAAAAACAAACTAAACATCATTAGGACATGCCTGTTTAGGGCCTCCCCTTAGCTTCTAGTGTGCAGCAACATCACTAACTCTTCTAGCATGGCCACGGTTATATTGGGAAAAGTTGATTTCAATGGGTACCTGTAATGTCTTTCCACTGAAAAAAAGTCACATGGATACAAGTTAGAGTCGATTTTGCTATAACTGGAAACAGGAAATAATACCCACATATGTCATATGTGAGGAGCTAGAGGAGCTAAATGTGAAAAAGGATATCAGAGCTGTCACAACCCCTGTCACTGCTCCCATCATGAAAGAACCACTGAATATTCCCAGGAAAACACCAACGGACTTGAAAAACGCTGCTGCATCGAAAGCATGGGTATTTTCACCTGTTGGCTGGTAGGCAACTATAGATCTAGAAAGAGAGTAACATAATGAGAAGTTAAAAGTGGCATCAGAAAAGTTTTATTCTGTAAGAACACCACCTGAGCAACAGAGACAATCCCATACTGAAGGCACGTATGTCATTCTGGCATATATATGCATTAGGGATCTTGGAAAACATTAGCAATAGCGATTAATTCAATCCAAGACAATCCATTTAAATTTAAAATGACATTTCTCAGAAAAAGCATTTATTTTAGACAAATACCAAAAGCAATTAAGAAATTTCAGAGTAGAAATTCATGAAGTTACTTACGAAGATAATACAATGGCAACAGCGTCATTCAACACGCTCTCCCCAAACAGAAGGGCATAGAGATCAACATCAGCATGCAGCTCATTAAATATTGCTAGCACGGTAACTACAGAAAGAAAGGAGAAAAACAACACTGGCTGACTCCAGGAACGACAGTGTGAGCAGACAGAGTAGCCTTTCCAGTTTGTCTATAAGCAACAAAACCCAGGAATTGAAGTACAAGATCAAAATTAAACTGGGAAACAGTCTAGTCATGTTTGTCTATGGGTAAGCAATTCCCCCATGAGTCTTAGGGCTGCTCTGTTAGGAGGTGGCTCTGTTGTCCTCCCACCTGCACAGTGTTTATAGGAAGGCCCCCATGATTAATGGGCATGGAACAGACAAAGCACTTCTACCAAAGTCCTGATATTATTTTAGAACACGATCCATATAAGATAATCAACACAATATTGTGCAGCTCCTGTTACTTTCAAAAGCTGTATTGATTGTTGACATAGGTTTATTATTTCAGTCATAGTAAAATAGCGCTCATAATCCTAAGTGTACCCCAAAGTACACACTATGCCACAGGAGTGTGCATTTGCACAGGATTTGAAAAGGGCAAGACTGCTAAATATTTTAAAACATCCTTTCAAGAAAATTCAGTCGGAGATGAATGACCATGAGCTTGAAGATGTTCCCATATACAAGCTTCAAAAATCACATAGTGATTTTTGGAATAAATTGTGTGCAACCAGCAGCTGTTCAGAGCTCAGCTCAGTCACAGGAGTTACTTCCCATTTGCACACTAATTACCACTGAGCACCTCAGATAAGCTGTTTATAATGTCAAGTTTCATTCTTTACCACTCCCTTCCCTGACCTCTGACATACACTA
The DNA here is from genome assembly GCF_022539395.1 of Myiozetetes cayanensis. NCBI lineage: Eukaryota > Metazoa > Chordata > Aves > Passeriformes > Tyrannidae > Myiozetetes > Myiozetetes cayanensis. The sequence goes on along the minus strand of NW_026087742.1, from coordinate 83,711,382 downwards.
GCCCTACAAACTGACCAGTCAAGCAGAGACACCTATGTGACCCTGAAGAATGACTACACTATTTGGGCAATAGCTCAAATTACTTAGCCAGAAGAGCATTTTTCTGCTTAAACTTGTAAAACATGAAGTTCATTTGAAAGAGAAAAATCTTCCACCTAAAGAACCTAAAAGCCTCAAATATTGCTCTTAAATTACCTAGCCCCAAACAATGTAGCTGAAGACAAAGTCCCTCTATCCAGATAATTTCATCTATCTGCAGTCTTAAACTTGATGCCCACTACACACACACATACATCTCCAAAAAAACAACAAACAAACAAAAAACTCCCCCAACCCTCCCCTCCTCCCAAACCTCACAAAAAAACCTGCAAAAAAACCTACTGGGGGTGGGGCGGAAAGATTATTTAAAGTATTTAAATTATTTAAAGTATTTGATTATTTAAAGTATTCCCCAAATACAACATGATGTCATGCCAGTTCAGCACCAAATCAACAGAGAACAGCTTTTAAAACACTTAGAATTTGCATGCATTTCAGAGAGGAGTCTCAGAGATACTAATATGAAGTAACTGAAATTTAAGTCCTGTTAACATGTAGCCAAAAATCCTAGCAATAGGGTTATTTTGGAAGGTTATTGAAAAATGTTCATCAAGCTACCTGGATCAGTGGCAGATATTATCGCTCCAAAGAGGAGGCAGTCTGTATAATAGAATTTATCAGAGAGCTGACCCACCAACTTCATTAGTTTCACAACCCCATACATAAGATTCCTGAAGAGAAAAAGGATAAAACAGTCCAGGTCAAACAAGTTGGTGTACTTCAGACAGGCAAAGGAAAAGCACAAGCAACAGTATTTCAGGTGGACTTGGTTATGCTACAGCTCTGTGGGACAGTCACAGTGTAATGTTAAGCTCTCACCGTGCATTCTCCTCTTTGCCCTGTGAACAGTCAAGCAATACCTTATCCAGAAGACATTATTTAAAACCAGTAAACAACGCATGAAATCTGTTCACACAACTAGCACAGAAAGTCTACAGGTTGCTCCCATTTTTCACCAAAGGGAACACTTCCCTGATCAAAATTCCCTTCAGTATTGTTTTTCCCAACATAGTACATGGGCCAAAAGCTCTCAGTTAAGAATAGCCTTCAAATTATTTCTCTAGTGAAATTCTTTGAGAGACAAACCAAGGTCACCAATGCAATTCAAGACTTCTGTATTTCAGAATATCCATACACAAGACACAGTAATATTAGCAACAGAAGATATTGTATGCAGGCAAACCAAAGTGACTAGCTATCTTAAACCAAATATGTGTGTACATATACACATAAGATATATCTATGCATGCAGAGAGAGAGAGAGCACTTTATCAACTTAAACTTCAGTATAGAAAAGAACTGATATCAGAGTTCACTTACCCAATAATAAAACAAGAGACTGCTGTTCCTAAAAAGGCATAAGCCAAAATGGAGCCCAAATTCCTGAAAAAGTGTCTCTGCGTAGGAAAAGAGGTTTATACACTTACTTTAAAAAAATTATAGCACCTCTTCAAAAACATATAGTACACCAATTGCATTAATCCACAGAAACATTTCAATCACTGCAATGTAAACTCTATCTAACTTCAATAAATGGAATAAACCAGCTCTGAATCATGCATTAAATTCTACACGTAACTTATTGACAGAAGCTTTCCACACAGATATTTTCTTAAAAGATGTAAGAGTTAGCTGTAAAAACCAGCATAAATTCATGGTATCTGCAAGCAAAATCAGAATCTGGGCCCTTCTGTCATTCGGTGTCTGGCACATCCCCACCAGTATTTAGGGTTAGGTCTACTTTTCAGTGTAATTTACTGCATTTTGGACATTTGAGAAGGATCAAAACCATTCATAGCAGAATATCTTTTACTTTAAACAAAACTGACATTAATCTCTGGCTAAATTCAAAGAAAAACATATCAGTAAGATTAAATAGACATTTAACACATTTATACTAAAAAATACATGTATTTTCTATTAAAACCATAGGGCCTAATCATCTATGGAGGAAATAAGATTTTATTTCCTGCCCTAAAAAAAATACCAACAAAAACCACCTTGAAATAGAGACTGCAATCCTGAAAATATCATTAGTCTTACATTAAAAACAAACAAACAAACCCAAAAACCAACCAAACAAAAACACACACACAAAAGAAAAAAAAATCACAAAAGAGTTTACTGTCTCCAGAAATTACTACACTTACTTTCTTCAGGCTATAACCAGCATGAAAAATAATAGGAGGCAACAGAATGTTGAAAAAAACTTCTGGGTCAAATGTTACCTACAAAATAAAATATGAAATTTCAATTAGAAACAGACATACACAAATCATTAGGTCTTTTTCCTCTTTCATTTTCTCACAACTACTATTTTTGGTTGTTGAAATAGATAAGTTGACTCTCTAAAACACTGGCCATCTCTATATATATCTACAGCAGCAAAAAGCTGCAGCTCTTGTTGGTAAACAAGACCTAGGAAAAACATCCATTACATCCATCCCCGATGATAATCTGGCAGCAATCCCAAACACAGTCCCCTTTTTTAAATTAAACATTTCTAGTAGAAATTATGCTGGAGAAGACCTCTCTTATTACAACACATGATTTTCATACAGCTGCAAATGAAATGCTTTTTTTAGCTTATGTTTTTTGAAAGTTGAATCACTATACAGTTATTTTAAGCCAAACAAGTCAGATACAAGACTGGTTTTCAGGAATTCGGATCATTCATCACTTGCATATATTTCAGCAGAAGTTGCAGATATCCATGAAAGTCTACACTACACTAAGGAAAAAAACCAACATTTAAAATCCAAACAAGACCCGCACACATGTGAAAATAACTTGGTTCTTTTCACCCCTTGCCTAAGCACAGGTTAGAAGATAAACACAAGTGTGCCCTCTCAGAATAGGATTCTCTTCAGCTAATTTTAGATATCTATAGCAGACAGGTATATACCAACAGCTCTCTTCATAGTTAGCAGAAAGAAGTATTTTTAGATTACAGACCTTAAAGTCTCAATCCTATACTTCAAAGTCTAAATTTTATATACATAAAAGGTGCTTAATTCTTAACACTGAATAAAAAGCTAAATAGCACATCTGAATAACAGTTGATAGGTGAATTTCACTTCCAATACCAGATTACCTCATTTGGTAAATTACAGGGACACAAGCAGTAACTATTTCCTGACAATAAACAGATTTTTTAAACCCTAGGAAAAAAAACTATAAGAACCAAACACTTTCCACTAATTATCATTTTCCTTATATTGCATTCATACAAGGCAACATCAGGGTTTTTTTGTTCAGCTGGTCATTTTGAATTCTACAGATGTTAGAAACATACACTAAGTCTTCAAACCAAGGGCTTTAGGAAAGCACTACATACATGCAACGGAGCACAGTTTGCCAGCAGCAATATAATACAGAAGGTGCTCTTGAATTAAGCATTGAAGCACTGTTACCATCAGCAATACTGACACTTGACACTAGCTGACATTCCAATGGGATGGAGAAAGGAGGAGGAAGGGAAGCATAGATGAAGGAGAAACACTCAGGCAAGTGCAAGAGATGATGTAGCCTCACCTTTCTCAGCATGTCATTTTGCTCCACGTTGTGGATCTTCCCAGGGCTTATTTCCCCTTTGAGTGTGTACTCAAAGAACTTCCCGCTGACGTTGACCAGCAGGGTTGTGAACGGCCGGTCCTCCTGCGAGCAGCTGAACGGTTTGTCATGGCCACTGCTGGAGGGAGTCCCATACCTCAAGATCACACCAACTATGAGTCCTGGAAGAGAGTTAAAAATCCATTAGGCTGATTTGCTTCTTCCTGTACCTTTCCTAGTTTCAAATAACATCCAAGGTATAATGCATGAGCCTTAATCCATACATGCATCACAAACATGTTGCAGTGAATTGTGACTACCGGTTTCCTGCAGAGGAAGAGAGGATCTGAGCACATCAAAACTACCAATGAATTTATAAAATCTGATATCTGCCTGAAGGGACAAACAAAAGGCTCCATTTCAAGTTTTATCTTCCTCACCCTCAAAGTGTAAACCTCTAGTTTACACTTGAGAGGCTAAACACTAGGACACCTCAAATACATTTCGCCTGCGTTAGGACAGAACCGAGCATACACACCACTGCCAGAAGACAATGACTTCTGTAAACACGTGACCATAACTGAGATGAAATGGTGATGTTTGCCCTATTATTTCATGGCTGCAGCAAGGATGCAGCTTTTTAGTCTTACAATCCTAAGGCAGTAAACAACGCTCATTGCACAATCTCCTGTGTAGTCCACAAACTGAAACTAAAAGTCAGATGACATGCACAAAGAAGCCAGCTATATGCCGTTTGCAAACATTTTCCATATTTCACATAAGGAAAAATAAGGTATAAATGAGCAATCATAACAGATCCAGGATTCAGGAACATAAGACTAATTAGCCAGCCCAGATAAATGCAACCACAAAATGACATCAATAATGGATGCATCAAACATAGTGACAAAAATAATTTGTAACCTAATGGAAGGGCTGTGCCAGGAGGCTGGAGAAGCACGAAGTTTTAACTGTTCCTTTTACAGCGTACTAAGAAAAGAACAAGACTCCATTTCTGCAAAGAGAACATACAAGAACAGTCAAAGTGGTTTTGATCTGGCAAGTAAACAAATTGATACCCCAAATTGATACCCACTTACTAAATGCTCCCCTGTTGCCTTAGGGTGATCTGCAATTTAATCCTTGTTCCAGACAACACCAAGATGAAGATGAATGTCTGATGCTTCTGTTGACAAATCAGTAATCAATGCTGGTTTTGCTCTTTGTGACCCTCTCTCTGAATCCATAGATCTGTTTCCCTGGATAGTAAATGAAGCCGACAGGTAACAACCAGAGAATAAATGAGGTAAAACAAAGGAAATTCTACCGCACAACACATAAACCCCAAGCAGACATTATGGCATAGTGTAAAGGGTGACCAGAGTGTACCCCAAAAAGCCAACCAAAAGAACACACCTCACTCTCTTCAAGTTCACAGTGAAAAAATAATTTTAATGCAAGCGAAGGTACAGCAGGTAGCAGCTGTGACATTAGTGAGTGGTTCACCTCCAGCCCTTGTTCTCTGCGATCAAGAGGACATAGCAGCAACAAGATCATTCCAAAGTAATCAGAAGATTAAGTTTTATTTAGAAAAGAGAAGTACACACTCAAAGAGAATACAGGGGAAGAAACCCCCCTAGTAAGAGAAATCTACTCACTGACATTTCAGATGCTGACAGTTCAAATACAGAATTTTATACAAGCATTCTCCTGACACCACTGGAGCATTTTACAGCTACACATGACAGATGTGGCAGAAACACAGCTCTGCAAAGTGACAGGTTATGGCCAGTCACCTCCAAGCCACTTGTTGCTATGAGTTATGGCTACAGACATCATCACTAACCCAGCCAGGCAAGCAGTCTAAGCTTTCTGCTGCTCTCCCCCCACTCACAGCTAGGAAGAGCTAGGCTCACAGAATACATCAGCAAGACTGACTGCATTAAAAACTGATCTAACCAACATCAGCCAGAAATCCTGTAGTAAATCAGAAGGCAGAATGAAAGCTGTACAGATGAGCTTATACGTAGCAGTGGCATAAAGCCAAATCTATATTGCTACTAAGCTGAGAACAGAAAGGGAAACACTGATAGATGTAATAACTTCTCAGGCTTAGAGACTGTCCTTAGTGAATTCATTGCAAAAGCAGATGGGAAATCCCGTTGCTATTGTATTAGTAAGAGGCACTGGAGAGCAGGAGGTGATTGCACTATACAACTGGATATAATCCACTTTTACACTTCCCCCCTCAGTAAAATACATCAGTTATGTGTCGGTTACATCCATAATTGATATTTAGCATTTGAAGCGAAACATTCTTTAAACTCCCAGTGTCTCATGGCCCAGTAATGCAGCTACAGGGAATGTTCATACACATCCTACTGATAAGACACCAAACAGGATGAGCTTTGCACTGAGCATGACAGTTCAGGAACATGTGATCCCTGCTGCCAGGCTGCTATCTTGCAGCAGGATGCACATGGACATGGGTGTCCAGTGTCTAGGCAAGAGGCTATCACAAACAGTCAAGTGGCTAAAGCTTCCCACAGCTCAGTCGTTAAAGGAAATAGGTATGAAAAGAGAAGAGGTCCAAGGGGGTCCTTCCCTGTCAACTACATTTCAGCCTGAAGGAGACTCAGCAGAGATCTTACTGCTGGTTGCAGCTATCCAGGGGCACACAGTGAAGAGAAGGACAATCTCCTGCAAAGTGCACAATGATTAAGACTAAAGGCAACAAACTTGTTGCACTGCAGGTGAAAAGAGTTAAGCAATGTTTGTTTTTTAAACAATTAAGTGGCTGAGCACCAGAATAGGCTGTCACAAAGGTTGTATAATCTCCTTCCATGCTTACAGCCAAAACTGCCCGTGAGTATGGCCCTGAGACTCAAGTTGTGGGGGCCTGCTGTGAGCAGAGGGCTGGACAAGACTACCTTCAGAGGTCCTTTTCAGCCTAGATTACCCTGCAATTCCTAGTCTTTCACATGAGCATTTGGACCCCCCAGACAGGTCCTGTATGCTGCAAAAGTTTCTTTAAAATCAACTTAATTGCTTTCTGGATCAGTCCTGGGGCTTTCTGTTGCTTTGAAGTTGTGTTTTTGTTTTGTTTGAATGAGAGACTGCACTTCTGACTCTGTAAATCAGAGAAAAAGTGGCAATATTACAGTCTTATCATAAAAATCGAAGAGATGCAACAGGCTAGGAAGGTTCGGCTTTTACTTCCTCAATCCACCCTGACTTGCCACCTGTCTTGGGCCAAGACTCACCCTTTGGAAAGAAGGCAAAGGGAGTGACCAGGAGATAGATATTCAACTAACGCTGCTTAAGTATAGGAAAGCAGATACTGTGCTACAGCAGAGAAAGCACTTGCCAGTGGTCTTTCTCTTTTTTTATGCAATAGTAGTCAGTTTTGGAAGTGACATTACAGCAAACCCTGGACTGGTTTGTGAAGCTGGACAGCCTTGTCAGCAATAAGAGCCAGTCTCACCTCAGCACAGCATTTGCCTTGTCTTAGTACAGCCCACACAGACAGGCAGAATAGCACATTTTGGGTACTTGGGATGCCAGCTTCCTCATGGTGCAAGGTGATAGTGAGTAAAACACCTGTATGCTTTTAAAAATACACATAAAGAATATGTATAAAAAGGATTTCTTACATTTAACAGTCTAGATATTTTTCTCCTTATTCCCAGACTGAACTTTTTACCAGTTTGAGGACAAAGAAAAAAAGATTAATAAAAACTTGAAAAGAAGGATAAAAGAAATTCCCGTAAGTATTTACAAGGTAAGGGATCAATAGGAATACACAGTGTTTATCACACAAATAATTGTTTTATTGGATGTTTGTGTGCATCAAGATACCACAGGTTGAAAGTTTTACTTTAAATAGCCTGAAACACCAACAGAGAGAGTATTTTTTCCTATGACAGGGTCAACCTTTGTAAACTTTGTAAAAGTTTCAAAACTTTTACAAAATAATTCAAGCATTGTTTCTGATCCAGAAGGGAGCTGGTAATGTTGCATACTTTAAAAAATCAGATGACATATTACATACCATCTCCAGAAGCATCAGCAACTCACTCTCCATACCATTTGCTTGCCATTCACTACTCTGTACAGGAATGCAGAGGAATACCACCATATGACCCACTGAAGAAGGGTTAAGAAGGTGTCTGCAGAGCCCCAGATTGGCATGTCCAGAGAAGGGCAATGGAGATGGTGAAGGGTCTAGAGGGTAACTCATGTGAGGAGCAGCCGTGGGAGCTGAGGTGGTTTGGTTTAGAGAAGAGGAGGCACAGAGGAAACCTTATAACTCTCTACAACTACCCAAAAAGAGGTTGTAGCCAGGTGGGAGTAGGCCTCTTCTCCCAGGTGATTAGTGACAGGGCACCAGAACATAACTTCAGGCTGTACCAGGGGAGGTTTAGGTTGGACATCAAGAGAACTCCTTCAGAGAAAGGGTTGTTAAATGTTGGAATGGGCTGCCCAGGGAAGTGGTGGAGCCACTGTCCCTGGAGGTGTTTAAGAAATGACTGGATGTGGCACTTAGTGCCATGGTCTAGCTGACAAGGTAGTGTTCAGTCAAGAGTTGGACTCAATGATCTCAGAGGTCTTTACCAACCTAATTGTGATTCTATGATTCTGTGTTGCTCTCAGCATGGCAGATCTATTAGCTACCTTCTCAGTGATTCAATGCTGCCAGTGAGGCATTCATCAGCCTGTCACATCACTGCAGAAATAAAATGGGAAGCCTGTTTTGAAATCAATCCTCATCTTTGGCAGTTTATGTTCAGCAACACAAGCACAAGACGACAAATAGTTTTAAAAAAAAAACCAAAACAACAAAGAGATGAAAAAACATTTTTAAACAGGAAATGGAGGCAGGTGAAGTCTGAAGGAAATTTTGGGGATATCCAAACCCTAAAGTGCCGAATAACATATTCAAGGTCATGCTTTGTTATTGTCCTAGGGCTATTTTAGATAAGGAAGTTAAAAGACAGTAAACAAGTGGGTAATTCTTCCTCCTTGTAGGCAGACATAGCAGTCAGTATGTTATCAAGGGCATCTTTGTAATAAGCATTTTATTCACCTTTAAAATAAGCCAAACTAAGCATAGTTTTCAATTTAAATAAAAGATTATGCAAAAAAAGTTATTGGCACACTGTGTAGAACCAAATGTCAAATTAACTTGCTGGCTCTCGCTGCCAGACGAGTGTGCACTGTGCACACCCTTGCCTTCTTGCAAGCCTTTTGTTCCAAAAAACTCACAAAAGCATCTGTGATGGTCAAAAATGCCTTTTCATTAACTGTTGCTCTGTTTTTTTCCTAGGGGAACTAATTCTTTTTCAGGTTGTGTCATGTTAGTGTGATTTACATACTCGTATTATATATAGTGAAACGGTCACAAACTTATGAACTACAGAAGCAGGCAGGTATGCTTTATTCTTACTGATGATGGGGTTAAAGAACAGGTTTAAGGTACAGAAGGAGTAATTTAAAAATATAGCTATCAAGAGATTTAAACAGAAGATTGTTTTGGAATTTCAATAGTTAATTTCTGAAGAATTATTAAGTTTCACGTGTAGCTTCACATTTGCACAGAAGAGTTATAACTCCAGAAAAATTAATTTGTTCTGAATAATTTGTAGGGATGAATAGACACTACTAGCAAGACAGCAACCACAGAAACAAAACGATAGCCAGGAAGAAAAATTGTTTCCTGTATTCTCCCCTGGAATCAAAAATCCAGAAAAGACAGCTAAAACAAAACAAACAACGACAACCAAAAAGCCAACAAACAAAACACAACACCCCATGCCATATATCAAATAGCCTAAACTGACAGCTCAGCCCTGGAAGAAACTGCTGTGCTGTGGTAAGCTCCTGTGGCCTCTAGACCAAGCACGGGACTATGAGTCAAGGCTCCTGAGCCAAATCCCAGCCTTAATAATGACTCAGTAGAACTTGGACAAGCCACAGAAGACAACTTAAAGAGACAATCTCAACTTAGAAATAAGATACCACAGTTATAAAGGGCATAGGCGTTTGTAATCTCAACTCAGGTGTTTTCAGGTTCATTTACCACATAGCCATTGTTTCATGCAACACAGATTTAACAAAGCATTTCCTGTTAAACATTTTACAATTAACATTTGAAAAGCTTCTTTATACTTTCAAAAATATAAGTATTCCTCCTTAGGTATACAACCCAAAGCAGTGAAAGCCATACACATACTAATACCACATGTGTTCCCAGAGATGTGTGCAGCAATGGGCCACTGCAAAGACACCAACCTCTGACCCACAGTGGCTCCCTTTCCCTGCCTCACACAGCAGTGATTCCCTAACTGCAACTGGTCCCAGTCCCATGACACAGAAGGAGAGCTGAAGCATTTCTTTCAACACAGGCTTCTAAGCCAGATGAGGAAATCCCCAAACACTGGGATTCTTTCCCCCTGGCACATTGGTGACCACACTGGCAGGCAGTGAGAAGAACAAACAGCAGGAGCAGTAGCAGTTCTATGGCATATAATAGAAAGCATTCTATTTAATCCTTGTGTTCTGTTACTGCTTTCCCCCCATTTGCATGTTAGAAACACTTGGTGTATCTCAAACAGGAGGTCACAAGTTCCTCAGAGTCTGAAAAATAATAATGTCAAGTCTTTTGATACAAAAAGATTTACAGTAATTTCACCTGACTCAGGCACGAGCAAGAAATGAAGTTTCCCAGTTTAAAAGAAAAAAGCCCAGAAAATAATTATCCCCCTCCTTAAACGTGCTGTAAAGCTTCAGAAGAAGGAGTTATTAATCTGTCATTGCAAGGAGTCAGGCTTCAATCCGTAACCCAATTGAAACTCATTAAGCAGCAGCAATCTCCTTGCTGACACTGTCATTTAATTTTGAAGGTTTGACTTAAGCATAGGATGAAGAGGGAATGGGTAGGAAATACATTCATTTTGGCACAGCTTTGAGCTCAGAGACCCCACAATAGCTACAAGGAGTGCTGTTAACTACAGATAAGCCTGTTTTATTACTAGGAACAGTTCGATATCCCTGCCTCAGGCCTTCACTTGTTTGAAGGAAGTAATGGATATGTGTGGAGGCCATCATCTTAAAAACCATGTCTGGGAGCTTCTGATTAGGACAGGGGCCCAAACAAAGTCTTAGGAAGAAAAGAATAGGAAGAATTTTGAGCAAGGTAAATGAAGTAAAATCTGCATTAGAAAGGTTTTCACTCAAGGGAACCTTCCAGTGCTTCTCTCTTCCCAAAGGTCTTTTTGCACCAAACCCGTTATATTTACTAATAACACAATCTTCTACCTGTAGAAAAGGCCAAAGGGTTTGTGTTGACTGAATTTTCAAGGAAATCTTTTTTGCCTAGGCAAGCCTCATGCTCTGTAGCTGTGGGAAGAAAACCAACCTGCACTTGTAAATAAAGTGGTTTGGGACTTACAGAGAAATGTACCAAACCAAAGACAGAAATAGCAGCAAGCTGACAACTCTGGCTTTCTATGATCATTATATCTGAACGTAGAAGTCTTGGTATTACAACATTCAAACACACACAAGCCAACAGAAGATCTATCCCATCTCACAGAAGAAACCTGTTACTTAGAGACACCTCCCAGACAGAACCAAAAAAGCCAAATGTCCCTTCTTTTTCACCTTTTTGGGTGACTGCTCTGAGCACAGGCACTTCAGTAGACCATGGCCTTCCCACAAACACACAATTCTCAATCCCACTGTGTAGCTGTTCTGACATCCATCCCACTTTATATGCTATGAACAAAAAAAAAAGCAAGTAAATAATCTTCTAGGACCTTATGAACAGTTGAACAGAGGATCAAAGACATGTACTATTATTTTCCTATATAGTGCAAAATTTAAGCAGTTGTTTTAGTACTAAATGCAGAAGCCAACAAAGACTGCAGCCACAGCCTGGGGTGCGTGAGCAGTTGCATGACACTTCTGCTTTTCTGATTCCCATGAGCTAGAGGAGAAGAAGAAAGAATGCACTTTGACTTGCAACAAGAAAAGCCATCCAAAAGCTCAGCCTGCTTACAAGCAGCAACACTGTCCAGAGGTCTCACAGCTGCAATTCCCAACCTTCTATACAGCCTTTTACCACCCTCCTTCTTTCCTCCTAGACTAGCACAAGCTTTACCTTTTTACAGTTGAGCATACCCTACAGTTCTTAGTCACTAACTTCTTGCTCTGCTGCCACTACAGACTGATGCCTCCTTGACTGCTCCTGACAGATCTCAGGTGCTGCTGTGGTCTGACATTTTTGCCATCCCTTACATCTTTTTTTAGCAGCAGTGGTCACAGCATGTTGCCCAAACAATCACACCCTCTGCATTCCACCCCAACTCTAACCCCAGCATGGGGTGGCAGAGAAGTGGTAGGAACCAATAGTTTCATGTCTCCTCCTAGGCCAAAGGTGGCAGCTGAGTGCTAATAAAATCAGATTTATTAGAGATGAAGAGCAGCCAATTGCTGCTACATGGAATAATCTGACCCATCACAGGGGTTTGGTGCAAGACTCCTTGGACAGGCAGAAAAAGGTAAGGAGTAAACTCCCTTCCAAAGGCTGTTAGCAGAACCACCATGCACCCTGTGAGCTTGCTCGTCCAAGACATTTAAGTGCATACAGCATATTTTTTATTTCTGCTGTCTTTTGGCCATTCATTCCTCTCCCTTGCATATTCTCTCAAACAAATACAACTTCAAGAACAAACATCAGAGATTCTGAGATGCTGAGACAGCATGTTTTCCCACACACACATTTTCAAAACAACAGCTCTGAGCCCCACACTAAAATCTTGGGTTTGGATGTATGCAAAATACTCTCTATAAAGCAACCCTTGCATCTCAAGGCAGATGAGTACACTGTCAGAAAGTTACCAAGTCAAAAGAAGGATCTTCATTTCAATTGCTTCACACCACTGCACTCTCAGGACTGTATAAGATAAGCATCACGAAAACAGCCTCCAAACTTCAAGTTTTTTCTCATGATACATATCAGTTAAAAAATATCCATTTTTATCAATACAGCTATGTCTAGCTAGTTCAGTTAGAAAATTGCTTAAGTCAGCTTGCTCTTTAAATAATTAACTGTACATGGTACTTACAAAAACCTGGGAATTTATACATCCCACTTTGTATAGAACTAGAGGACAGGGGATGGACTCACACCCGCTATCATGAGGTAGCACAGAGTATAGCAGGCCATGAAACCAAGCACTGCTGCTCACCATGCATATCCTTTACCATTTTTGCATACAGCAGTTTAGGTAACCTGCCACATTACTGCTCAGGTATAACCTTCACAGCCTTTTCTTTTCACTATTTCATTTAGATTTTTCAAGTGAAATACATTATCAACTAATTCTGGCTTCAACTCACTTTCACTTCTCCAAAGCTGCTCTTTTCTTAGACTAATAAAATGCTTGACAGAATCATGTAAGTGCCAGTGACAACAACATGCAAGACAACATAATGTATTTTGTCCAGCCTACAACTGCCATCCCATACCACAAAGAAAGTACCTCATTTCACAGCAACATGACTGTTAGGGCTCTGGTATCAGATAAGTAGTTGAAACTAACAACAAAAAACCCCTGAAACAACGGTATGTCTAGACAAGAGGTTACTCAACCCTGCACTGCAGTGATGAGAGTGCTACATCCATCAACACGCTTGTGGAGAGAGCTACCCTCCGAGAACATGCGAAGTCTTTACAACTAGATTTTTATTTTTAAAAATTACGTGCCAGTACTGTTGCTTTTGGACAACGTAGTTAAAAGATGGATTAGACACTTGGAGGAATACCTCTTGAAACTTTAAGTATGTATTCCAAGATTTGTTACTATACAAATATGCAGGTTAAAGGGCAGTATATGTGCACTTAGTAATACCCACACAGCACAAAAGCTGGATCAGTAGCTAACACATAAGGACTGCAGATTTACTTCAGTGGGGGTAAGTATCTAGGGGAATTCATTGCAAGTTCCTATGTTTTCTGCATCAAGCTTATTTTTGTTACCATACCTCTTTATACCTTGGCATTTAGGGAAGCTACCAGGAGTGGTGAATGGCTCTTGCCCAGAGCCAGCAGGAAACACAGCTGTTATCTCTTCCTCTTCCAAGCAGCCAAGCGTTAAAACAAAGAGAAACCGGTCAGAGTCTAGGCCTTCCCATTTCTCCCATTGCTGTTCCAAGTGCCAAGTCACAAGACAAGTAACTTTTCCTTTCATCCCACTGCTTGAGGCTTCCAGCTCAACTGAGCACTTTCCAGCCCAACATGATACTTTTCACCCTTCAGAAGATACATTTTAATATGCCTCAAAGTATTAGACTTGAGTTAATACACACCCTGCAGGCAGACACTGAATCTCCTCTGTGCAATTCATGTTAAAAAAGCCACAGATGTGCTATAAATGAAGTTCATTTTTTGCAGATGTTGAAAGTCCCTGGTGCACTTGAAGAGAGTTCTGATTTAATGATTTGCCTGTTCAAAGCCATTAGCAGTTTGCAAGAGCTCCCACACAGGGAGGTTGTCTTGCAGGTTGTTCATCAAGATGGGTGGGGAAAAAAATAACAGTAATCAGTTGCAAAAAAAACAAATTACAGTGTTGAAGTGTAAGCACCAACTTAAATCTGAAGAGCAAATCTAAAAGTTCAAGCTCATGTTCAAAATCTAGAGACTTACTAGGACAAAACTGAGATGTTCAGACAAAGCATTTGCAACTCCAACTGTCATGACTAAAGAGAAAAGGAAATGATCAAAAAGTGATTTGAGCCCCCAGAGAGAAAAGAAGAAGGAAAAAAAAAAAAGAATCACTTCTTTTTTTTCCCTTTAGATGTCAGCTGAATGTTACTTGCTAAAACCACTTTTGAGACCTAAAAAAGCCACTTCCGGGGGTTTAGAGACTGCAGTGTGTTTGGAGAAGTTTTAAAGCCTCCCAAACCACGTAACAGAGTTTTTAAACTTCAGCTATGCAGCTTCTTACACAAAAGTAATTCAAAATGTTATTAACTATAGCATGGATTTCCTCGGTGAAATATGCCAATGTGATGACAAATACTTTTAATTTGTGCATTATTTTCTACTGGTTTAGGGTTTAGAGAAAGAAGAAAGTCAGATTCTTCATTTAGGCTGCCCAAAAAACAGAAGAGGCAGCTGTTTCAACAGTAGCCTCCAACAGGACCTAGCAAATTTAGAGTACAAGATGAGCACTTTACACTCTCACAAGTAAGCCCAACTGGTAGAAAACTGCAGATGATTAGCAATCTAGAAAATTGACCCAAAGACAAACAAAAGTTCAAATCAGAAGTTTGGCGTGAAAGAACCCTTACGTTCACAGATGCTGCCTAAGCCAGTTTATTCAGATTATATTTTTTCAAGATTCCCCATGGTTTTCAGCTGGAGACAACAATAAAAATTTGTCTTCATGGAGCAGCCTCAGCTGCTTTTTCCTAACATATCAGCAGACCTTTATCTGCAGCCTTGACTGTTGCCATTTCACTGGCAGGTCTGGGTTGCCCCTCTCATTCACTTCCTGTACATTCAACAACCAGCCCGTCTGGAAAAGTTTAGGTCCCAGTGAGCCACTCAGCAAGAAGTGGAAGTGGACTAGCAGAACATGCAAGCTGCAGCACTACTGGACACTTACCTCTTAATACTCACCCTCCTAAAAAGGCAACCTGAGACTTACAGTAATTCCCACTAATCAGGAGCAAAAACAAGGTCCACATGTGCCATATAAAGTATTCTTTCTGCAAACTGTTTAGAAGTTTAATACTATAAGAGCGTGGAGCCATAAAATGGATGATTACTGCTTTACCCTCCAGACACAGTGTTGCAAGCACATTTTGGACTTTAAAAAGACTGGTGAGAGCTCTGGCAAAAGCTCAAGGTAGTTTTTAAAAGAACTGCTCTCACTCTGAGGTTGCAGAGTATCAGGCTTATTAAATATTAAGGCCAGACAAATTGCAGGGTTGTCAACAAGACTCAAGACTTTGCAATCCAACACTGACAGACTGAGTAGTCTCTGTGGTATCTTCACCTAATGTTGCTAGAGATTTTGTAAAAGGAGTGATTGCATGAAAGTAAATTGATTTTTTTTTCAGACAAGGAGTAGAAGATATTTCCATCAGAACAGCATTTCACAGTTCCAGTTTCTGAGAGAATGTCTCATAAAAGCAATGCAAATTCTGTCAAATAAAATTTATATCATTCTATTTTGCTAAACTGAAGTCCTATCCTTATTAATGCCTGTGCTTTAAAACAAATTTACTGTAAAAGATTCACTAGAGACACTCAAAGTTTTTTTAAAAGGGGATTCAAAAAATAAAGTTAAAACTTCTAAAAAAATCAAACAAAAGTGGTAATAGTGGGGAAAAATATTTTAGCTGTTAAAATAATCCCTTACTATATTAGGAAGAAAAGTCCAAATCAAGTTATGAGTATTTCCATAGAGGCTTCCATCACAATTCTGTCATTGTTGATAAAAGATTATAACCAGTTGTGGATATTTAGCTAGGCTTCCACATTTACCTTGATCAAAACTACAGTACAACTCATGGGACACCAGAAGACACGCACACACTGGAGCAGGGAGAGCACCCTGACATAGCTCAGACAGGGAGGAAAAAGGCTGGGTGATGACACACTGACCGACAATAAAGCAAAGACACTCACCAAGAAGCAAAGTGCAAAGAAGCTCTAACCAAAACATGTTTCTGCACAGAACACAATTTTCTAAAGCAAACTGAAGTGTTCCACTCTGCACAGGCAGCACAATAAACTTCATTTCAGTTTAGAAAATTGCCTTCCACTCCCAGAAATCAGCAGACAGAATGTGAGAATATTGCATTGGGTTAGACAGCTCAAATATGTAATCCAGCCTCATTTCAATACCTCTTAGATTTACTCTAAGATTGGACTTGATACAACCCACAGGAGGCTGCTGTGCACTAGAATCCCATCCAGTTTGCTAAGATTTGTTAAGGATATCAGCAAGGTGATTCTCTTCCAAGAGTGACAAAGCCCTAAAGCAAAGCCATGCTGTCTGCAGAATTAGATTCCAGTCTTGAGTTTGATTCCAGGTGATGCAAACAACCAAAAGTCCCTTTTTACAAGGAGGCATGACTTGGCATTTTTGAACAAGTAAGTATTTAGGGGTTTAGTTTACCACAGTAGTGGGCTTTCAAAACTTCACCAATACATGACAGCATAACAGGGAGCATAAAGAAAAGAAAATCCTAATTGCAGGCATCAAAAAGGGACAACTAAAAGAGACTCAGTGAGTGCTTTTGATGCTTGCCACAACTCCTCACCTGCAAGATGGAGTCGTAGCACTTCCCTGCAAACACATCGTTAGGGTTGAATGGTTGAGTGAACTCCAGGAGAGCAGCAATCAATATTTCCAAAAAATAGCAGAAGGAAGGAAGAAAACTTTACAGAGACATGTTACATGATAACAGTTCCATATATAAGCTTTCTTCAGAAGAGGCCTCTCTTCTAGAAGAGGCAACACCAGGGGTTAAGTAGACCTTTCAAGTCAACTGTTTTAGGTAATTTTCTGGTTTGGGTACACTATCTCAAACAACATTTAGGAAAAGACCTTCACTGCTGCTAGAAAAACTATCTTGGAGCACAAGGTAGAGCAAAAGTTGAGCTAGCACTGCTGAAGCATGGGTGAGGTACTGACACAGAGATGATGATGCATTTTCTTAGAGAGGACAGAAGCAGAGCACAGGTTGGTCTGGTACACTTTTGGAGTAGTGACTCTCAAGTCATGGCTTTTGTAGTTTCCATAGAGCTGGTGAAATATCCTAGAAGTCCACAAGAGCATGGAACATAGTAATAATGGACAATTGTTCTTTAATTTTCTTTGCCAGAAATAGCATGGAAGCTGGTTCGTACAAATGTACTATACAGACCAGTTCCTTCAGTATGACCTGTCAAAATTATCAAGTAGGAACATGAAAAAAAAAAATATCTGTGATATGTCTATAGTAATACAAATCCAGCCTGACAGATAACAGCTGGGCAAATGGTGCCTACAGAAGTGCAAATATTCAATTAATAACATCTATGAGCAATAATCACAGATGTCCTGATGTCAGGAAATGCAGTCACACCAGTTCCCGTCAAACCTGGGAACACACATACATTAGCACAGATCTGCAAAAAAGCACGTCACTGTGTACTCAAGTCTAGTACTAGCAAAGACCCTAAAGACTGCAACTACACAAAATGATTTCACTGAAGAAAAATCTAAAGAAAACAGTATTCAAAATATATGCCTAGGCAGCTTATAGATATATCTTCATCAAGAGGAAATCTCTTCCCCCTTGCTTCTCTCCCTCTAAATATATGTATGTATATCTGAAATAGCTACTATTTTCAAGCTCTGATTTTGCTATTCAAAGGCTCTTTATGCAAGAGCTGACAGCAAACTGCCACTATCAAAATATTGATCAGGAAAGACTTGTCTTCAAAAAGCACCACTAACATCTACCACTTCAGCAGCTGTGCCAAAGTCTGTAGGTTTGCTTGTTGACTCAGCCAAAGGAGATTCCATAGTGAAAACTCAAAGGCAAGAAAACCTTCTTCAGAAGAAAGTATTAATACTGTGTGTAGTAAATGACACCCACATAAGTGCTGGTGTTTTTTATACAGCATTAACAGGTTTGTGCAGCTGCTAAAACAGCTACCCCCAGTGGAATCAGAAGCCCCAGTCAGTCAAGACATGTCCTGATCCACGGCCTCAGTGCCAGATACACAAGGTACCCATACACTGCAAAACACTTAATAAAAAAAAATTCACTTTAATTCTCTATTTTAAATTGTATTGTAGTAACTTCCTAATGCTTTATCTATTTAAAGTGTTGGTTGTACTTGAACTGGATTGTTCCATCAAGAGCAAACTGTTAACATGAGATGTTACTTAGTTGCTCCAGTAACAGAGTATTGCAAAGTGCTGCATGTCATATAAGTGTACAGCAACTGCCCAGTGGCCATTTACTTCTGATTAACATCATATTTAGAAGAGACTATTATCACTGGGGATAGAACTGCTTAAGTGCTTTATCAGAACACCATTGAAAAAATTTGCATTTAGTATGACCCACCACACTAAGGGCAAATTGGAATCTGAAGGCACCTAACTCTTGGTCACAGTACTGTTTATATTTGAGAAATACAGGGAACATTTCAGGCTCCAGAATCAACTTTGATCTTCAGCCAGCACAGCAAAGTATTCCTTCTTCAGTGCTCCTGACATAACACAATGCAGCATCCCACTCAGAATTGCAAGCACCTTTTTGATAAGACAGCTAGCAAGGGAAAGTAGAAATAAAATCTAAAATTACAAGCTTTTAGTGAGAAATAAATAAATCAATCACACTTAGGAAGGGAGATACACTAGTACAGCACATGCAGTCTTGGAATACTCACTCTGAGTACTCTACTGTGCTTTCAATAAAATGAGTATGTTACCCTATGAGTGCAAACATTTTTTTCAGCCCAAATACTCCACAATACACTGAAAACTGAATAAATGCCCAAGACAATCTACCTATTCATGACCACTAGAGTTCATCATTCCTATTTATTCTTCATCCTTCGCAGATGCAGTAATCCTTATGAATGCAGGCTTTCTTTAGATTGTAAAGAACGGCAACAGGGCCATAATGAAAATCCACCCAAAGAAAATCCAAGCTTTCAGAGCATGCACTGAAGATTTGCCGATCTGCACAGCGGTCAGCTAGAAAACATACACACTACAAACAAAACAGGGAAATGGTGAAAATTGAGTCAAAATTGTTTATGAAGCACTACATCATTTAAATGCTGTATTTCAAAAACTGCAAAGGGCTTCTGTATGAACAAAGTTGTTCCACAGTATCATCCTTCCCAAATACACAGAAAGACTACTTTTCCCCACTCCCTTTTGTCTAGGGATCCATAACGCACAGAAAGAAGAAATGACAAAAATAAAAAGAGGCTACAGATACGTTCAAACATTGTTGCAGGTATTGTGGAACTCTCTGCTGCTGCTGTACAAAAGTATGTTCATGGTAGGTCCTGACAATGATGTATTCTGAAGCCGTAGCAATTAAAATAGTTCTTGAGAAAAGAAAAATTACTGTTGCAATGCCTGCTCATGCCAAGCACCTCAAGAGAATTACTGCTTTAGTGAGCCTTTCCTCAGTAGCAGGCAAACCAGCTGCAGAGTGCTTTTGCTATAACTCAGTGCAAATAAAGAAAAATTGTCTCCCAGATTCTAAAAATAAATTACACAATAGCTAATGCAACCCAGTAAATACACATTCATTGCCTTTTTTTTTTTTTTTGTTTTTGTGAATCTTCTAATAAGCTGTATCAATTTAAGGAAGAGGACTTGTCATGAAATATAAGCAGGTTAAGCAACAATAAATGGAAGATCAAATTGGATAACTACTCCTTAGACTCACAGGTATAGCACACCAGTTTTGGAATTGAAGCTAATTATCCTAAGAAAGCAAGTAAACTGTTTAGCCTACCATTTTCTTCTGGAATAAACAGCTGTAATATTTCAAAAGGAACAGAACTCTGAGGATGAGTACAGCATTATCATTGTTACCATAATGTTGCAGGTTATGAGATCCAGATGGGTGCAGGACAAAGTGTCATAATTTTTATAATAGCAAAGCATTGACAAAAGGTGTGCCCAATTGCTCATGCTAAATGCTGACAGACTGGAATGCCAGATCACTGGGAAAACACTCAGTGTCAGGCTGCCAAGTTTTAAACCAAAAAACAAAACAATAAAAAAAATTGGCAGATAATATCACTAAAATAAGAAATCTAGATATTCAGTAGCCAGTCTAATGACTGGGCACAGCTAAAATGTTTGCTTTGAGCACTGGATTCAGTTTTGATTACTCTCTGAGCAAAAGATTGTCTTTTCCAGCAGTCTAAGTCTAATTAAATTCAATTGAAAGTTGACATGGTGTGCCACTATTCTTCTGCTACAAGAGTAACTAAAACTATTGCACCAAAGCAGACAGAAATAAAGGACGGAGAGGATCTTGCAACATGAGTTATGCACACAATGCCCGATACTAAGGCACTTGTGGCAAGCACCAAAAACCCCACAAGACACCAGGGAAACCCCCATTACCAATTTTACCAATAGTCAGGCATCCTTGAAAAAAAATTAGTCAGCTCTCCTTATAAGTGTTGTCTAGAAAAGAGGGTACAAGAAATCTCTCCATGCCTCTGTGCCAGGTGGACTCAGCCATGGGGTAGGGACACTCCAGCACCCTTATACTCTCTAGCACTTGCACTTATTCCATAAGACACGGCAGCCTGCCTGCTTTGTGTGGCTACTATAAAGAAAAAGATATGGACATGCTCTAGAAACAGATCAAATGTGCGAAGTCAAATCATGTTTAACTGAGGCCCTGTATAACCATTACAAGAGCAAAGAGCATGCACAGCATCCACTGCTTCAGAGCAGAGGTTCTGCTTTTCCCTGAACAGTAAAGATGATGCTGATGGAAATCCATGAGTAAGGACAGAATCACAGCTCATGATCTGAGTTTGGCAGGGAGTTTCCCAAACAACCTTGACCAAACCTTTCCTGTTGCATACTTCAGGTCTAGTACTATCTGCCAGTCTCTAAAAGGCAAAGAACAAAATTAAAAGACTTTACAAAATTGGTATTTCATGGAGCTGTAAATAAATACACACTTTTTTCTCCATCCCATATAAACAGGCAGTGATAAAAACTGGGTTCTAACTTCAGGCTGATGAGCAGCAGTAGCTCAACTATTCCCCAGCTCCCTGCTATCATACCATTCCTCTAGGTGTGCCAAGCAAGTAAGAGTACAAAGAAAAAAAGCAGCAGCATAAACAGGTAACTAAAAACATTTTTAAGGGCTAAGCAACTTACTTGAGGTGGTTCAGAAGTGATGCTACCAACACTGACTTCTAAAAATCTTCGCCACTATATACTTCAACAGCCTAACCCCAGTCAGAGCCAGAAATTCCCTCCTCAGCTAAGTTCTTAAGAGGAAGTGTCCTTTTTCAGGATTTCCTACTTATCACCTCAAAGAGTTGAGGCTATTGGATTGTGACCCATAAACTGCGTAGAAAGGTCTGACAAATAGCACAGGAATATAACAATGAAAGCTCTAGAGTAGTAATCAGAATATTTTTCTTCTTTGCAGAATAGCTTCTAGTTTTTCAGCCACTGTTTTGTCACTCCTAAAAAAAAACCACATAAAAAAACCCCAAAAACCACACACAAAAAACCCACCAAAAAACAAAACACTTATTCCCCCAGAATGTTTCTGTCTTCCAGTCTCTCAGCACATTTCAATAAACCTGACAGAATCTTCTGCCTTTTCCTTGGCTACATCTCTCTCTGCAGATACAATTCAGCCAAGCATTTCTCCTTGGGTACCTGTTGCCACAGGAATTTGTTCTGGGACTTCTGCTGGGCAGCTTAGGTGACTCCTCCAGTACTGGTTGACCTCTTATGCACTGAAGCTTACAAAAAACCTGCTTGATCCTCAAGCCCATCAAACACTAAGTAACAGATAAATTTTCCTGGTCAAGACAACCTCTTGTTCAGCAGAACATGTCCTGAACATGTCCTGCAAATATGACAGTAGTAACCCCTAGTCCATGGAACTTGGTCAGTTCAAGTTACAGTACGAAAAGCAAACTTCATTCCAGACATTTTAAAATGGATATTGCTCTCAAATTAATTTTCCTTATCTTTGAAGCCCAGCATTATGGAATGAACCTCTGGCAAACAACTGCTAACAGGAATCAGTAAGGTCTTCCCAATCCTTTTTACCAGCCCCAGAACACCCTCCTGGTCGAACCAGTCCACCCCCTCCAAACCACAAAACAATCCTGCTTGAGCGGGAATTTCCCATAATTCTGTATTTGTCAAAAGCTGCTGTTTCCAGCTTCTCAACCAGTAAGGCAAATATAGTGTAACATGTAAACCACCTATAGTAAGAGTTGTCAAACTTAAGAGTATACTTAACTATTACTTAAGGTGCATCAGATTGCCATTGATCATACATTTATTTCACATATGCTTCAGAGACCTTTTATATTCTCCATGCAACATACACTCAGTTTATATTTCAGGACAATAGAAAGAGGATATCTAAGTTTTAGTTGACAAGTCTTTCTGGTTTCATTAGAAAAAAATAACGTCTCCACATGTAAAATATTTTCTATACTAAATCAAATGTAAAGAAATACTGTTTCTAATCAAGTGAAGCATCAGAAATCTGTCTCTGTGCTCACATAGAGTATTACACAAGAACAGGCTATTCTGGAAAGTGAGCAATTCAGCTGTGAGGTGAGCACGTTGTGTGTGGGTGCACACACGTGGGTCAGAAATATGATCAGTTTAAGGATCTCAATATATGGAAAACACCATGCACATTTGTATTCTGGCACTTTGGCATCATTGCAAAAGCTCCAACTTTTGTTCTTAAGCATTGCCCTTTTCTGCAATTAAAGGTTCTGAAGATCTCAGAAGAAAGGTTCAGTGAAAGACTTTTTTTACAAACTCATTATAACTTAATGTTACAAATTAACTCAAATTTACTCACTCATTATTCGAAGAAAAATTTATAAGATAACCCTGGTGGTAAATAGTTGCCTGTGGTCCAACGTCTCTTATCATAGCTGTGAAATCCATACTTTGCTCATGAGTCAAACTTTAGGCCTTCTTTGGAAGTACAATGACTGAAAAGTAGGTCTTGCTTTCAACACAGGCTATCAGCAAGTTAAAAAAATGTTAGTTTGATTCTTGCTATAATTAAATATTTCTAGAGAGAGTGGCATCTTTACTTTTCACTTTGCAAAAACACTGATTCATTAAGTATTGATTAAAAAATGTCTAAAACAATACCCACAGAACCAGGAGGACAGCTGAGAACACAGTAAGAAAGCAAGAGACAGCCAAGGGAAAAAGTTTGTTGTAACACAAACAGCAAAATTTGAATCTGAACACAATTCTCCTGTGCCTTGAGAAGCAGAACATCAAAGGAGCCAATGTTGCAATGGAAGCCTGGGTTTGTAGGCATGAAGGGAGACATAAGAATTCATATATTATATATACATTACCTAGAAATAGGTAACAGCTCTCCAGTGAAGACGATGTACAGATAATTTCATTAGTGCTCAGGGGAACTAGCCTCAGAAATGGAGAAGACTGTGGTAGCAGGAGGAAGATAAAAATTACAGGCTATTTCAACCATTCTGATATTGAGCCAATCCTCTCATTCCCATTAGGCAGGGAACTGAGCAAAGATTTGTAGTTTAGACTGGGGAAGAAAAGAGTAGGTCTGATCTGTGGAGAGGAATGCAGGTTATCAGCATTAAAATAAGCTATTGGATGCACTTGGGAAGAAGTGAAGTAACAATGAAGGAGTTTTAGGTGATTCCCACAAAAAAGCATGCAGTCAGCATAAATATAGTACTTCATTTAGGAGAGCTAAAAGACAAGAATAACAAAACCCACGGGTACCATCGGAGAGCAAGATTTATCTCTGTCAGCATCATGTGTATGAGGAAGGAAGAGCAAAAGGAG
This sequence comes from Myiozetetes cayanensis, assembly GCF_022539395.1. NCBI lineage: Eukaryota > Metazoa > Chordata > Aves > Passeriformes > Tyrannidae > Myiozetetes > Myiozetetes cayanensis. The sequence goes on along the minus strand of NW_026087742.1, from coordinate 83,687,116 downwards.
GCTATTAAAATTCATATAGACATCATCCTCCAAAAATTCTGGGTGTCTCAAATTTCTCCTGAAGCTGTGGTAGAGGTAACTCATAATGCAGAAAAACAACTTGTGATCTGGTAACAGAAAAGCAAAAACAACCTATGGCTTTGGCTAGGGAGCATAGCAAAGCAAATGCTTCAGAGGCAGATTTTGGGTTTGTTTTTCTGGTTTCCATTTAAGAACTTAACTATAGGTTTAAGTAGTATGTAAAACACTGAGGCTCTGATGAGGGGCCTTAGCTTCAACAAGAAAAAAGTGATTATAAATGCAAAGTAGATTGTACTTACACCTCCTGCCCTACCCTTTAGGAGAGGGGCTCTGTTATACATAAAAGTGTATAAGCAGTGCAAAGTCTCCCCTATCTGTAATTAGGGTTGACAAAACACTAATACACATCTGATATCATAAGCACCTGATGCAGTGAGAAGATTAGGTATTTGTGTTTGAAGTACACAGAACTATTCCAAGTTTTACACTTTGGAAGGGATCCCAAAACCATTAGGATCAAAAACCGAGTATGTTTCAATAACTATACTCAAGCATTTGCCAGCAAAAGCAATAAACCCTTTTTATGGTTCCCTGAGGGAACAGGGGACATAATCAAGTACTACATATCACCAAGATATCTATGCTCACGTTTCTCTGTTTCATGCAGGCACATGTATAAACAGAGTATGCTGCAATTATATTTTGTTACTGCAGCTTAACTAGCAGGTCATCATTAAAAAATCACTCACTAGCTCTTCAGTCATGCAGTGCTGAGGAAAAGATCAATTTTATGTCCATGAATCTCTGTAAAAGATGATCAGGAAGAGAGTAAAGTGTGTGTGTGTGTCTGTATGTGTGTGTATGAATTGCTTTAATACACACAAACACAGTTGAGAAAAGGTTAAAAGTTTCTAGATGCAAAAAAATCAACTTCATAAACAATTTTTTGCCAAGTCAGACATACTGCTGTGTGGAGATCAAAAGCAATAATGATTAGGCTGAAACTGTGTACTGACACTCAGTTGCCTACGTAAAATCTATTCCAGCATGAAGGTTGCTTCATTCACAGCATCACATCTTGAGAATGCAGCAAATCATTCTTGGAAGAAGGTGAACAAATAGTGTCTGGTGGGCATATATTCCCCGTTAAGACACTAGTATTGCAGATAGGTATGACAAAACCACACCTTTTACGCTGTGCAGCAGTACAAAGACAACTGTCAAAGTAAAAGGTTCAAGACAAACTGAACAAGCAGAAGTGCTCACTTCAATTTTGTGAGCCAGGAAAGGATGCTACAGCTAGCCCTGCCAGACATGTCTGTGGAAGGTCACTTACAGTCAGCTTCCTTTGGTCTTAATACAGAGGAAATATCAAAGACAACCCAGGAGAAACAATCAGGTGTCACTTCCATGACAGAAAGAAGCCTTTACACCAGTTTTCTTCCTCCAGGTATGTTGGCAGAACTGCAGTGTAGCCAGTGCTGCCAACTCCATGCGCTGGTTCACATCTCCTGTAAGTGCTCTTTCCACCTAGGTACCATATCCCTCCCAACTAGCCAGGGAGTCCTCTGTCTTTGCCAGTTCAAACTCCTCTATGGAGCCCAACTTCTAAGGGTTACTTTGAAAGCACCAATTACATAGCAAAGCTAAAAGACAGTTGAAATAAGTTGGTGTTTCAGGTCATGACTAACAAGTTCAAATATGATATCTAGTAGCAAAAACAAATACAGCATGAATTGTATTCTCTCTCTCTCAACCACGTAAAGCTATCAACTTCATTGTTCATACACAGACAAGCAAATACAGTATCAATGAGATAGAGCCTATGTAGGTCTTTGGTGAATTGCCATTACATCAAAAAGCCAACCCAGATCACTCAAAGATTCCCAGACAAAGCCTCTACTTCTCCAAATATAATTTTTTTTAATACTTCACAGTATATAAGACTAGAGTTTGTAGTTCACCTACAAAACCAGTCAGATCCTAAGGCTCCAAATAGGGGTGTTAGGTGCACAGGGAATGTAAATACATGATCTCCATCCTCAGCAGAGTTTTGGATGGGATAAGTGTGACTTGTATGTTCAGGAAAGACCATAAAGCAAGTTCTGGAGCTGCAGCAGAGCAAAGATTATGTGGCTAAACACTAACAATTTGCTCACTAAGAAGGCAATTTAAGGAAGAAGAGTCAAGTTGTCTCATGGATAAGAGGACTCTTCTCAGGAGAAAAGTCATTATGCAATCAGTAAGCACAATGAAGACTGACATAAAAGATTGAGAAATAGAAAGGATTCTGCACCAGTAAAACAACAGCAGAACAGCACATGGTACATTAAATGCAGATCCCCTTTCACTGTTGAAGGACTTGATATCAAATGTCAAGAAGTGTGCCGTAGTGGGGAAATAATTTCTCAGAATTAGAGTGGAAGCAGACAGTATCCATCCTTATGGACCCAGATCAAAAAACAGACATATCTTTGTAGGACACTTCATATTTTTAAACTATCATCAGTTATAACATCTTTCTATTAGCATCTCATATTCAGAGCAGTGGGAAAGGTTAACAGCAGTCTTCATATTTAATCCAATTCTTGAATTAATGGGACAGCATCTGAGCCTCAGAAGGAATAACTACACTCACAGTGTGTTGGTAGTAATCATGGACATGGTGTGTCAGCTGCAGAGCTGACACAGGGAAAAATCTCACATGCAGGGGACACCAAGCCACACAAGCAGCTTTCTCTTTAGCTAGCTACCGATGGCAAGAGTTGCACGTGCACACACCATGCATCCACAAACAGCCAACACACTGAAGACTGTCATCTTATGCACAGACAAGTTAATTGCATTTTAGAGTGCATTTATACAGTGCTCCTTTGTTTCCATCCTTTTTTTGTTAAGAAGAGTCTCACAACCTCATAATGAAAGAGCAGGAGAATATGTCAAACCCACTTAAAAAAAAGAAATAAAAAATCTCCTCAGTCCTAACTTATTTTTTTAAGCATAAGTGAGAAGTGAAGACAACTATGGAGACACACAGCATTCTGAATAAGCAGACCTCTTTATTTAAACATTTCCACAAAGCCATCACACCAAGGTATCCATTCATCAGACCTACAGCTCTGCTTTTCAAACTTCCCCCTCCAAGGGGCTTACAAGGTAACAGAGGAAGAATTAGAAATACACTCATAATGTGTACTTAAAGTTTGCAATGGGTGTTTTGGTGGCCTCAACTGCCTTTAAAACCATTTACTACAGACCTATTTCAACAAGGCATTTTGAAAAAACCTGCAAGTGAAGAAAGTGGTAGCTGTGGAAAAGCAGCCCAGACTACAGCAGACCTGCAAGTCCCCCCAGCACGGCATTAGGGCTGGGACTCTCCAGTGGCAGCAGAGCTACCCCACTGCTGAGCAATCAAAGGTAGCAGAGCAGCCAAGCCCATGGACACTGCTGGCAGCAGTGCTGAACCCACAAGAGCTCTGCCAGGATAAGGGTGCTATCTTTTTCCATGCATCACCCACACCTACATCTGTATCAAGAATGCAGAGCTTAAATCCAGCCCTTGAAAGGGAACATGAAATACCAAAGCCAGGAAGAATGTACAGAAACCACACACCACCCCTGGCTAAGAGCACAGTTCATCTTCTTGACTCTAATTTAGATGGTGCCTTCAACTATTTCTCCCCAATAAAAAAAAACCCTAGCTCATACCAACATAGCTTTCAAGGGCCCTTAGGTGCTTTTAAAGCAAAATGAATTGTCTGATTTCAGGGTAAGGGAAAAAAAACAACAACAGTTTCATACAGTTTCTCTTTTCTCTCTTCACACTCAGTTAATTGAAGGCTGAAGTGCTTTTAAACTGGAGGAAAAAAGCAGTGCGTTTTAGCTAAATTACCCATCTCTGGTAGACACAGAGAAGATCTGAACTGCTGAGAATGTCTATGTATTCTTTTTAACACTAGTAAAAAAAACCCTCCAACATAAATACCCTTCTAAAAAAAAATAATTGCTTGTATCACCGCCTTTCAATGTAGACACCACTTGGTCTAAAGCAGGGGGAGAAAGACTATATTCAGTATTAAAACAGGATAAAGCTTTAATCCTGAGTCACAAATAAGAACTCTCTATTGGGGGAAAAAAAAAACCAAAAAACAAAAAAAACCAACAAACCAACAAACCTACAAGCTGGTACTTCTGGCTGTCAGTGTAGAAACAACAGACTTGAGTTAAATACTGAGGCTGTCTCCTGAACACACAGGAACAATTCAGCAGCTCAGTGCTGGACTCTCAGCAGTCAGCAGGTGAACAAGGAGAGAACATCCATGATACACAACACCTGTTAGAAACCTAGATAGGAACTGCAAAATATTTTTACTTCTGGCCCCTAAGAGGCCAAGATACATAGTTCTAGACTGCAGAATGTGTCCTATAACTTTACTCTTTTTTTTTTGAATGATGTTCCTGCTTCAGACTTCTGGATTCTAAATTGGTGCAGGGTAAAACTGCCACGGCTACCTAATGAAGAGAACGATTGTTCAGATAGCAGCAGAAGGATGTCCCTACCAAGGGAAAGGTTTCACCCAGTTTTCTAAGATGTTGTCTTGAACTACTCTACAGAGTCAGTTGGTAAGGGGAGGTCAACTCTCAGAAGGAAGGAAAGGGGGAAAGGGCTACTATGCACCCACAAAGTGAGGTTTGTGGGTACTGAGGATACAAGAGGATCATAAGTATCTGAACCACGACACTTTTGTGTCACAGGGAATAGAGCTTCCCATCACTGCTTCCAGAGCTATATGTATGTATTGCAGAAAACCATTCTTCCTTGGAGGCAAGGCCAGTCACCCAAGAGTTTGGGCAAGTCAGAGGCAAAGCTCACGCCTCTTTCCAGTCATGCTGGGAGCAGCAGAAGTCTAGAGTTCCACCTCTGTCAGTGAGCCCAGGACATGCAGTACTTTAGAAAGGTGTTTCACAGGTTGCACTGATGCACCTAAATGCTGCCCAGGACTGGTTGCTCAGCTGACCCAGGAGAACTTCCTGCTCTGTGGGTAATTGCTTTGAGTGAAGGCAGTTTCAGTGTTAAGATGCTCTAGTCTTTCTATAGCACAGGAAGTGAGAAAGGTCTATTAAAGACATACTGCAAGAGAAGACACAGCTATAACCACTTCAACATAACTTAATTTTTTAATTAAATATCAGAAAGAACAGTACGTGAATTGTTCATTACGTTTGAATGAACAATTACAGTTTGTTACAGAAAATTTACAATGCAGTATTTTAAAATCCAGAGATAAGATTATACACCAGTTGCTACATAGATTTTTTTATTAACACAGCCACAGAAATGCTCCCTGTCACCTTTCTATGACCATCTGTAAAACGAAGGCCTACTTTACCAAATAAAAAGGAAACAGCTGAAAACCCAGGCCTGATCTCTCCCATTCACCTTCTTCCAAAAACGTAGAGCCTCAGTAACTAAGTAAAGCACCACTGAGATGGCTACATAATCAGCATCTTCTTTTCAGTTTTCTCATCAGCACCAAAAGCAGAAGCTACTCAAGTAGCTGCATCCACAGAGCAGTTCAGTCCTTGCGCTCCTTCAGAAAGATTTATCAGAGGATCTGTTTAGAGACATATTTCTGTTGCAAAGTAGCAAAGAAAAATTGAAAGACAAGTGCAACACCAACCTGCCATGGAACCACCTCACTGACAACAAGCTTGCGCACTAGACATCAGGTTACCTCCCCTCAGCTCAGCACACTCCAACCAACACAACCAGTCAATGAGCACTCACATAGGGCCAGAAGGCAGGCAGACATCTGGGCTCTGCACTATTACAGAACTGGCATCTGTTCATGCCAACTTTCTACTTCAGATGAGAATTAGAGTATATGCAGAGGAACACCTTCCCCCCTCAGCCTCTGACTGTTTCCTACAACCACGTGGTGCTGCAGATCAGTAGCAGCTTTAACAGCCAGGTACATCACCAAAGGCTTCCTCACACAAAAGGAATCCACATGTCCACTTCTCTCCTCTTTGGTTCATCCTAGTGATCAGAGAGTATTCTGGTGCTGATTTGATAGAACATCTCACAAAGGTGAAGTTCACAAACATTAAAATTAACCAATTTATCTTAATTGCTATTAAAACCACTGCCCTTGCAAAAAACCCACAACCAAACAGAAAAAAACCTCAAACCCACAAAAACACCGACAAAACAAAGAAACCCAAAATCACTGCTTTGAGGACTACAGATGAATTGTACTTCAAAGATACTTCAGAAACACCAGCAATTTATGAGCTATCCAACTACCCCACCTGAAGAGTAAATCTGAAATATATAAACAGTATATATATGATATATGAAAAATATAAACAGCATTTCTTCTAAAATTCTCTCAAAAGATAAATTTGTAATTTTTCCATCCAGTCACAGGCCATAAGGCAAGCTTACAGAAAAGATTTGTGTTACTATTAAAACATACTGAGTAGCCAAAAAATTGAGCAAGGCTCACTTTGAAAGCCTGTAACAAAGTGATTTAAAATAATTTTCAGGAAGAACAAGCAAGTTGCCAGAGAAAGGATAACGTTATCAAAACTGGGTGCTCAGTTATGATCCTACATCTAGTATTACGAGGCTTATGTCAAAGTGGTTTATTAAATACCAACACGGACATTATTTTACTGGCAGTGGAGATGTGTTAGGTCATCTCTAGCATGTGTAGATATTAGAATGGTAACAGAACACTGTAGCCAGATGAGCTAAAAATAGACCTTTTCTGTATCTACTCTGTGGATACAGAACCTTAGTCTGATACAGAGTATTCCAGAACAGATATAATGTTTTTATCCTGAACATTTACGTCTCACTTCTGACCCACAAAAGGTAATTGAACTATTATATACCTCTTCATGGATTGTTTTTCTTTCTCTGTACCCAACTCTGGTTTGCTTTTACTTTTATCTGCAGTGCTAGGACATGTGGTCCCCAGACAGTTCCAGAACAACCCCAGCATCAAGGAGGTGACCTGATAGGACTTACACCTGTGCTGATGCACGAGTGGCCAGTGTACCTAAATTATCACTTATGAAAAGAGACAAGCTAATTGCATAATGGGAGTGATAGCACTGGATCTGATGGGAAACATCTACATATCCAGACAGCTGCTTCCTGAGGAGCAGAGTGCTGGGGAGCCACCATCACTTCCCACCCTTAAGCTCTATCCTGAGCTCTTGGCATGCGTGGTCCATGTACTATTGCTCCCTACTAAATGGTAATGCTTCTCAGCAGAGAATGAAGAAACACGCCAAAGTTGCCACTGAACCTCTTCTGGAAAAACACATCTCAGAATAGTTTATCCTCAGACCAACACAAATAAAAGCAAGCATCACTTTCATCATCACAAGTTGAAATATATATTTCAGCAAAGCCTCAATTCCTTAGTTGCTCTATTGTGGATTAGTGCTGTTGGGTTGTGTTGGGGTTTCTTAATTGCTCCATAATGGCTTTCATTAGCAATACTGTTGCTGGAGCAGCTGCCCTTTGTAAGTATTTAACTTCAACCAAGCAACAGACTTTTTACAGTTTCAAGACTTGAATTAAATTGTATTTAGCACTTCATAAGCTACATAAATACTTGTGCTTTTAGAACTTCAAGCTCTTTGGTTGAAATATTGACTTATGATTTTGTGTTCAAAACAGATATTATCAAACATATGCACTTCAAATATATACATATTTTTTAAAAGTGCAATTCTCAGATCCCAAATTATTAGCAAAATAGAAACCCATCTATTAGTTTAACCACTGTCCTTTAAGTAGACAAGGAAGGAAAAGGAAAAACTCTTATTTGAAGAATTAAGCCTGATTACCAGAAGTATACCAGAAAGTTACTATGATGCTATGTTGTTTTCTTTGCCTTACAGAAAGTCTGCAAAATGCTTAAGTGAAGCCAGGTCTCAGCAGAGCTTTGCCAGCTTGAAGGCTAACCATGCTAGAAAGGAACTGAACTCACTAAACACATTTCCTAATATGTTTGCTATGACAAGGCAAGAGTTGGTTTGTTTAAGAGGAAGAAGACCATGTTTTTTGATATACTGAAGGGAGTCATTTAGAAGGTGAGCACATCGGGAAATGATTTATGCCAAAAAAAAAAAAAAAATTACTTTTGGCACACAAAGAACATAGAATGGTTTGAGCCAATCATTCTTTTGGCAATTTTGTCAGTGGGGCAGAAAGAGCTACAGCAAAGTGACTTTCCCAAGACAGAATTTGGACACTTTTACAGCAGTTTGGAAACTTAACACCCATTTCACAGATCAGGAAATATGTTAGAGTAAACGAGTTTGAGTTTAATGAGAGGCAGAAGCTCTCCAGTTGAACAATTTCTCATTTCCCACACAGCTCATCAAAACACGAACCCAAATGCCCTTGATGCCCTGGTATTTGTGTTGCATGCGTTAGCACTCCCACATAAACAAGATTTCCACCATAAACTAAGCCACTGAAATCGCTGAAATAATCATGAAACATAAATGAACTTCCTGAAGGGGCAAAAAATGAGATAATATCTAAACAACATCTTCAATACCACCTTACCGTGCGCCTCTTTTCCAATCAGCACACAATTAATCCACTGTCTCCTCCTAAGCATTATAATGCCTCTACATAACTTACTTACATACCCAGTTGTTAATTTGTCGGTTTTCAGCAACGAGCATATGTGAAGTACACAGCAATGCAGCAAAAGAGATCAGTGACTAAGAGCAAATTGAGATGGTTTAAGAGAAGCATCACCAGAGGAAAATTCCACTGCTTTGCAAGTAATCACATAGCTCTCAAGAGCAGCAGTTCTCATCGGGGAGGAAACACTTCACTTTCCTCATCCCCTCAAGTGCTGAATTTCTCATCTATGGTTACCCCCAATATGCTCATCCCGACAACATGGGGCAGGTGTTTCACACGGTTCAGCAGGAACCGATTCCGCTCACGAAGGAAAAGAAGCGCTCCCGGCGCTTATGGCAGTAGCCAATCACCAGCAGACAAATCATTTTTTAAATGGATGGCTGCTCCTCATCGCGACCGATTATGCTCTGCGTAGCAAACTGCGCACCAAATACAACCGTTCGAGTTCCCGGAGGAGCGAGAGCTCCACGTCCCCGGTGCAGGCTCACCTGCCGCCCTCTGCGCCAGCAATTCACAGCACCAGAGAGACCAGATCAGCACCATGAACACTAACCAGCCCAGCCCGGGTCCTCCGGAACATCAGCCCCACAAACGCAGGGAGGAAACACAGGTTCTGCTGAGGGGTTTACTTTCCCTTTGCTCACATTCACCAAGAAGAGGGGGATGAAGAGAGCAAACAACTCAGGAAAACCAGGAGGGCTCGGGATGAGCCGCGGGCGCTGTCAGGGTGCGTGGTGTCACTGCGGTCAGTCGGTACCCGCAAACGCGGGCCACCGGGGAGAGCAGCGCGCCGATAGCCAGGGAGCAAACCCCGGAGCCTAAACACGCTCCGTTTCTCGTGTTGCTGCCGCAGTACGGTAAGGGCACCGGGATGGCGATTTCCAAAGTCATCACCGCGATGACCTGCACGTCCCGGTGCTCCACACTGCTGCAAGTACGGCCGGCGAGCTGCCCGTCTGCGGCCGGGAGGGTCACTGGAACGCTGTCCCCGCCAGCGCTGCCACGGCGGCGGGACGCACCTTCCCGCAGGACACCGCTCCGCTGCCGCACGGGAGGCAGTCTCCTTCTGTCCTAGGAAAGGCGCGGGCGAGGGGAGGGGACCCAGGAGCAGCGGCGGGGGCGGTCGGGCTCTGCGGCAGCGGGGCTGCCCCTGCCCGGGGCTCGGCCTACCCGGGCGCTGCCGCCGCGGGCTCGGCGCTCCTCCGAGGGGCACAGCGGGGCACAGGGGCCTCGCCCCTCCCGGCACCTGCCGGGGGTGACTCCGGGGCTGAGGCGCGGGCGGTGCCGGGGCCCCGCGGGACTCACCGTAGATCATGGCCAGGCCGGTCTCGTGGAGGAAGCGGACGCGGCGGTGCTTGAAGAGCCAAATGGTGAGGATAGTGAGGGTGAGCAGCAGAATGAAGGTGAGCAAGCTCACGCTGTCCTGCCGGTGGCTCTCCTCCGCCTCCTTCTCGGTGGCGAGCTCCTCCATGGCGCTGCTGCTGCGGCCGCTCCGCTCCGCCGCCCGCAGTCCGCTGGCCGCCAGCAAGAGCAGCGGGAGCAGCGGCAGCCGGGGCACAGCCATGGCTGCGGGAGGGAGGGATGCCGCAGCTCCCCGCTCCACTCCCGCGGCGCGGCCCGCGGGCACTGCCCACTGCCCGCCCCGCGGGGGAGGGAAAGGACGGCGGGAGGGAGCGGCCCCGGCGCGCAGGAACCCGCCCGCCGCCTCCCCCGGCCCCTTAAAGGCGCAGCCCCGCCGGTGCTCGCCTTGGCCGGGCAGCGAAGGCTCGTCTACCGTGAGGGCGCGGTGTCTTTCTTTCCTCCTTCCACCGTGTCCGGCCCGGCTGCCCCCGCCCGGCGGAGGTGCAGGGATGGCTGAGGACCGGCCCGCCCCGCCGTGAGGCTGATTCTGCTCCGGAGTCCCAAGTGTCGCCTCTGTGGCGCGGGCAGCGCGGCGCTCCCGGTGCCGGCGCTGCTCTCCCTGCGGCGCAGAGCGAGCCGGTGGTCAGCTGTTACACCAGTGTGGTGGTGGAAATCATCACCCCAGAGCCCGTTCTGCCCTTAGGCAGCTTCGAGCTGGGACAAGGGCTGATGATCTCCGTGAGACCTGGAAAGGAAAAAGCACCGTCATTTCTTCTTCCTTTTTTTTTTTTTTTTTTTTTTTTCGGTTTGGTTTGGGGTTTTTTGTTGTTTATTTTTCTCTTCTCTCTTTCTCACCTCTTTCCCTTTCTATTTTTTTTTTCTTTTCCTTCCAATAAGGCACAGGAAAACTTACTAAAAACAAATCGTTAACTTGAAGGTTTCCATCCAAATACATCCCAGTGGAGATTTGCTTCTAGGAAGCAAGACAATTGTAGGAAATGAATAGATAGCTGGTCAGTACTTTTATTTTGCCCTTTTTTTTGCTGAAAAATAAAAGAATATATCCTTACTGCTTTAAACTCATCTCGCCTTAGGGGAAGGAAAGAAAAGTTGCTTTTTGCAAGCAAGCCAAAATCAGCACCTTCTCCTTTAGCTTTTTTTCTTAAATGAATCACAACCCCTTTAAAAGATGGAGTTCTGAGTAATTAATATGTTTGCCTTTAAAGAAATACAAAATGCTGTAGAAGGCGGGTTTGTGTTCTCTTTTAGAGCTTTTTGTTTGGTTTTTTTGTTTGGTTTTTGTTTGTTTGTTTTGTTTTAATTAGCTTCAGCAGGAGGTTGCTTTCCCTTTGGCTGCCAGGGGAATTCCCTCACAGCTTCCAGTGGTGGTGTAAGCAGTGCTGACGTTTCTGCTCGTGTGACATTTCTTCCAGAGCTATTTTCAGTCATAACTTCTAACATGTATTTTAGCCATTATTTTGCATAAAATGAAAGCACAATACCTTAGGCCACATCTTTAATTAGTTACATGCCAGGTCTTATTTCCTTTAGGGATGTGCTCTTTCTTAATGTTGTTGCCACTTTTCTGTGGTTATTTATTGGGGTGCTCTAGATACAAGAGTCTTTCCTCCTGCTAGTGCATCTGGAATTGTCTTGTGATATGTATTATTCTTTGGGAGGCTCCATTTTACAAATATTTCAAGATTACAGCTATGTAAATCCACATTTCTGTTTATATGTAGTTCTTTTAAATATGTTATTTATGCAAACTCTTCTCAACAACCATGAAAATCTATTGCAATTATGTGCAATTATCTTTAAATATTTGATTGTGCAGGGCTGAAAGTTTACATTGACAGTGCTGTCATTTGTAACCCTCTTAAAGATGAAAAGCAGTAATTTGCCCTGAAAACCTAGCTCCTAAACCTATGTGAACCATTAAAAATTTCTGCCTCAAGACTGCCTTATGTTAAATCTCACATTCAAAATTAACATTTCTGGTGTAATGAGAGCATTATACAACTAAATCTTTATTGTGTGTCTTTAGGATATACAATCTACATACAATATAATGTATATCTTTAGGATATAACCACCTACAGGCCTCAAAGCAGACTACAGATATGCAATACCATGCTAAATATGTGTAATGCCAATAAAGTTGTAAAATAAAAAGCTAAATGACAATAACAGGCTCTCTTCTGTCGATCTGCTCTGGGTCTTTTCGTGTGCTGCATAGTGCCAGGCAGAGTCTGTAGCTAAGTACTGCCTCTTTTTAAGAAGACAACTTCTATGTATATTGTAATTTCATCCACCTCTCAGATGAGCTGCAGTCAGGGTCTTAAATTACTTTCTGCAAAGTCTTTCACCAGTAACCTGTGTTTATTCTTCAACATTCACACAGTTGGCTAAATACTATGCCCCTTACTCTCCAGGCAACAGTGAGAAATATCTAGGTAATTCTTTCAATACTTGAGTATAATATCCCAGTTTGGGGGGGGGAGGTTTGGTGTTTTTTTTTTTTTCAGCTGAGCTGTGCTGTTTGTGGAGAAAACCATAATGTCAGTGCTACCATCAGCTCAAGCTTTGAAATTTCACATTCACATTTGCCAGGTGTTTTCACTATTGCCTTGTCCCTGTAGCCTTTGCACAGGTGTCACCTTATCCTAGGAATCTGTCCCTAAATACTTTTACTGAATTAAAAAAGTAGCGTTCACCACTGTTGTGTGCAAAATCAAATGCAACTTATCCTTTCTCTGGACTGTGTGGATGTAATTAAATCCCATATGCAAAATGGTGATGGCAGCATGATTGTTTCTGTCTGTGTAGAACATCAAAGTTTAATAGTTATGTAATTGAATTCTCCTCAATTCACTGTGTTCTATCTAATGTTGTTGCCAGGGAACTTGATATGCACATTATATTTGGTTCATGCAGACCAAAGTTTGCTGCCTCTTTACGCTTACGGATTGGTATCATGGTGCATGAATACTTAAACTGACGTATTTAAACTGGATCATCCAGAGTGTATGCTACCAAATAAGAAAAAAAAGTTAAAAGTTGAGTCTCTTTGTGTATCTCTGAAAACCAGATTGCATCGTTATAAGAGAGCTGTGTTCACATAGCTCAGTTTCTTGCAGTGGTGTAGATAACAGGTGACTGTGGTGTTTTCACTTCACTAGGAACATCAGTAATTTCACCTCGGGGTAGCTCTGTCATTGTAATAACCCTGAGGTTACAGTTTGCACTACAGACTTTTTCTGGCAGGCCTCCACCTGTCTTCCCAAGCTGTTCTGCACTAAAGCTCCTTCATGTTCTCTACAGGTAGGACCTCCGCCTGTTAGTCGCCAAGTATGTTGCAGAAGTCAGCTTGCCTGCTTAGCAAAACTCATTTTATTCTATTCCTCCTTTCTTCCTGTTTGTTATTTTTGATCTGGTGCCAGGCAGAGGTCTTTGATCTGCTTGCTGTTTGAGAGGCCACGCTTTAGGCAGAAACAATGAGGTGTGGTTTGGAAGATGGAAGGCCAAGTGGGATAATAACAGAGCTATCAAAAGCTTCAAACTAAAGTTATGAGATTGCACTGAAATAGATCAAAGGACAAAATCTAGCCATTCAACAGAGTTCAGCCATGCCTGGAGGGATGCAGGAGGATTTTGGTTAGTATTAAATGCTAATAAATATGTACATTTGCAAGTAGTTGATGATTGACTCGCAGGATTGAATCACAGGACTCTGACCAAAACACCACAAAGATAGATATGGATTAATCTTCCTTTTGCTTGTCAGTCTTTGTTTATTTAAAAGTTCATTCTCCTAGAAGCACAATCATATAGTACCTTCTGCATTTTTATATGTTTGTTAAGAAAGTCTTTCTTACGACATGAATGAATATATCACTTCAGGTTTATTCTTATTCCCAGAGTTGAATGATGCCATGTGAAGCAAATGCAAGGTCCTATTTTAAAGCTCTGTTCTCTCTCCAAGCTGTTGGCAGTAACATCGTCCACTCCTTGTCAGTCACACTGGAGAGCTTGCACTCTATCAAGACCTTTTTGGTATTACACAAGTCTGTTCAGGCTGGCCCTTTCTGCTGCTGAAAGCAGCAATTTTGAAACCTTCACTGACCTAACATGCCGTTGTAGTACTGATTCTGATACAGAAAGGCCTCACAGTCACCTGGGTTTATAATAAACCGGAAAATCAAACAAATCCTTATCTTAATATGTGACATGTTTATGCAACTGCCTTTGCACACTCACATTTTCTAGCACATTAATCCAGAGTGCAGTAACAGGTTGATTAGTAGGCAGGTCAGCCTTGCAGAGCAGCTAGCCTGTCAGCCACGCTCCTTTCTTTGCCTTCTTTCTCCTTTCTTCCCTTTGAAAATCAAACTCTCCTGTCACTGTGATTTAAATGGCAACCAATTTTGAACCTATAGCCAAATTCTGGCAATAGTGGGAATATCTTGTGGGCTACTCTTGTGTGCCTGCATAAGATATCTGCACACCCCAGGATCCCATAAAACATGCTCCACTGAGATGTGAGTTTGAAGACAACTAAGTGTTCTGCAATTAAATTCTGAAGAACATGTCATATTTTTACCGAAAAACAAATTTGTTTGAATCTCCAGTTTTTTGGAAATGTTAACAATTGTGACACATTTCTTTGCTAGTACTAGTTCCTCAGAGGTGTCAGATAGCTGAGAAACACCAGAACTCTCATTTTCCATCAGTGCAAGTGCAGAAATCATAATTAGCCTTTCCAGTAGAGAAAAGTCTAGCTGGAGTAAAAGCTCTTCCATGCTAGGTGCAAGAGTTTGGCACTGTGCAGCCATGTCTCACAGCTTTATTTCGTGGTAAGCTTTTAAAGTGTTTGAGAAAGATATGACTAGAAGCTTTATCTATCAAAGGGTGCTCTGCCATTTTCCTTATACCCAAAGAGGATTATTTCCCCTTCTAGCTCTATATGATCTCAGGAAGTGTCATCCCACTAGGGACAAAGCAGGTTGTCTCTTGTTCCTCAGAAGAAAGCAGTTCATTACCCTCTGCAGGTGCAAATCACAGTTATGACCTTCAGTGTTGCAATTGCTCACTGAAGCATCCAAGCAATCACTCTTAGCATCACTCATCACTTCCCGCGATATTCCCCATAAATATTAAAACAAGTGAATATCCTAGTGCCACAGCTCAGCTTGTCCCAGGAGAGTCTGAAAAAAGTTCTGGAAAAGAGTAAATGAGCCTCAGTTGAGGAAAGTGAATTACAACTTAGCTTTCTGTGCAAAACTTATCTTGTCTAGACTCATGAGGGGTAATGTGAACATAATTTGAAACTGCATGCAGGCACATAGATGCTCTGTTAGTGTCAGTTGTCAGTTGATCACTACCAGAAACAGTGCCTTTGGAAGGTTTACTCAAATGCAGTTCTAAAGCGTAAAGGAGGAAAGATTAGGAAAAAATGTGGGTGCAGTGTCTTGGTATTCAAATTTGTTGTAAAATATTTCTGTTCTATATTTGCACAGTTATACAGAATCTTCTGACAAAGCTCTCCTGGAGAAGGCCTCTGTTATCTTCTTGACAGAGAAACAGAAACTCAAAATTATTAAATCTTGGTTTTGCTTGATATGTGCATCTGTGGGCATTGCATAGGCTAGGAAATGAATCCTTGTAAGCAAAGTTATGCTACATATTTTGGGTTTATCTGAACTAGGCAGCTCAGAGCCATGGTTATACATACAAAGCAAAGAGGTTAGATCCGTCTTGAGAAGATATATCTGAAGTTGCATAAGTTTGCTTTCGTTCTGGGGGGAGGGATCCCCGACCAACCAAACAGAAAACTTCATGTTTTTTCTACAGGAAAATAATCTCCATCCTTGGAGTTCTTTAAAGGCTGTGTGGACAACCATTCTCCTAAAAATGTGAGACCCTAAAACATCCATGGAAGAGTGAGTTTGAGTGATAAATGTCCATCATGCTGGACACTGTGCTCTGCAGTTTTGAATAAACATCTAGAGGTCTGACGTATAACTAGAGGTGCAAAGGTATAACTTACCTGCCATAGGTTCTATTTCTGCTGAAAGGGCTGAACTATTAACAATATAATAATACAGTCAATTTTTACAATCTAAGCAATCTCCCGCATAGATTAGAAATAACTTATTAAGAGACTGACAGAATGTCAGTTAACTGGCCAGTAATCAGGATGGTTGGGGTTGGAGGGGATCTCTGGAGTCCACCTTGTCCCACTGCCCTGCTCAAGCAGGGCCACCTTGAGCCAATTGCCCAGAAACGTGTCCACACAGCCTTTAAACAACTCCAAGCATGGAGATTCCACACCCCCTTGGGCAACCTGTGCCAGTGCTCAGTCACCCTCAGAGTAAAAACTGTGTTCTGATGGTCAGAGAGAAAGTACTGTGTTTCAGTTTGTGTCCATTGCCTCTGGTCCTGCCACTGAGCACAGCCTGGTTCCATCTCCTTTACACCTTCCCCTCAGATATTTATGTACCTTGATGAGATTATCAATGTATGATAGAATGAGATTAGATTATCAATTATGAGATTATGAATGCAACATCATTGTTTAATAACAATTTCACAGAATATTCTGAGTTTGAAGGGACCCTTCAAGGATCTTTAAGCCCAGCTCTTAAGTGAATGGCCCATCCCATGTGGGATCAAACCCACAACCTTTCTGTTATTAGCACAATATTCTAACCAACCGAGCTTACCAGAGGGTCAGCAATAATTATCTCCAGAGTTTTTCGGACTGATGAAAGTCTAAGAGATTAGTGTTTCAAAAGGATGAGAACAATTTAATTGTAAATTTTTATTACTGTGGAAACTAAAGAACTGATTGACTAATACTGTCTCATTTTGCAGAGTCTGACAAATCAAGTAGGAAATTTGTAGACATGTTTTTTAAAAGGCTACGCAGATAGCCAGTTCCACACTACTGGTGAGCATCCCAAGGCCGGGAGGCAGGAGGGTCTGCCTGGCTGAAAGATGACAATGAGACATTATTCCAGAATAAGACCAGGTGCTGCCAGTACTGGGAACTGGTTGCCCTTTTCCAAAAATAAGCAAACTTGGGCTAGTGAAGGCAGGGCTATTGGGCAAGTTTTAGCTCCTGATGGACCCTGGCTAATACCACTGGCAAGCTCTAAGGAGAAATACACTGGTTCCAACAGTCGAACCCTCTCACGACATATCTGCATCTACAGGAAAAATTATGATAGTAGGGCTGGGCCAAGCTGTGACAGAATGTGAAGTCTGACAGCTTCCTAAATCATGCCTATTCTATACGGAGCTTTCATGTGCTTGATACAGGTAAGGTGTTTGTTGTTTATTGACTTCTAGGCTGCTGGCCAAAGACAGCGAGAAGAAAGACACAAAAGGTTTGAAATCAAAAGACAGAGAGTAGTTGTCAGCTGCTTCGAGATGCAATCAATATAATCTCAAGCTGTAACTTCAAGATAGGAAAGGTCCAAGACAAACATGTTAGTGGAATCAGCATCACAGCAGTCAGGTCAGACAGAACTGGTATTGTAAGGACAGTCACAACTTAAAGTATTGTAGGAAAGGATTTGATGTTATGCTGAACTGTCTTTCCTTTTTATTCCTTATCTTAGTGAATAGAATACTTTATTCTATGGAGAAGGTTTTTCATGTTAATAGTATTTGCATATTCCCAATTTCCTGTTGTGTGCTAGACAAGATAAATTCCAAGTTTGAGCAGTAGAATAGATGGGGTGATTTATTGTGACGTGGTTATTACATGCATACAAAGCTGGGACATCTAGAGGCCAAAGCAGTGTCTGCAAATACAGGCAGTACAAACACACCTACTAGATGTGGGTATTAGAGCATTTTTCAAAAGCAGCTTAGATAATAAGGACACCGCATGACCTCTAGTGGTATTAAGCCCAAGGCACTGTCAAAGTCAGTCACAGTTTCATGAGGCTGAGGAAAAGCCAATGTCACAGAGGAGCTATCACATACATGCTAGTTTTAATGCTGCTGTACCCCACCTTACTGCCAGCTTTATGTGAGCCCAACTTTTGTCCCATTGCCAGGATAAGACTGAGAAAATTTTTAATTTAGCAGAAATTCCAAACAGCAGAACAAATGTTTTGCAGCAGTTTTTTCATTGTCAACTAATAACACATCATCATTAATCTTTCCTGCTGTCATGGTTTAAACCCAGCCAGCAGCTCAGCCTGACCCAGCTACTTGCTTACTTCCCCCATAGCGGGATGGGGAAGAGAATCCAAAGGGTAAAAGCAAAAAAAACTCACGGTTCGAGATAAAGACAGTTTAATAGGGAAAGCAAACCCCATGCCTTCAAGCAAAACAAATCAAGGAATTAATTCACTGCTTTCCACTGAGTCATCTCCAGGAAAGCCAGATTCCATCATGCATAATGGTGACTTGGGAAGAAAAATGTCACCACTCTGAATGTTCCCCCTCTTATATTTCTTCCCCTTAACTTTATATGCTGAGCATATAAACCTCAGCATATAATATGCATATCATAAAAAATGATGTCAGAAGTTTTCCTGGTTTTGTGACTCCTATTCCCTTGAAGAGGTGCAACCATCATTGCTGACATCCTCTCAGAGGGTTTGGAGTCCCCACAGTAAGAAAAGGAAACTAGAAACGACCTATTGCCTGGGATACTGACTTTGGCATCAGGGGACAGTCAGGAGCAGGTCTTTCAGAAAGAAGCTACTGGCATGAAGATGAGGTGGAACTGGCAACAAATGTAACAACGGAAAACACTGAACTTGACTGTGTGATTTGGAAGCCAGGCTTTCCCACAGGAATGGTGGGAGGAGACCAAGCCTTCTCCCATGAGCTGCTGATGCAGCCTCTCGGCAGAACAGCCAGCAGGTTGCAGGACATCATGACACAGACAAGTTATCCCATCATATTCTGTGACCTCTGAGCCATCCTGAGCTGTGCAATGAGTCAGTGCCCAACACCCCATCCGTGGAAAGTATTTCAGTGCTCTGCCACAGCCGAGAGAGATGCATTGACATTTCAACAAAGTGCAGTGTCTCATTATGGAAGACATATTTTGTTTTATTTACATTTAAGTTCAGTTTCGCTCACATTCTGTGGTTTGGGGCTTTTCTCTAGTGAGCTTCTTTCACATTCATGGCACCTGGCTGTATTTTTGATGTTTTCTAATGATTTTCTTGTTGCTTTCTACTATTTCCTCTTTAGTCCTTTGGTGTGTAAATAACTGCAAAATAGAGAGAGGAACTTCAAAGCAAATTATTTTAAAAGCAAGTAATTTTAAATAGGCAATATAAAAAATTGACCACAAAACAGTTTAATCCAGAAAATTAATATTGTGCTTACCTTATCTTTAAAAAGCATTTAAATTCTAACCCTTTTGTATACCTGAATAAGATTTTAAATGGATTTATTTCAGGGTATAATTCAGGGTTATTTATTCACTATATTTATCTAAATAGATATATTATTAATAACTTCATAAATAACAAGTGAGTATAATTTAGCCAGTTGTGTGAAGCAGGTTTGTTATAGTGGGCACCTCTTTAATGTGTGTGTGAGCTGAATTGACCTTTTATTGTGTGTGTGAGATGATTTGGCTTAGCTGCTTTCCAGATGTAAGCCCTTTCAGGCAATGGACTGTGGTTTCATTTATGTACAGCAATGCTGAAAATAATACATGATAAACAGTTGCACACAAAAAGTGTGATTTACCTAAAACGGCCTTGTCTAAAGTTTTGGTGTCTAAGTGTGTTCATCACCCTTTGTTGACTTTACTAAGAAAGAAAAATTGAAAGCTGAGGTACTTCAGGTTATCTGCCATCCAAAAGTGCTTACCTGAGTGCAATTGCCATCCCAAAGTTTTTTCCCACTGCCTACAAAAAGATTGCTTTGGGTGACAAACTCAGAGTTCCATATCTAACTAGGGGACCTACCATACTAGGAAATCTACCCAGGAATCTAATTTGTTTGCCAGCACTGGATCCCAGTGTATATTGTGAACTCAAAAAGAAAAAAAAGGCACTGTTTGATAATTTGCCAGTACTGAAGATGTTCAACCACTAGCAGAAGTACAGGAGAGAGAGGTTTTTCCTTATGTGATTAAAACCAGAGGCAATTATTAGACTGTTCTTCTGGGGACATAGATCGTGCTGAAAAGGTCTGAAACAGAGTAAAGTGTGAGCCCCAAAGTCACTTATCATTATTGGACTTCAGTTCCTTTTTTCATTTGACCTTGTCCTGATGCCTCTCTTGAAAAAATTTTAGAGAGATTACTGCAGGTTGAATAACCCCTGAGCTCCTAGGAAGAGAAGGATTGAAAATCATCAAAACAGCAGGGGGTTGAATGAGAAAAGACTTCATTTGCCTTAAATCAAAGGCATTTTCACACTGTTTATTGGTCAGCTCTGCACCGGGTTATCCTGACGTGGCTGTGCTTCCCTTCTTTTGACCTTTAATGCAGGATCACATTGCCTAATTACATGTAGGTTATGTGGGGTGTATTTACCTCTGTTTATGATCACAGGTTTCCTTTGGGATTTCACCTTACAATATCAGAATCTGTATGGATTGAGAGGAAGGTTCTTCCACATGTGAATTGGTTTATTTTGCAAGAGAACGTGTCTTTTATTCCATCCCAGTTGCTCTGTGTCTGAGAACAACTTTGTTGCAATTTGTTGATTTTTATATGGAACATTTTTGCTCCTTTGGTGCAAACCACATTATTTGAAAACCAGCCTTAATGTGAGTCTTCCTAACATTCAAGCAAGCTTTAGAGTTTAAACTCTTCCAAATAATAATTACTCCAGTATTTTCTTTCCATCTGCTGTCTCTGCAGTATCCCTTGCTATTATGTGTTATCAACAATTTAACTAATTTATTCCTCAGAGTCTTACAGTGACGTAGCAGTATTCCCAAAAACAGTGTCTCCAGAATGTTTATTGCATGTTATGTTGTAAGACAGAAAGGGAAGAAAAGGTTAAACAAATAGAATCCTGTGTTTGTTTACTTTAATAACAGGACTTTTTTACAGTTAACACTGAATATTTATATGTTATTTTAGATCTGATTCACTGTCTCATTATTGTTCTGATGAAGTTTGATAAAAGTCT
The DNA here is from genome assembly GCF_022539395.1 of Myiozetetes cayanensis. Classification (NCBI taxonomy): domain Eukaryota; kingdom Metazoa; phylum Chordata; class Aves; order Passeriformes; family Tyrannidae; genus Myiozetetes; species Myiozetetes cayanensis. Next base: position 83,665,948 of record NW_026087742.1, on the reverse strand, counting down.
TGACCTATGTGTGGGTTGTTCAGGGTTACAGATTCCTGTGTAATTCCTTAAAGTTAATGTAAGCAGAGTACAGCACTGCTGTAGTTCTTGAGTGTATTTTGCCAGGATTTCAACAAGGGTCGGATCAGTGATGTCTTCTACATTTTTGTTGAAGATCCTACTTCTGTCACTTTTTGCCAGTCACATTGGGAGCATCAGGCAGCCACTGTTACGCCCACAAGGACAATATGCATGGCAGGTTGGCACCATAGATAAAGCCATCCCACAAAATTAATATTAAGAGCTTTTAAAATTGGAAAAACATCAGTGAACTGTGCAACAATGTAAAATAAAATTTCCGATAGACAAATTATGATAAATTGTGTAATAACAAATTAACATGCCACCTGCAATTACCCATTCGTGATGGTCTTCTGCACTAGAATTAGGAAGACAGTCTTTACCCCAGGTCTCAGCAATTGTTCCTCTGTGTCACAGCAACAGCTGAAACCAACAGTGAAAGAGGATTGGTATTATGTCAAACACTAAGCAAGTAAAAAACCTCAACAAATAAAACTCTATTCTCCTACAGACAAAAAGGCTCTAAAAAGTATCAATGTATTAAGAGTTCAGAGCAGACCACATTTACTCAGAGCTTTCTTGACTTTCCCACATTAGGATTGTGACAGAGGGATACTTTCACAGACACTACTTTTAGAACAGTGCTCCACTGAGCACACCAGTGTTAGGTGCTAGAGACCTGGATAAAGGATAAAGAGATGTAACTGGAGGCAGATGCCGGCAGATGATCCTGTCAATTTTAACTGGGATACACAGGGAACTAGAGATCTCTTTAGAACAAAAAACATCCTCTGAGCTTAGGGAAGAATATAAGGGCTGCTGGGCTATGATGCAGCAAGCTGTTAAAACTCATCTTAATTTTATCTATGTGACTAACTCTTTGCACTTGCTCAAATCCCACTGAAATCTGGTAGGTTTTAGCATGTGCCTACATGCCTTGCTGAATCAGCACTGTAGCCAGTGATCTGAATTTTTGCCCTATTAAACATGAACTAAAAAGATACACTTCATAAACTTTAATGTCATTACATTTTATTTTCATTTAACATTAAACTGAAGAGTCTGTTTGCCTCAGCCAGAGCCTTGGGTGGAACACAAGGTTTTCAAGCAAACTGAATGTCAGGCAACACCCTGATGATGGCAGCTCTTCATATCACAAAACAGGATCTAGGATATAGACTCTTATGCAAGATCTATGAACCTGTAATTGCTGAATAAGAATATGCTTTATAGCTGAAAACTTAATTGTACCCTGTTTGAGTAAGTGCACTCAATACATTAGCAGCCCTTAAGCAGATTGTGACCTTCACAGCTGCAGAATTTCTGTCACAGAGATGGCTTACGGCAAAGTTCAGAATTAATGTTGGGTTTGTATCATGCATTATGTTGTCCATTATGCTACTATTAGGACATATTCTTTCATTCCTTTGGCCAAAATATTTAATTTATACCTTTTAAAAAGTATTGACTCTTTAGATCTTCGATAAAAAACCTTCTGAAGTTACTTGTGGTTCTTTGTAGTGTCCTCTAAGAATGATTTTAAATACTGTGCTGTCGGTCTGTGTTTCATGTACTGCACAGAACTCTGCTCACCTTTGTTCCTGTCATGGTTTCACCCCAGTCAGCAACCAAGACACACACAGCCACTTGCTCACTCCCACACCAGCAGGATCCAAGAGAGAACTGGAAGGGTAAAAGCCAGATAAAGACAGTTTAATAGGGAAAGCAAAAGCCAAACACACAAGCAAAGCAAAATAAAGAATTGATTCACTGCTTCATGTGGGCAGGCAGGTGTTCAGCCATCTCTGGGAAAGCAGGGCCCCATCATGTTTAATGGTGACTTGGGAAGACAAATGGCATACCTCCAAATGTCCCCCCTGTTCCTTCTTCCCCACAGCCTTATATACTGAGCTTGATGTCATATTTTTCAGAATAGCCCTTTGGTCAGTTTGGGTCACCAGTCCTGGCTGTGACTCCTCCCAACCTTCCCCACACCCCAACTCCCTCACCAGGGCTTGGCCTTGTGTTAGCACTGCTCAGCAATAACAGAAACATCTCTACATTACCAACGCTGGGTTCAGCACAAATCCAAAACACAGCCCCATACCAGCCACTGTGAAGAAAATTAACTCTATCCCAGACAAAATCAGCACACCCAAACACCAGGAACAGAAAAAGATCTGTAGACATGATATAATTCCTTACAGGGAAGGTAATTCATGTTGGGAATATGTGGAAGGTAATTTCTGAACAAACAAGTTAGCAAGCATGAACTACTTAGTCTGACTGTTTGTGCTTTTCCTTGTCATAGCATATAGTTCACAGTAACCTGGGACATGGGCACACCTGTCCATTGTTCCCACTCAAAGAATGCCAGCATTAAAGCTGTGTATCACAGACTGTACGCTGGGGACAACTACAAAAAAGCATTCCCTTGTTGAGCAGCAGCAGTTTGATTCAGAAAATTACTGGTGACCAGGGATAATTTCTATTTGCAAGGAGATGCTGAAAAGCCATATATTGCTCAAAAACTTGTGAGGACATTGGTCCCAAATCACTACTAGCAATGGAAAATAGATTCTAGTACCATGTTATTTTTTCCACCTGGTCATAAGTTCCAGACTAGCTTCTGTTGGTGTTCAGTCTGCCAAGAGCCTCCAGTAGTAAAGAATCTGCTACAAAGACCAAAAAAGGCCAATGTGGTCACACAGTATGTGTGAATGACTGCTGTGTGAAAATACTATTCCGTATATTCTTCATCTGCTTCTGAAAAAAAAAAAGGAGGAAAAAAAGTGTCTGTCTCTATGAGACCAAATGCACAGATATCTGATTGAAATGGTTGTTTTACACGTTCATTGGTTTCCCAACACAGTTTACCATGTCTGTACAAACATTTGGGCTGTCCCACTGCATAGGTGATTGGGGACTTAAATAACTAGTTCGAAGCAAGAGATGCTCTCTGTACCAGTTCTGCTCTATCAGAACATGGCCTCACAGAAGAAGTAAAGTATCCTTCCCTTCCTCTCTATTAATACTATGTAAGGAATTGAATACTGTGGAAGGATTTGTCTCATCTGTAATTCACATTTTGTATGAGTATGGGGGAATCTAATTTTAACAAGGAATCCTTTTCAAGGCTTTATGCCAATTCTAGGTAAGTTGCTAGGGTCTTGAGTACAGGATTTATATACTTTGTTGATAGAAAACATGAAATGAGCTTTTAGAAAGTAAGAACATTTAAGATATTTTTTTCATTGTCATGTCTTAGAGATGATATTTTCAAAGTCTTCTCAACAACGAACAGGATTAAAAACCTGCTTTAAACAAGACACACTTCAGATTTTGTCACAAAGATATGATTTCAAGAGCTTTAAGAGACACACACAGAATACAATGAACTTCATTAAGAAGAAAATTGTGAAAGTTTGGCTTTGTGCATTTTGTCAAGCTTCCAACAGCACTGAGACAAACTGATTCTGATCTGTGTTTGGAGAAGTGCAGATGCACACACAGTGAGCTCTTGCTTCCCTACCATACCTGCTCAAGACCTGGGCAGGTTTCCAGGTCCTGAGGTTTACTGAGAACAGCTCCCTCCCCGTGCTTTTTGGGTGATGCACAAGAGTGTCAAACAAGAGAAGGAGGAAATGGAGTTAGGATCTTATCTGCGGGCATGCAAGCACTACCAAGCAATGTGGGGATAACAGCCAGCCCATAGAGAGACATAGCCCATATACAGGCTTTGTCCATCTGCCCCAGCAGGACTCCTTTCTTGCTGAAACAGAATCACTGCCTTCCTGAGAAGGACAGCAAGGATCTTAAAGGCTCCTTGCAAGCTGCATGTGCCCAGAAGGTATGGATATGGCAAGTCTCTCTCACCAAAACCTTTAGAATATAACCTTTACAATGAAAATGGTTTACTTTTCAGTTACCTAGAAACCACTGTCTGGAGATCACAAAACTCTGTATTACACTGTAATTAGATATATTTCACAACATCCCCACAAGGGAAATCACTAATTACAGCAGTTTGCTGAAGTTAAGGTAAGTATAGTGATGGTTGGTAGTGACTATGATATTATTGCAATCTTGTATTACTTTACTTCAGGCTATGACTGTACCAAATCTCAGAAGCCAAGAGGGTTGGGTCTGATTGGCATAAGAAGAGAGAGTCAAGAACTGAACTAGGCATTAGTAATTTCTTAAGAAGTCATTTTCTCATAAATCACAAGTCATATTAATTTGCTCAGGAATAATTAATTATTCTGGGACTTTGCTGTCAGGAAACACCCTGGAGCATGAGAGATTGTGTTGTGCCAGAGAGATAAAACCTATGGCCTCTCCTGATAAGCTGTAGTGATCTAAAAATCCTGTATGTCTATGGGATGGATAATTTTGCAAGACAAGTATATTGGTCATAGCAGCATGGGAAAATTGTAACTCAGAAATTTGCATTTGCCTTGCATCTTCTCATTAAAAATGTAAAAGTACCTTTTTTTTTTTTTTGTCTTGCATTTAAATACCTTCTGAAGCATTATTGACAGGAGTGGTGAGGTATTTCTATTGTAAAGTTGTGTGCATCTCAGCAGGGAAAGAAGTCTCTTTACACACACAGACTGTAAAAAGTTCTCTGTTACAACAGGTGATCCATTAATTAATGTGAGGTAACAATATTCTGGTAATGTAGTTTTAGATTTTGTGAAGATTAATTAAATGGTATTTTAGCTTTTAACAAAAATGCATCAAATGTTATTTTTTATTCTTTTTATCAATTTTTTAAAAGGATGTGCAACAGAAAGGGAAGCCTGGTTGTGAAAAGACTGCAGAACTTAGCTAATCTATATGAAACACACAGGGGTCTAGGAGGACTGGTAGACTTTCAGAGAGTGAGCTAGAAGAGGTGAGGGTGTATTAGACTCTCTGCATTTGCAAACTGTCTCAAACTGTCCTAGTTGAACACATTTTGGAAAGAGCTGGTGCACAGAGAATTCAATGAAAGAGCAGGATCCAGACAGTCAGTACCCAAGAAACCCAGACAAATGGTTCATAGAGCAAATCCACTTTGTGACTGAGATGTAAAACTGTACTTAGTGGTGCTGTGGGTAGCGCTGACTGAGCTATTAACTTGAATTGCAACTCCAAAAGCTCAGAGCAGCCTTCACATCTGCCCAGGCATACAGTTTCACAGTACAGCTGACACCAAAAATGGTGTCGGTCACCCCTCTTCCTTAGCAACCATGTCTGAGCAATTAGTCTCACTTCCTCCTTTCTGCTGTCCCCAAGGCTCTGAGCTGGGCAAGCCTTTTAGCCTGCTCAACTAAATGCAAAAGTAGCATTTCTCTGCTACTTTTCCCGGGCTTCTCCTCTCTTCTTCTGCTCCTACAGCAGGAATGCCCTCCTTTGTTTAATATAAAATGGCTCTAAAGTTTTGTTGGTGGGTATGTACTGGGTGTGGCTGGCCAGGTGCTGGCAGTGGAGGGCTGTGGAGGGGTGATCTCTGTGAGGAAACAGGGCTGCCCCATGCTGGACACTTCCAGCCACTTCCAGACAGCTCCAACAGACCCATCATGGGGCATGGCTGAGCTCCCAGCACCTCTGGGAAAACATATTTATGGAAGGGCAAACCAACTACATAGGAGTGAGATGAGAGAGGAGTGAGGGGGGAAAAATGTGAGGAAGAGCAGTGTGAACAGCAAGGTTGAAGAAAGAGAGGATGGAGGTGCTGCAGGTGCTGGAGCAAGGATTTCCCATGCAAAGGACCACAGTGGAGCAAATATCCACACTGCAGCTCTTAGAGGACCCCAAAATGGAGCAGATGGATATTTTCTGAAGGAACTGCATCCATGAAGAGCTCATGCCTGAGTAGTTCTTGAGGACTGCAGCCCGTGGAAGAACCTACACTAGAGCCAAGTATGAGGAGAAGGAGGAGCAAAGAGGAACTATTAAGGACTGGCTGCAGCCCTCATTCTCCAGTTCCTCTGCACTGCTTGGGGCGTGGTGCTGCACAGGTAGAGGAGTTGTAAATGGAGGGATGAAAGTGGTAGGGTGGTGGGAAGGTTTTGTTTTCATTTAGTATTTGTTTCTCACCGTTCAGCTCTATTTTTAATTGGCAAAAACCCCTAATTTCACAAGTTAATTTTACCTGTGACAGTAAATAGCAAATGATCTCCCTGTCTTTATTTTGTCCGATGAGCTCTTCCAGTCGTTCTCTCCCTGCCCTGTTGAAGAGGGGCAGTGAGTGAATATCTGGGCGGGCAGTTGACCAATCCCAATCCCCCGATCGGTAACAAAGCATCAGAGATAATTTTGAAATCTTTCCTCTCAACCGCAAGAGTCAAATCTATAAAATCTTAGGGAAAATGCCTTTGAATGGTTGCACAGCCTAACAAAAAAATTGTGTGTTTTTTACCTCTGGTGAAAAAACCAAACCAAACCAAACCAAACCAATCAACAATCTCACAAACCCCAACCCACACAGGAAGGCCGACTACTTGCAAAAAGACGCACAAAGCTGCAGGGCGCTGGCGGTTCTCATGCTGCCACTGCTGCTGCTCTTGAATACTTGCAAGAAGCCGGGTTTTCTGGGGCAGCCCTCCCAGCAGGGCGAGCACGGCGGTGTCAGGCGTGCCGAGGGGCCCAGGCCCTGCACCCCCGGGACTCGCCGTGACGGAGGGTCAGTCCGTTTGAATTTAAAACGCCGCAACGGACATTTTTGCCTCCGACTTGCACAGATGAACCCCGGCACGGCTCCGGGCGGGACACGCGTCCCACCCCGGTAGGGCGGAGGCTTCACGAGCAGCCACCGCGTCCCCGGAGTCGCTCCCGCGGGACTGGCGCGGGGGAACCCTCGCAGTCACTGGAAAACCACGTTTTCCCGCTTCCTCCCGGCTCCCTCATGACCGGGGCGCGCTGCCTCCGGCGGCGTCCTTCCCGCTGCCAGGCACCGCGCTGAGCAGGCGTCTCCCCGGGCCTGCGGGGATGGCCGGATCGGGACGGGGCGGGGACGGGGAAGGCGGGGGGAAATGTCGCGGTCGCTACGGGAGACGGGGGAAAACCGGAAGCCGGCGGGGCGGGGCGGCGCGGCTCCGGAGGGCGCTTCTCATCTCCTGGGCACTCCCCGTCTCCCAGCCTCTCTCCGCCGGGCGGCGGCGGCGGCGGCAGCGGCAGCGCCATGGGGTGTTTCTTTTCCCGCCGCAGGAAGCCGGCCCAGAGCGGCCAGCAGCAGCAAGCGGGAGCCGGCCAGGACGCGGCGGCCGGCGAGGAGAAGGCGCCTCAATACAGCTGGGACCAGCGAGCCAAGGTACCGCCCCGGCTGGTGCCGCTCGGCCGCGGGCAGGGCAGGGCTGGGGCAGGGCTGGGGGTGCGGGCTGGCTCGGCGCCCTCCCCTGCCACCCGGGCTTTGCGGGGCTGTGGCCGGGACAGGGCCCCGCTCGCCACGGTGGCAGCGGGGTCTTCCCCGGTCCCGCTGTCACGGCTCGGTCCGCGCAGTCAGTGCGGTTATTTAAACAGCAACAAAGTGTTCAGCCTAAGGATTTTACCAGGTAGTCTCAGGCTTTGCAAGCGGGCACTGGAGCTGCCACTGAGTCGGTCCCCGTAGCGGCTGTGCCCCGGTGCGGCTGCCGCTGCCTCCCGGTGGGACAGCGCCCTGCGGGCGGACAGCTCGGCTGTGGCAGTCCCCACGGGCAGCGAGAGGGTGTCTGCCTGCCTTCGGGGTGTCTGACACAGCGGTACAGTGTACTCCCCCGAGTGTGTGCGTCACACGAGCAAACCGGCAGCTGGCAGGGAGCTGCTTGTTCCTGGGCAAGCTGGAGTCCCCACACCTGGCATTTCAGGGGAGGCATGAAACTCGTGCCTTGTGTCCTGACTGTCAGTATTGATTCTTCCTGCTTGGCTGTTTACACTCCTCTGGTGGTGGTTTGGGGTTTTTTCTGTTTTAAAGCTAGAGGAAGTAGAACTAGCTTATCTGTCCCTAAAATGACAGATGAAGACAAATCCTTCCCAGTGCTTTTTCCTGAGCTGCTGAAGGCAGTCGTGAAGTCTCAAGCAGGAAAGTGTTTAAATGCTGGATTAAATGTGTTTCTTCCTAGCCTCATTTCAAGTTTCACTTCTTAAATATATCATGACATCATAGCCCTGTTAGGCCTCCCCTCCTCTCCTCTCCAGCTGCTTTCGGGTGGAGGAAGGAGAAACTGGGGCAGACCATAAACTTAATTGATGTGGTTTTAACAAACAAAATCCCCAAACCTTTAGGCCATATTTTACAGGTATGAAAAAGAAAATGTGTGAACTTATTTGAATGTTTAGCTTGCTTATTTTTTAAACTTGCCAGGTGCTCTAGGGTGTCCCTTAAGTCTTCCAAGTAGGTTAAGACAAGCTCAGATGTAGATGAGCTAGAGATTGTGCATGTGGCCCGAAGGAATCGTTTCCTTGAGGATAAAGATGAGTGATCTGTGTTGGGCTTGTTGCTTTGACTGGATATGGATATTTACAATGCAGAGAGAGAAGGGGAGGATGGCAGCCTGTCACTTACATGGAGACTATTCTCAGAGGGAGAGGGCTGTACTGAAACCGTAATTTAGAGTGGCAGAACAAATTTTAGTCTGTCTAAAAGTAAATTACTAAATCAGCACTTGGAATAATATTTTTTAGTTTGAGAGCAAATTCATCAGCTAAAGCTCGACAGGTATGAGACTTTTTACTCAGTCTACTTGTGTGGCACTAACTTAGAAAACTAAAAGAAGGAAAGCCAGGATATAGAAAGACTTGATTCAGAGAATAACCAGCCTTGTTGCTAAGGTGACTGTTGTTAATGTGGTGGAAGTAGGCTCAAGCTAACAGTCGAGGCTATTACAGCAGCAACAATCTATCTCTCTAGAGTAAAAAAAATCATGTCATACATTGTGTATAAAACGTCTTCCTTTTCTATAAAAGACTCTTAGAAACCAGAAGAATCAGTGAGTTTGGGCTGTGCTAATGAACTGTGTAAGCCATCAAATTAAACTAGGAAAGCATTGGAGTCACCTCATCTTAGGTCAAGGAATACTGAGCATTTGGTACACTAAATTTGTTGATTCCAGTTTGTATTGAGACTAAGTCAACATTAATGTAGTAGCTTTAAGTGTTGTCTCTGATACATTATTATGTCCTGTTGTCTGTTGTTTTCTCATTTCTGATGCATCACATATACCTGGTTATTTCACAATGTGTGTTTGAACACAAAGTTAAATTGAAGTCAGTTGGAAAACTTGTGCCATGAAGATTCTTTTCTGTTCATCAAGTGCTTTGAATTGTATCCTGAACCCTGAAAACCTCAACTATGAGAACAGATGTGCTAAGTGGTCTTTTGTGGTTAATTTCCACCATTTGGGTTGGGGATGTGTTTCTAGTTTTAGGCTTTCTTACTCAATGATGCAGTTCTGGTTACATAGTGCAGTTTTGCAAGCGGGTTTGGTAATTGTCTGTAGTTCTTGTAAACTATCCTCTGTGTGTTCTTACAGGTGGGTACATCTTGCTTCTCAGACACTCCAGCTGTCTTCCTGTAAACTAATGCCATGCTGACATTCTCACTGTAGGCAGAAAAACATAGACACACTTGTGTGGATGTTTGTCTGATTAGGGATGTGGAGAGAGGTGACTGCCAGTGACAGCTGTGCTGGAAGAAGCTCTGAAACAGAGGAGTTCCTCCAACAAAACTATTTCTTCTGCTTCTATTTCTTCTTCTTCCGCTTCTCAACACCATTACTAGTTGAGTCTATTTTAATTATGTTCTGATGGCAAAATGTAATTACTATTTATGCTGTCTGCTAGTGTAGACCTAAACAAAGAGTCATACAATGATATACTAGGGACCATATAACTCTTGTGTAATAGTCCCAAAAATGGACCATGTTGTCGAAAATTCTAAATAGAAAACATTATAAAATGCTGATAGTTGAACTGAAGTTAAGGAAAGCATATGAATTTGAGGGGCCTTTTCAGATTTCTGCATGACTTTGATAAGTGAGGACAGAAGTCTTAAAGTGTGCAAAAATTAATCAAATTTAGACTTCATTGCAAATCTGCTGGAAACTCTGTAATGCTTGCTGACCCTTGGGTTTTGAGAACTGTGTGAAGATTACTTATGGTGCAGTAGAAGAACCAAAGGATCAGTTTATCTTGAAAACAGAAGGAAAAAGAATGAGTATTCAATTTCTTGCTGCTCTGGGATTCTTAGTCCATGAGAATAAGTAGAGCATTGTTTATTCCAGTCTGTTATTACTGCATTACATCCTGAGGACTTGTTGATGTCTTGTTGATGTCTTTGGGCCATCATGTGAGTCCCCTTCTGACCAAGTGTGAGAGAGGAACTTGGTGATGCTCAGCTCTTCTCAGCCTTCTTCAGTTAGATTTTCACCTGGAATGTAAGACTGTTCTGCTCCTGGTCTCCCTTTTCCTTTCCTGCCTTACTGCCTTCTGTATGACTAACATTGTTTACATGTGTGACCAGAGCAATAACTTCAGCAGTAACTGAATACAGGTATGTGCAGACAGGAACTGGGATTTTGTCTTGTGATGGCAGATACACTCATGTACTGGGACCTTCTCCTCACAAGAAGAAACACAGATAGCTGCATCATCTTTTTTGCAGCTGTCTCATGTTCAAAGAATTAGGATTAAAATAATTATGACCACAATGGCATTTAGGGTTTAGAGGGACTTTCCTTCCCAGATGACTTTTCCTGTTAGAAGGAACAAGTAAAGTTTTGTTTTATGTCAACTGAGTTGTAACTTAACTGCTTTAGTTGATAGGAAACATGCAGTGATCATTGTTATGTCGTGCTGTGATGACTGTATTCACATGGTTTAAAAAACTCAGAGGTTTAACCTTCTACATAAATCATAGATAGTCTTTTGTTAGTTACCTTACATTTGAGGATCCTTCAAGAGTGGTCTGAACTGACTTGGGCATGTTGAACTGTCTAGATATTGTTTAGGTAGTCACTTTGTATTTGATTTTGGAATATGAATAAAATAACTTTTTTTTTCTCTAACTAAGCAGTGAAATATTTTGTCCTTAAATCCAGTTCCTGGTGCACCAGAAGAACTACCACAGTATTTCTCAAAACTCAGTCTATCAACTGAGAAACAGTCAACAGGTTCATATTAACGATATTTCCAGTTAAGTCAGGTGTAGGCATGTAATAGCTTCCTTTCTTCTTCCTCTTGTCCTGTCTATAATACTTGGCAATGGTTTGCTGCTCAGAAAAGTATGACAATTTTATGCTATTATGGGTAGTCTGAAAGAGCAGGAAGATTACTAAGAATAGAATGAAATGTGGTTCAGACTGTTGTATTGGCCACATTTAAAGTCAAGGTGTGCAGGAGAAGCTCCAAGATGAAAAACTGTGTGCTAGTGATTGGAACCTGCACTACTCTTTCCACCTTGTCTTGTTGTGCAAGAATCTTGAAATCTACTGAAGGGTAACTTCAACAAGCAGTCTCCAGAGGATGTTGCAACTCACTACTTCAGGGCACCAAACCTGTGCAAGTATGAATTTGCAGAAGTGTCTAGGCCTGGGAATGCACTTTGCTTTCTTATTTCCTTTCAGTTAATTCCCCTGCTGACAAAAATAACGCTTAAAGCTTCTTAAGTTTGCCTGCCCTATAGCTGCAGCTTTTAATGTCATTGGGTCAGCAGCCAACTCTTGTATGTTATCATCAGTATATAAGTTCATAACTGAACTACCGTCTGTTGTGACTTAGAGAGATAGGGAATGATTTTTTGAGAATTGTATTTTAAGGGGAAGACCTTAGTGTAAGTGGTTTAGAAATACTTTACAAACTCTTGTTTGCTTATCAGCCTAGACACAGGTAGCTAGGGGAGAACTGTAAACTGTTAAGAACCAGCGGTACCTTCTCATATTTGTGGAGATGTATCATTGTTAACTGAAACTCCTTTCCTGATGGACTCTGTGAAAAAGTCTTGTTAAAACATGAACTCATACCAGAAAGAGTTCAAGATGTTGGGATCCTTGGCGATTCCAGGCACATTTACCACTAAAAACTCCGAAGGTCTAGTACTCCCAAGTCTTCTTCCAAATGGGAACTGCCTAATTTTGATGCCAGTAAACTGGATGATGGTGGATGAAGAGGTATACGTAATGTGCAGCTTTCACGTCTAGCCTCTGATCTTCTTGCAAGGCAAGTATTTGCAGGAAGAAAAGCTGCTTAATACACCTTGCGCTTCTTGCAACAGGGTGTCCTAGAGTTCAGAGCAACCATGACAAACTCATTTACCCTTACTTCTCTCCATTATTCTTTGAAATCCTTGCTCTTTACAATTTGTCCTCTAGTCCTTTGTAACAGACTTCTCACCATTGTTACTGCTGATAACCAAAGATGAGACTTCAGTACTTGTTTTGAGAGGGAAGAATATTGTGTAAGCAGGGCTAACTTTTTCATCATCATATCTGGTTATTTTAGGTTATTCTGTGGAGTAATTTCTGAACCTGTGTAAAATCACTTCTTTTAGAAGGTTTCAAATCCTTAGCTGTGCCCATGTCTATTAATGTATGACTCTTCCCTACTCCAAAAACTCTTTAAATTCATCTGAAAGCATTAAAAGCTGCCTCTGTGAATCCTGTAATCATTTGAACTTATACCAGTCTGGGAGAAAAAAAGGCATTTAAAAATCTATCAAGGACTGGAGAGTAAAGCATCTATGTGAGTTGGGTGAATTTGGACAACGTTTTTTGAAACTTTATCCAAACACAAAGGACAAATAGATGAGTTATCAAAGAGTTGATTTTTGCTGACCTGCCAACTGCTGAAGATTTTACAGCCAATGGTGCACCAGATGAATGGGCAGAGACGTGTACATAGCCCTGGTTATGGTTACATGAGACTGCAAATGTTACCTTTTTTTTGGTGTTGGTTTGTTTGTTTGTTTGTGGGTTTTTTTGGGGGGGCAGTTTTTTGTTTTTTTTTCTTTCCTAGCCTGCCTTTTTTTGCTATGTTGTTAAGATAAAGCTTAAGAAGCAGATAGTGTTGACCATCAGGAGAAAGAAGGTGGTTGCAGTGATTTTTTATTAACCTGTTGATGATACATGAAGACTTCGGAGATGGTGAGCATGAACTAAGAAGGCCAATGGCATCCTGGCTTGTAGTAAAAATAGTGTGACCAGCTGGACTAGGGCCTTGAGGTGTACTTGGCACTGGTGAGGCTGCACCTTGAATCCTGAGCCCAGTTCTGGGCCCCTCAGTTGAAGAAAGACACTGAGGTTCTGGAACGTGTCCAGAGAAGCGCAGTGGAGCTGGTGAAGGGTCTGGAGCACAAGTCTGATGAGGATCAGCCAGAGGAGCTGATGTTGTTCAGCCTGGAGAAAAGGAGGCTCAGGGGGACCTTATTGCTCTCTACAACCACTTGAAAGGAGGTTGTAGCCAGGTGGGGTTAAGTTTCTTCCTCCAAAGTAGCAAGTGATTGGACAAGAGGAAAAGGCCTCAAGTTGCTCCAGAGAAGGTTCAGATTGAACACTGGGAAAAATTTCTTCATGGAAAGAATTGTCAAGCTCTGGAACAGGCATGCCAGGGAAGTGGTAGAGTCACCATTCCTGGAGGTATTTAAAAGATGTGTAGATGTGGCACTTGTGACTTTGTTTAGTGATGGACTCAGCAGTGTTAGGCTAATGGTTGGGTTTGATGGACTTAGAGGTCTTTTCCAATCTAAACTATTCTATAATTCTATGAGCATGTTAACAGCTGTTAGACGGATCCTCAAAATCGTAGTTCTGCCTTCATGCCTCTCTCACAGCCTTATTTCTTCTACCCAGGGGAAGTGAAATATTCATATCTGCTACATTCTCTTGGGTTACCCCCTCATCTCAGGGGCAGTAACCCAATGAGGAGGGAGAGCGTTAAATCTATTTCATCAGGTTTCACATATCATTCAAGTTGCATCAGGGCAGAACTCTTAATTTGTGTCAGGGAAATAAAATAAAAAAAAAGCTTTAGGAAGCTCCTGAATCTGATAATAAACTGAATTTTTATCTTTAACTTTCTCAAGAACTCTCATTTGAAACTGTAAGCTGTGAGTTTGCTGACTAACCAGTGTTTTTCACCTAGACCTAAATAAAAATGCAAAGTGAAGGTGAAGTTTCGCTTATATCTGCAAAGGCTGCTGTAAAGTAAACATATGTAGGTATTCTTCCCAAAAATGCCAAGGCAGTGGAAGGATTAAAAAAAGGTTTATTTCAGATGCAAGGATTTTTTTTTGCGATGTTACACACATCAGGCCTCAGGGGCAAAAGGCAAGTTCTCCCCCTCAGGGCCCTTTTTATTTTCTCTGTTTCTCCCCCACCTTCCCAAGGCCTCTGTGTATGTCTGTTAGGGCTATCTCTCTCTTCTCACATTCCAGAGAGCAAGGCTGAGAACTTCTCTTGCTGTGCTGGGTGGGGGAAGCGTTGAAATCGCCTTTGAGAAAGAGTTACCATTGAGGCAGAAAGCCTTCCTAGCGAAAACCGAGTTCTAAGTTTCTGTTACAAATAAATTCTTCTGGAAATGTATCTATTCCTACATCGTTTTGTAGGATGAGCTGGTGCTGCTTCAGAGGCTACGTGGAGAAGAGCAATTTAGAAGGACGTGCTTAGGCTCTAAATTTCAAAAAAGCTGTAAGTTCTGGAAACACTGAGCTTCTCCTTCTGAAGAGAAGGAACTGTTCCTCTGTACCCTGTTTTGAAGCGATTAAACCTGTCTTCTAGGGTTATTTAAAAAAATCTCCATCATACAGACATACACAAGCATGCATAAATGTTCTAGGAGTTGCCTGGGAAGAAGGTGTCCAAAACCAGTTTTCATACTTGTATTCTCAGGGATGAGAGAATATGAATGTAAATATCTTGTATATGGATCAAATATGTAACATTACATGAGGCTAAAGACCTCAGAGTTTGAATCCTAAGCATACTGTTTGACCGCGTCTCCATGCCGTGTCTCCCAGTTCTATCTGTAACTGTTCCAACTAATTTTCCTGCATGTGTACTAGTGAGGAGAGAATTCTAGGAAGCCATCTTCATTGTCTCAACTTCCCTTTTATTTGGAAGACTGATCAGCTGAAAACCTCCTTTCCTGTCTGGAGGTTGGATATGTCGTGTACAATGAAGTACATTTTATCAGTTGCTGGAGACTTCTGGCTTCCTTTAGCTGCTCTGGTCAAAAGCTACATAGGCTGAGCTGGTTTAGTGAATGTTTGGCACTAGCCCGTCCTGGTTTATGCCTTTTGCTGGTCTCTAAGTATCGTCTGAATGTTTGATATGCTGGTGAGGAGGAGTTTCTTACACAGAAATTGTTGTAATGCATGATAACTGATCATGGTGCAGCAAACTTTAGGGCCCTCAGGCTGATAATCAAATAGCATGTTTGTGGTCTTCTGTCAGGCTCGTACAGGTACCTGTATACTTCCAAGTGCTATTCTAATAAGCTTTCACAAGAGGGCAGAGTAGAATTTGCTCCAGGAATTGTAGTTGTCTTGAGGCTTAATGTGTAACTAGAAGTGAGCCAACTCAGATTCCTGCAGTGTTACAACATGGGCTGTATTATTCATGCTTTCCACCTGTATCACATACCATCCTGAGCGCTGTGTGGCTCTTGAGTCACTGCTCCCCAACGGAGAGTCCCAGGGACAGCCACAGCCTCTTTCAAGTGTCTCTCTCTAGCATGGTGGATGCTGGAGTGTGGAGGAGGAGAGGTCTGCAAACATGCCCCCTGCACCACCACTGCCAATTTTTGCTTCTCAGGACACAGAATCTCATAGTATTTGTTAGCACAAAAATCTTTTCATTATTAGCACAGGAAAATGCTGTGCTTTAGATAAGCAAGCTCTCTGTAGTTTGCAAACATAACAACAGTGTTTCTATGTTGTTAAATATGATCGAGAAAGTTACTCGAAAAGGAAATACTGTGTATCTCCAGCTTTATGAATCTGTATCTTGGACAATTTATTTGTTACAGTTATTACTCTACAACCCAGAATTGTCATCCTTCTTGAAACAGTTCAGAGTCCACAGAAAAAGCTAGCTCTCCCCCACCCCCTTTCTTTATTAAAGGACAAAATGATTTAGGTGTTTTGTTTTGTTGTTGGTTTTTTGTTTGTTTGTTTTATTGGTTTTTTGTTTCGAGGTTTTTTTTACCCCTGGAACATCTCAGAATTGTAGTTTCAATTCTTTGTTGTACTTCAGTACTGTGTATTCCACTAGTTAAGCTAAAAGGGCTGCTTCTGATCTTTCATCACTCTTTGAAGAGTCTTCTGGAAGTTTATCCTGCACAATTCAGTGGTATGTCAATGAATGGAAGTCAGTTGGCATTTTGCATTATAATATTCTCTGTATGTGAAGATTTTAATCTTCTTTTTTCTTTTTCTTTTTCTTTTTTTTATTTTATTTCCTCCCTCAGGTTGACCCCAAAGATTACACTTTTTCTGGACTTAAAAATGAAACTGTGGGTCGACTGCCTGGAAAAGTAGCAGGACAACAATTTGTCATTCAGGACTGTGAGAACTGTAGTATCTACATATTTGACCATTCTGCTACAATCACTATTGATGACTGTGTAAATTGCCAAATCTTTTTAGGACCAATAAAAGGCAGTGTGTTCTTTCGTGACTGCAAAGATTGTAAATGCATAGTTGCCTGTCAACAGTTTCGCACTCGGGACTGCAGAAAGCTGGAGGTGTTCTTGTGCTGTGCCACCCAGCCCATTATCGAGTCCTCCACAGGTATGAAATTTGGATGTTTCCAGTACTATTATCCTGAGCTCGCTTTACAATTTAAAGATGCTGGTCTGAGTATCTTCAATAACACATGGAGCAACATCCACGACTTTACCCCTGTGTCAGGAGAAAACAATTGGGGCCTTTTGCCTGAAACTGCTGTAGTCCAAGATTATGTTCCTCTGCCCAGCTCTGAGGAGCTGAAAGCTGTCAGAATTTCTACTGATGCTACAAAGAGCATAATACCAATAACTCGAGGGCGGAGACAGAAAAGCAGCGATGAATCATGTTTGGCTGTGTTTTTTGCTGGTGACTACACAACTGCAAATGCCAGGAAGTTAATTGATGAGGTAAGCAAGCTTTGTCTTCATCCAGCCTTTTGAATTCTTCATTAAACTTTCCTCTGGACAGCCTCTAATGCTCCCTGGAGGGGGAACACAGAGGCTCTGTTTACTGACCATACTGATCAACTGCATTGTTTAGAACCTTAAAGCAAGATAAGAGACTGAATCTCACTTGATCAGTCAGTTGCTTTACAGCTGACATCCTGTGAGTGGCACCTCTATCCTCTAATAGTTCCAGTATATTTTTCCATCATGGCACAGCAAAGCGATGTTCTGAAGAAAATGTGTAGTTGACTTGATGAACTTGGTCAAATTAGTAAGTGATTGACAGTGCTTGTGAAAGGGATGTAGCTGATTAACTTGTTAGCTTACTGCCCCAAAAGTCACAGCTAACAAAAGTCTGTCCTAAAAGCTTTTCTGTACTAAGAGAGACTAAAAAAATAACATGTTAAAATGTATCTCCTGTGACATCCAATGTTGTAACTTTTTTTCTGTAAGAGGCAGTGAGTGTTTGTCATAGCTGGTCAGCTGTCTTCGATTCCTTAAATAGTTGGTGTGGTCTTTTTTTTTTTTTTTTTTTTCCCCTTTTTCTGTGAGGCAGCAGCTTCCAAGCTTTGCTGAGTTTGTACTTTCCTGAGGCTAAGATCTGGGTGTGGCTGGGCTGCTTTTAGCACCCTGAAGTGCCATGGTAGCCATGTAGCCAAGTAACCATGGGCTACAGCATCTGAGAGAGGCATCTGCAAAAGTTGCTGATCGCAGTGTTGTGTGATCCACTAAACAACTGGTGGAGCTCTTTCCCTTGGGTTTTTAGCTGCAGAATGTTTCCTTGCCTCCCCCCCTGCCAAGCTGGACTTCTGTGGAACTGGGGTACTAACAGCTTCTTGAATGAAGGGGGATAATGATACTTTTGTTTGTTTGTTTTTGTTGTTGTGGGTTGTTGTTTTTTTTGTTTGTTTGTTTGTTTTCCCTGGAGAAGCAATAGCTACAGTAAAGACGATAATAGATGTGTTCTCTCGTGTTAGTAGTTCCTTAGGAATTAGAGTTAAGACGATGCTAAAAGACTAGTTAGTGAGGTTCTGTGGAAATCTTACTGCTCTGTAGATTAATGGATGCTTTGGATGTACGAATGTATTTGCTCCTTTTCCGCATGCTTTTAGTTTCATATTAGATTTAGAGTAAAAATGTGTGTGAGGTGGGCGATGTGTGCATGTGTTTTCAAAAATTTGTAACTATTTTTCCAAAATGGAAAACTTCCACAGCGGATAGATGAGAGGTTGAGCTAATGCTTGACTGAACAATTTCAGACTAATGAGAACTAACTGCTTGATTCCAGATGCTGAATGCTTTTAACTCCCATTAGTTTCAGCTTCTGAGGGATTGTGGGGAAAAAGGAAAAACACACAACCCTGAGCCATAATATAAAACAAAACCATTCACATTTATTCCTTTAGGTGCACTAAGGTAGGGGAGAAAATCTGGATGAATGGAATGAAAATAAACAGAAATGTAGAAAAAGCAAATGGTCTTTGAAAAGAGCAAAAAGGGTCCCTTTGCTCTGTGGTTTAATATGTATGGGAAAACTGAGTATAGTCCAGTGTAATGTGGATGATCAAGTTGAACTCTCTGCCTTAGCAGCATTTTATCGTGAATTCTTTCTCTGGTAACAGATGACTGGTAAAGGCTTTCAGCTGGTACAGACTAAAGAGGTCTTAATGAAGGCAGAGGATGCTCACAGAGTTTTCCAGCAGCATGCATCAGAATTCATTCCACTGCTTGAAAAAGGTGAGTTTGTATTGTTTTCTTTCTCCTCTTAATATAGAAATCTGTCAGCAGAGAGTTCTGGAGAAGAAAGAGAAATGAAGGAGAAACTTGTGTTTCAAAGTCATACTGTAAAACCTGTTGAGATGAATTCTGGAAGCCTCAGTGAGGCTTTAAACCAGCAAAAGCTCCTGAAGGCATCAGAAATGTGTATTTTGTGGCTCTGCTCCCCCTCTAGTGGTCCCACACATAGCTTGGGAGCAGTGGCAGTGCAGGTCTGCATGGAGTGGTCAAAAGAAGCTCATGCTCTTAGAGTATTTCTAACTTATCACCATTCCTGCTCGACTACTGAGATGTTCAGAGTTTTGTGGCATTTCTGTATAAATATTTAAACAAATCAGTATAGATGTGTATAGAGCAGACAAGCATTAAATTCCTGTTTATAACTGGTATACTGTCAGAGTATTTCAGAAGCCTTTCTATTGATCTGACTGCAATTGGGTTTTGTCTCTTCTTGCAGAAGTACTGACATCTTGTTATCTGTTATATGTTAAAAATCAATACTCACTCCCAAACTTCGGCAGCAGCTTGCAGGTTTTTTCATGGTGAGATAAGGGGTCTGTGATATTCATTGCAAGAATAGGACAAGAGATGACAGTCTAGTTTATGGTCTGTTTCACAGTCATGTGGGAAGAAATGCCATGTTCAGAATGAAACCAGAGAAAGGGGATATGCAAACAGCGAGTGAGAAGAAGTCTAAAAATCAGGCAATTTGCTATCTTGGGGCTGAGGCAATAATGCCTGAATGACTCAGTCCTACTCCAGATGTCTGTGAAATGGCTCACTATTTGAGCAGTATAGTCTGACTCACTTCCACAGTGCCCAGTGCTCCTTAGTGTTTTTGTGCTATTGCTGTCTTTCAAGAAGTAAAACTGGAATCCTGCCAAAATCTCTGCAAAAAATGAGCATGGAATTGCTGATAATTTTTTCTCAGATAACACTGTCCTTTTATTTTAACATGTTTAAGTGTTTTCAGTTCTTTATCTACTATTATGGGGCTGCTCGAGCAAAAACTATAAAATGCCTCTTGCGAGCTTTACAATTCCCTATGGGTTGAGAAATCTGTTGTTTCAATGCCAAGCTTAAAAGTAGTATTGATTTTAGATGAAACTATTTTCTAGGTCCAGTGGTTGCTTTGGAGTTCAATGGAGATGGTGCTGTGGAAGGATGTCGAAGTACTATAAATGAAGTTTTTAGTGGGACCAAGGTAAGCTGATGTATTGCTTTATTGACAGAAAATATTACAGAATGTCTGAGCTACTTCATGGGCAAGATGTAGTGTTGACATACTAAAAAATCTTTTTAGGTTCATGAGTAGTAAAATCTGAATACCCTGTTGTTGTTGTTGTTTTGGTTTTTTGTACTCAAAACTCAAGTTATGTGTTGGTGACAAGAAAATTGTCCTAGGAAAGTGAGTATTAAATCCCCATATCCATTAAAGAATAGACAATTTCCACTTAAAGTGACAAACCCTTTGCTTTCAGGCAGCTGTTCAAAGAACACTAGAATGTCTTTGAGACAGTGTCCAATACAGCTCCTTGCTGTCTTGGTTCCTTTCAAAGACTTACTTGGAACTAGACTGTTTGGGTATTGCCTAAGAGAATTGTAGTTGGATCTGCTGAAAGCTTTCAAAGGTAACTGTCTTAGAGCTTGGACTTCACATGCATTGATAAATTTTGAAAAATGCAAATGTAATTGAAGTTATTTCAAAAAAATAGTCATCTGCTGAAGAAGCAACTAAGGTTTTTTAAGAGGAATATAGCACAAGGGAACATAGCACATCTCCTGGGCAGAGTTGACTTTAACAACCAAAGTAAATTGACATAGCTGAAGCTGTGACCCCTGAATAATCAAGCCTCAAACTTCTAATCAGTACAAGGCAAGAGTTAATGCATGTCAGCTAGGAAGGGGTGATGGTAACAAATATCAGGGCTGAGAGAATTCCAGGATTGTTCTGTCATACAGTGGAAACCAACGGAGTTGTGCCCCTCATGAAATGCAAAACTAAAAATTAGCGTTACTGATTCCAAATGAACAAAGACTGCTTTTAGTGATGGATAACTATTTTCTTGTTCAACAAAACAGGTTTTTGTATCGGAAAGCAAGGAGTCAGCATCTCGAGATGTAGACAATTTCTACAACTTTGCCGACATGCAGATGGGAATGTGAAGTTTAGTATGAAGGTGTCCATGTAAAGTTTGTCTTGGCACTTGGATGTCATTTGGCTTGAATATTGAAGTAGTTTTGTCATTTGGTTTTGTATTTCTCATATATCCTTTTTATAAAGCTACTGGTGGCTTTAATACCAAATTACCTGAACTGGAGTAAATGGCATAGCTCTCCATGTGCATTGTGTTTGAAACTTATGTTTCAACTCCAAAAACAATTGAGCTTTTCTACTAACTTTTTTACAGTGGTTTCTAAACATCTATCGACTCTTGAATGTTTCTTGACAACATCTAACGGTTTAGAAGTGAAGTGCTGATCCAAGTTTGATGCAGTAGTAATTGTTACCTTTAACTCAGACACATTGTTTAGAAAGTGTATTTATGTAAAACGTGACATTCAGAACTTCCCCACATGCAAATTTGTCTTCACTGGGGGTCCAGGAAGGAAGCTGTAGTTATTGACTTTTTCTGAAAGTTTAGTTAGAAATGAGTTGTCCTTATAGCACACTTTCAAAAAGGGTTCTTGACTGGCTTCTCTGCTTCAGCATATTTTTTGAATAAATGCTGTTTGCAGCAGCATTTATGCCGAGCCTTGTCACAAAAGCATTCTGGTAAGTGAGCACTCGCCTGAATTTTCTGCTTTGAGATGAATTCTGAGCATGAGTGCTCTGCTGAAGCTATTCTAAGGTCCACTCAGGCTCTCTGGCAATACAGCTCCCTCTGGCATTCCCAAGTCTCGTATGAGATACACACGAGGTTCCCTTGGACTCAGAGCAATAAATCTCTGGCACCATTGTTTCTTGCTAGAAGGGACACACAGTAATCAGTAGTCGGAGAAGAGCTCTGATGGCATTAAAAAACTCCTCTTCTATACCCCAAGAGAAGGCTTTTACATTCAGTAATACTGAAAATTTGGCTGTAAAGTGCTACGCAATGCTGTAGGGTTTATTTTGTATTAATTCTAAAAACAGACTGAAGAAGTACTACTAGCATTTTTTAAGATGCATTTGAGTAGTGATCAGTAAGAATGCTTATTGCTAAATAGTGCATATTAGAATGCAAATCTATATGGATATTAAATATGTGATTGATCTATTTTTGCATATTATATCCTTACTGATTTTTCTACATGAACTTAAAGCTTATGTCCAGGTTTACAAGCCCTCTGCAATACTTGAACAGAGTGTGCATGCAGACACACAAAACCAAATTTCGTAATTAAAACAGTGGCTTGCCAGTTTGCATAGCCTTTACAATTCAGTGAATGGATTGGGACTGTGTTGAGGTGCTAAAGCAATTTCCTTATTATGGTCATCTCTCAAAAGGGAAGATCTTGCACATCTTAGCTGAAAATGAGTCTTGACTCATCGGTTTCACAGCTCTGGAGCTCCACAGTGGGTGGCTAAAAACACATCTCTAATTTTTTGGAATAGGCACATGGAAGAATCTGTTCTTCTGAAATTCATAATTCTGT
This sequence comes from Myiozetetes cayanensis, assembly GCF_022539395.1. Lineage (NCBI taxonomy): Eukaryota > Metazoa > Chordata > Aves > Passeriformes > Tyrannidae > Myiozetetes > Myiozetetes cayanensis. The sequence continues at coordinate 83,643,346 of NW_026087742.1, read as the reverse complement.
AATGCCGAAGAGAGGTTCAGAACTATCGTTTTCTTGCTACTAGGCAAATGCTTGCTATTAAACTAGAAAATATGTCCTTAGGACTTCTCATTACAGTTATGCATCGATTAAATAAGGAAGAATATCTCCTGAATAAACATAAACTAAACCAAGGTAAGAAAAATGCCACTTCTCTGAAATGGTTTTATTTGACAAAATGAAATAAAATCAAACCACTACCAGAATCCAACTGGTAGCAGAAATTATCACTTATTTGAACTTAGACAGCGAGGATTAATTTATTTTTATTATATGTCTGAGGAAAGGCTATGAAAAGAGCTAGAAATTTTAGATTGATCTCCAAAGTACTAGCACAACTCATCAGTCAACATTTTCTAGAATTAATCTAGACACATACGGTAAATGTATGATTTTGGTATGGACAGTACATAAAAATTTTGTAATGTACTAATGAGCTGTCATTGTAATTTATCTGAGCAGTGCAGATATTGGACTGTTCTAGTCTCTGAACTTTTACATATAATATTTCCAAAGCTATACTCTGACACATGATTATGTTTATAGTTTACTTTTTATATCATCATTGCTCTGGAAACAAAGTACTAAATGGATTTTTGTGACTATTTTTACTGAAGAACAGGATGATTAATTGAAAATTAATCTAGGCTTGAAACCATGGAAAAACTTGTCTACATGCTAGGAAAGAGCACAGCGTTGCTTTTTTTTAAAATATTGATAGTCTGCTTACAAACATAAAGAATTTTTGATAAAAATCCCTAAATAATGAAGGAGTTTCTCAATCCAGTTATTTATCTTTTGACTTCCATTTTTTGCTAACAGGTGTCAAGAACACTTTTATCCTAAGAGTCAGGTTTTATGTGCATTACAGAATGGTACGTGTTTCATGTAGTCTTTGTACATTTCATGTAGTCTTTGTACTTGTCATTTGTATAACTTTTTATGTAATTTGTATTGCACTGTGAATGTGATTCATAATAAATATGGGAAGTATCTAAACTCTGGATTCTGGAAGATTTTTTAAAATTATAGTATATTGCAAAACATAATGTAATCATATTAAGTGTAAAACCTGATTTCCATGTTTAAGCAGGGACTTTAATTAGATACAGTGTATTGAAAATAAACATTAACTCTGTAGTCATCCATCCTCTGAAAAAAGTGATTTTTTTTGACAGCAGGGATTTTTCCTTAGTCACTGAGGATATGATTAACTGTACACTTCTGTTTTCCTAAGAAAATATAGAAGGCATTCATATATCAAGCTGTACAGATACAGATATTCCTGGATGGAGACTGTTAAAGGACTTCTCCCTGATCTCCGTTTACATGGGGTTGTTTCTTTTTCTTTTGTTGGGTTTTTTGTGGTTTTTTCTTTTTTTTTTTTTTTAACTTATACATTTTAAATGTGCTTACCTCTTTGGGTACCAAATACATGCTAGTGATGTGGTCATAGCAAAAACAGATTGTGGTGGTTATATTAGTATAGTTGTTCATTTAGAAAGCAATTCCTTTGTATATCCCATATAACATCTGAAAACAGGTAAACATTTAATAAATTTCCAAACTCGGCTTTAAACTGGTCAGAAATGAGAATCTTCCAAGTAGACATGGTCTGGGGTAACCCTCAGGAAGTGTAAATGTTTGGAAAGAACATTAAGTACTGTATCACTGTAATTTTCTTCTGAATATATTAAGTTGTGAAGCTGTAAAGAATCAGAGCTTTTGGTTCACCCTTACTATTATTGTACAATTTTACCGTTTAAAAAACCTCCTGTTACCCCAGTTGTATCCAGGTTCCTCGGTAGTTTTTTTTATGTGGTGTCTGAGTCATAGCAAAGCTGCTCTTGAGTATTTTCACCACTTTTACCAATCACATCCTCAAATACTAACATGCCGAAGCTTTGTATCTGTGCCCCAATTGCTAGAAAATCACCCACTTTTTTTTAGTCATATCTAATGTACATGCATTTTATGCATGATTTTAAAAGTAATCCACATACCAGGCTGCACTTTCATAACTGGGACAGATTTTATCTTTTTTTTTTCAATTCCTAAAAGCAGCCTGAAACTTTTTGTTACAAAATATGTGCATCAGTCATTTTGACTAATAAGCGAACAAATGACTTACACTTTTTTAAGCATGAGTAAAAATTCTGTGGATGAATACTTTCTTAAAGGATGGTTTTTAAGTGTTTAGGTTTATCCATACAGAATTCAGCTTTCTGCACAAATTTAAATTAGCATTGATGATAATATCTTCTAGAAGGTGTTGATTTCACAGGCTTTTTTTCCTTAAGATTTAATGCAAATCATTGTGAAATTAATCTTTTTAAGACCTAGTAGCAACCTAGGTGCTTACCTGAGTAGTTCTAAAATTCTGTGTCTTTTGCTATCAAGTTCCATGTTGACTTCTTTGGATCTTTGTGCCATTTGATTTTCGAATTAATGAGCAAGCCTTTTGAATCCGTAAGGGTGACACAAGTCTTTGGAGGTCTGCAGGAACTGCTCTTCCAAGGTATGTTTAAATCTGATCCAAAGCATGTAAATTCTAGTCCAACAGTTTTAAAAGCTATGAATAAGTTCTGATTATAAGTATTGTCTCTAGTATGCGTAGATTTGAGTGGGATGGTGCAACTGGCTGTAGCACTTCATTAAGCTGCACGTTGGAATACTGCATTTTGCTGCTATATATATTGGAAGGCAGCTATCTCTGGTGGTCCACCCCTTTCCCTGGACATTGGTTGCAGAGCTCACAGTAAAAGCTATAGTAATTTTCTGAGGATAACAATTTCTGAAAAATAATCATTTGCTGTATTGCTGGCCTGGGAGTTTTTCTTAAAGCTATCAAGTCTGAGCTCTGTCTCTCAACACAAACTTTGCAAGCATTGAACCTGGTAAAAGCAGGATATACAGGAGGATTAACTAAATGGTTGAGAGTCACGGTGTGTGTCCCATTTGATAGAAGAATGCCTTTCATTGCTTTCATGTCTTCAGAATGCCTGCATTCCGTAAGGCTGTTGCTGCTAGTATTTGTGGTCACAGAGTCTTCCTGGTGCACAGGTACTCACCACTGCTTCTGAGTAAGAGAGAAGAAAAGGAGGGGGAAGTGAGAGAAGTTGTTAAAAAAGCTCTGAAGTTTTCTGAGTACATAAAGAAAAATGTCCAACTGCTCATTCCTTTTTTTTTTTTTTTCCTTTTTTTTCTTTATGCATTTACTGATAATCCACAGCTATGTACAATTTCATGGCCAGGGAGAGTATCTGAGTACTCTCCCAGAATGTGTATTAAAAAATGTGACCAGCATCTGTCAGATACAAGTCATCCTCTTTCTGAAGGATTGCTCAAGGCTTTAGAATTGCCAGTGCTGCAAGAGTCTAAGAGATCTTTGAAATACATGGGGATTTCACTGTTAAAACAGCTAAAACAGCTAAAGAAAGTTTGTCCTTAAAACATAAGGTAAAGTTGATAGATAGGAAATTACAGTGAGGTTAAGAGGCTCTTGGACAGTGTTTAAATGTGTGTTTGTTTGATGTTCCCAAATTGCAAAGGCTAAAAGCAATGTGATGTTTAAAATTCTGTCCAAATGATGAGGCTAAATTTAAGGCTAGGCATCTCTGGAGTAGTAGGATCTCAAAGGATTCTGTGTCTAGATGACAGGGGTATGTGTGTCTCTGCTTTTCCAACTCCATTTTATCACAAATACTGTGGTAATGAAATCCCAGTTCATAGAGTCATGTGGGAATGCACACTTCCACTTTTTCAGGAATGGGGAAAGGTGGAGTGACCATTGAGCTGTGATTTCTGGGCACTGAAGGGAGCAGCAGCCCTACTCCCTCTTACTTACATGGATGCTGTGTGCTGTATGAGAAGTTTCCCCCAAACTGCATGTACAGAACCATAGAGGCAAGTAACTTACCAGGTCTTTTAGGCAAGATACTCAGTTTTTTTTCTCACTAATACAAGCATAAAATGTATTCTCTGATTCCTTTTTTTTTTTTTTTTTTTTAGGTACTTCCTTCCATGCATTTAAGGTACAGAGCTATAATACTAATCTGTTTTGAAAGTTACTGGCAGTCCTCTCCATTCTGTGCTACTGTCTTAGAAGGAGAAAGATAAATCAAAGATCTCCCTAAGCACTAAACTTTGAACTTGTCAGATCCTGGGAAGTGAAGCTGGCACATTTTGCTTTTAAGAGTGTAAATGGCTCATAATTGTGGAAGTACTTTTTTTTTGGTCTGAATGTGCTGATCTTTTTATGAAGGTAGACCTTCCCCCCCATTTCTGAAGTCCCTCACATAAAAAAAAAAAAAAACAAAACCACTTCAGGGGCTTTTTTTTAAAGGGTCCTGGAGATTAAATGGAAGGGCTGTGCTATGACCCGGGGGCATCTTTTGATAGCTGCCCCAACAGGTGCTGAAGGACTGGATTCGGTGTTGAAGAAAATCTTTTGAAGCTCTGAGTGCTCTTTGCTTCTATTTCTAATAGTGAGTAACGTTTTTAGTCAGTTATTTGAGATTCTGCTTTGCATTTTTTTCTGCAGAAGAATGAAAGTTTCTCAGCGGTGATAATTAGCGCTCTTGTTTGCAGGTGCGTGTTTGTGCTTTATGGTAACACTTCAATAACCTTGCTCACTGCAAAAGGAAAATAAGGGAGTTAAGGTTTCCTGTCTCTTGCCAGTAGCTGCCAGTGCTTGGTCTGGTTTCAAGGACGCTGTATCAAGATTTCCTCAGTGGTATCTTCTCTGCTGTTGAAGTTCTATGCAGCAGCTACACATTTTAAAGAAAGGTGGTATGGGAGGGTTTGGTCCCTGTGTATTTTATCAGAGTCAACTAGAATTGCTGGCCGTGGAGGCTTCTACATGCAGGCTGGGAATGCCACAAAGACTTGAAGGTAAGGCATGTGAATTAACCTCCCAGGCCTTTGCAGTGCTTATTTCCCCCTACTGCTCCTCTCTGGTACTACGGCGTATTTGTTTTCCTTTGCTTTTCTAGCATCTGATCATTGATAGAGGAAGTAGTAGAAAAAAATACTTTTGTTGTTGTTGTTGAAATCCACTGAAATACTTCAGATATTTCAGTTAGAGATGCTTCTTTTGTGGCTCAGATCCATGTTAAACTCTACATGACCCTACTTTGCAAATGTTAAACACTACTTCAGTGTAACTTTCTTAATATCCCAACATACCACGGGCAGCTTTTGTGCAGCTGCATAAGGACTTAGTACAGCTTGGGTATGGTGTACGTGTACATACGTGTATATTTTACCCTGATCATACCTCTTCTAGTTTCCAGAGCATTCCACCCTTGGGAAGACTTACTGTTTATGCTATATTTTATCAACATGTTAACATCTGGCTTTGTAAATTCCTTATATTCTCCAGGTGCATAAGAGCATCTGTAGTTCATCCTTTCGGGAGCAAATGTGGAAACTGTGTTGCATATGTCTTTAAAAAGAACAAAAGTGTACAATCTGCTTCCTATTTATTCATCTTGCTTGGTGAACCTATAGAAATGCACAGTAAAAATAAAGCATTTATTAAAATTTGTAGCCTCACCGACTTCCTGCCATGGGCTTTCCTATGTCACTTATCTTTTGGCTATGAGCCCACCGTGTGCAGCTGTGGATTTACTATACAATTAGAGGTTTGGGTGTCGTCGTCTTCTGACATGTGTGAGCCAGGGCAGGGTGTGTGTGATCCCAGGCATGGGAAATGAAGATAGCTGCTAAACACCTTTCCTGGGTTGGGCTGTGTCTGCTCCTGATGAGGTCATTCATATATAAAGTAATCTGGCAGGAAACTTCTCATAGGAATGTTTCCTTCACTGATGGGAATATACATTCTTTATTGTGCTTCTGAATCATGGAGACTTTAAACACCATACGTTTCATGGACACACAAAAAAATAGCAACTGTTTTAAAATCTGAATGTATCGAAGATATTGGTATTTGAAAATGGTTTTTGCTTAGTTTAAATCAATTGGAGATTATTTCTTTTATGAGTAAAAAACAGATCTTTAGTGCATGAACTTGGTTTTATCACCCTGAAGTCCCTTCATTTTGGACTTCAAATCTCTTGTCTAAAAATCAGTGTTGCCTGCCCTGCTGCCTGGTCCATCTAGTTTGATGTAGAGGATTCCACAAGTGGCGGTGGTAGGGCGAGCATTCTTGGTATTTTACTCGATATTGTGGTTTCCTGATGCTGCTCAGAGTGCTTTCTTGGCAGGTAAGTATTAATGAACAGAAGGCAAATGAGGTGATTGCTGGTGTGTGAAGGAAGTCATACATGTCAGCATTGCTGTTTGGTTGTGGTCTAATTGCATTTGTAGAAAGCTACATTTCATATTACACTCAGGAATATTAACCAGTTATTCAAAAGAAAAAAGACTCTTCTTTTTGCAGCAGGTAGTAGATGTATGGAAGTCCTTGCTAACAGTGATTTACAGGCAGAAGCTGACTTGGACAAGAACTTGGAGAAGTGATCTGTTGAGGATTACTAAGCAGATGCATCACTTCCTGTTTGAAAAATCTGATTAAGTAGTTGGAGGTTTGTAGAGTACTTGGGGGAAGCATCTTACTGTGAATTCCCACTTGGACCAGGAGGAAGTCAGTGCAGGGGGTCTGTGACTTGGTAGAACAGGTAGGAGCTAGATGGAACATTTGGCCTGAAGCAATGCCTCCTTTCTCATGATCTATTTCTCCTCATCTGATGGATGCTGTCTGGAAACACTACGGAAGTGCAGCTCAGGCATGCCAAACTATCCCTGCCATGCTTGCTGCTCATCTCTTCATTCTTTTTCCTTTGTACTCCTTACTATAATCTCACTGTTTCTTCTCTGTGCCTGGCCTAAAGAGAATGTACCCCACATTTGAGTCCCTGGGTTCCGTTTTTTCTCTGCCGAGTTTCCATAGCCCTTCCATGCCCCAGTAACTCTGTGCATAGAGAAATGGGGCTGCAGCAGCTGAAGAGTCATCTGCAGCTAAATCTTTTTGCAGCAGTTTTTCTGGGAAGGAAAGCAAAAGGGGTTTCCAGTGTGTTTGACACAAGTGATACTTGATAATAGCAGTATGGGAAATGAATGTGGGTGTGGGGAGTAATAAAGGAGGTTTGCTGAATTTTTCCTTTATTCTGATGCTGCCTACTGTGCTTTCTATCAAACACTGTTTTAATGAGAAACTTTGTCATAGGCCAGATGATTAACATTGATGTTTGGCTAAAAGCTGCCTTAAGATAAGCTTTATTCTCATAATTTTACAAGTTGTGCCACTTACACAAAATGTTCTCAGTTTAATACTGGACTGGGCAGAGATGGGTGTGCTGTGCCCTTGGAAGCTGCTGGAAGGCAGGAGGGATGTGGTGAGGTGCCTAACCATCTCTGCCCCTGCTGCCAGCTGCCCAGCCCAAAGCTGGGTCTTGCTAGCTGGTGGTTTCAGGGGTGCAGATCAGGCATTGCCCCTTGGCTCATCATCTGTGCTGGGCAGCTCGAAGTGAGAAGTAATACCCAGGCGCAGCAGGAGCCAGCTCCAGCCTGTCACCCAGTTCTAGGCGCGGTTCCCTCTCCTCAGCCCTGATGTACACTGGAAAGGCTGGGATTGGGGCCTTCCCCTGGGGCATCTTCACAGACTCACAGAATGAATTAAGTTGGAAAAGACGTCTGAGGTCATTGAGTCCAACCTATAATCAAACACCACCATGTAACTAGACCATGGCACTACGTGGAATGTCCAGTCTGTCCTTAAACATCTTCAGGGACAGTTACTCCACCACCTCCCTGGGCAGCCCATTCTAATATCTAATCCTCCTTTCTGTGGAGAAATTCTTCCTGATGTCCAACCTAAACTCCCCTGGTGTAGCTTAAGACTGTGTCCTCTCGTCCTGCCACGGGCTGCCCGGGAGAAGAGATCAAACCCCCACCTGGTTACAACCTCCTGTCAGGCACTTGTAGAGAGCGATAAGGTCACCCCTGAGCCTCCTCTTCTCCAGGCTAAACAACCACAGCTCCCTCAGCCGCTCCTCACAGGACTTGTGCTCCAGCCCCTCCACCAGCTCTGTTGCCGTTCTTCCCTCCCCTCGGGCCGCTTCCCGCTCGCTCCCCGGGCAGGGGGCGGCTCTGCCGGCGCAGCTGGCAGGAAGGCCCGGCGCGGGCAAGGAGGGAAGGGGAAGAGGCGGGGCCTGGAGCCCAGCAGTGTCAATAATACAATAGGGCTCTTGTGCGGCCGCTGCCGCCGGAGGAGGAGCGGGCCGGGCTGCGGGCGCGCCGAGCACCCGGCACGCAGGGCGGGAGGCGCCGCCGGCCACGGGCCCGGGCGGGCGGGCGGGGGCGATGCGCGGCGGCGGGGGACGGCACCAGCAGCACCCGCAGCAGCCGCCGCCACTGCCGCGGCGGGAGCGCCAGCCCTGACGGCCGCGGCCGCCCACGCCGGGGAGCGCGGCAGAAGCAGGGGAGGAGGAGGAGGAGGCGGCGGCGCGCCGGCCGGGCCGGCGGCGGAGGTGAGTGCGGCCCGGGCCGCCCGCATGGAGGCGGGGCGGGGGGCGGGCGCCGGGGCCGCCGCGCCGGGCCTGTGCGCGGGGGAGGCGCCGGGCCTGCGGCGGCGGCGTTTGGCGCCAAGGCCGGGCAGGAGGGAGGAGGAAGCGGCGGCGACGAGCGCGGGGAGGCGGCGGGTGCTGCGGGTACGTGGAGCGCCGGCGGAGCGCGGCGGGCGGGCGGGCAGCATTCCCCGGGCGGCGCGGCGGGCAGCCCGTCCGGCGTGGGCGCTGCGGCCCCGGCCGCGTCCGGAGGGAAAAGTTGCGGCGGCTCCGGAGCAGGGCGGGCGCTGCGCCCGCGGCGGGCGGCAGGAGCAGGGCGGCCCCCGGCTAAGCGCCCTTTTGTTCGCCACAGCCCGGAGAGGCGGCGACCCGGCGGTGCCCGAGCCGGCGGGGCCCTGCGGAGCGCGGCTGGGCGTGGCGGGCGGGCAGACAGACAGACAGACAGACAGACAGACAGACAGCTGGGTGTTCGTCCGCCGCCGAGCACCGCTCCGCCGGTGTGTGTCGAGGAACTTGCTAGAACTGAGTTTGACAATGAAGCTCTAGCGCAGCCCTCCCGCCTGCCCGGCCCGGCCCGCCGCGCCGCCAAGGTAAGTTTTATCCTGGGCAGCGGGGGCGGATGGCGCCCCAGTGCCCCCTGTGCCTGTAGGGAGAGGAACGGGAAGGTCCCGACTTCAGTTCTCCAAATCAAACCTTCCTCAATCGCATCCTGTTTGCTTTAATGCTGCACATCTCTCTGCAACGGCATGACTTCGTCCTACGGACATACAGCGGCCGGGGATGTGGCATAAGTAACACTTGCAAATAACAGTGTGAATGATTAATGCGAGAACTGGGTACAGGGCACCTTAAAATACATCTTAGCAGGTAAATAATCACCGCTTTTTTCCTTTTTTTTTACGACAGTTATTTTATGAAAGGCATTTGTAGTTATTTGAGGAGTTCAGCTATTGTTTGCAAATTGTTATAATGAGTGATTGTGTAGTTTAATTAAAATATCACTAAATTAGCACTGTACTTTAAAGCCCTATGGTTTTTTTCATGTTCAGGAGGAATGGGGTGCTGGAGACAACATCCAGTTGTGATTAGAAAACCTGTGATTAAGATACACTAGATACTTGAAAGGTGTTGTGCCTCTCTATTAATGTAAAAGAGCCTTTGCACTAAAACTGAAAGATTAGGAGAACTATATTTTGTCATGGTGCTTGCAAAATGTTTATCAGAAGCCAACTTTTTACGTCACGTTGGTGCTTGTTGTGAGCTGTTCCTGTAGAGCATCTTGAAGACACCTGCTCATCTCTACACAGCGAGACTGTATCTAAGTGATGGTTAGAGAGCTAACCTGAAAGCGCAAGAGCTGGATGGCCTAAGAGAGGAAAGGGTAGCCTGGATGAAGGAAGGCACATTTTCATAACTTTTAGGCTTGCCAGAGAGTTCCTTAAGGAGACATCAGAAGAGCCTTCACCTGTACTTTACCAAAGGGAGAAAATGCAATTTGAAGTTGCTTTAGTTGAGAAAGTTCCTTTTCAAATTAAAGTCAAGTTAGTACTTTTAGTATCCAAAGTTTGTGTTTTTGTTTTTTTTTTAACTGAACTTCTGACCTCTTTCCAGACTAGACGTGACATGCCCTGTTTTTATTGCAAAGAGGAGGAGAAGAAAGCTTTCTTTACAAAACTTGGACTTTAGATGCAGTAAATGTAATCAAAATAATGAGAACTGTTTCTATTACCTGTCCTTCGTTTGATGTTTCATCTTTTTAAGTTCCTGTTACAGAACAGGCCTCCCTCCCTCCACCAGCAGGAAAAATTCCTCTGAGTTAGGTCAGACTGTAGGTCTTTTTTATGTTTTATTTGCTTATGTACGTGTAGCAGATACCCGCAAAGGTTTGCTAGAGAGCTGATGTGGGAACACAGGCAGTGGCATTTATTGGTAAGGATGCACGTTCATTTGGGATCTTGTTAAAACCATGAAAACCCACTGTGAATGTAAAAGTCTGGGACAGAGGATCTCAGTGTAGTGTTAGAATAAACCCAGCTTTTTCCTTCTGTGTCATTCTGTGGACTTCCTCTCAGCAGCAGAAAATCAGGAAGTTTATGTTTGGGTTTTATTGGAATACCTGAGGTTGTTGTGGGCTTTTTGTTTTGATTTTCAAAATACACATAGTTTTCATAGGACTGGGTGATTCACTAACGGAGAAGAATTTACAAAGGCTTCTTAAGCTCCAATTGGCTATTTTTATGTGTCCATCTTTATATATGTATACATGGGCAGGCACACGTGTGTGCTCACTGTAGTAGGTACCGTGTGCTGAGTGCTGTAGAGCACTTTCCCAAAGAGTTTGGTGCAGGTGGCCTGGAGGTGTCTTGCCTGGTGACCTGAACTCGGCTGGTGTGACGGCAAGCGTGCAAGGCCTTGGGGAAAATGGCTGGATTTGTTAGACCTGTTGATGAGAAGTGAAGTTAAAGCCTGTACAGGCTACCTTGAACTTGAAATTGATACCCTGGGGTCTGTTAGGTAGCTTATTTCAATCTTCGAAATTAATCTCTGGCCATTATGGCCCAGTGGGTGAGGAGTGTGGCATGGTGTCTGGACATCTTTGGTTAGCTTGGCAAGACATGGGATGTATCTGGAGAATGTGTACCCATTTCTGTACTGCACCTTTTACGATCTGTGGATGAAAATGTCATGTTAACGTCTGTTTCTGTAGCTTGTCTTTCTCCTTCAGTCCTTAGAAGTCGCCTTTAGAAGGTGGTGTGTGGTTTGAGGCGCTATTACCCGAATAGGTTTGGTAGTGCAGTGTTATACCCACTTTTCAGAAAATACCAGGCAATTTAATAGCAAAGAATGTTTTACTCAACTGAAATTTAAAAGTTAATGTTTTGTTAAGTATGGGTGTCATTCTCTCAATGCATTTTATAACTAAAAACTTGCTGTTTTGTCTAGATCAGTGGTGGTGTTGCGTTTTGATTGGTGACTTCTTGCATTATGAACAGAAATAGACTAAGCCAAGACTCACTATTTGCATGTGCTGCCTAATCTCTCCCTACTCCTACGATTTTTGTGGGAGCTACAGCTAAGTGGATGTGGGGGCTTTCAAATTCCATGGAGAGGGGAACCCTTCCTCTGAAATCATGTGGTGTTTCTCTTTTCTGAAGACTTGAAGTGCCTATAGCACTTGAGGCTTTGTGTAATTGGAGACATAAATGCAATTTTTACATACTTTACTTAAAATGGAAACTCAGAAGTTAATAATAGCTCTTATCGGGGATATTTATATAATGGAAGCCAACAGATGTTATTTGCATCTTGAAGAGCTGATGTACAAAATGTTATATCAGTGCCCTGGCAGGTTTTGTGCTGGCAGAGGCTGGGTCAGTGGGAGTGGGAGATGCCAGAGATCTACAGGGCTTGATGGAAAGTGAGATAACTATATGAAATTTTGCATTTTAGCACACAGCTGATTTTAATTAATCACTGCTATTAAAATGTGTGATAATTGATTTCTTATATATTTATTCATGGTGAATAATCAATTACACCTGTCACTTTAAAATTACTTTTCTTAATAGCATCTTCTAGCTACAACTGCACATCTGATGTTCAGAACCCCTAAAAAGTGTGTCTATAGATAGTATTTTTGACTTATTTTGGCTACAAGAAGGTTTCTGGCAAAGAAGTTTTGGAAGTGTGGTGTGACAGGCCGGGTGTTGCCTTCTGTGTAAAGATGCTGATGTAATTACCAAGCACCTCCCTGTTTTCCTGGGCTGTTCACACTTTCGTATTTATTTGCTTCCAAGTTGCTCTTTCTAGATGACATCTGAACTTTTCCAGCATTTAATATTTTATTTCAGTGTGTAGGAGACCAAGAATTTGGGGATTAGAGCAGTTTGGGATGTGTGATCTTGGACCTAACAAAAGCTCCTGCATTTGTAGAGCTATAATGTGAGTTTTACTTGGATGTAAAGAAGTGGAAGAGGCCCTGAGCTGTGAGCATGACTGTGGAGGCTCCACTGGCACTTGCTAAGTTGCCCTCTTCAGAGGAGTAGGAGAAGGTGGGAGGATAATCTCATGGTTGCTGATTCTATTTGTTATAACTTTCTCCGGGATTAAATGCTGGGATGCTTGCCTTAGCTTGTAAAACTTTGAAAACTTTGGAGTGCTTTCTTTCTTTAAAGTGCACCTGTTACAGCATTAGATTATGGAGCTGTGTTTCTTGCTTATTGAATTGAATGCTGAACATAACATACCGTATATGTTAATGCCTCCTTGTGTTTTAATTAGAGCTGTTAGGGAGATGTTAAAAAACAGGTTTATACACATGCCTGACTGGTTGCTAAACTGAATATGCTTGTCACACAGTCTTGAGGGAATTGTGTAGTATTTTGCTAATTTACTGTCTAGGGCTTCCCCAAGGCCTCTTTCTTCTCAACCTCGCTCTAAACCTTCTTCTCACCTCACTCTAAGAAATTCTTGCTTGAATTTTCTGAGGGTCTGTCTTACCTGCTTAAAGGTCCTGACTGTGTGGTAGCCTTTGCTGGTGAAAGGCTCAGGCTCTTGCTCATGTCCTAGAGAGCAGTTTCACGCCTGCACAAGTGGTTTGATGCACAGCAAGTCCAACAGCTTTTGAGGGTTAGCGGTGTGCAGTGGGTGAGTAGAGGGCGGGAATGCTTGGGATCCTCCAAAGGAATGGGTGGTGCCCCACATATGAAGCTCTGCAAAGTGAAACAACCGACTAGGAACATTTATGGGAAATAGTTCTGTGCGACTGTGTTACGAAGTGTTTTCCAAGATGTGTTTTAAATTTTCGGGCAGTTCTTGATCTGGAGTATGCTGTTGGGTTGTTGACAGAAGAGTGAGAGGAAAACTTCTGCACAGGAGAAGTTCTGCCTGTGTGCTAACTAGCTTTTAATTGTGCTGTATAGTTTATCGCATAATACTGGATGACTGAAATTCTTTAAATATGCAAATAAATTATGTATTGCTACAAATGTTAGACCGAAGTGGTTTTTGCTGGTGATATTTTGGTTGTTAGATCGCTGCAGTTTGGTTGGTAGGCTGATACAGTAACATGAGTGTTCACAAGTGCTTGAAAACTATAACTAAGATATGAGCTTTCATTCATTCTACTTAAAAAAATATAGGTATTGGCTTAACAGACCAGACAATTTTTAAATAATGCTTTCTCTGAAGACCATGGTGGTATTGAGAAAATTATTACTTTTAGTGTGCAAATATTTAAGTCTTCCCCTATGTATCAAGTATAGCAGTATAAAATGGCAGTATTTTCTATCTGCTGATGTGTACAGAACCTGACATCTTGAACTGCAGGATGTGAAAATGTACAGGAGAAATCTGTATCCTTCCAAGGGAGGAAGAAACCAGCCCTATTGGGATTACTTGTGTTAATTCTCTTTATTGTTTTGCTTTTAACTGCTTGTATTTATTTAGTAATCTTTCAGTGGCAGTCTGTAGGCTTTGATATCAAACTGGCTGTAGAGGACCCATCATTGGAAATAGTGCCATGTCCCACCCAGGTTTTGGCTTTAATGAAGAAAAATCCAAACCAAAGACCTTGTGGAGCTAAAATCCTCGGTATGTGAGCGAGTTAGAGACGCACAGGAAAACTGTAGGCTCAGCAAACTATCTGCTGAGGAGGAGCCTAAGCAGAAGGAGAGGTAGCATAATACCTCTATCACTTTTACTAGTACTTGCATGGGAAGAGGAGTAATAAACTGGTACTTCTCTTCCTGCTTTCATACAAATAGACTTTTTCCCAGCAGGAAAGTAGTGACTGATATGGTGATTACTCAGCAGTGCAATGTAAATCTTGTTAGATGTTATTTGACAGGAGGGAGAAGAAATGCTCATTTCAAGCACAGGAATAGCTTTTTTTTTTTTTTTTTTTTTTTTTAGGAGTCACCATTTCTCTGAAAAGGGAAAGGTTACTGGTTGTCAGTGTTGCTGCTATGCTTTGATAGCATTAACCTTATTTGGGGGAGTTCTAGAAACTCTTCAGCTTTGGCCTAATTAGAGAGCAGTTGTGTTCTTTTACAAAAATCAAATTGCCTGTCCTTTAGGCAACTGAAAGGCAAATACTTAAACCTGATAATGAAGTTGCAGTCTTCCTTATGTTAACAACATAATCATTTCCAGCGTAGCATGAAATGAGCAATCTTAAGAAGTAAGTGAAGCATTTTGTCTGACAAATTTGAACTTGCAGCTTTGCAACAGAATGTGCTAAGAGTGAGGGAGGAACCAAAAAGTTGATCTTAACACAAGGTGCGTATTTATGGAAAAACAATATTGGAATGACTTTGGCATATATAGGAAGTAAAATTCACTCCTGCTTAATGGTATTGATTCTTTTATGGAAATTATTTTTTCAAAATATTTTGCCCAGGTTACAGATACTAATTTTCTTCACTTTCTTTGGTTAGTGCTTTTTCACCTTTCTGGGCCAAAAAAGAAAGGAAAAAAGATGAAAAAAACCTGTGGGATAAAATAATTCCATATTTTTATATAAGTAGAAATGAAGCAAGATGATTTTGTGTATTCTTTGCAACTGGTATCCATCAATTTAGGTGGTTTCATTTTGGGTTTTTTTGTTTTTATACTTTTTACAATATACTGTGATTTCCAGTGACGTTCTATGACAGTTGTGGAAATCTTTAAAATTTTTCTTTATTCAGGTATTTTTCAGATGCCTAAGTTTGTTGAAGTTAGTAATAAGCATATTTTTGATGCAGATGCTTATTGATACACCTTGGCTACAAAGAGTTTACTTACAGTGGCAATTGAATGAGATTTTGCCAGTGACTGGCAGGTTGCATCCATGTATGTTTCTGCAGTTTTGATAGAGATCTGACTTGTCTTATTTGGTTGTATACACTTACACAGAGACAGAATAGCTGTGGTACAAGTACTGTAGAATATCAAGACTCTGCCCTGAGCTCTATGGAAGAGAAAGAGATTAAAAATTACTTTGTTTCAGTACTGAGTATTATGTCTTTCCTCTGTTGCTTAAAACTGAATACATATGGTTCTTTGCTAGATTTGATGTGTGGTGTTTTCATTTTTCTTCCTTTATAAAAGCCATAAAACTTCAAGAGGTGGGACATAAGTTATTAGAAAGCTTACACTCCTGCGAATCAGCTCAGTATCAGTCAGAGCCCCGTGACTCCCATTAAATGGATTAATCTGACTTAAGTGCTGTCTTAGATGCTTTGTTTAGCATCTTCTGTGTACTTGTTTTAGATTTTCAGAAGCCTCTATATGTAGCAGCAAACAGGGATGTGTGTTAATTTAAGTTACTGAAGTGGAATAACTTTTGAAGATGTTATTTTATTCTCTTTTTAAGATTATTGAAACAAATTTTTTTTTGTGCGTTCACTTCTGTGTGCTTGACTTCCACATTTCAAACAGTCCATTTTAGAGGTATGAATGGGCTGAGTTGGAAGAAAACCTCTGAAGTAAATTAAAAAAGGAAAAAAAAAAAAGAAAAAAAGCCTAAATTGCAGATGATAACTTGAATGTGATTTGTAGTTCCTACTTATCTCTCCCAGCCCTGTCTTTGATGCCTTTGTAGTCTCCCATTGGCTGTCCCCTCTTCTTTTTGCCTTAACTTTTCAATTTTGTCCTTGTTATTGGAGAAAACAGCATTTCTAGTGAGTTCCTCGGGACCCAATAAATCCGCTAGGTCAAATTAAATTTGTCTCCTATACCAGACTACAGACAGTATAGACTTTACATCATTTGCAGTTGGCCTGAACGTATTTTGGCGGACTTTTTGGGTTGGTTTTGTTCTTTAATAAGATTTGTGTAGGCTTGTTCAGTCTGATGAAGGGAACCTTTTCCTTCATTGGTGTTTTTATGTGAGGTTTATTTTTTTCTGGCTGGTACATTTGTGGAAGTTTACATATGTGTAAATATAAAAGCATCATCCACTGAAAAATTAGGTTGTATTTTTAATATTCATAAAAATAAAGTATTCCTGATATAACATGTATTTTTCTGGTGAATGCTGATATTGGTGTGATGACTATTTAGCTAGTGTTTAACAAAAAAACTTCTGTGTTAGTATACCTATACATATGTAAGTTGTGCTTGGTTAAGTAAGTTGAATCTGTGTCTGACTCAAACACACATCATCAATTGTATTTATTTTTGTACGAATGATAAGTATGTTTCAAAAGCAAACTTACTTTTATGTATCCAGGAACTGCTGGAAAAAGCAAGACAGTGACAAAGCATTGGTTTAGTGGATTTTGAAACATTTAAGTGCATCCTGGTTACTTTTATCAAATCTTTTTTTAGCCATTTGATACTCTTATGATAATTTTTTTGACAAAATGCTTTTGTTTCTTTCCTCCTTGAAATAATTTCAGGGAGTATATGTTAAGCTCATTCTATCAAAGAAGCCAGCTTTTATGACAGTTCGAAGGTGTTGCTCTGGTGTAACTGTTATAATGATCTGAGTGGTCCTATATGTTTAATTCTGAAGAAATGGTGTTAGTACCAGGTCTTTGCACAAGGACTGTAGAAGTTGAGCCTGCTTCACTCCTGTTCAAGACTCATTTGATCATAATAAAGCATCTTTAGATCTATCTTCAGAGGTTTTAATGCCACATTAGGGTGTTCTATGGCACCTCTGCCTGTTCGAGGTCTCTTACAGTCTTGTAAAAGTTTAATCAGTCAGAATTGTGGGTGTAAGTGCATGATGGCAAATCTCGAAGGAAAAAAAGCTCAGCTCCTTTGTTTATTTTTGCTTTCAAGTTTTCCAGGTCTGAGAGGATTATAGAGGTTTTTGTGCTTCAGGTAAGCAGAAGTAATGTAAAACTCTCAGGGTGCAAACCTATTAAAGTAAGTTTTCTCTTCTGTTTTTTCATTAAATACCAGTGTGTTGTGAGAGGCAGCGTTACCTGCTGTCCTCCTTGGAACTGGTGGAAACCCATCCATAATGATGTGAGTGGCAGAATCTTATTTTTACCCCTTGCTAAACAGTGTCAAAAGCTTTGTCTCCATAAAGGCATCACCTTTATGTAGTAGAAGTCTTAATTTAATAAACTACAAGAAATCATAAAGGTCTGAGTATTTTAGACTATTCTATTAAAGGTCATGTTTTTCCTTTTGACAGTAAGTTTTCCTGGCAGCAGGTGCTTTATAAAGGAATAGTTCTCTTACAATACAACTTAATCTTGCAACACCTCACTCTTCCCCAATATATTTTCATCAGGAAATTTTGAGAAGAAATAAACTCAGTTTTGTAATTTAAAAGTTCTGCTCACAAATTCATCAGATAAATGCTTTGCTGATTTCTGGCCTTGTTTTGGCACTGACTTTAATTCCTGTTGACTCCACCAAGACCAAAGTTTGTCTGCTTGTTTCTCAGAGCTTGTCATGTGTTTTGTCTGACTGAGTGGGAATGGCTTTGGAAAAGGATTAGTTAGTTGATGCAGGTTTTTCTTTCATAGCAATAAAAAAACTGCAACCCTTTCCAACCATTTAAGATCATCTTCAAGGAAGAAATCATTTTTGGTTGCTGCTATGGAGTTGGCAGCCACAAAGGATGAAGCTGATGAAATCTTGTTTACTGTGTTTTCATGTCTGCTGCTTTATTAATTGTCATTTAATTGTACTCCAAACCTTGTGTTTTATGGTCTAAGTGCAAAGCTTGGATGCTTTATTTATTTATAGAGTTTCTTTGCAGGGGAAGGTGACAGCTTGAGTCTTGGTGTGATGTCTGACCAAGAAGGAACAGAGGAACTTTCCTTATGAAATCTCACGAACATCAATGTCTCAAGTTTCATAAAGGATGTCAATAGTACTTTAAATCACTGCAATGAGCAAGTGAAGCTAACATTGTTACTTTTTTCTTGCCCTGTAGCTTTTTTTCTCTGGGAACTGTTTTGGTGTGAGGTGAACTGTTAATGAGGGTTATTTTTCTGTGGTCACTGAGACTCCCTTCAGGGCCAGGAATATTCAGTATATCCACACTGTTTTACTCAAATTCTGCATAGCCAAAGCAGTTGAAGAAACTTGAAATTGCATGCTCTGTGGTCTGTGTGAATCCCTGTGTTGTACATTGGTGAGTGTAACAACTTAATATAGCCAGAAAAGGAGACAAGTTCTTTTATTGATTACTGTCATCCAACTGTGCGATAAAACTGTCCTTCTGTAATCCAGACATATATTATTCTTAATGCTTTTTTTTTTAAGGTAGCAGGTGTCAATCAGTTGTAGGTGGCATTTTTGGTTTGGGGTTTTTGTGTGTGTGTGTGTGTGGTGGGTTTTTTTTGTTTGTTTGCTTTGTGGATTTTTGCTTTTGTTTGTAGTTTTCTCTTTTTCCTAATTGCATTGACCGTGATGGGAACAGAAGCTCAGAAGGCTCACTTGTTTTGTAAAAGCTGGTGGTGGTTTGAGGCAGGAGCTGCTCCTGACACTACCCAGCAGCTGGTGGCCATTCTGCAAGTAAGTGGTTGAAGGAAAATAGCACAACATAGATAGGAAAAGCTTGCACAGACCCGTCTTCTGGCGGAAGTGATGGGAATGACCATAGGTGCTTGTATGCTCTAGGTAGGCAGCAGCAAAGTCCTGTGATGGAAAGGGATTGAGGGGAAGGGAAAAAGCATTGGGGCTGAATCTCTGTGGATGGGAGAGGGCTGGGAAGATGAGGTGGAAAAAAGACAACCTTTGCACGTGTGGCAGCCACTGACGTGATGCTGAATTTGATGCCTGAAGAGTGCATGTGAGGAGAGAAGGAAGAAAGGTCCAAGCACGTATCTGATTCCTGAAGGTATCCATTTACAGGGCTGCAAATCAGCAGTTGAATCTGTGAGAGGAGAGATTTCTGGCATCATTCCCTCTTTGGTTTGTGAGCTGTCTGTCCTGAACGTACTGGGCACTTGGAATCTCACTGTAAAGACCTTTCCATCTGATGCATGGGGAGTTAAAGCCTTATGGGGTTTGCTGTTTCTTGTTCCTGAGCCAGAGATCTAACTTGAAGGCATTGAAGTGCACAGTTTGGTGTTACTTCAGTCTGAAGTTTAAATCTGTCCCTTCATATTTTGTCAGTGTATGGAGGATCCACACACTGCTTTTAGCATTTGTGACTTTCTTGTGTTTGTGGTGGGATCATGGGACATTCTATGTAGAGTATGAGAGTGGCATGGCTGTGCCATCAGAAAGATCTATTATCATATCGTACTTTAGAAGTTCTCACACTTGGTGAATAGTTCTGTTTTCTACTTTAAGAGCTCCACTAAAGGTCTGTAGCTGCACAAATATAGTTGCATTAAATAATGGAATTTAGCTGTGGAAAAAGATGCTTCTAGGTCATCTAGATTATGGCTTCTGAAATGTTCACTTGAACGTCCCTTCAGAAAATAGCATGACATAGTACTGCTATCACTGAGCTGCAGGAAATGCACATGAGCACATCTGTTTAGTACAGGTGGTACAATTGGAATGAGGTGGGTTGATAGTTAAAATCCAGCTGGCCAACATGTGGCTGTGGCTAACAGCAGGACACATAATGTTCCCCTTCCTCAAGAACTGTATCTATTTTTTCTTTGCTCCAGTTCCTCATAAATACCTTGGTTTTGCTGCTCTGTGGCTCACAGACCTGTTTTCAAAGTCCTGGTAGTAGGTATCACCAAAATACTTCTGTTGTTTCTGCCTGTACCTCATTCCAGGTTTGTGGATCAGGAAGCATTTTGCCAGTTCCTGATATTTTTATGTCAATTTAGGCCTTCTGCAGCCTTCTGTCACATCCATTCGTGGTCTCTTTCTGTTACATTATTCTGCCCTGAAATGCAACCTGCTGCAGGGAATACCCCCTCTTCAGAGAGAGATGCACCCTGCACCAGAGTGAAGTAACACATCTCCTTAACATTTTGTCCTTAAAAAGAGGAGCAGGTGCCTGAGCTGGTGTGAACTAGCTATCCTTACATGCAGCTGTACACCATAGCATCCGTCAGGATATAAATCCCTCAGTTTCTAGTGCAGAAAAGAGAGACACAGCAGTGGAATAGCTACCTGGGTTTGCTTTGCTCTCACCAGCGCACAGCAATATGTGCATGTGCTGTGTGAGTAGCTGAGGCACAGTACTTGCTGCTCCACAGCAACACTTCTGCATAGTGAGGTGCAGTGCTCAGTGCAGACAGGCTGAACAAACCGCTTTGTGCAGTCGTCTTTATACTCAAGCCCCATTTATTGTTGCCTTGCCCTCTGGCTGGTTTGAGAAAAGCTGAACTCCACGGAGCATGTTGTCTTGGCAGTGCAGCAACCAGGACTCTTGTCCAATCTTTGTTTAAACGTCAAGAGCTGCAGCCTCCAATCCTTCCCCTGGGGACGTGGGTCAGCAGTTCTGACTCTCAGGACGTTTCCTTAATGCTAACCTTAAACTTTCTGTTTTTTGTTAAATTTATCCCATTACATCTCAGCTCTTACAGACCCATGCTTTTGTTTTGACTAATGCTAATATCCTACTGGTATATGAAGAATATTAACAACTTTACACCTTAGGTTAGGTGTTTAAGTCCTGCGTGTATGTTGGTATTGGTAGCCTTTCTTTGTAAGGGTAGTTGTTTCAGCCCCAACTCACGTTTTTGCGTGTATATGTTAATTATGTTGTGTAACAAGCAATTTCAAGCAATGAATAAGAAGTTTGGAGTATTTTGCAGGATGGCTGGCACTACACTCACGCTAAATAACTACTGCTGTGTTGGGTCACGATCTGAATGCCTGGGGCCCAGGACTTCAGAGTATTTCATAAAACGTCTTGATGTCAGTTGTTAGTCGTCTTATGAAACCTATCCTTCTAGACATCCTGCTGCATTGTTTGTCTGAAAGTGGGGTAAGCTGCTGTGGGAAATTGTTTTCCCAGCAAGTTTTAATTGGTTGCTGGGAATTACTAAATCACTGGCTATTATTAAGAAAAGGCTTGTTGCTGTGTAAAGGTATAATGACATATTTTTGTGACGGTGGGAAGAAGTGAAGGTGCTAGAGAGTTGCAGGCTTTACTAGGTGCTTTCCATGTCTCTGACTTACCTGAAGATGAGGTGGACTATCTTTAGATTTTTTACAGTGAAATTGTGAATTTATATTGAATTTCTTTTTTGGCTAAGACAGTGTGCAAGCGAGGTAAAAATCATGAAGCTGCAGAGTAGTCACTGTAGTTAGACCTGTTAGAAGTTGGTGAAGAAGCAACAAATCCCAGTCTATTACAAGGAAGAATCCAACACTATTTGCAATGAAGGCTTAGTAAGGATTTTAGAAGACTTTTCTTAAAGCTTAGGCTTTTTCTTCTTCTAGTCCCTGTAGGATAAGTATGGCCTGGAAATAACTCTTCAGTTAAATATGATGGATACTGTTTTGGTATTTGGATACTTGTTGCTATTATGATTTTTTCCAGAACTATAAGGGAAGAGTACCATTACCTCCCTGCTTCATACTATATTTGTAATGTCAAAACCTTCTGGCTTTATTTCCATGCTGTCTTGGTAGTATTAAGTTTTGATCTGTCTTTTGTAAGAGGTCTGTCTTGTGTTACTGGTAGTCCACAGGGAGCTGTCTGTATGTGTTAGATATCTGAAACAGTCTGAAAAAAAATGGAAATAATAAAATTATTTTCTTAAACCTTTCCCACATAAGCAGTTTTATATCCATGGGATTATTTATAGGGAAGGAGATGTGAAACATCACAAGACCAGCTTTCTAATTCAGTTTTCAAAGTCATTTGTGAGGTAGGAATTGCACAGTAGATGATTCGAGTTACCAGACAACACATGTTATCAGAATCAAGCTAAGGAAATATGGATTACGTGAAATGCTCTCAGGAATGTTTGCAGCTGCTGAGAAAAACTGAGAGGATTGCTAAATGAGCAGTCGGAGAAAAACTGAGAGTTGCTAATGAGTTTCAAATAAGACAGGAGAATTAATACTTGCTATTATTTGATGTAGGTGAAGGAATGAGAACTCTGTTCTTTCAATACCCGATGAAGATGGGTGGAGCTGCGTGTCTATTTGAGAAGATGCTTTGAACTTAGTTACTTTGACAGATTGGAGAAGGAGGCTGGAAGGAGGGGTTGGGCGGGGTGGAGGGGCAGCTCTGGGGCAGGAAGTTTTGGCTGTATGCCTGCAGACTGCACACAGTGGGCCCAGCAGCAACCACTGCTCACAGCCAGGACATGAAGCAAGAGTCATCCTGTTGCAAAAGCAAATGCACTGGAGTTTGTATGTAGGATTATTATCTGTGACTCATGGAAGAGTAAAGGATGTTCTTCTGTAAAAAGAAAATAGTCTTTTCCGTGTAGGGAAGGATTCAGCTGCGACACTTTGTCCAGATTTGGGCATCACCTCGTACTGGTTTTGTGTGGAGAGTAGCAACTAGAAGAATCAGAAATGTAGAAAACTACACCTAAGTAACCATCTAAGCCTCTAAAACCCATCTAAGCAGAGCGTGAAAGAACTGGGTTTTATTTAGTCTGGAGAAAAGACAGGGATGTACTGACGAATTAGTATTCAAACATGAGGTTATAACTGTGGAAAGAAGAAAAGGATTATTTCTTCAGAGTCCAGTGCAGAGGGAGACTTGATAAAGGGCTTGAGCTGCACAGAGGGAGATATGGTACTTTAAGTGCCAGGACAAGCTTTCTGGCAGTAAGGGTTGCGCAGAGTGGAAGGGGGCTCCTGTTGAGAGTCTGTGGAGCCTCTGTTATGCACAGTCTGAGCTCTTGATCCTATCTAGCTGCCCTTTTCCAGGACCCTGGCAGATCTTTTCTCTGTGACCATCTCTGTTTTTTGAAAATCGCAGCATAGTGTGTGGGACGGTTTGAAGAGAAAAACATGAAGTGTTGTTTTCAACCAGCACAATTCTTGTTTTGGTGGCTTGGCTGTTGGTAAGTACTATGGTAAATTACAGAGAGAGTGATAGTATAACAGTAGTGATAACTGCAAAAATAGATCTGTGTTCCAAATGGCCTTCTGTTGTTAAAAGTTGTATTTTAAGAAATATGTCTTGCTGATGCTTTTTTCCCTGGTGACGCTTAGTTTCCAGGCAGTATTTATGAAAAGCTACTGTGCATTTCTACGTTTTATTTTCTGTGTCTACGCTGTTCATTAGTTCCTGTGATTTTTTATTTGTTTGTTTTTCTGTTTCTTCATACCACAGTTTCTGTTGCCGACCCCTTACTTTTTCAAATGCACCTGGAGAGTACAAGTGTGGTGTCTCTTGACACAGTGTGTGTGGAGGGAAGGGTGAGCATCTCCTGTACATTCTTTACCCTGCTTCTGAACTTGCTTTCATGGGGAGGTTGGTACCATTCCAGGCTGGGGGGCACTCTTTCCTTTTCTTTTTGTCTACTGGGGAAGACCCCTCTGATCATTAATTTGAGGTAATTTAGTTTAATGTTTCCCAATTGATATGTTAAAACTAGTTTTCAAAAAGGGAGGGGGAAAATGGTATTTTGTCGGGGAAACTATACTTTTTCATCCTATTTTGTATATTTTTTCATGCTTGTGAAATAAGCAAAGTTGGGACTGAAGATTATGACTGTATACTGTAAGGATTAGAGAAGAAAAAAATTTTTAGCTCAACCTTTCAGTATTTCAGAGCTCATCTTGGCATTTAACGGAGCAAATAAATGTGTTTTTAATGAAGAGTTCAAAAATATATTAGTTTTGTGGTTCAGCTGGGAGGCAAAAGCTGTGGTTTTGTTCACACTTGAAAGTTGTAGGCTGTGTTGCATTTTAATGATGCCATTTGAGCTGCCACAACCAGGGCTTTGCCTGTGTTTCTATAGAAAATGTACGTTAAACGGGTTCAATCAGAACACTAAAGAATTATCCCGTAATCAAACACCTCGTAAGAAAAATTTGTTCAAAGTCACGTTTGGGAAACTTAGCCAGCCATTTATTAATTATTTACTTCTTTTCTTCGCTTGCCCTCCCTTCCCCAGTGCATTTTGTGGGTGAGGCTCTTGGCATTTCTTAGCTGGAGGGTAGAGGCAGAGTACCAGGCAGAGTAATGCCAGGCAGAGCAGCAGTTTGGCCTTTAAAGCGAGTCCCTCTGGTCATCCCCACTCCCCGTGGGTCTGTTGGGCACACGGTCTTTCTGCTGCACATGAGCTGGGTCCTTCTGGATGGAACCTGGAGGCTCCCATCGATGCTGGTGCCAAGTGCACTGCTGTTTCCTGCTTGTGGGCCCTGAGGATTGCTTCAGGCGGTGTGTGTGGTGGTGGCAGAGTGCTTATCTCAAGTTAAAAACCCGACCCACGTAGCATGATTCATGTTTCAGCAACCTTGGCACTGGTACTGCTTTGATCTACAGATCTTCTTGCATTGCTCAAACTTAATTGCTTAATGTGAGGTATAGCGAGTGTATAGAGAGTGTCAAGGAGATGGGAAGAGGAATCTAGGATGATTTAAAAAAACGACAAAATGAAAAACCCCAAACCAACCAAACACCTCCTGCCTCCCTACAAAAAAGAAAAAAAACAAACACACAAACACAAAACCCCCAAAGACAAAATTAAATCAAAGAAAATTAATATAGCCAAAACTTTAAAATTTTGTACAGTCAACAAACAGGAGATATAATATATTGTGTGTTCCCCTTCTCCCTCTGCCTCCTCCCCTCCCCCACCTCAGATTGTAAGGAAATGTTTTCCTTTGATGCCACAGCTTAAGTTGAGCAACAATAGTTGTAATAAGTAATGGGATCTGTGCCACTCCTCAGTGGATGGGTGGTTGTATCCTTTTCTTGTACTGCAGATGGGTGGAGAAGCACAAATGTTAGGGCATGGTGCTGACACTCTGGCCAGAAACTGCCTGATTTTGGTTAGAAAAATATTGTCATCTTCCCCGTTTTTTATTCCTTTTCTTTTGGTGGGATATGCAGTGATCAGTTCCTTGGTTTTTACTTGAATTTTTGCTCTCTAATACTTTCTTCTCCACCTCGTAGCTGTCCTGTTTTTTTAACTTCTTACTCCAAGGCATGGGGCAGACTGCCTGCTAGGACAGACCCTGGTCGAGCTGCTGACATCTCTGAGGAGCTGCAACTAATCTGTTGGGTGTAACGACTTTAATGCTTTTGCCATGTACATTACAATAGGGCACAAAACATAAATGTGCTGGATCCTGCAGGAAGGGAATGGGGCAGTTGGTGGAGGCAAAAATTCCTTCTATTCCCATAATTAATACTGCTCAAGGCTCTGGACTAGATTAAAAAGGGTGAGTAAGCAGAATCCCTGCCAGGGAAGCTGAGCTATCTGGGATTGTCAAGGAGAGGTCTGAAGGAATGTCGTGAGGAATTAAACCCAGAGCCACATGGAGCCTTCCGTCTTTACTTACTTTGCTTGTCCTCCTATGCATTTATAAGCATGCTTGATTCATAGAAGACCCTCTTGAATGACAAAAGCATCAGTGTATTTGGAGAAATCGACACCTTAAGCCAGCTGAATAAGTGTGCAGCTATCTCAGCTATCTGAACGTGCTTGGTGTTTTCGGTTTTGGTGTTTTTTGGTGTTTTTTTTTTTTGTGTTCTCAAAACAGGGCAGAGAAAATACTAATTAAAGTTTCATTTTGTTCGTATTGGTAAAGTTGGTTCCCGTTCAGGTTAGGAGGGTGGCAAAATCAACTTTGAGGTTATTCTTACAAATTAATTTTTAATTGTAGTACTTAAAGCATTTATATTGTAGTATGCGCACAATACGGCTGATCCACTTTGTTTTTCTACATATTAAAGTGAGAATTATGGAATTTAAAGCTTTATATTATGGATGTGTCATTTACTTATGAAACTTGCAATAAAAAGATAATACACCCTTCACTTACTTGCCAAAAATTAAGTTGTAGCTCAAACTTGAAATGCCTGGTGTCACTCCTACTACCTAAATAGCACTCCTTTCATTTTTTTAGGAGCTTGTGATGTCATCAGCTGAAGCGAAAACATCTACCTCATGACCTGGCATGTAAGTGAAGGAGGAACTGATATCTAAAAATAAATAAATGTGTGTGTTGGTGTTTACAATGTGTAAATTGAACCTATGTACCTTCAGCTTTCAGATATCTCCTTTTAAATGAAAGCTTTTTGAATTTTAAAGAAATAAAAAGTCTTTTAAAGGGGAGAAAGTCGTAAAAGAAGCTGTTAACATTAAGATTTCAGCCTGCAGAACTCTGTGTAATAATCTCAAAATCTACCTTGATGTATCCAATAATACTTGGAAGGCTGGTAGGCATAGATGGAATAATTTTATCTTACCACAATATTTACATGTGCTGCTTCTACTCCTTTTTATCCTGTGCTTCTTTTCTGGATATAAATTCTGGTAGTTGTGATGAATGCGTAATATACACAGTGATACCCTTCCTAAAATTAAAAAGTCTAGTTGTGCAGAAGGTTTAGAGTCTTTTATGTACTCAAGACACTTCATAGTGAACTTTCTGCAGCTTTGTGACACTTCTATTTTTTTCCCTAAAGTAAGCAAAAATATTTCAATCCTCTGCAGAGGCGTTTTCAGAGGTTCTTTTTTTTCTTTTTTTGTCTGCCCACTCTCTGCTTTTCTTTTATGTGGCTTAGAGGATTAAAGTGCAGTCACTGCTTTGAGGGGCCGATGTCAGTGGTAAGCTGGGTTTTCCTAATTGGTGCCAACACCTGTCCCTCATTATGAAGCCTCGTTCAAGCTGTCCGGTGAACCGAGGTAACCAGTCTCCCTTACATGTCTCTAATGTGATTATAAAGCCCTCTCCTGATACGAGTTTTATTACTTATTCGACTTTTGGAGTGATATGGAAAGTGAAGCTAAGCTGAGCCATTTGGCTGGCTAACAAAGATCATAAGGAGTGGCAAAGAGAAGGATGCAGTCATCTCAATTTCAAGACTTTTCCTTCAAAGCTTGCTTCTGCTTTGACTGTTTAAACTGAAACAAAACAAAAAAAGAGGAGGGGATGGTTTTTTGTTGTATTTGGGTTGTTTTTGGGTTTTTTTTCTTAGTTTTCAGTGTCAGATACTCTGAATTTAGAGACCAGATCTACAGATTCCAGCTGAGCTGTGAACATCTGAGTGCAGCTGCTATTGTGCATAACCCATTGATTTTCTGCAAATAGAGCTTTGGCCTTGACTACTCTTGCACCATCTCTTTGTCTTCAAGGGGTCAGGGCTTAGCAATTCTTTTCTACACAAAACAGCATCAGCCTCTCCTCCCACCTGATTCTGCGATGCATTGTGCGTTACCATTGCAGTTGGAAAGTATGACCTCAGACAGAGGAAATCAATGGCTTAGATGAGATGGATCACTGTCATGTTTGGGCTTTACAGGCAAAAGTTGATGTTACATGGTTACATTCTTCTGAGTAGTTTAAGTATGTTTTTAAGAGTTTATCTTGCAGAATTCAAGTGTGCAGAAGTGCAACATGCTGGCTGGAGGTTTTGGGTTATTTCCCTGTGAGGGAGGAGAGAGACAGAATAACTTCAGATGTGTGTCTTGGAAAGGTTTGAGATAATAAACCTGTAAGAATCACATGAGAACACTGTGCTAGTTATCCAGATTTGGAAAAAAGGAAGAAAATGAAAGTGTAGTTGATTCTTAAACTTTAGATGTGGAATTGGTAGCCTAGTTATTAAAGGGATTGAAGATCTGCAGATTTGAAAAGAACTCAAAAGAAAATCCTGAATGAGTAGTGCCCTAAGTTGCATGTAGAATATATTTTTACAACATGTTTATTTGGTTTCTCTTAAAAAAAAAATCATCAACTCGAGCACATTAGGAGTGATCTCATCTTTTACTTAATAGTTTTTACCAAAATAGCACTTTACAGTGAACAGCAATTAACAAACTCTTCAGGGCAACAGTATGTCAACTGTCAGAATCTCTGCTAGTTGTGCTCATCATAATCAAAATATACTCATTTCAGTATTTATCATGGTCCTATAGACCACCTATCTGATCTGTAGTCCACACAGGTCAGGTTAGGAAGTGATATATTAAAGAACAGTAAAATCCATCCCACAGAGATGAGTTAGGAGTTACCAGTATGTCTGGTTTCAGATGAGCTCCCTTATTGCACTAGGCCAATTGCTGTCTCTGATAATGGTCCACAGTGGACACCTAGGGAAAGAAAGCATTATAAAGCTCTTGTAGACTCAGTTTCTTGTAAAATTTTGACTTGGGGATTTCCAGCAGATTGGCATGACATGTTGTGTTTAATAGCCCTTGTTCTCCAGTTGCCTAATTTTCTTCAATCTGTTTGCTTTTCAACCTCTGCAATACCCTGTAGCCTGCAGTTTCTCTAAGTAATTTTGTACAATACAGCTTTTTTTTTTTCTTTTCTTCACTTGATTACTTTCCTTTGAAGTTTGTTCTGTAACTTTTTGTGTTCCTTGTCTTCTGGGCCATGAAAAGCAGTGAGCAGTCTCTTAATCCTGTTTGCTTCTCTTTACCACTTATGACAGATCTCTCCTATTCTGCACCCTGCTTTTTTCAGCTAGTCTCAGTCTGTTTAATCTCTTACCTTAAGGCCATGGCATGCTTGCCTTACAGCTGTAGTTGGAAGTTCACATTCTGCAAATACTTCTCTAGTGGTGTGGAGGGGAGCTACAAGATGCTCCCTTGCTCTTAGCCCGAATGAGTGATCCACTCGAATGAGTGATCCCCTCATGTTACTCATCCACAAAGCTTTCTCGGTGTAGCCAAGTGGGTGTAGCAAATGAAACCAGACAGTACTTGTATTAGTGCTTGTCACCTTTCCTCTTGGGCCTTACCAGAAGGATACCTCTCTTGCAGCAATGTACAGTTGTCTGTGCTGTTCTCTTCCTACGGTAGTTTTTGCTACAGGTGATTTTGGCAATGCCCGAGTATTTTTAAAGGCATTCAGGTAGCGGGTGCTGTGGTGTAGCTGTGTACATGTTAACTGGAAGCCATAGTTCATGTTGGGATAGGCAACAGCACTTGGCCTTCCTGGCAGGGATGTCCCAGGGAGCAGATGGACAGCGCCTGCTCCCACGTTGCAGCTTCAGTGTGAACAACCTACCACTTGTGCTGTTGCAGAGCTGGGGAGGTGGATGGCAGAAGAAGAGTCTTGGGTGCCTTTATTCTGCCTCAGTCTGAGCACAGGGTTGGCTGTGCCTTCTCTCAATTGCAGAGCCCCTGATAACTCACAGAGCTGCAGCCTGCCCCATGTCCGGTGTCTGTGTGAGGTAAGAACCTGCAGAGAAGGAAGCTTCTTTACAGCTTTATGAAAACCTCACTGACCATGTAGAGTTGCATGTAGAAAACATCAACTGTGGGTTTTGGATTGCATCACAGTCTTAAGAGTGACACTCCTGTAGAGGTAGTTTGGTTTGTTTTGTTCAATTTTATAGTTGTACTTCCAGTTGGAATCTCTTTTCTCTCCTTGTTTTTTGGCAGAGGTTTTATTACTGCTCTTGACAACACGAGATTCAGTTGCAACAGCTGCAGCATCTTGTAGCTCTTACCTATGAATACACATAGGTGTCCTGGTGAAATACCTCCCTACTTCTGTGGCTTGCAGGCATTTCCATTCTTCCCAGGACAGGACTGCAGAGTGGACAAAGAGATCTGCTTTGGGGTCAGACTCCTTATCTCACACCCCAGCTGCTTTGGAAGGTCAGCTGTGATAGTTCCTTGTCCTCACAGGATGGAAAGGGTAGTGTTCTCCTGTACTTTTGTACTCCACCTGTTAAAGTCCCCATGCTCTGTGATCCACCCTGTGGTTTGGCACCTTTTCTCCTGTGCCGCAAAAGCCACCTCCATCTACTTACTCAGCTTCAACACAGCTTAAGAAGGACGTACTTTCTACTAGGAACAGTAGATAAGTGGTAATCTAGTCTTACTCATTTAAATTGTTTATTATTTCAACAGGAAGGAAGAGGAGAGAGGAATTTAGAGGAAATGTTAATAGTCCTGATCAGTGCATCCCCTCATTAAAAAAATAAAGAAGTGCTATGAATTCAACTTTGCCATTTGATGAGAAGTTGAACCTTATGTGGTTTTCAAGATGCATCTCTTGACTGCTTTCCCAAACAAGACATGATATTTTAGAAACCTTGGGCAAATACAATCATCCTCTGGTTCCTCTTTCCAGGGCGGTGTCATCCCCAGTGGGCAAGTTTGCTATTTATTTAGCCAATGCTGCACCTTGTGTTATGACAGAGAAAAATAGTAATTTAATTTTTTTGCCCCTAGTCTTTACATAAAAATGGCCAAACATCAGTCAGCCACAGTATCTCTTTCATAATGTTTTTTCCCATCTCAGTTTGGTGATTTAGAGAAACCTGGAGTGGTATTTATGTTTTTATAAATCCATTTTAAGTATCTTTGACTAAAAGACTCCTCAGCGTCCTTTGGCATGTTGCATATTACAGATTGTAGCATGTAACATTAAATTAATTGGCCAGATATTAAAATTAATTTTAATTCATTAGTTATTAGGACAGATTTTGCTGTCTCTTTAAAAAGTTTTTTAAACTAAGAAGTATTTTAAGAAATCTTAGAGTAAATGTTTGCTCATGCCGTGATGTTTTGACATGGAGAACCAAAATAATAGTGCAACCACATATATACATATTATGAGAAATGCTAGAAAATATAGTAGTATCTTAGTATTCAACCAATGATTTAAAGTATTTAAAATACTGTTTAGAGTTGTGGCTGTGACAGTTCATTTCCTTTAATTGTTTCTATCCAATGATAGTGCACCCTCAGTGCACTCCTTTTACTTGAAGAAAAGTTTAGTATCCAGGCTGCTTATTTCAACTTGTAAATGAAAATAATTTTTTGTCAGATAAGGAAAGAAATTATCAACTTAATGTTTCCTATGTGAAAATATTTGTCTTCTTGCTTTGAGTAGAGTCTAAAGATGCATCTTGATATTTTCTGCCTTTCACAATCCTCAGGTTTTGTTAGTGAAGCAAAATTTTGCAGTAAAGTGGTTAGCCTCTTCAAAGCATTGTAAGTAAGAAATAAATGAGTCAAAACACATAAAATATTTAATGCAGGCTACCGTTGTTGATTTTTTTATTATTTGAGATTTGGGAAGAACAAAACAAGAACAGTGAACATTAACTGATTATTTTAAGGAAGCATCTTGTAGGGTATGAGAACTTTTACCTATGCTATTAATAGGAAAGTTGTTTTTCATAATCCCAGATAGGGGCATACATTTCTAGATCCTTCCTTCTTTGATAATACTTCTTGCCTGTGTTCCTTACCTGTCTTTTGTCATGAAGGCATGCATTCGTACAGCTGAAGAGCAGAGAAACAGATACAAGTGGGCAACTGCTGGCAGCATCAAGCGGATGGAGGAAAGTGGGGCTTCACTTGAACTAGTCTAATACTGGTTATTGCTTAATTTTCAACTAAGTAATGACACTTTTGTGTTTGTTTTTGTGAATTTTTTTTTAATCCCTGTCTTCCTTCCCACAATTTCATCACTGTGCAACAACAGGACAATACTTAGTGCATCGCAGGGATTTTTCTGATTTTTCTTCTGTTTGTTTCCACATGTGCATCAGCAGGAAGGGCAGTGAGTGGCAAGGTCACAGGATATGTGTTTGGGAGACCTGGATGCAGCTGCCTGCTGTGCCGGAGGCTCCCTGCGTGATGTATGGCTGCTCTGTGCTGCAGCTCTGAAATGTCAGGGCTTGCAGTGCTTGCTGAACTCGAGCTTATCGTGCGGGTAGATACGGTAAAGACTGCAAAACACTTAGAGCCAAGGTAACGTGAATCATATCAGTGCTTAAAATAGAAAGCCCAGCTAAACGCTCAGAGGTTTCTCTGCTCAGTCATATTGGTGAAGCGTGTGCTGCTCCTGCCTGGTGCGCCCATGACTGCAGTCTCCTTGCAGATACAGGACACGCGGCAGTCTTCGAACCGCCTGGCAGCCAGCTACTTGTCACACTGGGTGTGATGACCTGGTGCTGGTCCATTTTTAGTAGCAGTGCATCCACATCAGTCTTTCTTCAAAGCAGACATTGTCATTAGCTTCATTTTGTTGAGTAAGTGGGCTTGTGGGGTTTTCTCTTTTGTCCTTTGTTATTGGATGCCTCAGTGTTAAGTCTGGTATGAGATTTCTTCCGAGGAAGCCCTGTAAAACAGAAACATGCAGTCAGTATCTGTCTCTCCTGCTGAGGGCCCTTTCAAGCAGACAAACACCCTGAGCACTTGTTACTGACTTAGGAGCTTTTTTCTGGTGCTTGGTGCAGGTGCATAGTTAGAGGGCCTTATACAAGCTGGCCCCTGCCTCCTTGGCATTTCCTTCAGGCATTATCATGTATCTGCCGTGGAGTTTCCAACAGCCTGACAAGAGACAGTTTGTGTGATGCTGACCTGAGGAAGTGAGAGCTGTGATGGCTTCGCTCTGTCAACATGGCGCTCCTCCCTACCCTGTGGGTCTGACTGCCCTGCCGGCCACTTCGACCTCTGGCGCTGACTGCTGTGTGACAACTGAGATGGTGGTGCCTGTGTGTTTAATGTCACTGTGATTTTCCTGCTGGGAACTTGCTCCTTGTTTCATCACGCTGGGGACCTTGTTGCTGTCCCAGGGAGAGGCCCATGGCAGTGAGATGGGCCTCGCTGGAGTAGCAGAAAAGGGTGCGACACTCCGCTGGTGTGCAGGTGGCCATACTGAGCACAGTACCTTGCTGAGGGCCATGGCTCCCTTGCCTGAGGGATGTGCCCTCATTTCAACACTTTCCCTGCCTGGGAGTGATGCCAGGAGGAGAGCAAGGAGCTGGGAGGTGGGTGAGGAGTGTTCACCGGGCTGCAGCCAGGCAGGCACACTTCAGACTGCAAGTGTGGTGATGCCAGGCGAGACCAGACTGGTTGTGGTTCTAGGGAAGGAAGTGCTTTTTTCTTCTATGTTAAAAGCAGGTTTTCTTTCAAATTCAATATGGTATTTTGAAGGAAATAATTTTTTTTTGTGTCCAAATCTCTACTGCTGTTTTAGGAAAGCGATAGTCCTGTTAGTAAACAGCTGGTATAAAACCAGTGCTGTGTTCAGGACTAGAAAACTGATAATGAGGACTGAAGCAGAGTAGCTTAGAACCACACATTCAGTGGTGTATTTGCTTGAATTAATGACAGTCTGATGTTGTTTATATTTTTTTTAAATTGATTCTGCCCAGATCAGTGTCTTTTTTGGGATGCTAGTGCTAAAGCTGCAATTGTTAATGAGCAGAAGTATTTACGTGTCAGCCTGGCCCACCTGGCCACTCTGTGTGCAGGCCAACATGTGCAGTTTCCTTCAGACAAAAATAGTGCTGCTGGTTCACTGTTGGGTGTCAGGAAAGCACCGGGAAGACAGCACAATCTAAATTCTTTCAGGCCTCTTGGAGAGTTTCTGTGGAGGTAATGGTAGCACTGCACGTGTTGCTGGTGACTTGCTATTCTGAGAAGGATTTCTGATTTTTAACAAGCAGCTTGGCATGAGGCAATTTAGCTGAAGACCTCTGGTGTAAATCTTGCCCTCCTGCCCTCGCAGTGAGTTAATGCATGGACACAACACCAGAAATTAAGAGCTACGCTTCTGTTTTCGAGGTAAAAATAGGCAGTTGAACTTGGGGTGTGCTGTATTTTATTGTATTGTCAAAGCATGTTATAAATGTGAAGTAGAATCACTTACCCTCTTTTTATACTCAGAAGGTAAAATGATGGGCATTAAGCACTTTGCAGTAGACTGAATGATGGATCATTGTGGTAGAAGGGTACACAAAATATTGTCAGGATTCCCTTCTGGCCCAGAATGCACGAATGAATGTGTGTGGGGGATTATATCTGGAGTTTCTTCATCCTGCTTTTATGATCTATCAGCTGACTTCAGTCCAGGGTTGTACTATCTCAGGTTATAAGTTAAGCTAGAAAATGATGTTTTGGACTTTTTTTCCTTCTCATTTTTAACCCCCCAGTACCTTTGTGGTAGCAGCCATATTACTTTATACAAAAAGGTAACATATGAGGAATATAGAGGTCAAGACTATGTCTTGTTGCTATTGCGTTTCATACAGATCCATGTTATTAGCCAGATTTCTGTAATGTGTGCTTCCTTGCCTGCTACAATTATTTATTGCCTAATGACAACGGAAGTGGCTGTTGCTGGTTACTGCTGCTTCTAAAACCTGGTGCATCCCTCCTTTGCTGAATTACAGATTAATATAGTAATCGAGACTTAATATGAAATAGTAGCAAGAAAAGTTTTATTTTGTGGTAGGCCCTGTACAATCTTCAGAGAATAATTGAATATTTGATTTTGGGTATGAGGAAAGGATACGATAGTTGTGGTCACTGTTATAGGGTTCTTGAATAGAGTAGGAGTATATTACTATTTTTTTTAAATTTTCTGGTTAGAATGAAATAAAGAAGCAATCACAGAATGCTTAGGGTTGTTACTCCTTTTGCTGAACATCATTTACTCTGAATTGTTTAACCTTTCAAGCCTTTTCAGTGCCGCAAATATTGCTAAACCAGGTTCCAAGTGAGTGTTTTTTCCAGTTTATATAGCCTTTTTGTGAGATTGGATAGGATATTAAAAAATAATAATAAAAACCCCAAACACAAGTGATCTCTCTTCCTCTAGTTATTTGAAAGGTTGTATTAACTCTATTCATATTTCATAATTTCCCTGGCAGTTGACTATGAAATCTGACCTATTTAAATGGTTTTACTGTACTACATTTCCTGGAGACCTTTCAAGATAATTTGCTTCCTAATCTAAATTTAACAGTTACATAAACCACATTTTGGAGGCTTGGAAATTGCTACCTACTGCCTTTTTTTTTTTTTTTTTTTTTTTTTGTAGAAAAGCCATATTGTAAAAATGTAAGTACAGAATTTTAATCTGAGATTTGCATGTAGCTTGTCATTTGGTTTTCATACATAGATGCTGTTTTTCTTTTTAACAAGATAAAGAAAGTAGGTTATTTTTTGTCCCACTTGAAAATTTCCATAGTGCTGTGGCCAATTCCATTTTTGTCAGGCTATTTTAAGATGTGAAGAAATAAAATCTCACAGGTCTAGGATATATTTGCTTTAACAGTTCCTTGAATTTCTTCGTTCCTTTTTCCTTCTGTATAGGTCCTAACAGGTACTGAGTAGCATATGGATATGTTTAACCTTTCTCTGCAACAAACTGGAGCCAGCAAGGACTGCTACTCCTTGGAGATACTATTTTGTTCAGAAGTCTTGGCTGGCTTTAAGGATTCATTTTGTGCACTTGTCACTGATGTCTTGCCTAATATGCTGTACAGATTTGGACTCTGCAATATCTCATCCTTATTTCTGCTGTAACTGATGAGCTATCCTGAGGAATGTGTCAGAAAAAGAGGCTAAATTTAATAGTTATTTGGTAAATTTAGTTGTTTATTCTGATGCAAACTGAAAAGAGGAACAGTCTGCGGCTGTTTCTGCAGGTATTTGAAATAGGGTTTGGCTTTGAAATTTTGTTAACTATCTGCTGTTTATGTATGGTGCTTGACTGGTTTGTTTTGTTTTGTTTTGTTTTTTGAGTAAAGCGTGGTAATTAGCTTTTCAGGAATGGAAAGTGCCTTGAGTCAGTACAACATTGATTTTCCTCGAGGAGAGAATGGTGGTAGAGGTTGGTGGCTATTTCTTGTTCACTTCAGCAGTGCAGATGTCTGTGAATAAGCAGAAAGGAGAAAACATTGCAGAAATCATTAATTATACAACATATCCCTTAGATTTTTGGAAATAGCGCTCTTAGTCAGATTCTTGCACGTGCTGGCAAAGATATTGATTACCCTTAGCTTCGGATCCATGTTTAGTTTCAGCCAGGTGAGTGCAGCGTTGCTTTTTCATGGCTTTCCTTTAAAGTGCAGTGATATATTGGATACAAGCATTGGTTCTGGCTCCAGGGCAAAATTCCCAATGTGTACAGTAGCCTTCCAGAAGCCAGGGAAAGCTGGCAGCACAACGTTGCTGTCTGTAGCTGAGGTTTTCCTGGGATTGTTTTTCAGTTGAACGTCTGAAAGTGTTCAGGGCATCTTGAGCTGCATTTGTGTGTTTAGGTGACAGCAGGGAATGAGGTCGATTTCTCTTTTTTCCAAGTTGTGGTTCTTGTCTTAAGCTGTTTCAAGCAGGTTGGGGATAACCACGCAGCCATGGCTGGGCAAGTCAGAAGTGCAACAGGTGTTGAATATGGTTCAAGTTTGGGAATAACTCTAGTAATTGATATTAAGAATGATGCCAGCAAATGTTCCATTGCAGTAGTTGCCTGGAGAGTTGAGCATCTTTTTCCTTGGGACATGATGATTTCCTAATGTCACTTCTGTATTTCAATTTTCATGTACAAAATCCCTGAAGGTAGGCATCTTTGAAATTTTTATATGTTGTCATACAAGTGATTGATAAACTGTTAATCTCCCTGAGGATTTTTTTGTGGTTTCTTTTTTAAAGGGGGGAAAAAGTACTTTAGATCAAGGTATATTATGTTTGTATATTTAATCATAATTTTTAAGGTAATCTGTGCTTGACTGTAAGGCTTGAGCATTCTTCAAATCCACAGCTGAAGCAGCCACCCCTCCTTACCTTCTAAGGTAGTGAGAGTCACGAATCCGTGACTGAGAAATAAGGATTTTCTTGGGGCATTTTGAGGAGGCTGGAGCCACTTAACCTCTTTTGCTCTGCAACAACATTTCAGTGTTGAGTTGCTTTACACTCTCTGTTTTTGTAGCTTTTATATTGGAACTGCGAGAACGTTTAGGTGCTAAAGCTTGAGTTCTGGAAATTCAAACAAGAAGTTCAGCATGCACATTTGGAAAATACCTGGGTAAACTGAAGGGTGCTAGACCTCTTTGAGGGTGTTGGACTGAAGATGGGAAAGGTTGAAATCAATTTTCGCAGTGTGGGTGGCTCTGACTTTGCATCTCCCATTTCCCTGAATTGAGAGGCTGCTGATTCTTCTGCATTCTACAAGGGCAGGTGAAGTGAGGCGGGACCTTTACCAACAGAATGGATGTTACTTTGGGATCCCTCAGTAGTGGCTAGGAGTGGAAACATCATTCATTATCAGTGAGCCTTTCTGATGAGCCCTCATGCTTTGGGATGGAAGCAAGCTGGGAGTTGTGCGAGAGTCCCACTGTACACAAGGGGACAGCAAAAGGGTTCCCTGTTAAAAGTGAACCCCCCTGCAGAGACAGTCCTGTTGAATGGCCCTGAGGCTCTTACTCCTCCTGCATCATGTGGGGGCATACAGTGAACTTGTATCCTGTTGGTCACTTTAATAACCTGTCTTGATGAATGCAGCACACCTGTGATTTGTTGTAGCTCTGTAGGCTTTTATTCACTCCTATTGTGGTTAATATTGCTGCAAAAAAACTCAGGCTGGAATCCAGTGTTATTACTATTCAAGGCTTTTTACTCTGAGTGACTGCTTTTTCTGCTTCTGTCTGCTATGATGGAGGTGTAAATCTCTTTCCTGAGCTGCTACAAATCCGGTTCTGAAATAACAGCTTTTTAATTTTGTTTAGTTTTGGTTTGGGTTTTTTTTCCCCCTCCTATGGAGTTGTTCACAGAGGTGTGCTTTCTGTTCTGAGATTTTTGTTACACTTGCCATTTCTGAGCAAGCTGTCTTTGAAGTAGCCATCTCTGCTCTTTTTTCCCAATTGCCCAGGCAGAAGTCCAGGCTTCCTGGGTGTTCCCTGTTGCAGTTGTCTCTCTCAACCTCATGTTTGACCCTAATTTAATTGAATGCTCATGTTGTGCTCTAAAGATAGCTGTCTTTAGTGCAGAGTTAAAAGGTTTTATTGCTGCATGTTTATATGGACCATAAGAGATGGGAATCACCTGCCATAAGCTTTCAGCATCTTTTAACAACTGCTCAAAAATTCATCTGAACATAAGAACAAATCAAGCAGCAAGCACTTGTGTTTCTTGCTAAGAAATGGAAGTGGAGAATACTGCTCAGCACACCTAGATGCATCTTTTTGTTGTGTCCCAAGGTCTCGTAAGATGCCTAATGGTCTGTAAGCCAGGCTTTTTGGCACTGAAGGCTGCCAGCAGAGAAGGTGTTGCCATGGGCAGAACCTTGTCTTTTTAGGGAAAGTTGTATGCTCCAGGGGGCTGAGTTTGTCTGCTGGAGTAGAAGCTCTCAAATAGGCAATACTGTTTTATCTGCTCTTGATTAAAATCCATGCCTTTAAATGTCATGAGCTGGTAATATGAAAGTAGTCTTCTAGACCTCCCCTTGCTGCCCTGCAGTAAACTTCAAGTCTGGTGCCCCCAAAACACGTACAAAGACAAGTCCTTCTGACCCAAGTGCCTTCTACCTGTAAAACAGCTTTTGTCCAATAGATTCATGGAAGTTTCTTCATCTGCACAAGCCACCTTACATTGCTAGCTGGAAGTGAAGTCCTGTGGTGTTTTAGGCTTTTCATTTTTAGTGTCACTCTTTTCTTGGACAGTGGTGTTCATATACAGCATGGCTGCCTTGCCTCCCCTGTGTTGCCTGAGCTGTGAGAAGGTGAATTGATGTGAAAATAATGGTTATGTAATGGAATTTTATATCTTGCTTAAGTGGTGCAAATGACATCTTTTGATGTCTCATTCAAAGTCCTCTCTCTGTCTGTCTTCTCCTCCAGCTTAAATACCTGATTCAGAAGTTCTGTATCTGCTTCCTTGAAAACTGCATGTATTGCTTCCTTTTTCAGCTTTCAGGAGTGTGGGCAATGTCTTTTTTATAACAGGTCAAGAGGATTGGTTTAAACTTTGAGTGATCATTGCATTTAAATTCTGCAAACTCACTCTCTTAAATACAAAGACTGCTGAAATTTTCCACTAAATTAAACACTTTTGCTGCAAACAATTCAATTTCGATTTCTTCAAAGCCTTCTGGGCAGGCTTCTCTTATCTGAAAATCTTGTTTATCCCATGGTATTTGTATAATCTCAAGACCCATTGTACAGTAACTAATGTGGAGGTTTTACCAAATGGGATATTTAGCTGTGTTGCTTTTTTCATGGCATGTGGTTATGTTTAAGAAGTGAAGCTGCTTACATTTCAGGTGTGGCCAGACTGGCACTCAGTCCTGCAGGCATTTCAGGTTCAGCTGTCTGTAACCTACTTGTGTGCATCTTCTGCTTAAAAACAAACAAAGAAGATAGAGTTCTCATCTATTCTTGCAGAATAATTTTCTACTTCTTTTGTCTATTGGTTTTCTCATTCAAACTATTAAAAACAGAGGTGTTTTTACTGCAATTAATTGTAAACAGTTATTGAACCTTACTTAACAAATGTAATGTAGAATATTATCAAATGGCAGGACTGATAAGAATGTATGTGGATTTCTGTTGGCACTTGTTTAGAGTATATATAACTGATTGCTTTTTTGATTTTTGTTTTATTAAGTAGAGGTGCAGAAATGTCTTCTTCCCCACTCTTTTTTGAGGGAGCAATACATTACATGTTCAAAAATGAATTTCAGATTTCAGTATCTTTTTTTTAATGCAGCTGAAATGTGCCACGGAAATATTTCTCAGTGATACTGTTGATCACTTCCCAAACTTCTGAAAACCACATTTCTTGTGAACTAAATGATAATCAGATGATTAAATTAAATGGCATCAGTCACTATTTTCTATGATTGTCCCTATTTAAAATCTGCCTTTTGCTTTGCATGGATGCCTTAGGGGGTTTTTTTGTGGTTTGTGTTTGGTTTGGTTTGTGTTTTTTTTGGTTTGCTTTTTAAGGTGGGTTATATTTCTAAATCCTTGCCTTGCTGTGCATCCACCTTATTTCCTGGCCTCCACCCGTCTCTCAGCTAGTGACTGCCACCATGGCAACTCTTCCTCCAGCTGAACAGATGGGACATTGAGTCTCCTCCGAGAGCAGAGCGTGGCTCACGCCCTGCCGGGAATCAGCTGGCAGGTTGCACTTCTTTCTGCAAAATTAAAAGCAAGCTCTGCCCAGCAGAGGCATGCTCGTTTTGAGGGTGCTCAGTTACACAAATAATACCATCGTCTAGTAGTTGCTTGCAGAAGTGAAACATTGTGACTGAACTGGGATTATTTCTATGCCTGAGAGCTCTTCAGAGGAGCTTTGCCTTTAGTGTGAAGAACTACTTGGCGTCAGCCAGCAGCCGGTGGTTTTCTGGTAGAATGGTTACCATCAACTTTTTTTTTCTCTTTAGGATGCGTCAGGATGAAACGCCACAGGCATCTAAGCACCAGTGACAGTTCAGACAATGAGAGTAAGTAATACCTGCTAGTTTTTCTTTGGTCTGTCACCCCCTTGTGGTTTCCTTCTGTGGTTTGAGGGAAAACCGTTTCACCTCTTGTAACTTAAAAAAAAAAAAAAACAAAAAACAAACACCCAAACGTTTTTTGCTTGATTTCTTTTTGCATTTGTGGTCTTTGGTGTTCTGAATTGTGTTACAGGAGGAAAATGAGGCAAATGATCTTACAAATCTAAGGGTTATTTTGAGTCTATGTAGAATTTCAAGAGAAACTTGTATATC
The DNA here is from genome assembly GCF_022539395.1 of Myiozetetes cayanensis. Classification (NCBI taxonomy): domain Eukaryota; kingdom Metazoa; phylum Chordata; class Aves; order Passeriformes; family Tyrannidae; genus Myiozetetes; species Myiozetetes cayanensis. The sequence goes on along the minus strand of NW_026087742.1, from coordinate 83,602,319 downwards.
TTGCCATTCAGAGTTGCCAAGGAGAAATTTGTAATTCAAGTGAAATTTTACTGTCCAGGATCCTATTCTGTAATTATTGTTTAAAAAGAATCCTGCTGTCTTGTCTTGTGCAGAGCCTCAACTTTAAAATAGGTGGGGGTGGCAAGCTATTAAAGCATTGATATGTTAGAGTTATAATCAGTCTATTGATTGTTACATTATCTTCTACTTGTTCTTGATCTATTTCACTTTAGTCTGTTAAACAATTTAGTAAAGTTACATTTTAAGTGTTCCTTGGCACAAATCTACCTGAAGATCTTCCCTTTGTATCTGCAAAAAACCCAAAGCAGAGCAACCCTGTATGGCGGGGTCTTGTTTGTTTCTTATAGACCTGGGCCTATCCAACAGCTCCATACATAATGATGATTCATTGTCATATTCCCTGCGAGTCATCAATGGATCCTCTACTGAAATAACATTTTGCCAGAAACGTCTAGATATCCCGCTGGTTTTTTGCATTTCTCATCAGCACACTTTATAATGGTTTTGTTCTTTAGCGGTTGTTTTGAGTAGTTGCAAACTCTCTCCTCTTTGTTGCTCCTCCTTCCACTTTGTTAGAAGGGTACTAAATGAAGGAAAGCAGTCTGCCTGCCTGTTTCTGTTTACTCTTGCTTGTATTGGGCAGAGCAGAATGTACCCATAAACTCAGTTTGCTGTGGTTTTATAAAGAACAAGTGGAACAGGAGGAGCTGTAATTAAGCCTACAGACTGCCTAAGAGTTTTTTTGCCCACGTCTTGTCAAAAAATTATAATTCAAGAGATTGGAATGCCTTGTGTTTTACTGAAAAAATTAAATGAATTGAACTGAGCTATAATGGTCCTTTTTTATTTCTTTTTTTTTATTTTATTTTAACAGGTCCTTCCACTTCCTTTTCCTCTTGTTCTAAATACAGGAGCAAGTCAAAAACACCAGCAAATGAACAAAAGAAGCCTGCTGAGGTAAGAACTGGGGACAAAGGTTCATTACTGGTAGTTTTTAGTCATGTCATTTTCATGTTTCTAAGCCTTGAAGTAGTGAGATTTGAACCTAGTGCTGGTGACTGCTTTTGTCACCTGTCAAAGTCTCTGTGAACCTGTATTTCCCCCACTGTGTGAATATTATAGGAGCTCTGGTGTTTGATGTCCAAAATGACTTATGGCATTTACAGACAGTAACATATAGTTCATTCTTCCCCTGAAATTTAGTATCATTTTGAAAGTGGCAAAAGATGGAATGGTCTTATGATTGAGAACATGGCACAGAAAAATGGTTCGTGTGTCTGTGTTTGGGAAGAATACTTTCTTTCTGCTTTAGGATGAAACAGCAAGACACTTAAGTGGGCAGGATATGTATAAGTAGTGCTGGCTCAGCTTCTGCTACTTTGTTTTTTACTTTGACTTTTTACTTTCAGTAAAGTTTCTTTTTGCTCTGCCATCTCCACCTGTAAGAACCCCAACAACTATCACCCCTGTCACTGGACCTGTGTTGACCCATTTAATAAATTTGCATTTATGCGCAGTGCAGTGCTCAAAGACCTCCTGTTAGCTATTCCACTGGTAGGCTCTCTTTGTGGAAGATTTCTTGGCTGCCTTCTCCAGATTTTATGCTTGCTTTCTTAAGGGCTGAAGTCAGACACTAACTACAAATAGGATAAGTATTTCTTGTAGCTAATTCCCCTTACTTGTTGTCACATTCCCTCTGAAGGAGTCCTTCAAAATTTTAGTATAACTGTTGGTGCCTGAGGTTGCTGAATAAAGACTGACAAAATCCACTTTGTTTCTGTAGAATTTAAAGTTAAGTCCCAGAAATTATTATTTTGTGTACTATACCAGAAGCTTTCTACCTGTGTGGGTACTGCTGTGCAAGGTTGCATGAACTGTATATAGATTGTGCTCATATAGTGAAACCTATTCAGCAAACATACTTCATTCTTCTTTTCTAAATGCTGCTAACTAGATGGGCTTGGTTTGGTAAGAACAAGGAAAATGATACAGAACATGTCCTTTCTTTGGAAGCTTAATTTTTTTTACAGGTTAATTGAAGAAAACTCTCTGATTCATTTCTAAAGTACAATCTTACGTGAGTGTTTCAGAAAGGCAAAATTGGCTAGAACTAGCTCCATAGTGTTTTATTTGCACCACCAAGAAGGTTAAGAAAAGCCTACCGTGCTTTTTATCTTTAAAATGTTCGGTATGAGAATTATGGCTCTGTAAAAATTTTAATCTTAAAAGAACTTATGGCTACTGAGGTCTTGTAAGTGTTGCTCGTGTGTGCCTAGGCAGTGGCTTTGTTACTAGCCAAGCTATGCAAATGGGAATTGAAGCACATACACTGCCAGACTTCTTGCTGTTTCAGATACACCTCAGTGCTAGTCCCTTACCCATCGTTCCTTTCTACCCAGCCATCCAGCTTTCTTCTTGTATCTCTTCATCTTAGGCATTGTCCTGTTACAGTTTTCTTTGAATATGCTGCTTTCTGTCTCTGTGTGCATATGTACCTTATAAACAATAATTATGATGCGGTCCATGCATGTAGCATAAAATGTTCACTTTACATACCTTCTAGCAATTAAAATTAGTAGTGTTTTCAGTTCCTCCTTTTGAGATCATCTTTGATACTTTCTATTCTTCTGTTCCAAGACAGAATCTTGATCCCTTTAATGCCTGGAAATAAGAAATTTCGGAGAACAAAATCTGGAATACACATTTGAAATTTAGAAAGTGTATTTCGTAACATAATCCTTTCAGTAATACTGGAATCTCTTTGTCATCTTTCATTTAAGATCCACCTCCCAGGAAAAAAAAAAAAAGAGAGAAAGAAAGAAATCTCAAACTTTAGAATATGTCCTCTTCTGGAGGAGTGTCCTGCCTACAATATTTAAAAAAACCCTTAAAAAAAAAGTCCTCTGAGGAAACAAATGGAAGGGAAGGTGACAGTAATAATCTGTACCCCTTGTTCCTTATAAGACTTGTGGCTATCAGCAAGCACTCCTTCCAACCCCTTGAAAAGCCTATGCTGGAGAGTGTATTGCATCAAACGCTGTTGTCAGCAGAGCATTGAATTGACTATTTATGCACCAAGTGGTAACAAGGGTGTAAAGCGAAGACCGAAAAGGGACCCCACTACACACCATCCCAAAACTCATGTTGTAATCCCACAAGCTTTTTGTAGTAATAGCTGTGTTAATATCTATTAGATAGAAATTAAAAAGTTCAGGCTGACAGCATCTTTAGCAAGGCCTCTCTTTAACAAGTTGGCGCTGCTCTCCTTTCATTCACCTCTGCTTGCCAGGCAGCAAGCTGTTTCTTGAGTTAGTGATGCAGAAAATCTAGAAGGTCAAAGCTATAAATAGCTGTTTGGGAATATTTTTGTTCATGGTCTTCATACATTAATTTTTCTTTCATGCCAGCAAGCCTGGCCTTTTCAATTAAATTGCATATGAATACATAGGCTTTTTCCCCCTTCCTCAGCCATAACCAGCCCAACCCGAGTACCGAGGTTTCCTCTCCAAATAAAAGCTTGTGTTTGGTACTCTGACCAACAAGCAAGTGGTGAGTGTATGTGTCACTTGCTTCACAGGACTTGTCTGTATATGCCATGGTCTTGTGCTTGGCCCTAAAAAGTGACAGCTGGCTGCAGCTGAGGACCACTCTGCCTTGAATTGCCTCCAGGTGCTTTAGAATCGAGATGGGTGTGGGAATGGCCTCAGTGGGGCACGAGGTCATCTGGTGTTACTGCCAGGCCAAAAAGTGCAGTGTTACAGTGCAAATGTCAAAGACTGTTCCCCAGAGCCTAAAGCATATCCAGAAGGGATGTTACTGGGTTGGACCTGGCATCCACTTACTCCAATCTCCTCCTTGGAGAAGAAGGTGAAAATAAGGCTATATGTATGTACATATATATATGTAATGATGCTTCTGCAGACCATGGTGCTTCTCTGCGTAATGTCAAAAGCAAGGCTGCATCTCTTTATTGGATTACAATCTATCACTAAGTAATGAGATGGTGACTTAAAAATTTTGTTATCCAGTTACCTTTAGCGCTTACTTTGAATAAATAAGTTTTGTTAAAGTTACAGGCACACCAATAGTATAAAGTCATAGTCATTTTTGAGACCTTTATATGAAGATGTTGACCACATGCCATTTGTGATGTTGCTCCTCAGTGTATTAAAATGTAGACTGGGGGGGGGCTTGCAAGCCTAAGCAGTAGACTGTGTAGGAGTAGCAGGATAGGAGGCATTTGGATGTCTGGCTCAGCATGAGGCCTCTACTTAACAGTTTCCTGTCTCTATGAAAGCTGCAGCAGAAAATGATGGCAGAGTAATGGGAATCATTTTTGCAGGGAAAACCTATTAGCTGGACTTTTATGATTGACTGACCATTTCTTCTCCCTTATGCTAGTGGGGTCACAAAAGTGTAAGAGATCTTAATGACACTCCAGTTCATACTTTTTTTTTCGGTCCTGTCTCCCTCTTGAAGCTGTAAAGAAGTAGTATTGTGCTTTTATTTTAAACCCTTCCCATGTAAGATGCCAGTATTTTACCTCTCATTGCAGATGGGGTTCTGAATCTCACAGCAAGAGTAGTTTTTAATCCCTCATTGCCGTTTGTGACAGCTGTGTTATCATGTGAAATGCAGCTTGTCTTCCAGAAGTAAATGGTCTGCTTTCATTACTTGGGTATGTGAAACTCTTTTTAGTGGCATTTAACTACCACAGAAATCATACGTCTTGATTCTGAGGAGCACCCTGGAAGACTAGACTCTTGGCAGGAAATGGATTCTTTTTGCAGTTTGAAAGTGGTTGTCTTTGGTCTGTGAATGAATGGATGACATGTTTAAATCATATTGCTTTGCATGTACCATGCAGAATAAGAGACTGCTACTTTTTTTGTGTATGCTTAGCTTAGAAAACTTTGAACTAACTTGTGTACAGTCTTCTCAGGACCTCTGGCGAACATGCCTTATCCATGAGCTGCTTTTTAGCCTGATTGGATTAGTCAATTTTAAAAAAATAAATTGCAATACTTTTATGTAAGTGAGAGGTTCAAACTCACTGGTTATTTTGAGATACTGTCTCAGGCTATTTGAACTCTTTAGGAAGAGGTGACCCAAATGCAGAAGGGTGTGGAAGAGCTTGCATGTGAAAGGGTGAGCTATTTTATCTTTGAAGTGAATGAGCAGGCATAACTGTAAAGTATGAATGGTCTGGAAACAGCAGAGCTACAGAGCTTCAGTCCTGCCTGTCCTTGTGATGGAGGAACTTGGGAGGAAAGGCGTTGGTGGGGGGAGGCAGGGCAGGATTTGATAAATGAGGCCAAAAGTTAGAAAATCTGTAGCAATTAAAAGGATATCCTTTCCATGCATCATGTAATTAGACTGTGAATTTCGTCTGCTACAGGAGGTTGTTGAGACTATGAATTAAACAAGATTAAAAAAGGAATTGGACAGATGATAGCAAGTACAGATTTTTCTAAATATCTGTATAAATTAATACCCACTTTAAAAATTGATTGTTAGGATTAATCCCAAAATCCAAAGCTTATGTCTGATTAGCAAGCAGAAGGAAACTTGACATGTTCTTGCACATTCTTCTGGCTCATGAGATACTGTCAGAGACATGATGTTAGGTAGGGTTGATTTAGTATCCAATTTCCTGGCTTTTCCTCTACATGCTTGTAAAAGGAGGCTAGGGAGATTCATGGCTACTTAAAAGAAAAGTACAATATTTCATTTGCTTGAGTCCTGGATAATCCATAAAAGTAGTTTTAGGGAGTAGGGATTTTAACATTAGGATTTACGGCATTGCTTGTCCCTATTGTGTGAATGTTTGAGAAGTACAAATTTAATGCTACACTTATTCCTGTCCATCACAGCTTTTTTTAACATTTTGAAGTTTTTCAGTCCAGTTGGTATATGTGCCTGGAACTGTAATTTCATTTCCATTTTAAAATTTTGTTGCTTTTTATTTACTTTGTTGCCAAAACCCCCTCAACCAACATAAAACCTAAACAAACCTTTCTTAAGTTTCCACACTTCTCTGTAGTAAGGTGCCTTATTTCTGAAACTTCATGTCCAGATTTTAATGTATTAACAAGAAAAAACTTTACCTCTCCAGGATGACCCCACCAAATTCAGTTTTTGGAGCTTCATCTCCTGTAAATGGGCAGTCTCTTGCACAAAGTGTAAAACATCCGTACAAAGATTGAACTCTGCTCAGATACAATGTTGCTATATTACACTTGTAATAGGTTATATTAGAACTTAACTTTTGTTATTTAAAAGGTGATTTGAGGTGTAAACCCGCTGCTCTATGTGTTACAATTTTGCCGAGGACCTGTACTTCAGAGTTACAATAGTAGACTAAGCTTTAATGCTTGCAAGTGCTTACAGGAATAAAAAGTTAATAGATCCTTTAGAAGGAGAATAAAAAAAGATGATTTGACCCTCAACATGTTAAAAAACTCATGTGTAATTCACACTTTACTGTTTCTGGAGTAGTCAGCCTTCTTGGTCCCTAAGCAGTGGGCATGAGGAACTGAAAACACCTGTTGCTGACTCGCTGGGGGTTCTGCTGGGTGCAGGGAAAGCCTCAGGACTGAAGCAATTAGAAGCAATCCAGGAGTCGTGCTTTGATTGTAACAACAGAGTAATTAACGCATCATTACTTAAGCCTTGGAGGTGTGGTTCCTAGTCGTGGCCTAGATGTCCGTGGCAAGTGGCTTATCCTTACTGGGAGTTTGTAAGCAGTTGGTCAGAGGACAGGAAAGCTCAGTGTCACAGGAAGAAATACAAGTTTTCTTTTCATTTTTAAAAGATGGCACAATCCATGTATTTTTCCTTACGTATGCATTTGGGCAAGACAAGGTGAATGAGTAGTGACATCAGTCAGCTTCAGTAAAAACTTGCAGAGGGGTATTGGAAAAGGTACTTGACTCATATTTTTTTCTTCTCTTAATGTGGTTTCAATTTTGCAGTAGTCATGAGCAAAAGGTGCCTGACAGTGTGTGCAGATCTTATGTTTGAATTGCTCAAGGTAGGGTTTGTAGGAGGCTGTTGTACCATCAAGACCCGTTCTCTTGTTTTCAATGCTAGTATTTTACTGTAATTCCCTACAGCTTTACTTGTATTCTCTCTGAGATCTTTAGTGGATAAGGATACTTCACGCTATAAATAGCGTTCTTTGTTTCATAGTCTTGATTTATTCACAGAGTAAGCACAGCAGGGTCCTATGAGGAAGATTATATGTTGGATTTTTATAGAGTGCTTCCAGAAGGAGTTTGAGTTCAAGTCAGACTGCTTTTGGTGAAGCATTTATAAATGGATTCTAAGAAGTTAATTTTCCTTGCACATACTCTTCTAACATAATTTCCAAATAGGACTCAGAAGTCTGAAAAACAAATAAAACATATGGACCGTATCTTCATTGCACAGCTCCATGATCATCATTGTTGCTTGGTGTGTTAGTGCTGTGGGGGGGAGCATATTTCTGGAAAATTTTTGTTGAATTTAGCTTTCAGAGGCTTTAGAGACAGCAGTGTGTCTCTGTAGAGGTGACAAGGAAGTTCTCATTTCCTCAGCAAATCCAGGCAGACTTTTACTGCTTAGCAAAAAGCCAATCTTGTCTAAATGGCAAGGTCTTCTCTTCTAGATTTAAGCCTCAGTTCTAAAGCATGAAATAAGTAATAGAAGTTCTCGTTGAAATGGTTAAGATTAGATGATGATGACAATGATGACTTAAGCAAACACATTTCTGATTGATGTCATTCACTGAGTGCTGCACTGTTGTCAGCTGAAACTAAAAATTCCTGGCAGCAAAATGAAATGGCAAGTTCAGACCAAGCAGTCTTGAATGGTAGGCAAGGCTAAAACTCTGACTTTTCATGCTTTCAATTGCTAAAAGTATTTTTAAAAAAATCTCACTGTCACAACTGTAACTACAGTGGAATGCTCACAGTGGTGGGGTGTTTCCCACTTCTGTGTGTATGCAGCTGGCTCTGCTAGCTGTGCTTGGTTGTAGCTCAGCTCTGCAAGGCTCTTCTCTGTCCTGGTAAAGAGCTGAGTCTGCTCTTGAGGAGTGATGTGTCTGAATGGAAATACCTTATTAGGTAGACTTGGCGTGTTCATTTTTTAGGTATTTTCAATATGTGTGATATTACAGGTATTAAAGTTGAAGGTTTGTGCTTTTGTTATGGTAAGAAGTAGAACTGCTTTTGAGTGACTGAATGACAACCACATTTCATGGCCTCACTGGAAGTGAAGGTGGTCCTTGCCAAGAGGAGAGTACGAGCTGTGGAGTGGACTAGCTGTTCTGTGTGCACAGTAAAGGAGCTGCATTGTTTTCAAAGAACTGTCCAAAAAAAAACCAACCACGAGGAAAAGCTGGCTATCTAAATTCTAAAGTGTGTGTCTGCTCTTTGTGTAGATGGCTTAGTTCACAGCCTTGAGGCTGACTGCTGAAGTATAATTTACTTGATTTGTCAGATAACTCTTTTGGGTCTCCTGAGTGTTTTGATTTACTTCCACAACAAAGGAAATACAGAGTGAGTATTCTCATACATTGTCTTGTGAGAGTATTTTACTGTTGGAAGATCCTGCTTGGCCACATGTGAAGAAATGATGAATGATGAGAGCTAGAGATTGTGCTGATTCCAAGTGTCTGCAAGAAATTTTCAATTGGACTTGTCACAAGTACGGGTAGGCAATTCTTAGGAAGCCTAAGTTGAGTTTTTGGGTCCTTTAAGGTATAAGCAGTTATGTGTTTAATGGTTAAATTTTTGACCTTAAGTGGTTCATGTATTGTAAATTTTATAAATTTGAAGTGGAAAACTTAATATTGCGGTGTCATGATGGTGTGGTCACTACTGTACAACAGTCAAAAAAACCCAAAAGAAGTCCATGCTCCAGGGAGTTTGTGCTCTAAAAATAGAGATGATACAGTTCACATACATAATGGATGATCAGAAGACTTGCTGCTAAGCAGTGTAGTTAGAATACTGGCGCCTTCAATAGCACTTTTCATGTAGTGTTTAAAAAATAGTAGATTTGATATGAAGTACTCCACTTCTATATTCTGTCAGTGGCTTAAAAGGTAGTTTGTAAAGCACTTAGCTCAGATAAGTTCTGAGGAATATCTTTTCTGATAACTAAACCAGTCATTGCACTTCCCATTTATCAGACTGTTTTTTTTCCTTCTGGTGTTCTTTGGAATTGTGCCACGTTAGTGTTTCTCATAATCATGGCTCTGTACCTGTAACATAGAAAAGTAAGATGCCTTTTAAGTGGCATAAATAATTTCATGTTTTATTTTTGGTGTGTAGACATATTGCTTGAAAAAAAAAAGGATTCTTGTAGTCCTAATACATTTGCTCTTGTGATTCAGATTGTAATACAGGTCTCCTAAGTACCTGAGTTTTACACAGAAGGCAGCAGTGAACAGTCTATTATGAACCAAGGCAGATAACACATTAGTACCAAATATGAGAGCCTTGAGTCTGTGATTTTTGAGTTCTCTTGGTCAGCTTGCTCTCCTGGCAGCCTATGTGAGATGTAGGAGATAATGAAGTAACACTGAGTTCCAGGTCACCACCAGCCTATTTCAATACCTGTTTTTAGTACAGAGCCTTTTTAAAAAAATATTTACTTGATGATTTCAAAGAACAGCTGAGAATTTTTGCAGTAGGCATAACCGGTCTGGTGCTGTCAAATTGAAAAGGGTACACGAAGATATTTGGCTCTGAGATTATTTTATTACTCTTCTGGCTATAAAACTGAATTAGTAAGAAGAGAGTTCAACCTGTCACAGCTTATTGCAGGGATATTTTCCATTTCATTTTATTGCCCTTGGAGGATATGATTTCTCATTACGATAATTCAGTTAATTAGTTGTGATGTCTCCCTAACACCAAGCCACAGTCACTCTTTTGCTTTTATCAACATTAAGCTCGTGCAGGGTAGCAGTGGAGGAAAAAAATCAAAAACCCACAAAGGATGCATATGCCCTCTAGTTAAATCGTATGCACCTGTAGTAGGCAGACCACTAAATAAGTCTTGAAATGACAGATAATCATGTTTATGTGCTTGTAAAAACTTAATCCTCATGAGACAAGAGTCCAATGTTATGGCTGGAGATTTGTCACTGGGGGGTTTGCTTTGTTTGAGGGTGGCGTCTCGTTGTACAGGTTTGCTAAAGGATACTGGAGCTGGGTTGTGTCGCTCTGCCTGCACTGGGACTGCTTAGGCACAGAGCAACACAGGTTTCATGTTTCAGCAAAGGCAGCTTTTCATCTTTGATCTTGGAGATCCCAACCACTAAAACTTCAAGTGGTTTTAATAAATGAACAAGTGTCTGTGCATCAGTTTTACCATGGCAACTGCTCGTAGCCCGTGATGAATATGACAGTTTAAAGTAGCTAAACTGAATGAAAGAAAAGGATATGCTACCTTGTAAGTAAGTTGGGCTAAAGCCTACAGTCTGGCAAGTAGGATAAGTTAATTGAAAGTGATAGGGTGAAGAGTCTTGACTAAGATGTAGGCATCCTTTCCCCTTTTCCTGGTTACCTGTTACAGCCTTCTTCCTTCTGATTAGCTGTCGGGCAGGAGCATGGTTTTGAATTAGCATAAACTTCTTGTCATACTGCACCTAATATGCTTAGAGTTAATAATGTAGGTAGTTTCAAATTGACCTGTTTGTGCTGGTACTCTCTAAAAAAATTGTCAAGTATGTTCATTGTTTCTACGTAGATTAAAAAAATGCATACTGCTTTCTTTAGCACAATGCTCTTTCTCAAATCACTCTTTTCCCTCTCGTGTTTCCTGCAGGTGTTCCGCAAGGATCTCATTAGTGCCATGAAACTACCAGATTCTCACCATGTCAACCCTGATGAATACTATGTCTTTGCGGACACGTGGAAACAAGAATGGGAGAAAGGGGTTCAAGTTCCAGCCAGTCCCGAAACTATTCCACAGCCTTCTCTCAGGTAATGGTGATCAGACACAGATCATGTGCACAAAACGTCAACTCAGAGGAGATGGTCTCTCAAAAGCAGATTGTCCAAATGCAGTCAGCTTTTCTCTGTTGTTATATTTAAATCTTCAATGCAGCAGCCTTCAGACATGTTCTTAAACCACACAAGTGCCAGTTTGGAAAACATGTCTGTGGCACTTCAGCCACAGATCTTGTTCCGTCTGTGCACTTTATAGTATCTACATTGTGAATTTAAAAAGATCTCTTTTTCCAGATTAAAAGCTCTTTTTTCATTTGAGTAAGGTGAGTTGAATAAATTACAAATAAACCCATATCTTGTACATGTTACTTAAAAGGTTTCCCTATAAAGCTTGACAATATAGAGCACTAGGCATGCAGTAGTTACTGAGACCTGCTAAAGTTACTCATTTGTTCATATAATTTAATTTAGGCTATTGTTGCCAAAGCTTTAACACTTTCTGCCTTCTCTCACCACAAGTGGCTCCTTAACGTTGTAGAAGTTCAGTAATCTCAGTTTCAGGAGATAGATTAATAATTTTTTGTTCTCTCACACTGTACCTAGACTAGGAAAACATATCAATGTAAACCTGCAACCCTTCTGTGCATGTTTCAACATAGAAATGTTATTGCCAGCATGGTCTTCAAGACAAAGATGAATGAATTGTCCAGTGAAAGCGCTGATGCCATCATAATTTAATTTCCACTGAGGCCATTGTCAGTACCAAGTTATTAAAAATAAATATATTGCATCTCATACTAGCAGTATTATATTAGAGGAAAAAATTGCTATAGATTTGGCTGGACTAGAGAAAAGAAAAGCTCACAAGGGAATGAGAGGAAAAAATGAGCAGGGTGAAGGGGGAGGAAGAATGGCAGAAGAACATTGTTTGTATTAACATTGACAGCCCACATTGTCCAGTAAGAATTATGTGGGATACAGCTTGACTGCTGCTTCGTCCTCTTTACTGCCTTATTTTCCACAGTTTTTCTCTTTTCCTTGTCCTGTGGAGGGTTAGCTCCAGATATCATGCAGAGCTGCTCTTGCATGGCACCACTCCATTCCGTATCTCTCTGGATTCCTTTCATTATATAGGGCCTTTTACATTGAATTCAGAGAAAGATTGACCTTGTCTAGTTTATTTTTTGCATGCCGAAATCAAACTAGTCAAACACTGAGTTTTATCTCTGAGAATAATTGAGAGATTGAGAATACAAATATTTTTCTGCCTTGTTTCTTAGATGATTTACTTTCCCCTTTACATTTTTACTTGGCATCATGATGTTTCTTGCATAGCAAAAATAATGGATTGTAATGTGGATAAAGCATTATTTACAAAAGAAGTGTAGACTGTGTATCCCAAATGGAGACCAAGGATTTTTCCCACACACACAGACACTACAGTAGAATAAATTAGCTTTCATGAAAAAGCTGGTATTTTCAAGAAATCAGTTGGTGAGATTTCCTTCTATCATTTAGGAGGAATATAGAACAAAGATTGTAGGGGTTTTGTGATAATACTTTCTGTGGGTTTCAGAAACACTTGCTTCATTGCAATAGTAGCATTTGTTAAATTGAAAATCATATGCACAGGCTTACATTTTAAAAAGGATTCTGTGTTTGTAGCAAACCTTAGAACATTTTGTGGGAAAAAAATGACATTTACAGAATCTTGTCTCCTTAGCCTGGCTACACTTACTGAATAGTTTAAAATCTGTGAAACACCAGGTTTCTTTGCACTTATAGCCAATATTTCCTGTCTTTTGAGGGTAGGTCTTAAAAAGCTGTAACTATTTCTTGTTTTATTTTCACTCTAGGGTTGTAGCAGAAAAAGTGAAAGAAGTACTGTATACACGACCGAGGAAATACATCCACTGTTCCAGCCAAGAGCCCACAGAACCAGGTTACATCAACATTTTGGAATTAGCAGAGTCTGTGTGCCGCTATGACTTGGATGACATGGACATCTTTTGGCTTCAGGAGCTAAATGAAGAGCTTACAGAAATGGGTAATTTCACAACACGTTCTAATTTTAAAAGCAGCCCTTAATTTCTGTTGTTCGAATTGTAGTCTGCTTGTGAGATCTTTTAACCATTGCTGAATGAGAATTGAATGCAAATGCTAAGAAAAACAGGAGGTAAAAATGCTTAAAGTAAATTTCTTGCTTGATCTGTTAATGTTTTATATTTTACCTGTTGGGCTTAAAAACTTCTTTGCATCCAAAATCATGTGCAACTTCTGCAGATTGAAGCGGGAGGGAAAAAGCCCACACCAGGTGAAGTTAAGACTTCAAAAGTTAAAGGTTTTTTTTAAGGAAAGCAGATGTTTTAATTTCTTCAATTTGAACGCATTATTGCTACAAACTCAGAGTTCTGAGGAGCTTGCATGCTGGGTTCTCAATAGAGTAATTGAGTTTCACACTTGTTAGCTCATTTAGAATCAGCTAAGTAAACATTCTTTTTCCGTGCAAGTTGTTGGTATAGAGGGCTATGAGCAGGAGTGAGCTATGTAAAATAACCTTGGAATTATCACTAGAATAACCAAACTATGGTGTAATAACCTATATGTCTAATATTCTTCCATGGGTGATTGCAGATCTTTTAGGAAGGACAGGTAGACAAAAGAGGGAAATATTTTACATCACCTGGATTTGCTGTTACTAAAAAAGGAAGAATCTGTAGTGATGTGATAATCAACTGCAGTGTTATCTGTAATAGCTATAAAATAGTGGTGACTGAGATCCTGAGGGGAGTGAGGAGAGGAAGTAGTTTTTCTGGTCCTGGACTTATTCAGGTAACTGATAGGTGGTTCTGGGAGGCACCTCTGAAGTATGGAAGGATGTGGATGTAAGAAGTAAAAGCCAGGACAAACTTCCCAGGCATACAGGAATGCTGTTAGCAAAAGCTGTCAGCTTTTCGGTGGGGCAAATCTCCGTCCATGGAGATTTTCAAGATCTGACTAGACATATCTCTTGAGCAACAACCTTTGCTGGATTTACTGTTGACTCTGCTTGGAGCCAGGGACTGGGCTGAAGCCCTCTAAAGGACCCTTCCCACCTGAATGATTCTGTAATTCTTTTAATTCTGGAAGTGAGAAAATACTGGGGCGTGAGAGAGAACAGTTTAAGAGCAGAAGGCACTTTTTAACCGCATTCATTTATCTTTTCTGTCTCCATGTTTATTGTTTGTAATGAGGATTCAGAATTAGTAGCCTTAGTTATAATATTAGCCTCTGCTATCAATGGTTCATGAATGTCCCAGCATTCAAAAATCTGAGTAAATTGTGTGCTGTGAGCATCATTGTTATTTTTGACGGATATTTTCATAAGGTGCAGTTGGGAGATTTCTTGTAGCTATGAGCATTGTAGGGTTTCTTCCTCAGCGTATGTCCTGAAACTGCAAGCCGAGGACCAGTCTCACAGCAAATCCTTTCTAAGTGGTCCTGGTTATGCTAAGTTTGATTACTGGTGAGTGTATATAGCATGTCTAGTGTTCAAGTGAACAGATAGTATGGATTGCAACAGTATATTTATCTGCTATTCTATTTTTAAAAATGTGACCAAAAAAATAGAAGCACTTTTCATAACTGTCATACTTTGATCACTCAAGTAGTGTACTAGATAGCACTGGGTGGTGCGACTTCTGTATTGTTATAAGATATGAAGTATTCTTGGTAAGTTTTATTTCTTAGGGAGTTAGCCTTCAGAAGAACTTAGTGTGTGGGTTTTGGATGTCGTTAGTGTTTCTTAAAGTGATGGAGGTGCAGGAAGGGCTGTATGGGAGTCTCTACCAGTTACAGCAACTGCTGTCTGTCTTTTATGTTGTGGTGTTTTCTTCAAGGTTTGATTTTGTGGTTTATGTACAATTTAAACTTTTACTGCAGTAGTAGTTCTGCTTATATTTATAAAACAATGCTACACTTAGACTGTGAGTGAAAAAGCTTTTCTATTTTTCTTTCATTTTTAGATTCTGTGTCTACTACAGTAGTTGCTAGAAGTTGTCCTTTTTCTCTTCCTGTTTCTCTGACTAATCAGAAGCACCTGACTGTCTCCTTTTTGGTGTTTTAGGATGTGGGCCCCTGGATGAAAACACAATGGAAAAGACAATTGAAGTGCTGGAACGGCACTGTCATGAGAATATGAATCATGCCATTGAGACTGAAGAGGGGTTGGGTATCGAATATGATGAAGATGTCATCTGTGATGTGTGCCGGTCCCCCGACAGTGAAGATGGGAATGACATGGTGTTTTGTGACAAGTGTAATATTTGTGTCCATCAGGTTAGTGCCTGCAAGAAATGTTGACACCATCCCATGGTCTAAGTTTACCTAGGCAAGTGTGGAATTTGAACCGGTATTAAATGTTAATTGGAGGACTTTGTAGTTTTCTACGTATGAAGGATCGCGCAATACTGAGGTGAAATTTTGGACCCTAACAGTTACAGTAGATTAAGTGGCCTAGCATAGTTAATAAGTGGACAGCTGCAGTCTAACAGGAATGCAAAATGTGTTTTTGGGACTTGCAAGTACTTCCTCTGTGACCATAAGCAATTTTTCCCATTATGACTAAACCTGCTTAATGAAGATAAACAGGGCAGGAAATACTGGCTTGCCTATTTGTGAGAAACCTAAAGACCACTTGTTTCAGGACTGTCCAGATTTAGCCATCTTAAACCACAGAGTGATTTTTTTCAGACGGCATCAGCACCTGCAATAACCATGCTCTTGATCTGAATGTTGCTCACATTTATAGTGTTTCAGAAGTAGCCAAAACTTTACACTGACTGAGCTCAGTGTAGTCAGGCAGAGGTATCAGAAAAGGGATATGAATCCTGTGGTTTCTGTGCATCCTGTTCTGCAAGGGGGTTTTGCTATAAATTCAAAAGAGACCAAGAAGGTTTTTTTTTTTTCTACTGACTGCAAGCAGTACTCGGAAAACATATCTGGCTGAAAAAGGACCTGTCATCTCCTTACTCTCAGTGGCTGGCTGCCAGCCCAGCTGCTTTCCTGATCTGATTCACTGTGTGAAGCAGCCACGTGTGCCTGAGTTGCCAGTAAGGTGGCTAGTGACAGGAGTACGGCTGGCAGCTGGGCTGCCTGCTTCAGTCCTTGCTCGTGCCTGTTTAGAAGTAATGATGGATTTGCAGTCAAAGGGTCGTGGTTGCCTGCTGACAGCTGAGCTTGAGCTGTTGGTCTGCTTGCCCCTCATTCTTCCCCACGCTGAATCTGCCTGAAACCAACTGGGGAACATGTCTGGGCTAGAGCTAATCCTCACAATAACAACAACTCATTTGATTTTTAATCTGGATCAGTTTTGGTTGAACAAATGGCCTCAGGTCTGTTTGTCATCACACGGTTAGGAGGTGGAGGGCAGGAGGAGTGTGAGAAAATTCCTCCTTTGTGGTACCTTCTTGTGCTGGCTCAAACACGTTGTGAAATTACTGGTTTGGTAGTCTGGGCATCCTCCACTTATTAGTTGATTTAAATTAGAAAATAGTTTCAGTCCATTTCCAACCCCCTAAATGTGATCTTAGGTGTAATGCCACTTCTGCTGTAGTAATAGAAAGAATTCTGGTGGGAATGTGCCACAGAAGAGGAAAAAAACACTTGTAAAATTTAGATTACAGCTCCCCCTGTTGGGCTTTTACAAGAGTTGTCACATAAAAAAAGCATTTAGGTTAGTCTTGTCGAAATTTAATTCAGGAAAATCCCCCTTTCCACAAGCCTGACATAAACGTGCAGTGTTTTATGATATTGCTTCATATTAAATACTTAAATACTGAGATCTTAGAAGGCTGAGAAGGCAAGTGTGGAAATTTTATACTAGATTTAATCTGAAAAATTGTTACAACTAATGATCCTTTTCTGTTGAGTCTTCCAGTGTTACCATTCCCAGAGATGGTGAGGTTTCCTCTGAAATCCGCCCTTTTGATAAAAGTTGTATTTGGAGCATTTGGAATTAGGCCTTGGTGGCAGCCACTTGTTTCAGATACACTCAACTTAATAGGTGTATGTGTATGTACAGTAGGATCCATCGTGATTCCATTAAGAACCATGAGGAATTTGAATTGGAAAGAATTTTTTACATTCTCAAACCTAGGAAAACTTAATAAATTTCTCATTTTCCACATGGTTAAGAGCAATACTTGGGAAACAGGCATAAAACACAACACCTCATAATTTCAGTACATGCTGTAATTTTTGTTGAATTATTATATAAATATTTGAAGTAACAAACAATGCATGGAACTGTAAACACAAAAGTAAGTTAATGTTGCAGGAAACTTCCTTCAGTCCGACAGCTTATATGCCTTCACATCTAAATAGAACTATGTTAGAATGTAAAGTTCTTAGCAGTAGGAAATTGTGATTTTAAAAACTCCTAGATGCAGAAGGTAACTTAAAGAAATGTCAGTGTTGTTTGCTTTGGAAATTTAAAAATTACTAAAAGGAAAAGAGAAGGTTCTTAACACCGGGGCTGTTGTGCAGTCACAATGGATATGCTTTACACTGTAAACAAGTAATACCAGCACATGTTCTAAAAAGAAACCAGGGTAAAAATAAAAAGATTACTTTGATCTCTTTGATCACTTGACTCATTTTAAGGTGAAGAAATCACAAAAGGATTAAGTGAAGGCCAGATTGTGCCTTTACTTTTTGAAAGCTTTGCTCTGCATGAATATTAATGCTTGTGTGTGAAATAATTTCAGCATAATGATTTCAATATCTGTTCTCCAAGGCGTGCTATGGAATCTTAAAAGTACCCGAAGGGAGCTGGCTGTGTCGCACCTGTGTCCTGGGAATACATCCTCAGTGCCTCCTGTGTCCCAAAAGAGGAGGTGCCATGAAAGCTACCAGGACAGGGACCAAGTGGGCACACGTGAGCTGTGCTCTTTGGATTCCAGAGGTAAAAACCTGATTTCTGTCTCTGTCCTCCTCCTTTCTCGTTCCCTCCTCTGCTTTTTTGTGTTCTCGTGATTTAAGGTATCTGTCTGGCATAATACTGGACTTTACTCTGATGGGTCTCCACACTCTGTGAAGACTGGGAGAGAGACCAGCTTATGTTCCATTAATGAGTCACTTTGTCACCTCGATTTACTCAGCAGTCACTTCTTGGTGTCATTATGGTACCTGAGTGATCTGTGAGAAAGGGTTACTGATGTAAGCTACCTCTTAAAATGCAGCTTTATTCTCTCTTGTTTTTGATAAATTTGTGTGCTCAGATACACATATAATTTGCACAAATACCTCTACTTTTTTTTTTTATTTTTTTTTGTTTTAATTATTTATTTAAAGAACCCCTTTGGCATTATTTCTATAGGACGCATGCTAAGATTTGTAGTTAAGGTTTCTTTGAACTAAAATTTTTCTGAACAGTGGGGGAGATGTGACTTTTTATCTGTTATATTTTATAAGTAAAGGCCTTTTTGATATATTTACGTATACATATATGGAGAGCTTCATTATGAAGTTTTACACTTAATTTTGAATCAAGTTTAGCATCACAGTATAATCCTGTAAAATGGAATGCTCACTTGGGTATATGGAGTTTGCGCTTTATTTTGCACTTGGAATATTTATGCTTTCTTTCTGGTAAGATTCACAAATCCATTTGGGTGTGAGGCAGTAGCCAGATATGTCAGCAGTGTGGCATCAAGGATACCGTATTTTCTGAACCTTCTGTTCCTAAGTGCAGCCAAGCCTCATGCGTGTAAAACTTTGAGGAAGATGTTTGGATTCTGGGTATTTTTTTTTAACTTAGCAACTAGATGCAATCTGTAATTCCTAGCTGTCTTGGGTATATATCTGCTTTTTAAAGAGGTTGTCTTTGAAGTTACACTCTTCCTTTCGGGCCTCCTTGTAGTTCCTGGCGTGTCTTCCACCTTCAAGGAGAAAGAATTTGAAAAAGAAAACCCACAGATTTATTTTCAAATTGAAAAAAAAAAAAATATCACTTGTCCTCCTGCACTTAGGACGTGACTTGACTGGAAGCTTTCCTGGCTCTGAGCAGACTGGTTTTTCCTAAAAGGTCCTTTCTGCCTGTGAACAGCCTTGCTGTTCTTGCTAGCAGAAGAGGAACAGTGAGGTTTAAGAAGCAGGTGACAGCAGGGCAGGAAGCACACACTGGCTTCCTGCCTGCCCACCTCCTTCTGATGAGGGAGAGAAGCCGCTGGGAGAGCACCCAGGTGGAAGAACTTGAATCCAGCTGCTTCCATAGCCCATTCAGTGACTCCCAAGCCTTGGGCACCTCCTCCCCTTCACACCAATGCCAAGTGTGTTGGATGTAGTGAGGAGGTGCTACCTGCCAGTAGGGATGGGAGATGCCTCTTGGATTCATTCTATCTCTCAGGCTTGTGCATTGTCACTTGTAAAACAATTGAGTCACCAGAGAAACCTTTGTGAATCTCTGCTAAAATGGCATGCCAGTGCCTGTCTGGAGAGTCAGTGTGGCTTTACGTGCTGCAGGGGGGAAGAAAGACCTAGAGGCTGGAGACCTATGTATGGATGCTTTAGGGGAGAATGTATATTCTCATATTTTTCCCCTCCTCAAGATAGTATCATGCTGGAACTCCCCAAAAGAAACAGATGAATTATAAAGTTGTCCTTTCTTCCTGTGACCCTAACAAAGTGGAACAAGGCAGAATGCAGAAAGGAAGGGGCTATAAAACATATCTATCTTGTACCAAAAGGTTCAAAGAGGCTTTGTGAGTCACCAAGTGTAGTCTAGCATTGTTGCAGTCATTTGCAGCAGGTATTTTCCTTCATTAATTTATGTGGCACTGTCTTAAAATGTTTTTTTCCTTCCTACCTTCCTTGTGATTTAGTGGTATTTAAAGACTTTCTTGACCCTTACTGATTGGGATGTTTGAAGATTTTTACTTTCCAAAGTGTACTCATTGTTGGTTTATAACCATTTATTCTTCTGCCTTTACTGTCCTTTAGTGTAAATGTGTGGTCTATTTCATGTTTTCTTAAAAGGCATTCTTCTATTTAAGAAAAGGAAACACTGATACCAGAAAACCTATACTGAGTGTTTTGAAATTCAAAGTCCTTCTCTACCTTAGATAACCCATTACAGTTACATCCTCTGTCAGTCAGTGTGGTGTTAGCTGAAGCAGAAAATGATAGAGGAAAGATAAAATTGCCTATCCTGTTGTGAGTGGCCATACTCAAGGCACTGACCTGCCCTTCCCAGCCACTGACGTGGATCTTTGTGCACTGGTGCACCTGTTGGTGACAGGTTAGCAAGGAAGCAGAGGACAGCAGGGGGACAATCGTGTGCATGACAGTTGCAGATAGCAGACTTCACAACCCATTGTTTTCACTTCCTCACACTCTTAAAACTTCTTCAGAGTATAGCAGTCAAGATGTAACCTGATGCAAGGTGAAGAAATAGAGAAAACGGCTACATCTTAATGGCAGATGGATAGTTTCTGCCTTGGGGTGGGAGTTTTTGGGGAATGAAGAAGTTGGCCTGTTTGCTCCCTGGATCCCTTCTGAGTAGCAAAGTTCAAACAGACTTTGCCTTGACTTCTCTGAGTATCAGAAACATGCAGATGGCACGAAGCCAGTATAAATAAATTGCACCTGACTCAGTAAGTGCCTCTTTGTGCTTTTACAAAGTGGGGTAATATAAACAGCCAGCATTACAAGCTGAATGGGCAGTATTTCCAGTATAAATGTTTCTTGACCTCATGAGTTTCCTCTGGGGAAGGAGCAGGGAGAGCATTAAGGAGGCAGAGAGGGACAGGGAAGAGATCTGTGTCAATTCCCAACTCCTGCTGGGAAGCACAGTGGAAAGCTGGTATTACTCAGTCTCCAGAAAAAAATCACTGAAGATTCTGGTTTCTTTTTGAAAAGAATGTAGACAACCTGACAAGTTGATAAAATCCCTTAATTCCTAAAGGAAGTCTTGCCTCTTAGTGTAGTGGTAACAGTCAGTCTTTGTACAATATTGTTTCAGAAACACCTGCATGACTTGTAACCAGCTGTGTTTTGAGCAAGGTGAAGTTAGGTTCATGAAAGGCTCTTTCCTTTGGGAAGCAAAAAAGCTACATTTGATGATGTTTAAAAGTGCTGGACATGATTTGTTGAACTATAGGCATTTCAGGGATAGCCTTGTCAATTTTCCACCAATTTACAGGAAGGCCACAATAGGTTCAATTGCTTCTCATCTCTACCTGATGAGGGCATCACATATTGCCTAGTGTTCTCCTTCTTGTCTAATAAAACCTGAACCCTTTCTAAAGCATCTCACTGTCTTCCTAAGGAAGACTTTCAGAAGTGCCACACAGCAGATTGACTGTATTCCAAAAGATGTGGGTTTGCAGTTGGAAGATGAGAGGGTGAAGTACTGTAACAAACATGTATCTTATTTGAGTCAATTTATTCATTAATTCATGAACTGCTGATCAACTGTTTTTTTAAATGTGGAAATGATGAACCAAGTTATCTCTTGAAAAGCTGTTTCTTCCAGCTACTGAAATGATCTTTAAAGCAGTGCATGATAAGGAGAGAGTAGCAAAAATACTCTGTTTGAGCATAGCAACTATGACTTAGCACTGCTATCTTTGGGTAAGTCTACCTCACTGAGGAGGTCTGCTGAAGAAGAGCCTTTCCTCCTGAGGGATTAAGCAGGTTTTAAAATGAATATGTGCGTCAAGTCATTGATGATGTGCCCCCAAAGAAAAGCTGGGAAGTTCCGCTTTGTCTACTAGCTCTTGTAAAGTCACCGCTTTAATTATCATGTGTTAAACTAATTCATATAACCTGGATGTCCCTGCATGACTCCTACTGTGGAGATAATCTGTGAAAATTACTGTAGCATAATGCTCTTAAAGTTTAAAAAAAACAAAACAAAATAATTGTTCTAATCTCAGCCTTAACTGTTTTTCTTGTGTTGTGGGCCATGATATCCCAGCATGGGAGCAGCCAGATCACCAAGGGCTCACTCCACTGGCAGCTGAAATCTTTTTGCATATCTTGCAGCTCACTCAGGGATAGAGATGGGGGGATTATCTTTGGCCCTGCCTCTTCCTCCTGTTCTGAGGGCTCTGATTCCTCTTCATCCCTCACTCAGCAAACTGATTTGGTCTTGGATTTCTAGGAGCGACTGCTACCAGCTTGGGTTGTTTCTCTGGTTCAGCTGCAGTTTGAGTGGCTTTGGTGGCTGTTGGTCTGCTTTCCTCCTCCTCCCTCTGAGGGTGCTGTCTAGTAACAAGCAGTGCCTAATAAACAGTAAACAGGGCCCAGCACAGTGCATAGCTTTGCACCTCTCTGGAACTTGCCACGGCATTTTTCTTTCACATGTTTTATCACTTTAACAGGGTCCTGTAGTTGGTCAAGAGTGAACTTCAAACCACTGGAGGAGAGAAGTCCTCCAAATACTGGCCCATGCCCTCCTACATTTCATGCCACTTATGACTATCCACCCTCAGGGCAGATCTCTAAAAGACCTTCCTAAACTTCTGTAGCTCTAAACATGGTGTGGACTGGGCTGAGGAGACCTGGCAGACTTAGCAACAAGATAATGCTTTCCTTAACATCCAAAGAAAATTAAAATTTCTCAAAAGCTGTTGTAACAGGTCTGAAGGAGGTAAAAAGGGGGTGAAAAGCTGGGAAAAATCATCCTGCTCTGTTCTCCCCACAGACTGGGTACAATTATTAATGGACTCCAAGAGGTAGCGCCTAAGGTAGGGGCAGGAGAGCAACACTGAAGACACATCCCAAACAACCCTCCTTGTCCTTGATGTTATCTTGACATAGGCTAATATCACACAGTACAGCAACAAAGCAATCCTGATCCCTCTCCCTGCTCTCAAAAAGAGCACTGCGATGAGCTCATATTGCATATATGGAAACATATACAGGGTTAGGTACCACACCCACATGAACAGAGCAGGCAACATTGTGACCAGTGATTCTGTACCTAATACAGCAAATGCTTAGATAAACTTTGTTTCCAACCCACTCTGGGCAGATCTGTTGTTGTCTCAACCTTCTGTGTCCCACATTGGGTGCCAAATAAAGGCTGTCACGGTTTAGGAATGGTATTCCCCAATTAAGTGTTCCCACTGAAACACTCCAAACCATGTGCCACTTGCTCACTCCCCCTTCCTGCTCCCCTTCCCCTGCAGCAGGCTGGAGAGAATTGGAGGTACCAAAGGTAAAGATTACAGGGTGAGATAAGAACAATTTACTGGAAGCAGCAATGGAATAAGAAAAACAAACAAATGGCTATACTATCATTAAAAGAAGGAACCAGCGCGCTATCTGACTACCACATTTACCCTGAGTAGAAGAGAGCCCTTCCCCCTATCCCCAGAAAATGATGTGAGGGTGGTATAGAATAACCTCTGGATCCTAGCCATGTCCCCTGCTAACTACTGCAAAAATTAACCCTGTCCTTACCAGAACCAGGACACTGGTTCATAACAAAGAATGATGTAGATGACTCAAGTGTTTTGAAGAATTGCAACTTTGAGCCACCAGGTTAAATTAGTATCATCCACACTATGGTTTGCACGTGAGATCTTTTGAGGTTCCTTGCTGACAAGTGTGAGCACATGGAGATCTTGCAGCAAGAGAAATGTGAGGGTGTTTTGCTTCTTCTGGTATTAATAGAGAGCTTGTTTTTATTGCTTTGGTAACTGTTTTCCGTGATGATTTTTTTTGTTTACAGGTTAGTATTGCTTGCCCAGAAAGGATGGAGCCAATCACAAAGGTGTCTCACATTCCACCAAGTCGATGGGCTCTAGTGTGTAGTTTATGCAAACTGAAAACTGGTGCTTGCATTCAGGTATGTACTTGTCCTGTAGTGACTCTGCAGGGTACGTCTATGTCACAAGGGCTGTTTGGGTATTGCGTTTTGTGTTCAGAGGTGCTTTACAATGCAGATGACCACTGAGTAGATATCTACTTCTTCATAGTTCTTTTCTATCAAATTAGTTGACTAGCACAGAGATTTAGGAATTAGCCTGGATTGCTTTTCTTTTGAATGAGGCTGAGATGTCTAAGAGCCACTGCTATGTGCATCAGAGGTGGACAGAAAACTCCTTCTGTTGAACACTTTGCAAACAAGAAAATACTAAATTTGGTGAAACCAACATCAAAGGCATCAACAGATATTTTTAAGACTGTGTAGAAAATAGGGTTTTGTAGGAATGGACTTTCATGTAATTAAGATAATTATGTCCTTCTTTTCTGGTTTGTTGTTTCGTTGTTAGTAATTGAGGGTTTTTGTTTTGTTTTGTCTGCAGTGTTCTGTGAAAAGCTGCATCACTGCCTTTCATGTCACCTGTGCCTTTGAGCATAGCTTAGAAATGAAGACTATCCTGGATGATGGGGATGAGGTCAAGTTCAAGTCATACTGTCTAAAGCACAGCAAGAACAAACAGAATTCGTTGCCTGATGTTGAGGAGCACCCCAAGACCGTGTCAGAGCAGAAGCAAACAGAGAGTGAGAAAACGAGTTTACGAGCCCAAAAACTCAGAGAGCTGGAAGAAGAGTTTTACTCACTAGTTAAAGTGGAGGATGTTGCAGCAGAGCTGGGCCTTCCTAAACTTGCTGTAGACTTCATCTACAATTACTGGAAATTAAAGCGAAAAAGTAACTTTAACAAACCATTGTTTCCTCCCAAGGAGGATGAAGAAAATGGCTTGGTGCAGCCAAAAGAAGATAGCATTCATACCCGCATGAGGATGTTCATGCATTTGAGGCAGGACCTAGAGAGGGTAAGAAATTAACTGGTAAAATTTTGAAAAACTATTTGCAGGTGAGCAAGGTCTTTGTTTGTGGATGAAAGTGGGAGTGGGGAAAACAAAGGGAGATGATTTTAAAAATAACTATTTAAAAGATTTAAAAAAGGTAAGGCCTTCAACTTCCATTTTTTGATATGCTGCACTGCCTGCTGCAGACTTTCAGAAGTTGTCCCTCTGAGTCCATTGAGATTCAGTGTGAAAGAAGTGCTTCCTGATTTGCTTAGAGGTTATTCCTTTATATATTTTAAGATGCATGTTTCTGTGCACAATGTACATATTTGATAACTGACTCTCTGATTTCAACTTCAATTGAGTTAATGTTTAAAAAAAATGAGGTCTTTTAGCACTCACCTGCATGGTTTGGAGTCAAGTAGGTGATATCCTAAGTGGTTAAATTCTGTGGTGACTTTTTGACTCCACACATGCAGAAGCAGAATGCTGGGCCTGTACTCGTACCACTTCCCATGACATCTGGTTCAGGAGTCTTAGTCACATCTCTTCCTCTGGTGTCAGGTTGTCCCAGGTAGCAGGCAGACGGAGTAACTCCTCACTCTCTAGACCTAGATGTTCTCACTGCCTTAGGTCCTACAGATAATTAGCGGTCTGAACATAACCCACCGTGTCTGCTGCTGCTGCTCATGGCTTTACTGAGAAGGAGGTAAAGGAAGTTATTTTTTTTGTCAGTAGCTGGCTGGGTTCTTACCAGATTGCCAGCTAGACGGTAGTTTGGAAATAAGGAATCCATCAGCAAAAATCAGAGCAGGGATATATTAGGAAGGTGTACAGAGTGCATTTTTCTGGCAGCTGATGGAGGAGGAAGCCAGACTTGTTACCTCTCAGAGGCTACCAATTAGGTTGGCCTGTTGGGTAGTGGTCAGCTGCAGTTTTCAAGTGCTTAGAGATAGGTAGGAAGTGTAAAAAATAAAATAGATGTGCTAAATGTGATGAGGAGAGGAGTAGCAAAAGCAGGAGAGAGGTAATAGCGTTGTAAGAAAAAGGGGAAACAGTACTGGGGAGAGAAAAACATGAAAATACAGGGAGATGAGTGTTGGAGCCAAGATTTGTACTTGTCAGTGGAACTGTTGTCTTGAATCTAGTCATAATCAATCTCAGATCTTTTCCAGGACTACTTTGGATATGGAACCTTATTTTAAAAAAGAATTAAAATCCCATACGGTACTTCAGATGGAGGGTTGGTATTTTGGGGTGGGTCATTTTTTATTTTTCAAGAGACCATTTCAAGCTTTTATTTGATAAATGTTTGCTTTGTATCAAATCTTGTTGAAATTGATGCCCTTGTGGAGGTGATTCACAGTTTAAAATGCCTGTCTCAAAGTTTTTGAACTTCCCATGTTATAAGATATTTCTACTCTGTTTTATTTTGGGATAAATATAAATTTGGGAATCTTGGAATTTTGTTTTGGGGTAGAGAGGTACCAATTCTGAACAGATGGAACTGAATGCTGGGGAAAGAACGTTTGGCAGATACCTTTGAACCAATCCTTACACTGTTTCTCTGTTTTGAAAGCACTTTTAGATGTTTGTCAAGAATTTTCAGTGCCTTTTCCTATTCTGATTACATTAGATGAAAATGTTGCTATTAACTCAAACAAATAGTAAAAGTAGAATTATGTGGAACTGAATCACAGAACGGTTTGGGTTGAAGGGACCTTAAAGACCATCTAGTTCCAACCCCCTGCCTTGGGCAGGGACACCTTCCAGTGGACCGTGTTGCTCAAAGCCACATCCAGTCTTGACCACTTCCAGGGATGGGACTCCTGCAACTTCTCTGGGCAAGCTGTTCCAGTGCCTCACCATGTTCACTGTAAAAATGTCTTCCTTATGCCCAACCTGAACCTACCTTCCTTCGGTTTAAAAGAATTGCCCCTCTCTCTGTCACTACAGACTCTCGTTTCTCTTTCTTATAATCCCTTTTTGTATATTGGAAAGCTTCAGTGAGGTCTCCCCAGAGCCTTCTCTTCTCCAGGCTTAACAACCCAACTCTCTCAGTCTTCAGAAGAGAGAAGTTCCAGCCCTCTAACCATTTTTGTGGACCTCCTCTGGACCTGGTCCAACAGGTTCATCTTGCATTGGAAATGCCAGAGCTGGATGCAGCGCTGCGGATGGAGTGTCACCAGAGCAGAGTGGAGGGACAGAATCACTTCCCTTGACCTTCTCCCATTCTGCTTTTGCTGTAGTCCAAGATAGGTTTGGCTTTCTGAGCTGCAAGTGCACATTGACAAGTCCTGTCCAATGTTTTTACTGACCGTTATCCCCAGGTCTTTCTTAGTAGGGCTGCTCCCTATCCATTCACCCCCAGCCCACATGGATCCTTGGTATCGCCCTGACCCAGGAACAGGACCTAGCATTTGGCCTTGTTGAACCTTAAGAGTCAGTGCAATGGAGTCAAAAAAGAAACTGGTAAATGGGTCAGCCAAAATGAAAATATATTCTGTTGTCTTGTGAAATGTATTCAAGGTGTGCACTGAATTGACAATTTATTAAAAAAAGAAAAGGATTTTTTAAAAAATTGATGGTTATGTATGTTAAGTAATATCCACAAGAACTTTGCCAAGGGATTTTGCACATACTGTTGTTTTGATTTTGTTTATGATACACTTTTTAAGCTATGTCAGGATTAATTTTCTTATTGCCTATTAAGTCTCCTCTTATTCCTCCGTAGGTAAGAAATCTCTGCTACATGGTAAGCAGGAGAGAGAAACTGAAGTTGTCCCACAGTAAAGTACATGAACAGGTCTTCAATTTGCAAGTCCAACTCATTAATCAGGAAATCGCTGCAGGTAATCATATAAATGTAAAATATTTACAAATTCTGCCTGTATTTAAACTAAAACAGTGTGTTCTCTGTATGTTCCTGCGTAGTGTTTTTAACACATAAAACTGCCTTGAAAAGCTTTCCTCAAGTACTCCATCAGTGGAAGTAACAACACACAGAGAACTCTTTAATCTCTTAAAATATTTACTTGAATATTTCTTTATTTTTTGGCTGATTCTGGTATATGCCTGTTGCTTATTAGTCACTGTGGTATCCAGATAGCAGAAAGGAGCTGGTGGTGATCTCTTAGGTTTCTCCTTCCTTGGGCTACTGGTCGCTGGCACTGGTTCCTCACAGCAAGCTCTGCATTGGTACTTAGTTCTCCAGCTGAGAAAACTTTTTTTTCTTGCTGTCAGAAGTTGTTTCCTTCAGGCAAGAGAGAAGAGTGACTGATAGGAATCATTACTGTTCTCATGGTGCCTCATGAGCCAAAGAGGCATTTCTTAGCATACCATCTACAGTTGCTCTCCTTCCTTCAAAAAGAGTTTAAGTACTCTGGTTATTAATAGTGACTAGCAACTGTTCAGGAATGATGAGGTGCCAAACCCCACTCTGCCCTTCACTTTTATAGCAACTTTTTGAAATAAGGAGCACAACACTTCACAAGAGGAGAATATGCATTATAGTGTAATTACTGTGGGGTTTTTAATAGGGAGGGCAGCTGTTTTTCTGTGCCCAGTTAAGATCTCTCTGGTCTGTCAAAAAACGTATTTTTAATGACCAGTTTATGGTGAAGTCTTTGTGCTTTTTCTCTACCCCTGAAACATGGATAGGTTTCATTAGTACTGATAAGGTAGGTTTTTTGATCTGTTTTAAATCAGACTAGTACGCTGTGGAAGCCCCAGTACTCTGAAGCACTTTGGTTTTGTGTTAATGTACTTTAGTAGAAATGTCTACTAAATTTATTTTATGTCTTTACAAACACAAGTGATTTTTTTAATGGTTATTACAAAAGCTTGATAACTACTTTGCAATGGGTGCCGTATGAGCATAATATCATAACGACTAATATATTGGAGTGAAAAGACTTTTCAAGTGTAGAGAATTTTATAATACAAAGCGGAGAGTTGAACTAAATCCAAATAGAAGCTCAGTTTGAAGCATTGTTTTTTCTTCGTCCAAAAATGAATATGAACCTTTTTTTACAGCTTTGTTGGAACTACTTCAGTCATTATCTCAAAACTAGTTTAATTCACTGGCTGAAAGCCCTGTAAAAAGGGCACATTGTTGTTTTTAATGGAAATGCTTAAATGCTTACCTAAATTCTGAAGTGGTGGTTAATTTGGTACAGTTTTTGTTACCCCAGCTTCTCTTTAATATCCTAAAATAATTTCACGCTAATTGTTTGCAAATGCTTCTTACTGTTGCATGACCTTATAATGGACTATAAAACTTGTTACGGATAAAAACCCAAATTACCCATTTTAAAAATGCCTTTCTTTTTCCTGCTCCCTCATCTCTTTCTCCTGTAGGCCATACCCTGACAAGTGCACTAGAGAACACACTGTTCTACCCACCTCCCAGGATCACCCTAAAGTTAAAAATGCCCAAATCAGCACTAGGAGACTGCAAAAATAACTCGCTGAAGCCTGGCAACAGACCGCTTTCTCCTGACAACAACAGCACTGTTTACAGCAAACGGAGCGTGCCGATGTCAAAGGAATCATTTGAAATTAAAGCAAAATCCTACACCAGGTATCAGCACGACAGCAGAAGTAATGGGTTGCTGGCAGGGATTGGCAAGCCTCGGAGCGAGGCAAAGGATTGTGGCCCCACGCAGATGATGGAGTTTCATCGGGGTCAGCCGTCCGGGAAGCCTTTAGCGCTCCAGGCTGCCTTGCATGGACAGTCTTCCATTGGGAATGGGCGGGTGCAGCAGGAGAACTCAAGGCTGATGGCCAAGTCCAACGGTCTGATGGGCAGGGCTGGAGACGTGAGCCAGAGAGACAGCTCCAGCCAGACACCCTACGAACAAGAGTCCATGCTCACAGCTCACTTGGCCAGCCAGAGCGGTTTCAGAAAATCCACCATAGAACATTTTAGCCGGTCCTTTAAAGAGGCTACCAATAGTCTAGTGAGGACCACGGAAGATCTCCGGTGCTGTGAAAAGCCAACAAGAAGACTTGCAACAAAAGATCGCTTGTGGAGCAAGCAGACGCTTGAAGGTGCTCCATACCAGGACAATGATGGGTACTGTCCTGACTTAGAGCTGAGTGACTCTGAAGCAGAAAGTGATGAAAACAAAGAGCAAGTGAGGTTAAGACGAAGTAGCTCAGAGAGAGAAAGCCCAAGTAAGGACTTCGGAAGAGATTGTCACAATAGAAACAAAAAGAATATGATTTCTCACAGTTCGGTACAAAGGTGATTAGAAGCCCCCACGGGGTAATTCAGCCTTTATGTAGTCCAGTGTACCAGTGCAAAGCTCGTTATCAAAGGGTTCCAGAAAATATTCTAGGACCTATGTTAAGAAGAGCTGCAGTAGGGAATGGGGGGGAGGGGAGAGAAATCAGAGTAGTTCTGTTCAACTGTGAATTGGTTTGCAGTCTTCGCAAGGTTAGCTCAGTTGTCCACGAAGCCATGTGGAAATCACGTGTTTTACTAGAGGGTAACATCTGGGAGAGCACGAAGCGGTTAATCTTTGCATAAATTCAGGAACCCGCTTCCCCTTGCCAGCTTATGTGTGAGGCAGCGTGTTCATGTGAAGTCAGTCTTGTGATGGTGGACAGATTTTAAAGAAGTCCTTGCCTTGCTCTAATTTGTTGCAAGAGACTGCAAACGGACACACTGACACTGCATCCTTACAGCACCTGCAGCATGGCTTTGATCCAGCAATGCACTTGCGGATGTGTTAGGAGGTTAAGCATGTGAAAAGTCCTGCTGGTTTCCCCGGGAACGGTTGTGCTCAGATCTCCGAGCACATGCCGGTGTGCTCTGCTGGATCAGGCCCTAAGTGACTACTAAGTGAGGATCCCCTTCTGCAGGAGGCTTTGAACTGCAGTGGCATTTGCAGGCTCCTTGCGGAGGGTGGAAGCAGGCGTCGCTGGCGCTGCCAAACTTGCTGACCTCTAGACATGCCCCTGTTCCCTGCTTTTGCTGAAGGTTTTGTTTCTCTTCACAATAACGCGCTTATTTTGTAAATATAAAACTTCTAGTATTTCAGTTTTTTTAATCTCTGTACATAGTTGCTTGTTGTGGGATGCACTTGTAAATATTTTACCCAGCTAACAAGTACAGATGGCTAATTTTGTGGATAGTGTTTACAAAAGTAGGTGTACTACTTCAAAGAAAAATGCTATTTGACACTTACATTTAGGCAATCACCGGTGATGCCAGGTTCCTCTTGAAACTGAGATTTCTTATCCAGAGGTGTTTTTACCTGGTATTTTTAAAGTCGGCAGAATTTGAAATAATTTTTGCTGAATTTTTTTTGCAGGTGCAAATTTTCAACCCTAGTTGCCTGAACACAGGCATAGGAGCCTTCTGGCATCTAGGTCTGTAAAATTTTAGCCAATCATCATTTGAAATATGGGTTTTTTAATTGCTGAAAATCTACTATTTTATTAAGCTGCTTTTCAACCTCTGGATCAGTTGCTGTTTCCCAGTCTAACACATTTTTGGTGTGCCCTTTAAAATCAGCAATTGTCAAATAGTGACTAAATTTCAGCCAGTATTGAGGAAGTGAGAAGGGAAGGGAATCCCTTTCTGTTTGTTTCAATGACAGGGGGATTTTTGTTTAAATGCAAACTTAACTTCTTGTTTTCCAGATGATGTTGTGTTGATCAACAAAGTAACTGCACTGTTTTTCTCTGAAATGCTGTACATTTCATAAATACGCAACATCTTCTGTCCCCACATCACTGGCTGAAATGGCCCATAGGTTGTATAGGGCGTGTCATGCAGCTCCTTTCTGTTGAGGGTTCAATTTTGTCTGGAAACAAAAGGTGTTCCCCACCCAGTGTGAAGATGACTATGCAGAATCCAAACAGCAAATTGTTTTTCTTCATGGTTTTAATTTATTGCTTTTAGCTTGGGAAATGGCAACGACATTTTCAGATTTGTTTTAAACTTTGAAATCTCCCTAGTTGCAATAGGACTAGCAGGTCAGGGGCTGGAGGACTCTTCAGTAGTGAGATAATTAAAAAAAAGTATACTTGGCAAACTTGCTCTGTTTGCTTCATGCATCTTAATTTTTTTTTTTACTTTTTGATTTTATGTATATTTGTGTAATTGATCTTTCTAGAGCTGTATCTTCAAAATTATTTCTTTTGGTGTAAATATGCAGTAGCATTTTAGGTTTCCACATATTTTATTTTAATGGGAAATGCTTTGTGTTCTAAGCCATGGGTCATTCAGAAAAAGTAAACAAATATCTATTAATTTGTATTCTGGTTCTGATTCTCTTAGTTCTCCTTCAATATTTATTAGTAATCCTCTCTCACTGGTCTTGAAATTTTACGAAGCTTTTATTGGGAACACTTATTGGGAGGTCAGCAAAGTGTTCATATTATTTTGTGGCTGGAATCATATGACAGAAGAGAGGGAAAATGGTGCTTTAGCAAAACTCAGCGTTTCTGCTCTTCTGGGGTTATCAATTCAGTTGTTTCCAGTCTGGGCAATGGTTTTGCTAATTTTTACATGATCTTAATAAACATATGAAGGAGCCCTTGGTTATGTAGTTCTCAAGTATTGTCCCCAAAGTGCATTTGCTAGTTTTTATTGTGCGTTCGGTGGCTAACTGTTTGAAGTATTACCTCTTAACCTTATTTGTCAATTTTTTTTGTGTTTTTGCATTTTGTTTTATATATATAAATATATATATATTCAATTTTCCAAGATGGACTCGGTCTTTTTCAGATGTCCCCTTTTTACAAGTACTTTTTCATTAAATTATGAAACTGCTAACAATATTTTCATTTGTTGTGATTTATTCAGGGCTTTTCCCTCTATGTCTGGCAGGCTGTGAAACTCATCAGTACTGTGTCCATCAGGAGTAAATTATTTCTGCAGATCTGGCAATGCTTTAACAAGTTAAGTATCCAGGAAAACCCTTCCCCTTCAGCCTCCCAAAAAAGAGTCGCTGAGCATTAATTTGCTGTGTATAGCAAATAGTGCAAGCCTGGCTTTTGTTTCTGCCTAGCTGAGCAAATGTAGCAGACTATTTGCTGCCCTGGCCTCACTTTTCAATGTATTTGCTTATGCTGTAGTATGGCTGGTTTTCCCTGGCTGGACAAAGTGAGTTATAGAGGAAGAGCCGTAGCCAGGCCTTCTGTCTGATCCCTCTTCTTGTACACCCGCAGACATGCATAGCTAAACACAGCCCGCTATTGCCCTGTGTGTGCAAAGGGCAAATCAGTGCCAGCAAGTTCCCGGGTTGATGTTTCATGTCGGTTTTACATGGACTTTTGCTGTAGTTCCCCCTGCTCCCACAGGCCGGTGCTGTGATGTACCTTGCTGGCAGAGAGGAGCTGCTCCCTGTGCTAGAGCAGGGAAGAAGGCAAGGGGAAGAGGAAGGTGGAGAGAAAGGAGTGGGTGTAGCTGCACAACTGATCCCATAGCATCCCTCGTGCTCTGACCGGCTCTGCAACCGGCAGCATCCAAAAGAGAGATGGGGAATTGGCAATCGGGGTGTTGCAGGCAGCAGTGACCCTCCCTGCCAGCAATGGGTCTGGCAGCGGCAGAGTGAGTGGGAGGCTGAGCAGCCAACGTGCTTGTGGCCTGGTGTACGGGCAGGAGTGACTGAGCAGGTGCCCCAGGCGGGCTGGGACTGGAGCTGGAAATAGGCTGGGTGAAATGGAGCTCAAGTCCATCAGCTGAAAAGCAAACAGGAGGCAAAAAAAGGGGGAAAAGGGGGTAAAGATTCAGACAGAAGAGAAGAAAAATCAGCACTAGGAAGAAGCAGTAAGTGTTGGACTGTCAGCTGTTTTTCAGGACCAGGATTTCTTCTTCCCTGAAGGCAATCTTGCAACAGATTCCAGCAACAGACTTCCTTTTTTGACTTTCTGATTGGCAGCTTCTAATTTCCTATGCAAACACAGTCTGCTTGTGGTTGGGAAGTGGGAAAGACAAGAGCCAAGGAAGGAAATTGGTATACCCATTATTTTGGAAACAGTCGCTGTTGGTTTGTAGAGTCTTTTCAAATAAATGTGGTTCCTGGGTGATGGAAACTTGGGCCAAGCACTAACAGGGGCAGTGTGGTGATTCCCAGCACTGTCATTCCTGCATTTGTGTTTCTGTCCTAAGAGAAATGTTTCTCAGTTAGAATTTGCATATGTAATTTGTAGAATGTTTTCTTTGCACCGTGAATTCCAAACCACGGAAGGAGAAATTACAAACGTTTGGATATTAAATGTAAGCCTGAAACATTCACTTGATTTTGAAGTGGCACTGCTGATGACTAGGCCTGGATGTACAGGCTGTGCTGCAGACGCATGATGTGTGTCTGATACTGGGAGGGACCGAGTGTTACCAAGTGTTCAAAGCCTGCCTCTGTGAGCTGCAAAGATAATCCAGCGAAACCACTCGTTTTGATCGTTGGGAATTTTGATGATCCCAGTGCTTGTAAAGGTTTAGCACTGCAGGGAATTGACACATCTAGTAGGAAAACATGCTTTTGATGCGAATTAAGGAACAAAAGGAAGCTGCTTGCACAACCTGGGAGCTTGGCATGCGAGGGAAAAACACCGGGGAAGGGCAGAGATGGAAAACAATGGAGTGCCTCAATGCGGCTTCTTTAGGAAGAAGTGAAGACTCACAGAATTCTGGGTTCTGGTTTTGTGACAGATGCTGCGCTACTGCTGCTTCTGAACCTTGTGCCTGCTTCAGAGCTCAACAGGCTATTGCCCCTCCTGGGGTGCAGTTCTGCAACATATCCCTCTTGCAGAGTTGATCCTGGGATAACTGCTGCTAGGCTCTGCTCCTGACCAAGTCAGCACATCCGTAGGGATGTGACAGAAGTGGATTAAAGTGACTGCAAGCACAGCTTTCTGAAAGAAAATGTTACATAGCAGTGGGGGTAAGTTGTTTGAAAATAGCAGATGTGCATGCCTATTTCTGTTCCTCAATTTAACCCTTCTGCAGATGGCTTCGATAGGTTTGTGACTCCGTGGTTAAGGAGAAACAGCCTCAGATATTTGCTCATTAGTTTTTCTGCCTCTGTGCATACAGCTTCCACAAAATCTTTCTTTTTCCAGTAGGCTTCTTTTGTGTGGGACAGCCTCCTGAATCCACCTTGCCCTGCCCTTTCTCTGGGACTCTTCTTTTGTTTCAGGCTGGGCAGACCCTCCCTGCCTTCCTATTGCTTTCTCAGCAGCCCTGGAGCTGGGTACCTGCCTCGCCTAGGCTGCCTTATCTGATACATTGTTTTAAATCTCTGGGTAGGCTCCATAATGACACCTTTATGGTTTCTTTTGGCTTAACCATCCTGAAGACATTTTTTCCGGTTTCTGTTGTTTTTCCCCAGGTGCTGCCCCACCTGCTCTCACCCCAGCCAGGGAAGAGCGCTGGGCAAGGCAGGACACATTAGTGTGGACAAATTAGTGTGCTGAGGAAAGATTTAAAACCTAGCACAGCAACAACATTAAGGAAGGTGCTGTCAGAAAATCTCCTGGTCATCTGAAAGGTCTTGAGCCTGTGACACAGACATCAAGATATCACAGAATGGTTTGAATTGGAAAAGACCTTAAGGCTCATCCTGTTTCAATCCCCCTACACCTTCCACTAGACCAGGTTGCTCAAAGCTGCATCCAATTTCATCGTGAACACTTCTGGGGATGGGACAGCCACAACTTCTTTGGGCAACCAGTTCCAGTGTCTCGCCATCCTCAAGATATGCCACTCTTTATTTTCTGTGTTCTCAGCAACTGCAAGGAGTCCACTGGAGTAGTACCTATAAAAACAAAAGGTGTTATATGCCATTTGGGAAAATGGCTCTGGTTATACCTTTGGAAGTGCAGGCTCTAGTGAGGGATTGAGTCATCAGAGGGGGAAAAACATCCCTAAACTAGCCCACCCACTTCATCTGAAGCCACGGTGTCTGGTTGCATTCCTTTGTAGTTCCATCTCCCTTATCTCAGAAGGGAGGGCGGTGCTGAGTAGTTTGGGAATCCCTGTCACTGGCATTTTAGGCTCCATTTGCATCTGGTTGAATAAAGCCTGGCCAAGGTATTTTCCTTCCTTAGAACTGATGGCTCAGCTATTGTTCTGTTGTCTCCTCTAAAATGGATTAGGGGCACTGTCTTATTCTTTTCCTGATTATTCCTTCTAGAACAAGCCAGACATCTCTCCTGGCTTAAAGAAGCACAGAGGCCTAAAAGCTGATGAGCCAGGTGATTTTAAGATACTAAGAAGCAAGTTGTAGTTTACACTCGTTACAAATGGCTAATACATAAACCAGACTTTCCTCAAATTGTCTGTTTGTATGTGCTAAATTAAGCTCTGAACAGTCACCCTAAACCTGCAGTTAATTTGATTATTTTTGATTTGGACTAGGACAACTTGCATGCCTGTAAGCCACAAACACTGAAAGCACTGTTGCTAAATCAGCTACCTGAATGAAAGATGCTGCCTTCCCTGAAGTCCTGGCTCTCTTGCATGGCCTCTGTTGTGACTGTGATTCTGCAGCTGCTGTAGCACAAATCAATGCTCTTTTTTTTTTTTTTTTTTTTAACCTGAGGCAAGCAAAATGCAAATCCAGGTCATGTGGGGTATAGAATGCAGAAAAGTAAGGCATTAATGAAAAAATATCTTGGCTGTGTTCCACTGAAGAGTAGCGTTCTGAAGCGCCCTGTTGCCCGACTGCTCCTGGTGCAGAGCAAAGTCCTGCACAGGCACGGACTGGGAACTCTGAGCTTTGTGAGGCAGCTTCAGGTGGCAGGATCTGGCACTTGTGGGTGCTTCTGTGACAAAAGAAGCTGGAGGTGCATGTGTGACAGTGTGAGGGTGTTCATGAGAGACTTGAGAGACTGGCTGCGTTGGAAGGAGTCGTGATGTTTGCTCATAACATTACATTCTCAAGTAAGAGATGTTTTTTCATGAGCTTCCAGCCAGTACATAAGTTATGCTGAAAGAATTTGCATAATAAATTGTGATAAGTAGAGGGTACCGTTGCTGGTTCTGTGAGAGAAACTGGACTTTAAAGGCTAAATACTTCAATATGACTTCATGGTAATTTGGTGCAATCTTTCTTAAGATTCCCTGTTTGAGATTCTGAATCCATTCTGCATTAACTTGTGTGACAGCGGTGTTAGACACATAAATTAGTCAATGGCACAAGTTTGCTGCTGCCACCTTCTCCCAAGGAGACATTTGCAAACAGGAAAAGGGAGTACTTTGGCAAATGTTTGGACTGTTATGAGTGTTCACACAATTGTGATCATCCAGACTAGTAAACAGTTGAGACTTCTCAGCATTTTGATTTCTCCTGGACCTACTTATTGCTTACTAACAAATAAAAACTTGATCTGGACATGCAAGTCAATTCCAAGAACTATACTTGGCAGCAAACAAGTGCATGGCAGTGCTAACTCTTGCGTTCCAGCCAACTGATTGCAGTGACTGATTTTGTATTTCTGCCTCTGCTCTTGCTTGGTGTTTTTTGGTTTGGTTTGTCTGTCCATCTGTTCTCCTCCTCTTACCCCCCCCCAAAATGCCGTATCATCTGCTAGTGGTGAATTCTCATGTGCCCAAATGGATTTAACAGCAGGATTTAACAGGCTTACATTGAGGTAGTGGCTCTTTGGGCTCCACTGGCCTCGGCTGCACAGTCCCTGCTCTCGGCTGCACCTTGTCCGTCTGAAGAGAAGGGCTGACAGACTCCCTGTTCAGAGGCAGCTGTTAAGATACAGACATCTGATATGTGACATTTGCACTTCGTACTAGGCCTAAGCCCTCTCACCTTCCAGCAGCGAGGAGAGGACTAACAGTATTAAAACAAAAAGACTGAAGGTGACAGAAGAAAGAATACTCTAAAGATGAAGAAACGGCAGGATCAAGCTCATAAAAGGAGAGAAGAACAACTGTGACTTTTCAGGAATGACCATATGCACAAAACAATCTCTTTATAGCCCCTGAAATAATCCACCACCTCTTTTCGTCTACAGTCCTTAAGGGTGGGGGGATTTTTCCAGCTCTGTGGCACACTGGGCTGTTCTCCAGAACTGCTGAGCATTTCCTGACTGGCAAGAAGGGTGATGGCTTCTGGCAGGCTCAGGGAACCTGTAGGCTGGGGGAGGGTTGTGACTTCACCTTACAGGGCCTCCTGCATCACAGATCTACTCTTTCTGTTCTTCGTGGTTGTTAATGTTAAGATCCCACTTCCCTGCTCCCTGCAAAGCAGGAGGAGCAAGTATATGATGTGCCCTACCTCGTGGGATAAA
Source organism: Myiozetetes cayanensis (assembly GCF_022539395.1). Classification (NCBI taxonomy): domain Eukaryota; kingdom Metazoa; phylum Chordata; class Aves; order Passeriformes; family Tyrannidae; genus Myiozetetes; species Myiozetetes cayanensis. Next base: position 83,564,350 of record NW_026087742.1, on the reverse strand, counting down.
TGCTGACCTACCAACCACTTCCTTTGGAAGCCACGGAGGTACTGTGTGTACTCCCTATCAGTCAGATTTGGAAGCTGCAGAGTAGACACTGTGACTACAATGAAACAGTGGGAAGTTCCCAGTGGGGAAGGCTCAAGGAAGCACAGCCTTTGGCACCATCTCTTCTGTGCTCGTCTTTCCCACAGTGAACTTGTACTGGCAGAAGACCTCAGCTGTTGCTTTCTGTGAAGGCACCCCCCTCCATGGATTCCTCCCTGCTCCTACCTTTCAGCAAGCCTGGATTAGCCATTACAGAGAAGACAAAACAGGAGTACTGTCCTGTGTAACTAGAGATCCAAGCTCAAAATGTGTGGCACAGTTTGTGTTGTAGCCTGGTGCTCGCTGAAGCTGTTAATTTTCTCCCCAGGTGTGTGCCAACACACAGCTTGTTTTGATGCCTCCAAACCATGCTGGCAAATGCCTAAGTAAGTCAGCAAGGAGCAGAGAGACTGGTGAGGTGGGTTGAGGGTGTGAGTATCTCCTGCTGCTATCAGATTCAGTAAGCTGTTGCATTGTTCAAGTATCCCAAACGACCTCATACAGTGCAAGAATGATGGGAGAGCAGCAAACGTGGCTAAGCTTCATAAGAATCGATAATTGTGCTTCATTGTACTTAATGAATTCTTTGCATACATTTTTTTAAACCTCTGGATCTTCTTTCCTAGTTGTAAATATGTATGAAAGAAGGACGGATGTGACATTTGTTTCTCGGATGTTTTTCTGTGTTGGCAGTTGCTGATAATTTGCTTGCCTCAGATTTGAGATGAAATCCTTCTGTCAGTAGAGACAGCAACAGAGACAGAAAGAGAAAATTCAGTGCTGAGCACTGAAGTAATGCCATGCAAGCCTGTAAAATAGAAGCCTAGCTGCTCAGGTAAGGTGACAATAAGTTAATGAATATCACAGTAGTTGTCCCTTGAGAGAAGCCTACGGTCAGGTCATGTAGGCCGTGAACTTTCCAAATATACCACTAAAAGAAAAAAAGTGTGACCAAGTGAAGCCTGGGCTGTGAGCACCTGCTTTATGAATAAAGGCAACTGAGTAAAAATCTTTGACAGGAGATAATTGCCAAGAGGAGGGTGTATGTTAAGGAACAGATAAAATCTGTAACAGGAGTTGTGCAGGCGGCTTATCTGCTAAAAGACCAGGGTGGGTGCTATGCAATCGCTCCTGAGCAGTGCCCCTCAAATAATGGGGCTGCTACACGTGCCAGCTCGATACAAGAATCTGGATGGGGGAGAAGCGACTTTTGGAGCAGCCACGTCGATTCTCGTTTGCAGGGACAGTGGTGAGCCAGCCTGTGCCTGCCTGGTGCACCCTGAGTTGCCAGGAGGAGACACACAAGACATGGAGCAGTGAGACTGAAGTCACTTGACATCACTGATCCCTGCAGTGATGACCGAATCCAAGTCAAAAGGCAGTGTGTCATGGAGTGCTGAAGAGAAGAGCTGGGATTGCTTTATGATTTGAGGCCTGGGAGCTGGAGTGGTCATAGCACAGAGATAAGCAGGTGCAACAGAGAACTGCATCTGGAAATTTTGATTCCAGCTGTTTGCCTTGTGCCCTTGGAAGTCGTTGGGGCTTAAGAACACAGGGAGTAAAAGAAGGCATGGCACAAAGCAGGCCCAGGATTTCTGGATAACCAGGGAAATGCTGCAAGAGCTGTGGAGAAAGATCCCTAGTGCTGGAAGTTGCGGCCAAGGCCAAAGCACAGCAAGAAGGCAGACAGAAACCAGGCCTTTTGGGAATCAGCCTCTCGGGGAGCCAAGAAACTTTTCCCACCGCCATGAGAAACCTCTTCTCCCTATTTTTCCTCCCTGCAGCTCTTGGAGAGGGGGGAGCCGAGCCGCTGCTGCTGCTCAGGCAGCCGCCGCTCCCGGCTCCCCGCGCTGGCTTTCCAGCACGGAGCGGAGATGGAGCTTCCCGAACGGCCCGGCCTTCGCCCTCCCCGCCGGGCAGGACGGCCCGGCCCGGCCGGGGGGGGGGGCCCCGCCCAGACGAGGGTACCCAAGGCGCTGCCGCCGCCCTTCTGCCCTCGCCGCTATAAGAGCGGCGGCGGCGGCGGGACTTCTCCTGCGCGGCTGGGAGCAGGTAGGGCCGGCGGCGTGCGGGTGGCCGCGAGTTTTGCGATTATTTGTTGTTGTTATTAATTACCGCTAATTATGTGATTGTTACGCTTCTCTCCCGTATCCATAGGCAGACGTATCGGTGGACACACGTCCGTGTGTTCGCACTGCACGGTGGCACCCTCGGCAGCGATGCCGCCGCGCCGGGCGCTCTGCCCGGGCAGCCGGGCGTGCAGGGGCGGGCCCGCCGGCGGAGCGGCCTTGGCCTTTCCCTCCCGCACCTCCGATTTAATTTTTGCCTCCCTTTTATTACTCCTCCGCTTCTTCTGCTTCTTTTTCTTTTTCTTTCCTCCCAGCAGGCCGGTGCGGGGGAGGGGGTGTGGAACTCGCGTTGAGGGTCAGTGACCTTCCCTCCGCAGGCATGTCGTCCGTCAGGATCGAGTGCGTTGCCAACGGGGGCTACGGGATCGCGGAGTCGCCCGTGTGGGACGAGAAGGAAGGCGCGCTCCTGTACGTGGACATCTCGGGCAGGAAGGTGTGCCGCTGGAGCCCGGTCACCAGGCAAGCTCAGGCCATCCCCGTGGGTAAGGAGCCGCTGGAAACCCCTCTGCTGCGTGCGGGAGTTGTGTTCCGACCTGGCGCCGTGTCCCTCGGCAGCTGCATGGTGCTCATCTTCTGGAGACCTTTCCCTACAACCTCACTTTCCTCGGCCAAGAGGACACTGGGCCTTTGCACAGATACTAGATAAAGGCCAGACTTAGTCCTGGGGACTGTCTTTATGGGTTTGTGCTACTGGGTTATGTTTGATCTACATCTTTTTCCTGTAAGTTGTCCACAGCTAGCAAGTTGGACAAAAGTCCTCTTTTGTTCCACTTTGTCCCAGAAGTAAAGTTCCGCTGTTGGTTTCTATGGTAGTTTTGTTCTGACTTGAATGAGCAATGCTTGTAACACTCTCTGTATTGTAAAAGATTTCCAAATAGTGAATTAAGAGGTTGATATTTTTTAAGGTAACAGTATCACCAGCCAGAGTCTCAGCAGTCTAAGTATTTATTCCAGAAAGGAAGAGATATGCTAACTCTCATAAAGAAGGAGTTGCAGATTTACTGCTGGATGTGGTAATGTAAATATTTGTCTGGCCGAGGACAGCTCCTTAAGTGGTTTCAGTACAATTTTTTTCTCATGTTCAGTAACACTTGGTGAAAATCAATTTTGCCTACCCATAAGCTGCTCTCATTATTCACAAGAAATTGGTCTGGGCTTCTCTGCCTTTCAAATTACGTAGTTAGCAGTTTTAAGGTGAGAGAAGGCCTGATAATAATTTGGGAAATGTTTCTTCCCAAACTTATTTCCTCTTAGATTAGCTGAGGGAGTGTGCTTCTCCTTGTCTTTCCCCTCACCTTGACCTACTCTCAAAGGTGTAGTCTTTTACATGTAGCCTCTCTGGAGATGTGGAAGGGATAGAGGTTGAAGTAGCTCCTTTTTTAAAAATTTTAAATTGTTTCCTCTCTTTAGTAGTAAAATAGTTATTGTTAATAGCTGTGCCTTTGGGAATACCATGGCTAAAAGACACAACACCCCCTCCCCAAACAGCCAAAGAATGTCATACTCAAGTAGTGTGTTTCCAAAGTGGAAACTAAGAGAGAAATTACTCATTACTAAAGTGTACAGAGAATTACAACAACCACATACTTAGCAACAATGTCAAATGTTCTTTTTAACTCCACAGGGAGAACACCGCTACACACATAACTGTGACTGGAGGGGAGACCCTATGGTCAGTTTTCTTTTCTGCATAAAATGATGCTACAAGTAAACCAGTTCCTGCAGATGCTGCTTTAACAAAGCCCTGCAGTGTCGCAGTGGACTGAGCTGGCTGCAAGGGCCGAGATGCTCGCTTGCCCTGTATTTTTGCAGTGAACAGTAGGGTGTCTGTGTCCTGATACACCCCTTTCCTCTGCGGTGCTTTGTCATGAAGATCTGGGACTGCTCTTGTGTAGGGGCATCTGGGGAGCCGACACCTCCAGGAACAGCCAGTCAAGGGTGTGTGGACTGCTGTGCTTGGGGGCTGCTACGCCCTGGGTAGGAGGAAGGCCCTGGGGGCTGCCCAGGTGAAAGGGCTTATGTGAGCCATGGCCCCATGTGTTTTCCTAGGAAAGCAGATGGAGAGTTGTGTTCCCACATTCTGATAGCAAAGGCCCTGCTGCTGGTACTGGCAGAAAAGCACTTTTATTGGTGTGGTTACTGGCAATCCAAAGAGCAGCAAAATTACTACGTGTAGCAGGTGCCACACACGGCTGAGGGGACTCTGCTGACTTCTGTGCTGGCACGGGAAGAAGTGGCACCCACTCACCCAGAGTAAATGAGCCCAGACCACCAGCAGCCTCAGCAGTGGGGTAACACACCTCTAGGAGATGGAGCTGCTGGAGTTGAGCTTGCCATCAGGTGTTGGCAGCAAATAGCATTCAGATTTCTGGTGGTACCACTGCCAGGGCTGCAAAGGGAAGGGGTATCCTGAGCCATGAGCAAACAGCCAGAAAGTACCAGTTCCTCTTCGCAGCAGTGGTGGCTGGTGGTAGTTATAAGTAAGTATTTGTGAAACTGTTATCTAATTATATCCCTGCAAAGCTATAAATATGAGAAATGTGGTTTGTTTTTTTAATTAGTAAGTTGGTGATTAGTCCTATGTATATAAAATATTATGCCAGACTTTATTACCCTGCCTAAAGTTATTATTCCTTATATTGCATCTGATTGTAGGCTTTTACAGAAATGCTATCTTCACACTCACTGGGTTTTTTTACTAATTCCTTTATAAGAACCTGCAATTGAGGTTTTATGCATAATAACTCAAGTGAGTGTAAATTAACCATGGAGTATATACGAGTTTTCTGTTTCCCTTTAACTCTTAGGAAGCTCTGCCACTCTTTAGTGTGTTTTTGGTGCTGCTGGAGGCATGTTTGAACTGCACAGCAGAGTGTGGTGCAGGAGGGTGGCTCTCCTGCCCAGTGTGGCCTGTCCCAGTGCAGAGATACTCTTGCCTCCATCAGTGTAGGGCTGATTTATGCAGGAGCTGTGCTGAACAAACACAGTTGCTCCAGAGCTCTGTTGGCAATTGATTTTTCCTTTGTGTGTGTGGGGAACCCACCTGTTGTAAAAATCCCCGTTCCCCTTTTAATGCCTGGGTTGCTTTTTTTTTTAAGCACCTGGCTGAACCAGGTGCTGGTAATGATTATAACTCCTGGGAGCAGTGGTAACATTTAAGTTCCCTGAGTTTATGTGTCCTAATAAATTGTGATTCCCTTCATAGCAATTTGCTGTATGCATTAAGTATGACCTAATCCGTTTCTATGTATTTGGACTTCAATGTGTTTGGTAGAAAAGTAGGTTGTTTCTCTTGCCTGTGGTTTCACTGAGTTCAGTTTGCATGTCTAAAGTGAGCAGAAATGTCTCTCCTTAGCACATCCCTCTTTTCCGCTTCACTCTGTTTCTAGATGCTCCTGTGAGCTCTGTGGCTCTTCGGAAATCTGGAGATTATGTCATCACCCTGGGAACCAAGTTTGCGGCTTTGAAGTGGAAAGAGGAGCAGGTAACCACCCTTACTCAAGTGGACAAGGATAAACCGAATAACCGATTCAATGATGGGAAGGTGGATCCTGCAGGGAGGTATTTCGCAGGTATGCTGCAGAGGGCAGTTCCTTCCCTCTGGTGCTGGTTAGGTTTTGGTGATAAGATGCAGTGACCAGTTGTAGATGTAGCAAGTTTTCCTTCATACTTAAGTGGTGGGGATTTTTTTGTGTGTGTTCAGAGTTTAATCCCACTTACAAATCTATTTGTGTCACCTGGGCACCATCTAATCAGGACTGTTTTTTTAAAGAGAGACACACTATTTGGAGTCTGCCTAGTTTAAGACACTAGCTTTGCCTTTCTCACTGTTGGCTGCTTGTTTTCAATACTGTCAGGGTGCCAACAGAAAATACTTTTTCAGTGAGCGAGTTATTATATTGTGTGTTTTGTTCTTCATAAATCAGAATTTATAGATTGTATTTCTAAAAACTATGTGACTGTTTATCCTGGAGAAGAGAAGGCTCAGAGGGATCTTACCCAGGTGTAAGTACCTGATTTGGGAGGTGACAAGGGAGTAAAAAAGATGGAGCCAGGCTCTGCTCAGTGGTGCCACTGATGAGACCAGAGGGGGTGAGCCCAAACTGAAATTCAGCAAATTCTGTGTGAATGTAAGAAAACTCTTTTACTGAGGATGATTAAAGAGTGGAACAGGTTGTCCAGAGGGTCTGTGGAGATCTTCAAGATCCAACACTGGCATGAGGAATGTGTGGTGTCTGACCCTTCTCTGAGCAGGGGTGATCCTGGATAATCTCCAGAGGTGCCCTCCTGCCTCAGCTGTCTGTGATCTTGTCCTCCTGTTTTAAAAAACACTGTTCTGTGCATCTGCTGTATAGTTGAGTCCCCAAGCTTACCTTAGCTTACATTTACCCAGCCTCTCAGGAACAAGTCTCAGCTGCCAACTTCAAGTTGCAAAGATGAGGTTTGCTTTTGAAGAGGCTTTAATGCAAGACTCATTGAGGGAGGAGGTAATTTTTTTCTGTTTTCTCAGCTCTACAAGACATTAAGATTTGTGGAAGTTAAATGCTGGCCACACCTTTCTTAATATACAAATGACTGAATAAAACATTTTGCAGGAATCATACTGTACGCTATTTCTGCCACAATTCAACAAAAACGCAAAGAATATGTTCTGTCATCTTTTGCTAAAAGCAAGCACTTTGGAAATCTAACTTTCCTTTGCTTTTAACTCAGTTTCTTCCTCAAATTTCAGAAGCCCCCTGCGCTGCTCCCTTCTACATTGTGATTATCATCACTGCAAGGGGCTGCCACCAAACCCAGAGGAGAGTCCATTCACTCTGAAACGGCTTTCTCCCCTTTGGCTCTGCACAGGTACAATGGCTGAGGAGATTCGTCCTGCTGTGCTGGAAAGACACCAGGGTTCTCTGTATACACTTTTCTCTGACCTCTCAGTGGTGAAGCACTTTGACCAGGTGGACATTTCCAATGGGCTGGACTGGTCATTAGATCACAAAACCTTCTTTTACATCGACAGCTTGTCCTATTCGGTGGATGCCTTTGATTATGACCTCCAAACTGGAAAAATCGGTATGAATGGCTGTATTCTAAAATAATTAGTTGTGCCTAAAGACTGTGATGTTTGTTCCTCTTCTGGTTATTGTAGAGAGACGATCAGAGCTTTGGGAGTGCTTCTTCAGTAACCTCTTCAGAGCAAAATAACAGAAGTCATATTTACACCCATCTGTGCCTGAGTAGGCTCCTGGCTCAAACCAGTCAGGGTCTGTTGGTAGCACTGTAAAGTATTTAAATTGCGTGGCAGTTTGAGTAGTGATCTCTCCTGCTGTTACGAAACACGAGGCATATCTGATCTTCCAGTGTAAAAAGGGCAAAGTGTTTCTCATTTGTCTGGGTTTCTGTGGCTGTATGTTTCTTGCTACTGAGAGCATAGGTGATCTTGTAGTCTTGTAGAAAACCTCTGCCAGCTTCTCTAGATATTTTTTCACTTTTCACTGTCTGGTTTTTAAAATGTAAGCTTTTAAATGAAGATTCTGCAGAAAGAACTAGGCAACAATGGGAAAGCAGTAACTCAAAACTTCCTTCATTTATTTAAAACAAAACAACGCCTTAAGGGCTTCTGCAAGCTTGGGCAAAAGAAAAATTCCAATGACTTGGACTAATAATTTGCTTTTGAGTACATGGACTGCAGTATTTTACTTTAAAAGAATTGGGCCAATTTGATGTTGAATTTTAAAACTGAATTTAAGGTCGTTTTGGGCATAGCATCTTGTCCCAGTGTCTCCCTGCTATGGCTTACAACTGAATTTTTCTTTAGGGTGCTTTTCCTCTCTCCCTCTTTCACTCTCTCTTCTGTGGCAATCTGACAATCCCCAGGAGCAAAAAGGAAGTTCATTAAAAATATTGCTGCATATGAGAAACATTGAAGTTGTCAGAGCATAAAATAAACAATGTTGGAAACTTGTGTTTAATTTTCTTTAATAACAATGGACAAAAGTTCAGATAGATCTGTTTGGTTTTAGGTTGATACTGTGCCTTTGAAATTGATGCATTTCCTAACTCTGTGTTTATATAAACTCTTGCGTTTATAGATCTGAAGGTCAGTTTTTTGTTGGAATAGTGATTATTGGCATGTTGCAGCTATCTGTTTGAAAAGTCTCCAGTTGGAGCAACTCATACTTGAAATGCTCCAAACTACTTTTAGAACAAGTAATTAATTTTATTAACATATGTAATGTTAATTTATTCGGTTACTCATTTAATATTGTAAGTAGGGAACATGAGTGGTGCACTAGAAAATAATACCAGAAAAAAGGATTATACTTTCAGTGGATAGAAACTGATCCACAGGCTTTCACAGCTGAGAAACAACTATCTCGAGAAATGAACAGAGCAGCAGACACAGTCTATTTCTTTCATAAGAAAAAAACTCAGGGCTTCAGCACAGCTTTGGAAAATAATAGTACAAATAACTTGCTGGGCTGTGACTGATAAAAATTTTAACAACTGTCTTGCTCAGCTGTGTGGTTTTTTTCTACCCTGCAGGCAACCGTAGGAGTATATACAAACTGGAAAAAGAGGAGAGCATTCCTGATGGGATGTGCATTGATACAGAAGGCAAACTCTGGGTAGCTTGTTATGATGGTGGGAGAGTGATTCGTCTTGATCCTGAGACAGGTAAGCCCTTGCAAAGGGTGGAATGGGATTTTGTGTTTAAATGAAAAAAGAAAAAGAAGAAATAAAAAGAGCAAAGAATGAGGGGGTGTCCCCCCTTCCCCAGAAATTATATATCTACTCTTTTTAAAAACAACACTTTTTTTTTGTTATTATTTTAAACATTTTCATGCCCCTGCTCTCAAAAATTACCTTTGTAAATGAACTTCCTTTGTTCCCAGCACCTGTTGACTCGGAAAAGGTAAAGTTGCTAAGGAGATCATCATAATACTTGTGAGTTGTTTGAGTTAGCATTCTCTTACATCCTCCAAACTTAACACCAGTGTTTACCTCATTGATAAATGATGTAAATGAGTAAGCCATGAAATATCAAAGATGACTAAAGCCATTTTTGAGCCTTGTTTCTTCAGCATATTGTATTATTTTGGACAGCCTACTGAGTTTAATAGAATTCCTGCACAACACTGATGCCAACAATATCTTTTTTATTGTTGAAAATTGTTTACATGATCAATTTTTTCAATTGAAATAATTGAAAATATTTAATTAATTCCACAGCATTTTGTCATTCACACAGTAACATCTTGAGTGTACCCATTGTCTTAGCCTATTGTTCATTCCTACTCTCATCTGGATTTTAGTGGTGTGTCAGGGTTGATTTACTATGGGTAAAAAACATATGCAAAGCACTTAAGGGAAAGTGAACCCCACTGCCTGCAAGGGGCCAATGGATGAGAATTGGAGTGTGATTTTGACGGATCCCAGAAAACACAAGTTTGCATAATGCAGCAGAGGAGCAACTGTGCTGGGCTGCAGTCTAGCAGAAGGCTTGGGGTTTTGTGGGGCTGCAGATTCATCCTTGATGCATCCTGCCTCTGCAGTGTACAGAGGCACTGGCACATGTGCACCAGGCAGGTCAGGCTGCAGCCTCACTTCTGACTGTACTGGAAGCTCTTACTTGAGTCTCAGGCTGTGCTTTCCCCCTCACCTTTTGATCGCTACCCATCCAAGGTCCTGCCAACCTGCTTGACTTCTGTTCTGCAGAGTCTGCATCCCAGCTCTAGGAAAAGGAAGCTCCAGCTGGGAGTTACCAGTGGCTCTGGGACTTGTTTCTGGTCCCACATCCTTCCCCTTTGGTGGGCAGAGCACTCCTTGGTGACATCTTCCAGCCCTCTGAATACCCTCCTGAAGCAGCGGACTCTATCATCTTTCCTCTCTGGTTCACTGTTTCTATCCTCTTCCTCACTGGCCTTCACCTTCTTCCTTTTTTCACTTGTTTCTCTTCTTCCTTTTGGAGGTGTTTTGTTATGGGAAAGCTAGAGGGAACAGTGGCAATAAGCAGATGCATAGGGATACTAAGAATATTGACAGCAGAGTACATACCCCTAGTGCACTCCCAGTCTCTGACTGTGCTCACAGCTGGATGACATACTGATGTGTTAATAGGTACCAGTGGATTTGTCTTTTGGGAACCTGTCAGTCTCCCCTCACCCATGTAAAACTCATAGCATCTGCAGGTAATAGTAGTACAAAGTTTCACAGGTTCGGTGTCCATGCTGAAAAGAGCCACCTTCTTTGTGGATATCTCATGCTTACCTGCCCTCTCGTGCTATCGTTTTAAAGTGATATCTAAAAATCTGCGATTTGCTGAATTCTGAATGAATTGCAATTAGTCAGGGGAGATACCCAAGACAGGTATGAAGAGAATTCTGTGAAAGCCGCTCTTTGAATGCAAAAGAGCTATTAAGTGTGGCTTGAATGTCTGACAGCCAGTTGCAGATATATCCAGTGATGAAGAGCTCATCTAAAACACATGAGGAATTTTCAAGTTTTAGAGATGATAAAGCCTTAGGAGAGATTTTTGAGTGGGACAGGATGAGGAAACTTGTTTGTTTGGCATCTTCACCTAAGTGAAGGTTTTGAGGTTCAGGGTGAAGCAGCTTTTCAGGTCTGGGATTCTTTAGCAAAGTGGCTGCTGCCTTTAGACCCAGGATATGCTACAGGGAAAGACTGTAGTGGCTGATCCCACTAAGTTTGCAAAGGGCTCAAAAGGGACGTCTAACTTGTATGTGGCAAGCCTTGTCATACCTTCTGGTGACCTGCTATTCTTATGCAGTTGTGTCTTTTGATTAGAATCCTAGAATCATTACGGTTGGAAAAGACCTCTAAGTCATTGAGTCCAACCATTGACCCAGCACTGCCAAGTCCACCACTAAACCATGTCTCTAAGCACCACATCTACATTTTTGAACCTTGCAGGGAACATGAGATTAACTTGGTTAGAGCATGCTGCTAAATAATTCCGAGGTCACTGGTTTGATTGCCACAGAGGCCATTCACTTAAGAGTTGGATTTGGTGATTCTTGTGGGTTCCTTCCAATTCAGAATACTCTTGTGACTCTGTGATGATTCCACCACTTTCCTGGGCAGCCTGTTCCAATGCTTGACAACCCTTTCAGTGAAGAAATTTTTCCTAATATCCAATTTAAACCAAATATTTTATAGTTCTTTCTAGTGAATATTTTTAATATCCTTTGAATTTTAGTGTCCAAAAGATTTGCTAAGTTTTTCTCTTCTAAGTTCTCACAGCTACTAAGCACAGAGGAATACTTCAGGTAGATTGTAGAGCATCCAGGTGCAGATTTTCTTGAATCTCCATGGAGACATTGCTCATCTCAGAGCTTCGTAAATTATATCTTCCAGGCTGTTATCTGTTGAGACACATCATGGTCTCTCCCCTTGTCTTTGGGGCTCACACCTCTTCTCCCACAGTCCATGTTTTCTTGCCTTTTGAATGCGCTTCCCACCCATTTTCTCCCAGAATGGGGGTCAGCCAATTTCTAGAGTTCCCAACATCAAAGTTACTATTTCAACACATCAGTAAAGTTAGTTACTGTAAGGGGACCAAGCCCTTTATATATGCAGCTGGGGTAGTAGAGAAATTACGTGTTTTGTAAGGAGATTCATATGCTTTAGCTGTATTTCTAGAAAGAGAAATTCAGTGGTAGGTAAATAAAATAAACTTGATGGGAATAAGCACTCCAGTATTAGCAGGAATTTTAGAATAATCTGCTGTAAGATGTCTTGACAGCCTTCTGGTTAGGGCTGGAGGCAATCTGTTCACTACTACTGTAATTAAGACAGTAGCTATTTGTTGGTGTAATAAATGAGTAATATTAGTTATGGTAGGACTAGTTTCTTGTAAACTTCAGACATGTCCCATGATCCCTATTTTATGCAAGCTTGATTTGAAAGGCTATTGAAATTTCAGGAGAAACTTCTAGGGATTAATCTTCCTTAACTGCAGGCACTAGAGGTGTAGCAGGAGGTACGCCTCCGCAATGCTGCACGAGGTCTGCTCCCTCCAGGCTGCCTTTGTAGTTAAAAGCAGAAAAGTCAGCAGGTCTAGGGTGTGATTCATGTGACCTGTTTTAGAAAGGAATTTTATCGCATTTCCATTGACTCCATGGGCAGTCTAGGTGATGAACTCAGATACGGGTCTCTGCCATGGATGTTTGTGTTTAACCAGCTGGGATTGGGGTGGGATTTGTTTGTGATAACTGAAACTGAAACTTGTCGAATGATACATCATAACAACTTTGTCACAGAAATCTGGTTTCTCCCTGCCCTCGTGCTCCATCAGTATGCTGAAAGTCAGCGTGGGACCTCCCCTGGCCCTGGTTCCCCCTTCTGCGGAATACTTGGCTCCACGATGGTTATTCACAATAATTTGTTTGAATTTCTTGTTGTAAGTAGACAAACGGGAAACATCATGCATGTTTTCCTCCAGGGAAAAGACTCCAGACTGTGAAACTTCCAGTTGACAAAACAACTTCCTGCTGTTTCGGAGGAAGGGATTATTCAGAAATGTATGTGACTTCTGCCAGTGATGGGATGGATAAAGAGCAGCTTTCACGACAACCTCAGGCTGGCGGGATTTTCAAGGTGAATGCTTTTTCCTGTAATTTTAGAATGTAATTTTTTTGCTCCTGCATTTTTCAGGCAGCAAGCCACTTGGAGTGGTAGGAAGCAGGAAAAGGGTGGTTGTTACATCACTGGTCATGTACATTAAGCTATTGTTTGTATTTTTAGTTGCAGTATGACAAAGTTAAGTGCATTTAGAGATTTGAAAATACTTTGGGGTTTACACTTTGTAACAATGCTGATAGTGTAAAATTTTCTGTGCCATCACCTCTTTATCACTCTTCCAACACTGTTTGCATTTTCTGTTTGTTGTGGAAAGAATGGGTAAATACTCATGTGTCTTAATCAGTGACAGATCTTCTTTTATTTACATTCTAGTTAAATATAACTAAATTGCCTCTTTAAAAATTTGTTACCTCGGGATTTGTTTTAAAGGCCTGCTCTTCTCTGTGTGTGCATGCTGAAGGTTACATTGTGAACTGTAGAATTAAGGCTTAGTAGTATCTAAGAGAAGAGACCTTTGGGGGATGGACTCTGACCTGAGATTACTGAGCTTTAGAGAAAGAGCATGTGTTGAAATTCCTGGCTGTGATGAGCTGATGTGTGCAAAATAAAGTAGGAGGGCAGATTGGAGTACACAGTCCTGTTCAAATCAAAGCATGTCCAGTTGTGCAAGGAAAGTGAGTGTCTGATAATGGTGGATTATTGTTCTAATATTTTTTCTCTCTGTTTTAATAGATAACAGGACTGGGGGTGAAAGGAGTCCCACCATATCCATTTGCAGGTTAAATACACACTCTTCAGAACGTATTGGAGAAGACTAATGCAAGCAGCACAAGTCTGAAGGTTTTATTCTGGTGTTCAGCATCCTTTGCTTTGAAACCATAACACCATTATAATATTTCATTAAGAAAGCATGAAAAACTACTGAAATATGTGGAATAAAACTGATCTTTTTTCTCCCTTTAAAATTACTTTAAGTATGTGATGGTACTTTTTGCTGTTGTGCTAAAAAGATTCTCATCCTAATAAGCTACTATTGTAATTTTATTTTATGATTAAAAATATTTTAATATCTTTTAATTGTTTATTCTTCCTTCTCATTTGCAACTTATGCTATATTGATTTTTTGATTAAACTACTTGTACTGTCTCTTTTACACATTTTTGAAGTTACTTATAGAATACCTTTTGGTGGTCTTAGCACTGCTTTAAATGTAACTTCATTTGTCCCATGGTATTCTCAACAACTGAAACATTAATACCCATCACTGCGCATCTGCAGCTTTCTTCTTAGAGCCCTCAGCTGTGGCTGTGCTTAAATTAACTGTCTGGAACTGATCACCATCTCTTCCCAGTGCATGTCACTATGTTGCTCATTTTGTTAAATATAAACCCAGGCTTGGGGTCAAGAACCATATCTTTGTCCATCCTTTAAAGATCTCAGCCTGTTCTGGGGAGATCCATGATGAGAGGAAAACATTAGGCATTCTTGACCATTTGTGCATAAATCTGCATATACCTCCTGAACCAAACTCCCCCAGAGCACACAGAGAAACAAGGTGGGCCTGTATGCCCAAATGTTTCTACAAATGTGGAGGAAAAGTGAGTTTTATTACAAATTATTCACAGCACGTGTTGTAAATGAAAAACTTATATATTGGATTGCTCTTTTGCTGGTAACTTCAGGCCTATGTGTGCTGTAACAACAGCTGTGTATCTCAGTTAGAAATTAAACTGTATTTTTGCTCTGTGCCCATCCTGCTCTGAGAGGGTAACCCAGCAACTGACTGCCAAAGAGGGCCAGTGGCTGTGTATTCTCTCTCCAGGGAGCTCCAAGAATCATCACACCGTGGTTTGCCAGTGCATCTCTGCAGGCCTCGGAGTTGGAGTTAGGTTCTGATGGATGGGCTTGCCAGCTGTGTCCTCGAGTGTGCAGTGGGTAACTCAGCTGCCTGGCCCCTGGATCACACTGAGGCCTCCGTGCTACTTTGAACTGAGGGTTCAACATCACTGTTTCCCCTCTTGAAACTAGGCAGGGGTATGTCTTGGCAGCTGGGAAAAACAGGAGATTTAAGCAGCCCCAGTTCAGGGCAGATGAGTGACACAGTGCAGGAAGCTGGGACTTGTTTTTTTGAATGTCCACCATCCTTCATTTACTTTGCGCTACAAGGCAATTTCGAAGCACATTATTGAGAAAGTTAGAGTGGAGGGTGATTATGAATGTGGCTCTGATTTCACTGAAGTGCTGAGATAACTGAGATCACTGCAGCTCAGGAACCGTGCCGAAGGGCTGCTGTGGTTGATGGCTAATGGAGATCCGAAGAGGCAGCAGAAGGTAAGTGCGCATAAACACAGAGAAGCTCCCTCTGCTGTCGCTTTTGAGGTTTTGTACCTGTGCTCACCCTCACACCATCGCAGTGGCAGTAGGCTGATTGCCCACACAACACAAAAAAATGCCAATCTATTTTTTTGTTGCTGTTGCTGCACTAGAAAAGTAGAGCAATAGCTTGTACAGGCATGAAAGATTTGATCAAAGATTACTTTATCACAGCTGGCCAGGAGGCACCCATGAGACACAAGGGAGGATGTGGCTGCTGGAGCCCCTCATCCTCCATGCTGTGTATGAGTGGATGGCACTGGGCAAACATCTGAATGACACATGTCTCTGTGCGTGAGAGCAGAGGCAGGTAAAATAAGCTGCTGCAGACACTTTACAAATGAATGCCACCTCCCCATTCTGTAAAATCACCTGCTGGGCTTTGTCGTGCTGGTTTCCTATGCTTCACATGAGCAGGAAGAGCCAACTCTGCCAGGAGAGTTGTATTTTTAATGTTGCCGAAATGCCCTGGGAGCGCGTCTCAACACAGCCTCCAGTGCAGAGGCTGCAGCTGCTTTCCGCGCCCCAGCCCCAAGGAGCCCAAACTGGTGCTGCTGGCATATTTTGACTTGAGTCCCATGACAGAGCACTGGATCTGGCAAACTGAGCGGTTGCCGGTTCCCTCAATTAGGAAGGCTTCCTCACTTTTGTTTAATCCCTTGCTTATTAATGGCGCTCACCTCTTTGATCAAAGACCAGCACTGATTTCAATTAGGGTTGAGCAAGAACCCAGTGACAGGAAAGGCTGTATCAGGAGGAGCAGCTGCTGTGCCCTGAAGGATTTCTTCACCCTCATGACCAAAATCTATAGTCATAGGTGAAACGTAGTTATTCCCAACCAAGCTGGAGAAAGCTCATGTAATCCTTTGCTGGCAAAATAGCTCTGCTGAAATAAAAGCAGGCGGCACTGACTGCCTGGGGAGCTCCTGTTCTTCCCATCTCAAGCACAGGGGAGGGACCAGGCCCTTCCTACAAAAGGGAGAAGCCACGAAAAGATAAGCCTTGGCTTCACTTTTGAACAACACTGTCGAGTGGGGTATCGCTGGGGTGAGTAGCTATACCTGTATCTGCCTGGGGTTTTTAATACCTGTGTCTTCATTAACTCTAACCATGCCTGTTGTCATCTCCAAGAGGGAGGATGCGCCTATGTCTAGGTGCATAAAAACTGTAAGAGATGGGGACAATGGAATAACAGGGAAACTCAAGTTTCTAGACTACTGAAAGATGGGATGGATCCTCAAGGGGAATAAGCAACACGGGTATATTTTGGGGAGGGGGGGGGGAGGAAAAAGGGAGCAATGCATTGACAAAACATTTGCAAAGCCGCAGGAACAAATTCTGAGCTATTATCTGAGCACGTGCCTGTGGGTAACAGAAGACAATTACAGTTACTTAAATACCACATTATGTGTTGTGCTAATGCCCTGATGCACTCTCCCAACTACTCTATGTTGATAAAAACTAGGGACTATAAAAAGAAGCCATAAGAGTTGCATCAGAGGAGACCAGAGCAGTGGGAAAGAGGAAGCCACCCCAGAAGGAGACAGTGCAGTGGGGTGTCAGCCAGTGGTACAGGGATGTGTGGCTGCCTTTGGCCAACTTCACTAGAAACTTCTGCTTTGCAAAGCAGCAACATTAGAAACAAACAAAATGCATGGCAGGACCAGGCTCTTTATTTTGTGGAAACAATTAAGACAATAGTTGGCTGCCTAGCAAATACATGCACCTGCTACTGCAGGGTTGCACCACTCATCAACAACATCCACAAAGCCTTTGAGATGTGTCTCCTCCTAAAGTGACCATCTTCTGGAAAGACAAGCAAGACATTGCCGTTCTGCAGCATCCATGGCAATTGCTGAGGCTCCCTGGTAAAAGCCCTTCCCCACATGTGCTACAGGCAGCAGTCTGGAGCTCTGCTGTTGTGGGATCAGGATTTGTGCACGTTCGAGGTGAGGAGCCCTGCGAGGAGAGCAGGTGACTTCACACACAAGAAGGTTGTGGCACAGATGGGAGTAAGAGTCAAGTCTTAGTGATGCTAATAAGCCCTAATCAGGAGAATATTTTTTTTCTTTATCACTCAGAGTACTACAAAACCCTCCCATATATCTTTCATTAACCTTCCCTTTTATCACCCTAAATTTGGGAAGACTGGGCTAGCCCTTGGGGCAACTAATGGTGCAACGCCTCAGTTTTCCTCTCCTGCTCTCCTGACATGAGAAAAATACTGAGCAAGGATTTTTCCCTATCACATGTCCTGCTGCTGGCACTGCAAACCAGACCATTCAGAAAGGCTTTGGTCCCTGCCTCATCATTCATGTGACTGCTGACTGAATACAAAATGTAAAAGGTTACCTGCTCCGTGCAGATAACATCAACTGTTGCACATTTTTAACCGTCGCCGAAAACAGCAGCCAGTTTCATTGGACCAGTGCTGGAAAAGAGTCACCAACTCAGGTCTTGCAATATTGTCCTCAGCAGGTGCGTTGATGTGATGAACTGCAGAGTTTCGCATAGGTGTCCTCCAGCTTGGTAAAAATATTCAGCTGTTTGACTGAGGGGAAAAGGGTTCTTAAAATTTTTTGGTTTATGCAGATAATTGTTTGTGTATTAAAAGTTTTAGCTGTCTGCCTGCTTATTCAAACTTCAGCTTGACATGAAAACCAAAATGTGTGTTTTGCACGGGGGGGGAGAGCGGGAGGGAAACAGCAAAGGAATGTTTTAAGGCCAGTCATTCATTTGTACTTTACATATACCTTTTTGGGGGTACTGAAATGACCAATTTTGTCCAGATAATTTGAAAAGGGATATGGACTGAGGTTAGAAAGGCTATTTTCAAATAGCTACCAGAGAGAGGATTTAGTTTGTAGAGCAGACAGGATGTTTTTACATTAGTTTTTCATTTCTAACAGGAAATTTTTCTTATGGTCTCCAAATTCTGGTAACTTTAAACAGCTTAACTTTAAACAGAAAATGTTTCGGTGTCACCCGTCAGCCCCTTAGTCTTCATAAGGGGTTTATGCATGAGTCCAGGAGGCTGGAAAGCCAACAAAATATTGGAGAGAGGATATAGGCAGGGTGAACATGACGTGTTTTTCTGCAGGAATTTTGTTTCTGGAGAATATAGTGGGATTTGATGCTTTTTGATTGGAATTTCTCTTGTCTTTCCTTGCATGCTCATCTCTGATGGGTTAGTGTTGTGCCAAGCAGCGTGTGAGGTGCCACAGAAAAAGGTGCCAGGTGGCAGGATGCCTAGGAAGTGATTACACTGGGATGTTTTGAACCGGGGGTTTTGGGGTCATTACCTCATTTTCCCCTCTGAGATAATGTGTTTGGTGAAATGTTGCTGCTACTGCTGCTGCAAAGTTCCATAGGGTGCAGGCAGGGAGGGTGTGACAGGAGGTGGACCACTGGGTGGAGGGGGGAGACAGATAGGATGAAACCAGGGCTGCATCCCTGCCAGTTTGTGGGGACTCCTTTGCAGGGCAGTGCTGCCTCTTACGGTATGATGACCTTTCCTGTTAAAAATCTCCATTTTCATCTGCTTGTAAAAACCAGTGAAACCTCAGCCAGCAAAGCACAAGTCTTCCCTTCCAATTACCTTCTTCTTAAAAAAAGGGGAGGGCTGATGAAGATTTGAACCAAAATATTCAGCAGTATGAAAAAACTCCACAGCTGGAGTGACACACAGGAGCTATTTCTTTGGTGAAGGGGATAGATGCTGAGGCTGGATGTGCAGCTGGGGAAGGAGGACACACACGGAGGCTCCGTGGGACAGGGCAGGTCTCTGCAGGATTGCTGGGGAGGCATGAGAGGGGTGAGCAGGCACGTTGGTTTCTCCCCTGCCTGTGCCTTGTGAAACAGTTGGCAACAGTGTGATTGCGTACTCCTCATGTGGCATGTGGGACGAGCTGTGAATCAGTATTTCACCACAGCTTATCTGCCAGGCCCCTATTTTGGTGTTACAGAAGTTGGAGAAGGAGGATGTAAATGAAACAGGAGCTGGTGGGAAAAGAAAGCTTTAATAAGGCTTGGTTGGGTCAATGGAACAATGGCCAAGACAAATACACACTGGCTGCTGCAGATCTGGAGGCTTTCTGCCTCTGTGGGAACGGCACTGCTGCGGAGCTGCTGCTCAATGCTGTTTTCCCACAGGGATGAGAGCAACTCTGTGTTTTCCAGACCATGATACAATAAAGTCAGCATTGTGTCTCCAAGCCTCGGGTCCCACATATGGCAGCCACATGACACAAAGCTTTAACCCAAGAGAAACTCACTCTGCCAGCTCGAGCATGGTTTAACAGGTTTAAGGAGGTTTAAAACCTGGCATTTTATTATGAATCCTCATTTACACTTTAGACCGATGCTGTTTGCCTGTGTGGAGCAGCTTGCTGCCCAGGCCCTTGTGGCCATTTTTTTGGGGAGAGGGATATATTTGATAGATGGGTCGTTTGAACCTTGCCTTGGTGGTGTGACTGATTGCAGGAAAGATTGTGTGTCCCCAGCCGTGGCGTTTCCACTCACAGTGATTGACTGGCTCTTCCCACGTATTTTGAAGTGCATTAGGGCTAATTAATTATCTGTAAACCTTATCACCAGCTCACCTACTAGAAAACAATGCCTGCTTGAAGACAGTAATCCCTAGGACTAGTGTTATGTCAGGGATTGGCTGCCTTCCAAGAAATATCTCCCCAGTCTGTGGAAAAAAATGTGCTGAGTTTGGTGGGTGCAGTAGTGGATGCGGCTCCATTAGCGGTGACTGAGGCAGCGAGTGGGCCTCTTTCTTTTGTAAGAGCTGAATGGTGGAGGATATTGCTCACATCCCACTCCACAGCAAGGGCAGGGCAAACCCAGGATCCCTATTTTGGCATCAGTGGGCTCTGGACACAAACCTGGTGGATTGTGTACCCCATGCCAGGGCTGTGGCTGATTGACTGGTGTCCCCGTGGTCACCCTGCAGCAGTGGGGACAGGATGATGGAGTAATCAGGGAACAAACAACTCCTGGCAGAAGCAGGTGCATGGAACGGGAGCTTCACTGGAGGCTTTGCCCCCACAGCAACAAGTGCAGTAATTATACCCTGAAGGCTTTGCATGGGGCAAAATTCAGAGTCTGCAGCAGGGGTTGGAGATGAAGCAGGGGTGGTGAGGGGGGTGATGAAGATGAAATGCTTGGAGGGAAAGCAAAACAGTAGGACTTCAAAGGCAGGAGCCTTCCTCGGAGTTTGCATATTCACACTGACTAGGTATGGGAACATGTACCTGGTCTGGCCTTGGTGGCAAACAGCAGTTGGTATAGCGGGTGCATATATATCTTCCCATGGAGAAAGCCAGTGCTTCTGCATTGGTAGGGCTGAGCCTTGTTTTCCCACAAAAAGGCTTCTGACTCATTGGTGCTGTTCCCCGTGTTCTGGGAGACCCTTGGGATCACTGATCCCCAGACAACAGCTTGATCCCAGCTCAGGGCCATGGCCCGGCACTCCCTTGCCAGGAGGCAGGTGCCTCATCAGAAGCTGTGGTTTAGGAAAGTTTTGCTAAGGAGAAGCTTTGGTGCCTTGAGCTCAGTTCCAGCCATGAGGTTGTGGAAATGCCACAGAAACCTCCTAAATTATTCTGTCACGTGGGATTTGGAGTGCTTTGCCATTTACAAACTCTGCTTTTAAGCATCACAGACATAAACATGACAGCTTTTCATTAAATCCATTATTAACTCTCTCTTCCCCTCAGACCATGTCCTCCTCCATCAAAATCGAATCTGTTGTGAAAGAGAAGAACCGGATGGGAGAATGCCCAGTCTGGGAAGAAAGGGAGAACGCACTTGTCTATGTAGACATTAATTCACAGAAAGTTTGCCGCTGGAGCCCAATCACCAATGAGGTGCAGAGCGTGTCTGTGGGTAAGAGTCTCTACTCACTTCATCCTGAGAGTCTATTCTGTCTGCCCCATCCATCCCTCCTGGTAGAAGTCCTGCAGCATGGTGGTGTCGCTTTCTTTCCATGGGGCTACACGCCCTGTCCTCCTGCAGCGTGTTGCTGAGCATGGTGTGGCCCAAGCCAGCTGAGCAGAGGGGACTGTGCTCAGGTGTGGAGGACCATGTGCATGTTGCCCTTGATAAGCCTAAATGGGAATGCATGTTTCATTTGGGACCTGCAGATGAAGACGTACAGTCCTAATGACTGTGTCTGCACAGGAGGTGGGGAAATCTTTGGAACATAGAGCCACCAGCCAGATGTGCTAACAATCCCAGGGGAAAAGGATCCTAGCATCAGCTCAGCACCTTCTGGGTCAGGGATGTCCCAGTGAAGCCCAGATGCCCCTGGTGAGTGCTGACTGATGGCCTCAGAGCTACCTGTCACCTTCTGCTCCCTCTCCCCCACAGATGCCCGTGTCGGCTCGGTGGCACTGCGGCAGTGTGGCGGCTACGTCATTGCCCTGGGAACCAGGTTTGCCTTTCTGGACTGGGACACCCAGGCAGTCACCACCATCCTTGAGCTTGAGCAGGATAAACCCAACAACAGGTTCAATGATGGGAAAGTGGATCCAAAGGGGAGGTTTTTTGCTGGTAAGTTCCTGGTAGAAATTTCCCCCAGAGCAAAGGGAAACTTATTACAGTGTATTTTATATAATGCATTTTATTCCCTCTTATTGATTCCTCAGTTGAGTTCCCTACAAAACCCACTGTCAAAAGCATGAGCTGTCTTGTGAATGCTCTGCTCAGTTACTGCCTGATGAAGGAGGACAAGGGACCCAACATCCTCTGACCTAAATGAGGAGAGAGGCTGTTGGCAAGAGCCATCCGACAGGAAGGCTCTGCTACTTGGGGGATGGTGTTTGCCAAACACCTGCATCCGTGGAAGGTGAAAAGCCAAGGAAAGGCTCATGTAGGTGGGAAGTTTTCTGGTGGCATAGAGAGGGATGCAGCTTCAGCTTGGAGGAGACTGAGGGGAGACCTCATTGCAGTCTACAACTTACTCTTGAGGAGAAGAGGAGGGCCAGCCACTGATCTCTTCTCTGTGATGATCAGTGACAGAACCCAAGGGAATGGCCTAAAGTTGTGACAGAGGAGGTTTAGGTTGGATGTTAGAAAAAGGTTCTTCACCCAGAGGGTGGTTGAGCACTGGAACAGGCTCCCCATGGCAGTGGTCACAGCACCAAGCCTGACAGAGTTCAAGAAGCATTTGGATGATACTCTCAGGCACATGGTGTGACTCTTGGGGATGGTCTTGTGGAGGGCTAGGAGTTGGACTCAGTAATCCTTGTGGGTCCCTTCCAACTCAGCATATTCTGTGATTCTAGAATAGAACATGAGCTGCAGTGTGCACCCTTCATGTGCAGCCTCTCCTGGTTAGCCTGTGGGAAACAGGGATGTGGGGAGAGATCCTCAGCCTCCTGAAGGCAAGAGAGAGGTTTAGGTTGAATGTTACAAAAAGCATTTTCACCCAGAGGGTGGTCAGGCACTGGAACAGGCTCCCCAGTGGTCATGGTCCCAAGCCTGCCAGAGTTCAAGAAGTGCTTGGACATTGCTTTCAGGCACATAGTTTGCACCTGTATTTTATGATCACAGACCATTTAAATGATGAAAGTGGCCTACAAAGAACAACAACAAAAAGGGCACGTGGTGCTTGCCTGCATCTCGGCTTTTGCTGTGAGCAAAACCTGAAGCCCTGGTGTGTCATGGTGCTCCTTTGGGTCTTTGGAGTCTGTGACTTAAACCTCATGGCAATGCAGCAACTCATCCTTTTATTGGCTGGGATAAGCTCTGTGGGAGACAGCTGCTTCTGATGTGCTCCTTTTCCTCCTCCTCATCAACCTCTCAGGGCCTGGTTAGACTCTTCATCATAGAGCTATAAAATTGTAGAACCATATAATGGTTTGGGTTGAATGGGATCTTAAAGTCCACTTAGTTCCATAAAGACCACCTAGTTCCAACCTCCCTGGCGTGGGCAGGGACACCTTCCACTGCACCAGGCTGCTCAAAGCCCTGTCCAGCCTAACCTTGAACACTGCCAGGCATGGGGAATCCACAACTTCTCTGGTCAACCTCTTCCAGTGTGTCACCACCCTCACAGCAAAGAATTCCTTCCTGGAAACATTTTCTTTTTAGGAAGGGGAAAAAAAAATAAATCACAATGCTGTGATTCTCCCTAGGACCTCTTGGTAAGGCTCAGAGGAGGATTTTGATCAAACATGATGAACAAGCTTCTACTTTCTTCTAACTGTGCTCCCATTTCCGTTTCAGGTACGATGGCTGAAGAGACAGCCCCAGGGGTCCGAGCGAGGCGACAGGGGGCCCTCTATACCCTTTTCCCTGACCACTCAGTAATAAAACAGTTAGACCAGCTGGACATCTCCAATGGTCTGGATTGGTCCCTGGACCACAGGACCTTCTTTCACATTGACAGCCTGACATACGCTGTCCATGCCTTCAGCTATGATGTGCACACTGGAAAGATCGGTACACATGCTTTTAAAATTTGGTGACAAGTAGCGCTATTGCTCTTTCTGCAGCAAGACCTGGGCCTGTGAGATGTGGTTATTTATTTGACAGATCTCATATCTTCTGGTTACAACCTGTCAGCAGGCTGACTGTAATATTCCTCAAATGTAGTCACTTATCAGGTGTATTTGGTGAACAAACTTTTGACAGTCCTTCAGCTTACTTTCATCTGGAGACCCGTTCAAGGAGTTGTAGGGAACAAGCCGTTTATACTGCAGAATGAGAGTTTGCAGGATGCTGTTTACTCTTGAGTGCCATCTACCGGAACACTTGGGTTGTACTAGCTCCATAAATGCAGATGGAGAATGTGCGTGCATGCATACCACGGAAAGGTATTTGGAGCATCAAGTCATCATTGTGACTGAGGTTTCACAATTTTGAAATTAAAATTGCCTTCAGATGTTGGCAAATTTCACTTAAATTCACCTTCTGGGTAAACATTTTTTATTCTATCTGCAAAAAAGGAAAATTTAGGTGCAAGAATAATGGATATAACTTTATTTCAAAATTCTGTGAAATATTTTTGTGCAGTATCAGCCTGATATGCTCCATGGGAATTTAAAAAGCTGAACTGCCTTTGTACTCTAATGAGCGTGAACTTTGTGTAATCACAGCTGAAAATTACACAAAATAACTATATTCACTCAGATTTCATTTTGCTGAGAACACCTATTTCTACAGATTTTAGGATATAAGATTTCTAAATAAGATTTAATGCAACTTTCCCTGCTGAAAATACAAAAATGTAATGTGTTTGATCTTCCTAGCCTTAGTTAGGCTTGTGACTGTCTGTTTTTGGGTGATGGCCAGAAAGGTGCTGGGTCAGTGCAGGTGGTCCACTGCCCATTGGCCCCGCTCCATGGACCATGCACGTGCCCTCCAATCCATCTGCACTAAATCCTAGACCACTAGCAGTTGTTGTTCAGGCTTAATCAAAATTGGTCACTTGGTTGGCCACTAAAAAGTCAAGTTCTCGATCTTTAGCTGGGACCAATGGCTTATCACTGATGTTTAAATGCAGGTCATTATTTATGTGACATATCCAGGCTGCCATGACCAATGAAAGTCCAGGAAAAGTTATTGCACTGGCAGTGGTCACGTTATGGCTGGCAGCATGTGTGTTAGCAAGGGAGATGGGGGGATTTTGTTCTCTTATCTAGGTAAAATAATAGGAACACTAGTTCAGTACAATCCCAAACTGCAATGGTTTTGCTGGGGGCTTGTTTCTGCCCGAGAAAGTCAGGCTCTTAACCTGACTGTGATGTACATTTTGCAGCATGTCTTTCTCACAGAAGACAAACGTAGCTGTTTGCAAGAGCATGGAAGATGTTAGACTGGAATCTGGTACAGAATCAGTAGCGGCCCACATAACACCAGCTTTGTAATTCTTCCTGCAGCCTGCCCCAAACTTTTGTACCATCTAGAAAAGGAGGAGCAAATGCCTGATGGGATGTGCATAGACGCAGAAGGGAAGCTCTGGGTGGCCTGTATTGATGGCGGCAGAGTCATTCGTATAGACCCGGAGACCGGTAAGACTTCCACCAGCATGTGCGTATGGACATGAGAGGAATGGCTGCCAGGAAGAATGGTTTGGAGGCGAGATAAGAAGGTGTAATTTATTGCCCATTTCTGCCCCATTGGGTTGCCAAGAACATCGCTGGTTCAGGCCCCGATCATTTAAAGAGTGCAGCTCCCTGTGCTGCCTCCCAGTGCCAGGCAACCCTGCTCCCATGGTTTGCTGATGCAGCACAAACTGTTCTTAATAATATCACTAAAAATATCCCCTAGGTGTACTGCATACCTACTGCAATTTAAAAAAAAAAAAATCTTAGTGTTGAAATGTTTTACTGGGAAATGCTGTTAAGGAATGATGGCCATCCCAGACCACATGTTCCTGCCCTTCCTGGCCTCACATACTGTATTACTGCATTTTGAGAAATGGAAGTGAAGCCTCGCAGATATGGGGGAGAGCCTGAAAAATAGTTAGAGATGAGGCAGATGAAAGAATTTGATTTCCCCACAAACTGTCCTTTAGAATATGGTCTCTGTCTGAAGGGGAGATGCCTTCTGAGTAAGTGCCACATCTGTGCTGTGCACAGTGCATTCATAATTACATTCATAGTACATTCATAATTACATGCTTCCTAGGAAATGGACATTAGAAAACAATTGCACGTTTTTCCCAGGAAAAAGAATCCAAACTGTGAGGCTGCCTACTCCGAGGATCACCTCTTGCTGCTTCGGGGGAAAAGACTACTCAGAAATGTACGTGACTTCTGCATACGATGGACTGGACGAGGCCACCTTAGCTAAGGAACCTCATGCAGGAGAGATTTTCAAGGTGAGCAGATTTTCTTTCTTTCTTTATATACATCAGACCTGCCAAGCCTCGTATTCTGAGAGTGTGTTGGTGTTTACCACACTCACATTTGTCTTGAATGGGCAAAGCATGTTAAAAATTACTATGACTTGTTTTGGAAATAGGGACCACATGTAAAGGCTGCAGATAACTGTTAAATTAGCAAACTTACTGAGTGATGCTTGATAATCTTAGTGATCTTAACCTTAAGGAGTTTGAAAAAACTCCATGTAATGATTAGTTTTGGGCTCCTCTGAAGCAGAGGACCCTACACATAGGAGTTGGTTGCTATAATATTTGTTCTACAACATTTGAATGTTTTCATAATACTCAGTTGTAGATTTATCTGTTTAATTTCTTTTATTATGTTATTTGTTTGTTTATTTATTTATTAACAGATAACAGGCCTGGGTGTGAAGGGGATCCCACAGAATTTCTATGCTGCTTGACCATTGACACTAAATAGCAAAGACGAAATGCTTGCATCTTGTAGTAACTCTGACCAGGACAAGTCAAATGAACTACAGAATTTATCTGTGTGAGGATTTCTAAGCCCACATTTAGGAGTGTGCTTGTTTGGAATTGAAGATATTTCTTCTTCTGTGGGCCCATGGCTTGATGCAATAGGTTAGAGAGGTAAAGTTAATCTATGTTACAGCTTGATAGCTCTTGTGACTTACCATAAACCTCTTAATGCAGAAGCATAGTTTTGTTGAACTTTCTGACGACTATCTCTGGATTTTCAAGTCTGTGCAGTTCCGAAGCAGAATCTGACTCCTCATGTTACAGTGATGTACCAGCAATGATACAGCAGATTTTAATAAACATTTTAAGAGTGATGACTTGAACTGGAGTGGTTTTTGCTGTGACACTCCCCCTGGGTTTTTGTTTTTGATGATCAGACCTATCTGTAGTATCCAGGTTCCATTTTTAGATCCTTGTTAGCCTTTTTCCAGGCTGTCCTGTCTTTAAGACACCATTTAGGCTGCTGAAAATAAACTACGCAACTATATTTAAAACAGTGCTTACAGATATTTTTTTCTCTGCATTCAGATATTACCATGAAAACACTGACTGCCCACACACAGTCAGTGCACGAACAGGCTGTGAGCTACCAGGATAACAAAAGAGGATGCTCAGTAGAGTTGCTTTGTTGGGGGTCATATTTACACCCATACACACGGACTTACCTTTGCTTTATGTGTCTTCTTATTGCATGCATGGGTCCTCCTTCCTGTTCACCTTTCTTCTTGTGCTCTTCCTCTCCTGTTTCAAGTATCTTCCTCCTTTTTCCCTGTAGATCCTCCCCTCCTCTCTCCTCCAGAAAGCACAACATCAAGGTGTATTTTCAGAGGCTGTTCAAATAATGACCCAACCCCATCCTGGATTCACTGAACCACTGCGATCCTTTTAGTGTTTGAGAATGCTTGAGACCTGTAGATATGCAGTGAAATCTAGACTTTGCATTGAATTTGCTATCTTCTTACTGCCTGGAAAAATACACAGAACATAATACATTTTCAGATCCTTAATGCTGACACTTCACAATGTTACAAAGAAGTCAATAACGTGCATCATCTACCAGACTAGAGGTTTCAATGTTGTCCTCTGAGGTATTTGACCTGTTCACCCCTGTTATTCAAAGCCTTGAGTTAGCCCTCAGACTCTTTGAGCAGGGAGAAAATACTCACTGCCTCACAAGGATGATCTCCCCATTAACCCATAAGTGGAGGAGCAGAGGAGTTGTGGTTAGCTGAGCAGAAATGTTAAACACAGTTTACATGGGGCTGTTTGCAGCTTACCTCTAGAATTAGCTGTTTTCTCCAAAACCATAATCCTTCTCCCGGTCAGGGGTCCCTCATGGCAGTTTTGAAAGAACCAAGCTGGGTTGTCTTCTTTGTTTGAAAATATCCATATTGCCCAACTCTCTTATGTGGTAGCCTTCTGGCCTGCTGACAGGCAGATCTGGTTCTGAGCTCTGATGAGGCAGAGGACAGATCAAACCACACATCCCAGGAAAATGCCCTAGCCGTTTCAAAGGTAGGTGTGTTAGGGAAAAGTTAGGTGGTATATTTGGCCCCTCCAGTTGAACTGGGCTACAGTCCAGAAAGAAATGTGAGATCCAGAGGTCTGAGAAGGGAGCTTCATTTACTAAGTACTATTGAATATGCTTGGCCATTGAACAGGATTTTCCAAAATGCATTATTTCAAAGCAGTTACCTGAAGTTTACTGTAAAACACACATTATGTGGGTTTTTAGACACTTTTTAGACACTTACTCCAGATGACTACTTTAGGCCATTAGCAAGCACTTTACTTCTGTGCTGCTTGACTAGATAATTGGTATAACAAGATAAAGGGTCGTGGCCCATTGTTCTGCCTCACTTCTACCTTGTCTTGGAAGAGAGGTGAGTCCAGAGAGCTGCACAAAGACAATTTGATTGAGAAATAAAATGTTCAACTCCTTATATTTGCTCAGCATCTGGGCTGTTGTTTTTTTCCTGGTCATAATTCCAATAGTAATTAATCTGCTGAGGGTTTATAAGAGCAAAGGTGTTAAATGCCCTTTGGCACTATGTCAATGCCAAACTGGTATAAGGAACCTTGACAATTATGCAAGATTTCCTGTTTACCCCACCTGGAGAGGAATGTTAAGGCAGGATGTTTGGAGTCAAGTCAAGTGTCCTAACCTTTAATTAATAAAAAAAAAAAGTAGGAAGTGAGTGCAGATATCTTGTTTAATAAAAAATATCCATTTATTTGCAAAATTGCCTATCTGCCAGGCTCTGCTCTGCCAGAAAAGTAGATAATTTTGAAACAATTTACACTTGAGAAATCCTTAATACCCTCATAATTTTTTTTCTAGAGCTTCCCCAGGCATGCAAGCCAGGGTTGCTGGTTTGCAATTTTCCAGCCACTCCTTCCTCCATCTCTAAAGGGAGACACGGTGTGTGCTGCTCTCAAACTCCAAGGTCTGAGTGCTTTGGGAACTCTTTCTTTGTAGCACAGCTTCTCGAGCTACAGATGGTTTGAAGATGAATTTCTTTCTGATACCTAAAGGCCCACTACTTTTCTTCTCTTCAGATTTCAGAAGTCCTTGTTTTGTGATTTCACTTTCACTATTAGCACATCTAAGTGGTGATGAAAACCACGTTGGGGCTACTCTGCAGCCTCACTTAACCAAAGTGAAGACCCTTTGCCTTGAGGCAGAGAGTAAAAGCATGAAGGAAGGGGGTACAGGATTGGGTCCATTCCTTTTGTGCATGTAGGGAACAATATGGTATCTATAGTCCTTGCTGAGGATAGAGTCTGAGGTGGTTACTGGGTGGCTGAGTACTTGGTTGGGGTGGGTCAGCCCTACATGGTGAGAAGCATGACAGGAAGGATGCTGTCGAGGGGTAACCTGCTGATGGATCACAGTCAGAACACAAACCAGCTAGTCAACAAGATAGCAGAGACTGATGGGAGCTGGCTTCCCTTTTAAGGGAGTGGTCTGAACATCCTGCCTTTTACAAGCTTTTCTAAGTATTTACTATGTTGTATGAATATTTAACCTATACCTTGCTGGATAAATCTTACTTCTCTTGCATGCCCTTGTGCGTGTTTGGAATAGGTTTTCAACTGGGAAGAACCTGACTGCCTTTTCTTGCCTTTCTAAAAAGACATGTCTTTGAGAAAACCTATTCAGTTGAAACCAAGGGTCTCCAAATATTCATAAGTGCAGCCTGGATGTTAATGAAGCTGGTTAAACATCACAGTTTTGCTGACATTGCTGCTGCATCCCATGTGCTCTCAACAGGTCTGGAATTGGTAAATACAGGGATTTAAGGTTTGCTTCACTGGTTTGTACTGTTGTAGCTAGGACTCTGGGTAGCAAAGAAGTAAAAATACTTCTTAATCATGGATAAGAAGATATAATAATTTTTCTATAATAATGTTTATCTAGTTCTTGTTGTGTTTATCTACTTCATTATAGAAAGTGTAAAGATGGCCTCTTTACTAGTGAGAGAGGGGGCAGAGACAAAGCAGTTGACTTTAAAAGGTCAGGCCCATCTGCTGACAGAAGGCAGCCCACAGGTCATCCAGCGGTCCAGTTAATTGTTTATGGGGCAAGTGGCTTTTCATTTTCCAAGAATATTTTCATGTGAATAGAGGTTCAAAGTTCAATGTCTATCCTCTTATAGGCTGGCCTGTTTCTGTAGAAAATGTTGCTACCAGGACAGGGAGAATAAGGTGATGTTAATCTAATAGTCTTCTCAGTTAGTCATTCGATGGTTAAGTGCTCAATTTGTGAAACATATAAAAAATGTGATGTTGACTGACTGGTGTTGTGACATTCTCTACCTGAGTGCAGCAAAAGTTGGTCCAAGCCCCCAGTTAGAAACAGCTATTGGTTAACTTTGTTCTTGAAATACAGCAAACTGTGGTGGAATAGACATTAGTACAGCATTTGGAATTTAAAGTTTATGATTTATACAAGTTGTGATAGCCTTCTCTTACCCTATTAGACTTTATGTCTATGACTTTTTAATAGCAGCTCTCTGGGCTCTGTCCTGGTATGTACTAGACAGTTGTAGCTCCTGTTGATAACCATAAGAGGTGCTGTCACTACAGGATGTCTGTGACAATTTAGAAAAAAACAGTGTTCTCTCTTGTACATTTGGGACTTTAAATTTACTCTGGGCAACCTGTTCCAGTGCTTCACTACCCTCACAGTCAAGATTCTTTTCCTAATATCTAATCTAAACCTACTCTATTTCTGTTCAAAGCCATTCCCCTTTGTCCCATCACTACATGCCCTTGTAAAAAGTTCCTCTTAGGAACTTTTAGGCTCCTTTCAAGTAGTGAAAGGCTGCAACAAAGTCACCCCAAAGCCTTTTCTTCTCTAGGCTGAACAATCCTAATTCTCTCACCTTTTCCTCATAGAAGAGGTGCTCCATCCCTCTAATCATCTTCATGGCCCTCTTTTGGACTCACTCTAACAGGTCTGTGCCCTTTCTGTACTGGGACCCCCAGAGGAGCTGGATACAGTACACCAGGTGGAGTTCAAGAGTGTGGAGTAGAGGGGCAGACTCCCCTTCCTTGACCCACTGTCCATGGTGCTTTTGTTGCATCCCAGGGCATAATTGGCTTTCTGGGCTGGGAGAACACATGGCCAGGTCATATCCAGCCTCTCATCTACCAGCACCCCCAAGTCTCTCTTGGCATTGCTGCTCTTGGTTACTGCATTATGACCGATTCAGGCTCTCGCAGGTAATCTGCATCAGGAACAGGAAACCAGCTCCATTTCCTTAATGTCAGTTCAGTGATTTACTCACTACAGAATCACTGAAAAATAAACTGCAGTGTAATCTGAAGTCTGGGGAAGCTTTCCAGTGACTTTCAGGAGCTTTAAAGACATGAGTTACTTCATTTTCGACATTATGTCTGTATAGATGAGTTCAGGCCAAGCATTTATTTTCTGCTATAGAAACTGCCTGAAGGCACTGTGGTTTTTTGTCAGCCCTTTCTCTGCTCATGTACACTAGCCAGACTAACATGTTAGTTGTCTTTCTTGTTTGTATTATAACATTAACACAAAAAATTTAGGGTGCTCTCTTACGTGGATATAAGAGTAGAAATGCGAAGTTCTGCAAACCCTCAGATAAAGAATATGTAAATACCATTGTCTTTAATTGGGACTTCATTTATCAGTCTTTAACATTGGAAATGTATTAATGTTGCCTTCATTTTTTGCTGTCCTAGTGATATCTCTAGGGACAAGAATGTTTAGAAATAAAGTAGTGGGAGATTATTTTGTTCCACAATGGTGCTAGCTTGTTGTTTCCATTTTCTCTTAAAAAACTTTTCACTAATTCTGCTTTCCCAAAGCAAGGATAGTGCATGGAGACCCATTTATATAGCTCCAGCATTTGTATATTCATCCTAGGTGCCTGGTGATTCCCTCAGTCTCTCTCTCTCTCTCTCTCTGCAAATAAATAAATAAATACACAAACACATTTTTATATTAAATAATTTCCCTTCCTAGATGTATGAGAAAGGTTAGGTGCTTTCGAAGGCCTCCAGAGGGAGATCCACTCTAACTAAAATGAATTTTTAAATTTTGTAATGTCAATAACTAAGTGCTTACTTTTGGTAAATTGGAACTCTTTTTGTACATCTTCAAAACACATTGTTTCTTCTACTGCTGACTCATTTGCGTGAGGAAGTTTGATCCTTAGATCAAAGGTAGATGCTTAGCCATTAGACACAATCAAATCCCCAAATCTCAAATAAAACAAAGGCAGAATTCTTTGCATGTGGGATAGCTCCTTTATTTTTATATCTCTGTGTGGTATGACAAACCATATTTATCATATACTTTTGACCATCTCTACTTGAATCTCCTTGGAATGCCAAAGACCTCTTATAATTGTTTCTGTTCCTGCAAAATTTAATTTCTCTCAGGCTATAAGACCAGATCAGGTACCAAAGAGCCAAGTAATGCTGGAGGGTATAACATCAAAACTTTCTCATGTACCTCAGAGATAAAACTCTGAGAATAGCATAGAATGGTCAGAAAGAATGGAAGAAAATATTTAATGGTATAATTTTTAATATTAGCCTGACAACAAGATTTTCCAGCGATGCATTACCTGAGGGTAACCATCTCTAGACAGTGCTAAAATACTCCTTCCTTCTGTACTACATGTACTTGTGTACTGTATGTTTGTGTTATCTGTGATATTAGAAAAGTGTTTGGGGAAGCTTAAGAGTTTTAGTGAACACTTTAGCCCTTTTTTAAAAGAAAAAACTACTAGCTGTTGTACCTGCTAAGTTTTGTGTCTGCTGACCCACCTCAATCCCAACTAGAAAACAAGCAGAAGTTTCAAAGACAGCTAAGTTACCACCCTTGTAATGAATACTGTTGCCTGGGTAGAAAGGAGGTCCAGGCTAGTGGCCCAGCTAAGAGAAAGTGAAGGATCTGGCTGGTGCCTCAGCAGATGTTTGTTTAGGACAGCAACGCCAGTGCTGTCTTGTGTTTCACTGGGATGCACTGGGGATGTCGAGAAGTGTTGGGGCTCTTGTGACAGAGGAGAAGCTGGGAGCAAGATTGTCCATTTCTAATAGACCTGTGCTTCATTTGATTTCCTGCTTATAGAACAACTATGCTTCTTAAGCTCTTTACTTGTAAAAGACGTGTGGTTCTGAGCATAGGAACAGAAGGATCAATTTGCTCCTTATTATATAGGGACATATTTTGTTGTAATACCTATCCAAGAGACAAGCTACAATACTCTGCCTATTCACTCCTATGCTTCCTTTCCTGTGTTTAACTGTTTTATCTATCAGCATGGCTTTTTTGGGCAATTCTGCTTGCTGATTCTCTGGGTAGATATTCACATTTTGAATCATAGGTTCACAGAATGGTTAGGATTGAAAAGGACCTTAAAGACCATCTAGTTTCAAACTTCCTGCCATGGACATGGACACCTTCCACTAGACCTGATTGCTCAGAGGCTCATCTAACCTGGCCTTGAATATTTTCAGGGATAGGGCATGCCCAGCTTCGCCAGGCAACCTGTTCCAGTGCCTCACCACCCTCACTGTGAGTGAGCAATTTCCTCTTAATATCTAATCTAAACCCAGAGTTTAAAGCCATTTTAAAGCCATATTGCTCTTCTGCTTTTTACTCTTGGCACTAAAAGACTTTATTGTGTTTAAGCCATAAATAAACAAGTAATAAAAAAGGAAAGGTTACTGAGGTGTTTGGTAGTGGCAATGGGGATGGGCACTTTACTTAGTGCAGAGGGAGTACAACAGCTGATGGAATCCAGTCTCAGGGTGGTTCTGGGAGCTTTACAAAAAGAGCAAGGAGCTGGATATGCTACAGGTGTTTGTGTTTTTCAAATCTATTCCTTCAAGATCTTTAAAGATGAAGAGAGAAATCAAGATATTGATTACATCATCACATAGGCCTATGTATGATCTGCTGGAGAATAAGGCTTCTTCTGGGCTCTGCTATAAAACTGATTTGTGCTACATACATAATAAGGAAAGGAAAACTCTTCATCATTGCCTTCTGCTTGAGAGGTGTTATTGCCTTCCCCTGAAATACCTTGTCCATTGGCACTTTATTGGTGGATCTCTTGTAAATCTGCAATAGGGTAATTTTAAATTCATGCTATTAAAATCCTTATGCCTCATGGAAACCTGGTTTTACATCATATATCTTGTTTATGTTATTGCATGCAAGAAATCTGCTTAGGATCTAACTTCCGCTTGCAAGCTTTACATTTTATCATTTGCATTATGTTTGACCAGTAATTATTCAACTTGAAATGACAAATTCCACACCTGCCTCTGCTATGGACATTTGGCCTGTGTGCTGGTACGTGACAAATATAATATTATTAGATAACTATTTTATTCTTATGTTGTATTTTTAATGAACTGAAAAGTCATTCATGCTTGTTTAAACAAATTGGAATTAACATTTAGTGTTATGGAATTACCTCATTTTTACATTGTTTCATATATATAATGTTCTTTCTGCTCATAGCACTCAAGCTAACACAATCATCTAGACTTGGTATATTCTGGGATTTTGATATTAAGAACTGTCATGTTTCCAGGGAAATGTCCAGCCATATTCAAAAAGGCTTTCTTTTACTGTAGCAGGTCTCCTTAGTATTCTGCCTTTCATGTGCTTCACTGATGTTATCATGAGTTTAAAAAGGACATACATGAGCAGCCAGCAGCCTGGCAATTCTCCTAGATCCACTGATTTCCAGTGTTCAGACCCTGCAGGCAAACTCCAGACTAACTGTGGGCAAACACATGGACTATTTAGACTTGCTTGCTGTCATATTCACTCTCTGATGCCACATCAGTAGCACGTGAAATGACCTTACTTGCAAAATCTCATGTGTTCTGTGTTGTGCTATCAATGACTGAAGCTGTCCCGAAACCGACTTTCGTGTTCCTGTCAAAAAAACGTGTACTAGACATAAATTTCCCAAAACACAGTCTCTGAATGCAAGGTACAGCTTTAAATTAAATCTTATTTAGAAGGTTTGCAACATAAACAGAAAGGAACTATGGGGTAAAGAAGATGGCAGTAATCCTTATATTTGGTACAAGGTTACTGGGGATAATGAAGAATATCTGCTGGGAAAGAAATACAGCAGATTGCTTGGAAAATTTTGGTTTGCATCAGAAAAAATATTTCTGATTCAAGAAGTAAAGCAAGCAAAATAGAGATACTTTTATATTCATTGACAATTGTGAGGAATGGCTGAGAATTTGAGGCTAGAGGGTCCACTGAAGCGTGGCCATAAGAAAAAATAGCAGCTGACGATAGGAGGTAGATTTCAATAAATTCACAGAATGGGTAAGCAAGATCTCATGTGAAGAAAAATGCTGTTAAAGGGTTAGTGCCTTACAAAAAATACACACAGTAACATAATATCCATCCACAGGTGTATACTACCCCACTGTGAAGAAAAGAGAGAAAATGCAGTAAGGGCTTGATTAAAGCACGAACTGTGCATGAACCTTAAACACAAGAAATAATCAAGGTGGAAGCAGAAACTAGGTCATTCTACTGAGGACAAGTGATAAATATAACATGAAGATACAGGAACAAAATCTTAAAAAGTCAAACCTCAAAACAAGACGCGTCTGCCAAGAGATGTAAATAATTATAATCATTTTAGAAGTGCCACTGTCGCAGAGGGAAGGTAAAAGAAAGGGTGAATTAGTCAGCTGTTCATAAAAGAGGAAAAGATATTGCTAGATGATACTCAGACAGTAAAATTGTGTGCTAACTTTTTTTTCTTTTGCCTCAGTCTTTACAAAAACTATCAATTTCAATTGATAAGTATTATAGTTCATACCAGTGATATCAGTAAAGATATTAACTTTGAATGGGAAAGGAAAAATTTAGAGATTGGAGTTTTTCCAATCAGCTAAGGATTATGCGTTTTCTGATGAACAAATTAAAGACTTTCATAATGAAATATTGAATACAAATGTTTTACTTGAAGTGCGTGATGGGCAGGTAACATCTTGAAAGGTTCATGAAGAAAAAAACCAGTGCTTGTCTTTAAATAAGGAAAAAGGAAGATTGAGGTATGATTCAGCCACTAGCTTTATTTCTGCTTTCAGAAAAGCTTTGAGTAACTGCTAAAGCAAACTATTTGTTAGTTAATACTGGAAGACAGTGAGGATGTGACCAACAGCCAACACAAAATTATCAAATCCATGCTATTTCTCCCTAAAACAGGACAATAGGATTTGAGAACTATGCAAAGCCATGCTACATCAAAAGAGCAGCTACCTCTTTGTTCTGCCACTGTAGGTACCACTTGTGAAGGGCAGAAATAGTTGTAGCTTAAATTTGCCTAAGACTGTAGACTGTATGCACTGCCTAAAGTATCGGATTATTGAGTTTGTTTGTGCTGTGTGTTGCAGTATTGACAAACTGAAAGTTAAAGAAACAGTTGGTGTTGATGTCAGGTTCTCCTCCTGCATCAAAATAAGACTCACGAGAGCTGTAAATGCAAGCAGTGGGTGGGTTTTGAGCCGCCTCCTGAATGCCTTGCCAGATTCTGCGTGACAGGGTAAAGGTAGACTAACTTTGGCCAGTCCTGACTTCTGCTGTGCTCTGACAGTCTTCTGCCTGGGCCAGGGTTCTTTTCTCTGGAAGACACAATTCCAGATCCCAGCAACCTTTGATGAAAGGTTATTGCTTTGAAACCAACAAAATCTTTGTTGTATGGAGAAGAGGAACAGGTAGCTCTAGGGTGTAACTCAGCAGACTGATTTTAGATGTCTACTCGAGGCTGGTGAATTGTACCTTTTAATTAATTACTCCCTTTGATTGTAAAAGGAGTCCTAGCTGGACAGTGCATCAGTAGACATCCACACTGCAAGTATCCATGGAGCTGATTGAACTGAATCCCACTTTAGTGTTCTGGTGACCTGGACTTGTTTCTCAGATGTAGGTGGCATTGTCCAAAAGGTTAAAACATTACCTGTGAGATCACTGAGTGATGGCGTAGGCTTGTGCCTTTGGGCAGTGAGGCTGGGTAGTGACAGTGGTCACTTTTTCCTTCCCAGTGCTTGGAGGACTTTTCTAAACTCTGTTCTCAAGAAGAGATTTATGTAGGTTGGCACAGGAGTCATCCCAGTTAAGGGGTGCTGGAGCCTGACATTGCTCTGTTTGTTTCCCCTCATTTGATAAGAACTTCCTTTTTCATGATTAATAACCCTCTCTGCATCTCATGATGTTCATTACACTGCTGGTATAAGAGTGGGGTGTAAAGGACACCAAGGATGGTTGATTAGAGAAGCATAGAAAAATTTGGATTGGAAAGGTCCTTAAACATCTTCTAGTTCCAATACCCCTGCCATGGGCAGGGACACTTCCCACTAGATGAGGTTGCTCAAAGTCCTATCCAACCTGGTCTTGAACACTGTGAGTGTGAATGGGGCACCCACAATTTAGCACAGAATCACAGAATGTTAAGGGTTAAGGGTTGGAAAGGACCTTAAAAACCATCTAGTCCAACCCTGCCCCTGCTACGGGCAGGGACACTTTTCACTAGACCAGGTTGCCCAAGGTTTTATCCAACCTGGACTTGAGCTCTGCAGGATTGGGAAATCCATATCCTCCCTGGGCAACCTGTTCTGGTATCTCAGCACCCTCACAGTAAAGAATTTCTTCCTAATATCTAACCTAAATTTCTCCTCTTTCAATTTGTCCCTGCTACTCCTTGTCCTATCACTACAACTTCTCTGAGTGTATCCTGTCAAAGAAAGCTTGGTACAGATACACGAGGATCATCTTCCCGGAAGATCTGGAGAGAGAGATCTGTGCTATTATCTCCACTCTTGGGTAACTGAGGCACAAACAGGATTGTTTAAGAACTCCAGAAGATTTGGAGGGCCCCAGCAGAACCCCATCTGCTACCTCCTACTCTGCTAACACCTAGTGAGTTTTGGTGACGTGGGTACTGCAGTAGGGGTTGGTAATTGGAATTAGTGGGAGTAACCGCTGAAAGAAGGGCAGGCAAAAATTAGTGCCCAGGAAAGCTGACAGCAAGCCTTTCAGACACTATCTTTCCTCCTCTGGCTGCTGCTGCTGTTGCTCCATCCTGCTCCCACTCGATGCCAATGCCAATGCCAATGCCAATGATGTCTGTTTGCACCCACTTTCACAAGTGTGAGTGGGAGTAACTTGAGTCAGCTCCTTGCCACTTCTTCAGTGTAGGTGATCTCTGCTCAGCATGCAGCCATCAAAGCTGCCGGGGCGGTTTTTGGGGTGGCTGTCCTAGGAATTTGCTCTTGATTTTCCGTAAGAAGTAGGTCACTGAGAAAGAGTTGCTGTTTTCTGCAGGCTGTCACTAGGGACTTCTCAGTAGGTCAGAAAGCAAACTTCTTGATTACTCTAGCAAATGGCTTTATCCATTCCAACTCCGCATTTCCATGTGCAGTTGCTTGCTCGTGTGAAGACAATGTCTTAAAGTGAATTGTCATTCATAAAGAAATTTCCCACTGTGTTAGTGACTTTTCTTAAAATTTAAACTACATAGGGTAACTTCATAAACTTCCGGTTTATTTTCAGCATCTGCTTTAAATGTTTGTTTGGTTTTTGGAATTAATGTCAAAAAGTGCTAGGTTCACTGAAGTTCCTTCTTTTCCTTTAAAAATAGGGAGTTCTCTTGTTCATTCTTCTTCTGTTATTATTCTCAGGATGACCTTTTGAATAGGCTGATTCCTCTTAAAAGATGTTACTTAAAAATATCTTTTAAATCACTTCCCCCATTAAAAAAACCCTCCATGATCTACAAGTTGACCTTTTTTTACCAGATGAGATTAAGGGAGATTGAGTGTGGTGATGTGCTGACCTCTGCTGGTGTCATCTTTTCTTACTGAAACTCCTTTTAAATGCTGAATTTGATACTCCAGAAAATAGATGATGTAAGACCTGAGGCAGAATCAGTAGCCATATTCCAAAAGTACAGAAAATCTGATGCTGAGACCCTTCAACCAATTCACAGTTCTTAGACATAATGACACATGGTGTTGTTTTCCTAAAAACCTCTCAATCAGATGTTTTAAATATGCCAAAAGATCTGGGTCATTTCTTTTGAACAAGCAGATGCTGAGATGGACCAGGTACAGGCTGTCTGTCCTTCTGTGGCTGACATAAAGCCAGGCTGCAAAGAAAAAGTGTGCACATCATCTCTGTCAGATGCTCTGGCTAAAGGTGAATGGTGTGCCCATGCCTGAATCCAGCCTGTTTCGTATTGCCACATCATCCTGTAGTATGTTGATCCAGTATGACCCACCAGACATACCTGTTCATGCAGTGTTGGCTTGTGCCAACAAACTTCTTCTCTGCAATACCCTGAAGCAACTGTCACCAATTAGGTCCAATTAGAGCTGCTTCTCTCCTGGAGATGGTTTGTCAGGGAAGCTGGTTGCCAGAAGCATTAAAGGCACCTGGTGGATAGAAATGGACATTCCTAGGCTGTAATCTGATTTTAGTTTGGGATGGGATGATTTACTCTCTAGAGATTGCTCCCTACCGCAGCCTCTGCCGTGTGGCTCCAAACCTCCTCTGGTGGGAATGATTCCCAGGTGCAAACCAGGTTTGGTTTAGATGAAACTATAGGTGAGACCACTATGTGATGGATAAAGTAATCAAAATGCTGCTAAAGAGCATGATATCCTCAGGAAAATGAAGACTGTGAGTAGGGAGGGAAGACAGTGCGAGGTGGCTATGTGAATTACAGCTGTCCTAGTAATGAGGAGCTTTCCTTTGCTGTCTGCACATATAATAGGACTAAGCACTTGAGATTTTTCTGTCTAGGAGGTATCTGTCTTCCTCTCCATTCCCCTGGGGGCACCTGCACACACAGCTTGTGTGTATTTAAGAAACTCCCTAGAGACTTCTAGGCTGAGTAACTGTGGGAAAATACATGAATCCATGTTTTGTTTGTGCTCCTATCAGTCTGCACGTGTTTCAAAGTGAAGCTGTGCCCATGGGCTAGCCTTTGGAGATAAGGTTTTAAGAAGAGTGTAGAAAGAAACAGGGTCTCCGGCCCTGGTTTCTTATGTAGCAAGCAAAATTGTTGACTTTTGTTTTGGACAAGACCTGCTGTAGTCAAGATGAGAGGGATAGGAATATGCAGGGACATGCCTATTCATGAGCTGCTCAAGTGGTGGCTGAGCCTCAGCTGCTCTGTCAGAGTATGAGTCATGTTTTTATTTGTGTTTTTCTGAGCCTGAATTGAGAAAGCTTGTATAAGAAATTTTATGGCCCTTGACATCACTCTGCACTTTTGCAAGACAATAGCCTGACATTTCGCCCAAGGTGTTGGATTAAATAGTAACTGGAGACCATGCAAATACTTCTGCTTAGCCATTATCATGCCAAAGCCTTATGCAAGCTGGGGACTTCTGCTGTTAGGCAGGTTCTACTAAGTATGACATTAGGACAGCAGGTCTGTTTATCTGTCTCTTTGCATCACTGTTGGTTGGCTCTTCTTTGAAAACACTGGTAGAAAGCCCACAGAGGAGGAACTGAGGGAAGAACCACATCCTGACCATCAGTGCTTGCTATCAGGATGAATCTGGGTGGTACACAGAGACCATAAGTAACACCTGAGCAAAGGTAAGCTGCAAGTAGACGTTCTCCTGTTGTACACAAGCATTTTGACACAAGCATATCACTGATCTCAGTTCTCTAGGCAGTCACACTCTGATAAGCAAGGCAAAGAAAGGGAACACAGACTCTGCATAAATGTGCTTGCTCAGCTGTATCCTACATTTCCTCTAAAATTAGCCTCTCCTAAATGCTGTCTGTGAGAGCAAAGGGAGTTGAGACTGTAAGAGCAAAGGAACTTGCATTTCTCAACCTCATGCTAACAGCTGCCAGCCTGAAATCATCTGGGGATTTTTTGCTTACATTGATTTTAAAAATGAGGATAGGACTTTTGGGTGAAGAGTGAATGAGTTTCACATATTTGGATGCCTCATGGATATGTTCTCAGAAAAAAGTTTAGCCTTTTAGGGCCATTGTTTTCCCCTTCACCCAGCCCGGCAGTGATTTCACAGCTTTAACTAATGGCCTCATAACCTGCTTTCAAGCTGAAATAGTAGGAATGTGGCACCAGCACTTTCCTTTCTCAGTAGTCCACTTGGTGGGTAAAACGTGAATGCAGAGTCAGCAGAACCATGTTTCACTTTTAGCTGTCTTCTTGCTCTCCAGCCGCTAGCTTTTGTCTCCAGCATGGTGGAATCTTGCTGTCTCACTTCCCTGCAGTTGCCTTACTGCAGTGCCACTTTGAGCCATCACACGTGACTGTTTTAAATTTATCACACTTCCTGTCACTGGCAAAAAAATTTTAGTGTCTTTGGATGCCTCTGTCCTGAGGTTATTCTCTCCCAGTTGTCCAAATTAGGGGACTTGCTCAAACTCCTTGTGCAGAAATGAGAAGCATAGAGATTTGTGTGCATGGCTGGATCTTACCTTGACACAGGTCTGGAACACAACCCTATTGTGCTCCTCAACACCAGAGCTAAGAAAAGCTTTGTGTCCCAAGTCGTAGGCGTAGTCTTGGCAGATCTCAGGTTCCAGTGGGAGAAAGCAGGTTTGGAAAAGAACATGTATGAGGCAGAGCTTTTTGCATCCCTTGGCTGACTGTACTAAGGAAAGCAGATATTTTCAAAGATGACTGAGTTTCCTCACCAAGATGATCATCAATAAAAAGGAAAGAGATAAGCAGCAGGAAAAAAGTGAGGTTGAAGACCATGATCATTCCACTGAAAAAGTAAGGGAATCTGTAATGTGAGTCTTTATTAATGTGGTGTCCTAAGGAAGGGCTTCCAGGAGGTGGAAACCTGTTGGAAAATTTTGGTAGCAGTTACGTCTCTGAGCCAACCTGAAATAGGTTATTCAATCAGCATGCTAGATGTGCTCTTTTCTCCCTATTGACTTTAGAAGGAAGTTAGCTTGTATTCAGAAACTGCTGAGAAGAAAGAGAAGATATGATGGGAGGAGAGGCAGGCATATGACAATGTGGCTGCATACAGCCTACCTGCTAAAAGAAACCCAATTTAAAAATCAAGTTAGTCTGGTAAGCTGTATGTCCCATAAGGCTAGGACTGCTTGACCCCATGTTAGCCTCCTTCTAATTCTGTTTTTCTGGTCCCATCTCTTGACTTGGAATGTGGCTGCAGGTTCACAGTGCTGCTGGGGCTGCAAGGGTCCCTACAGGAGTCTCCTTTCCAACCTCCTGACGAAGCCGGGCAGCTCTGGGGTTGGATGGGCTGTTCAGGGCTTGGTCCACTTGGTGCTGCAGCACAACTACACAAAGAGATGCCTCAGGGTTTTAGATGTAAAGGCCTATAGATGTTTAAAGCTGAATCACCAGGACCCTCTTAGACAGGTTACCAACAGCAAATACACCCTATAGTGTGCAGCTGTCTGCAAGGTGATCAGTCCCCTCTGTAGGAAGAAAGCAAAAAATCCCAAACCTTTCTTGCACTTTCTGCCCTCTTGGTCTGTGGATGTGGCACTTGGAGACATGGTTTAGTCATGAACATGACAGTGCTGGGTTAGTGGTTGGACTCAATGATCTTAGAGGTCACTTCCAACCTTAATGATTCTAGGATTCCATGTGACCTCCACAAGAGACAAACAATGTCACAGAATCACAGAATATTCTGAGCTGGAAGAGTCCCACAAGGATCATCAAATCCAACTCTGAAGTGAATGGCCCATATGAGGATCAAACCCACAACCTTGGCTTTATTAGCACTGTGCTCTATTTTCCCTTCAGAGAGCAGAAATATCCACCTAACTGCAGTCAGGGCCACTCCTTTGCATTTGGCCCAAAACTCAAGGGGCTGTTAATCAGGCTGTCAAAACACTGAAGAAAAGCTGTTTTCAAGAAACTCGTGATACGGCTGAAAAAATTTTGGTTGAATTCAGCTTGTGATTTAAAAAGTCCTGGGGTTAACAAAATAGGAAGAAAGACCGTACCAGATTAGGCAACCTCATAAATAATTTCCATAATAATTTCCCTAAAAAAACCTCAAAAAACCCAAACCCAAACAAAACAAAAGAAAAGAAAAAGGAACAAACCCCCTAGTTGCCAAGCTCTATTTCCTATAAACCATCAACTGTTTGGATTTATGTTAACCTTCTTTTCCTGTTAGTTGAACCCTGATTTTCCTTTCAATATGGTGCAAAGACTGAAAAGTAGAGTCAAACCCTGTAGCCTGATACAAAGTTTTGTCTATATGAGAAGACCTGAGGACTACTTCAGGATCGGGAATATTTCAAGCATATTTATAGCAATGTCTGAAGCTGTAGCTTATGGTTCTCATCATCCCATGAACTGAAGGAAATTCTCTCATCTTTCTAGCACAGCTGATCATATAAAAGAAGTTAATAAGTGCAACAGGGAACAGTGGGCGCGCCATCATGTTCTTCGCTTGTAATCAGGGAACAGGAAAAACTTGCATTTCAACTTGCCACAAATATCCTTGCTTCCTGTAGCATCTAATGTGTGCTGTAAAAACTGTGCTTATATTATTACTGTGCTTTATTACTATGAATTGATTAGTTGCCCCTGCCATGATCATTGCAGATAAAATAGATATGGAGATATATAATTGTAAGGAAAAAAATAGCTTTGTTTTTACAGCAAAACCTGCCAGTCAGGAACGTCCTAATCCATGGAAAAACCAATTTTCAAACCACGTAGTCTTCAGACTTAAGTCTTGTGTAGGATTTGATTTGTTTATAAGAGGCAGTGGATTTTTTTTCCTGGTAAGGCAGTTAGAAAAGTCTTACTGCACCTGGAGTCCACGTGAAAGAAAATTGCTGTGGAAAATTAAATGTGAAAACAACTGTCAGTCAGGTGGGGTTTGGTCACTGCTAGAGCAGCTCCTCTGTCTTGATTGTGACATTCATGCAGACAGCTGGTCAGCTTCCAATGCATTGGAGTGGCTTCTTACCACTGCTTTTAGCAGAAGGTGGTTTGTTAACATCGTATTTTGGGGTTTGGTGAATCTGCTTTTGTGGCCAGACAACACTGCATTCTGTGTGCCATGCAGAACAGTGCTAGCAACATCTCCAAACTAAAAAGGCCATACAAAAATTTGGAGGGTACTTACCATACCATTATAAAGTTTGGTGAAGGTGGGCCTTGTTGAGTGTATGTCTGAATACTGATATATTAGCTCAGACAAAATAAAACATGGTCTGTTGGTGGGAAATGTTAACTGGAATGTTTGTACACACACTTCCAGCAGAGCTGCTATCCTGAGTGTGCAAGAGTGGGACTGCCCCCGGAGCTACAGTCCTTGTGTCTCCTGTACAGCTTTTCAGCTCTACATTCCTAACACCAGTACCAGTGGAAAACAAGCTACCAATGGACAGTGGGGTTGTGGATAGAGAAAAGGCCCAGTAATAGATATATCGAGTAGTTTATAAATGACTATGCTATAAATTACTGCCCTGTGGTAATATGTGAGATCAATATGGTGCTTTGTTACTCTGTAATAAAATAAATAAATGTAATAAGAGATGAAGTACTTAGGTTAGTTAGCTCCTTTGGAACCTTATGTCATTTTTCTGTTGTAGATTTTAGCCTTTAATATTAGTAATTTTGACCCAAGCTGACATCATGAGCTCAGCTGCTACCAGCCCTAAATTCTCTGCCATGAATGACTTGCACAGTTTGTAATGTGAAGGTCTGCTAGAAGATGAACCTTTACTGCAGATCACCACAGATTATAGCAGCTTGCACTGCCCAA
Source organism: Myiozetetes cayanensis (assembly GCF_022539395.1). NCBI lineage: Eukaryota > Metazoa > Chordata > Aves > Passeriformes > Tyrannidae > Myiozetetes > Myiozetetes cayanensis. The sequence continues at coordinate 83,519,500 of NW_026087742.1, read as the reverse complement.
GATATCCATCCTTGCATCCTTTTGCTATTGGACCCCAATAGATACGAAATGCACACAAAGACCAAAAAAAAGCACCAAGTCTATGAAACTACAACATATACAGTTTTGCAGGGCACGGAATAGAACTGGCTCTGCACCAAGGACCCAGTTTATTGACCTGTATCAACTTGTGAGTCATCTTTGTGCTGAAGTGTGACCTCTAAAAGGTCTTACTCCATGGCAAGTTATGGTGATGGTTGACAGTACAAATCAGTAATGCATGGGGGAAAAAGAACTCATCAGCTTGAGAAAATTATTAAGTTATTTCTCAACGATTGATTATGATCCCAAAGCCAACAAGACTTAACTGACATAAGAACCACAGGAGTTATGGTCTGGCTGGCCTGAAGATGCAGACACTATTAGCTCCAATCTTTGCCTGGTGTCAAAGGTACTAGAAATTTGTCCCTGAGGACACAGATGCCTAATTTTCACAACAGACCGTGGGAAGAAGGTGGGATGCTGTTCATGGCTGCTGAAGGACACAAGGCTCACTTCCTCACCTTCACCACAATGATGAATTTAAGCATAAAGAGTCCTTCTTCCTCCTCCTCATGACCTGCTACCAAGTTAGAAACTGCACACAGCAAAGACATGGACATGGACATGGACATGGACATGGACATGGACAGGGCATGCTCCTGCCTTTTCCAGGGTAATGCTTCAGCCTTGTCCTACCCAGGCTGCTGCCTCTCAATCTGATCTGAGAGCTACCTTTGTGGATGAAAGGTGTTGGTCTACAGTCACTTATGCTTCTCTGCGGATCTGTACATGAGAGTAGAGGACTTTACTTCTGACCTGTTCCACTTAGGAAAAAAGGACAGAGATTCATGTGGAATGGGGAGCGCTGTGAGAAACAGCTCAGGAATTTACCTTGTTTGCACAATTTTGAAGGGCTAGATAACAAATTAACAGGTCAAAGGGAGGAATGAGAGGAGGAGGAGGTTTTCTTTCTCCCTGTAACTTGAAATCCTTTCTAGTGGACGGGAATGCATATATTTTTTGTGTTTCCACAGCTTATCTCTCTCTGTTGGGTTCTAGCAACAAAGCCCAGTTCTCTTCTTTTGCTCATATCTTCTCAGATGCTGGGTCTGAGGAGAGAGTTTTATCTCCCCCTTAAGTTTCTCTTCCAAGTAGGACATTATAAGCAGCTCTCCTGTGTCTCTTGTTTTAAACACTGCTGGTACCAGACATGAAGCAAGTTGGCTTTTGGTTTTTTAAGGGCATTTTAAGCCTTCTTGTCAGTACTGGTGTAGTTAAGTTGAAATTAAAATCTGATTTGCTTCTGTTTGAGAGGGAAATTGTTTTGCCTGCACCTTTATCTATTTTCACTGAGGTCTCACGTACATTGGCGGGATTGGATCAAACTGAAGAAGTTTGAGGACTTTTTTTCTCCCCACGTTTTTCTTTTTCAAAAATTTCAATTAAAATTTTTGCTACTAAAACTCTGTTGTTTTCTTCTCAGCATCACTGTACCCCATGTCTAACAATCACAGCAGCATTTTTACTTGCTACTGAATTTGATCACCAAACTTGCTTGTTGAAAATAAAGCCAGGGCTGCTTCTTCACGATGGTGTTGGCACAGTGCAATGTGTTTGGGCAACCTAAACCCCACCAAATCCTTCTGCCTCAGGTTTTCTGCCGGCAGGTGCCAGGTTGCCAGAGGCACTTTGCTGACAGGTAGCCCCAAGCACAAGGACTGGGTGCACAGGAGGGCTCCTGGGTGTGACTCCCCATCCTCATTGCATCCTGCTCACAGCATCGCAAGCTTGGAGCAGCCATTCTGGTCTCATAACTCTAGAAGCAAACACAGGCAACCAAGTTTCAAGCTACCAGCAGGTCTAGGCTGTGTTTTCCTTCCCAGGTCCTTTTATTGCCCAGAGTGACCTCCTTGGTGCTGCAGACTGCCTCCTTGATGATTCCCCCACTCTTAGGAGCCATTGTGGCTGCTGCCACTAGATATACAACCTCCTCTTGGAGACTGAGCTGCCTGCTTGTTCCCAAAGATAGAAATTAGGTGAAGGTTGAGAGGACTTATCAGTAAGTCAGGGCAGGAGCAAACACACATATTGCCAGAGTGTTGCAAACATCCTCAGAACAAACACCCCAAATCCAGGGAATTCAGTTAAGGTTGTTTAAATGCTTACTGGTATTTCTGTACGTTACGGTACAGACTAAAGGTGCACAATATTAAAAAATAAAAAACTGGGATGGAACACAGAAGTGTCCTGCAACATCCAAAATAATTGTAAATTTTCAAAAATTCTCATGAACCTCTATGTCATCTGGAAAATGATTTCTCTCACACTGAGAGCATTGTATTTTGGTATGCCAAAGTGTTTAAATATATAAAGTCCAGTTTAAGGTTCTATGACTGCTGTCACTGGGACTAACAAAACAGAAATTTCACTGTGATCCACACCTATAAATCAGACCTGCTTTTCCATCAATCCCCACACTGAGGCTTCTATATCTGCCTGTTTGGGCTCTCTCAGGTGCTGCCAGCCTCAAACCTCTTCAGTACTGAATGCTTCAAAACCTGATAAGCTCCTTTCGGGAAAGCTCTTCCTTCTTTGTCTTTTGAACTCCACTCTGCCTTTTTAATGCAGACATTTCTTTTGTGAGGAGGGTAAATTTTGGGCTTTTTCATGCCCCTGCTTCCTCATATTGAAATCTGTTTATTATTATTTCTGCAAATACTGCTAAAAGTTATCCTCGCCTTGACTGCTACTCAGGAGACATGCTTATTCAGGGTTTTAATCATTTATTTCCTTTAATCATTAATTTCCTGTGGTTCCTTGGTTTATGGGTTTCCTAAATCCCTCCTGAGAGATTGTGATCACATAACTAAACTAAGAGCAACTCTCTTGGGATCTGTAGTGATTCTAGTGCAAACAAAGAAGAAATGAGACCCAAACTCAGGCTTGAAAGGGTGGGTATTAGAAGGGTTTGGAGAGGGCTTGAGATTTCCTGATGGGGCATTTCTGTTGAGGTGAGACCTGCAAGATCACATCATTCAGCAGACTCTTCACATTACTAGGGTGTAAAGTCCTGTTGTAAAGAATAAAATATGGGATTTCAGTTTCATGCTTCCCTTTGAGTTCTCTGTTAGTCATTTCAAATCCACACTAAAATAGATTTTAATTTTTTCTTTTCATGTTTTGCCTATTAGTCCCAACAACTTCATGCAGGTTTGCTTCAGAAGACCAGAACCATATCTGGCTCTACTGTATTCACCATGGCAGTATCCAGAGGCTGGCTTTTTGTCACTACCTCCATAGTCTTAACTTCCTAAGTAAATGAAGAATTAAAGTTGACTTTGTCTGATTTGTCCACCTAGCTTTTTCTGTTTGAGAAACTTCCCCATTTCTTTAATTTCACGAAGAGTACAGTAATACTTCTCTGTAATTGTTCTCAGCTGCTTTCTGTCATGGTGGTGCAAAACCACAAGGCCATCAGATAGCATCTTTTTTTCCTACCTTCTCCTTTGCTCTCCTTCATCCTTTCTGGCATTTTGTCCTTTTCATGCCTAGCTTTACAACTTGCTGCACATCTATTTTGCATCTAATCCACCTAGTCTTGTGATACTCTGATAAGTAAGAACTGATATATAAACAGCAGCCTGAACTGTGGCATCACTCTGAAGCCCAGGCAGCCCTGCCACGCTGGGACTCACCAGTGGGAATCACTCGGTTAGCTGAGTGTTAACCTGATCTGGCTGCTATTGGTGACACAGCAAGTTTTGCTCTGTACATACACGCTACTCTGCCTCATGCAAAAATGAGATAGTGAAAAAGGCGTATCTGGAAAATGCATCCTTGCATGAAGAAGCACAATACTGTAACAACCTTTAGTTTTGTTAGTCCTGACCACAGTATGATCCCCGAGCAGTCAGACCCCAGTTCCGTTGTATGTGACCCTCTAGGAATGCTGCCCTGTGGAGTAAGGGGAACTGATCTTCTCTACCCATTCTTTCCACTGGACTTTCATCTCACCATTCTTAAATCAGGTAACTGTGTGTTTTAGTGTGTTTTTGGAACAGGTAGATGTAGTAGGGGGCCTTTCTCTATCTCTCTGGGAAGGCTGAGAAGGCACCCTGCTTCCAAAATTGCACGGAGGATTTGCCTGTTTGCCTCTACATGCCATTCACTCAATTATCTCCTTCCTCCTTATACAGAAAAGCTTTTTGAAGAGCTTGCCAAGGTTTCTGCGAGGTGCCCTCATGAGTGAATTTCACCACAGATGAAGGCCTGACAAGCTTTGTTGGACAAAACAGGAAATTAAGGTACTTTCTGTGTATGCATATGTTTATAAATATTTATTTTAAGCTTTCTTGCATTACTAGATTTCAAACGCAGCAGAAGCATGGCACACAGTGCTACCTGGCGCTTCCCCCGCCTGTCCCTGCCCGCAGGCTCCTCCCGGAACAGTGTCCCTTCAATCCACCGAGCGGCTCACCTCTGCGCTTCGGGCAGCGCCACTTCACCAGAACCACCTCCCCTCCTCTTCCTCATCCCTCCCGCCCCTCCTTCAACCTTCCTCAAACCTGCGGTCACTTGACCCGGGCGGGGCAGCCCCGTCCCGCCCCGGAGCGGGCAGCGCGGGGCCCCGGGACAGGGGAGCGCTCGTCTTCCCGGAGAGCCGGGATGGGAAAGGAATCGCCCCTCGGAGTGAGTAAAACAAGTGCGAAGCAGAGTGGAGGGTGGTGTCCGGCCCCTCGGAGGGTGCGGGAGGCGAGGGCAGCGCGGGGCGGGGGTGGCGGTGCCCCCGGTGCCCGTGGTACCCCCGTGCCCGGCGGGGCTGGCGGCGCCCTCCTCGCCGGGGCTGTTCCGATAGCTCTCGTCACAGCGTTTGCCGTGATTCCCGTGAGGTGTTTTTTTAGCTTCTGGATAGGCTGCAGCAAATGTTTTATTGATGTCACCGTCAACTGTTCATTAATTACCTGTCCCTCCCGGAAACGCGTGGGGTTTGGCTGTGTCCCAGCGCTCCGGGCCGGCGGGGCTGTGCGTGCAAGGCACACCGCGGCAGGGCACAGCCCGGGGGAGAGGGAGTCAGCCCGATAGTCTCGCTGTCCCGAGGCTGGAGGATGGTGATCTCTAGCGGCTTTGTGCTTTTGAATGTTTTATTGCTTGTTTATTGCATGCGTCCCGCTACAGTCCTCAAAATGTAATTGCTGCCTGCGTGTAGAGCACCCAGGAGGTCAGAAACCTGGCCTGAACAAGGGGAGCGAGGGTAGTTAAAGTGGGTGGATGCTGGCTGGAAGCCAGGTGCCCACCACAGTCTCTCTATCACTCCCCTCCTCAGCAAGACGGGGGAGAGAATACAAGGAAAGGCTCATAGGTTGAGATAAGGACAGGGAGAGATCACTCCCCAGTTATCACAACAGACAGAATAGACTCGACTTGGGGAAGTTATTGAATTTATTACCAATCAAATCAGAGTAAGGTAATGAGAAATAAAAAGCAAATCTTAGAACAGTTTCCCTCCACCCCTTCCCTCTTCCTGGGCTCAACTTCACTCCTGGTTTTCTCTACCTCCAACCCCTGCAGTGGCGCAGGGGGGCAGCAAATGGGGGCTGGGGGTAGTTCACATGTTGTCTCTACCACTCCTTCCTGGTCTGGGGGAGGAATCCTCACACTCTTCCCTGAGAACTTCAGTATTAGTCCTTCCCATGAGCTGCAGTTCTTCATGGTCTGCTCCAGTGTGGGTCTCTTTGACAGGGTTGCAAGTCCTGCCAGCAAACCTGCTGCAGCGTGGGCTCCTCTCTGTGCTGGACCACAGTTCCTGCCAGGAGCCTGCCCCAGCATGGGCTTCCCATGGGGTCACAGCCTCCTTTGGGCATTCACCGGCCCCAGTGAGGGGCCTTACACAGGCTGCAGATGGATCTCTGCTCTGGTGCCTGGAGCACCTCATGCCCTTCCTTCTTCACTGACCTTGGTGCCTGCAGACTTGCCTTTCTCACATATTCTCACTTCTCTCTTCCTGGCTGCAGTTGCTGTTGCACAGCAACTTTTTTACCTTCTTAAATCTGTTATCCTAGAGAGACTACCACCATTGTTGATGGGCTTACCCTTGGTCAGCAGTGGGTCCACCTTGGAGCCATCTGACATTGGCTCTGCTGGATGTGGGGAAAGTTTCTGCCAGCTTCTCTCAGAAACTACGTCTGTAGTTTCCCTGCTGCCAAAACCTTGCCATGCAAACCCAACACAGTAGTTAATCACAGCACCATGTGTAGGGTGGTTTGCCTATCTAGAAGAGGGAATAAAGACACAGGTCTTCCTTGTGAAGTTTAGGATTTAGTCATGAGAGGCAGTAGCTAATGGTTGCAGTTTCATTCCTCCAGGAAGGCCTTGTCTGTATCCTTAAAGGTTATATCACATCTCATGCACAAGCCAGCAGCTGAGTTTAGAGGTGACAGTGTGAACAGCTAGAGCTTTGCACTGTCCAGGGGATCAAGCAAAAGTCTGGTCCAGTCACTTTTGGACAGGACTTGATTAGCAGATGGCCAGGGTGCAGTTCCTGCACTGCCAGAGGCTGCCATTCCCGGCCTCAGGGTGCTGTGGAAGGAGGTCAAAGGAAGAGGAGGATGAGATGTTGATCTCTCACATGTCTGTGTTTGCAGGACCACAGCATGTCTTATCTTGATGTTTCTGCTCTCTGCTGGCTTTCTCCAGGCCCAGCAGGACACAAGAAGTGTCCTGGTCCCGCTGAGGCTGGGGTGTTGATGGCAGCTCAGAACCTGTTGCCTGTGGGTTTTGGCTGGGCAATGCCAACAGAGCTGTTGTACAGCCTGGCAAAGCTGATTGCAAGGCTCAGTGCCTCCACAGGGGCTTCTTCTTCAGCATGGGCCAATGCTGGGCTGTCCTGACTCAGTGGTGAACTGGTGAAAGGGACTAGTGTGGCAGAAGACCACCTTTTTCTGTTAGCTGTGGGACCGTGCCTGCATTAGCCCAAGCAAGTCAGTGAGAGCACACTGTGGGAGGAGAGGATGGCAGCAGATAGAACTGCACTCTCAGTTGCGTCCTGGGAGTGCTGTCAGTGCAAAAGAGCTTGTGCTGGGAGAAGGTGTGACTGCCAAATGGGTCTTATGGGTCTTGCTGCTCCCTGGAGGGGCTGTGTGCCTGCTCTGGGAGCTGTGGATGGCTTTGGGGAACCTTAGAGAATTGGACCAATTCTCTGGTCCCAAAGTCTCTGGAAAGGGGGCTGCAGATCACAAGCAAGAGAGGAAAAACAGTGCTTATAGCTAAGTTTCTAGCTGGCATACAGAACTTGCAGAAGTGCTGCCATATGCTAGAGTGTTGCAGCCTCACAGCTCCTGTCATCTTCAGAGCTGGAGAAGGACAGGCACCATCCAGTCATTTGCAACTACTGAACAGCAATGCTGTTTTAAGCACCTGCAGCCCCTGCCCACACTGATGCTACGTGGTACAGAGACTAGAGCTGAGCAGCCATGGGTGAGCAGTGGTGTGCAGTCTGAGAAAGCATGAAATGCAGCAAAAGGTGACAAAATTAGCTGCAGAGTTATGTTGTCTGAACAAGGGGTCTGCAGGAGGCAGTTCATCATGTTAAATCTCAGAGCCATGGATGAGTTGATCTGACTGAGATCTGAGTGTCTTTCCAAGAATGAGACTAGCAGATGTGGCATAGAGAGACCATTTGCTTATGTAGGACAAAAAGGATCTGTACTTTTTTTTTTTTTCTCCCAAATAAGTCTATGGGCATTTTTCCACTTGACTTTGCACTAGACCCATCAAATACCTGTTTCTTAAATAAGGAGACAAAGGGAGCAAGAGAGGGTTTAAACCACTTTTGTTCCTGCTTATGCAAAGGCCTTGTGCATTTGGGTAACCTCAGAGGCAGCTGCTCTTCACCAGGAGGAAAATCCCAGATTGCACACTGGACACGTGCAGCCTGTGTCACTGTGCCAGGGGTGCCAGGTATTTCCTTCATCCCACGTAGTCCCATTCTAATCTAAACTGGGGTGACTGTACTCAGAGAGACCCATTCAAAGACACACCAAAGGCACAGCAAGGCAGGCTAGGCAGGTGAATCACTGGCAGATCTAAAAGCAGATTTTATCTGTTACGTGTGGTGTGGACATAAAACTTAGGAATGCAATTCCTAAAGTTGCTTTTCAGATGACCCTATGTGACTGCCAAAAAAAAATATAATCTATTGCACTGTGTTTGAGGAAATGCTCTTCATATAAGCAGTATGGCTCACCTGTACATTCCAACCACCACCTCAGAAAAACCAACCACCTCCTCAAAGCAATCTGAAGAACACTCTGGGGAGAAGCAATCCTGAATGAATGTGCTAAGATGCAGCAAAAAGGGTCAGGGACTAGTGAAGCTGTTTGCAGGGTACAAAAGCTGAACAATTACATATCTGACTGTCATTACTGTAGAGGACAAGAAAGAACCATTCACAGCCATATCTTTTTTAAAAAGGATTAAAAAGAAAGGTGTGATATTAATGAAGGTAATCACTATGCCATGGTCTAAAAGAAACCATCACGCTAGCTGTAAAAAAATAGTTAAAGCCTTGAAAGCAGTGAGAAGAAGGAAGGCTCTGATCCCCAAACCACTACTTAAACTGCAGGAACATCCTAGAAAAAAAGACATGGACATGTTATCTTCATGTTCTGCATTATCCAGGAGATCATAAATTGAAAAATGAACAGAATAACTCCAGTAGGCACTGGTGATGCCATGATTTCTCATCTGGGTTACATCCACTGACACTCCTGCATGACGGTTGCAAATTTTGCAGAAGATCCCAGAGAGGCTTGTATCCAAGAAGAACAGTTCCAGAGTAATTTTCAAGAAGATCTGAGCAAACTGAAGTGCTTATGATCATGGACTCATAGGGGTGATAAGAAAAGATCAAGAGATAAGGAGATAAAGGTTTTCATCTTTGACCCCAGAAGCCAGCATGACCTGCAAATACAGAGTCCTGACATCTTTGTAAAGGCTTTTCATAGAGGTAGTGTTGTGACACCTGATTTGGTCCTTTAAGGTAAGTATTCTCTAGGGACCTGAGGGTAGCAGACCCAGCCGCTGTTCCCAGCCCTGCCATCAGTCCCTTGCCATGCACCTGGGACTGCAAAGGGTAAAGGAATGGACATGGTTTCACTCTGGAGGTAGGTTACTCCTTGTGATTTCACAATAGCCAGTGTAGACAGTTATTTCTTCATACCAATGAAACTGCATATATTTGTCTTGGCTCTGCATTTTTCTTTCAGTTGGTCAGTTTACAGACCTGAAGCTGGAGCCCTCCCTTGGCACTATGCTGAGAGACAATGTCATCAAAAGAAGCCTGTGTTGTAGCTGAGAAACCCTTGATGTTTTGCTGCAGCTACTTGAGAGAAGGGTTGACATTTTATCACATCTGTAAATCCATTCTGCACGGGTAAAATGTCATTAATTCAACCACAGTGTACAGAATGGTTTATGTTTTTTCTTTTCCCAGAACACCCCATGAAGTCCCAGAGCAGGCACTAATGCAAAATGCCTTTGCAGACCTTCATTCACACGTGCCGTGAAAATGGCCAGTGGATGTCGCGATTACCAGAGGAGCTCTGGGATGTTCCCCTCTATAACTTAGCTCTTCCAGGTAAAGATTAACTTTTGCTCTCCACTGTTTTGTTAGCTTGTCATTTAAGCATTGGAACGTCCTGTTTGTCCCATTTTATGATGGCTATGTTTATAATTTGGGTCAAGGTGTGGGAGAAGGGCTTGGGGAAGGGCCTGTGTGATGTTATGTGTGCGTGAATAATTTTGGTCTGTAATGTTTGGCATTTCTCAGAGGGAAGACAGGAAAAAGGAAAGAAAGAGGCACTTTTTTTTCAATCTCTCTGCATCATCTTGTCAGATCAGTATTAATAATCTAAGCATTTGCTTATCTGGGCAATCATGAAATTTTCCTAATTAATTCTTGCCACTTCCTGTATAATGAAATGGTTCCATAAGGAGAGAAATAACATTTTACCTTATTATTTGTTTCTCTGTACTGTTTAAAAGAGGCTGTGGAGGTATGGAAAAAGGAGAATTGAGACTTTTAATCAATATGTTTTTATTTATGTAGACTGTGCTACATGATCCTGCTTACAAAAACTGGATTTATCCTATCATGTGTAGGTGCAGATAAGTGGCATCTGTGTATCATTAGCCTTTCTTTGGTCATATTGTTGCTTTTTCTGCTACCTTGATATTTTTTCCCTCTCATTCTGTCCAAAGAAGCTGAGGAGGCACTGGAGGACTGTCAGCTCTCCCTGTGCCTCCACATCAAAAATGCTACAAAAGAAATGTCTAGCCCACGTTTTCTCTCATATCTGTAGATGTGACAGGTAGTTTGGGTGGAGAGCAGCACGGTGTGTAGATTAATGTTTTCGGTAGGCTACAGGATCATAGGTTAATTTTAGGAAAGACATATATTTAGAAACTGTGTGAAGTCTTGTCTTTAGTGATTGGAGCCCTGGGAGGACCCAAGAACCGTAGTGTTTTGGGTTTGTTTTCATTAAAATTTAAACCCAGAAACTTATCTCAAGGTGACTTCTTAGATATGTAATTTGAGTTAATGTTAGCTGCAGAACAGGCACACCTCTGTTTAGGATAAAACCTATGTAAGAGGACCCAGCATAGATGTTATTAAAAAAAAAATTTAGAATTTCTTATTTAACCATCAAGAGAAGAAAATATGTATCTGTCTTTGGAAAGAAGAAAGAAAGTATTAACCTCCTACTTTTTATTTTTCTTTTTGTTCATCTTGCAAGAATCCTTCAAATAGTCAGTAGCATGCTCGCTGGGGTTTTGTTTTTTTGGGAGAAAGGAATCATGTTGTTTCTGAAAGGCTTTCACGGTGGTGTTTCTTGGACATTGTAGAAAGTGGAGAACCTGCTGATGTGTGCCTTTGACTTCCTGGCTCTCCTAACGGTGACCTTGTTATTCTTGCAAATGTTTGTTGTTCTTGTGAATATGCCTGCAGGGAGAACAGGCATGAAGAAAAGAGTAGTTGAAGGCAAGCCCATTTCAGCAAACATTGGAGGACTTTTACAGAGCATTACAGGCTATTAGCTTGAAATATTTTGGTGGCTGTCCAGCTGACCTACAAAACTGATCTAGCCCAAGTCACAACAAAAACAGATCAAGACCAACCAGGTCAAGACAGCCCTGGCAGGTTTTTGAAGGGAGCAATAACTGGGAGAAATGCACTTTGGAAGTGGAAGTTTATGTCATAGAAGTCATGCAAGAAACATGAACGTGACAGAGTGCATTCTGAAAGCATGATGAAGAGGCAGAGGCAAATCTCAGTAATTAGTGTTGTGCTTGCACCAGATCCAGCACAGTTCCTCTGTGGAGGTGTTGATTCAAGCTCTGAAGCTACCTGGCTTGGTGCTAGCTCACTATCTTTGCATCATATTTGTTGTGTCATGGATATACCCATCTTCCTTTCATTACTGTAACTCACTGGCATCACAAAGAGAATCCTAAGTAAAAGATTACTATCCTTTTGCTGGTTGGCATCAGTGGATGCAACGCCCGTCGATGGAATCCTGCTCACCTCTCTCAGACTTGGATTTGGTCCATGGGTGTTTAATGACTCTTACATCTTCTAAGACATACTTCTTTGACTACATGCCCACAATGTCGATCTTCCATCTGCAGTGAGCTTAGTTTGGGTGTCTCAAGCAGGAAAATAGATGGAAAAAGGTGAAAAATTGGAGTGAGAAATGAAACTATTATTGGTAGTTTAAAAGAATGCAAAACCAATCTTGTCCTTTTTTCTTTGACTACTAGAAATACTGCCATTGGCACCAGTAAGACTGACCATTCAAAAAAGCAGTTTCTAGCAACAGTAAACAATTTATTTGAAGCCAAAAAAACCCCAAACAAAACAAATCCAAATAATATGCATTTGCAAACTCTTTGTAAAGATCCAAGCAAGTCACTTGACTGAATTGTTAGCTTTTCTTATTGATTCTTTATAAAACTTAGAAGAAATAATGGAACAGAAAAAGCTATCAAAATCACTGGTTACCTGTCCTGAAGAAATTGTGAGTTGCAATAGTTTCATCTAAATATGATGCAAGAGGTGTGTGAGATTTATTAAGATTTCAAAGAAATCAAATATTTGGGCAGGCTGTGCTTGGCTCTGTTGCTAAGGCTGCCCCTGTGTGATTCTCTGCGCTGGAAAGAGTCAGATAATTTTTGAAGTGTATAGAAGATGGATCTTTTTCATCTATCACACATAAACTTACATTTGGATTGGCCTCTGAAACCTTCAAGCACCCACCTCGTATGTTGGTTTTGTAGGGTATTGAGGGTTTAGGTCAGGAGGGCTTGTTTACCAGATATTTCAGATATAAATATTTAAAGTGCCAAGTTAGGAATTGGTCCAGTCAAAAGTGTAAGAAGATAAATTTCTGCTTTCAGTCATATTTTCCTGTGCAGAGATGATGGAATTGGAGAATGAAATCTTGCACTTGGACAGCTCTGAAAACAGGACAAATCCTAGATAAATTCAGCCTTCAGCTATTCCCTGAAAAAAAAAAAAAAAAGAAGTGGGTTTTGACATCATGGTTATTATTTCAGTGGAAGATGCTATTTGAAACAGGCCATTTTATTGTGGTTTGGGCAAACAACAACGTGTAGTTTAGATGGGGACTACTTTATTGATATGTCTTGATGCCTTCACTTCACAAGGATTTCACACTACGCTTATTAGTGTCAGGTGAGCAACCTCTGTAAAAGAGCCCACCTTTTTGCCATAACTACATAGGCTGTCAGACAATATAGGTGTGTGATTTATAAATGGGGTGGCGTATCAGGTCTTGAGTAGTTAAGAAATGAGATTTTCTGTGTGTCTATTTTTGTATTCTACAGGGAGTCATGACACTATGACCTACTGTTTGGATAAAAGATCTGCTGTTAGTGGCAATGAATCCAAGGTGGTGAAGCTTTTAAACAAATGCATGCCCTGCATTGTGCGCCCCATTATCATGAAGTGGTCCACCACACAGGTAATTGTCATCTAGTGTTCTCTTCATGCCTCAGTAAAGTTGAAGCTTGTGCTGCAGGGCTGAGAGTGGCCAAGCTTTGCCATGCACAATGACAGAATAGCCTGCTGCCCAGAAGTCTGTGCTCTCCTCAGATGCTGTGCTTGGGTGTTGTGGTTTAACCCCAGCCAGCAACTCAGCCCCACACGTCTGCTTCTCACTGCCCCTGTGTGTGGATAGGGGAGGGAATTGGAAGGGTAAAAGTGAGAAATCCCCTGGGTTGAGATAAAGATGGTTTAGCAGGTAAAGCAAAAGCCATGCATGCAAGCAAAGTAAAACAAAGAATTAATTTACCGCTCCCATGGGCAGGCAGGTGTTCACCCATCTCAAGGAAAGCTGGGCTACATCACGTGTAATAGTGACTTGGGATGACAAATGCCACCACTCTCAATGTTCCCCCTTTTCTTGCCCCAGCTTTATATGCTGAGCATGACTCCGTATGTCTGGGATATCCCTCTGGTCAGTTGAGGTCAGCTGTCCTCGGCTGTGTCCCCTCCCAACTGTTTGTGCACCCCCAGCCTGCTTGCTGGTGGAGTGAGAGGCAGAAAAAGTCTTGGCTCTGTGTAAGCACTGCTCGGCAATAAGGAAAATATCTCTGTGTAATCAAAACTGTTTCCAACACAAATCCAAAAAACAGTCCCATACCAGCCACTGTGAAGAAAATTAACTCTTCCTGTCTAAGTCCAGCACACTCGGGTATGAGATAGGTGGCATATACACCTGGTCATCTTTTGTGGGGAAAAAAACATGTAGGTGAGGCAGGATGATACTTAAACAAAGATATTGCTTAAAGCTGACCACTTGGTACTTGAAACTCATCTTCTTTTTCAAATCAATATAATATTACTGTAATCAACAGAGTTTTTTTCTGTTTTACTTTGTTCAGAAGGTAATGCTTGTTGTTTTTGCTGTCACTGTTGTGTGGATGTCAGTTGTTTTCCCCATCCATACTGTGTGAGTATTTCACCCAGAAGCAGAGACAGAAGAATTCCTCATTGAAGGATATTTTTTTCCCATAAAGATTAAGAGAATGAAGGTGTGTTCCTTCATGTAAGGTTTAGTTAATTTTTTAAATGTCCGAATATTAAGCTAGTAGTTATCTCTTTGTTCCTTACAAATGTATGTTAAAGACAAAATTGGGGATCATGATTTAAGCTAGAGCTTTTGAAGATTCTTCCAGAGAAGAGACTTTCCTGACATCAAAGAGGTGCCAAAAATCTTTTTGCTTTTGTTCTTATTGAAGGAGTAGTTAATTATTATGGAATTAAAACTGAAAAATTGATAAATGGTAATAAGTATCCCTAAGCTTTTATTGCATTTATGCAGCTCTGGTAAACTGGAATCTTAGACACTACCAGGTTATATGTAATGGCAATGATGAGATGATGTGGAAAGGCACTCGCTTAAGCACAGAGTCTTGTTTGCCTTGAGCTGCTTTTTGCTTTGGGACTCAAGACAGTGAAAGATTTAGATACTTCCTGACTTGTGGGTTTCTGTCTGGCAAAGTGACACTGTTGGTGACAATCTCCTAATATCATTATAGTAATTTCTGGTCCAAACCCAGTGTGCCAAGTGGGAAGTGGTGCACTGTTAATAGGAAAGAGGCACAGCTGCAATCCTGCTCTCCTTACCTCTGTGGTGCTCCAGTTATCTCTGAGAGGAGATGACTCCACCCACTGGTAGCCAGAACAGACGTGAAGGAGCCCTACTGATGGTAGGACCCACGGGTTCTTGGATTGCCCAGTGCCTAGGAGGAGGTGCCTGCTTGAGCCCCGACTGTTATGGGTGTCAGTCTAGAGGCCCAAATCTTTCCTGTGCAATGGCTGTGTAACTTCCACTGATGCCCTGAATGCCTGCAGCACTGAGCAGCATTGCTCCCCAGGGCTTCCTTTTAAATTTTGCCCTTTAGGGGGCAATGTTCACACTGGCTAATTCAGCATCCAAACGCAGGTGACTGATTAGGGAGTCTAGTTTGTCTAGTTTTCCCATGCTGTCAGCAGAAAGAAATTGACTCATCTAAAGGGGCAGTTTAGAGCAGCTATTTCACCTGGTGCTCTTTCTGGCCACAAAGGTTATATGTGACCTACAGCCATATACATTCCCATCTCCAGCATGCTCCAAGCAAAGGGGCACGGATCACTCCTTTACCTGTTCCAGCTTGGTGTAGACCAAGCAGGCACAGATGGAGCTGTTGGCCGGGCCGACTGCACCATCTGAACCCTGGGGCACGTGGGGCTGGGCTGTCCCAGCCTGGAACCTCTGGCACAGCCTGGGGAGATAAAATTCCTGTCCAAAGAACAGGAAGTTAGGTGGTTGAAGCTAGGCAGGGTGAGCATCCTGCCATGTGTCATAACCTCTGTCTCAGCCCTAAAGCTGTGATTGTGGTTATTCAGGAGCAATGCCTTGTATTGAATCCTTTCAGGCTTATATCAGTCCCGTGTATGCTTTCTGAAACCTGGAAGTGTTGTACATAGCAGGCTGAACTGAGACAAATTAGTGTTTAAATGTATTTAATTAAATTGATTCTATTTTCTTACTCAAAGAGAACCTTGATAGATGTAAAACACATACCATTTGGGACTTTTTGCCCCAGAAACAGCTTTCTCACCTGTTGCATTCAGCACTCAAATCCAGAGGAAGAGGTTTGAGGGAAGTGGAAATAGAGGACTACCTCTGTTTTGTAGGACTTCTACAGGTTAATTCAAACTTCGTAAGAAACTTTATCTTGAAAAAGAGCAATAGCCACTAGTTTTTCTCTTTTTCCTTCTTTTGAGGATGAGTGAGCTCTGCAGAGACAACCACGGTAAAGTCTTTGATCTAATAAAGTAAATGCAGCATTTCTAAGGTGCTGATCCTGCAGTTGTTGTTCATATGAATAATTGTGTGAAGAGTGATCATGTATTTATGCGTAGGTTAATGGATCTTTAGCTTTCAGAACAAAACAAGGGCAGTGCTCTGAAATTAATCTAATCTGTACCTTCAGTATATTCTGCAGGGAAATTTTAATTCCTGTTGTTCAGAGAGTGAAATACTTCAAAGCTGCAACTTGGTGCCATAGAGCGACATTTTAAAGACAAAAGACCTGAGAAAAATATCATAGGGCTGACTTTGTACACCTTTTTCAGCTTTATATACTAAAGAAACAAATGCCTTTCAAGCTCTCAAGACCTTTGTTTTCTGTTTCACCTTTCAGGTCCTAACTGTGACAGAGCAACTTGAGGCTGGAGTTAGATACCTGGATTTCAGGATTGCCCACAAGGCTAATGATCCATCTATGAATTTGTACTTTGTGCATATGGTTTACACAACTGTTACTGTACAGGTATTTTTCTTACCTTTGTGATGGCTATAAAACCAGTGCTGTTTCTTTTATTTAAAATTCATCATAATCTGAAAATGCTGGTCCAAGGTCTTCTAAGTATGTTGTTTCCCTTATGTGAGGACTTCAAACTAGAGAAAATCAGCAGGGCTAGAAATTAGTTTCAGCAGCTGCATGTGATACCAGGACATCAGTCAGCTCCTCATCCTCAAACCAGAGTCATGTCTGCTCTCTACTGCCTAGACCCTACCAAGTGCCTGATGTTCTGGGGTTTATCTTGTGTTGTCCCAGGATGATACCCAGGGCAATCCTGTTTTCCTGGTAGGGGGAAAAGTTATTAGAAGAAGGCATTAAAAGCCTAATAAAAATCACAGAAACACTTTTTTTTTTTTTTTTTTTTTTTAAAGAAATATTTCACCGAAAGACTGAGAAACTCAGTCTGGATCCCATGATCAAATTACTGTCAGCTGCTGTGAAGCAACTGCTGTGAGTTGCTCCTTGCATGGACCCTGTCATCTTGGAATACTTTACATCTTCCTTCTGTTTGTTGTGACCTGTACAGCCAGGCACAGTCAGCTAATTCAGCTTTTAATTTGTAGAGTAACTGGCTAAACTTCAGTTTCATACTCATGAGTCTGAACCCTTCATGTGTTGAGACTTCACGGTGCATGGGACGTTCCTGTAAACAGATGTAATGCCTGACTACCTTGCTAGTTATGTGTGGTCTTGATGTAGTTGCCATTGTCCATACCAAAGGGGGAAAATGAGTCCTGTTATGTTTAAGCACAGAACTTTTCCCTGTTTTTGAGTTTGCCACCAAGATGTTGGTTGTCCCTAAAGGAGCTTGGGGATTTAGGTTTAGTGCTAACCTGCCTATAGGCAGTAGGATATTCATGGATATTATTATATTTATGTTTAGTCTAGTGTCCTAGAACCACATCCAGAGCAAACTGGCACAGATCTGTAAAAGTAGGTTTTCCTGGGACACATCTCTCTGGAACTCCTTTAGGGCAGTCTGATGGTCACCCTCCAGAAACCTACACCGATTTTCATGATTGTGATTGTGAATCTACTCCACCATCGATGCTCTGTTGATTTTATGCCTTTTCCTCTGCATAGCAGAGATAACTTCCTAAGTTGCCATAACTCTCTCCTGCAGGATACTCTGTGGAAAGTATTAAGGTGGTTAGAAGCTCATCCTCAGGAAGTTGTTATCTTAGCCTGCAGGAATTTTGATGGATTAACCAGGAGATTTCACAAGCATCTTGTTGCCTGTATAAAAGAGATTTTCCAGTGTAAACTGTGTCCCAGAAATGTAAGTATGAGATCCCTCTTTTCTCCTTTTTAAAGAATGATATATTACAGTGAGATCTATGATTCCAAATTTTTAGATATATTTTACTTTCACTGTGCTTTTAACCTAGGAAAGGTAACATTTGATGCATCAGAGATAGGTGTTGACCTAATAAAATTGAGGAGATGAAGAAAACCTACATTACACAGTAAGAAGGTGTGCTGGTTTAAAAGTAAACCAGCAGGCGAAATGAACCCAACTCTAGAGAGATTATAAGGCAGAGTTAAAATTTACTAAAAATAAATTACAATAGACGCAATGATACACAGAAAAACTGGTTTTAACCCACAAAAACAGATGTATAACCCCACACCCTGCGACAAGAACAGAACAGTGTTCATTGCCCCTGTGCTGAGCACCGCTTGACCACCCTGGGTGCAAAGTAAAAGGAAAGGAAACCTGTTGGCCTAGATGGTGGTCGCAGTTCTGATTGACGTAATGATTGCAGTCCTGTCGAGACTGGCAGTAGCAGTCCTGTTGGAGTTCTGGTCCTCCTCTGGATCCAACAAGTGGTACCAGAAGTCCCAAACCCCAGAGATTATATATGCTTAGGTTCAGGGGGGAATGCCCAGTAGCTCTCCCAGAGTGGGAGTTTCACAATGGGTGATTTAACTCTGTGAGTCATGGAATATTTTTTGAGTCTTTGATGGTCTAGGTGTTGCAGCTGCCTGTTATGCCAGTCCAGTATGGCCCATTAGCAGAGATGACCCCTCAGGCTGGGTCTCCCCAGAGGGGAGTTATCACAGCTGAGTCATTAGGTGTGCCCTGGGCAGCTGCTGCAAATGACCCATTACTAACAGTCCATCAGAAATGACACAGAGAGTGTAGAATACACAGGTTTGATTTTACCCACACAGTAGTGAACTGCTCCTGGCCCCTGGAACTAGGACAGAAGGAGGGAGTTAAATTTGACTGTCATATATGTTGATGAACAGTTTTGGGACACCAATAGAGACACAACTGTCATCCAGTGTCATGTGTGAGAGGAAACGAAAAGGAAAGGTGTGTGTGTTATAAATATAGTATATGCTATATTTATAGAATTTAAAGAATCATTTTCTGCCTTTTCACAGCAATAATTATAAATGAATTTTTATGCTATTTATAATAGTGTAGGTGCAAAGTGACCTCTAGAGGTCATCTGGTCCAACACTACCATGCAAAATAGGACCACTTTCAAAGTTAGGTTGGGCTGTGTCCTGTCTATTCTTGAACATCTCCAAACACAGAGATTCCACAATCTTTCTGTGCAACATTTGTTCCAACATTTGTCCACTCTCACAGTAACAGTGTTTTTCTTCTCTATCTGATCAGAATCTCTCTTGCTGTAACTTGTGTCTGCCAACTTCCATCCTTTGCTGTGCATATCTGAGGAGTCTTCCCTGCATCTCCCCATTAGGTATTTGCAGACAGCAGTAAGACCTCTCCAGTCTTCTCTTTTTCATGCTGAACAGACTCAGCTCCCTCAGCCTGTCCTTGTGTGTCATGCTCTAGCCTCTGCTCACTCTGGTTGCATGCTGCTGGGCTCAACCAGCACATTGATGAGTTTTTTGTACTGGGGAAGCCCCAGCTGGAAACAGTATGTGAGATGCAGTTCCACAACTGCTGAATAGAAGAGAAGAACCCGTTTTCCTGACTTGCTGTCTGTGCCTCTGCTAATACAGCCCAGTTTACAGTTGACCTTTGCCACATGGGCACACAGCTGGCTCATGTTCAGCTTGATGTCTACAAGAACCTTCAGGTCCTTTCCTGCAAAGCAGGTTTCTAGCCAGCTGTCCCCAGTCTGTCCTGCTGTGTGGGGTTAATCCATTCAGGTGCAGCTCTTTGCATTTGCCTTTGCTGAGCTTCATGAGGTTTCTGTCAGCCTGTTGAGGTCCCTCTTAATGGCATCTCTGCCCTCAGTGCATTTCTGGTGGCACTGACTTTTTTTCCTGGAACTGACCTTCCAACAAGATTTTCAGTCATCCAAACTTCCAGAAAAGCCTTAATTTAAATAATCAGAAAATGTTTGATTGATAGATTTTAGAAGTTGAGATTTTTAGCTTCCTTTTTTTTTATGAGGTGTGGGAGCTTTTAGTAGTTAAACAATTAACATTTCAAAGATGCACAGGAACAGAGGGTTTTCTCTGGAGACATAAGTGGTACAGGAGAATGATGACCCTGTTTGTGATTCAAATCCAGCCTTTGAAGCTGGTGTATAAGTAACGGTGAGTATTACCATTTCAAAGCATTTTGTACAGCAGAGTTAAAATAGAACAATTCTCAGCAAAACTAGGAGATTCTGAATATTCAGACCTCAGCTGAATAACTGAAGACCTGAGTGACACCATTCTATTACTTCCTCAAATAATTTGAGTGTGTAAGTTGTGGATGAGCAGAGTGATACTAGAGATGGTCAAATTTGCCTTCAGATACATGGCCAGAAAAGAGTTAACTCACTGCAAAAGGGGCAAGCTGCTGCTGATAGTTTGTTGAACGAAGGTGTTGAAAGAATGGTTTGAGATCACTTCACTGAGGAAAGAACATTTCTGAATTGTGTCCAGGGGAAGGGAGGAGTGGCACTGGAGAAAAGACAAGCCAAGTACTTCCTTTGAGCAGAACGACTTTATCTGTATGGGGTCTGTGACCAGCACAGTGGATCTCACCAGTTTTGCTGGTGATACCATTGCAAGTTTGTCAGCTGTGGGGTTTCTCAGGATCACAGATTCAGATTTCATATCAAATATCGAAGTGTTTGCTCACTTATTTTAAAATAAACTGCTATCTGTTGTCTTTCAATACTGCATCTCTGTAGCAGTAGAAGAGTAAGTGTGAAGTGTTTATGAAGCAATTGCTATGTTGAGGTCTGTATGTAGTACTGGCACAGGCCACAGCGTGACAATATTACATTGTGCTTAAAATTTTAATTGCCTTAACTATTCAAGGTGTCTTCCTTTGATCTGGATTACTAGGGTTTAAAAATCCCTTGTCAGACACCTACAGTTTCATTTCTGCTTTGTTTGCAAAATAAGCACCTGTGCTCATGTACATATTTCTAGTAGCTTTTTTTTTTTGCTTTTATTCCACAACTTTTTGTTTGTTTGTTTGCTTAAGAGGTTCTAGCTTTAGAAAGGCAGCTGGAGTAAAGCAAAGGCTTCAGTCAGCCACAAAGTTTTGTAGTTTGTGTAGCTTGTGCCTTAATTTTGCAGTATTTTCTGACCTAACTGGGTCTTGCATTCTGTTTTTATTGGATGAAATAAGAGGGATTCCCACGTTCATTCAACCCTTGGCTTTCTTCAAATATTTACATAAATAATTTTCAACTGCCTTTGGCTTTTATTTTAATTAATAAGTTAATTGGAACATCAAAAAGCCACCATTTCCTTTTCATAAGCAGCAGACATAGCTTTTAACCACAACATTCTTAGGAAAAACAATGCCTGTTAAATATGTTGGTTTTGCAATTAAACTAGTCAGAGGGCCTCAATTCTCTCCAGTGGTAACATTTGAAGGTTGGAAAATGTCATTTCACATTAAAATACTTAAATTTAACAGATCTGTTTCAGCCCATCTGTCTGTCAGAGAAGGTTTCTCACTCAAGTCTTCCTCTCTCTCAATTTAAAATGTCTGGAGCATCCCAATTTCAGAAACCTTCCACTTAAAGAAATCAGAATTAATGTAGCTCTGGGAGACCGACATTTAGTCTTACCAAGTTTTAAGCAGTTCACTTTTCTTTAATGGCTACAGTGCCAAATACGCATCAATGTGGGGCATTTGCCAAAATGATTCTTGCTTTTCTGTGTCTGTGTCTGCATTCCTACAGTTGCGTGTAGGGCTTTGCCTCCTTGTCCCTGGATGGTCTGTTTCTTCCTCTCTCAACAAATTTTACGCAGTGGCTTGTGCACAAGGGCTGACACAGGGATGGCTATGCAGGTGTAAGCCCTTCATTTATGTACATTATCATAGTTGAATTGAGGAAAGGGGGAATTTGCTGAAGTAACCAGGCTTCTATTGCCCCTGCAGCTTGTAACCCAGCCCGTGGCCTACTAGGCTGCTTGTTCAAAAGCTTTATCTGAACTGAATCTGTGTCAAGGTAATGTCACACAACAGTATTCAAACTTTGGGAACACTGGTTGTGTTGCTCACTTCAACCTGAGCATGCTTCATTTTAGGTGACACCAACACTGAGGACCATGTGGCATCTTGGCCATCAGATCATAGTCTCATATGAAGAGGACATGGAACTGAAGGAGCACTGTGAGCTGTGGCCCACGATCCCATACTGGTGGGGAAACAAAACGTCCACTCGTGCTCTCATCCGGTATTTAGAGCGCATGAAGCGGAGGGGCCGTCCAGGTAGGCACAGGGAGTTGCTTGGAAGAAAGGAGGGGCACTTACAGCAGTGCAAAACAAATAGGAAGTTGGGTGACTGTAACCTTCTGGGGTATAACCCGTTTGTGCGTGCTGTGTGCCTGTGGTTGCTGAGTGCTCTGCCCAGCCACGGGTGAGTGCAGTGTTCACCTGTGGTGGTGTGTCAGTGTATGTACATGCATAGACCGTATAAATCGTGGCAGCCACATCGCTTGTGTCATCCCACGCAAAGGAGGCCCTCAGCGCAGACCAGCTCTCCGGCCCTGTTGTACCCATCTCATGGATAGGACACAGCTTCCTCAGTCCAGTGCTTGCTGCTTTAGGCGGCGCAGGTGATGAGAGAAACGCATTCCGCTAGCCTTGTGAAAAGAAACCCCTACGAGGTTTCTCTGAGGGGAGACCTTGTTGCTCTCTATGACTACCTGAAAGGAGGTTGTAGCAAGGCAGGGTTCAGCCTCTTCTCCCAGGCAACAACTGACAGGACAAGAGGAAATGTCCTCAGGCCTGTGCCAGGGCAGGTTCAGGTTGGACGTTGGGAAGAATTTCTTCACTGAAAGGGTGGTTAAGCATTGGAATGGGCTGCCCACCCCGTAAGTGTTGAAGAAACAACTGGATGCGCCACTTAGTGTTGTGGTTTATTTGTCATGGTTTGATGTTTGGTCAAAGGTTGGACTCAATCTTGGAGGTCTTTTCCAACCTTATGATTCTATGATATAAGCACAGTACGTGGAGGGTGTAGATGCACCACTAAGTAGCAGCACCTAAGCGTGCTCTTGTAGTGTAATCTGAGAGAAATTGAGCTCGTAACATCTGATGTAGCTTTTGACGAATGCACAGGGTGATAAAGGGGAGAGTTGCTTCAAAAGCGAGCTCTCCAGCCAAAGAAAAATGCTCATGTGGTGCGCCCTTTGTTTCCATCCATCACGGGGGAAGGCTAAGCATTTGGAAGCAACCCTCACAGAAACAAACACAATTTACAAAGGAGAAGTAGTTAGACAAATTTAGCTAAACTGGAATGGCTAGATAACCAGGTATGGCTCAGGAACTGTTTACTACAGCATGAAGTTGCAACAAGGGGAGACAGTCTACTGAATCAGTTGTAGGAATATGAAACAATACAGAAAGAGCATGAAGTTAAGTATTTTAATGGTTCCCATTGGAACAAAATCTGAAGCTAATGCAATACTGAGCAGTTTCTGTTCTCCTTAAAAGAATATTTAATGTGTCGCTTTCTGATTTTTGTTTCAGGAAAATTCTTTGTAGCAGGGATTAACCTTACTGAAAATTTAGGGTATATTCTCCTACACCCATTTGGATCATTGAAGAAAATGACACTCCGGAGTCTTCCATGCTTGAAAATCTGGATAAAGCAGCAGTATTCAGGACCAAAAAAAGAATGTATTAACATAATTGCTGGAGACTTTATAGGAAACAATGATTTTGTCAAAGATGTGATAGAACTTAACACAAAAATTAATCCTCCATTAGACTGTCAAAGTAGAGAAGCTGGAAAAAATAGCATTTCATTCTTTGCTTCTTAGTCTGTGAAAAGCTGAAAAGGCTTTCTCTGCATTTAATGTGCTCTTCTGTAAACATCATGAATCCCATAAAGGTCTAGTTTACTTAAACCAGGGCTGCTTTAAAGGCTCAGTAAGAAAAGGTCTCTCAGCATCATCAGAGTTTCAAGACCTTTGGACCTTGCTGAAGTCTCTAGAAAAGTATGGTATAGGTGTAATTTATTTGGAAGTGTTTTGATTCTGTAGCAGCAGGCAATATTGGAAGTCCCAATAATTTAATCTTATTTTACATAGGACCAAGAAGGAGAAATATGTCAGTAGCTGCATGAATTATTTAGTGATTTTATCTTTCTTGTAAGGATATTCTGCATTACTTGCATCCCCAATTATTACTCTTTTATATCAGTGTGAAACTGACTTGTCTGTTTTCATAGTTTAAAAGGAAATTTAAAAATATTTTTGATATATCAAAGGTACTGTATTGACAATCCAATTTGACATGCTGTATACACCAATGCGTTGAGTATCAGTTGTGAACTGCCTTACCAACAGAGAAGTCACAAAATTATTTATGATTTGTAAGCAGTATGTGTACTTGCACACTTACTCATGCCAGTTCTGAAGTGATAGATACCAAAAGTAGGCCCTTAGGCAGTTTTGTCTGTGGCAAATGTTTTATTAGGTGTTGCCAAAGTATGCCTTACACTGAAAATAAACAGAGGAAACAAACTCCTTATCTAAACTCACAATGCTCTAGAAATACAGGTTCTTCACTTCTGTCATGCTCATTTAGGGTTTCACACCTGATCTTTGATTTAGCTATTTTAATAGCTCTGTAATTATTTTTCCTCTCACTAAGTAATTTTTGCTTATGTGAAAACTAAGAGGTTTATGCTGTTTGCTATTGCATATTAATTCTATTTTTCTAAATGAACTGTGTAATAACAGATGATCACGAAGGCAAGAGAATAGCAAGCATCAGAACTAAAAAACAGTCATTCTGTAAAACTGACTATGCAGCTTCACTATATACCTCACTTTTTAGATGCACTTTATATGCAAAAGCTAAGTTCAGATGTCTGACAAGATGCTAATGTCTGAAGAAATCTTAAATCAGTTGCTACTTATCGTATCAAACTCTCTCTAAACTGCTCAGAATGAGAGAGTAAGATGCAACCTCTTCATGGAATCTCTTGCAATTGCAGAATACACAGAAGTAAAAATTGAACATTACATTTATCAGGAAGACTTTCTAAATGCTTTTTTTACAGTACTTTGCATCCTGTTCTTACTCTGTGTACTTCATAATGAATAGTCATTCCTTTTTTATGTTACAGGTACTCAGAATGTTCTTCTATCTTTTGTATCCTTGTTAGTCTAATAAAACTTGATCTCTGTATAATATGGACTGAAATAGTTTTGTTCCTCCTTTCTGTGATATTGATTGCTTTATTGGTTCCCAGTAGTAATTAATAACTCAAGTAATAGATCAGTTGTGATTGGTTTCTTTTCGTTTTCATTTGTGGAAAGGTTTGCTGTACCTTAAATGTCTTCTCCAAGAACTGACACAGTAATAGGTATTTGGGATAAATTACTGCAAACAAGAAAACGGCATGGGTAAAAGGTGTTCATAGCTAACTTTATTCAATACTTTAATATACAAATCTGTGGAGTTTTTGCTTCACTGCAATAAGACATGGCAGTTATTTTATTCATTTTCATGCATCCTGCTTGAATACATATTTATATACAACATTTTGCTCACTTACTTTCATTTTCCAAAGACCATCTGAAACAACTGTAATAAATATTTTATTCTGAAAAAGGAGGTAAAAAGCTTTATTTATATGATATAAGAAACATGATACTTTTCTGAAGGTTAAGTCAGATGCCATTCCATGTGTTTGAGGTCCACAGCTCATAGCCAGCAACAGTTTTAACATAAAAAAATTTAGTATTGTCCTTGCACTTGCTGATAAAATTAAGCTCAAAGCTCTTATCGTTTCCAAACAGAAGTTCTCTGAAATATTGCCCACTTCTAAAATGTGTCAATTTCTAAAATGTCCATTTCTAAAACACAGAATCACAGAATCACAGAATCAACCAGGTTGGAAAAGACCTCTGAGATCATCATCACTCTCTACAACCACCTGAAAGGAGGTTGGAGCCAGGTGGGAGTTGGTCTCTCCTCCCAGGCAATCAGCAGTAGGACAAGAGAGGGCACAGTCTTAAGCTCTGCCAGGGGAGGTTTAGGTTAGACATTAGGAAGAAATTCTTTACAGAGTGATCAGACGTTGGAATGGGCTGCCCAGGGAGGTGGTGGAGTCACCATCCCTGCAGGTATTTAAGAAGAGACTGGATGTGGCCCTGAGTGCCATGGTATAGTTGGCAGGGTGGTGTTGGAACACCAGCAGGGGAAGAAAAATAGTCTCCTCAGCACTGGGACTAACAGGTCATTAACTTCATTTTGCATCCTCTTAACGATACCAGTTTCTTTTCTTAGAAAACGATGCAGTTTCATGACATGAAAATCTTACTGTTGGGAAAGAGGTTTTTGTATTTGCCCAAAGCAGAACTGCTGATTATCACCTTCACCCTGGCTGTGCCATCTTCAGGCATGACTTCTACTTCCTGAACTGTTGCTTCTTTATACAGCCAACTGTAAAAGTAAAAGCATATTAGCATCTTAAAGGTAACGTCATCTTTGGTTTAGGGTCAACATGTTTTATCTAGGTAATTTAACACTTTAAAAGATGAAGTGCTTTGCTTCACTTCTCCAGGGTATCTAATGGGGCTGTTTTTTTCAATAGGTCAGAAAATGCTGATAATTATATCTGTTATTCTTAAGCAGATTAAAATCAGTATGATATGATTTGTAAGGTTTAGGACATGCACAACTAAGTGTTTCATATTCCTCCAAATCCTTCATACAATTCAAAATTATTTACCTTAGCTGCGGTCCCTCTAAGTTAACGTTAATTGTCAGAATCTTCTTCCCTGTTGCTGTCAGTATTTTCTTCTCTATTTCTTGTTTCAGTTCTTCTAAACCATGCCCATGTAGAGCAGAAATAGCTAAAGTATTCTCTTCAGTGGGTTTATACCTGAAAGAAAATAATTGCTAGGACATTTGTTCATGAAGTTTAGATTGTGAAAATATTCCAAACTCAATTTTAACCGAGTTACTTTATACTGGCACCTTCAACAGAGGCCACTTCTTTTATGACTCGAGTGATTTCTTTGGTAATTAAAAGATAATGAGTTCTTTTTAAGACCATAGTTACATATGTAAAAGATTGAGAAACACTATTAAATGTATTCTCGAGTGTGGGAGCTCTTCTAGACTATGAATTAAAAAGTTTCCAGAACGTAAGAAATGTTTAAGTACACTTAGCATCTCCTGCTTACCTTTCTATCAAGTCCACTTTGTTATGAACTTCTACTATTGAGTCCAGTAAACGGCTGGGAAGATTAAGATTCTTCAGAACTGACAGAACAGTTGCTTTCTGCAGGACGGTTTCTGGATGAGTAATATCCCTCACGTGAACTATCAGATCCTAGCAAGGATCAATATAAAACACCAGTTACCAGGTTGTAGAGATTTTACACCATTTTTGTATTGCTTATTCATATAAGATACTTCCCTATCCACTAGATAATACACTGTCAGGTTAGCAATGTAAAATTAACTACTAAAACAGTATTAAACCAATTCTGTTTCTTAGACCATGATGGAAGAAAATCCGTAGCAGCTTAGTATTCCACTTCACATTGAGTACAAATTGCCTTCAACAAACCTGAAACAAACCCTGTCAATCAAGCTAGTTACAGTTACAATTCATATTTCAAATAGTAGCTGATCCATTTTTTTCAAAGACAAGGCTCTGTAACAACAAGGCTTCACAAACACCAGAGGAAAAAAGACTGAACCCTAAAAAGCACTTTTAGAAGAGTAATAGCTGAAAAACTGTTTCAAAAATAGAGGGAAAAACCCCCACATAACTTGTAATTCTATTTTTACATTCAAAATGTAGAAGATTATCCTTATGCTTAGCTCTCAGGATACTACTACTGGTGCTTCAACTAAAAAGCTTTATACAAAAGTTATCAGTTTCAAGTCCGTACACAATCACGTTTGCCATGATAAAAACCAAGCAACCAAATTCAATATTTGCGTTCAAAATCTTTCATCATCTTTGCTCAAGACACTGCTTTAAACTTTTGAAAATTAATATGAAATAAATTTCTTGCCTTTCATTTAACACTTCAGGGAAAGACAAACAGGACAGTTTCAGCCAGGTTTTGAAAGCCCTGCTATTACATGGTGAAGTCTAATCCTCAGAAGCATTCTAGCATCTGGTGACCACTGAATTTAATTACCTTTGATGATACAGGATCTTTGTTTAAATGTCTGTGTGTATGTAAGAAGCTTTACAATTTGCTATAACGCAGGAAAATAATGAGAAAATATTTGGAAAAGTACATTTATGTTAATTACATGCTGCCTGCATCACATTACAATCACCCACTTTTAGTCCTATAGGAAACCTTAAGTTAAACCCAGCAGCTTTATTTAATTTTTAACTCCCAAGAAAGCTAGTCTCAACTCACAGGTGCACTGTTAAGATATTTAATCAACAAAATCTGATTTATCTGCTTTACATATCATGGAGAAGGGCACATATATTCCAAATAAGCCCTTTCCAAAATCTCTTCATATCTGTATGTTCTGCATAATTTCCAGTATCAGAAAATTGGTTTACTGTAAGATATATGCCTCATTATCTTAGGAAACTATTATAGTCAGCCAGATGCTTCACTAAGAACAGCATATCAATTAACTTCCCCTTTTTTGAAGGGGTGAGGATTATCTAATAGGAAATTAATTTGATTTCTCAATTTTTACAATCAACTACTTACTGAGTAAGCCACTTCTTCTAATGTAGCTGAAAAGGACTCAACCAGATTATGGGGAAGATCAGTCAGAAACCCAATGGTGTCAACATAAATAACTGCCATATGTGAGGGCAGATAGCCACCATGGGCTGTAATATCGAGAGTGGCAAACAGCTGATCCCTGGGTTGAAGTCCTGCTTCCCCAGTCAAGGCTTTGATCAAAGTAGTTTTTCCTAGTTAAATAAAAAAAGGACAAGATTTTGATGGCTTGTTTCAAGTAAAAATCTCATTTGCAAGGCTCAGGTGAATTGTATGATGTAACATATTTTCATATCTACTTTAGTAATTTTAATGTAGCTCGTGATCAGTTATCTATATGATGTTAGGAAATCCAAAGACAGTCTTGTAACTTGGAGTTGGGTTTAAGGTGAACGTATGGCAGCTGTGCTGTGAAATCACAAGATGATCAAAGACTGATTTGATCTGTAAAGTGACCTACCCACATCTTTGTGCAAGGTAAGTTTGTTTTTATAAAGTTGTCGAATAAGAAAATGAAATGGTCTTAAGATAATGTAACCGGAAAAAAAGTGTCTAGTCCAAAGTCTATTTATGCCTTGTGTAAGAATTCAATTTAAAAAAAAAACAACAAAACCAAAACGAACAAAAAAACCCCCATCAAAACCACTTTAGCTTTATTTATATACTCTTAGGAACACAGAACACTACACATAATCCATGAAAAACTACAGCGCTTCTTAAGCACATTTCTTAGATCAACTGCCAACTCTTCTCAATTTTCTTCCTATGCCTCAAGCCTTCACGGTGATCTAAACACCCATGTAGTTTTCTCTTTTTACCCATTCTGATCAAGTAGTAGAGTCTCATATAAAGGGACACTAACACTACAGTCTTCAGCACAATATATAAAATCTTTCTGGCACAATAAGTGCTAGGCATTTCTCCAAAACATGTCTCCAAGACTGAAAAAAACAAGCAGCTTAATTTGCTTTCCTAACTGTAACCTAACTGACATAAATTCATTACACATTTTAAAAACTAATTAAAATGTGAAGCCTATTCACACAGACATCAAATTCTGGCTAGAGTTGCTAATTAAAAATTAGACAGTGTAAGCTCTTTCATGTTACAGTTTCAAGAGGTTTTGCTTACCACAGTTAGTATAGCCCATGACTGAGATCACTGGAAACTCGCGTTTTCTGCGCTGAGTTCTAAGTAAAGACCTTTTTCTTCTTAGTTTCTCCAGGGCATTCCTAATTTTAAGTTCTCTTTCTTTCAAGATACGATTCTGTGTCTCCAGAAATGTTTCGCCTGAAAAATACAGGTGAATAATTGGCCGAATAGTTTACAAGAGAAAAAGAAGTAAACAAAGTGTTGTGCAT
Organism: Myiozetetes cayanensis; assembly: GCF_022539395.1. NCBI lineage: Eukaryota > Metazoa > Chordata > Aves > Passeriformes > Tyrannidae > Myiozetetes > Myiozetetes cayanensis. The sequence goes on along the minus strand of NW_026087742.1, from coordinate 83,489,570 downwards.
TTGGAAAGCAAGTGAGTTAGCAGTAGGGAATATGAAGTTAGAAATAAGCAACTAAAGCTCTGTATTCTTGCCTAAGAATCAGAGTAAGTAAATTAAAACATATGCTAAGTACTTCAGAATATCCATGTACACTTATGAGAAACCCCTGTGGCAGGAAATAGTCTGTCCTTGGACAGTTACTGAAAGAGTACTGACCAAAACTTTATTATTTAACTTACTTTGTACATTTCCCTAATTAGATGCAGAACATGCAGAACACAGTTTTTCTTCCTGACCTCCTCCAAAGAAAGTAAGATGCAACTAAATTTGTTTAAAGGATATGGAAGAAAAAAATCCTCTAATTCATGAGAATACTTAGACTTTACCTGAGCCCATGATATATCTTGATCCACCTCTCTGCTGATCTCGCTGAGACACCTCATTTTTCAGATTTGACCTGGCAGCAGAGTAACAATTAACTAGAATCAATTTTCTTTAATTGAGCTATCCTAAAATGCCTAAAAAAATGTGAAGCAGTAGTGATATTCTGATAGTACAAATAAAAACAGCAAATGACTGAGCTGTAAATAAAATCTCCTCATGGCAGAAGCCTGGCAAAAAAAAAATCCAGATTTTCCTGGCTCAACTGTGATTTGGTGAAGCATGCAACTCTCTCAGCAAATTGTAATTGCTATTCTGAAATTTCAGAGAGTCAAAGATACCTCTGATGCATCCCCACAACTCTCACCAACTGCCATGTACACATTTCTATGCCACGTAATGCAGAACTGTGGAAAATTCAGACACAAATGAATGCCTTTAATCTTCCTTGTTTATAGCTTTCCTTATTAAACCCATCAATATTATATATTGGATACACATATCCATTTCCTACATATTCCTGCAATACATCTTCCACTTTAGGAAGAACTGGAACCTTTTCATGATAAATACATTTTTTAAGACTATCTATTGAACACTTTCTGGTTTTGCCTGTCACCTTAAAACAATGACATTATAGCAAACACTTCTATTTTTTAATCCATATATGAAAGCACTATAACAGCAAATTTTCTTTACAGTACTGTAAAGAAAGTATCGCTATTTTTGTTACTGTAAAGAAATAGTCACTAAAATGTGTAAATATCAGTATGTGATTTGCACAGCTCAAGGTACCTGAGAAGTGGAATTTCGGCCAAAGCTATCTGCAGTTTTGCTTCTTTAGTCCGGGCATTACAACGAAAAATGTGAAGTACAATGGTGTATCTGTCAAAGACTTTCACGCCCCAGGCACCTTCTAGTTCTTTCTTTAGCCATGTAAGACAAAATAACTGAGATGTCTTCTGTCCCTCGCAGTATCACTAGATCATTTCCTACACAGCACTACACTTACAGTTAGCTGATGGACACTTGAACTCAGAGGATCTCAGGATTCCATTTCAATGGACAGGCAAAGATTATGAGCATGCAAAGGCAAAATTTCGTTGACCACGAAGAAAGGAGTTAAGAAGAGAGTTTAGAAAGTAGAACTTTATGTTTAGGCCCATCAAATTCAGCGAGAATCCTTCCATTGCCTTTAATGGATTCTGGCAACAACTCTTCCAGCATTATCTCATAATCAATCTCAGCGATTAAGTCCTTGTAAAAAATAATTATGAAATGCTGGAATGGGAAAGGATAGGGATAACATAGGAAAATAAGAAGAAAAAGATTACTAAAACTTAAAAAAAATAGAGAGGAAGGCAGGAAAAATATGTAATAATAAGATTTTCACAAAAGACTTAAAACCCCCAACTAATCAAAATCCCTCACCCTTGATCTAATTCAGCACTTAAAAGTATGCAGTAGTTCCCCTATGCCATCTCTAAAATTCAGAATGCTCGTGTATCCATATATATATATATATATTTTCAAACACTTTCACAAATCAAGTCTGTTTAATTGCTCTAAAGATCTAGACTTGTGAAAAGAAAAAAAAAGAGTACTAAAGAGTACTAAAGAGAACTAAAAGAACTCTGAGAATAAAAACTAGGAAATTGAAGTGAAAAAAATTCAACTTCCCTTTCATCAACAAATGAAGTGCTTGAGATAACCATCTGTTAGAGATATTTACCATCTCTTCATTTTATAATCAGGAAAAGCATTCAAAACTACCAGCAAAGCATTAAGGTTTGCTTGCAGAGTTTGCAAGCATTTTGCACCCTGCATGATGCTATACATATAAAAACCCAAAACAGTTTTTATTTCAGTTTGTCTTAAGCATTTCAAAGAGTATCTACAGTTCATGCATCCATAGTTTTACTGCCAGTGTTAAAAAAAGAAGTATGCTCCACCCCTCAACATTTCTTTTTAAGGGTTAGGAATGAAAGTTTAAATATTTGAAACATTAAAATGTAATCTTGTTCTGAATTTACACCTCATATTCAAATTACAATTGAGCATCCACTGAACTAGAAGAAAATTAAGACATTATCCAGTACAGGTACAGACACTTGAGCATACAGCTATTCCAAAATGTTGTTCTTCATAAAACCACTGTGTTGTGAACAAGACCTTGAGTAACTTTTCCAACATTTTAACTAGGGCAGTGGCAAATGTGGAAGCTGAGTTTGTAACAAATGATACTAGGCTGCTGGAAAATTCCATGCACAAGAGCTGGCAACAGATATATCAACTGGACAAATGCAATGGGCATTAAGTTTCCTTTCAACAAAACTCAGTCCTGTGCCTTCATATATTACCACTTGCAAATTCAGAGTCATAACTGACCACTTCTCATAACATCAATAGCTTCCCAACAATACCAATGTGAAGAATATTATTTGATATCACATTCAGTTACCTTTGTCAGTGAAGATATTCTTTCCACATTCAAGAAGACAGCTGTCAGGTTTGGCAATTTTTTAATCTTTTCTGAAAGATAACCATTGCAAAATATAGAGCTAAATGTAAATTCTCTTTTTAAAATTCCCAGACCATAAACCATTTTGCACTGAGCAGAATGTTCATCAAACACCAAATGGCACCATGTTCTTTGTTCACGGAACAGTTGCAATTGCACTAATTTAGTACTGTGCCAAGAACAGTTGCCAGTTTCACTTACGTCCATCACATAAACTTACTAAGCTGGCTCACATATTTGCTGTGAGCACAAGTTATGTCTATTCTGTATTGCTTTTGTAACCTTAAAAAATTATTTGAAGTTTGTCTGCAAACATGCATGATGGATAAACAAAATTCTCCCTCTATTCAGCTTTCACACCTATCCTTAAACAGCTTAGCTGCAAAAGTCTTGCATTCAGAATGATTCAGTGCTGAAAGATCTCAGTCCTTACCTGTCAAAACCTGAAAGTTTCCTTTGCCAAAAACAAACTTCTTGTCAGGATTTTTTGTAGGAATAATTATTTTATCTAATACCGTCCAATTCTGAAGAGTATCTACAAGAGCGACGGCCTCAGCAATCTGCAATTCAGCTTCAGGAACATAACAACAATAAAAAAGAAGAAATAAAGATTACAATGTACCATCATAACTCTGCTCAGCTCTCCAATAGCTACAGTATATGCATGAACATGGAAAGACTACACTACACCGAAATCCTACTTGGGCATTTATTTTATCCTCTAGCACAAGGAGCAAAATGTCTTACCTCTAATCAGAGTAATTGAATAGTTTGAAGCAATTTTATCACACAAAGCATCTTTTTGCCAGTAGAAATTATTACTGTGGTTGTTGATTTAGAAGAATTTTTTAATTGTATTGACAGAAATTACCAAGCTTTTAGGCTCAACAAGTGAAAAGAATAACTAGCTGGAAAATCGGATATTTCAGATGAGCACAAAACCATGTGATTAACACCTTGGTGTTTTGAGGCAATATTTTAAGAAATACTAATATGGCATATCCTGCTGCTTACTTCACAGCCACTTATTTGTAAAGGACCTACACTGGTTTACGACTTGCTAGAACCAGCAAATTCCAATTCTGTATTCTCTGGGGCATCACTTATTTTTTGAGTATTTTGTAAAACTGACTGAAAAACACTACATGGGCACATCAGATCAGTAGATTCAGTTTTGATTTGCCAAAATTTTCTTTTTCTCATAACAGATTTATCAAGTCTCTCTAGATAGCAAAATGTAATTTATATACTAAATAGGTTACCTTGGTCCAAAAGGTAATATATTTTTAAAGATAACCATGCTCCGCTTTCTCCTCATATTGTTAGTATTTTTGTAAAACGCAAATATTTCCTGTTCTATCTTTGGTTTTCAACAATGATTTTTCAGACTTCAGGCTCTTCATCTGGAGGGCCTCAATAAATGGAAAGGGATCACTGCTATTCTTCTGTATGTTTGGACAGAAAGGTGCCTTCATATTTTACTTATTTTTCAGTTGTAAAATAGGAGCGCTTCCGTAAATTCTGAAAAGGTTATAAACTTTATTTGCAATGTGACAATTTGTTATAATTAGCAGCATGAATAAAATTAAATGACATTTCGGTTCATCACATAATAAATTTGAATACAAGAATAGATATCATATATAAATTGTCTATTGCCATCCAGAGGGGCCTGGACAAGCTCTAGGAGCTGGCCTATGTGAATCTCATGAGGTTTAACAAGACCAAGTGCAAGATGCTGCACTTGGGTCAGGACAACCCCTGGTATCAATACAGGCTGGGGGATGAACAGATCAAGAGCAGCCCTGCTGAGAAGGACTTGGGGGTGCTGATAAATGAGAGGCTCCTCATGACCTGGCAGTGTGTGCCTGCAGGCCAGAAAGCCAATCCGTGTCCTGGGTTGCATCAAAAGCAGCATGACCAGCAGGTAAAGGGAGGTGATTCTGCCCCTCTACTCTGCTCTGCTGAGACCCCACCTGCAGCACTGCGCCCAGCTCTGGAGTTCCCTGCACAGGACAGACATGGACCTGTTAATGCAGGCTGAGGGGAACGGCCACAAAGATGATCAGACAGATGGAACTTCTCCTATGTTGCTGACAGAAGTGGTAGAAGGCCCCATTCCTGGAGACATTCAAGGCAAGGTTGGATGGGGCTCTGAGCAACCTGGTCTAGTGGCAGATGTCCCTGCTTACTGCAGGGGGTCACACTAGATGACCTTTAAAGGTTCCCTCCAACCCAAATTATTCTATGATTTTGTACCTAAAAAGCTAACTTAAAAGTTGCTTAATACTTTCTACTGCAACTTTATAATTAGAGAAGAGTTTGAAGAGTAGAATCAAACACATCACACCTCTTAATTGTGCAAGATCAGAGCACATGTATTAGCTAGCTACAAGGATTTCTGAGTGAAATCTAGTAGCATTCCTAAATAAGGTCCTTACAGAGGAATTATTGGTGACTGCATCACTAAGTATCTGCATAAAACCACTGAAGTCCCTGAGAGGACTTATACAAGACTTCATCTTCACTGCACTCTCTTCTCTGGACAGTAGAGCATTCCTGCTCTTCAGTCACCTGCTGGGCAAGCTTAAGGCCAAGGGTCTCCTGCCCAAATGGCCAGGCAGCACGGTTCAGGGCTGAAGGTTATTAACATTCCGCTAATGAGGGGGACACCCAACTGTTTCCCTAAGGAACCTGCGCACTCCTGCGCTGAGGTGTTTTGCCGTCCAAAATGCAAACTTAGTATGATTTACAAGTCAAAGCACAGATCTGCCAACGCTCATTGACAGCTCCTTGTCTTTTTAAAAGTTGTCAAAGAAGGAAAGAACGACCTAGATCTTTTACCCGAGCTTGCATTTTGCAAACAGCATTTCGCAGTTTCTCTGCTGTAACAGCGTGTCCACTTCACACTGTGGCACTAATCACGGAATCAATTAGGTTGGAAAAGATCTCTGAGAACATCGAGTCCAACCGAACACCACCACGGCAACTGCACCAAGGCACCAAGTGCCGCATCCACTCATTCCTTAAACACCTCCAGGGGCGGTGACTCCACCACCTCCCAGGGTAGTGCATTCCCAATCCCCTGGCTGTATTCCTGCGCACCGCAGCGCTCCGAGAGCCCGCCCGCCCCCCGCAGCCCCGCACCCGTGGTGAGCGGCGACTTCCTCGGGCCCCACTTGACCGCGGGGTGCACGATGAAAACGCGCTGCGCGCCGGGCTCCAGGGCCAGCGGAGAGGGGCCCAGCAGCTCCTCCAGCTCCGCCTCATCCTCCTCCTCCTCTTCTTCCTCCTCCTCGTCCTCCTCCTCCTCCTCTTCTTCTTCTCCTCCTCCATGCCCGCCGGTCCCCGCCGCCCCCTTGCGCCGCCCCCCGCCGCCCGTGCCCGGCGGGCGCGGAGCCCCGAGCCGAGCGGCGGCGCTGAGCGGGCGGGCGGGCAGCGGCCGGCATTGCCAGCGGGCAGCGCCCAGAGCCGCCACCGCCGCCCGCCGGCAGCGCAGCAGCAGCGACCGCGAAAGCATCCCGGGCCCCATCAGCTCCTCCGGGCAGGGCGGGGAGGGACCGTCCCCGGCCGCGTCTTTCCGGCCGCCGCGGAAGCGCCGCCCGCCCGTGTGACGGCGCTCCCGCCCCCGCCGGGCCCAGGCTCGGCCGTGATTGACGCGGTGACCGCGCGGGGCCCGGGCCCGCCGCGCCGGGGGAGCGCCCCGGAGGGACGAGAGCGGCGTCGGTGGGTTCAGTTTGTTTCTCTGTTTCATACTCCTCTGCGGCTGGGGGGAGGGAGGGGCTCTCCGCCTCGGTTTGCCTGGAATTAGCTCCCTTTGTTTTCCTTTCATGACAGTTTTCGGCTGCTGTTTCGCCCGCGAGAGCCGAAGGGATAAGTTTTTAAGGCTCCCGATCTCGGTGAAGTTCCTTCAGAAGGTCGTGTCAACTTTGCTGTCTGTGCTGCTGAAAGAATGTAGCGGAAATGATAGCCGAGCCCAACGCAGCCAGCAGCCTTCCCAGCCAAAAGTAAGACCTGGCGCAGGTTGCCTGTAAAATTTATTTGGTAAATTAGGGTGCTGCCCCGTGGGTTTGTGCCTTGCTGATACCGCGGCAATCACAGTGTGTCATTTTGGGTGGGAGGGGGAAAAAAAGGGATTTGCTGTGCCCTATGTCTTGTTACTAATGTTTTCATTTTATTCCCTTTTATGTATTGTTTAGCATCCTCTTAGTGTAGTGCTTTATGCTGTTTGAAAGGGATCTGGGCCTTATAAGCTTTTCTGTGCCTTATTCACTGCAATGCAAATGAACCTACTTTGAAAAAAAGGAAAAAGGCAGATTCATGGTCAGTGCATGTGATTTCTTCAGTGGTGAATTTGGGGATGCTGAGGGGGAAGAGTACTAAGTAATCTGTAGGCTCCCTGTTGGGACTGACGGGGGGGCATAGCTGTTTTTGTAGGGGTCCAGTCTTCTCCCTCTTATAATGTGTTTTTCAGTTATCACTTGAGATGATCTAAAGTATTCATACTTAGAGAATGATAATTAGAAGTTCTGCTAGAGCAGATATAAATAAATAAATGGTGAAGTTAAAACATTTGGGCATATCTTGTTTGATTTCAAAGAGTGAAGTTTCTTAGATGTCCAGTGTTGCGTGCTTTGAACTCACTGCAGCCCAGTCTTTGCCGACCCTGTCACCTGAGCCAGTTTGCTCTAATGAGAGCTGAGGGAGTTGCAGTCCATGATGACAGTTAATAAAGCTTCCCATATGGCTTTTCAAGTATGTTTCATCTGAAACCAGCCTTTTAGCTTCAGAAGGGTCATGAAGGCACCTGGTAGTTGTTTAGTGGAGCTTCTTATGTTGCTTCTTAAAGTTGAAACACTTGTGTTGAAATTTATAATTTAAAAAATCTACGTGTAGGATTCTTTCAGTAACGTAGATTGTTTCTTTTTACACAGCTAAAGGAATAATGTTATCTTTTAGGTAAACAGGTAGCTTTCTTTTTAAGTGTTAGTCACCAAATGTTCCAAAACTGAATTCAGAAGTTATCACAGTAGTATTGTGTTTGACGACTAGACGTAGGACTTGACTTCCTTCCTGCTTCAGGTGTTTTATCTTATCAGTAATACTTCAAGTGCTAGTGAAAGAACCATAGTGTGGCAGGAATGCAAGGTAAAAATGAGTCTCTGAGCCTTAAGTAACCAGGCATAAAGGTGAAAATTATAGGAATGAAAAAATAGGAATGAAATTTTCCTTTTGCTTTCTTACTGATTGCTGATGGAAGCAAACTAAATGGCTCAGAGCTGTTTCTTCCAGTGCTTGAGGCAGTGAATTTATGTATGCAAAAATACTCAGAAAGGTGTAGAATAACAGGGGGAGGAAATAAAAACTCAACTAGTTCAAAATTTGTTAAACCTGCTGTTGCACTCCTGTAGTTGAAAAGATGTTAGATGGAGTTGTGGACAGGGATTGCTGCAGATCCCCATGTCCTCCTCAACTAGGTACAGTTGCTCCTGTTTTGCTGAAGAGGATAAGATGATGTCATAATTCTTTTAACAGTTTCTTCAAGAGAAATGCAGTTGTGCAAATAAAAACTCCATTTAAATATCTCATTTGATTGCTAAGTGCTTTTATGGGGTTCAGTTTCTTGGTGCTGTGTAGGTTGTCTGTTGTACTTCTTCCTGGGGCATTGCTGTGTTCATTGCTGTTACTCTAACTGGTTTCATCCCAGATATGTTGTTTTATTTGGCACTGTGAGCCCAACATGAGGAAGCTATAGATCAGCGGTCTTCTTGCTCCTGCAGGTTTTGCTGAGCTTTGGTAACACGCTGTTCCGTATGCCAGGCATTCCCTTGCTTTGTTGAGCCCCTTTTGCTACAAGTACATTTTGTCTCGCATAAGGTACAAAGTAGTAGCACAGGGCCAGTAGACACTGTCTGCAGTGCCATCCTTCAGGATGTTCTTGGGAAAGAGATGAATGAGTTAAAACTTCAAAGAAGTATGTTCTAGACAGAAGTACTAAAACCAGGATGTGATCAGACAAGTTCTTGATGGAACTGTCCTGCAGCAGTTCTGATTTTTTAATTAGTTAAATGTTTTAAATCAACCTGAACTCAATCATAGTTGCTATAATCAAATGCAGCGCATTTATTTTCATTATGGGATGGAGTAAGTTGCTAAAGAGTACTTGTAAACAATTCAGGAAAACTTTTTGAGAGCGTGTTAAGTGTTATGTTGAGGTGTAATGGAGAAACGGGTAACTCACGTTGGATTGCATCTGAGTTGTATGTTTAGTTAAACAGTGCAAGTGAGAACTTGTTAGTCCAGCCCCGTAATGTTGCATTCTGCTTTGAAATCAAGAGTGAAGGGATTTAATCACAAAGGAGAACCATCTACTTGACGAACACGTTTGGATTCTTTTTGGTTTTGTGTTCCATAGAAGAATCTGGGAAGAGCAAACTGGCATCAGAAAAGCAATACATATTGCTATCTCTTGCTGCTTGTTCTTTTCAGGTAGGAAGTCTCTGGTGGTACTTGAGATACTTAATTTCTGTGGCTCACAATTATAAATCAAAGAAGATATTTGAAAACTTTTGCAAATGATTGCCTATAGCATGCTGACTCAGCTGTGACCTGTAGTTCATTCTACTTTACGCTTGCAAAAGTCCAGGCTAGAAGTCCTGATGGAAGAATTAGCTCATCCTGAATTATTTTCTTTGCTTCCATTTGTCAAACATTGTGGCATGTTTTAAACTTTTCTATGACAAGTAGTTAATTGAATTTAACTTTCATGGGACTTTTCTCTGTAGGGAAGGTAAGCAGTTACATAACTGTATTTAGAAATTTTACGCATTTTTATGTAATTTTATATTTATATAGAATTTTTATAGGAGCCTTTGGAAGCATAATTCTGCATTGCTTCTTGATTTCAACAGATTAAAAAAGTAGACAGAGACGTTTTTAAATAAAAACTTCTGTCTGCTGTCACCGACAAAATAACATCAGGATAACATGGTCCTGCAGTTGATGCTATTCAGCCTCAGAATTTGCTTTACAAAGCAGTCTTGGGAAGAAGAACAACAAGAATGCTTATCTGGCATTGATAAACCTTGCTGGAGTTGAACTGGCTCAGCATCCATATCACAGTTAATTCTCCATTTGGGTTAGCCAACACTGGATACTGGAGGGCTGACTGTGTTTGACAGTTTAATACACTGTTTTTTGATTTGTAAAGTGGTCACTTGTGTTAGCACACTCGCTTGTTGCAGCAATATCATGAAAATAAAAGTAACTGTACAGTCTCATATTTACTTTCTTTTTGTACCTTCTTATAGTACAAGTCAACTGGCTTCATGTCCTGGCCACTGTAGTTTAAAAGGAGGCCATAGAAGGAGGCCATAGCAGTCAGCTTCCAGCACTGGACCTGCTGCACAAGTGGGATCCAGCTCGTCTGCTCAAATGTGACCTTTGGCAAAGCACATTGTTAGAATTGGGAATGACGAAAAGTGGCATGATTTCATTGCAGATAAATGTATGGCTTCAGATCTCCCAGAAGGTGCATCTTTCTTTATCAAATTATTCCTCCATCATATTAGCAATGACCTGCAAATGAAATTTCTTATGTGTCTTTTTTCTTCAGCATGTTTTATACACAAAATAAACGAGATTCCTTCTCTCATTTTAAATTGTATACCTGTCAAATATGACCGCCTTGTTTTGTTTAGAGCACTCGCAGAATGAATGCATTCTTGTGTTATTGGTTCATGGTGCAAAGCTCTTAAGTCAACAAAGGCTGCACTAAGTCAACATCAGCTTTCTGTTTCATTTACTTACTTTCTACTTTCTTTGATAGTTTTCCTAGTTTTCTAATTTTCCGTATATCTTACAGGAAAGCCAATAGTGTGAAAAAGGCCCAAATTTCTGTTGTACTTTTAAAGTTTGCTGTTTGTTTTTTAGTAACAAAATGCCATAACTTCCAAACAAGTAATTAAAAATACTAAAATACATATATATGCTTTCATTTTCCTCTGTGTAGTTCTGTGTTCTTGTTGCTAACCCCTTCAATGTGTTTGTTACACTTTAGAGTGAATGCTGTCCATGATGAGACTGTGCCTGAGTCTGCTGTGCAGAATGGCAACTGTGTGAGAAATGGCAACCTGAAAACACCAGTAAGTCAGTTTTAAAACTTTAAAAAAAGATTTAATTCTTTTAAATTGCAGAATTTATTTTCTGTCTCATTCAATTGTTACAAAAATGAGTATTATATAAAGCGATCTCAGTGCATCTAAAATCTAGTTACTGGATATAGCTTGACCCTCAAATTCCATTGGCTGGCATCATAGCCTCAGTTCTGGCTTTCAATTTGTTTCAGCATGTGATTTTCCTTCCCTGGGCTTGGTGTGCAGTTGATGTTGATTTGCAGGTTGTGAGTTCAAGCTGAGAATGAAAAGATCTAGAGGAGTTTATGTGCTTGCTGTCTGCTCTTCAGAAATTACAGCTGACACCTAAAACTGCCTTCTGGGTAGTACACAACTGTACGGAAGCTTCTTTCCTGTTATACCTTCCTATGCTTATGACTCATTGTTGAGAAAAAAAACCAGACGGATAAATCCTTTCTTTCACTCCCTTTTAATACAGTTGTGTTTGAGAAAGCTTTGTGGGTGTCCTTGGAGGGTAAAAGTTAGCAGCCTGGGGAAATGATTACAATAAGAGTGAAATAAACTCATTGTTAGGGGATAATTCATGTGTCTGTGAGTGTCTGGTGTGCACTGCGTTTTCTCACGTGCTTTCTTTGCTTGACTCGTTTCAGAAAGAGAAGCGGAAGGTCCGAGAACAGTGTGAAAACGTAAGGAGGAATTCTACCAGCAGCAGGAGAGTGAGCCGGCTGCAGAATGGCGAAGTCATTGAGGCAGTTACATTGTTTGAAGTGGTTAGCATGGGGAAGCAGGCCATGCAGGTATTTCTAGCACTGACTTCTGAAAGGACTTGGTAGAGGGAAGATGGGTAAACAGTATTTCTGTCATTTATGCTGTGGAGCATTTACATTTTGGCGTAGGTGGGGAAGAAACATGTTTGATTGAACAACTCTTATGAGCATGACTCTTAAAAAGAGCATCTTGCATCTTCAAATTAGTCAAAAAGTAGCTGTCAGATACGTAAAAAGAGGAACGGGATTGTACCTAAACCAGTGTTCCTAAGGCAGTGCCTGAACATACTGAAAGATAATTATTTTAAAAAGTGTGGAAAAATCTGATCAGTATGAGATTTTAGTTGTCCACGATGCTGAAAATCAGGCCTTCCTTTGTTTTTTTTTTTTTTCCTCTCCAGGTTCTTTCGTTTTGATATTTTTATTTTACCTCTATTCCAATGTGGTTTGATAGTCGTTTGCATAATAATCAGGTTTCCTGTGTGTCTGTATAAACTTTCTTCAATGTGAGGAAGCCCACCTCCCCATACTCTGTGAGCACATGTATACATTATGTTTGTACATGTGTAGGAAAATCTGGAGCCCCAAATATTTTTATACAGAGTTATACCTATGTCTCCAGTGTGTAGTGTCTGTAAGCAAAGTGTGTGTGTGTGTCTGTGCACGCATGCATGAAAAGTACATTTATAGTTTGGATGCCAAACCTTAGTTTTTCCAAGATGTTTGCGTGGATGGACTTTTGCCATGCTACAGCTGTGTTAACTTCAGTAGAGCTCCCTGAAGAGCTCGCCTTCTGCTTTGCAAACCGTGACAGGAAGGTCCTGGAAAGGCAGTAGAGCTTGAGCTCTGCTGCAGCTGCTAGAATTTAGCAGACCTGTGTGGCACTACCAGTGGGTTGAAGCCTGGATGGCTTGTCCCAGGAGGCCTGTGTCACACACAGGCTGTAGGCTGTACTGCACTAGAGGTGAAATCTAGAGTTGCTTTTTGGCTTACATGTAGCATGTGAACTGTTTCAATTTACTGCACAAACCAAGTGCTGGAAAAGACAAGAACTCCCAGGCAAAATTGCTAGTATAATTTAATACTAATTATTAGATGGTACAGCAGTTAAATGTATGTGGGTTTTGGTTTTTTTATGTATTCGTTTGTTTGGGTTTTTTTTGTTTTTAAATTAAACTGTTACTTTGATGCTAGCAAGAAGTCAGGAGAATGACTTTTTTTTTTTAATATTAAATTTATTAAAACTGTGGTTATGAGTAGTTTAAGGCTTCATTTTGCCCCAGAAGGAGTCTTTTAGAACTATTGAAAATGGAACAGAATTGTGTGGAGTTAATTTTTGTTTTTATAATTTAATGGAGATGGAACAGTGTTGGTGTTGTTATTATGGATATTGTCAGTGGAGTACAGCATACTGTGTTCAGCTCCTTAATAATGATTTCTTAAAATCTGTTCTAGTCTGTAGTAGATGACTGGGTTGAAGCTTATAAACAAGACAGGAATGTGGCACTTCTAGATCTGATCAACTTCTTCATTCAGTGCTCAGGCTGTCAAGGTAATTTACCCTCTTAGTAGCCCTTTCCGTTGTCTGTGGATGAGAATACTCTGAAGTGTGCTTTCTAAAATGGAATTTTTCTCTTCAGTAAATCACGTACTTATAATCCGTACTGTTCGTTAGGACAAGCTCCAGATGGGCAGGACTAATAGTAAAGAATGCTGCTGGTTAAATTCTTTGACCTGTGTTCACAGCATTCCAGCTCTGAGAGTTGTATTTGAACGTGGTTTGCAAGGTCAGGTTTCTGAAGTGGCATGTCACATTGCTTTGCAGAGTACCCACATAAAGAAGAGGGTTTTGATGAGTGTTCTAATTAAAATCCAGTGGTTTCAGTTGCCACTTGTTTTGTAATTTCTGAGTTTATTTTGTAATGCTGGTATTTTTGTTTGAAAATAAGCAGCTAACAAATTCAGCTCCCTTCTTTGGTGGCTAGAAAAGAAATCTGTTGCCTCATTGTGGCTGCTTTTACCAGAGGGTGGTGAAGCTGTCTGTTTGGTAACAAACATTGAGACACTGACTTGTGGGGACAATCTGCTAGTGAAATACTTCAGGATGTCAAGTAAGAGTTTTAAGAAGACAGTTCTGTTAGTTTGAAACTTCTGAGTGTATTTAGGCAGCTAGAAATGTACTTTTTACACTTTTTTTTCACAGGTCTTTGGCTAATATGCCTTGTCTCTAGTATTTGGGGGTCTTTGAGTAGCAGTGGGCAAAATTTTAGTAAATCTTTGAAGTAAATGAATGGACAGAGACAGGGCCAGACATCACGGAGGAGACTTCTCTAAAGTAAATTTCAGTTTTGGTTCATCAGTACTTTTTCCTATCAGTGAACTTATGTGTCTCTTTATGTATCTGTTGCCCACAGCAGCGCCGCAGATAGATAAAAAAGAGTCCCCCTTTCTTGGTGTTTCTAAATGTAAAATAAAGTCCTTACTGTGATTTGGACTTGATTATTGTTGTGTGGTTGTTGGTAATTCCTGTTTTTAAAACATTACTTTCCTAGGCATGGTAACAGCAGAGATGTTTCAGAGTTTGCACAAGAAAGATGTCATGCGAAAAATGACGGAGACCTTTGACAAGGTAGGCACAGCTTTGACTTTGCATGCCTTTTTTATATAAGTAATAGACTCTATCTTAGTAGCCAACCTGGACAAAGTTCCTGTTGCTTATCAGGAGCTGTGTCCCATTTCCTTAACTTAAAAAAATAATCCTGTTTTTCAGAAGGGAAATTTGGTGTTATAATGACCCATTTTAGCAGCAGCAGGATATGTTTCTTGTAAGTCACTTTTAGTTTGAGAGTTTCATTGGGGCTGTCAAATTGCAGTTTTCCTAAATCTGGCTTTCTCTTAGGAGTTCTTTTGATAGTGACTTTATGCAGGTAAATATAACTTGGCGTTACAGCAGGTAGATGGTTCCTTTGGTATTTGGTTGATGGGTCCTTTAAAAAATACGAATATGGATTACTGATGAGTTATTTTTAAGTGATATTTGAATCTGTTCCTTCTGCTTTATTGATACTGTGATTTTTAATAATTGTGTTGTCATATGAAACAAGACAAATTTTTAGATAATTTTGAAAATATAGTGAAGATCTCATTTCTTGTGGATTGTTAAGAAAAAGATGCAGCTTTACAATGATGTTTCTCTGCTTGACTGCTCCTTGGCTAATTATGACATTAAATTTTCTGCAGTGTTCTCACAGTTGCTTCTGTGCTTTTTTTTTTTTTCTGTATTTGTCACCTCTGAATTGATTTGTCAAGCAGCAGCCATCAGCCTTGCTTTAATTGAGCATCTCTCAAAGACCAGCTGCTGTAGAAATTCCCACAGAGGATGAATTTGCCAATATGGTTTTCTTCGTTTTAGAAGTGTAGTAGTACTTGGGCTAATTTTTGACAGAAATGATCCGATATGTGTCTGGCCATATGAATTAGTAATCTGGCACTTCTTTGCCAACTAAATTAGCCCTGAATAACATTCATGGTAGTGTAGGGACTCTGACAGATACAAACATGTGATTATTGTCATCATCATCCTGGAAGTATTACAGCTCTGTAACCTTTTCATCTGTCCTGGTGGGCAAAAAGGAAGGTTCTACAGTTACCTTAGAAACTGTATTCTGCATGCTATATAGAGAAAGTAAGTTCTCTCTTACCTTTTCATAAATTAGATGGAACTGTCAGTTAGTGGTTAGGTTAGTTGAGGAATGGTGCTATAGAGAACTACTGCAATTTCAAAACCATTTTTTAAAATGATAGTAGTAGAGAAAGCAGTAATGAGAGTGGAGATTATTGCCATAGATGTGCTTGAGTGCCTCATCTTGCCTTTTAATTTATATTGTTTGTTTCTAGCATTCAGAAGATTGAAAAACTAAAGGTTTTTATGTAATTCTTCATTCCTGATGATTTCAGTGATTCAACCATGGCATTGCTGTTCAGTTAACTTATTGCAACCTTGTACCAATGGTTTCTGCTAAAATTCTCACTAGTGTTAGTGGGAAATGTTAGTGAAGTTGAATTTTGCAAGAAGTGTGAAGGGCAACAAGAAAAGAGTATATAAATGCATCAACAGCAAAAGGAAGCCCAAGGAAAACATGAGTCCACTGGTAGATGTGATAGGGGCCCATGTGACAAAGGACACAGAAGAGCCCGACGTACTCAATGCCTTCTTTGCTTCTGTCCTTACTGGTAAAACTGGCTTTCAGAAATATCAGGTCCATAAGACCAGAGGGGAAGTCTGGAGCAAGGATTACTTTCTTTGGAGGAGGGTCCAGGTAGGGAACACTTAAATGGACTGAACGTACATAAAACCACGTGGTCTGACAGAATGTACCCAGGAGTGCTGAGGGAACTGTCCGATGTCACTGTGAGGCCCCTTTTGATGATCTTTGAAAGGTTGTGGACATTGGGAGAGATTCCCAAAGTCTCAAAAGAAAGCAAATGTCACTGCTGTTTTCAAAAAGGGCAGGAGGGCAGATCTGTCAAACTCGAACTGATTAGCCTCACCTTGATCCCTGGGAAGGTGAAGAAGCAACTAATTCTGGAAGCAATGTCCAAACACATGGAGCTTAAGGAGGTTATCAGGAGTAGTCAGCATGGATTTACAAAGGGGAAATTGTGCTTAATCAACATGACAGCCAACTATAACAAAGTGAGTAGTTTGGTGAATGAAGAGGGATGAGCAGATGTTTTTTTATCTTGACTTCAGTAAGACTTGAAACACTGTCCTCGGGTACAAGCTGGTGAAGTAGTGAGTTAGTTTAGTGGACTGTTAGTTACTTAGGTGGACTGAAAACTGTCTGAACAACCAGGCCCATGTGGTTGGCATAAGGTCCAGTTGGAGGCTAGTCACTAGTGCTGTACCTGAGGGTTTGATATTGGGGCCAATACTGTTCATCATATTTAATAATGACCTGGACAGTGGGACAGTAAATTACCAGGTGATTACCAGTTTGCTCTCAGCAAGTTGTCAGATGATACAAAAACTGGGAGGATTAGCTGCTAGACCAGGTGGTTGTTCTACTCTTCAGCAGGACCTCAACAGACTGAAGAGTTGGGCAGAAGGGGAGCTCATGAAGTTTTACAACAGGAAACCCCGTGAATCTGGGGATGAATAACCCCATGCACCACTACACACTGGGAACTGATTGACTGGAAAGCAGCTCTGCAGAGTAGGATCTCTGTGTGGATGATAAGATGAACATGAGTCAGCAATGTGCCCTCACAAAAAAGTTGACCGTCAACAGCCTCCTGGGCTGCATTAGACAGAGCATTGCCAGCAGGTCATGGCAGGTGATCCTTCCTCTCTGTTCATACTACTGAGACCACATCTGGAGTGCTGAGTTGAGTTCTGGGCCTCACAGTACGAGAGAGAGAGATGGGTTTACTGGAGTGAGTCCAGTGAAGGGCCACAAAAATGATTTATGAGCTTTCATATGAGGAGAGGCTGAGAAAGTTGAGCCTGTTCAGTCTGGAAAGAAGGTGGCTCAGAGGAATCTCATCCATGTGTAAAAATACCTGATGTGACAGAATGACAAGGAGGAAGCACAGCTCTGCTCAATGGTGCCCAATGAGACAGTGAGCACAAAGGCAAGCCAAGATAGGCAGTGGGCACAAGCAGAAATGTATGACATTTCACCTGAACACAAGGAAACTTTTCCTGGGAGGATGTTTAAGAAGTGGAACAGGTTGCCCAGAGCTGGTTGTGAGTGTCTTTCTGTGAAAATATTAGTTTTACTGCACAAGGCATCACCTGACACGTACTTTCAGGGGATCCTTGGCAGAATGATGGTGGCACTAACTGTAGTTACAATTAGAGCATTTTTTCTTAACAGTATATTATGATTAGTCTAGCACAGAATTTGTGATTAAAATGGCACAGGATTTCTATAAGCAGAATCAATGTAATAGCATAATATAGAATTTATAATACAGTTTAGGTCTCACTGTCCAGCAGCAGCTCTGGTCAAAGTTCATCATTTAGGTCTCGCAGCCCCTTGATTCTATAGACCGCTCTGCTTGCTATGATGCTTCCCTGTTCTGTGACTGGGTCGTTGCTACCACCTGTCTGTCTGGATGTGTGGGACCTTCAAGGCCAGTAAGGAAGGGAGTAATTGGCCTGGAGCTCAGGAACCAGGAGAACACTACGAAGGGGAAGAAGAAATCTGTTTGGTTTGTCTGCTTGGTTCACAAGACCTTCTGGTCCTGAGAACGAGGGAAAGGGAATGAATATGTGACCTGCTTGATCACAGAGAAGTGGTGCTTGCCTCATAAAATAGCATTAGTTATGCTAAACACATTAGCAGGGGTTGAGAGCAAGTCACACATGGCCCTGGGCAGCCTACTTTGGCTGATTGAGCAGGTGGGGTTGGTTTAGGTGATCTCAAAAGAGTCTTTCTCAATTTCAGTCTTTCTGTGATTCTGTGAAAACTTTTACCGGTGTTGGCTGCAGAGAATGTGATCATTGAGGCATTTCCTCTTTGTGGTCTGTGGTATTCCTGAGTGGTGAGATAGACTTGTCTTTAGGACCGCTGTTTTCTGTTTTCCTTATTTCTTAAACTATTCTGTTTCTCTCTTCTACTTTTCTTTCTGTATGTGACATTTTATTTTTTGCAGTTCTTTGTTGTTTTATAGGTTTCCTTCCCTTTCCCATTTTGTTGTTGAAATCTTTATCAGTGGAAGAGTTAAGTTTGATGTATAACTGTACAACCACATGGGGATAGAAGTACTTTTACTTCACTGAGCATAATAAATAACTCTAGATTTCATGCCTTTTGTCTTGGAATAATTGCAGAGTTGAGAAAGCATCTCTGAATCAGGTTACACTAGTGCTGACATTTCTCTATAGTTTGAAAACCTCAAAATGTTTTGTTTTTTTTTTTTTTAGTTTGGATGTTTTACAGTAACTAGGTACTAAATGTTAGAAAGGGATATATACTTAGACTTGCTGAGGAGCCGTATCTTAGAATTAATAATAAGAATTATGCCTTGTATATGTTTGCTTATAAATTTTGGAAACAATTTGGGTCTACTTATAGCAAGAAAACTCAGGTTTTGTATAAAAGTGTGTTTTTCTTCTGTTGTTGGTTATGAATAAAAACTACCAAGATGAGAAGGATTTAGATTTTGTTTCATGTTTTGGATTGTCTGAACCACCTGTAATACACATCCTCTGAAGTACTAATAGCCTTTTAAAGATGTTGTATGTTTTGTTATACTTTTGTGTTTATGAATTAACTGTGCCATTTCATTGTCAAGCTTTCAAAATTTTATCTCCTGCATTACAGGAAACTGGGTTGCAGTACAAGAAATTCATGGCCTATCCTTGGATCCTGACAGTTACTTGGCCGGTGGACATGGTAGGACTGTTGTAGTTCTCTGCAACTGAAGTACAGCATTTTCTGTGGCTGTATATCCTGTTTCCAGTGTAGGCAGTCACATCAGAAGTAGTCAAACTGTGTGTTAGTGAATGGAGATAATCGTGCACTTCTAGAGGTGCCTCATCGGGTCTGTTTTAGACCTCTGGTTTGGATGAACACACACTTTTAAAGTGTCTGTTTCTCACTACTGATGTCAAAGAGGTGAGACATCAGCATTTTGAACAGACTGATGTGTGTCAAGTTGCAGTGGTGCTCAAGAATGTACCCCATCCCCTCCAGCAAGCTCAACACACAGACGTATGCGTATGTACGCGTATGTGTGCACAGGTATATGCACACAGAGGTTTTGGCAGACAGATTTGTCCAAATAAATGTTTAGTTGGAAGAATATTTTGAGAGCAGAGTCAGCTTTTCTGCAATGCCTCTTCCCATACAACAATTGCAGCATTGTGGAGAATTCCTTGTTGGCACTTCATTTGGATTTTCCTCTGTTTACATAGACTCTGTATGAAAGAAGGAAGCATTTCCAGGTTGAGTCAGAGCAGGAGCTCACACCACTCACTTGGGTGATTTCAATAGTTTCTGGAAGAACCTGTGTTAAGTGCCTAATCTGACTTGATTTCTGGAAGCAGAGCTGCTTCTCTACTCGTTATGGAAGGAATCTAAGGGACCAAGGGTTTAAGCACCAAGTTAGGTGCCTAAATTTAGGTGGTGTACCCATTGTGTTGTTTATATGTTTACAATATGCATGTTACCATTATACAGTATCCCAATGCAATAAACAAGGATAGTAGAAATGCTCTTGAAAAGTGAGATTTTGTGTGTTTGTGCTGCTTTTCAGATCGAGGAGTAAGCTATGGTGGTAAAGTAGATTGTCTTTCTTCTGTCTGTGTCAAGATCAAGGAGCATTAAATGGGGCTTGATGAGAGCTTCCCTTTCTGTCTTGGCACTTGCTGCTGCTGTTAGGCTCTGAACTGACTCTTACAACCTGACTAGGAACACGTCCCAGATTCCAGATTTCCAGTGTATTTTGGGTTGTGGCCAACCCTGTGATCAGCCTGGGCTTGCATTTATTTTTCTAGAAAGCCGAGGTCCCAGTGCTTTGGAAACAAAGTTACGAGAGAAGAGCATAAAGTGTACTTTTAAAGTACGTAAAGTTATGCTGGATGTGAAGCTGTATGTTAGAATATGTCTGAGAAGGTGTTTGACCACCTAGTGAGGGACCAGCTGAACAGCGACCTGTCTTCAGGATGAAGTTTTCCATAGTGAGTGAAGTTTTGGAGTTCTTCAGCTTCACTCATGCTTGGAAACTGTCAGGATGCAAATTCATATTTTGAACCATTCCTGGGATCTGTGACATTGTAAATGAAATAGATATTCACACTGTCTGTGGTTGCCTTTTACAAAGTCTCCCTAGTGTGCCTTTCACATGAGGTGCACCATTTTGTGTGAGGAGTCATTTGAACTTCCCTCTGTCTGCTTATCTCCTGGCAGTATCAACTGTACTGTGAACACTTATGGTTTTATTGTAACTTGCTTTTTGTGGAATGTCAAAGGTATTGCCTACTTCCTGTTTTTGTGGAAGTTTTTGGAGACCCTGGTGTGGGCGGCATAGGTGAATGACTCCTATGTCATTAAGCTTTAGCCTGATAAGCTGGCAGTGCTGCTGAGGAAAACAGTCTCATCCTGTTCACACTACAGTTGTTTGTCTCCACTTACACTCATTTAATTTCCTGCTTGGATTTTACCCTGCTTTTGCAGGAAAAGGAAAGACACTACTGGCTGTGAGGAAGTAGAAGGGGCCATGAGTGCTCATGGTTTATGCCAGTGAAAGTTATTTATGATGCTCTGGCTTCACACGCCCTCTCCTCCTGTCTGTTCACAGCTACCTCATGTACGTTGTTTTCAAATGTGAGCTGTCAAGACAGTGTAGCTATGATGAAGCTCTTTTGTCTCTGTGCTTGCTTGTAGCCTAGTTGCTTGTCCCTGCTTTGGAGTAATAACCGTGAAAAAAGTTTTGGGGGCATGAAGTGAAACTCAGCAAAACTCTCTCTGATATTCAGTGGGAGAGATATGGATGCACAAAGATAGTTAGTGTGTTTTCTCTTGACTTTTCTTTCTTGTGCAGGACAATGAAGACTACCCACTGATCAGAACAGGACCCTATTGGAAGAAGTTCAAGGCCAATTTCTGTGAATTTATTGCAGTGCTTGTCCAGCAGTGCCAGTGCAGCATCCTGTATGATAGCTACTTGATGGACGCTGTCATCTCGTTGCTTACGGGCTTAGCGGACTCCATGGTCAGAGCATTTAGACACACAAGCACTTTGGCAGGTAAAATAACTTGCAGAGTTTCTGGAGATAATCTTTAGAGTAGGTAGACTTTTGTTGTCTTGTGTGCAAACAAAACTGCTCTGACAGTGAAAAGCTCTGTTTACTGGAGCAGTTGTTCTCTTATGCATTGAGAGTGCCTTCCTCGTAATATACTTTATACAGTTGTCTGTAATATGGATTGTTTGTTCCCATGTCTATCTGAATGGAATTTTCTTTAGTGCCTGACATGACTGACTTTAGAATTATGCTGTTCTGAGTCTTTTTTTCTTTCAGTAACTGCTTTTTCATAGTTTTCTACTTTATTTTCCTCCCTCCACTAATTATTGTGATGAGGTTACATTAAACGCTTCATCTAAAAACGATTCCTTTGCAGAGCTGCTATTTTTGTGGTCTCTGTGCTAAAAAGAGCATTACTAGTTATACATTTTTGTTTCATGAAGCATGATGATAATAAAGCTGCAAGTTTTTTTTCCCCCTGAAGCTAGTAAATACCCTCTTTACCATGCAAAGAGCACTTAAAGTATAATTTATTCTGTAGTACGCTGTTTGCTTTGAAGGCTCAAAAAACCCACTTGAAATCTATACAAAGTATCTAATGATCCTTAGGGAAACATGAATTTTTGTCAATTCAATTAAAATTAAGATTCACAGGCTTTTCTGAAACAACTTCCCTGCTTTTTCCTGGTTTTTTTTTTTTTTTTTTTTGTTTCTGAAAATCAGCTGTTCCACAATTCTAGATTCTTTTGCAGAAAAGTCAGAATTACATAAACTAAGAGTTGCCCAGTAAATTACTTCTCCGACTAGAACTCTGACCAAAAGTTTTAAATCACCAGAAATAGAACTTAGTTTTTCTTTTTTGAAAATTGTCTGCCTTTAAGATAAACACTATATTTTGAAAATAAATTACTATAATCTAGTAATGTTCATATTTTGGATATAAAATGGATTTGGCTAACCATATCCTTTTTGTGGTAAAGTGGTGAATATTTTTATGCTACATATCTCTAAGCTAAGCTAAATGTGTTGGGTTTGTTTCTTTTTTAGCAATGAAACTTTTGACGGCAGTTGTAAGCGTCCATCTGAACCTTGATGTCAACAAGCACAATGCTCAAAGATTATATGAGGTGGAGAAGCAGAGGATAAGTGGCAAGAGGACCAGTTACAGACTTGACCAGCTAGAGAGAAAAATGAAAGAGGTCAGGGAGGTGTCTTGTATGGGAGATGTGTGAAAATGTTAAAAAGAGGGATTTCTGACTGCTTGCTTTTGGGTCACTGCAGCTCTTTGAGGTTTGTATGTTTATCTAGTGCATTGTGCAGAGCAGGTGTGACTGGCTGGATTAAGTGGTACAAAAAGGACTAACATAAAAACTGCCTTATGTACTGTTAACCTCTGATGTCTGTCCTATTAGCTGCTTCTTTAAATTGGCATCATTAGCCCTTCATCTTTGCACAAATGTGGATTTACATACAGATTTAACTGCCTCAATAGCTCTGGTGTTGTGAGAGTGCAGTTTTGTATATGTTTGTACAAATTACAAACCAAAATGTTAGCAAAGAATGAAAAAGGACACAGGATAACTCATGTCTGTGTAAGTAATGCATTATAAAAACAGACTTAACTCAGGTATGTCCTGTATCACTTTTGCTGTTCAGTTTCTGTCATTTCTTCCCTGCTCAAACAAACAGCTCCTTTTCAACTCCCAGAGGCAGAGCTATAACTGTAAAAAATAATTATGACTTAAAGAAGGAGGGGACTTGATGTACGAACATCAAGCACAGTTCCTTGTCTTCTGACCTTAGAATCACTTATCTCTGTTCTGAGTTTTGGATGTCCATGGAATTCTCTGTTACAGAAACAACCCCTTTTTTGTGGGAAGGAGTGTTTGGGTTAGACAGAGTGTTTTAGTATCATCATAAATCTGATCTTATGGGAAAGACAGAGGAAATGGGTGTGTTGGGGGGGAAACCCAAACTTGTCACCCTTCCTGATGCCGTTGATGAGAGAATGTTTTTATTAAGTGACTTGGTTTTTTAGAAGTTCATGTTTAGATTTTCAGGGCTCAGTTGAAATACATGCTCATTGTGCAATAGGTGTATTTTGAAAATTCCTTTGTGTGCCTTTCTTCCATCTCTGTTCAAGCACATAAAACGACAGTTTGGACCTATATGTGAACATCATTTGCGTATTGATAGATCAGGACTCACTGTATCAAACAAGTTCCTTGTTATCCAGGTTAGCAGTTGGTATCCAGTAAACCTTTCCTCAGGACATAGCTAACAAATAGGCCAATTGCTGGTGTAGATACAGACCACTCATTTTGTGTTGGTACCGTGTGTAAACACCAGCAGTTTGCACCACAGCAGTATTCCAAGTGCCCTGCTGCAAACTTTTCGTGTGTAGTGAATCGTGGGACCAATATTAACATTCAGCTCTCTTTATATTTCAGTATGAGCACAAGCTTCTAGAGATACAGAACATGATGAATGCTATTTTCAAAGGGACATTTCTAAACCGTTACCGGTAAGAGTGAAAACAAAGCTGTGATGTGTATCTTCATTCCCAAGAAACTCTTGCTCAGATTATACAGATAGCTGAATCAAGTTAAACATCCTAGAGGCACTGGTAGTGTCAAGGAAAGTGTAGCGGTTAAATTAATTTAAAGAATTTGGGCTTACAAAAGAACCTCTCGAGTATGCTTCTTCAGTTCTTCCTGCTGGCTATAAAGCAGTGCATTTGTGATTGAGAAGATATCAGGCATTGCAAAATAATTATTGCATGAAACTTTGTGGCTAAAAGTGGCTAAAGTATTGATTGAAGACTAACTTATTAATGTGAAAATACTTGTAATGTTTTGAGTAATACATGCCTTTGCAATTCCAGAACATAAAAAATATTGCAAATAATAGAATTGATATTTAAATTGATTTTTAGTGTATTAATATTATGATTTTATAATTTCACAGTGATGTGATCCCTGAAATCCGAGCAACTTGCATTGAAGAAATTGGCAGCTGGATTAAAACATACCCAGATGCTTTTTTAAATGATAGCTATTTAAAATATGTTGGATGGATGCTGTATGATAAGGTAAAGTTTTAAAGTTTTTCTTACTGGGGGTAGTACAAGGGATTCTTTACAAATTTTTTTGAAGAATCCCAACATTTAAATTCTTGAGAGTAGATATTTAAAACTGTGGTGGTACAAAAAAGAAGTTACTTCCTGCCTCGTATAAGGTTTTATTTTTAAAGCCATTGTGATTTCTGTGTGTATCCCTGTGTGTGCAATTAATTTTATATATTACTGATTTGGGAATTATTTCTGAATTGTAAAATGGCCTATATCATTTGAGCATATGCAGTGTTAAATGTTGATTGAAATTCTGCTTTTATGCTTCATGGACATTTAAAATTTTGTTTAAACTTATAAAAATGAACAAATAGATATTGCCTATAGTAAAATAGTCTTCAATATTGCATTTCTCATTTGGAATTAGATGGATATAGAAAATATTTACAGAAAGTCCAGCCATTTCCCAAAGGATTTTCTCCTTTTCCTTATAGTATGTTTGTTTTTTCTTTTTGAATAGAGGCACATTTAAACCCCCCCCCCCCAAACCCCACCAATACAAACAAGCAAAAAACCCAAAAGAAGTGAGTGACTCCAAAATGCCAGGCAATAGGACAAGAAGCAATGGGCAGAAACTGATGCACAGGAAGTTCCACTTGAACCCAAGGAACAATTTCTTTACTGTGTGTGAGACCAAGCACTGTGGTCAGTTCTGAGCCCCTCAGTTCAGGAAGGATATTGAGGTGATGGAGCAGGTCCAGAGAAGAGCAACCAGGCTGGTGAAGGGACTCGAGCACAAGTCCTATGAGGAGAGGCTGGGGGAGCTGGGGTTGTTTAGTCTGGAGAAGAGGAGGCTCAGGGGTGACCTCATCACTCTCTACAACTACCTGAAAGGAGGTTGTAGCCAGGTGGGGGTTGGTCTCTTCTCCCAGGCAATCAGCAGTAGGACAAGAGGGCACGGGCTTAAGCTGTGCCAGGGGAGGTTTAGGTTGGATAATAGGAAGGAATTTTTTACAGAGTAATTAGACATTGGAATGGGCTGCCCAGGGAGGTGGTGGATTCTCCATCCCTGGAGGTTTTTAAGATGAGACTGGATGTGGCACTGAGTGCTATGGTCTAGTAACCACAGCGGTGTTGGATCAGGGGTTGGACTTGATGATCTCAGAGGTCTTTTAAAACCAATCTGGTTGATTCTATGATTCTGTGACTGGAACAGGTTGCCCAGAGAGGTCATGGAGCCTCCCTTACTGGAGATATGCAAGAACTGTCTGGATGCAATCCTGTGCAATGTGCTCCAGGATGACCCTGCGTGAGCAGCAGGTTGGACCAGATGAGGTCCCTTCCAACCTGACCCATTCTATGATTCCATGAAAATATGCTTTTTCTCATGCTTCTAAAATGATGAAAGATTTTAGGAGGATAGGAATATTTATTGAGAATGGCTAATTACTGAAATTGGCACACTGCACCTCTGCAGACCACCTTTGAAGGTGTGTATAGCTCCTGTGTACATCCCTAAATATCCTGGAATTTGTGTCAACTTTGGGCAATGTTTCTGTTCTGTGAGTGAAGTTGTAGTTTGCCACGAAGGCCAGGAGGGGCCGCACGAGGCCTCTCGCTTCCCTGCATCGTGCAGTTCCTCTGAAGGCGGCATTTGGGTTTTTTAGGACAACAAATCTATCAAGGACTGGTGGGTTTTTCCTGCATAAATTTTATCTGATAAGAATATCTTTTTAATGTATGTTCAGTTTGGAGAATTCTAAAAATAAAGTCATTTTTGAAGTTGACATGTCTTCATTTACAGTACAGTGAAAATTAATAGCTGTTGTCTCTGATTAATGTACATAGTTCATCCAGTGCCATTTACTGGGAACTGGAGATGTTATTTCTTTCTAAAGATTTTTATCTGAAAGCAAAGCAGATGCAAAAAGAGTGAGATAAAGTAGGGTGTCTTCCATATATTGCATTTGCCTGAGTCTTGGTAGTGTGCCACTACTGGTGGCTGCAGTCCTGGTGCTGTTTTGTTATTTGCCAGATTTGTGATTGCCAGATTTCAAAATGAGGGCAGGGCATTTTTGGCATCAGCAGGGGCAGCAGAGCTTTTATATACATATGAATGTAATTTCACACTAGTCCTCCTTAATAAGCATTTCTATCCCATCTTGCTGGGGGTGGGCAGCAAGAAACTGCTAACTCCCAGAGCCAATTTTCTTTTAGTATATATTACAGAGAAGTTTGCCAAAGAATTTAGGCCCCAGAGTTTAACAACCACAGAAGTATTCTAACCTGGCCAGGATCATCTACAGTGCTGTAAAAGGGAGATTAAGTTCAGTTATTTGTGAGGCTTTAAAGGGGAGAGAGGAGGAGGAAGTAAGTATAAAATTAAGATTTTTGTCTCCAGAGTCTTTTATTTGAAGATGATCAATGTTTCTTCCCCATGAGATATCATTTTGCTATTATAATTTGGTATTAAACATTATATTTTTACTTGAAAGGTTATTTCCTAGGTACAAGAAGATTCTTCAAAATTAGAGATAAGATGCTCAAAATTGCACATGAAGATCTCTCTTTGGCCCAGTAAGAGTTGTGGAACAGCACTATAAAGATATGCTTTCAAGTAGTTTATGTTCATCTGTCAGAAATAACAACTTTTTATTTTTGAAGACTAAGGAACAGATGATAATAAATCTGATAGTTGTTTGCAGTTGGACATTATATATGAGCCCAGTCACCTGCATTTGTGAAACCCAGGCCCTTGACTTGCACTCAAAGGTTCTACTGTTCTTTCAAGGGAATATATAGTACATAAATCAGCATCCAGATCCAATCAAACCAGTTCTGATCTGAGCAGCAGGTGTTGAAGGGAAGTGCTATGTAAAAGGTTCTGAGTTAAAGACAGAAAAATCAAGACAATGAAGAATAAGGATGGGAAAAGTGGGAGCAATCAGGAAGGCAGAGAGAATGGAAATTAACATTTGGGATCTCCTGCCATGTTAGACTAGCTTTATCTGGAACTTCAGGGCAAGTTGTTGAGGTTTTCTCATTAGACTGTGAAAAACACTCGAAGAAATCCCATGTAAACAAGAACTTTCCGTTAAAATGAACTTGTGTGTCTTGACTATGGGATCCTCCTGGCAAATTTCAGGAAATTGAAAGCGTTTTTAGTTTTGTTTTCTGTCAAACATGGCTATAGAAACTGATCCTATCGTTGAGGCTACTTCTGAAATACTTATTTCTTCAAATGATTTTCTGCTCATATCTTTGTGCATGTGTGCGGAGTTTTTTTGTGGGGAGGGCAGTTTTTTAAATTGTTTTACTCAAAGGACAGTGTGTGAAGTAGTTCATTCAAAAGTAGTGAAATAGGTCATTCAAAATTGATCATTCAAAATTACTTCATGTCCTTCTAAAACTATGAGGAATGTTGAATCTGGAAAAGGGGAAGTGGTTGAGAAGGAGAAAATGCAGATGAAAAACATAGGAAAATAGTAGAGCTAGTCATAGTAGAAGTAGTTAATGTGTTTCTAGTTACTAGAGTTAATTTTCTCAACACTTAAAAGAAACACGCATAAAGGGTTATGACTGAGAGCTTTCAGGTGGGAACAGGATACCTTAGAACGAAGATGGTATACTTTAATGTGTTAAACTTTGTATCTGCAGACCTACACTTGAATGCCACCTGACTGACAAATGAAATTACTAGTGGCATGCCAAGGGCTTTATGACCATTCAGCAAACCATTGCAGACTTTTTTCTTTTTCTCCAAGCACAAATTCAGTCCCTATTCACAAGCAAAGCCTTGTGGAAAAGAGCCAAGTGCAACTGAAGCCAAGATTGCTGTTCATTGGCTGAGCTGAGTTCGTGCCACTGTGCAGGGATGGATACCAACTTGGGACTGTTTGTGAGTGAATTCTGTGCTGTGGACCCCCTGTGGCTGTAGGAAGCAGCAGGTGTGGGCAATGGTCTCTTCCTCGGAGACTTTAAAATTCAAGTAAAATATAGAATAAGTACTGCTGGTGTATTATGGGCAGATTAAAGAACAGTGTTACTTGTCACTTGTTGATCTTTCGGGTTATATTTCTAGCAAAAAGCAAAACCATTAGTCAAAGCCTTTTACTGGGTATCATCCTTGGCTTTCCACCTAAGCAGGTGAACAGGAACTTGTAGCAATGGATAGCCTGTGAGTAGGTGGTCACCTTTCTTGGATTTCCTTGATTATTCTTACTGCTATTGTTAGCAAGAGGAATTAAGAAAGAAATATAAAGAGACTGATTCAAAGGCTGTAGTTCATTTAAGTGTCTTTGTTGATATCCTTAGCATTGTAATTTTACAGAACATGGTGATTTTTCTATGTTGGATCCTAAAAATGACTATCCTAATACCATTTAAAACTTTGTTGGTTGAAAGATGTAGTGATATGCATGAGATCATTTAAAAGCTGGATAAGGAAAAGACCTCTTTTTGAGGTGTCCACGAAGCAGCAGTACTAGTAATATGAAATAACACCTTGCATGGATAAATATGTTTTGCCTAAATTAACTAATTAGGCCAAATTCAAAGCAACCTTTTCTTAGAATGCTTAAAATACAGTGTTCTGGTGTAAAACAGAAATAGTGAGAAGGCATAACACAACTCTGTAAGAACCCACAGTAACAAGCCAGTGCATTTCTAGAGTGTGCTTCTTCCTCTGGGAATCCAGAGGAATCCAGAATTTCTTGGAGTCCCTGTCTGTGTCTAACAGTTCTCCAAGTCAGTAGTTGAAAGAAAGCAAGCAAAGTCTGATATATGGGAGAGTGCTGGTTGTATTAAGTAGGTCATCCATACTCTTGTCTTTGTATCTTTAACAGATAAATAGCACAATCCCTGTATCTTTTCCATTCTGTTGCTTTTATTAACTGCAAGGTCTGTGAGAGTTTCTTTGACTCTTAGGGAGCCTAACACAAACTTTGATGTTACTTTTAAGTTTGGCTCACTGCAGGCTTCCTCTGTGACAAGTGTAGTATATGCACAAACAAAATGGTACTGATAACACTAATAAAGAAGATGAGGCAGCATTTGGATAGCCTACTGTAGGCACCACAAAGAACTCTTATTTACATAATATAAATGCCAGTAGTGAATAACAAAGATACATGTTTTTTACTCTTAGCCTATTTGTCTTTGTCTTGTAGCAAGCTGAAGTGCGGTTGAAGTGTCTTCTGGGACTGCAAGGAATTTATAGCAGAAAAGAACTTGTTTCCAGGATGGATCTCTTTACTAGCAGATTCAAGGTAAATGAATTACTGTTTACTGTTTTTTTTAAGTCAAGGTCAGGTGTATACACGGGGTCAAATGTTTTGATCAGGGCTGATCTCCCCACTGTCTTGACTGACAGGAACTGCAGAAACAGCCTGGTTGACTGAGTGGATGAAGGAGTTTTGCAGGGATGTTTCCCTCTCTTTCCATGGAATATTCCTTTTCACTTCAGTTCATGCACAAAATAGTGCTAGCATGCACTGTGGTCAGTTACCTCCACCGTTCATCTAGAATGGCCCAGATTTTTCACAGGATCTTTGGCAGATAGCAAAGAATTTCATATGCTAAAGGTCCCTTTTTTTCTGCCCTGGATAATGGGTTAACCTTGTAGATACTGGACTGGCTGTCCATGTATCACACTGATGTGGGAATGGCTCTCTCTTGATCTACCATGTCAGTATGAATCTTGAAGAAGAATCCCTTATCTCCTTTCTGATCAAGTCAGGTGATACACTGTAAGTTTGAGAGTTTGTTTTGTGGCTGCACTGACACTGTACACTGCCTTTATTATATTTCAACATTCTGACTCATTTAAGAAGTGAGTCCTTTACTTTTTTGAATTTTGGCCTTGGTAATGATTTTGTCAGCTACTCTTATCCCAGCAGGGTTGCACCTTTTCAGTATTTGGATAAGAAAGCTCAAGATATGATTGATATCTCAGTCCTTCTGAGTCAGTATATAATCAATGCCTGCATGTGATGCTAATTTGTGTTCATTTTGCAAAAGGTGCAGGGCTTGTCTGTATATCAGAGCAGTTGCTAATAGTGAAAAATACCTATAGCACATCCTCAAAGAACAAGAAATAGATTAATATTGGTATCTTAAGAATAAATTATTTAGACTGAAGCTTGTTTATCTGAGATTGACTCCTGACTTAAATGATTATGTGGTAGTCCCTTATCTTTCTGTCTGCTGTAAGCTGCATAACCAAACACAGGATTGGTATTCAATAAATACTGATGAAATAGCTCCAGTCTGTCTGTACTGCAGTCTCCCTCTGTGTGGAGGGTGCGATGTAAATGGATCATTGCGAACTCTATCCCCCAATCAAAAAAACTCCACCCAAACAACTCCTTCCCCTCTAAGTGAAAGTACCTCAAACAGCTACAGGCAACATACAAGTTTCAAAGTTTAAATCATGTGTTCTGAGCGACGGGAAATGCAATCATATAACTGTGAATCCATTTCCTGCAAGAGGGAGTTTCACATGTTCTCTCTGTTACCCTTGAGTGTTCAAACTCAGGATTTGTGGACTTAACACACCTTACAACTGGATTATGAGAAAAAGGAAGGTCCAAAGTAAAATGAATCTAGAGATTTATGTTAAATGAGAAAGCTGTTAGTCCCCAGTCAAGGAAGTCTAAAGGTTTAATATATCTTAAAGATATAGGCCACACTGACATGTGGAAGTTCTTGGTTACACAGGACAGGGAAATTTCTAGTTTTCTGAGCTGTTTGCATGTGTACCAAGTTACAATAGTGTGAATTCCGGAGGCCAGGAATATTGTTGCTATTCCCGGAGGTACTTTTACGACTTAAGTCCTAATTATCTTTCCAGCAAGGCGCTGGCTTCTGTAACGTGTAGGTACAGGCACTTCACTCTTGATGGGAGAAACTGATTATGTACTGCTTGTAATTTGAAGCTTACCTTCATTTAACATACTGAAGTGCCAATAGTAACATCTTAGAAACAAGTTATCAGTCACTTTTAATTTGTAGACTGTAGTTGATTTCTTGTGAATGCATACATTACATCTATAAAAATATCATATTACTGCATGATTAATTCAGTTAAAAAATTAACATGCTGTTAATTTTCAGGGGCTGGGGAACTACTTGGTAGTAATCAAGTTGTCTTATAGTCTCTTAGGAAATAGCTGCTGAAATAAAAATAAATCTCTACTTACTAGCGTAGATGATCTAGCTGTAGCAAAAATACGTGTTTATTGAGAACAAACCATGTTACATCTTTTTATTGTCATTTTACATCCATTAGGATCGAATTGTGTCCATGCCTCTGGACAAGGACCATGAAGTAGCAGTTCAAGCCATGAAACTCTTGATGCTTATGTCACAGTAAATAATTTCTTTTTTAATTTACTGTATTGTTTTAATGGCAACAAGATCTAGATAGAATCCTGATGAGTCTTCCTGTAATCAGTTACCTGTTGGGAAACAGTTGCTCCTGGCAGGATATGAGTTACAGATAACGCTGCCCAAAATGTGGCATTTTCTTTGTGGGAAACACCAATGGTAAGAAAACCCTTGTGCTGAGATTCAATCTGAAAACTACATTTTTATGTCTTTACACTTCCTATTGAAAGGAAATGCCACATATTCATTTTGGCTTTTCTCAAACAGAGCATCTGCCTCTCTTGGAGGAAGTTCCCACTGAAGATGGGGTCCCCACCCCATTTCTGTCCTAGGGTTGCCAGGCCTTGACCAGAAGCTCAGAGAACTCTGCCAGCTTCCCTGTCTCTGCACCTGATGCAGGAGGCCTTAAGCTTTGAGGCTTTTGTGAGGATTTGGACTTTCAGATTCTTGACTTCATGGCAGAGAATCCGGGAGCCATTGAGCCCACAGCAGAGTGACCAGCGAGAAATGAGCATGTGTATGATATTTTGGTTTTGCTGAAGTTCAAAACTAACAGAAAAGTTGTTTTCTTGGGAAATCTGCCTGCCAGCCATAGATTTGGTAGGATAATAGCAAGCTGGAAGTGTGGGGAAAAATTAGACTTACTCTTACAGAAGTAAGAACCTTATTCTAATAAGAATCTTATTCTAATATATCCTTGAGCAGCATGTTTATTTTAGAAATGGCTTTATTTGCAAAACATGTGGAGAATAAATTCTCTGTCCCTCTTTTTCAAAGCAAAATGTGAGTAAAACCCTCACTCCCATTTCATTGGTAATACATTTGAGATGTTGGAACTCAGTGTCTCTTCTGTGTCTGAGAGCAAGTTGAATTCTGCTGATGCAGATGCTTAACTTCCGTGTACAGCATGACACGTTGTCCATTAACCTTGTGGGATTTACTTCTCCATTTAAGACAGAAGTATTAGTCTTTGATAGCTCAGCATGTAAACCTTAATGGACCAATTAATATGATGTTGTAGGTATTTACATTAAATTTCAAGTACATTTGTATGTTGAAGTGCTGCTTTATAGTCTGCTATCTCACTTCGCACTCTACTAGTTTGAGTGGCATTTCTCCAGTCCCCCTTCAACAGGCACATCAGAGCAGCATATGATGCTGTGAACACAGTACGCTTCTCTGAAGGGAGGACAGTTGTTTGGGCCTCACTGGTCATATCTGTGGTTATATTGTTTCTGTGTTCACAGTGTCCATTTCTACATCCCTCGGTTCCCCGTGGTGTGTAGCTGTTGGAACAAAGCACAATGCTGTGTCCATGTATAATGTGTCCCTGTGCTAGGAAGAGCAGCTCACCATTGTTGAAGTACAAAGATTCCAAACACCACTTAGGGCTGCCCTTGTTCTGTGTCTGAACTGACAAGAGCTATATTGGCACTGCAGCTGTTTATCATTTTTGGCTTTATTATAGGAGAGCATATTCTCATTAATGCAAGCTGCAGTTATAAAAGTTTGATCAATGTTTCTTTTTCCCTGAAGCAATTTTTTCCTAATTTTGCTTAAATATGATTTTCAATGTGAATAAATGCCTTCTAAAGTTTTCAGAATGACACTTTTCCATCATAAAATGTAGTTTTCATAAGTAAAATTAATACATTTTGAAACTGTTTTTAATTAGGCTGTGTAGAGGCCTAGCAAATACATTCTTTTCTTTCTTTTTGCTCATCTGTTGCATAGCCATCCTCCTGTCTTCCACTTTGACCCCCCAGTTACTCTGAGCCCTTCTAATTTAGCTTAATTATTGGCCTGATGGAAGTGGGAACTGGGGACTCAGTAAGCAAGTTCAATGACATCTCTTCTCTTTGATAAGACTAGTATGGACCGGTCTGTAAAACCTGTGTGAAGGGAATGCAGACAATATTATTGGTCACATTTACAGGCTTCTTGATAAGAGCCTGCATCAAGATGCTTTTCTAGCAGGGGAAAACTGATGCCTTAGTTCCTACAATAGTGGCAGAAAGGACTTGCTGCTGGCATTGCAGAAGCAAAGACATTCAGAGCTATTGTATTTCGCGTAGGTGTGTCTCATAGCTCAAACCCAGTATCTGGATACTGAGCAGTAATGCTGCTTGATACATGCAGTAAAGCATGAAATGGGGCTGGGGACAGCAACTCCCCTGCCTTGGAGGGACTAATAGAATAATAAATGACAGCTGGTATAAATGGCATGTCTACTAGTATGCATTGGTGTAATTAATTTTTTTGCCACTTTTGTCATGCTGTATTGGCTTCTCCGTGAATGACTCATTTTTGTCATCTGCAAATTTGGCAACTGAATTCTAGTGGCCCAACCTGCATTTTCAATGAGATGTGAGAGACCTTTCAGATCAAGTTTCTATTTATAAAGCTAGAAAAAGGCAAGAATCTCTACCTGATGAATTCCCTATATTCGATTTGAAATCAATAATTATTTTGTAAAAAATAATAAAATGTTAACTGGTCAGGTGCTGACCTTTAGAACATGTCTCTAATATTGGAATAAATATTTTGTTGTTTTGTGACGTGAGTCAGCAAGAAACAAGACCAGAAATAGCTTTCTCCCACTATTAGTCCACTGGGTGCTTTTTCTTGGGGAAGATTTACTATGTCAGTAACTTGCTTTTACTGGCTTCCATAATTGTCTTTTGGGTGAGGATAGTAACAAGACCTCATCACCCATTAACTGCTTTTGTGATGTTTCACAATTGCAAGCAGAGCTGTGCTCCATGTATGTTGGTAACAGGTTTGAGCATCTCTTCACCATCACTTCCTTGCAGTCCTGTGGAATACACTTTGACTACTCTGCGTGCTACTGGCCCATAAAACTACTGTGCTGGCCTTTACATTCTCTCTTGCTAGCTACAGAGGCAGTGGAAACACTGATCTTTTCAACTCACTTATATGTATTACATTATTAAAAAATATTCCCAGTGCTGATTCAAAACCCTCTTGCTATGAATAACCTTGGTTTTTTTTCAAATACACATTTGAATTTTCTTCTTGTCTATCTCTGTGATCGGAGATTTTTTTTCTTCTTGTTTGTTGCATGTTGTCTCAATTGAATGCCAGGTCTTTGGACTAGTAGATTTATATTTTTTTTTGGCTAGTAGATTTTTATATTTGTAAAGCCTGATGCGATCCCAAAACTGAAATGAGCATATGAGGTTTAGCATAATAGAAATTATTAATGGTACTGAATTATGCATAATTGTTAGCATTAATGTTGCAAAGAATCTGACAGGGAATAGAACTAGGAAGAAAATAAAGAGGGAGAAAACATGAGTGACAGTGAGAGACCATGGAATGTTACTGAAAACATTGCCTTTTAGGAGGCAAATTAGATTAGTGTGTCTACTGCTAGACAATTCTGTTAATTTTTGTGTGCTTAATTACCTAAAAGAGTAGAGGGATTTTGGAAAGGAGCAGCAAAAGTAATTATGTAACTGTGGTAGATGTATGGGGGAAGGTTACAAGTGGTGCGGGTAGGGGCACAAATCTACAATTAGCTTGAATATGTAAATAGCACAGGGGAAAATGACTTTGTATTACATTAGTTAAATGTAACTAGAAATTAAACTGAGTTTTGAATGCAAATCACATCAGTCTGTCACAGCATAATCACGGTGCATTGCAACACGCTAATCCTGTTGAAAAGTGGTGGGAAAGGACTACTGTTATATTGTGGTAGCAACCATGTTATCACTTTGCTGATCACCAAAGGGTGTCCTGTAATACCTGCAGTGACAGCAGGGGAGTAAGAATGAGATAACAGAACAAATCAGCCAATTTTTTAACCTAAAATTTTATTGCAGATATTAGAACAGCTTCAACATATAGCTTTTTGGTTGATAGTTCACAGTGCACAAATACTGTTTTTACAATGTGTATTGTCAGATTTGGACATTTAAGTTGACTTAATTTTAAGTGCAAAATGAACTGATTCTTTTTTGATTGAGATGCTATACCTGGGATTACCAGTGTCCCCATAATGTGTACCAGATCTTTCCCTGCACAGCCATTAAAAACAAAGAGCAGGGTGGCAAAACTCTGAAAAGTGCATCAGGTGTGTTTTTATTTTATTGTTGTGATTTTAATGGTTATTCTTGATATAAACAACAGTGCTGCCCAAGTCAGGCAACGCCAGCAGTCATACCTCTTGCAAAATGAAACAAAAAGCAGCAGATATGAAATCTTTCAACTGGTGCCATATTCAGAACAAAATCAGGCTGTGATCTCCCTCTAGGGTATCCCAGCTTCTTCTTTGTGACATGTTCACACTGAAGTGCGGAGAAAATGGTATGTCATGACACTGGTATGTGGAAGGCCATGCCTGTT
This sequence comes from Myiozetetes cayanensis, assembly GCF_022539395.1. Classification (NCBI taxonomy): domain Eukaryota; kingdom Metazoa; phylum Chordata; class Aves; order Passeriformes; family Tyrannidae; genus Myiozetetes; species Myiozetetes cayanensis. The sequence continues at coordinate 83,453,206 of NW_026087742.1, read as the reverse complement.
TATTTTTAGGCACCTAAACACTGGCAGGAACTTCTGGCTTAACCTTTATATGTTACTTGGCCTTCTGAGGGCTGTAAATGTGCAGCAGTGTTATTGCTGTATTTGAAGTATTCTTTGAACATCTTATGTATGTAAAAAAGAAGGACACCCATTTACTGTGGTAGCATTAGTGCAGCTGGTAGCAGGTGTATTTGAGTGCTGCTACTTCCAGAGACAAGTAAAATGCCTAAGCACTCATTTGTATGGAAGTTATGAATAGAAACCTCATTGTATCACAGAGAGTAGTGATTGAACAGTATGTGAAAAGTAGTAGTAGTAGTAGTACACACAGGTATTCCTTCCCATTCAAGAAAGAAAAAGTGCTGAAATGGTGTCATGAGTGTCTGTCAGCCAGTGCTGCAAAGAAAATGGATTTTTCTCCCCACCTTTGCTTCTATTCTGTTAGGGGTGGCTTCCTATGCAGCCAGAGCTATTGCATTTGACCTACTCATATCTTGAGGAGAGAGGAAATAACACTACTATAGATTAATGTAACTGGGGCAAATGCCTAGCCTCTTAGAACACAAAGTCAAAACCAAGAAGTTGGGATTTCAGAAATCACAGAATGGCTGAAGTTAGGAGGGTCATCTGGTCCAACCCCCCCTGCTCAAGCAGGGCCACCAGGACCATATTGCTCAGGACTACATCCAGATGGCTTTTGAGTATCTCTGACAGTGGAGGCTCCACAACCTCCCTGGGCAGCCTGTGCCAGTGCTCTGTCACCCTCACAATAAAAATGTGTTTCCCAATGTTCAGAAGGAGCCTCCTGTGTTTCAGTTTGTGCCTGTTGCTTCTGGTCCTGGGCACCACTGAGCCAGAGCCTGGCTCCATCTTCTTTACTCCCCCCATCAGGTATTTACACATATTGATAAAATCCCCCTGAGCCTTCTCTTCTGAAGCCTAAACAGTCTCAGCTCCCTCAGCCTTTCCTCACGGGAGAGATGCTCCAGTCCCTTGATCATCTTTGTGGCCCTTCATTCCTCTCTCTCCGGTATATCTCTCTTACTGGGGAGCCCAGCACTGGACCCAGCACTCCAGGTGTGGCCTCACCAGTGCTGAGTAGAGGGTAAGGATCACCTCCCCAGGCCTGCTGGTAACACTCTTAATGCAGGCTAGGATACCATTCACCTGCTTTTCATCAAGAGCACATTGGTGGCTCACGTTCAACTTGGTGTCCACCAGGACTGCCAGGTCCTTTTCTAAGGATAGAAATTTTCTGTGGAAAGGCAGTTGCATTAGTACTGTAGAGTCCTCAATTTCTACCCAGAGAGATGGCAGGCATATTACTGAGCTCTTTGAGCTATCTGAACAATTTAGGCAAGGAATTATTTTAAAATAAAGACATTCAGGTATTGCATTCACTGTTTCGATAAATATGCTAAGAAGAGAAAATCTGAAATATAAGGAATAAATTAAAATCTAAAAAATGTATACATTTGTCTGGCATATTCATAAAGGAAATTCCATTTAAGCATAAGGAAGAAGTTTTTCATTGTGGGAGTGGTCCAATACTGGATCAAGTTGACAGAGATGTGGAATCTCTGACTTCGTAGATATTCAAAACCTGATTGGACACAACCCTCATCAATTTGCTCTACCTGATCCTCTTCAGGGAGTTGGACTACGTGATGTGTAGAGGTGCTGTCCATCCTCAGCTGTTCTGTGATTCTGTGTTGGCTCAATCTAGGTCACAGTATGTTCGCATGGAAATTTCTTCTTTTCCAAGCTGTTGACAGTTTTTTTAAAAAAAATATAAAAAATGGCAAAGACATCCTCATGGAAATTAGCACTTTAAAAGAATTAAGTAATAGAGTGACATTGAAAAGAATGAAAGAAACATTGTCAGACCGCTAGTTTATTTCTGTAAAGTCCCCATAGCCTTTTAATATAAAGACTTGCTATATAATGTATTTTTGTTACTGTAAGTGCTCTTTGTTGTCAGTCTTTGTTTTACTCTCACTTGTTAAACTTGTAGAAGTTTAATACATTTGATCATTCATAGCTTCATAGGACACACCAATGCTTATTCATATACCCTAATGCACCATTTTGCCTCTTTCAATTCCTTACTGTTTAACATTAATAAACACATTTTTACTCTATTTCCCCAGTTTTGTAGGTGGTTGAATGAGTCGCATGAATATTTTGCTTTATGTGATTTCATGAAATGTATACTCAGAGCGCTTTCTATCTGTCCTATTACTTCAAATATATGATGAAGGGAATTACATGTTCAAAGAGTCCACCAAAACTTGCCTGAAGTATGTAAGGGAGCTTTTCTTTTTGGTTGAAGGCAAGCATTATCCTGTAATATTGATCCGCCAGTTCTGGAGACATACCATTAGCACTTTCATTTAAAGACCTTTTTAATGGATGCTCCACTGATACTCTCACCTAATGTGAGCTCACGTTTTTTTCAGTCAGGTTGAAGGATGTTTTGGGGCTTTGTGACTTGTAAGAATGCTGAAGGATGTAATGGGTTGGAGACAAATGGGCAAGTGTAGGAAGGACTGCTGATGTTTTTTAGACCACTCCTAGTAAATGAAGAGCATGAATCCTCAGTCGTAGAGGGGGTATTGGACCACAACTGTAGCTGGTTTTGAACTGTTACTACTTGAGGATTGAATGCAGTGATAAATAAAATCCCTTTCCTGTCACCTGGGTGTAGTAAGTGTAAGGATGTCGTGTGTTGCTCTTTCATTCTCTGAAGTAGCTTAATCCAATGACATTGCTGTGGCTGTAAGAAGCAGGTACTTTGAAACTCTAATCCTCACTTTGGGTTCACTCCCCTGGTATCTCTTTGTCGGGTTATTCAGCCTTGATGCTTCAGTTTCCTTTTTGTAAAAGGTTGAAATTAATACCTTTTCTACCTCATAGAGTGTTCTAGGTTTGCTAGCTGGCATGTGGTGTTCTCAAGATGTGTAGCTGAATGAAAAACAAGTGTGACATTTGAGTGTTTGTATTTGTGCAGAGAGGTCACAGTCATAAGCATGCTACCAAGTATGTGTTTTGATTTTTTTCTTACACTCTGTACAAGCCTAGTGTAATAGAATACAGGTTTTAAAATACTGTAACAAATAATTTAAAAATAATTTGTACTGCAAAAGGAAGGCTTCTTATTTTTTATTGTATTCTATGGTGAACATCTAAGCATAAAGGCATGATTTTCCTGTTTTATTACTATTGCTCTTTTTACTATGACCCCTGATCAACTGTAATTATGCTTTAAATTAATGTTCCTGTCCATGCAGTGGGCCTGATTTGTCATGGCTTGCACAGAACTCTGTTTCTATACACAGTGAGTAAAAGAAAGCTGCCAATTAGCATTTTTAGAAATGCCCTACAAAAACGTAGCTGTGTAAACAAGTGGCACGGTTATGGAGAATCAGGTCTAGTAAAAGCTGGACATAGCATTCATACTGTTCTTTGCAGATAAACCTGAACTATAACTTCTGTTGTTATTTTTGCCTAGGAACTGTGAGGATGTGTTATCAGCTGAAGACTGTGAAATGTTATACCAGTTTGTTTATACCACACACCGTCCACTTGCAGTAGCAGCTGGGGAATTCCTTTACAAAAGGTATCTCTGCCTGCCTACTTCTTGCATATTCTCATTTGTTTCGGAATTAAGGTGGATTTATTTAAGGGGGACATTAAGCATTCATTTTACTGCTGAAAGTGCTGAATCAGAAGAGAAAAGCTGTCTGGGGGTAATTGCATGTTTCTGTGCACAGCCCTGGCACAATAGCATGAGAAAAGTGGCAAGACTAACATCGAGAATATGAAACTACTGACTGATCCACAAATGCCACGCTATGTTGAGTGCATGCCCTCTTTCTTTCCACTTTCTTTTCTTGTTGCTTTGCTTCTTACAAGCTAATCTGTCACCTGGCATCTGTGGTTTTCCATAGCTTTGGTAATTAATCACAAAAATGGCCTCCTCCCTTTGGAAGTTGCCTTATACTTTGAATAATGAGAGAGGCAGCAGATTAAAAAGCCCTCCCAATTTTCTGTCAGGTTAATGAAGTACAGGGTTTATCTTCCCCAGGAGTAACTCTTATAAATGGGCAACAATGGTTGCATGAAATGAATGGAGTTGGTGAGCTAAAAGAGAAGAGATAAATATTCTGTCTCTACAGCTGAGAGAAATAATTTTGCCTTACAAAAAGGAATGAAACTAAAAATATTTTGGCAAGAATTTTGTTGGGAAAAATTCAGAAATAATAGTTGTGTTTCCACACATGCAGAATCCCCTCCTACTTGTCTTTTCCTATATAGCTGAATTGTTCACATTCTTGAGTTTGTGGAGCCAAGTCCAACAGAAAGACAAATGCAGATAAATTTCTATTTTGACAAGTCTGCTGTCACATCTACTAGACTTAGTCTTTTGTGTTGGTCCTAATATTCTCTCATAAATCAGGTGTTTTTCGTCTCAGAACTCTGCTGCTTTTTATCATTAAAGTGACTTGCCCTAATAACTTTCCTTTTTCAACTCAGCTGGCCAGTGCAGTTTGGTCACCTTGGCCCTGTAAACCTCATCCTTGTGCTTGTTTGCTCAGTTTTTCTCTCTGGTACTTCTGCCAGTCTAGAAATGTTCATTCCAGTGTGATAGAGATGTTAGTGACACTCTCCTTTTCCCAGTCATACTGTTAAAAGTTGTAGTGTAAATGTTTATGCTTTCCACCCCTGCTGTCCCTGCTTCTTGGTTTGCACAAAATCTCCTCAGTGACTGCATATTTTATCTTAGGTTACTTAGTTGACATAAATTATACCAGCAGAAGCGCTTCCTGAAAGTATAAGCTTTTACTGATGTTTAGTAATGTGGTCCAGCTCTTAAATCAAAGCCTTTTGGTCCTTGCAGTAATCTGTAGGGATGGCCTTCCTGTAGTTATTTTGGGATTAGCACTTTTCATGAGCAGTACAGTCACAGCCATTGTGGAGAAAGGGGGAAATGGAAATTGAAGTGTCATATTGTGCTTCATACTGCAGACAGAAAAAGAAGAACAGATTTTCCACTGTATTTATGAAGCTAATTGCCTCTTATAAATACAAGATACTGTGCTTTCTTTAAGAAGCTGCAATTCTAAGATGTACCGTGATGTGACTAATGGCTGTGAAGTAATATCTCTACTCTGTTGCTAAGGTTTAGATTTGGCCTAGAGCAAGCTCCTTTTCAAGCATGAGCAAATGCCTACCTCATTATATCATCACTTTTGTGGAATCTGCATCTATTGTCCAGAAAGTTTGCAGGGTACCTGTGAAATGATTAGAAATAGTCAGTGCATCCACAGGGATAGCAGATCTCTCATAATGGAAAACAATCCACTCTCTTTTTTCTTTCATCTTGTAAAAAAGTCTAATATTATTTGGGGTAAATAAGTAGACACTTAGGAGGAATACAGTTCTTGGGATTTTGACAGAATTAGTGTTATGTTTGCAAATGAGTATAAGGAGAACGTGGCAGGACTGGACTTACTTCCTCTTCTGTTGGCAGGCTGCTTATTCATGAGGGAGATGAAGAAGTTCAGCCCAAAGGAGGAAGAAAGTTTGGGGCAAGTACTGACCAGTTGAAAAGATTAATACACTTTTTCCTCGAAAGTGAGGTGAGGAGAATAGATGCTGCAGTAAGCCTTTGAAATCCAGCATTGCATGTTAAATTAAGTATTGGCTTCCTTTTGAAAACCGTTTCTGGTGGTGAGCTCTGAAATGTTTGGTGTTTGGAATGTTTTTGCTCCCTAGGTTAAGTTTTTAATGAAGACATTTCTGTTCTGTTGTATTAAAACTAATTCACAACTCTGCTAATAGAGAGAATCAGTGCTAAAGCAGTTTCTGAAAACAAACCTAAAAGACCAGTGCCACTGAGTGAGGGTTTTTTAGTCTGTGTCCATGTCTTTCTGCAGGTGTATATGCCTTGTTGTACCATGGCTCCATGCTCCATTTAAAGTTTTATCGGCTTAAGTGCTGTGCTTCACTGTTTAACTTTTGCAGTGGTGCAGGCCTGTATCTGGCCAAAGTGTCTCAGGCACAGCAGTTTTGAATCTTTCTGCAAAGAATTCCATAGATTACTTGTTTCCAGTCCTATGACTGGATTTTTAGGTGTTATGATCAGCAATATAAGAGCAATACAGAAGCTAATTCTAAGGAGATTATTTAAATTACAAGGGAAAGATATCCTAAAAAGAGAAAATATTTTTTCCTCCTTTTCCTGCTTTTTTCCCCCTATTTTCCTTCTTTGTATCAAATTGAAGACATGGTTAGCCTCAAACAGAATATGTTAGAATACTTTGTGTGAATATATGTGTGACTGACAAAGCTTTGTCATTGGAAAAAGGGAGAGGAACATATGAACCTGTATTTCTTTTATTGGTGTGTTTGCTTCTATAAGCTTGTGTTTTTAATCCCTAGCTACACAAACACGTTGCATACCTTATAGACAGCTTGTGGGACTGGGCAGGCAAGTTCCTGAAGGACTGGGAGTGCATGACAACTCTTCTATTAAAAAATGCTGAAGAAGATGGAGAAGGTGGGTAAGCTGAGGACATTGTTTTTTCTGAATTAATCTCTCCATACTGTTTTTGAAGCTTACCTTAGCTAGTTTAGGATCATTTCATATTGCCGTACCATTTAATCCCGGATTGTGGTCCTCAAGTGTCACAAAAGCAGATGCAACTCAGTGCACTGCCAATGTAATATTTATGTCAACATATTTGTTTTATTCAGTATTCTGTATTTTTGTAATGTTAGTTTAGAAACAATTGCTCAGATAGTGAGTAGGCTGCTGCTTCATCTGAATTCTTTCTTTTTTGTGATGCTGAGACTGATTTACTTACAGCGCTGAGCGATGCCCAGGAAAGTGCTCTCATTGAAATTATCCTCGCAACGGTTAGAGAAGCAGCTGAAGGTCATCCTCCAGTGGGCAGAGGTGCAGCCAAAAAAGTCAGTGCATCTTAGTCTTATTTATTCCCCTCTAGTCACATTCTCTTTGCCTTTTGATCTTTGCCGGATAGCATGTTCCTAGTTGGAGATGTATCTTAGGAAATAAAATGGCATATTTTTGTGAAATGATGCAGTGTCTTTTGACCTCTAGATCTTGTTAGAAGTGGATGTTGAAGGACATGAGCATTAGAGGAAAGCCACTTGAAGCTTGTTATGGACAAATGATGAGCATTTTATCCATGAGATATAGCTGTACAATGATTTGCATCTATTTTAAGGTTAATAAAAAAAAAAGCATCTGGTTTTCTCTGGAAAAGTATCTTTATCTTAGCTTGATATGCTTGAGACAATGCCATGTGAGTTAACCTTTGGTTATATGTAAAATTCTACTCAAATCTCAGAGATTTTGTAATTGAAACAAAATTGTTTATTTGCAGATTCTGTCAGTAAAAGAGAAGAAAATACAATTGGAAGATTGTACTAAAATTACTGAACACTTTATTATGGTGCTTCCTCAGCTCTTGGCAAAGGTAACTTAACAGCTGCTCTGTGAACGCATGTTAAATATTTCATTAAAATTCCTGCAGCATACTCATATCCTGTTTTTTTCTCTGCAGTATTCAACAGATGCACAAAAAGTGGCAAATCTTCTGCAGATTCCTCAGTATTATGATTTAGATGTTTACAGTACTGGACATCAAGAGAAGGTGAATAGCAATTGGGGTAATTGGTTCACGTGGAATGTACTAAATTCATGTGACAACGCCGAGAGTTTAGTGGGTTTTGGAACAAGTAAGAGATTGCTGAAATACAAAGAAATGGTCTCATATCTTAAAGGAAATGGTATTATTCAGGCTTTAGTTTTTTATTTGGGGCTGTCAAAGAAAAGCCATAGTGCTTGTCAGTTCTGATATGCTGTGACTGGCCCTGGTGGGTGATGATTTGTGGTTTCATGTGGTAGGCCCGGCCCAGGGTTTTTTCATTGCTGAGTGGAGAGAGGGTGGATTACACCGTGTGTCTTAACTTGGTGTCTCCCAGGAGTTTACTACAGAATAGGTTTCATTCTCCTTGAAGGCTGACTCCCAGCTGCTGGGGAATGACAGTAACTGAAAGATAAGAATGGAGATAGTATATCTGCTGATGGGAAAGGGATGGTCAGAAATGGATAGATGAAATCTTTGAAATAGCTTAATGTATTCTTAAGCAGGAATGTTTACAGGGAGGTAATGTTAGGCAAACACTCCTAGGTTAATTTCAGCACAAAATGTTAACTGGAAGAGAGAGAGTCAGCAGAACAGCAGGAATTACCTCCTCCTCCTAGGAGTGAAGACCTCAGTTGCTGATGTGATCTGAAAAATTCTCCATCCTCCACTCTTGAGGGAGACAACTTTCATTGGAGACACACCTGTTCTTTGGAAAGGCATATTTTATTCTCTGCCTTTTTCTTCATACGGTGTTAAACACGTATTGCTGAAGTAGCGCATAAAGCAGTTGCTTCATTCTTTAGGAAGATCTAGAGACACAATAACGAAAAAGAACTATAAACACAGGAAAAAAAGTTGTATCCTCTAATCCTGCCCCTCTGCTCCTTAGACTGGCATTTGGTTATAAGACTGCATCTTGGTTATATGGCCTACAGGGATATATGGGCTTAGTGAAATGATTAAAAGCGTAAGTGGATTTCTGTACAATTTACCTACAATACCCCTTTTATTACCTGCAGCATTTGGATGCTTTGCTGAGAGAGGTAAAAGACATTGTGGCCAAACACTCTGACATGTCTGTCCTCGAGGCTTCCTCCAGGACTTATTATATCCTCTGCAGTGAAGAAATTGCCATTTATAGCCAGGTGGATTGTGCTCGAACTCAACTGATAGATGAGTTGACGGAACAGCTTAGCCAGCTACTAGATTGCTTCTGGCAAAAGGTGAGTGTGACTCACTGTGGAGGTAACCAGACTGTTTCACTATGAAAAAAAAAAAGGAAGACAAAAAAAATGAAGGGGGTTATGAAGCTGTTCTCTGCCTGCTGTTTCTGCTTGAAGGGTGCAGAACTTTGAAAGATAGGTTTGCACCTCTGGAAAGATTTGTTGTTCGTATTTTAATGAAGCAGATATATTTTTGCAGGAATAGAGTGAGGAAAATTATAAACAAGGTAGTCCGCACCCACAACAGGGCATTTTATGTCTTTTGGCAGGCTTTTATTGGACACTGAGGTTGTAAATTGTGTCAAGCCAAAAAATCCCCTAACCTCAGATTGGAACTATTTTGTTGATCTGTGTCAGTGTGGGATAATGTGTACTTAGGAGAAACAAAATAAGTGCCAGACCAAATATTCTGGACCTAAACTCTATAGTTGCTTTGTAGTTACTCTAGTACTATGCCAAAGAAACTATGGGCAAGATCAGCTAGTAAGTGCTGTGTATCTACAGATGATGAGACTGTTCCCAAAAAGGTATGTTTCTGTACTTCTGTATATTTGACTGTGCACAAGATGCTCTTTGTGCTGTCACTTTGGCTGTAGGGGGGAAAAGAAACGGTAAACAGCAGTCTGTAGTGCAGATTCGTAGCTTTGGGGGTCTTTGAAATAATGACTTTCCCCTTGAAGGAGGACTGCAAAGTCTCCCTCAAAGTTTTTCATTAGGTCTAAAAAGCAGAAACAGCTGGTGGTGATATGAATAGCTTGCTGGCTGAACTGAACAACAGAAGCCTGCAGCTGATCTGATCAACTGTGCCGTCATGAACAGGTGTCATGCCATGGTATGAGAGTTAACACTGGCAGGTTTTTATTGGACACTGGGATATTGTAAAATGTGTCAAGCTAAAAAATCCCCTAACCTCAGATTGAATTAATTTTATTGGCCTTAAATAGAGATCTATGTCAATGTGGGAGAATGTGTACTTATGAGAAACAAGATAAGTGCTAGACCAGGGATTCTTCAACTCCCCCGTAGTGTGATCCATATCTAAATAAAGAGATTTTTCTCCTGGAACCCCTCCCTTCTAATTCCTGGTTGTATATATCGTCCCCCAGAATCACGTAGTATACTTGTGGAAACTACAGCAATTGCATCTATGGGAAAGTATTTAATATATTTTTAGCTATCTTTGAATGTGATCTGGCAGCTGGAAGCAAAGAAGGTCAGCACCATGTGAACAGTTAGCTTTCCAGAGATCCTTAACAACTGTGTGAAGGACCACGTTAGCCTAATTGCTAGTTTTTACTCTGTGTTAGCAATACTGAAGTCTAGGGAGGCTGCCATGGGGTTATTAATGACAGGGATGTTTCCTTATAGAAAATTTCTGTGCAGTTGTATTGTTTTCTTTTTACTGTAGAGGAAGACACGAGTAGGGTGGTTAAAGGTGAAGATACTGGGGAGGGCTGGAGGAGAGTGATTCAAGCTTGTGGGTTGGTTGGGAAGAGAACATAGTAGTGGCCTTTCCTTTCTCTGGCTAATTGCTTTCTCTTTCCCAACTCTCATGATTTAGGAAGGAGGATTTTGTATGGATGCAGGAGCAATTTCCCGGATGAACTCTACTTTGAGAAGAGTAGCAGCTTTTCATAAGTGAGATGTTCATTTACACAATTTACGTTCTCTTATACTTAAAATGTCAACCTTAAACATGCAAATTGAGAATTACTTTTTGGGTTTAATAGGGTTTTTCACACAGGAATGAAATGCTCTGGTTTTGCAAAGAGAAGTCTTATGTTGAGTTTTGAATACTCAAGATTGCAGTGTTAGATCACAAAAACTTACTTTTTCACCCTTATAATTAATATTTACTTGTTTAATGTTATTGTTCTACATCATCTGAAGTCAAAAATAGGATACATTTAACCTGTTTGGTCAGGTGAGACTTAATTTCTTGCTTAGTGTATAATTATAATTACTTTTTCACTTGCAGTGCCCATGATCTCACCAAGTGGAATCTGTATGACAAGACTTTAAGGTTCCTGGTGTTTGAAATGGAACATGGGAGTTTGCCTGTTCTGGTGAGTTGTTAATATTTAACAGTGAAAAAGGTTTTTCTTGATGAAAGCACAAAAAAAAGAAAATATTAAATAATCTTATATATCAATGTCATATGAGGAAGGAAGATATTGTTTCCATTTCTCAATCTGGGACACTGAGGCTGTCTTTGGTATAAAATTATCATAATCTATAAATTCATGCCTTTATATTAATTTATTTTTGAGATTGTCCAGAACTGTGATAATCATCTGACATCTGGACTGATCCTTTGTCATGTTCAGTACTTCCAATGATTGCGCTGTTTCATTTTCAGTACATATGAAGTTGTTGAGACTGGGAAGACCCCTTTTTAGATTGCTTGTAACCAGAAATTGGAATACTTTGGACCTGTTGCTTACATATGTTGACTCTTGGTGTAATGGTTTGTAATTACCAATTGTCTCAACTGCAGCCTTTTGGTTATCTGATTTTCTCAACTCAAGCTTTGTCTGTGCCAAGATGGAGTTCTGTATTCTAGGATTACAAGGTGAAATACTCTAGGAGTTCTCTCCCTGTTTTCAGGAGAGAACTGGAAGGATTTTTTGGGAAAAGGTGACATTTAGTTGAGTAGAAAGGCTGCAGCCAGTAGGTAGGCTGGATTTCTTTGGATGGAGCATTGGAGCACCAAGATTTGGCTTCTGCTCTGAATTGCCCTCTGGAGTAGTCTACCTTTCATCAAAGACTGCAGAAAAATCATGGGAACCTAAGTTGAAATTTATGAACACACTTTTGGTACATGGGTTTACTTTCCCTTGAACTCATCAAGATGTCAAAGAAGTTCTGCAGAAGCAGCACCTTAGTAATGAAGTTTCTCAGGGGGCAGTGTTTGCTTGTATGTAAACCTATTGAGTTTATTTTAAGGGTCTAAGTACAGTTGAGAAATGGTCGTGCAAGCAGCATGCAGAATGTCAGGCTTGAATGCTTTGTTTAGTCCTAAACTTTTTGCTATTGAACCTTTCATGTAAATAAAGGACATGTGTTTTTATTTTCAGATTATCCTGCCAGCTCTCCAGTGCACATATTTTTCTCTCCTGTGGCAGCTATCTGCAGTTTCAGAAAATTCTACCAAGGTTGGCCACTCATGTAACTTTGAAACCCAGAGTTGTGCTTCTAGAAGTTTAAGTTACTTTTCCTGTTCTCAGATTGCCAGAAAAAAAACAGGCTTTATAAGAAGATAATTAGTCTGTTTTCTTGAGGAAACCAAATTGTGTTTATGCTTTTTTTAGTCTGCAGGAGAATAAGTGAACAATGGTTTACCTCTATTTTTACTGCAAAACATGTGCATCGAATTCCAGGGGCTTGATGGACATAAGGAACTTGTTTCACTGCCAAACAGTTTGTTGTTTTCTTGTTTTAAGCAACAAAGAATATTCAGTGAAAACTCCAGGAAGTCCTGTTGCTTTGTGTCTTTTTTTTTTTTTTTTTGCTTCTTTTAATTTATGTATTTCTGGCAGAAGGTTGAGGAAAGGGGTAATTTTTCTCATCAGCTGACAATTTACTTTTGTAATTGATTTTATAAAGTGCCAAGCTCTGGCAGGTATTTCAGAAGACAGTCTAGCTTAAGATACCAGAAAGGAAAACTCTTATTATGCATTGGTTCGCTTGTGAATGTGTACCTATGGGACTGATCTTCATGGTGATTTCTGACTACACTGACTGCTGCTCCTTCTGTCATTCTGTCCCCGTCCCTGGTGCTCCTGTGCATACAGGACAGGACGCTGACATGGACATGTGTTTTGTGTGAGAAACGCTAGCTGGGAGATTACCCATTTGGAGACTGATTCACTGCCTATTCCTGTCCCATTCCATTCCTGTGTGGATGTCCACATCTCTCACTGCTCTAGTATGTTCTGCCTTTCACTCCAGACACAGTTAGCTTAACTGGTAATGGGGCAGCACATTTTTTAATTTGGCCTTTCATACGGGAGCAGATTTTGATTGGAAGCACAGTGTGACGGCCCACTCTGCAGGGCCAAATCTGGATGTTGGCAGAGAGAGAAGTTCCAGGAGCCAAAAACCCAACCATTTCCTGAACAGCAGCTCTAGGACTGTTACTTCCCCCTTGCTCCTCCCCCAGCAGTGTTAAAGCAATGTGTTGCTCCTCCCCTGGTTCTCCTCAGCGTGTCCTGGGATGGATCCCCTTTCTTATAAATATACAGTTGCACAGCATGAAAGCCAGCCCTCTTGTAAGGGCATTCCTCTTACACTGAGAGCTCAAGGCTCAGTGTAGCGCAGCTGGGACCTGGTGGAGGATCAGAAAGTCCTTTGTGTGGCTCTAGGCAAACAGTCTCTGATGCTGGATTCAGCTTAGCAAACAGAGGTGTCTTAAGTTTCTGAGTGCCAAAGTTAAACTCCATTCCCTCTGTAGTCAATAGAGAGGGGAAGAAAAGCAACTCCAGATTGCAGTGCACACTGAAGATTAGGTGGGATAGACCTGAGTTTTTTATGACTCTACTTCCATTGTTACCACTGCTTTATAAGGATAAGATGAAGTAAATAAGGGAATACATGCTGCCTACCCTAGAGAATGAAAAACAAAGAGTTTGTGACTTCAGCAAGTGTGACAGATGCAAGTTGTTCATGGCTAGTAAGATGTTGTACCATGAGATGTCAGCTTCTTTCATAATGTCATCAGCTGTGCTATCTTAAAGGAATAATACAAGTGGAAGAAAGATGCAACTGTTGTTTGTTCTGTAATTCTCTGTTGAATCATAATCCTATACATGCTGATCCTTTCTCCTTTCCTAAATACGTTTTTAGGAGACTCTTTTTCCACTAAGAAGGGAGCTGAGACGTTTCAGTCAGATTTGCACGTGCTTCCTCCAACATAAGGAAAAAGATGTAAGAGAAAAGGTTTGTGTTTCTCTATCACTTAATTAGCATTCATGCTCAGATCTCCTTTTAAGTGCCTGCCTTTCTTTTCATACTCGTATTTTCTTCTACCAATTTTGCTATGTTTTTGTCTCTTAGAAGAAAATTAATTCTTTAAAAAAAAATCTTCAACTATATATTTTAATGAAAAACTAAAGTTATGTTAGTTAAATACAAGTTTGTGCTTTAGTCAAGCATAGATTTGTATCTCCATGGGTCCATCTGCAGAATCAAGGCCTGAATCTGAGTGACAGTCATTGTGTTTTCTGATTAGACTGATCAGTGTACTGGTTGCTATCATTGCTTTATTAATGTCTTGCTATGAATATTACCTAAAAAATCTGTAGAAATTGTCCAGTGATTCATGGGTTAAAAGAGAGATATTCCAACATAATGGAGTTCCTCTTCTTTCCCATGGAAGTTTGAAAATCTTTAGGTGTTGTTCATGTATGATACTTGCATATATACACTGCATCCTAAGGTACAAGTTTTGAAAGGGCTTAGCTGTGGCATTTCACCACAGCTGAGGCAAAAAGAAATCTTTAGTTTGCAAGGAAGAAGTGGGATGGAAGCTAGGTTGTGTTTGATGGAGATGCAAAGTGGAGTTGGCATGACAAGTAACACAGTATCCTTCTTTGGTTTTGTTTGCTTGATACAGGCCTTCATGATACTCTGTGACTGGTTGCTGATTTTGAGTCATCAGGCTTCAAATAATAACGAAGAAGCAATTGGACTTCTAGGTTATCTTCCTAACGCATCACTTCAGGAAAAACTGTTTCTGTTTATCCGGGAACATGTTTTTATGGACGAAGAAGAGGAAAGAAAAGGTTAGGCATCTTCATCACCAGAAAAACAATCTACCACTTTTGCTATCACTTGTCATCTGCAGTGAATGTATCAGGAAAAGGGGCTGGCCTCTTTTGTTGTTGTCGTTGTTTTGTGGGTTGCTTTGTTTTTTTTTCCTGTCGGGCCCCTTTACAGACGAAATGGATGACCTGTTATTCACTGACCTGTACCACTTGATCTGTGGATTAACCATAGGATATAGCTGCCTATTTACTTGTAGGATGAAAAGGGCTGAAGCTATGCAGGGATGAGTGAGAACGTAAAAGAATTTGGAAGACTGACTTTTGTGGTACAGGTGATGGTATTAGAGGAAAGCCTTGCAGTGTTGCAGTGTGGCTCTCAGTGTGTGGACCCTTTGAAACCATCAGAGTAAAGGATTAGTGGATTTTGATTTTGGGGCTGTGGGGCAGATTTTACGGAATCATAGACTAGTTTGGGTTGGAAGGGACCTTAAAGACCACCTAGTTCCAACCCCCCTGGCATAGGCAGGACACCTTCCACTAGACCAGGTTGCTCAGAGCCCCATCCAGCCTGGCCTTGAACAGGGATGGGGCATTCACGAATTCTCTGGTCAACCTGTTCCAGTGCCTCACCACCCTGACAATCAAGAATTCCTTCCTATACGTAAGGAATAAATCTGCCCTCTTTCAGTTTAAAGCCATTTCCCCTTGTCTTATCACTACATGCCTGTGTACAAAGTCCTTCTCCAGCTCTTGTTGGCCCGCTTCAGGTACTGGGAAGGTGCTGTAAGGTCTCTTCTCCAGGCTGAAACCCCTAGTTCTCTCAACCTGTCTCCATAGCCAGGGTGCTCCAGCCCTATGATCATCTTCATAACCCTCCCCTGGTCTTGCTCCAGCAGCCCCACATTCTTCTTATGGTGGGAGCCCCTAAACTGGATGCAGCACTGCAGGTGGGGTCTCACCAGAGCAGAGCAGATAGGCAGAATCACCTCCCTTGACCTGCTGGCCACGCTGCTTTTGATGCAACCCAGCACATGGTTGGCTTTCTGGGCTGCAAGCACATGTTGCAGGGTCATGTTGAGCTTCTTATCGACCAACACCCCCAAGTCCTTTTTCTCAGGGCTGCTCTCAGTCCAGTGGGAAACAGTATTTGTTGCTCTGTTGCCTTTTTTCAAACACATTTGGAAGCTCTGTTGAGGTCATAATTATGAAGGCTGGTTTCTTTTGGGAGTGTTTTGAAAATAGATTGTTAGTTCATTGTGGTTCTGAGGCCAAGTTCAAGTGTCATGCTCTAAAAAACAAGTTCTAGATTTCTCTGTAAAACTCTTTCCTTCAGCTGTTCAGATGGAGTTCTGTGTTCAGGTTTGGGCACCAGAGTTCTTCAGATCACAGTGTATATGCAAGAACTGCTGATGGGCCAAAACTGCAGCAGAGAGATAGTAGAAGACAATCTGTATTAGTAAAGGGAGACATACAGTAAAAAAGGTGGCACAAGTGTAGGTTGTAGTATCCTAGTTGCATATGTTACATTTCTGAAACTGATAAAATTGTTCCTGTTTTGAGTTAGATGGCCTGAGATCTTTTTCAAACCCATTTTCTATGACGCTTTCAATTTCTCAGTTCTCCTCACAACAGATCCCTCTCATCCCATTGCACATTCCTCTCTGAACAAGTGATTTTGTGATGCTTGTGGGTGTGCATGTCTGTGTGCACAGCTGGCAGCTGTTTCATTCTAGTTTTAACTCTAATTTGCAGATACTTCATAAGTCATTTGCCTTATGTTTGTTTCTAGGCCCATAGTCATTCTAGAAGCAGAAATAGTCCACATCAAAATTATAGGCCAGAGACTGAAGTCTTCTGGCAGCTGATAGGTTTCACATGCAGCAAGAAAAAGTGTATCAGCTCTCCTACTGCATGAAGCTCTCCCCAAGCACCTTCGTAGCATTGTTGGAATACTCATAAGAGTATTTGTTTTCCACAAATTATCCAGATAGTAGTTAACTCACGTTCCAGACACTTAATATGTTCTTAATGCTATTAAATGACTTTTTTTTTTTAGTCCTGTTGATAACCACTTGGAGAGTCTCATCTGAACTCTTGTTGACTGTGTATGACTACTTTTGTAGGGTTTCTGATGAGTTATGTGCTACTTTTCTAGCATCTGTTTTATTATAGGAAAAAGAAATGTGGTTGCAATTTTTCTGGTCACTTCCATTTGTTGTGTTTGTGCCTGCTATTCTACACTCTGGTTTTATTCTGTAGCTGTGAGTAGTGTTGTACAAGGAGATTCTGACTAGTAGAAATGCAAAGGCCCTATGAGGATCAGAGTAGAAGACTGTGGAAATAACTTTTTTTCACTGTCATCAGCTGCAGGCTTTGAAATGGGTATAAACCTTTGTTTTCTGATTTATACAGGAATGAGCTCTGGCATCTGTTGCTTAGCATGTTGACTGAACAGCTGAGTCTGTGCTATTTAGATGAAAGTTGGTCATTTAAGTTGAGATATCTTGAAAAAAGTAATAGAACAAAGCTTCAATGCTTTTGTTTCCCTAGACCTGACAGAAGAGGAAGAGAAAAAGGATGAAAGTTGCAAACTGGATGACTTGCACAAGAAGCGGAGTCTTCTTGCAGCATATTGCAAGTTAATAGTGTATAATGTGGTAGAGATGACTGCAGCTGCTGAGATCTATAAGTATTATGTGAAGGTAATGTTTTATATAGGGTTGCTTTCCCTATCAGTGCATTTTAGTTTTTGAAAGTGACTCCATTGTGTGTGAAAGATGTGGTGTTAATAGTGTTATGGCTCAGAATCCTTGTATAATCACCAAAGGGCTATAAAATCAAGCAGGAGTGGGGCAAATCTCTTCCCTTGGCTCCACAAAGATACCTCACTGCAGACAAAGCAACTGAAAACTGAGCAAAGAATATGTTTGCTCCTCACATTCTCCAGAGAGGCCACTGCAAAGAAGCAGTGTATGGCTGGAGAGTGTTCTAGACGTAGAGCTTCTCACACTGAAGCGGTCAAGTTACTTCATGCTGCTCACACAGAAGTGGCCTACATTTCACCTGAGTCCCAGGGTTTAGACAATTAGTAGAGCTTCAGCCACTCTAAACTGGGTTTCAAGAGGGCCGAGAACAAAGTGGGAAGTTTCCCTGAGTCAACTAACAGAGCTTGGAAATCCCTGAATATGAATCTTGTTCTTTACTACCTTGGCAAACACTGGTTAAAGACAGAAAACTCTCTTTTTGTCTCCCAAAGAGGCTTTGTTCTTTTGTTATAAATAATACTTAATAATTATTTCAGTAAAACTTTAATCCTGACATTACTCTTAAAGGAGCATACCATTGGTTTACATATGAAATAATATGAAAAGTCCAGTTTTCATCTTCTAACATGTGTGTTTGGATATTGGGAGTGTTTTATGAACTTCCTGTGTCACATGAACAGCCACATGTTTTGTGTGCTTCCAGTGCTAAAGAAGGGGAATGATAATTCTCATTTGTTTTGTTGCTATTACTAGACCTACAACGATTTTGGAGACATAATTAAAGAAATGTTAAGCAAGATGAGGCACAATAACAAAATGCAGAGTGCCAAGACACTGATTCTTTGTCTGCAGCAGGTAAGGTTAAGATTAAAGTAAGTTACTAGGGGCTCTTATGACAGCTGTATTCACAGTGAAGATTTTTACCTACTGTGCCATAATTATTCATAATCATTAGAAAACCTAATGAAAGAAATTATTTCCTTTCCTGCACTTTCTATGTGTACATTGTTTTCACATGTCATAATTAAAACTCCTTTAAATTCATTACATCAATTTTAAAAGGTAATTTTGTGCTTGATTTATTTGGTCATGATTTTAATCTTCAAGTATGTTAGAACTGAAGTGTTTCTTGGCATATGGTAAGTATTCTCTTAACCTTAACAAATGTTAAGGATACTGTGCTGTGTTTTACGGATTATCCTAATTTCTGTTGAATTTGAGGAACCACAGATGTGCCTCTGGTTGGTCAGCTCCAACCCCCTGTATTTTCAGCATTTTTTTCTGGAGAAAAGTGGGTTGCAGCTCTTCTGAGGGAGCTCAGTTGCTGTGGCTTGCAGCTGCTGACTGATAACCAGTTAGCTATTTTAACAGCTGCTTTTGCCTGCTCTGCCCATGGCCAGAGCTGCTTGTAGCCTGGAGTCGTGCTGTAATCCAGAGAGCAGGCTCCTACCAGAGGGTACTGATACATGAGCTTTGGTTATTTCACACACATTGCCAGGGCTTAGATCTGTGAACTAGCCCTTGAAATCTGAGCTTAGATGGGGCTAAGCAGCATTTGGCTACATATATTCTGCTGACATAGTCAGGACTTTGTGTTTAGGTATCACATAGACAGCAGGCCCTTTTTGGCCTTTGCTTGACCTTGAAAGTTAACAGGTTGAAGAGAACAAGCTACTTCCATATTCTGTTAGGAAAAAACCCCAAAGCATATTTAATTGGGCTCATGTTGTGCTTTTGACCCACTCTCAGAAACTGGACTATGCTGCTGTCAGACTTGCTGCTTTGTAGCCTTCTGCTACTCTGAAAGCCTCTCAGGCAAATTAGGCTTCTGGGGCTTGGTTCAGAAGTCCCAAGAGGAGATGGGGTCAGTGGAACCATCATCTTCAGATCTTCAGGAATTGCTTCTCTGTTTATGCACATCATTTTTTATTTTAGTTTTTTTTTTGATTTGTGCCTGTTGAGCTCACCTGTGTCATTTGTGTCAAGTTACTTCTTCTTGTTCATTCATGTGCTTCAGAAACAATTGACTTACCTGCTATTTTGTAAGGCTTCTGTCTGTGTAAGGCAACTGTTGCTTGCTGTGCACGTCTCTCTGTCTTCCTGGTGCTGTTTGTCTCTAGGATTACCTGTGTTTGCTTATCTGAGACTTCTCTTGCAGCTGTTTCAGACACATGCAGAAAGCCAAGACAGCAGTAGTGGTGTGGACTTCTCCTCTGCTTCCTTTACAAACATCAAAGAACTTGCTCGTCGCTTTTCACTAACATTTGGTTGGGACCAAGTGAAATCTAGAGAATCTATAGCCATGATACACAAGTATGTGCCATGTAACATCACGTTGTCTGTGGTCATTATTTTGTTAGTTGTCTATTTTAACTGTTTATTACTCTGCTCTTTTTTTTTCTTTTTTTTTTTTTTCCTTTTCTTCCAATAGGGAAGGGATTGAATTTGCTTTTCAAGGAGCTACTGGAGTAGATGGAAAATGCTTGCCTCCTAACTTGGGCTTTCTGTTAATCATCAGTGAATTTTCCAACAAGCTGTTAAAGCCAGACAAAAGACTAGTGTAAGTTCTTGTACACCATCATACACAGTCTGTGATTTGTGTATCCCTGTACACAGGACACTTGAGCTTCAGTATGGCAGAATTTGCTCAAGGGCTTTTCAGAGACCTCTGAAATCATTCCGTCCCTGAGGCTGTTTGAGAGACACTTGTTGAATTTTGTAGTAGGAGTTATTTCAGGAACAAACAGGGCATGGATCATTATTTTGTCATGATCTAATTCCACAGCTTCAGGCCTCTATTACGTGAATTCTGTGGTGTATATTTGGAATATATCTGTGACATCTTCATAATGTGGATATTTAAATTCAAGAATTTATTATTTACATACGAATATGCCCTTATCAGTAGGCCCATGTTTTACAGTGGTTTAAGTATTTACATTTAATAAGAATGATAACCTTATTTTGGCATTGTGGGGTATTATATGTCTGAATGGAGAGATGTATGAGTATGTCTCTTTATTCCCTTCACCTGCCTCAGGTCCAGTCATTTTGAGAAGGAAGTAACATTCTTCCTTCTATTTGACCTTTAGCATTACTTCCTTAGTCAGTGCTGCTTATTTTGGATCTGGGTCTCTGCATTTCAGTATTTTATTTATAGATACTGTAAACCCCAGGTATTTCCATTTTCCTGAGAGCATATTTGGAGACATGGGAATGTAAGATGAAACATTAAGACACATCTGCCTTTTTGAATTTCTGAGCATATCACTCCAGTACATGACAAGAAAAGTTTCACTTTTGAAAGAAAGTCAGCAGAAATGGAAAAAAACCCCAATTACCGCATCTTGCTGAGCTCTGTGTAACTTACTTGCTCCTGCATTGCTTTTTCTTAAGTTGAAGGATAATTTTTGTGGGGATCATCAACCAGGTTTTATGTAACATGGGTCAAGAGTGGTAAAACATCTACCTTCCTGTTAGTTCACATAACATGATTCATTAACAATTGCCAGCTACACAGACAGTTCATTTGAAAAAATTAATTCGAACCCAGAACGCAAAATGCAGAAGAAAAATAGTTAACATACACTGATTACAAACCCTGATAAACATAAAGGGGGATAATCTCTGGGTATTCTTGCATTTTTCTCAGATGAGAATCTTTGAGGTTTACGACTAAAACTGCTTTTCATAGAATCCATAGGACCTCAAGGATAATGTTGTTCCAATCCTCCTGCCATGGGCAGGGACACCTTCCACTAGGTTAGGTTGCTCAAAACCCTATTCAGCCTGGCCTTGAACACTTCCAGGTATGGGACTTCCACGAACTCTCTGAGCAATCTGTTCCAGTGCCTTATCACTCTTACAGTCAAGAATTTCTTCCTAATATCTAATTCAGACCCCCTCTCTTTCAGTTTAAAGCCATTAAAAGCCATGTCCTATCTCTATGTGCCCCTGTAAAAAATCCCTCTCCAGCTCCCTTGGAGACTCCCCTTAAGTACTGGAAGGTGCTGTAAGTTGTGCCCAAAGCCTTCTCTTCTCCAGGCCGAACAACCACAACTCTCTCAAACTGTGTTCATAGGGAAAGTGCTCCAGACCCAGATTGTACAGTTTCTGTATAACTCTGTCCATGTTGTCTGGATTTTAAAGAACTATTACCATCTGTGGTGACACCCATGCAATAATTAGCTTTCTGTTAATCCATATTTGAAAAGCTGTCATTTCATTTACCTCTAAGGAGTAGTTTCTAATTCAACAAGAGGAAAATATTTAATTGTTGATGTGGGCAGATTTAAAGCTAAATCCTGATAACTCTTTTGCTAGGACTGTATTTAACCTCTTGATCAGAGGATATGCTCTAGAAGTATATTTCTGAATGTGTTACATAGGTCGGTTTATTGATTGAAAAGTTTTGTGGGAAATACAGAATCTAGCAGAGAATGCACTTGACTTCAGTTCCTACTGCTTTGGACCTTCCCACTGCTGCTGGGAACAAATGGGAAACAATAAAATTCACAAGAGGGGAAATTGCAATTTATCCACAAGTAATTCATACTATGTTTCTAGAATAACAGTTTCTATTCTGGGAAGCCTAAAGTGCCTTGCAGAGGCTGGAGATTATATTTCCTCTTAGAAATATTTATGTTTAGCTCTATCATAAATTATTGAATGGAATGTTTTAGGTCAACATGAACTTTTAGAAATAAACATCTGGTTATTTTCATGTTTCTTATTAATCATAGGATTGATGTCCAGGTCTGTATGTTAACATATGTGAACGTACCTGTAACAGATGAGATACAGAATATGGGCATTTGTTAGAAAGGGCTATATTTCAACACCATCAAAGTATATGGACTTTAACCCTCTCCCCTGTAATTGCTCAGGCTGTAGCAGTAAAATACCTGACTTGTCAATTGCTCTGTACCGCAAAATGCACACAAGAAATGAATTGCTGAATAGCAAGCAGCATGAAGGGCCTGATTCCTGAATCAGTAGGAGTCTTTCCATTGACATTGATAGCAGTTAGATTAGACCCTGAAACTGTAGTTACAATACGTGCTTGTTTGAAACCAACAAATTCCATTACCAGGGTTTCTCGATCCCTGGGGCCCCCCAAGGCCAGGACTCTAATTGTTTTGGAGACGGTGCTTACCCTGACCTCCTCTCAGCACTGGTTTTCTTGTTTTGCAAAGTGAATGAAATGTCTGATATTTTCCAGGCCACTCTCGTAATCACAAAAAGAGTAATATACTGTACAGGCTGGTGTTAAAGCTGTCACTTCTGGTATTTGCTAAGGTGGGGTCTGTTTTAACAACACTAGGCTTGATTTCAAAGTGATGAACTGTAGCTGAAATGCAGTGAATATCCAGTTTCTAATCCTGAGTCAGACTTTGGTTTTCTTTTCTTATTGTTATGAAGTAGGAATGGGTCAGAAAGACTTTGTCAGAAATGTCTTGTTTTTCAAAAAGAATGTTTGACGAAGGCCTCTTTGCTCCAGAAAAGGTGATAGCTTCACACGGGATTCAGGAAGGCCTGAAGTCAAATCTCTGGATTGAATCAGACAGAAGAGGGATTTGAAACAATGTTTCCCACATCCCATGTTGTCATAACTGCAGAGCTGTTAGCTGCTTGTTGCAGACACTTGGAATTTTACTGAGAAGCTGAAAGAATTGGATTGTTTTTGAGATGATACTATGGAAAAGTGGTTTAACTGATTTTTTTTTTTTTTTAAATTTTGACAGAATAGGCACTCATGGTGTAAATACCCCATTTTCTGACCTCTGTTGTTTCCTGTACTATTGAATCACAAGGAGCATCTCTCACCTGGGATCTCCTTTGTGTTGCAGTCCATGAGGCAGAAAAGGCCACCAGTAGGAGTGCACCCTCACGAATTCTGCTCCATTCAAATTGCTACTGGCAGTAGCCATTGGCAGTGACTTTCCCTGCACAGGAAATTCTTTCTAGAAACTGATGTAATTTTGTAATTTCAGTGGATCTAATGTTGTTTCTAATGCAAAAATTAAAGCACTTTTTTAGCTTTGAAGGCATTTGTATTTTAAATAGAGATTTCAGAGATGAGGGAAGCCCTTTGTTCAGCAGTTCTGTCTGCACCTTTAGAGAGTAAAGGGAAAAGCCTTTCTAGCAATACCTGCCCCAGACATTGAAGTGAAAGATACGAGTTTTCTTATGCTTGCTTTTGTTTTTCCCCAGGTACACTTACTTACAGAGGTACATAGCAGAACCACTGCCCTGCAGAGGAGACGAATGGCAGCCCTTGGTCTGCTACAGAAACTCTTTATTGGCAAATGAAGATGAGGAGAGCTCTGCCCTCGGCAGTTTGGGAGAGTGGTCCCCCGTGGGCACATCTAAGACATCTTCTGTTAAAAGGAAATTGTCTAATGGTATGAAAACTTCCCTGTTCTTGATCGGCTGTATTTGCTTTGTCTGTCTGTCAAAATTGCTGCACTTGCTATTTTGCTTTGTTTTACCAAATTTGTATTTGCTAAAATGCACTTCATGCTTTGCATTAGCAGTACAGTACCACAGTGCACTGGATGTTGTGGACTTTCCAGTTTAAACGGTGGTTTTTGCCTTCAGCTTTGTTGTTGTTAAAGGTCCCTTCATCACTCAATAGCAGTAAGGTTGAGCTGCTCTGAGTGAGCAGAATTCAAGATTATCTGAGTTCTGCTCTATACTGAGATCTGGCATTTGTCTGTGCCACTGAGACTTGGTTGATGGCTTTTAATTTTTAACTTAAGGGCATTGTTGCTTTAGGCCTTGTAGGTAATTGAGACAGGAGAGGCATTTCCAGAAGTTGATTCAGATCTTCAGCCCAGATGAATTTCAGCCAAATCATCTTCTAAGGTTTTTCTCTCTGTTGAATTTCTAGGGAGCCTGTAAGATTATATTCCTGCTTTTAAGAGTTATAGTTAGGTGGGCTGCATCCAGGCTTTAGCAGCATTCGTGGACTTCCAATCTGTAATTAAATATTCATTGCATGGATATGGTGGGACTGTTAAAATGTAATAAAGCCAGTGTGAAAACAATTGCTAATAACAATGCTAAGTGCTATGGACATGTGCAGTCATATGTGGAGGAAAGGAAATTTTTCCAATGTCCCTTAGTTTCTTTCTCATCCTTTCTTGTAAATTTTCTTCTCAGTGCCTTGCCTTCAGAGACCTTGTTCCCTTGTGTCCCCAAAGGTCCTCTTTTCTTGAGGACCTTCTTTTCTTATAGACTCAGCAGTACTGATAGCAGCTATGGACCAGGGCCAAGTTCATAAATCTAGATTGCAAAAATGACCAGTGGGCAAATTAAATGGATTTTCTTTTAAGTGGCTTTTAGCCATCTCCTTCAATAAATGAATACTTTGCTCCAGATCTCCTTTTGAGCTTGGCCCCATTGTTTCACTGCGGTGGGGAACATGCTGGAAACGTCCATCTCAAGACCTCTGAGGGTGATGCTGAAGAGCAATTCTGTTCGCTGTCTGTTGCAGGGTCTTTGCCTGAAACCAGCCCGACTGAAGCAGCAAGCAAAGCCCCAGAACAGCAGTGCTCTTCCCAGCTTCCCTCTGCAGCAGGGAAAAACAGGAAGAGGCTGAAATCTCGAGAGATGTGCTTGCAGGAACGTTTGCCATTCCTTTGTCCAGGAGGGCTGCGCAGAAGATACTGGTGAGAGTTTTATGCCTTACAACCTCTTTCACTTGTCCCAGTATTGACAGTTGGGGTCTCTCTATCCACCTCTGCTTCTGTTTTTGATAATACTTATGGGCAAAGGATGTGTGCCCCTCCTGTCTTTCTTATGGACTCTGTCCCAAGGACATGTTTCCTTAGTCCAGTATCTACATTTGCTGCTTTAGCCTGCCACTGTCACAGGGCTTCCGTGCCTTCTTGGACTAATATCGAGTGTACAGAGAAAAAGACAAGGAAGGAGGAAAGTTCCCTGTGCCACTTCTCTGGTCCTGACTGGAGGGCTGTGGTGTTGGTTACTCCCTGGCTGTTTGCTGCAGCCAGATGATAAGTCTTTTCTGCATCTCTGGAAATGAAAGAGGATTCTTGTCTCTGCAGATCTGCTATTAACTATTGTGTAACTGGTGGCTTCCTTTTAGAGGAGTGTCTGTCTTTGTGCAGCAGGCACACATGCCTAAGGGAAACCCCACAGAACTTGGATATGAGAAGTGCTGCAGAAGTAGGAGTCTGGAGTCTACTTCTGAGCTCTGTAAATCAATCAAAGGGCTCAGTTGCAATAGTTTTCTTTAATACAGGCAATTTATTGAGGTGTTAGGTGCCATTTCCCATATTGGTAGGTTAAAAGGTGAGACATAAATCTCAGAAAGATGGATACTTTTCCAGGTTTCCAGGGACACTTGTTAAATGGACCCAGTGAATACAAGTAAAATAGAACAAAAATTTATTAAACATGAAGGTAGCCCCTGTTTAAATCAAGGTTTTGTTTCTGAACTGCTTTATTGGAAATTCCTCAGAGCATAACCTGTTTCATACCTGGGAAATTCTGGGCCAGTAATTTTAGGCTACCTTACATGGATATCAGCAGCAGAAGTGTCTGCCCTAAACACACTGTGCAATGTGCAGCCTCTGTTATGAGGTTTCTCAAGACTTAGATTTTTTTGGTTTCTTTTTTATTTCCAGCAAAGATGAGATTAAGACAGAAGATGTCTCAGAGGAGGGTCAAGCAGGAGGCACAACTGAAGATGTTGATGTTGATGTTGTTGGTGCAGATCAGGTAATCCTGGCTCAGGTTTTCCACTTGTTGTGGAGGTGGTGAATGTGAGGTCAGAGACTCCTGAGTAACCATCTAGCAGCAAAGGGGGGCTGCTCTTTTGTGGTCCGTTTCAGGGTGAGAAAAGGGGGATTCCACTCTTCCCTTTCCAGCTGTAACTGTAGTTTCCTCCTTCAGCTTGATCTGCATTTTAGGGCAATTCTTATTGTAGCATCTAGACATCCTTAGGTACACTGAATGCCAGCTAGGATGCACTAAGAGAATCCCATTTCCTTTTTGCCATATTGTGAAGCTTTCTGATTAAGAGGCATTTGCCGCAGTTGCTTTGTGTTACCGACACATTGCAGAATGGCACTGCTGCGTGGCCTGCAGGGAATGTTTGCTTCAGAAATTGTGTTTGCATTGTGCTCTTTGGATTGAAAGATTCAGAACGTGTCTGATCACTGGTCAGCCCAGAGCTCTCGTTGGAGTGTCCCGTGTTACTTGCCCTTTTCCAGTCAAGGCTGTTGGGCAGATTAAATTGTCCCCAAAGCAGCTGGGGATTTGAAGGGAAGCATGAGAACATTGTGGGCTTGGAGTGGCAGCCAGTGTAGCCGGCGGGTTGTCTTGTAGGCACTGATTGCCTTTGGGATCAAAGTTTGGCAGAGCTGCAGCTGTCTGCCTGGATCTCAGCTCAGCCCTGGAATGGATACTTGCAGCAGAGAAAGACTTTTAAGCCTTTGAGGTAGTGGAGTGCAAGGACTCAAATAGGACATTGTACAGCAGGGTCTTGCAGAGTGACTGTATGGAAAGGGGTGCAGTGGGGAAGACAGGCCATGAGTTTTCCTGTGCTGCAGCTACTCACAGCCCTTCTGTCCTCTAAAGGTTTACTGTGTCAGCCACTGCAGCAGCCTGAGTGGTTCCTTCAGGTTTTTCTCCTGTATTTTCCCCTGCTCTCTGCACTTTAGAACGCAGCTAACTCAGTGTTTGGCAGATAGTTTTCTGAAGTGAGTAAGGCAACCCCTTGATTTCCAGTGGCTCTGGCTATCTGGGATCTAAAGCCCCATTCAGACTTTGCATGATTTTTGACTTTTTGAGTTTTTCCTGTAAAGTTGATCAAAGAGTTCCTTTTCATATGAGTGGTGGGCTTTTTTGTTTTGTTTTTAAAGAGGACTAGAAGGAAAAAAGGGACTTCTACCTTTTCTTCAAGTCATATGTGTGTTAAAATGTAGGTTGATTGGACCACGTACTTGGAGCAGCTCCTACTGAAGATAGATAATAGAAGAATTTAAATCCATGGAGCAAGATTAAAGTTTTATATAAAATGCACTACTTATTCAGTGTGTGGCCTTTCCCTGTAGTGCCTTTTCTGGGCTCCTTGGGGTATAGAAATGCTTATTTCCTTTTGTGGAGGCTAAATATAGTTCTTTCCAAGAGCTGGCTTTATGGACAAGCTGGTGGATGGTTAGATGCTACAATGTTATGCAGATTCCTTATGTGCTCTTACATAATGTCTTCTTCATAAGTCAAGGCTGATTTAATTTCCTTTTCTTATGGTCTAGGACAGTTAAGACACTGAGAGGAGAAACAGAAGTGAAGAACACACTATGTTTTTTTGTGCAAATTGTTTAAATTGAAAACGTGGTTGTGAGGGCATCCTCTGAGACAGCAGGAGACACATCAAGGTGAATCTGTGCCTGTGGGCATCCACCCAGAACCAGTTTGTAGCACTGCGGTTGATTTCTCGCTGTTGCTGGTTGTGGGCATTGCTGATGTGGCTGCGGCACTTCCAAGGCTGTGGGAGTTATGAGCATCGTTACTCAACTGCATCCTGGTCCTTGATGCTGCCTTGGAAAAATTAACAGCTGAAGGACTGGAATCAGGGTATAGACAAATATTGAGTCGAAGACTGTGAACTAGGTGAGACAAGCTTGTTTGAATCTGCTGGATGTGTTCTTTACCACTGGAGGTAACCAAGGTGGATACCTACTTGTTTCCTCTTACCTGATGCTGGGGAGAAAGGAGCCTGGCCCAGCTGTGAACACTGTGACCTGCTGGATGATGGCAAGTGCCATTTCCTGCCTGTAAAATGGAAAACCTGGATCAAATCATCTGAAAGTATTTCTAAATTGCATTGCTTAGAGAGATGTGGTTAGTGGTCTGTGGGCATCAGGACATGTTCCCAGGAGACCTGCATCAAGGCTTCTAAGTAACAAAGGAAGAAACAGCAGACCAGCTGACTGAGTACTTTCCTCTGGAAGAAATCCTTTATACACAGTGATTGTGTGGTATTTGCTTGGAAAATGTAAAGCCTGGAAAGACACTGTAAATACACTGTAAATATGGTAATTACAAGTAGGGTTTTTTCATTAAGAGTTTGCAAATGATCTTCACTCAAGTGTTTCAGAGGCAGCAGGGGGGGAGTGGTGGGTGCTTTCACTGACACTTTGGCACTGCTCCATGGAATTGTATATTGCAGTAACGCTATCAGCTTTTTATATATATATATATATATATTTTGGATTGTAACTGTGTAAAATAAACTACAGAACTATTGCTATCCATTAGTACTGAATGTGCAAGCGATACTCCCACGCCATGTCTGGAGGAAAGAAGAGCAGCAATGCCTGCTGACCTTCCCATTTGTTCTGTTATTCAGCAGGCTGAGAAGGGAGTTCCCATAAACATGGAAGTGAAAAGCCATGACTGTCTCCCAGGTATTGGGCAGTCTGAATTGGCAGCACTAAACCCGTGTTTCCTGTTGCAGAGCTGGGGATGCAGTGGGCTAATACAAGGGGTGAGGTAGCACTTCTAAGATAATGCAGTTCTCAGTTGCCCTGTGACTTGGTCAGTAACTGGACTATGGTAGTGATAATTCCCTAATCCACCTAGATGTGTGGATTTAGGCCTAAGCATGCACCAGGTAGACAGAATACAGCTTGACTAAGAAAACAGTTATCCCTGGGACCACATCAAGCATACAGATGCTTTAATTCTTGTATGGGAATTACCCTGTTGGGGAAAGGTACAGTAATTGTTATAGTTCATGTATTGTAAGAAAAGGCACTTCCATAGTAACAACATAATTTGCTATTCTTAGGAAAGAAGGGAGTTGGTTATTACAAGTAAAATAGAGAGCAGAATTTAACAGGCACCTCATTAAAGTGGCAACAACAGCTACAAGCTCTGCAGGAGAGGTCGACCCTGCACCATAGCTCTGTGTACCAGAGAAATGTCACTGTGTGCTGAGAAAGCCTGTGACTGTTCATTGCCCATTTACAAGCTCCCTTTTTAGGACGGGTTTCAGGTAGGATAAAGCAGCAGGCCACCACCTCTTGCACTGCAACAGATGTTCAGGATCATGTAGAAAGGTGGTTGGTCATCCTTTCCCACAGCACCTTAGGGAACAGAGCTTAACATAAATGTTCTGTGTATCTTTACTGCTTAAAAGCTCCAAACCATGGGCAAGTAGCAAAAGGTATCCAACTAACAGAAATTTGACATTGTTGAGTCTATTAAAACTGGAATAATCAACCCCAATCACCTTTTTTTTTTTAAGAATCCTTTGAATGGTATTAAAATGACTTGAGTTTTCCTCAGTAAGGTTCCCCAACACTTTAGCAATCGGTTTCATTACTTAAGATACACACACAGGTGTGTGGGTCTGTACAGGAGAGGGTGTGGTGAGTAGAGCAGAACAGATTTCTCTGCACCACTCCCAGCTGCTCAGCGATAACTCTCTTTGGACAAAGAAAAACCTGCTAGAGACTGATTGCTCTGAATATGCAGCTTGTTGTCATTATCCAACCAGACTGCATACCTGTGTAACCCATCCTATTGTGAGTGGTTCTTTAATAGTAAGACATTACTGTGTGCAGTATGTAACAATTAGAACTGTTACATTACATGTAGGAAAGTCTTTATTTGAAAATACAAACATGTTTTTTAAACATTTTAAAGATCTACACTGCAACCAAAAAAATAACTTACATCTTTTTGTACATCTTTTCCCCCAACAAAAATCTGTTTAACATTTAAGAGTGAGACAACAATTTCATGCTGCTGTGACACTGATGAATTCACGGAATGTGTCAATAGCAAACAAGCGAAGGGGGGGACAGACAAAAGCACTGAATGCCCACAACAAATTAGTGCACATCACTTATCAAGTAACATTTATACAAAGGATCTTTTAAAAAAATTGGTTCCTTCTACATGAATTAACACACCCATTTTGGATCAAGTGTGAACACTAAAACAGATTTCATTGTTAAATAATCTTTTTTATGATTAACATCAATGAAAAGACTGAAGTTTAGAAGGGCAAGCAAAATTAAATTTCGGGCAAACAAGGACTACACAGAAGAAAAGCAACTCATCTTGGGCATTCGCTTTCTTTGTATACTACTAATATGGTCAGCCTGTCAAACAAAACTCTGCTTGTAAATGAGCACTGAATCGTGCACTCATTGTCATGCCTCTTCCTTGCCAAGGCATCCACTAGGGCTCTCTATGAGTGTAAGCGCATTGCAGGCCAGGTATAAATTGTCTCCTTACCTCCCACACCAGGACAGAAATACCTGTTCACAGGCAGGACGGAGATGGTCAGTGCACCACACGTCAACTTTGAGAGAATTATACAGTTCTCTAAAAAACAGTAGATTACTTTTCTCTAAAGCCAAATATTGTTATTCTTCCAAAAAGGAATTATGCAACATCTGTAAATAAATATTTTAATCTATTTTAAAAACTATAAACTATTGAATAAATACAAAAATTTTCATCATTCCATACAAATGCGCTTCTTTTACTTAAAAGGTAGTGTAGTGATTAAATATTTTTAGCACAAAACTAAGCTGACTTCCAGGAAACAAACCCCACTGAAATGTATTGGTGTATAGCAGACCTGCTGCAGACTGTCCCTTCTCTTTCTGCAAGTGTTGACCATAAGTAACCTCTACTCAAAATCCTCTTCATAGTCATATTCATCCAAGTCTACATCAGCCAGATGGGAAGGCATTTCAAAAAATGGTCTTCTCTCCATTTGGTACTTTAGGACATTGGCCTTCTGATGGTCTACAGGATTCAGTTCTGCTTCATACCTAGTGGTAGACACAAAAAAAGATATTGAAAGAGTCTGTCTATGCCAGGGAGTGTTTAAAAGTTGGAACACTAACATGGCACCTGCAGGAAGAACGTATTTTCCAATATTAAATTAAATACAGTAAAGAACCACGTAACCAGAAGCAGTACTAGGGTTCTGTAATAATTATATCAGCTTTACTGAGGGGATTCAAAGCACACACTGCTCCAGTGGACTATGCATAGGTTAGAAACACAACTAAGTATTTGCCAAATAACCCTGAAGTTTCAAGAAAGCTAAAATGAGGCTCAATTACAAAGAACAAACTACAGCAGTTGATATGACAAAAGAGACAGAATACTCAGTTGAGAGTCTTATTAAAATTCGTGTGAGCACTGGGAAGCAATAGCAACTGTGTTTTTAAGCAGATGCTGGAAAGCAAAAGACAACTGTTTAACCAGAAAGCACTGATAACCACCTGCTGGTGATGCAAATGAAAAGATGGATAACTAACTCAAGTCAGTGAATGCTGATATTTAAAAAAGAGTAGCTTCAACACTGTTTACGTGGGATCAATCTGTAATTTGTATCCTTTAAAAAAATAAGTCTGTGGATATTTATGGTGTCGGACTAAAGAACTGACCATTTCCTAGGCTAAGGTGACTCAGGTTCATTCATGTCTTCCCAAGCACTACTGAATCTCGTCTCGACACTTGATTATTTCCATCTACTTAACAGGACTATGCAGAGAGTGACCCTTAGATACTACAGGATGTGTTATTTAAACATAGTTTATAAAAGCATTATGTGCTGGTTAGGAGAAGTGTTATTTCAGAGAAAGACATAAGGCAAAGAAGAGTTAAATACTGAGAATCCACTATGAACACTAAAATAGAGCAGCACCTTGGGTTTCTCCCATGAGTTCAGCACGGATTTAAAGAGAAAACAAAAGCCATCCAAAGGTTTACTTCACCAAGTAACACATTTGAAAACTAGGGTTTGCAAAAAGAGATGCATATTCTACCATAATAACAGTTTTGGCTAACACACCTGTACTTGACAGTCTCCTACACCATTAATTGCATATTTTTTGAGGACTTGTTTTTTCTTTTAGAGAGGACTCATACCAACCCTTGTGCTACACTCTTACCCGTCGTTCCATTGGTCACTCGCTGCTTCTTCTGCTACCAAGATATCATACTCTTCAGCAGCATACCTCTCCCAGTCAGAGACCTCTGGACTTTCACCTTCACCATCCTAAACAATCACATTGCAAGTTATATAAAGAAAATTTTTCAACTGCTAAGCACATAGCTATAAAGACTTTTAAAGCTTCGTACTCACCCGCAACATAGAAAACTGATCCTTCTGTTCATGGTCAAGGTATTTTTCGATGTTGAAAAAAGTATCAAAGAACACATTTGTCAACTTACATCGCTTTAAATCATGCAGGGTAATTTTTCCTGTAAAGAATATTATAAGACAATTAGAGGTAAAATAATTAGAGGTGAACTTATCCTTTCTCCAAAGAGAAGGAATGCTATTCAAAAGCTAAGTCACCATTACTCAATCATCATTGCTCAAGAACATTTGTCACTGATGCTCAATGCAATGGGAGGAAGTGAATAGATGAAATACACACCTAGAGATTTGTCCTTCAAAGTGGACAGAACTTTTAAATGTTTCAGGTTTGTTCCTTGCTTTGGCTGTCATCCCACTGTCCTTTGGTATGTTGGAGTGAGATACAGTCTACCTCACTTAGCTATTAAAAGTCATTTAAGGTAACTGTTTAAGCTTCCTCAAGGGATAGAAGTCTCCAGTGAGCTAACAATTCCTTCCCAAGGAGTGCTTGGGTAGCAGGTAGGAATCTCCTATGGCAGTGACCCTTTTTCTTCCCTGACTTGAACAGACAAATGTATGACACAGATGACAGTGTGTGACTGTGCTTCGTACAGATGAATTTTTCATAGAGACAAGGTTGCCACACTTGTCCAGCCTGATCAATATTTACTGCTTGAGAGGAAAGCTGAATTCTCAGAGGTGTTTTGTTTGATTTTTATAGAGTGATACTTTAAAGACTCAAATCAATGGATCTGTTAAGCATTAGAAGTATTTGTCTGTTGCTCAGAAATGTTACCCTATTTCAAAGCTGAATATTAAGCTTCTGCAGAAAGGCTGAAAAATATGAAATTTTTCAGGGAAGGAAAAGACAGATAACTATCCTTAAAACTCCCCTTTATTGATTCACCTGGAATACAGACAATTTTCCATCGTCAACCAAATAGGAACTAACTGAAGATGTTATAGAAGAGTTCAATAAAAACCAGACCTGGAAAAATATTTTCTCAGTATACTGTCCCAGCTTCTAAAAAAGTGTAACTCAAGGACATGACAGGAAAGCAAAAGCCAAATCCCATTTGGAAATGGTTGCCACACTTGCATCTGTTGTGAAGTGCCTCAGCGTATTCTGGGTTAGAGCTGGCTCCAGAACAACACAAATCCCCCATGGCACCTGTGCTGTATCTGTCAGACCCACACAGATGTCTCATGCACTGGGCCATCTCGAGTGGCAGCAGCTCTCCACAACCAAGCAAATGATTTGAGTCCTAGTTATATAAGCTCCCAATTTAAGTTAGACTCCTATATTTGGTTCATTTATTTGCTTTCCAGTTTCCGTTTATTGCAGTGGGAGCTCAGACACTCAACACTCATGTAGGTGCCTTTCATTGTCCCTCCAACACCAAGAAAAAGAGTGAAATTGAAGGAATTAATTCAGGTCTCCGTAAGCATCCTGTACCAAACTGTACCACATTTTAGCCCTAACTTTATGAAAGTATCATCTCTTGTTTCAAATCTACCAGGTGAAACTTTATTTTTTGCTGATAGTTTTTTTATTAGGAGAGCAGAAGAATTTTTTCTTAATCCACCTTTTAAACATCATATCAGTTTTTATATTAAAAGAAGTCACTACTGGCTTTCCTTTCTGTTGTCCTAAATAACTCATCTTGGTTGTGTTCCATAGCCTTCTTTTGCCATCCTCATGACATAGAGGAGATACATCAATCTTGTTTCATTTGAAATGCAGAACAGACACATTACTGGAAACCTCTGTCTTTCAGAAGCATTTCGTACAACACTGGAAGGGAATTACTACAGAGCTTGGGAGGTGGTTGTAAGCAACCATATAACATAAATGTGCTTTTCAGAGCTTGCTTCACTTCATTTTAAATGCTCCCCAGCCCCCATGCATTATACAGTGTTGGTCTAAGACTTCATTCCACTGATATCAAGGATTGAGCTTCCAGAAGAATCATACTTCATATTCCTTTATATTCCTTTTCAGTTACAATTTTTTTATTTGCCTTTAGAAATTGTTTTCACGTAGCAAATCCATTTTAACTTTGTTTAAATAAGAATATGAAGCTTTAAGTTCTAGTTTTGAGTAATTTCAATTCCCTGTGCAAAAAATCACATCTCAATAAAAGACAACTGTTTCTTGTGTAAAATGTAAACTGAAGCTTTATCAGCAAAAGAGAGAGAACAGGAGAACAGAATATAGGTCTATGAAGGTTCAGATGGACATAGAAAGTAGCTGAAAACTCAGAACAGTTTATTATTCACTTAATTTTAAGCCTCTTCTCAAGAATTTCCTAAGGGCAGCTTAGGGTTCTAATGTAAAATAACTTAATACTGATCTACAGAGACAAACACTGTTTAAAAACTGTTCCTTTTGAAGAAATCTTAATTAAATGAGTGCTGGAACAGGCAAGAGAATGGATGAACAGTCAAGAGCTTTTCTTGAGAGGATCAACTCAGTTAGACAGTGACAAGATTTCACTTAAGACTAAATGTGGCTACAAGGCCAAAGTAAAACCCTACAAGGAATTTTAAAGCAGCATGTTAAATTTTAGTATTGAAGGAATGCTTGCCTGGTGTTGGAAGACCAATCAGTTAATAAGTTCTAACAGACTTTAGTGAAAAGACAACCTCAAGGCATATTATGTGTGTGACCAACTCAGTGCTCTTACAGGTGCACCAACTCCTAAACCCAGAGAATCAGAAGAGAAGGATGGAGAAGGATTTTATTACCTTCATGTTGTGGCTTTACAAGATCCAGCATCTGGCATAAACAGTCTTCAAATGGCAAAGGTTCTATGGCCATGTTATCTAATTTTTGGCACTGTTCTTCATAAAAGTACTCCAATTCATACATAGACAAAGCACCGTCCCCATCAAGATCCATGCAGCGGAACCAGTATTCAATGCTGAAATTCAGTAACAGCAAAGAGCTCTTTATACAAACTTACTACAGAATTTCAAGAATTCATGTTGCCTCTTTTAAAGGCAAAACTAGACTTAAGACTACATTCCATAATGCCATAGAAAGTCATTAAACACCACCTACTGTGCTAGAAGTTTCTGGTATTTGCCACTCAGTATTGCATTTGAAAATGCATTTGTTAATTGTGTGAAGAAGACTGAAACCCATGGTTTTATATAAAAAAAATAAAAATCAAGGGAGCCAAAGAAAAAGTGCATCAAAACTTCAGTATTTTGCTTTTTTCCCATATTGAACAAGCCATTGAACATGTTGTTCAACATGTCACATCACAGGTTTCTTATCAATATCATACAACTCATAGCAGCTGCAGTTTCCCAAAGTCACTGGCATCATGAAACAACTGCAATTTCCTTTATGTATGACCCTGTCCATAAGTAGGCCACACACAGCAAACGGAACAAAACCAGTGAATTAGCCTCTTAAAAGTCAGGAAAATAGACTTCTACAGCAACAACAACAGGAGACACAGATAAATAAGAATGATGCAATGAACTGGGCCAGTTTTCCACTCATGTTTTTATAGTTTAGCTTCTTCCATCAGAGTTCCAGCTGTGCATCACTGGCCCCCATCTCAGGACTGGAAAAGCAATAAAGTTGGTCTTTGTTAAAACATAAACTTACCTAGTTGGTGTTTTCTTGTCCTCTTCAGATATCAAAAACCAGACAAAATCAGCGTAGCTAATCTTCCCATCTTTTTGTGCTTTTCTACCTCTTGAAGGCCAATGGGGAAAGAGAAAATTTATTTTAGAACACCTAGTTTTTACTAATCAAAATGAAGGATTATTTTCCTTGCTGCTATTAACTATGAGCTCCTAAATGATGCAGTGTTCATAAGGTAATTTGTCACAGACTACACTGATCATTCAGGATAAGGAGCTTGTGTGCTCTGTTCTATTTCTAAGGCAATGGTAAAGAGGAAGGGAGCAGCTGGAGAGGAAGGTAGCACTCTGTCCTACAAGGACTTACAGCTTTTCTCCCTGGGCAGCAAAGCCACTGCTTAATTGTTAACAGAAGAGATATCTCAATTAATTTTTAATGATATGTTATATACAAGTACATATGCTTTTTAGAATTTCTATTCAGGTAGAAGTGATGAGAAGTTAAAGCTTTACTGAACTTCAGTAGCTAAAAGCTTTGGAATGCAAATGAAAATGAAATAGAAATATTCAGGAAGTGTCGAGGACAAGAACATAATTGTCTGTTTCTACTCACATACCACAGAACACAGTAACTAAAATAAGTTCTGAAGACACACAGTCAACCTGTCTAGTAAAAAGTCAGGTAGGCAGTTCCTAGATATATTACGTTTCAATTCCAAATTCTGTTTTGTTTTATTTTCAAGAAATAAAAAGAAAATATATGGTATATGTTTTGTCTTGCCCAAAAAACTCATAAAAAGGAGTAAGGTCTAGTAGACATGTGCCTGCCAAGTGTCATTTCACTCATTTCAGCTTTTGTTATTTCTGTTTATCAGTTGTTTTCTAACTGCAGATACCATGCTAGCAGTATGTTTCAAAAATGAATAAGATGCCATAAATACACAAGAGGAAGTCAATCCAAAGGGGAAAAAAGAAAAAATGACTGTCAAAAATGCAAATTAACTCAACTGGAGGCATTTTTGCAAATTTATTGATGCAATAAGCATTTATTTTACAAGTAGTACTTAAAATCTCAGTTCCCTTTGAACATTTTACAGGTTCAAGGGATGGAAAAACAATGATGCCAACATTTCTTCTCTTCCTCATTCCCAGCCCTGCTAAATCACACCACATCCAGTGACAAATGTTCACATGGGTAAAGAAAGGAGAGTGAAGAACTTGGAGTGTGCCAAAGATTCCAACAGCACTCTAGTATTACTGGAGTTTAAGTTACTTAATAAATGTTGAAATTCATTGCTACATTGCAAGGGGAAAGCTTTTTTTTCCCTGGGAATATCATACAGTTTAACAAGCAAATATTGAATTGGATTTAGATCAGCATACAAAGTAAGTACCTTGTTACTGCCCCTGAGAAGATCCGCTCTATCATCCTATTCGAAATTGCTGTGAAAAAAGGTTTAAAACAGTGTCAATTCAATACAAGTTATTTTTTGCTTTGTATTGTCTAGTTGAAGAGTTTACTGGAACCCTTTATATATACAGATCTGTGAGAAAGCTCATTAAAATCCCTTTGGGTCCATTTGGAGAGAATCACTTAACAGAAACTCTCCAAAGCAAAGCTAGAACCAACCAGCTTTGAAATCCAACTTGATACACAAATAGTAGTGTACTGAAAATAATAAAATTGGCTGATTAATAAAAGACAGCATTTACCAGTTCTTTCACAAGTAAATCAAGTTTTCCAGTGATGTTAAGTTTTACATGACCTTGGCAAAGAGCCAAAATAGAACTGGCACGATCATACATAGTAAACATACCTAACTGATTCTGCCAGGGATCTATTTCTGACATGGTTCTGATCCATGCTTCTATTTTGAAACCATTTCAGGGATTTTAGAGACATGTCTTAACTGAGCACTACCTCTGTAAAGGATATTCTATTTATCCTTAAGAATTTGTGGATGGTACTCAAAGCAGCACATGATACTATTCTCATAGAAGAAAAATTAGTTCTCATTATTCTAGCTTTGAAATAAATTTTCAGCACTGTAGAAATACTGATAATTAAAGCAGGTGGTTAACAATTCAAATAACTGATCTGTTTTATGTACCTATGGTGATGCCATCACCACATCATTGTAGTAAGGACACTAAACTTCATCTTTATCCCCAGAACTGTAGGTCAGCAAATTTGTTTCCCACATATGTGCTGCTGCTTCTTACCTAGTTTTCAACCTTCTCAACAACAGCTACATTCTTGATCTAGTGTAATTTTAGTCCAGCAACAGTACTAGGGAGAGATTGATGTAACCACATTATCTGATTTTGACAAGCAAAAGGACTAAAGTTAAGTTATCAGACCCATTTTATAGTCTTTAGTCTAGTTCTCACTAAGCAGCAGCTGTTAACTTTAAACCCAAATTCCACGGTTTAAAGGATGCAAAATTAAGTTGCAAGTGGCACTGTATCAGTTGTGCTTTCTTTCTGTAGTGTGCTAACTCAGCAGAGCAGCCACTCAGATGAAAGCACCTTTCCCTCCTTGTTGTCCTAAAGCATAGTCAAACTTGAGTAGGAAAATTTTCAGAAGCAATCGGAATTGTGTTTACTCTTTTGGATTTTTTATGGGACATTATTCCATAACCACTTTGTGCTTAAGTAAGCTTTCCGGTCCTGAAGGGAACACTATTGAGATGACAATGGACAGAAAGCATCTAAAAACCCCTCAGCAGTTCCATACAAGCTACAAGAATATTTAAAATAGTGCAAGACTACAGAATCAGAGTCATTGCATATTATAAATGCAGAAAATGTAAACCTGCTAACTAGTGCTACATAGTATTAAAACAAAATGTACTGCAGCTAAGTTAGCAAGACTTTAAAATAAGCCAAGTACCTGAATGTATGTTTGCCTTTTCTACTCTTCATACCTTGCCATAGAAGCCATGGCACTTGAATAATATCAGTATAATTGATAATTTCCAAGGTAACAACACAAAATTGCCAAATGCAACCATTTATAATACATCAATACTTAAATGATATTTCCTCTACTTCTTTGCCAAGATCAGAATTCAAATTCCTCAAATCTGGCATTGGTAGATGCAAAGCAGCATCACAGATGACTCGTCCTGCTTTATTTCACTGAATCAGCAGGATCAACTATACCAACACCAACAGACTCATGAACACCAGCCTTGGCATTTAACCACTTCATCAGCTGAAAGTTCACAGGTCATTTAATACATGTAAACAAAGGTGCTTCGTTTGTCATACCATGATCGTTATGTCGAGCTAAATCCTTCCGATCAATATAGAGGTCATGGTCTGTATCCAGCTCCCAAAATTTGCAATAGATAACATAAAAATGTTCATATGAGAAGTACTCTGTCAGCTGGTTAATATCAGCTTCCTCTTCCAATAATGCCACATTCTATTATCAGAAGGATAAACAGAACACGTTAAAGAGTTTGTAAGATGTTTTGAATGATCTGAGCTCTCACAACCTAGTTAACATCTTACGCTATTTCAGTGGAACAATTTTTATCTTCAGGGACAATGAACACTGTACAGCATGACAGCAAAGACTGAATACACACATAGTAGAAAACTAATGCATTCACAGAAGAATGAGTATATCAGCCCAACTTCTGCTAAACACATTTGCATGTATACAGCTCTGGATAGAAGAAATTACATTTAAACATATTGCAATGTATGAGAATTAATGCAATTGGGTCTTCACCACTTTTCAGAAAAGGAAGAAATGCTACTTACATTACTCCCTTAAGCAATTAGCTAATGCAATTTTAAAACTTCTAGAAATAACTGTCTTGTAAAATTTTAGATATTACGTACCTGCAAAAAGTTGCTTTTCCTGAGCTCATTACAAGTTATTTTTCCAGACCAGGATCTATTTACTGTATAAAATATTCTCTGTATAACCTGCAAGAAACAGAAAATGGAAAGAAATATTAACTATGCCTCCTAAACATTTGTCAAAGATGTCTTAGTTCAGCATTAGAGAGCTCCATCTTTCTCCTATTTCTATTCTTCTAATAACTTAATAGGTTGATGCTTCTCTTGTGTTGTATTACCAACCCATTCCTAAATCTATATCTAAACTCATGTAGACAAGTTTTATTTCAATGCTGCAGTACTCATATCTCACTCAGTAATGTTGCAGAATACTTGTATGCTATCGAAAGTATGTCTACTGGCAATTTCACTACCTCCCAGTCTTCCAGATCTACAGGATATCATCTAATAATCATATTAATATACCTTATTACTTCAGATTTAAACATCTGTATGCTTGCTATAAGACTGTTTTACTTCATAAATGAATTTAACGAAATAGAATTGGGAGTAGAATTTAAGGATCAGAGT
Organism: Myiozetetes cayanensis; assembly: GCF_022539395.1. Lineage (NCBI taxonomy): Eukaryota > Metazoa > Chordata > Aves > Passeriformes > Tyrannidae > Myiozetetes > Myiozetetes cayanensis. Next base: position 83,412,643 of record NW_026087742.1, on the reverse strand, counting down.
ACAGCAGATGTTACTACTTCTGAAGTTCACAAACACAACAAATCAACATTTGACAGAAATATTTCCTGCAAGTGCAGATAGAATGTGCTTTTCCCTCATTTAATTGTATTCTATTTTAAGTTTCTTGGGAAAAAACCCTGTTGATAGCATTAGATGTAGTACACGAATATTTTTAAGATAACAACAACAATAATAGTAATATTAATAAAATCTGTGTAAGAAAGATGACTAGTTCTTGTGCCTTGACTGATACTGGAACCAGAAACAAATGCATTCAGTTGAGTACCCAAGACTATTGTTTAAATCAGTTTTACACATACATCCATTTGATGATCTTACAGGTCTTTTCCAACCTAAATGGCTTGATGGCTATTTTGGACAACTCATGCATTTGGTGTAATTTGTTTGGATTTAGTTTACAAACATAAGATTTTAAAATATGTTTTTCCTGCTACTTAACTGAATTTGATATTCACCTCAATTAGGTTATCTTATGTCAACCAGATATACATGTCAAGTCAGTCATTCACCACTAAACAAAAACAGACAAAAAAATCTAAACATGTCATGAATGATAACTGCTCAACTGGTGATTGATTATACCTGCTAATTGGCAAGACTCAATATTGCACGTGTAGTGTTTCATTTGTAACAGAGCAGTTACCAGCTAAAACTCCCACCTCTTTAGGAACCCCTTCCCCCCATTTAAAATGTCTTCCCAGCTAAAGACTTAAGTTTTTATCACTTCAGACTTTAATTACAGTAAGTCAATAGTTTAAACTAACCAATAATTTCTGAATTACAAATAGAAGAATAATTTATTTATGAAGTTTTAACATAAATCTTAAACGGTAGAGCAGTTAGCTCTTCAGTTCTTACTTCGAACAAGAACAGCCGGTTCAATAACTCCAGATAGAAGAACATCTTACCCTACTTCTGAAACTTAATTAACTTAATTCTAATTGTGAGATTTAGGGAAGGTCTATTTTTGGCTTATACTACAAAGTAATTTTTTCTAAAAAGGTTTTTGCCTTAGCTTTGCAACTTAATCCTTCTGCATGTCATTATCTCATCTGTTATACATTTAACTGGTCTAAAAATAAAAACAAAATTGAATGTTTGGTAAAGACAACTGGGAACAGACTGAAACTGTTTTCTAAAGTGAATTGAGGCAGAGTATAAGCAAATTGCCTTGTTTACTATGCTGCACAGTGCTTTGTCAGAAGGGAGAGGAAATGGTGCAATACAGAGATTACAATGTCAAGAATTCACAGTTCAGATATGCACATAACATCCTTGCAGAATAAATGTATTATCTCATTTGTCAGGGCAAACGTTTTTAACATATTTCAGCTTCATCTTGGCCACATGTACCTTATCTTACCACTAGACTGACCAACCAACTTATACTATAGAATAGCTGACAGAACAGATTGGTTCCATGGCTGAACAACACAAGACACACGCTAAAGACACGTATATAATGCATATGCACACACACACACACATATATGCATGTATTTACAAAAACACAGCAGAAGAACAGCTCATTTGGTTTGCAACTGGAAGTATCCTTTAGACAAAACTTCATGTAGTGAAGTGAAACTAATTGCATACAAGTAATGTATTCATCTTAGGGAAAATGATCTATAATTATCAGTAATAACTTGCAGGGGAGAATTTTAGAAGACTGTATCAGGCAACAGTTATGCCATCCTAAAATATGACAGGAAAGGGCAGAGTGCTCCTGCCATTCCTTAATCTTTAAACTAGTATTCCAAATACTAGTTTACTTTTGGGATTTTTGATTAAGCACCAATTTCTGTTGAAGACTACACTAAATTTTGTTAGTGAAGTACTGCCAGCACTGTTTTATTCAATATTGCTAGACTACTTTATATTGCTAGTTCCTGCAAAGAAAAGCAACTGAAAAGGCAGGATCTTTTCTTTCCTACTATTCTTCAGAACAGGCAGCAAGCTTTCACAATTTTAACCAGAGAAGGCTTTGATACAACCCAGAATCCATTAAGCAACAAAAGAGCTCACAGGCAGAACATTTCCTTCAGCCACAATGGACAAGAAAGTTCTGGGAGCTCACATAATCATTATAACAAGAAGCAAAACCTAGTGCAGCAGGACATACTGGATAGGCCAGCAAGTCTCTGCAAGAAGGATGTAACAAATCAAAACCAAATGCTCTCAGAAAAAGCTTCTGCAATTTTAGCCAAGGTCAAAATATAAGCTGGATAAAAGATAATCAACTCTGCATGTTTTTTGTTGGAGAATATTCATTAAGCTAGTTTTCAAATGCACCAAAAAAGCGAACTGAATGTCATTTTGAAGAATGTTAATCTTTTGAGACTTCAGTGGAATCGGCTGTCTAGTCTACAGTTGAGAAAATTTAATGTCACTGATTTTTCCCTTGGGTACAGAAAAAAATACTTCAGTCACATAACCCTGGGAAGACAGAATGAAACTTTTCATGTATAAAACCTTCTTAAGAAGAAAAGTCCCCAGAGAGGAAAGTGGCAAGCAGTTTCAACATTATCATTATTTCACTTAACACTGAACATAATCATATTAATATAGATGTTTCATTCAAGATTTCATTTAATTAATCCCAGATTAAGGTCAGGATTCTAATGAGTACAGTCTACAGCCACAATCAAGTGTTTAAGATAACAGCCTGCTTAATGTTCATTAACTTATCCAACACTTACAATTCAGTGCTTCTCTCACTAGTATTAAATTCAGCAATTTCTTATACATGTTAAGAAAGACTCTTTCTTAAGCATCATAGTTTTTCTTCACAATATTTCTAGTTATGTAGAAATGAAGACTGACAGCATACTCTTAACTCTGGTTTTCTCAAGAGACAAAGATGCTTAGACATACTGATTAATCCAAATTTTGACTTAGTTAACAAAAAAATAGCTTTTCCAAATACAAATCACTTACTGTTGTAATGTACCGAGAATGAAATTCAGACGCTTCTTTTAAAAATGAAAGGCCTGGATGACTATTCACCACATCCTACAAAAAAAAGGAATAACAATATCCCAAAGAGTATTCATTAGTGGCTACTAAAACAATTAGCACAGAATAGCACATCTGCTTTCTTAACCAAAACAGTTCAAATTAACCACCACAACCATTAATAATAACTTCATTTACAACATGCTTCACATAAATAACACTACAGACTTCTTAAAAATAAAATTATCTTTTAAAGAATCCATATAGACAAAAGCTTTCAGATATTTTAGGAATATTATAGGATTTTTGGCCTGTATTTTAGATAGGCTAAAGATTTTGAACACTGCTGACTGCTGTAGCTTGTAATTTTGTGACTGCCTATGAGTCAGTAAAGTCAATTTAGGTTTTATTCAGTGGTGTTTGCTGCTCCTTCAGCGAAGCTTTATCAGGTCTTGAATTCTTATGCCACTTTTCCTTTGCCCTCCTAAGGCCCACCCTGACTTAAATAACTTCAGCTGCCTTCCTAAACATAAAAGATTCCAATAGCTGTGCTATTCCTGCAAGCAATTTTAAATCCCTGCATCTTACTGTAGCTCTTAAAAAAGTCTTCACCTTATACAAAATGATTAACTGTAAACAAGTCACTCACTAGCATCTCAGTGGACCATGCAAAGTGAGTTGCACTAAATATTATCAATAAACTTTAATAATGACAATGAAAAAGTACATTTAGGTCAAAAAATTCAGGGCTTTGCCAGTTCATCATTTTGTTGTGTTTCCAGAACTAGTTTCAGTTGCAATTTACTTGTAAAAAAGGAATGAAGTCTTCTTGCACCAAGTAGTTACATCCAGGGTTCATAAGAAGATGAACAAACTTTGCAGCATCATCATAGCAGGTCTGAAGTATTCTGAAATGTAAATATTTCCATTTAATATTCTACACAGAAAATTAATCATGCTACCTCATGCAGGCATCCTAGACCAAGGCCTATGAAACTGCAACCACAACATTTAATTCAAAAGCTAATTAAAAATGTCAAACTATGCTCCAAGTGAACTTATCAAAGCAGTACTGTCTCATACATTTCTGCTAAAGGAAGTGGGTATACTATGTAATTGATTACATGAATAGACATTTAAGTTAGCATTAGAGGAGAACTAGACAGAATAAAAGGCATTTTGTCCACAACTGGCATTTACAAGTTAGGGCTACTTTTCCCATAAATAGCCAGTCATTTAACATGCATTTTAAAATCTATAAACTCTGTAAATGAAGATTTGTTTGTTTATGTTAAGATATTAAAGTATTATTTAGTTACATTTTCCCAGGTAGAAGTTTGCTGTCAATGGTTGGTTATGACGAAGTGTTTTATTCCCCTTTACAGATGGGATTGCATTCAGAGCTTTAAATATCACATTTCAATGAATAAAATGCAGTACTTCTAAAAAAAAAAAAAATCTACTTACTTCCGCCACATTGCAACAAATTTATGAACCGACACATATCCTGTTCGTTCACCTCCAGCACAATAAAACAAGGGACCTTTCCAGTAAAGTGGGCATTCACAAGCCTACAATAAAGCGTACATCAGATCAGTTTATTGCTTGCTTATCTGAGGGTTACTCCCTTATTTATAGATCTTTCAAAAATTACACTTTACAAGTGTTCAGAAGAAAACATTAAGGCACAGATTTTTTAAAAACTGCTTCTGAAACAACTGCGCCTTCCAAAATAATTCATTTTTAGCAACTGCTCTAGGCTGAAGTCCAAAAGTGGAAAGCAAAACACAGTGCAACTTGTAGCATTCCTAACAGATGAAAGCACTGGCATGTCTGCTCTGTCCATGCTCCAAGCAGCTGAACAGAGTCAATGTTAACAAGCTGGCTATCTTTAAGCTAACCTCAAGACAGCACAAACAGTAAAAAAACTTCTGAACTGGAGCAAATTTACCTTTGTCTGTCTCAGAGGATGGCTCAACTCATCTGCATCCTTCCACGTGCATGGCACATCTTCTACTCAGTTTTAAGTTGTAGGTTGGCCTGCCCTGAGCAGCAGTACCAGTTACAACCCTCACCACTTCAGTGCTCCCTTCTACACCCACAGTGCTGCTTCTGTGTCTGCTCCAACCTTCCTCAGCAAAGTGCTTATCCTGCCTAAAACTGACTACAGCTGGGAGCACTCAGAGATGCCGGCATCTCCAAGAATCTCAAATAAGATTGTGAATACTGCAAGATGTATAAGGTCACCAAAGCAAAAGGACAGTTGCTTCTCATGCAATAGTTTAACTGGTGCTTCAAACTAATACGAAAAGGTGAGTCTGACAGACAAAGAGGCTTTGTATTATTCTTCAGGAGGGTGCCTTTCATCACTGAATTGTAGGTGACTGGACCTTTCCACCTTCCTTGCTGAGAGGGAAGGGTCTCTTTCATGCCTCCCCACTTTTATGTTGGATGGAGCTCTGGAAGGCAGCGATCCTATCATTCAGCTTAGTGGTTAAACAGTTTCAGTGAGCAAACAAGGAGTCTCTGAACCCCCAGTCCTGCTTTTGTGAAGAATCTTAGTTTCTATTTTCTAGACCCTGAACTTTAAATGCAAAGCGACAGGAACAGGGATAAGAACCTGAAACTCATTACCAAGACCATGACTTGCAGTGATTTTTCAAGCACTGATTCAATATTAAAAAAAAAAAAAAAGGAAATTTATGTTTAACTGGCTTATTGTCTGTTACACAGAAGTTTAAAAATATTTGCTGCTTTCTAAGCTCAGTATTTTGTCACTCTGCCATAACTCTGAATTAGCTCTTCAGTAATAACTAGAAAGCTATAATCTCAAGTTACCGAACCATTCTGTCTTTCAGTGTCTTTACAGTGGAGGTTCATGACCCTGCCAAATGAGAAAAAACAGTGTGGACACCTGAAAACAAAACAGGTATTAACAGTGCTTTTGCCCTAAGTCTCTTGGTCAACACAGAACACAGAACAACATACAATGTGCCCTTTAGTATTTGGTCATCCATGCAGCAAAAAAAGCAGTTCAAGTTTTGGTTTAATGTTTGTTTCTTTTTGTCAGGTCATTTGATACACAGTTAATGCAAAAAAATTACACACATAACTGTGCTATCAACAACGTAGAATATTGTTGGGTACTAACTTGTAGGAGATGAAAACACATAATACAATAAAATAAAGCACATAGAACTCATCTTTCCTTTCCATAGGAGTTCAGAACAGCAAGCAAGTTCTCACCTTTGCAACCTTCCCCATGTCTTCTAATGTTGCCCTCTCATTTGGAAATTCAGAGAAAGTTTTCTCAATTTTGGCAATCACAGCATCTATATTCACTTTTTCCTTAGGACATCCTCGAGGAAAATAAAAAGTTGGAATGTTTTGACTGTGTGATGGTGGCAAAGTTTCTTCCTTCTTTGTCTGAACCTGAATAGATAAATACACATTTGACAGTCAGGTACAATGAAATCATGTAGTCATCTGCAGACAACTTAAATCTCTGGGTATTATATGTTCAAACACACCTTCAAAAAGACTTCAGATTATAAGTTGAACAAGCTATTTAAGAATGAGAGCACACTGGAAAAATTAATGAGTATTTCCAAAAACTGTCATTTAGAAAGATTTCTAGGATGTTAAAAATTTAATAAAGACAACCTCAGTCTTCAGCATATGAAATTTCAAGACTGATAAGACAGCTTCTTGGAGACATCTGAAATTACTCAGGTTTTATTATCTGTTTCAGAAAAAACCCTTCAACTTCTAGCTTAACAGACAGATTATGAAAGAATTTTCTTTTGAAATATTTCTACTTTTACCACTTCAAGATTTTGAAATAAGCATGACAACTTTGTTACAAGCCACCAACCTGTTTAATTTAGTTACAGTGAAGATTTTCTTTTCTTTTTAACCTAAAAATGACAGATTTTATACAGTAATAAATGATGTCTGCAGAGGGATTTTGTTGGTAAATTATACACAATTATAGTATGAGAGCTTAAGAAACTGTTTCTCAAGTATTGTGATATATCATACCACTAAAAAAAAACCCAGATGACCAATAACAGGAGAAATTTGTTTAAATACATTTAGTTTCAGTTAAGAAGAATTTACCTTGTAGTTAGTTTCCAAAAGGAAGTCAAGCAGCGCAGAGAAGCAAAGATAACAGGCAAAGTAACTACAAAGTGAAGAAGCTACTCAAAATTAGCAATTAAAGATGAAGTTCTTTAATCCCAACACTACTATTCAAATGCAAAAAACAATGCTATATGGTGACTCATCCCAGTGTTGAATATGTTCAAGGTCCTAAATTCCATCTCTCAGAATTGGGTGAAAAGAAACCCAAAATCCCTCCAAAAAAACTCCAACCCTTATTTTACTCTCTATCATCTTTGCCAAAGTGCCTGCAAATATATCCAACTTTCCTACCACAGTCAAGGTCCTTCCATAAGTCAGTGAAAGAACTAGGTGCTTATGGACAGAAGATTTTAATTTGCAGAGTTCCAGCCCAGGAGCTGGAATGCTACACATGCCTGAACTAACCTTTCCTTCCCCTCTGCATTTGTGCCAGCATTCCTATCCACAGCAGCAGAATTCCCTCAACTGTGTTACAAGTTTTGTTTCATAGAGGAAAAAGTTACCTTCAATCTGTGACACTTGGAGTCGATGTCTGTCACTTGCTAAGAATCCTGTAGGTAACAACTTCTGATATCTTATCATTAGTTCAGTAGTCCAGTTGATTTAAGCATGACTGAATTCAGCATGCTTAGTGTAAAAATATATAATACTTAATCTGTGAGACAGTATATTTTTTCAGCTCCAAAACCAAGCAAGTATAGACTACAAACCTCTCAAAGCAAGACAAACTAACTATACCTGTGCTGGTTTCTCAAAGTTGCTGAAAGATGAAACTCAAAAATGCTTCATTTGCATTAGCAAATATATGATCATTTCACAATAATTTCTGATAGATTTATTTGGTGCCTATATACAGCTACCTAGTAAGAATACTCTCTAGAGCACAAAACAAAATGCCCTTGAACATCCTTCATGGTATCCAGCAACTGACCTCAGAGCACAGGTCTCACTCTGCATCTGCCACATGGATGTTCTGAGCACACTAATGCTTCTTAAATGCCACCAGCAACTTGGAATTGGACAACTGAATGGTGCTGTTAATGTCAGTCAACACAGCGAGAAGAGCTTGTACCAAAGAAAGAAACAGGTTGTCCAAAACTATCAGCTCCAACTAATGCACTATAAAGTTGGTATTATATCTCTTCCCTCTTCTCACCTTCCCAAGAAGGGTCAGGGATTCCTCTTTTCTTTCAGTCCGAATCCCATCCAGTAACTGAAAGGCTCCTTGTACAACTGAGGTCGCTCTACTATATGTGCTCTAATGAAGGAACAAGTGATACTAAAAGGGCTCTAAAAACTTCATTATTTTCTGTAATTTCAGATACTAGTTATTTCTGTAGATGCACATATTGCATAGGGGTGAAACAGTCAGTTCTGTTATTTCAGGGCAATTAAAATGCACTAATATTAAGCTGTTCTAAAATGAATTATAATTTTAACCAGGGAATTTCATCATTAACAAGAACTGCTAGAAGTCTGTTAACATCAAATTGGACTGGAAAATTTGCAGGAATAGTTTGTTAATCTCTTCACACAACTACTCTGTTTCAATGGCTAATTTAACATGAGAAAGTAATCTACATCTATGGCTTTAGATTAAAACCCTTAGTACAGTAAGTAAGCTAAATGACAGTAAGTTAAAATGACAAAAGAGACTGGTTTGGTCAGTGAAAATTTTCCCTGCAACTTGCTGAGAAATAGCACCAACAATAACATGCTTGGAATTAAGGAAAGCAGCTGTATAAGCTTGTAAATAACTCATCAAGCAGATGTATGCTGCAGTGTCAGGACTGAAGGGAGCATTAAGCTTTGCAGTAAGTATATATGAAGTCCAGAATCTATAACTGTATTGTGAAGCTGCCACTGCAGTTTAGGTTTTATGTAACAGATGGGAAGTGAGGATTCCTTGAAAACTTCTTGCTTGTACTAACATAAAAACCCCCCAAACTTATGTAAGATTTGTCTATAAGACAATTCAAGAAAACTTTTAATACATAACCAGTTTTCATTCCCGACATATAGAACTGTAAGTTCTGTCCACAGCCATCCAACACTTACTTGCCCTGACTTTTACAACAGAGGAAGTGGAAGTTTATACCCTATTGGGGTCACTGTTCAAAGGGCAAACTTCTAATTTTGTTTTGCAGCTTTCCAGATCCTTTTCCAATAATTTTCCCAGCAGTTGCTTATAATAATAATAACAACAACAACAATAATAGGAAATCAATATTATAATTACAATGCAGTAATATAGTTACTAGTATATACCAGAGAACATATTTATTCCAAAAAGAGAACATATCTTATTCCAAACAGAGAAATTCATTCTTCATGCTAGATAGTGTTCTTACATTTACCAACTGATGAGTTGCACCCAGCAGTTAACTTTGTTATAAGCAAAAATAAAGACATTGGTAATTTTAAAAGGATGCTCTTTTCCTTCTCTCTCCACTGAAAGAAAGAGCTGATGCTAGGATACAGTCATTCAACTACAGGATGTATTTCTGAAATAAGAAGGAATGGGAAGCTTGTTCCCAGATGTTTTGAGAATGTATGCTCAGTAATGTCTAGATTTGACATTTGCATGTAGCGACTGCCAACCAGAAATACTGAGCCCCACAAAGGGGTTGAATATATCAATTCAAATGCAAGTGAGTGAAACCTCACTTACAAAGGACTTGCTGAAAAAGGGAGCAAGGTAAATATGTTTATAAATGTAATATTTTGTAGACAGTTTAGAGATTAGGACACAAGTCCCTTGAGTCATCAGAGAGTGGCTTGGATTGGAAGGGATGTCCAGTTCCAATGCGAGCCCTTCCCCCCGCCATGCTGTGGCAGGGAATGCCACCCACTAGACCAGGTTACTCAGGGCCCCATTCAACCTGGCCTTGAACACTTCTAAGCATGGGGCATCCACAAGTTCTCTGGGTAACCTGTGCCAGTGCCTCACCATCCTCACAGTAAAGAATTTTTCCCAATGCCCTCTTTTAGTTGAAAACTGTTGCCCCTTGTTCATCACTATTTAGATTGAACTCATTCAGTATTTGCATGTTTTGACATGACTACAGAATAAGATAACCTCATTCAGAAATGCTGATGCTTTCTAATATCTGACAGACAACAACATTTGTTCTGCCCATTTCTCTACAAAAAAAACCCCAACAAACAAAACCCCAAACATTTAAAACAAAATTATGGAGTTCACAGTCAGCACTTGCTGTAGCATTTGATATCCACTTCCATGAGGATGCCCATATTAAAGGAAAGTCAATGGATTGCACACAACATGGTCAAAACAGGATCCCCAAAAATTCTGTCTCACATTTATACCCAACTTCATGTTAGGTTTTTGCTAAGTGGTGCACCATAATCCCATATAAAAAATGGCATTAAATACCAAAAATACTTTAAAGAGATTTTTATCTTTTCTTATATATTTCACTTCGCACTAAACTTACCTGGGTGAAACAAAGTGCATAATAAGCTAAGAGGATTTTCTGCAGAGGTATGCCATTAAGCCTTTTAAATCCTAGCATATCTGCAACCACCCATGTACAAGCTCATCAACCAACCAACAACAAAAGCAGATACTGCATAAAGTTCCCTAATACACAACAAAAAATGGAAGCCAACATGTTAACTAAAGGGTATCACTTTTTTTTTTAGATTTCATTAAGTTCTTTAGAATACAAGGTGTCCTCCAACCTATCAAAGCTGAACAGAAATTGTGAATGTAACAAAATGTTTTCAGTAAGCAGGCTCAAAAGGAATACCTAACCCACCTTCCCACCTCTCTGACCTTTTACAGCTCACAGTCTAAGTCTGGTCAATAAAACCACAGGAATATTTCTTTTTTAACTTACTAATTGATTGCCCAGTGAAACTCAGCTTTTCCCTCTAGATAAGCAATTGACATTATCAGTAGTTTTATGGAATTTAAATCTGAAAAACACCAGGTAAAAGACTTATGCTACTATTGTCTAGAAAAGGGTTCAGTCTCATTTTAAACAGAGACATTAATTCTGAAAAACCTGTTCTAACACCTAAAATAATTCAGCGTGTTAAAGTGCCTTCAGAAATCTGCTTCAGGATAGGTAAAGTAAGGTTACTACCAGAACTTTCCTCAGAAAAAGCCCAGAGAAACATGTCCTCTGCAACATCAGCTCTCTTGACCTTGTGGTAGACATTTACATTTCCAATTACCTAAGTTAAAGAAGTGATGCTTTTTCCTTGTATGCTCCTCATTAGCCTCTTTCCAGCCAAACTAATGGAATTTATTACTGCAAGAGTTCACTGACTGTACCATTTCCCATTCAGCTTCACATGCTTAACAGTATTTTTTCCTCTGTGAAAGATGATTCTTGGACAAATTAAAACTTTCAAAATTTGTGTTTGTCCCCCCCCAACTTCTATTACTCTAAAATCTAGTTACTGCGCTTGAAACCAACTTGAAACCAGTATAGTTAATCTGAAAGCTTAATAATGAAGTTGTACAGCATAAGGTAAGCTACACCACAGCACCCCTGCATCTTCCCCCATGCCCACACTAGCTTAACTAGAGAGTAAACTCTCTAGTCTACCATCCCATGTGTCACCAGTGATAATGAAGCAATATGGTGAATTGCCCCAGATCACCAAGACAGCTAAAAAAGTAAACCCCCCACTGCCCTGCATTTGTCTTCATCCAGTCTCACACAGTTGATGCCACTTTGAAGCAACATGGTTCTGATGCTGACATAAGGAAGGTTAGAGGAGTACTGCGGCAGTATTGCTTAAAATCATCTTACATTAGGCTTAAAACCATGCTAAGATTGTGACTGATTTTGCCTAACTTAGTCAGAAATGTAAGACATATGTGAATAATCAAACTCAGAGACACCTACAGAGAATGAACCTATGCTAAAACCAGTCATCAGGGTATATTTGCAGAAGTCTTTCCTCTGGCAACAAATGTTTTACTGCCAGTTGCTTCCTTCTATCCTGGTCTACAGCTTGCTATTCTTCAGTCACTGTCTGACAGCTGGTTTTGGATGTGTTATATAGAGACTAATTTTATGCTCCTCTTTCCTTTCACAGTAAGAGATAAACATCTATTAATTTTAACGCTGATGCAGTTTTCAACTAGTTTACTTTTGCTGTTAGCCTTAACTTAGACAATTTGGCTCATAGTTTGGTCTTGGTTACTTAATATTTGTGCTACAATAAGGGGAAGGAAATGCAAAAATTAATACACTTTTCTATAAAGTTCTAGCAATATACCATTAGAAGAAAAAAAAGTACTTCAAACTACACTGTTTCTGACTTTATACATACTTGTCACCTGAATTAATGCAAAGGAGCAGGGTTCAGAAACCCTCTCAAAGCAGTCTATGTTCCAGTTAGCAAATCTGTGTTCACATTCAAATTCTGACCAGATAAGTATGTTGGGAGTTTCCTTCCTGCATGCCACGTTGGGCACTCATCTCAGTTTTACACAAACTGACTTCCATTCTCATCTCATTTACGCATGTTCTTGGCCATTTACTCTCAAGTCTATTTCTGGACAAAAGTATATGGTAATCTGGTCTCGTGATTCACTGCAAATGATAACCCTCAATGTTGAACTAACTTTACTCTAGAGATAGAGCTCTGTCCCTTTTTGGGATAATTGACACATTACAGCAAGTAGCACTTCCACAAGCAAATCTAAAGAGATTTGGTGAGGTTTAGAGCAGTCAGGATTAACATGAAGAAGGGTCCTGGGTAACATTAAAAATGAAGTCTAAGGAAGACCCTAACCTTACAAGTTGCAGAAGGAAGGAGGATTATGATGTTGTTAAAACTAGAGTTCCATGGCCTAAAAATATGTACAATTTCTTATTTGCTATGAGACAAGTATTTGTAATATTCAATATCTTAATTTGCATACAGCATATATCGAAGAAGAGATAACCATTTTTATATTTGGTTGGACTATATGCCAAGTTTATTGTGTTCAGAAGTTCATAGTGCACACACTGTTACTGGAAGTTGAGATAAAACAAATGGTGAATCAAAGTTATCCGTTCCCTCTGCTGTCCATTGATAACCTGATTCAAGCAGAACCCTTCCCGTTCCAGCAAATGGTGGCCAAACTACAAACAGAAAGCTCAGAAGAGTTAGTTGTGGTCCAAACATCAACTTCAACAGCAGAGTATCAATCCTTTTACAGTATCCCTGGCTATAAAGTGACAGGGATAGGACCGCACATTCATTTTACAATTCAATGTTGGAACGTTCAGTTTATTAACAAACTAGAATTGAGTTTTATTTTGTCACTGAAATATTGTTTGTATGGTAACTTCAGATTTTGAGGTAAAAAAAAAAAAAGGGCTTGTTAGCTGTTTGCTACCTGAAGATAATTTCTCCCCTTATTTTAAGTCCAAAGACAGCAGAGTAAGTAGTAGTTCTGCTAGTTACTCTTAATTATTTAACCAAGCCAAATTGAAACAGCCAAATTGAGCCTCAATAAAAAGCTACTGAAGCCTCAGAGCATGCCAAACTTTGAACCATCTACACACACCTATTTGGGAAAGCATTTTAATTCTCATGGAGGAGGAGACAGTAGGTAGTGGCCTCCAGGAAAAGCTTCTAGCTGAAACTGTGAAATGCATTCCATACACACCATCTTGGGTATTGAATTTAAATCACATTCAACTACAAGCCTGTGTGAATGGCCACCACAGGCAAGTCATATCTCATGCACACATGCAAAAGCAGCATGAAATAAACAGGCAAACACTGGGAAACTTTCAAATGGTCAAAACCTGATTTTCACTAGTTCAGTGAAGATTAAACTCTTCATTTGAGGTAAACTGGCATTCTTCTGCATGATACCTAACCAGTAGAGTACAAATTTCTCAGTCTCCTCCCTTCCAGTAATACAGATGCTGCACTAAGAGATCTCTCACCCAAGTTCTACAACTCTGATTTTGGAAACACTGGGATTCTCCTGATTTGCAGTTTGGTATAGTTGACATAAACAAATCATGCAGTCCTACTGGGAACTGGAGGATGCAATTGCAAAAGCATTATTGCCACAGAAACACCTCCAAACATGGCTGCACAGGTTTGGTGTTTTTTTGCACAGTCACATAGAGCTTCAGTATCAAAAGTTACGCAGTAAGAAGAGTTTACTGATTTATTCAGAAAAGACCTGAGTTTGGGACAAAATGGAAGAGGGTAGTTATCTCCCTCCCCTCAAAGCAATAAACACAAGACCTTTCCATATTACATGCATGTCCATCAGTAACTTTTATTTGCTGACAAAACTTTTACCAAAGGCATTAGAGTCAGGACCCTCTAAGAGTTTGCTGTGGCTGACCAGTGAACATATTTTTCTCCACCACATGCCCTACTAATTTAAAAATGGAAAAAAGTACAGATTATGAAATGAAAAAAGCAAGATTCTTCAGAAAAACCTACCCTGTGAAATGCAATTTCTTTTACTTTTTCTGGTAAGACAGAAGTAGTGAAAATATATTAGTCACTGTATGACTACTGGTGCCTGTGAGTTGATGCCGAACAGTCTCCAGCTTATGAATTACATTAAATTAAGTACCCCAGTCACTAATATATCCAGTTTGCCATACATATGCAGCTTTCTCAGAAAATACTCCTACACAGAGAATACCCTGATCATAGGTCAAATCAGTTCTTCTATCCAGTATATTCTGTTACCCCAGCTGTTATCAGCACACCAGCTGAATAAGATCCTCCTAGTATGTGATAATTTTAATTGTACACAGCCAAAGGACTGACAGTTAATTACACCTGAGACAATTTTAACATTTGTCTACAGAAAAAAGTCCTTGTCAGGACAGGACATCAGTTTAACATCAAAAGTAACAAGTACGGTTTAGACAGACATCCATTTAAAACTCTGCAACAGCTTTTTATCTTTGAATGTTTACAACCAAACAAGTTTCAATCACTCAATGCAATTGACTTTAAGAAAAATGCTCTCAAAGAAGAAAAATATCACCAAGTATATCAATAGCCTTGCTACTGAGCTGAAAAGTCAACAGTTGGAGTAAGTATTCTGTCAACTGCTTTCCTGGTGATGCCCTGAAAAATTCTGATCCGGACAATTGCAAAAATAATCTCATATCCCTCTTGCCCTGTAAAATCAAAGGACATTTTATACGAAGATGTGCCAAACTGTTTCAGGTTTTCTAGCATCAACAGTCACAAAACATCTAGCATTAGTGATTAGGGGCATGAGAAGTATATTAAAATGGAGAAAAGGATAGTGAATCTTTTATTTCAAGGGAAGAATAAATACATCTGAACTTTTCAATGCTGAATTGCTGTGTCACAAAACTTAGCTGCTGAGGGAACTGAAATCTAGAGTCTTAAAACATGCATGCAAATAACCTGAAACAAACTTGCACCATATTGGTTTCTCTGGAAACAGTACACATTTGCTGTAATAATAATTTAATTACAGCAATACATTTTAAGTTTGAACCAGGAACATCCATTGCAGAAATAGTAAAATTCTACCAGTTTGCTTACAGCTTCCTTCAAGAGGCTAAAGCTTAAAATATGGAAATCCACTAGTTTTCCATTTATGGAAAACATCATCTTGACTAGCAAGTCTAAGCAGGCAGCTTATATATTTTCATTCTGTCTTAAGTGTTGGCATCAGCTCTGGAAAACTGGTATTGTATCAGCAAGCTAGCATCAAGTATAACTATTAGCTACAGTTGGAATGAGATTTGTATTCCATCTCTGGCCCTTCCAGCAAACACTTGGGTTGTGTTCTTTAATAAAGCATTTGTGTGCCTGACGTAAAGGTATTATGTAAAAAGGAATATCAGGTCCTCGGTCTGGGGTGTTAGAAGTTCTACAAATGATGTTAAATTGGAAAACTGGTGTTAATAGGAAAGCTGTGCCGCCAGAAGCCTCTGTTACACAGTATACTTCTGAGACTACAGCTGTAAAACCATCTTGATTAAACTTTTTGAAATTAATTTTTCCTCAGACATGAGAATGTTGTCTTCATGACTAAAAGAATAACTGGGTTCTCTACATCACTATCACACACCAGCCCAGCACACACTAACACCTACAAACTCTGTTGTTGTCTTCAACATGCCACCAGCATTTATGTAGCATTTTGGTAACGAATGTAAAAGTGATCAAGAGGCACCAACTTCTAAAGTTACTTCACTCAGAAGGAAAGCAAATCTCGTGAGGCCCTGTAGAAGCCGAAGAAATAGTTCTCATACAGCTGACATAAATAGCATGTGTAAGCAGCATTTAGTATCATTAACAGGTGGTCATGAAACTAGTAGCTCTCCATTTCCACACTGAGGTGTGACACATACAACTACACCAAGGAATCACCAAGTACTAACAGCAGATGAAGTTATGATGCTTTAAAAGTATCAGAAAATATGCCAGCACTCAGGTCTGGCACTGATATCGAGAGGATTAATTAAAAATTTAGGCCAGCTTTTTTTTAACTCCTGTTTTTTTAATCATTACATTGAGCACAAATTTATTTGACTTTTAAAAAAGTTTGGTTTTAAAGTTAGAACTCAACTGTTTTGTAAGGTGATGTGGCCCCTAAGCAGCAAAATAATACCTATTTTCCTAGTTTAGGTAACACTGAGTTACATGGGTATAGGCATGTCACCATACACAGATGTATTATATTGTCATAATTTTGTTTCAAACTTCAGATATATTTTCCTCACATAGCTGGGATAATAGTGCTGCTTATATTCCAACTCAGATAGGTAGGAATGTTACAGGCTGTTGGCCAAAACAAGCTGCTCAGCTATCAGCAGGTAATGGGCCTTTCAGTTCCCATCTTTCAGTTGCCAGTGCATTTGACACGGTGGTTCGTTCTTCTGCCTCCAAAGTTGAAGATAAATTGATGAGCAAGATGGACACAGTGGTTCTTCAAGTGCTGCATTCCCAATTCAATATATCCTGTAGGTGTGAACTACCTAAGAAAGGTTTTGGTCTTAGAACCAATGTCAGAAGATGGACTGAAGTTCTACTTACTTTTATGCAGTCACCTACTAAAAAATTCAGTTCTCTGAAGTAATATTTCAACAGTTGTGTATTGTTTTATCTTTCTTTTGAGAAACAGATCTTTCGAGAAAGCCCTATGTTGCTCAGTTTTATAAATTTTCACTAATAAATGAAAATTGAAGAACAGCCTATTCCACCACTTCCCAGAATAACCCATCTCACTGCTGGTTGTCTATTTAAAGATTTTCAAGAAACTTGATGGGCTATGCTCTAAACCACAGGGGATTACCTACACAGATTACTTACTTACATGGCCCTATATGAAATGCCATTGCCTTAGAATTCCTGGAACCTGTGGAAGACCCAGTCACTTCAACCCAGCTCAGAGCAGATGTTGAGCCACATGTTAATATCAGCCTCCACCACCATTACTAATTTTTTATTTTAGGATGCTAGCTTTAATGGCACAAAGCCCTTAAAGAGAATCTGCCATTTGTTTAACAAGTTATAAAATTACAAGATTGTAGTAAAAATATAGAAAACCAGATTTGCTTCAATTTCTACTTGATTTTAGCATTCTAATTTTACATCTTAAACTGTTGTGTCTTAAAGCCTATACAGTGCAGGTTGTAAACTCCAACAGCAATGAAGCTTAGCAACTGAAATGGGAAAGGGTTTTTTTTTAAGTTATTCTACAAAAGCTCTAAGCAGTCTTTAATTTCAACATGAAATTTCTTCAATGATTATATAGCTGATAAATAGCTGTTCCTTAAATTGCACCCAACCTACGAGGTCAAGTTGAAATTAACATAAACATAAAATGTCAGGTAAAGAATGCTCAGTTTCTGTATCAACAGTTACCAGTACCCATAGTTAGTTTTTGAAAGTACTTCCAAAAAAGTTTCCTTAAAATGATGTAGTTAAAGCAAGCATCATTTAAAAAAGGAACCCTGGATAAAATACTTTATATCAAACTAAGCCATGACTGACCTCATAGTCTAGTTTTATTCTCCTATTAATTCTATTTTGCTCAAAGAGTTTTGTAATCCAATTAAAGTAGTTTATCATACATTATTCTACATTTACCATTCGCCCAGGAAGTGCAAGTCTGGTTAAAAATGAAAAATATTTGCTCATTGTCTGCACTGTAATTTTCTAGCCGGCAGCATGCTAAAACAGAAAAAACCCTACAGATTAGACAAGCTGTTTTTGAAAGTAATTAGCTGCCTGTAGGTATGAATTACCATACCACATTGAGATGTTTTCTAGGTCAACATAAAAAAGCCCTGTAAAAGTACAAGTGATCCAACTATCATTCGATGAAAGACGGATCAAGTTAAGGGGCACCACACAAGGTAATGATGTGTTTGTTTACAACAGGAGGCCATGACTAGACTAAACTTGCCTCCTGCTCTGAGGTGCCTAAAAATTAACTGCTACCACAATTTCTGAGTAACTAAGATAGCATTTTCTTTTCATGCTGTCCCTAGTCAACAAGCTCCCTTCTCTGTCTCCAGTTCAGCACAAAAGATACAAGACAAAAATCCTTTCATTCACGTGTTTATGCTGAATGGTATAAACCAGCACAACCAACACTTACATTCTGCTTTGCACAAAGGAATAAACATTGCTTATAAAGGTCAGATTTTAAAAAAATTAAATAATACTATAGAAGTCAGAACGCTAACACATTCTTAGGGTCATAGAGCTCTATGTCCCTCTCTTGAAGGTCACCTGAAAGAGACACTAGTGCACTGAATTCAAAATTAAGTAGAAGGCTATATTTAGAATGATTTAAAGCAAAAAAAAATCTAAGATAATGTAATTTTTGTTAAACTGCTAAACATTTCTTAATGATAAAAGGGGGAAAACCAGTCACACATGCCATCACTGATATACCTTCAGTATATCAGTTAGAAGTGAGGGTGAGGTAAGGACAAAGTAAATGTTTTCACATACCACCAAATGACTTAAAGTGTGTTTGAGGAAATACTAAATTGCCGTTTCTCAAAAAAAAAGTTGCACACTTTTTCTCACTCCAAAAAGTTAATATCTTTGAACAGTTACTCTATAAGTAGTTTTCCTTCTAATATTACATTTCAAATATTTCTATTCTCAATTATGAGCTTATTTTAAAATGGTGGATTTAACTCTGCTGCAAAACAGCAGAGGCATGTGTGAAGCATGTAGCAACAACTGATCTCATCCAAATACAAAGTCCAAAATAAACATAATCTAAGGGAATTCAGGATCATCATGCAAGTATGAAAGCAACTTTTAGCATATTATGTTTGAGTTAGTAAAGTTACAGCCTAGTTCAGCGTATTTTATATGCCCAGTTCCAGTAAAAGGTAAATTAAATCCCCTGAGGAAATGCATGCAGATCATGATTATATAGATCAAGGAAAACAGTCTTTAAAAGTCTAATAGCATTAAATGCACCAAATTTCCACAGCATATACTTCTGTGCAAACATCGTACTTTAGCTGTGATAGGTGCTTTAGCAAACTCTCATTTTTCGTTTGCAGAAAACTACCTGCATAGTCCTCTGAAACACAGAAGAAATCAACATATAAGGAACAGACTATCAAAATCCTTCTTTTAGGATTAGTTTAGCAAGAAGTCCCATGTATTTCCGCCAGTTTGCGTGTCTGTGAAGGTAAAACTGACAACAATAACTTAGTTGTATAAGAACAGAAAGACAAACCTGGACCTGCTGAAAAGCTTTCAGTCTCTTCTTGAATCTAGAAGGTAAAACAAAATCACATCCTCGAGCTAGCAATGCCAACTCTTTTCTTAGATCAGGATCTTGCCGTAAAGAAATCTCCTTTATCCTCATGCTTTCGGATTTCATATAATGTCTCTGTGTGCCAGTCCAGGCACTTGAGTCCCAGTAAATAGCAGAGCTGTTGTATTATCACACAGTGCCACTTAAAGCAGCAGCTGCACCCGAGTTCTGTGATATTATAAGAGTCAGCTCAACTTCACCCGCTCCATACATTAAAGGGAACTTGGCTGGAATCGCAAAAACAGATTGGAAAGTCACTTTGGGGGCCTGCCCTTTCGTCCATGCATTCCAAAGTCTAAATGGGACAGTATGAAAAAAAAAAACCAACAAACCCTGTTTGGAGGAGCATCTATAAAAGCAGCTTCCAATTTTAAAAAAAGCAAGCCCTACAGGAATGCAGGACTGCCCTACAGAGGCCAGTCGTGGTTATTTTGTAGCTTCCTCCTCCTCCCATCCCCCTCAGCTTTCCCTTCTGTCACAAAACACTCACTCCCTAGCTTCAACGAAGTACCTCACCAAAGGATAAGGTTTATTACACAGCAATTAAATTCCTTTTAAACTCTTTAGCTGGAACCCTATTACACTGGCAAAATGAAGGCAACAATAAAAAAGCTGCAGACTTTCAGAGTGGCTCACAAATCATGTAAAAAGATTTTTTTTTTGACATTCATCTACATGTAAGTTACTGTATGGTAGGAATCTAATAATTTAAATGCAAAGACAGAAAGCAGTAGCAGGAAAGAGGCAAATGTTACCACACTGAAATGCTGCTTTAAATCATGTTTTACTAAAAGGTTACATTAGAAATACCAATGATGTCAGAAAATTTGAAAAAAAGCTGACCGGATACTTTTTTTCTTTGCTTAAATAGGAGCTTTATAAACATTTACATCCACATACTAGATTGAACACCTGTCACATTTCAGTAGCACTAAAGTTAGAATCAGCTACCACTCTACTCCATTTTCAGTGTATTGAATCTCAAATACATTTTATGGGGGTGGTAAGGCCAAGTTTTACTCCACATCAATATTCTTCATGGAAATAGAAATCTGATAAGCTTTTGTGGAAATTGAAGTGACCTTACATCCTTCCTCCTTTACAGTTTTAGGTAGATTACCTGATAACTGGTGAAGTTTTCATGTTTTATATGGGTATACAGTTATCACAGCAATCTTTAGGAAATGTTCCTATTTTGATACCTTTTTTTTTTTTTTTCAAATATCACCATTGCAGTTATGGGTATGGCAAATCTTACTATTCCAGCTCAAGCTTTGAACACTCTCAGCACCCCAAAATTCTCTTAAAATAATGGTATGACACCTACCTTGTCATGCCTAAGTTGAGTTACTAACAACACAAAAAGAAAGATCTGGACAATCTTACTCTGTTTTCATTCTTCATGCTTTAAATAAAGCCATTTTCTTGATTACACAAAAATGTAAACAGCCCAAGAAACACTAAAACAACTCTTTCAATACTAAGTTTGAGATTTTTCTTACTGGATGGCACTGTTTTACTCCCATATAATCTTAGGCCTATTTATCCAATCATAGCCATTCTGTCATGTAACAGAACATTAAAACCCCACAGTAAATATCCTTGTATGATTAAGAAAAGGAAACTATGAAAAAGTGATAGTGAAACATGGTTTGTCTTAATTGGATCCTTTTTAGTTTATCACACACTGTTACAAAGTAATGATGGCAAAACACCTGCTTTCTTGGTTTTAATTTAGTATCCAGTCCCCTCCCCCTGCTTTTTTATTGCAACTTGTTATGAAGATATTTATTTCTTTCGGAAGTGGGAGAACAAGAAAGGAATTGACAAGGCAAGAGTCAGACATGTTGTGGTTGGCATGACCAGACTATCAAACTGCATTGAGCAAAACTGGCTGTCACTCACTGTCTTTTAGGAAGACTAAATCAACTAACCTGGGATAAACCTTGGCCACAGGGAAGCCAGCAGGGAACTGGGCATGCAGCACACAACAGCAGCATGCCTGGAACTTGAGATGAAGGACTGAGGTGTTAGAGTAGGAGAGGAATCCTACTCTAGCAACAGATATGCAGACCAAAATATTTGTGGAAGGTCAGAAAGGTTGTATTGCAAGGCAGATTGTGTTTCAGGTTAGGCAAAATAGGCCGCACTTGAGGTAAGGAAAGGTATCTTCTCACCTAAATTGCTTTCTATTTTCATCCCTTTTCACCAGGTGATGCGCTTCTATTTGCTACTTGCTACATTCACAGTTCTTGTTTGACGTGACTGTAGTAGGCCATTAAGATGACAGACTGTCACATGGAGCGCCAACCTAAAAGACTGGAGCTGCAGTCCAAACATTATCAGTCCTGATTCTGCAGTCCTGAACCTGCTGAAGGAGCCTCAGTAAGAAATAAGTGTTCTGAACACCATATTGGAAAGAGTTGTATATTTCCCTCCTTTATTCAAATGGAACTCAAGGGTCCATCATCACTTAACAGGCAAACCACATTCAGTTTTTGCTGGAATATATGAAGAAGCTACATGCAATTGAGTATACTTAAGTACACTAGCAGCTACTAATCACCTCCTGTTCACCAGCTGAAGGGAAAAGGGGTTTGTATTGCCACATTTAAGGAGAGTATTTGTAAAGCAACATGGCCAAGAATCCTTTAAGATCTATTTTAACCTTTTCAGTCATGAATTAGCCATGAATTAGGGGAAAGGGAAAGCCAGCTCCCATCCAGATTGAACTAGGAGTGTTCAAGTATAGTGTTACATTTATTCTAAATCTGAATTCTCTCCAGTGAAAGCCAAGGCAAGATCCTTTACTGGGTAAAGGGCTGGATGCCAGCCATGAAGCTGTTCAAGTATCCTGGCAGCTTATTATTAGCTAGATAAACAAACAGAGGGAAAGATGCATGCTCAGAGCTTCCTTCCAAAGCTAAAGATATACACTATGAATGGGTCTGACTCAAGGGACTGTGGCTAAAGAATTTACCTAACAGAGATCTGAACATACACAAGAGTAACACAACATAAACAGCAAAACTATTTTGGGTAATGTAGAGGAAATAGAAACTTGAAGAATACCTTAAAAAACCTCAAGCATTTGCCTACAGAAACAGAATTTCTTATCAGAAGCATATGCCAACAGTATATTTAAAGTCTTAAGAGACTACAGGGAAGTGACCACAAATCTTTGGAAAAAAAGCATCCCAACATTACAGGAAGTGCCCAAGAAAATAATTTAAATATGTATTAAGATGTATTCAGCCATACAAAACCTTTAGTTTCTGGAGTCCAGTCTTCAACCCTGTAACATACGAACCAAAATGACAGAAAGCCTGTTTGGCCTGTGGAGGCAGTTTAAATAAGGCTGAATGGCCAAACCCAATGGCAACAGCATGGAACCGAATAGAATCACTTAATTTCTTCAGCATCCCAAGCTAAGGGACTCCTAAGTCAACTGTGGAAAGAGAAGTGCTTTATCTCCACAACAGCCAGTGTAAAGGTTATTATGCAACTGTGTAACCCTTTCCAAAAAAATGATTAGTAAGGGGTAGAACACAGCAGTTCAAGGAAGATAGTTAAGACAAGATAGCACCTTTCTCAATATAGAAAAAAGATGAAACAGCATGACTTAGTGCTAAAGATATATTTCAAAGGCTTAAAGTGGAAAAAAAGCACTACTAGTAAAAACAAATAGTTCAGGAAGATAAACAACAATTCAATCAGCCAAGAATGCTTGCTAAAACACAGGTACTATGAGGTAGGAAATACAAAGAAAAATTACATAAATATATTAGAAGACAGACAAATAAAAGAGGCAATTCTTTGCTAGACTAAGAAAACAAGCAAAAAACCCTAAAACCAACCAACCAACTAACCCCCCCAAAAAAACCCCAAAACAACCACCCGACAAAAAAAAAACACCCTGAAATGCTAAGTTCTTTTTTTCCTCACAAAACATTGTGACTAGACTATCACTATTATTAAATATTATTGAGAATTATTTCTAAACCAGATAGTTCCATACCTGGCCTTTTATGTACTAAAAGATCCTGGAACTAACTTCTTGCTAGCAACTTCCCATTTCTAACTGCTTTGCATGAGTAGAGAACCAGAGGACAATGCATTTGTGAGTTGAACAGAATAACAAAGTATAACTATCCATCCCTAAATCTCCTTTGGATGAGAGTTCCACCTTATCAGCAGTAAACTGACAAAACCCAAGAGAAATATGTCTACAATGTGTAGACAACAGAAGGAATCAAGTTATTATGCTCATACTCAGCTGCCAGTTATGCAAATTGATTGCTTTAAAATTATGGACAGTGTTTTGAATATGACATACAACATTGATGAACTGCTAGATGTTGACTCTGTGCAGTTAAGAAATATACCTTTACAAGAAGAAACTGATGCTTTTGCCTTGGAAAGAAGTTCATGGCAATCTGGGCCTAGATGCACGTTGTTTTTCTCAGAGGATGCAATGCCTCCCCCTTAGAATAGGAAGTCTTGCATGTGCATGTCTTCTCTAATGGCTATTTACATTTTCCAGTACTCTTGAATTAGACAGAACAATGCCTGTAAGTTCTTTCCAGGCAGGCTAGGAGAATCCAGAGTTCTTACAAGGCAAGACAGTGAATAAAAAGACAGCAGTTAGATGTCAGATGTGTAGTCACGCTGCTGGGCTGGGAAGGATGGGCTGATCAGATTCTCTGCACATTACCAAAAGAATGCCATGTATGAACACCACGCCATGGGCTGTTATCAGATTGTAAGATAAGATACATGTCACCTTGCTATGATTACACAGCCTGGACTCCAAAGACATAGCATGGGCCTTTTTAGACTGCTGACTGCATCTGACAGACTAACTTCAGCAAGCATCAACACTAGATGTTATAGAACCAAAGCCTGACAGTAAATGAATGGTTTATATACCTTTCAGAACAGTTTTCTGCCATTGTCGCGGGAGAGTGGAAGGCTTAGAAGTTTTAGAAAGTAAAGCCTTGCCGGTAGGTCTCGAGGTGCAGAAAGGACTCCATTGCTTTCTAAACTCCTTCTCAGGGAAGGGTTTAGGTGCAGCTGAATCCTACCTTAGCCTTGGACTGTGTTAACGGTTTAAATTTAAAGGAATTATAGAAGTACAATTAAACCACTTTGTCCTGCAGGTTTTAATGATGGCAAAACAGATATATTTATATAAATTAATTATCATGACAAACTCACAGAAGGGTAAATACATGAAAGATCTTAATTAGAATTATTTACTACGTGGTGCAAAAGCTAAAAATCTACTAGTAGTGTATTACAGAACAAAGTAATATAGTGCACTGTAACACAGCAATTATATCGAAATTAGCAAAAGAAATAATTATGAAGTAGAGACTGATATAACTCACCATACAAGATAACAAGCAGAACTCTCCCTTTCTCCTAACCCCTGGGGAATAATGATTAAGAGGTGCCCCTGCTTCATGGGAGAACCTCCACACTTAAAGGATGTATGTGGAAGAATCTGCCGTACGGAAGTTGGACTGGGCTTTTATAGTTATGAAGTGATGGACTGGTAGTCACAGATTTACAAGCTCACAGACTAGCTTATCTGTCACATCTTGTTTCAAAAAAAGGATGTATATTCGAAGTCTGGTGAACCAGGATGGTCTTAGCATAATTTAACACCAAGACAGCACCCTGGTGCCAGCAGCTGAACTTGCATGATAGCTGGTTTGCATAGTATGCATTACTGGATTTTAGATCTGTTCAGGGTGGACCATCCTGCCACAGACATCCTAAGAAAACATTATCAGTTTACATTTTATTTGTGTACAGCATAAACTGAATTTTAACATAAACACGTTGCTGGAATAGTTCTATAGGTGGAGCCTATTTATTATTCATGATCTTCAGATGACCCTGTTCATCAGACCATGAAAACCAGGACCACCCAAATTGATGCTGCCGAGGTGGCTACTGAAGAGAGAAAGACATAAGCAAAAAATCTAGTATGGATTACACAATTTTTTTCTAGATGAATTGTGATGCTACAGAGACTATCCACAGAGGAAGCTACAGCCCACAATATATGCACTTGTAACTTTACCACCGTAAGCCTCTGAATACCAGAACAGGCTGAACTGAAGAATCAGTTCAGGTCAATTCAGAATGCCACTGAGATATTCCTGCAGGTGACAGCAGCTTTTACTACAGAGTCTAATGATACATATTTTACAACTTTTTAAAGTCACACTAGTCATTATGGATAATTAGTCGTTTCTACATTGCTATTATTTACCTTGTGTCACCTTAATTTAGAAATGGACAGAGCAATCTGGTATAAAGAACATGAATGACAATGTTTTATAACTGTCCAGGAACTTATTTAAACATTGCACCAGCTGTTCAGTACTTCCATCATTTTGACATCAACTGCATTTTCAATTAATCCTTTCAAAAACACCATTTCCCAAACTAGAATGATTGGTGTATGAAGGTACAACCACTACTTTAAATCCAGCATCACAGGCTAACACAACATGTAATTTAGTCCCTGAAATCACAAGACAATAATTTTGAGTCAGTGACAGCTGCAGGACAGCTTCTTGCTTTGCTTCTGCTTTTGATTGAGATTTCCCTCCCCAAAGATCTTAAAGCAAAACAAACAAATTGGGAAGTTTAAGACACAGACTTTGTTCTATAAGACTGTCAGTAAAATCGCAAATTGTTAATTTACCAATCAAAATCAGGATTTCTGATATTTTTATGAATTTCTATGAAGACGTACTCTTGGTCTAACACTACTGTGTTGTTGTATCAGTATGAAATCATTACTGATTCAGGAAATGGAGGCAACAGAAACTATACTGAGTTCTACAGTGCTAAATGAAAAGTTAAGCACTTCCAAACTTACAAGCAAAGGACAAAGCAAAGAAAGAAGGCAGAACAAAGAAGCAGGTCACTGGTAACCAACTGAACTTTATCTTTCAGTATAACTAAAGGGGCAACCATTACACATGAAGAAAAAAGACCCAAGGAATAAGACACCTTACAGAGGTATAACACCACAAATACATTGCCAGAACAGAAACAGTACTCCTGTCTTTCCTCCAATCTCCATTACCTTAAGTCTTTATGTGAAGTCTAAATATTTTTTCAAGCATTCTAGAAATCTTTCTAAAATAACACTAACCTTAAATTTGTCACTTGATAAATAAGCAGGAACTCGAAATTTTAAGTGGTGTTTTTAGTGTGCTAAAAGCAATTAAGAGCACAAAACTAGTGATCTTTTGTTTAAAATCTGAAGTTACAACAGAAGACAAAGTATTTGGTGGAAATAATGACTATTCATGAAGACTATTAGTAGATGAAAGAAAAACCTAGTTCATCATTAACTGATTTCAATATTGCATAATTTCAAATAGCTTGTCTTATTTCTTAGTGAAGTATGCCACAAGGATGGTTATTTACAATACATCAGTGATGATCATATCTAGCAGATATGATTATAAAATTCATAAATTATAAAATTTAGAAGATTATTTATTGTTTATCAATACAAATCTAGCTTCTAAATGAATAAAACTGCTTAGAAACTGTTCTCCTGGTTCTGCTGAACTAAAAAAACAAATCAAGTCAAGCCATTCCACAAGTTCTACACACCTTGTTTTGTCAAGGTCAAATTGAACCTTGTTCATGGTGAACACAATTACAACTCTGTTGTACAGATATTTTGCAAGGATTTCCTCAGCATCCACTCATGAGGTTTTCCCCAGCATATAGATTTTTACAAATGGTGTGAAAATCTCCTTGAAGACTTCCAGCTCATCTCACTTGCCTGAAATCAGCCAAAGTTACTAGTTAGATCCTCATAGAACAAATATGTAAGGCTAATTCCATATGAATGAAACTAAACAGTATGCACAAGGTTAATTAAACACGTATCTCAACAGCCCAAGTACCCTGCAAGTACCTGTGGTCTAGAAATATTACTTGGGTGGCTCTACGGTTCCTAGCTATTTTTTTTACACAGAATGGTGACTGCTATGCAAAAGGGGCACGTCTAAGGTGAAGCACTGGAACACGCTTTTAAAAACATTTCTTACTTACTGGTTAGGTTTTTATAGACCCATTTTGAGTTGCATCTGTTGTTTGCAGAACACAAACTGATCTTATCTACCAAGACATTGGTACCATGTGGTTAACTTAAAGACAAGAACACCACACTAATAGAGCCCAACAAAAAGGAGTTATTTACACATTATGCCAAAAAACCCTAAAACTCTAAATTTAGTAACATATGCAAAGCCAATCTTCCAAGACTTGGCCATATGATACCACCACCGGCATTTTGTAGATTTTTCTCATAACATGGCTTGCTGAAAAATTCTGTGCAGTCACTGACTAGGTCTATCAGTGGACAAACCAATTCACTGGATGAGTTGCATTTATACTTTTGTACTGAAGTAAGCCCATACATGGTTTTGGCCTCAAGTTTATTTCTTGCTGACAGAGTAAGTGTAGAGTGTATGGAAAGGTTCTCAAAAATATAAGATGGGTTCTCAAGCATCACTGAAGGAAAAAAGAGAAAGCTATCTCCTCTATATCAATATCTAATTTCCTCCCAGATTGAACACCTGTTAAAAGAATGAAATGTTTAAATGGCTGATGTAAAGCTATAATTAAACTTACATGTTTTGAAAGACTGGACAGAGAAGCAACTGGAAGTAGGTACTGATCTTAAAAGCAAACAAAAAAGTTCAGAGCTATATAAGAGTTAGTTACTCAAAAGGAGTGATTATGATTAATAAATTTCATCCAAATATTTGAATTTGTCCCATGTCAGGATTCAGGTGAACTTCAAACTTCCGGAAAGCAACACATAATTCTGAATTCCATTTTTCAGCACTAGACATGCCAAAAACTCTTAAGACTGGATGCAGCATGTAAGAAATATGAGTTTACAGGAGGACAGACATTTTTAAGTACAACTGCCACTTGAACAGTTCACTATTTCTTCTAACAAAGCACAATGTGTAAACAGAATTAATACAAGTGCTAAGAAGAATAACATTTATATCCCAGGGTACAAGATGCTGCTAGAACAAGGAGCACTATCAAAAAGCTACAACAGTGAATAACATAAGTTTCTCAATTATAACTAAAAGAACAGATAGTTCTCTAATCAGGATAATGGTTCTTCTATTCCAAGCTACTCAGTACAGTAAAGCTTAAGAAGATGAACACAACATACTACCAGCACTGCTTGTGCTGACTACTATTATTTCACTACACTTGAAACTAATAATGATTTTATAGCTGCACCTATAGCTGCACTCTTCCAGACTTTATTATGAACTTATGGCTGCCCTTGCTTTATTGGCACCATAGAAGGAGCTTTATTGTGAACACACTAGTGCTGACATCTGTCATAGTACCCTGTTATCACTGTAAAAGTACATCGGTTTGATATCAGGTTATTTACAGTCTCCCTTTAAGTCACGGGCTCGAGTTGAAAGCCAAGTCCACCACCCTCCCTCACTTAGTGATGGGACATGGCACTACTAACACTATCTTTGCATAATACAGCGTTAGAGAGCATATGTGTTGAGCCACACTCAGCCCTGCACAGCATAACCTGGTGTGCAGTGCAGTGCTAATACAGCTCACATAACCCAGGCTCAGCAGTTAGTATTGCTTCAAGCATTAAGGTATACAAGGCAGCAATTCAGATGCAGACATCACATAAGACCAGAGGCTGGACATGTGAAGGCCAACATCAAAGCTTAGCAGCTACTTGAGTAGGGCACAGGATTCAAACACTGTCATTCCTCTTACTTTTCTGACATTTTATGAACATTGTTTCTCCCCATGCTAATGGAAGGTAGTCGCCAAAGACACTGCCAGCACACCTGCAGAAGATGAACATAGCCCACCACTAGTCTGACAGATGCAGGTACAAGCCTAGCTACACTTTAACTCAAGCCCTCAGAACTATTTGTTTCAAAAAGCAACTCTCAAATGTTGTTATACTCAAACTTTGGGCAATGTTAAAAGGTTTAATTCTAGTCTCCCTTTAAACTAAAATGGATCCTAGCGGTACCACATCATTTAAATTGAGTAACTGTTAACAAAAATTTGGCAAGAATCTTATTGATGAAAAAAAGCTATGCAGCAATATATTAGAACACTAAAAAATTTACAAGTTATGGAAATACGAGGTAATGAGCTTTAATCCTCACAGGATATCAAGTGTGAACATATGCTTATTGAGCAAAGGATATAGAGAAACCACTCCAAGAAGTACCTTTATATCAAAGGTTGACCCTGCAGAGAAATGGAACATAACTTTCAAGTACTTCACATTGTATCACATTCTCTCTGCACCACCACCCCACAAAATGTCCATAGGGAATTCTGCGAATTGTTTCCCCAGATGCCTTGTACACCAGCTGGTTAGGATTAAACATCTTGCCTATGGCACTTTTTTGGCCTTGAGGATTGGCATTTGTGACAAAGTGATGAATAGTGTACAATTGTATATACTCCATACATTTAAGATAATCTAGGGCCCCAGAAACACTGTTAAATCCATGCACAGTAGTAACAAGGGTTAGAAGAAATCTACAACAGCTATTCTTCAAGCTGGAAAGTTATAGCTCTAGAATTTCTTCAACAATAGACTCAGAAAATATTCAAGACTTGAATGTTGAAATTTTTCTATGTCTCTGATTTTCTGTTATTTTAAGATTTAGCACAGGACTTCTTGCAGAATACTAAGTGCTAGCAAGCACTTCACATCACGTACAAAAAGCGACCAGAACTTTGCAATTAGAGTGTTGGTACAATGGGTGCAGTCAGACACCAACCCCACTGTGAATGACACCATGAAAGTAGCACAAAACGCCTCCTCTGAAGGAAAAACTAAAACCCTAAACAAACAATGCTTGTTCTTCACTTGCACTAAAACACACTCTAAGACAGATTTTAATGGTAGAGTTCTGTCTAGATTTCAAAATGTGCATGTGGATTAAGCCAACAGTTTACTCTGAATAGGTTTTAAGTAGCCTGTTCAGATGAAAAAATTCCTGTTAGAAGCACTTCGGTTTTTTGTTCATCTTTAACAAAGATTTGTAAATTCTTTCATTACTGGAGAAAGTACTTTGGACTTGCTAATAGTGGAGAGCTTCAACTATCTTGAAAGATGGTAAATTCTCCTTCGACAAGACGTGTTTCAGCAAAACCCATGGCAACTTCTGAATTTTGGATAAAAATATAACCCTAAGACTTCAACTACAAACTAAAATCTGAAAAAAGAAAGATGTCCTTGAATACAGTAACTGACAGCTACAGTGCTTTTAATACTGTTTAATGGTTGCCATCAGCACACTTATTTTGCTCATATGCTACTGTTTAAAGTGTCAAAGATTAAATACCTAGTTAGATTCAAGATTGCTCTTCTGAGAATGCTTCCCATTCTGAAAAACAAGTTTTTCTAACAAGTGCAGAAACCTGTAGGGTTGCTATTTAGAATTTAAATCTGTGTTACTAGATCTACAGGACAAGTTTTCTTTTTAAAAAAGCTATCTGAAACAGTTTCTTCCACTTGTAGAAGTGAGATGAGAGCCTCAAACTTACTTAAACTCATATGAGGTAGGTAAAACCATTGTGACTTCATCTGTGAAACATAATTAAGTGTACAAAACCAGATGCATTAGTTTTGACACTGCAGTGGGTACTTTACAGAAGGAAATGGGGTACATTTTGCTTTCTACGAGAAAACACAGTCATGGTATACACATGCAATTATGCAACTCTTGGTGGTATGAGCTGCAAATGCAATTTACACTTAAAAATTAAGAAACTTCTGGATGAAGCTTCAGTTCAGCTGAATAATAAAAGCCATAAATAAATTTCTTACTGTTTGGAAATTCCCCCTGCCCAATCTTCTTCAAGCAATCAACAACTTAACCCTTTAGGTTTTCTCTCAGCACTATATAAACAATTCAAATTAAGTAAAGAATGTTACTCTTCATTAATCTCTTCTAGTTCCTCTTTATGGGATCTTCTTCAAGCAATCAACCAAGACACAAGAAGAGAAATTACTCTATACAAATTAGCAATCAAGTACATCAAGTAACAGTGGGTTTTAATAGCAGCTCTTCCTTTGCTTACTTTTATCTGATACAATAAACTGAGTATCTGCTGACTTTCTGCATTTCACTAGAACAGGTGAAATGTTCACTAGAACATAATGGTGTGAACATAAAGAAATGAGTAAATCAATTGTCATGCCTTGCTGTCTCTCTGG
Organism: Myiozetetes cayanensis; assembly: GCF_022539395.1. Classification (NCBI taxonomy): domain Eukaryota; kingdom Metazoa; phylum Chordata; class Aves; order Passeriformes; family Tyrannidae; genus Myiozetetes; species Myiozetetes cayanensis. The sequence goes on along the minus strand of NW_026087742.1, from coordinate 83,380,436 downwards.
TAATTACACATAAACAGAAGTCCATATTATTGTAAAACCAATCTAAACAAACACTAGACTGGAAGCCTGATGTTTTGAAGCTAAGAAGCGGGAACTTAAAGTTGTCAAGCTAGGTAAGTATACACACTCAAGGGACATTGACAACAAACAGAAAAATAACCAGTACTCTTAAACAACCTCAGCTCTGTTCTCTCTACCCATACCAATCTGAGCAGGCTTCCCTGGCACAGCAGGTTTGGTCAATGGAATGAGTTAGATACCAAAGTATGTAGAGTAATTGGGAGTGATGACCTCTTACAATATCCCAGTATTATTAAAAGATATAAATTTATAGTCCTATAGCACAAACAGCATGCTTCTCATCAACTCTTTGAAGTCCTCATGAACCTCTTTACAAGGGCATGTAGAGACAGGACAAGGATTTAAATGACTTAAACTGAAAGAGTAGGTTTAGATTACCTATTAGGAAGAAAACCAAATTCTTTACTGTGAGGGTGGCGAGGCACTGGAACAGGTTGCTCAGAGAAGTTGTGGATGCCCCATCCCCAGCAGCGTTCAAGGTCAGGCTGGATGGGGCTTTGTGCAACCTGGTCTAGTGGAAGGTGACCCTGCTTAGCAGGGGGATTGGAACTAGATGGTCTTGAAGATGCCTTCCAGTCCAAACCATTCTATAATTCTATGATCCTATGAAGGCAAACCATACATAAGCAATGCTTAATTTTGTCAGTCACCACATAATTTTCTATCCAGGTATTTTTTACAATTTGTGAAAAGGGCTAGAAACTAGATTGAACTGAACTGCAAGTTTGAAAAGAATATTTCAGGTTGGGGGCAGGGTTGTCATTCTTGCACAGAGGGTATTGTCTGTTATAAATGAAGACCTCATTAGAAAGGAAGCACTGAGTGTACCATGCAGTACCAAAACAATTACTTTGTTAATATGCAGATTCAGTGGAGCCAGATTTGAGTCTTGTACTAACAATAGTGCCTGGTATCATTAGACAAAGGAATATTTGCAGTCAGGGCAGTATGTTATAAAAGGAGCACAAACACAAGGACTTACATTTATGCACAATTAGATTGCAAGGAGCCAAGGTCATCTTTCGGAAGTTTAGGCCACCAACCGTTACAACTAATTCCACACACAAACATTGAAATTCTAAGTTCAGTGCTGCTGCTTCACTCCACTCCAGATACCTCCTGCAGGGAAACTATTTACTTGCATAATTTGCCAAAACCACAAACACAAACTGCAGCTGCATTTAAACAAATAAGTCTAATAAGTAAGAAACAAACTTACTACTTTTGTTCTTGAGGATTGACGTGTTGCTCTAACATTAGAAGTGTTCCTTGAGGTAGCTGGAGTTGCCAATGGAAGAGTAGTAGAAAGCTGAGGAGGACTGAAAGACAAAGGCAATCTGGTATCTCCTAATATGCACTGCTTGGAATTGGAATTTTTATTAGTGAACCTCTCATTTTTACTGTTTCCTGAATCTGCACTACCAATCTCTGTTTTCTCCTCATTCTTCACTCTCCTCAAGCAGTCCTTTATTGTTGACTGAGTTGCAGGCTGACTCAACCAGCACAAAAAGAGTTCATCTACCTTCATCTTCATTGCAGGTTGCAGAATTTTCCCAGGTGACATTTTCCACCAGTTTCTGGGTTTTCTTGGTTCAAATTCAAAGTAAAGATTTGACAATCATCTAAACATTCCACTTGACTTTTAGTGTTTCACACTCTTCATGGTTCCTGTTAAGAAAAATATGATTATTAAATCTTTCTGTTTTAACCAAGTGTTGATATTTATTCTCTCAAGATACCACCAGTAGTTGAGAGTTACATTATAATATGTGACTTCAATAACACTTTATAAGTGTAAGCCATTAATAAGTCAGAATCAACTCCAATAACTTCTTTTAAAAGTATACTGTGTAAATGATGGAGACTGGACAAAAAGACACGGCACTTGGACTTTCTCAAGAGATATCTAACAAATAACCCCTAATAATGTACTAAAACCCACATGTATTATGACAAATAAGACTTGAAAAGACTTATACTTGAATGTGCTAAGAACTAAATGTTTAAGGAGTTTATGCAAAGCCTTGATGATTGAACAGGTAAGATTTGAGAAGCAAGTCTTTCAGTCAAGAGGTTTAAAACTAAGACTGAAGGCTCAATTTTCATTCTGAGGTCTGTGCTACTGACTTAAAATCTTGCAATTCCCCCACATGATGCCCAGATGAATACCCGTTAGCTTGGTATCAGTCATTCGATATTTTAAAAACTGATCCTTGACATTCACTTTTACAGTTTTTCAAAACAAATGTAAAACCCAATGTGACTCAAGAACTGGGATAGTATGATTTTAAGTTCAGCTACTCAGCTGAAACAAACAGAATGTATTATTTTTTTTTTTAAAGAGAAACAGAGGACTGGAATGAAATACTAACAGAACTAAGTTACTATCGAGATCTAGTACAGTTTACATAAAACTTATACTTCCTCATGTTTTTGTTTGTTTGTTTGGTTTGGTTTTAAGGCCTTGTCAATATTTGATCTATATGCATTAAGCAGCAAAGATGTATGGTTGGGCTCGATGACCTTACAGGTCTCTTCCAACCTAAATGATTCTATTCTATGGTTGTATATGTGAATACTTTCTGAAGAAGCCTTAAAATAAGCACTTCAATTTGGAAGTGAATAACATCTACCAAACGAACAACACTACTAAAAACCGAAGCTCATCCTCATCCCGTGGCAGAACTGGAAGCCCTATAACACCGAATCACTTAAAACTTTTCAAACAGTCACCGCTCAGCAGCTCAGTTACTCCGTCCCTGAACCTGAAGGTCACGCCGTTTCGCTACCTTTTTAGTCAGACCAACACCTTCGCGGCACCCGCGGCTACGCCCGGCCAGCCCCGAGCACCATCGGCGTGGGAGGAAACGGCTCCGGCGAAGGGCCAGCCCGGCGCCGCCCCGCCAGCGGGGAACGACCGCCACCGCCGCCACGCTCGGTTCCTCGGGCCGGCGCTGCCCCCAGCAGAGCTCAGAGGGGACGAGTCTCCACGCCGCAGCAGCGCCCCGAAAGAGCGACACACTCCCCTTCAGCCGCCGCCGCCCCTCCCGCCGCCGCTTCAAACGCGCGCCTCCTTCCGGCCCGGCCCGGCCCGGCCCCGCCGTCTCGCGAGAGCGCGGCCCTTCCGCCCCGCGGGACGCGGCGGCGGTCGCCATGGCGACGGGCCGTGAGGGCCGCCCCGCCCGTGTCACCCGCTGCCACCGCTGCCTCTTGCGCCGAGCTTAGAGCTGAGACAGGGTCGCGGTGTCTCAGAGCTGCGGCAGCTCACAGGCTGCTCCTCACTGGCTGATTTTTTGAGAGGAGCTGGCAAAGTGATGGGGGGGGTGGGCAGATGACTCCTCAGCGAGTTCGCTGACGACACAAATCTGGGACGAGTGGCCGATACCCCAGAGGGCTGTGCAGCCCTCCAGAGGGACCTCGAGAGGTTGGAGAGATGGGCAGAGCAGAGCTGTCTGAAACTGAACAACGGCAAATGCTCTGTCCTGCACCTCGGGATGAGCAGCCCCGGGCACGTGTACAGGCCGGGGGCTGACCTGCTGGAAAGCAGCTCTGAAGAATCACAGAATATGCTGAGTTGGAAGGCACCCACAAGGATCACTCAGTCCAACTCCTAGCCCTGCAGAGGACCATCCCCAAGAGTCACACCGTGTGGGGCGCTGGTGGACAACAAGCTGCCCATGAGCCAGCGGTGTGCCCTTGGAGTGCATTAGGAAGAGCCCTGCCAGCAGGTCATGGGAGGTGTTCCCCTCTGCTCAGGCCTGGTGAGGCTGGATCAAGAATGCTGTGTCCAGTTCGGGGCTTCTCAGTACAAGAGAGACATGGAGCTCCTGGAGCAGGTGCAGTGGAGGGTGACAAAGAGGATAAGAGGACTGGAGCATCTGTCTAACGAGGAAAGGCTGAGGGAGCTGGGCCTGTTCAGCCTTGAGAAGAGACGAATGAGAGGGGACGTCATTAACATGTGTAATATCTGAAAGGAGGGTGCCAAGAGAGCCAGGCTCTTCTCAGTGGTGCCAAGCAATAGGACAAGAAGCAACAGCAAAAAACTGATGCACAGAAGATTCTGCCTGAATATGAAGAACTATTTTACTGTGCAGGTGACTGAGCACTGGAATAGACTGCCCAGAGTCATCATGGAATTTCTTGCACTGGAGATACTCAAGAACTGTCTGGATGCAATCCTGTGCAATGTGCTCTGGGATGATCCTGCTTGAGCTGGGAGGCTGAATCAGATGACCCACTGTGGTCCCTTCCAAACTTACCCATTCTGTGATTCTGTGAAAGTGTGTGAGCTGGTTCCAGTTGTTAAATGCTGTTAAAAGGAGAACACTAAATGCCCTTTCTACACAATTGCTGTGGTTGCCACTAGTTTTACAGGATTGCAAATGATAGGATGAAAGGGGAAGTGGAGGCAGTAACAAATAAAAGGATAATCCCCTTATTAAGTGAACCATCTGTGCCAATCTCTTTGCAGCCTTTTTTTTTGCACTGAAAAATATACACTGGAAATTTGTGGCTACCAGCCTTTAGGGGCAACCCTGTGAGGCTTCCTAGGTGCACCTGTCAGTGGGGTCTAAGATAACTGAGCCTTGCCCCATATAGTTCTTTTCTTTGGTATTTTGTACTTCAGCATGTCATCTATGCTTTTACATCAGATCCCTACTTCCACTACACCGAACTTCGCTCCTGTGGTTTTGCTGGTTTGCTCATGTTTATCCATTTTACCGTTCTGCCACTTCCTTTACTGTGAGAGACGCTCCAGATTTCTGACAGGTTATTATCACAAATCCTGGGAATGTTACTACTGTGCAACCGAGGCTGTACCAAAGATGATACCATTTGCATGTTACAGTGGTTTGAAGGGAAGGCTTAAAAATGCAGACAAGATTAAAACAGATTGCATAAGTGAAGGAATGGGCTTGCTTTCTCATTTCTGGAAGCTTGGACAGAGGACACGGAGATAAAAGGGCTGAGGAGAAACAAAAGATGAGATGCTGTGAGAGAAATCCAGAACAGTCCAACAGAATTATGTTTTGATAATAGCAGAATTACATTTTTGTAGAAACAGAATCATCTGGCAAAAAGCAGTGTAACTCTTGTAAGCATACCAGAGAACTTTGACTTACTGCTGTAGACACTGAAATATATTTTCACAAGTCTTAAATGAGATTCTACATTCCAGGAAACCTGTGGAGTGGTGAAAGTTCTTGAGAGTGTCTCCACTTTTTGGTGTAGAGCAGTACTCTGTTTCCTACGCACTGGTTGGTGAAGTTGGGAAGTATGTTTTTGGAAAGCTCAAGTGGACAAAACACCATAACTTTAAGCTGGAGTAAAGCATTCAACATAACACAGAGGAAGCAGATGTCAAAGTAGGGATAAATCTGCAAATACTATGGAACTAGCTTTAAAGCAGAGGAAAAGAAAACCCTGTGTTATGGACAGTAGCAAGATTCTTGGCTGAGAACTGAAGGCTGAATTAAGAAGACTGATAGCAGAGCAACAGACATGGAACAAAGAGTACTTTTAAAACATTTTGAATGCCTTTGAAGCATTCCTTAGTGATGGTGTAGCCATCTGTTGATTGACATGTTGAAGACAGGTGGCAAGAAGGGGATCAGAGACAGACTTGACAGAGTTGTAGAGTTGGATATCATCTGCGTAGAGATGATGCTCTTTGTTGAAACTGGCAATGAGATCTCTCAGAGGAACATGAGAAATAAGAAAAAAGAAAAAAAACCCACCTGTGAGAGATAACACAGTCACAGTGTTCTCTCATGCATGTTAGTGTACATTCAAAGCAATTCTAATTCTGACTTAGTCATGATTAACATTGGTATGAGAGAGAAATCAATTCCATGCCTTCTGTTAAACAGAAGACACTTTGGGTATCCTCACCAGGTTGTACCAATACTGGCAATTCACACGGATATTTTGAATGTGTCTCTGAATTAATTAGGTCTACTCAGCAGTGTATTCACTGCTGGGGATGTGTGTAGAGACAGAGGAGTCCAAACTTGGCCAAAAATGGAGAAATATCAAAGTTGGACCTCTTTGTTCAGATCTTTCTCTGAGAATTTAAACTTGAAATTCCTTTATGATCACTATTTCCATGTTCTTTCTGGCATAGTAAGTACAGAAACTGTACCTTTCTCTGTTGCTTTCAAAGTAGGGAAAACAAAAATCTGTTCTAGTGTCTTACATTTTGTGTGAAATGTATCTATCTGGTTTAAAAATCCCCTGAATAAACATTGAATATTAAAGTACTGAATGTGCAATATCCAACTGATATCTGAAAGGTTAGTGGTGGGGTCACACTTAGCGTTGTTGACTACACTTTAGGTAAGGCACTTGTTTAACAAGTGCAAGTGTATTGATATAACTCATGCCAATTAATGACAGGAGTGCTTGGGCCTAACAACACAGTGCAGTGGAGTCAGTACACCCATGCTGGTATATCCATGTAGCACAGTGCTTCCCTCCATACAGTGTGTGGAACTACTAAGCCTCATGGAGAAGCTGAAGAGCCACATGAGCTCTAGCTCTTGTTGTCTCTGTTGCATTTAGCTCGTTTCTGGCTTTGTTTTACCTGTCTTGTCTCAGAAGGGGATATTAGCAGTACTGCCAGTACTGCCAGTACTCCTGGCTAAATATCAAGGTCCTCCTTTGCCTTTATTTGTCACTGTGCGCTGTTCATAGAGAATATTTCTGTTCCTAATCAGCATTTTGCCATGAGGTTTGGGCTTGTTTCCTGATAATCTTGGGTCTCTACAACTTGGACATATGGGTATTAAAGAGGTGTCTCCACTCCCTCTGTACTAATGGGAGTAAAGCAGCATTTCTGAGGCCTGATTATATGAGGGTAGTTTTATTGAGGTAGGCATGTAACCTAGGTCAGAAGTAACATGATTTAAAACTCCTGTTCCTCTCCACTATTTAACAGGAATCTCAGTTAGTGTCTGAGGTATACACAACCACATTTTAGAAGTCTAAAGTTAGATAGAATAAATCTGTTTGGAGTATTATATTTACTTTCACACACCAATGTTAGATTTAGTCTCATCTGGTCTCAAAAGAAGAGTCGTCATAACTCAGCAGAGTGGGAGGTTGAGGTGGAACACAAGCCTGAGATCAAAATACAGTTCACTGCAGGATCTTTATGAGTTCTTATTTTAGAGATTTTCATATGCCTTTGTGCTGGTTTTGTCTGGGGTAGAGTTATTTTTCTTCTGGGGCTGTGTTTTGGATTTGTACTGAACACAGGGTTGATAATACAGAGATGTTTTTGTAATTGCTGAGCAGTGCTAACACAGAGCCAAGGTCTTTTCTGCTTTCCATACTGCCACTCTGGTGAGCAGACTGGGTGTGCACAGAAAGTGGGAGCTGGGACAGCTACCCTAACTGACCAAAGGGATATCCAATGCCATATGACATCATGCTCAGTGGGGAGAAGAAGGAGGAAGGTGGGGCTGTTTGGAGTGATGGCGTTTGTCTTCCCAAGCCACCATTATGGGGGCCTGTTCTCCTGGAGATGGCTGAATGCCTGCCTATCCATGAAAGCAGTGAATTAATTCCTTATTTTGTTTTGCTTGTGTGCACGGCTTTTGCTTTTCCTGTTAAGCTGTCTTTGTCTCAGCCCATGAGTTTTCTCACTTTTACCCTTCCTATTCTCTTCCCGATCGCTGCTGGTGGGGGAGTGAGCAAGTTGCCTGCGTGGGGCTCAGCTGGGGTTAAATCACGACAGCCCGTCATATAGGGAAGAGAACTACAGTACCTCTTTAGACTGTTGATTTAAGTTGAATATTGCCTTATGATCAGGCTTTTGCTATTATAATGCTTTTAAAATGCTTTTGCTGACACATTTCACAACTTTCAAATTTAGGCATCTGAAATCTGGTTCTAACCTATATATAAGCACTAAAATAACCGTGTCCTGATTTCCCGGTGTGCTAACTTATTTGGAAGCAAGTGTGCTGAATGTCTCTGGCAAACCAGTCACTTTTATTTGAGTTGTTGTTATTGAAAATTTTGGCCAGAAGAGCTCATTGAGGTTGTGCTGCCAAGGTGATGTTCCTTCTAAACCTGCTTATGGTATGCAGTCAGAGAGACTTCACTCAGGAGAGTGTAATGTTTCTTTCCACTGAGTAAAGGATCAAATCTAGCATACTTTCACTCAAACAAAAATTCCTAGTCCTGGTACTAATTTTGGGGGAGAATGGAGAGGACATTGGGTGCCTTATGCTGTCTCATTTAAACTGAAAGGAAAGGCTAAGAAAAGAGTAATAACTGGGAAACCCTTAAGCTATGCATTCATACCAGCTAACCAGGCCACTCCATCCTTTCTTGCAGCAGCTTACCAAAAATAGAGCTGGGATGGTGAACTACAGGTCATATGGCCTCCAGAAGTAGCATCATATGCAGACAAAAAAATGTCAGCAATGCTGACTTGGTGCACATGTTTGGCAGCCAGCAAAGCTCTCAGAAGGGCCTGATATTGAGACTTTAGGCTTGAATTTTCTCTGTCTTCCACCACCTTGAGGTGGAATACTGCAGCAGTATAGGATCTGGTTATTATCTTGCTGATGTACTACTCCTTAAGAGCAAATCAGAGATAAAATTACACGATGCTTTGTAACTTGCCAGCTTTTGTCATGACTAAAGGCATTTAAACGTTCTGTACTTGAAGACACATTTTGTTTCCTCCTTATCATACACACCATGTAGTTAGATTCTAATGCCTTGTCACTGGCTATCTCTTTACAGCAGCAGTTGGTTTAATGTGGGAACATTTACATCTCTGCAAGGAAAAAAAAAAGAGTATAAGATGTAAATGCTGTAAGAGCAGGTGCACTTACAAAGTGCAAAGAAGAAAATTGGTTCAGCAGTTGTTTGCCATCGTGTTTTTAGATTAATTCCTGCTGCATATCACTGCAGGGCTAGCAATGAACAGTTCTGGTACATTTTACTGAATTACTATCGGTGTGTTGGTTTTTCTCCCACAGGGGCCTTGGGCTGGGCAGTGTTTAACAGCAGTCCAGATGTGAAGGCTGGTTCCGCATTAAGTCACCCTGATCTTCTAATCCCAGGTTCACATACTTCAAGTGCTGTATTTTATCCGATGGTTTTATCTAGCATTGTATCCAGGTCACATGGAGTTTATGAAAAACTGCTTGAAATGAAGTCTCTGGGGTGGTGTTTAACAAGGTGTGCATGAGGATGTTTATGGGGTGTGAGAATGGGAGTCCATTCATTCTCCACGTTGAGTGTTACTGAGCCAAGTTCTCTTCCAACCTTGTCCTGGTGCAATCATTAAAGGGGAGAGGAGACTCTGAGCTATTGTATGCAGCATCCTGCAATGTCTGCCAGCTACTTGTCTGCTACCATGCCAGGTGCTTGGCTCTTTCATCTCTGTCACCTGGCTAGGACCCAGTTTGAAGAGCTGAGACCTAAACTGTTTTGGGATAGAATCTACTTTTCTCTATGTTTCATCAGAGCAGTCTTCATCAGATTATTGAGAGGGCAGTGTAAAACACAGTGCCTGTACTGCTGTAGTGGGTTTCTGTGGCTGGGTTTTGGTAGCGGGGGGGCTACAGGGGTAGCTTCTGTTAGAAGCTGCTAGAAGCTTCCCTGTCCGGTGGAGCCAAAGCCAGCCGGTTTCAGGACGGGCTTCCTGCCTGTGGCCAAGGCCAAGATAATCAGGAGTAACAGTAATGCCTCTGTGATAACATATTTAAGAACAGAAGGTTATTGAACAGAAAGAATTCCATCCAGGGAAGAGCAGAGTGGGAACATGGGAACAAAAAGGTCGACACGAAGGTCAGTGCAGAAGGAGGGGCGGGAGGTGCTCCAGGCGCCGGAGCTGAGGCCCTGCAGCCCGTGGTGCAGAGCATGGTGGACCAGGTGTGGCCCTGCAGCCCATGGAGGGACCATCAGGTTGCAGAGACCCACCTGCAGCCCATGGAGGAGCCCATGCTGGAGGAGTTGGATATCTGAAGGAGGCTGTGACCCTACTTTAGTGGATACCTGACATCTGGCCAGGGTCAACCCACTACAACTCCTTTTCTGCCTTTGCAGTTCTAAAGAAATGGAAATCATGTAATGAACAAGTATATTTTTATCACTTTTACCCACAACTGTTTCTGTAATAACATGTATATTTTAGGACATGGTCTTAGAATGTCTGTGCACATACGTACATACGTACATTAGACAGAAACTGCAGTAAACCACAGAATTGTGCTAGCTGCCACTGCTCTAATTAGCTCACTGAACTAAAAATAATTAATATAGTTAATCTTTGGATTACAACACAATGAGAAGCACACACCTAATAAATAACATTTTTTTATTATTATCTGCTAAGTATCTGGCTGCTTGAGTAATATTTTCAACTCTGGTTAAATTTGCCTTGTGCTCTTCAAAGCCAGTAGCAAGATTTCCATTTTTCATAATGGTATGGGATCAGACACCTATGCTCTGGGGGGTTTCATTCACCACTGCGTTACTCCTGTTACAAGATCTGATCTGCAATTTGACTGCTATTTTCATTCAGCAAAACTAAAAGATTAACTATTTCTAAATTTATGAGCTAATTAGTACACTAATACAAACCACATTTATAATTTCCCTGAGTTTGCTTAATCCTTCTTCATTACAAAAGTCAGTTCAGATGTCCATAAAAGCTCACAGGAAAAAAAAAAAAAAAGTGTTTGTTTTCATTTTCATTAGGGAAAAGTGAAAATTCCAAAATATTCTGGGCAGACAGAGCCACATTCTTTTGCTCTCATTAAAGTCCTTTTAGTTACAGTAGTTAGAGGAGGAAAACACTGTGCAGCTCTAGGCATGTGTCTGCAAGGTTGCCAACACCAGTAATTTTATCACAAGTTTAATAAGATTTAGTGTTTTTTCTTATAAAGCTCCAGAATCTCATGATTATGAAGTAATGTTATCTTCCATTAAATGTGTATGTTAAAAAGAGCCCTTGTAGTTGCAAAGAAAGTATTGGAAATACAAAATTAATGGCTCAAAAATCCTGATTAATAATATATATATATGAGCCTCAGATTAATTTCTTTAGAATCAAGATTTTAGAAGCAATCTTGGATTTTGAAAAGTTTTTATTAATCTAAATATTGTATCAGTAATGGCACTAATTCAGCATTATTGTTCTTCAAGTATTTCTGTATTTTTTTCCTACTTTGGAAACTTCTTTTAAGACACAAAAAAGCTACACGTTTTTCTGATTTAAGTGCATCAGAGTGCTGAGACTTAGGGTAAGAGTTGGTTGGTTACATATTTTAGATGTTGGAGCCAGACAGCAATTCAGTCTAATAATGTGCATGTCTACTATTTCCTGAAAATTTGCTGGTACATGACCCCTTATATGCATATATGTGACCCTGCAACAAACTCTTTCATGTCATGCCAAAAAATGGCATTAGCTTCAGCTGCTTTATTAAATTGCTACCCAAGCTGGAGTACATCCGCAGTGAACAAGGCACAGCATATCAGCAGCTCACATGTGGTGTGCCAGCTAACATGGGAACGTCTGCTCCCCTCCATGCTCACTGGGGTGAGCCTACAGAGGAAGAACAAATTCCCCTGGAATGCTGGGACATAGTATTTTGCTCAAGCGGTGTTTGTCGATCGCTCTGAGGAAAGCACTGGAGATGCACTAACAAATGGTTTCCTTGAGCCATGCTGCTCCTTTTAAAAGCCCTCAGCTCCCCCACTTGTCAGTGAGACTGGATTCCCAGCAGACAAGTAGTCTGGCTTTTAAGAAGCACTTATCAAATAGACTGCAGCTGTGATGGACTATACTGTTCCCAACTAAATATTCTGTCCCAGAGACAAGGTTAAAGAAATAGTCCCTGTAATTAATGTTAAGCTTTTAATATTATCAGCTGGAAAGGGAAGTGAATGTGACAGCAGGCAGCAACTGCCAAGGTATAGATCCAATACTGGACTATTATGGAAATGAGAAAAGTGCAAGCTGGAAGAAGGCAAAGCTTGCATAATGTTCCACATGATCCTGGGGAAAATAATTGCAGCTAAAGGATATAATTTGAATGTATGAGGAGCATTCACAGGGGCTAAATTTATCTGGCTGATGCAGGCTTCTCCGGTCTGGACCTCGGTTCCTGATCTGACCCACCTCCAGAATAGCCTGTTGGTATCCCTTGGTTGTGAAAGTTCCCCTGTGGGGCTTACTGTCCGCAGGCTAATATGGCCTTTGGGAATAGTCCCCATGGTAACATGAAACCAGCTTGTATTAGTATTTTAATGCTGCCATTTCTGACTTTTAAGCACCTCCTCATGTACCTTTACTGCCTTAACTCCATACTTACCCCTTCTACAGGGACTGGTTCTAAGAGCTCTTCTGGAAGGATCAAGATCAAAATGCAACTTTTCAACAAAATTAAAATATTCTTCTAATTTTCTTTTGTACTGAGCTGTACAAATTCCTGTCACGTGTCTTACACTTTTTATATTCCCACAGAGTTGTTCACAAAAGAAATTCCAAATAACTCTCAGCAGAAGTAAGTGCATGCAGCAAATGTCATTAAGTGTTCCAGACCTTGAAATGCAGCTGATAGGTTAACCAAAACTATGAGATTGTTTCCCATCCTATTCAGGACAGAGGACAAACTTCTACTTGAATTACCTCAAAATCACATCCTTAAATCCTGTTCTATGACATCTTAAACTCATTTTTATGTTTCTGATTATGTAAAACACCCTAGACTTTGTGTATCTATTTGGTATTTGGTCCACTTTAACCTATAAAATATTGCCTTTTGATGACTTCTATTCCTGCAAGTCCTAAGGAGGTAAAGGATCTGGGAACAATAATTGGGCTTTATTTTCATATTCATCAGTGTAGCTTTTAGTGGCTTCCATTGCATAACCACCTTCATACCATACAGCATTGCATGTAATGTTTGGTTCCTAAATTGCTCTTGCAAGGAAGGTTGAAAAAATGCAATTTTTATTATTCTTTTTAATCTGGGACTTGACTGAAATGAATATATTTGTGTGTTTCCCTAGGTTCAGCTCTTCTCCCATGACTGTGCTGTGGATCACAAGTTACTGTTCTTGCTAGCATTCACCATTTCCAGTCAATGTTTCTTAATTTGGTAGAGTTAGTTCAATATTAAGAGTTTCTAATTGTAAGTATTTTTAATGCTATTATCCTTGATAATCTGAGCACTTACTCTGCTGCTGAGAGTTTCTGTGCATGATTTTGCCATGTGCTTCACACTCCATCTTTACCCTGTGGCTGTGAAACTGAACAAGCTGTTATGGGAAACTCCACTGACAGATTACTTAGGGAAAATAAAAGCCCTGTGAATGTGTCCAACATCATGCAGAGCTCTGTGTTTCCACAGAGGAAGCTCGAGTCTGTGCACCGTTCCTGCGAGCTGCTTGTGATGTGGAGGAAGGAAAAATGATGAAAAATGTTCTTCCCCGGTTATGAGGGCCACCTCATGTCTACCAGCTTTGGGGAAGTTCCTCTGAACAGGAGTTCCCCTCATCTTCCTGACCTGGATAACACCTGGGCACCAGGCACATATTGTGTGGAGTGAGAGAGAAAAACATGGAGGGGGCTCCCCTGTTTGCGCAAGCTTTAGTACAACCAGTAGAGGCAGTCTAGGACCTCATGTGTAGCACAGTGCCGTAACATTTAGGCTGCTGCATCACATTTATAATTAAATGGCAGTGGTGCCAGTTTGGCATTCCTTGTGGCTTAAATATGCCAGACAAAAGAAGAGAAATAACTGGAATAGAGTACTTGGAAACCAAACAGCATAACTCCATGCACCTCTAGAAGGAAAGAAAATAATATTGATGGAATTTTTAAACCAAACGATATTTATGCAACATCATTATCCTCTTGTTTTCCTGGAGGCATCTTGTCCAAGTCCAAATGTCTAATCAATAGGGCGGTGCCAAGCTGAAGTTGTTCAAATCAATTGTTGTTTTGGAGTTGAACTTCAAAAGTAGCAAGATGGTTTTCCAAAATGAAATCGATAGTCCTTTGGAAATAATGAGATACGTGGTGACATTACTTGACAAAACTTTTGGGGATGGAAATGAAACATTACAGTAGTTCAGTATATCAAACAACTTGAAGTTATTAAAAGAGTTATATTTCTTTCTCTGAAAGCATTTAAAAACATATTAAAAAACTTCAGTAAGCCACCATTGAACACTGTCGGTACATACTGGGAATAGGTGTGTTTCCCCCCCCCCAGTTTTGTACTTGTTCACTTGAACATTCTTAGGAAGATGCCTGCATTTTCCCCCAAAGGTGGCTGCTTTTCACGTGTTCTAACCTACATAAATTCTTAATGTTTTACTATACTTTTTGCAGTGGAGATGTTATTTTTTAGGTAATAAGAAAAAGCCCCAGTTCTACCAGGTAATGTGCATTTTTTGCACCTTATGAGAATATTGAATAGACTTCATTATTTTTTTCAATACAAGTCTGAATTCTACCATTTGATTACCTGAACCAAAAGCATTTCAATTTGCCATCCATCACCCTGACCAGTGTAAAATGCTGAATATTCAGATTAAATTGGAACTTTTTTTCTATGAATAAGGATTTTGATTCAATTCTATAATATACAGTGTCTCTAGGGAGAGGAAATTGAGCTGAAGGTCGCTGAAGGCAAGTGAGAAAATTGTATTATCCAAATACAAAATTCTTTTTCTTATCATCAAAACCTGAAATACAGCCATGGGGAATAAGGGGGTCAAGAGAGAATTCAATTAGAGATGAAAATAGAAAAGGTGCATTTTTCAACTTACCTTTCATTTTTCCAAACAAGTGGCAGCAGTGAGCTGTATAGGAACAATGGAATATTTGTCAAGCAGTTTAAACTTTTTTTAAAAGTATAAATCAGAAAACATTCTTAATTGATTATAAAGAGTCCATATGAGAATAGAGTGGCCAATTCTTCATAGCCTTAACCATTGCAATTTTAGCTTGTTCATCAGTGGTGGGGAGAGATAATGAATATCTAATTGCAATAATTTGTCTCGATAAAATTGTCTTGTTAAGAAAGAACAATTCTCAAACGTTTGTACTCAGTTTCCCCTCTAAGACAGTTTGCGATCACAATTTCTACCCTTTCCCCTCCTTAACTCACAATATTAAACGTCAAATGTTCAAAATAATTGTTGAAGCACAGTGGTGTTATACCATGCTTATTTTTTTTTAATGTTCCTCTTTATTTGTTTTAGTGTAGATACCAAGAACTTATAAAATTAACCAGACCTTGCCCTCTGACACATTAACAATTACAGATCCAGGCCGTGCTTTAGTGAAGAGCTGCTGAGCCTGCTCAGTTCTCAGCTGCATGGCCGCTGTCGCTGCTGCCGGTACACCTGTGTCTGCAGGGTAGGTTTCCTCTTGTTAAAAAGCATTTGAGCTAATGCTGAGAGTAATTTTAAAGGAAAAGAGATTTCCAGTGAGATCCTGGAATGCTAATTCAGCAACTTCATAAACTTGCTTTGTAAATTACACAGTGATTTGCAAAATTAGCTTGAGATAACTCAGGAGTTCTTATTTAGTGTCTGTATTTGTTAGTTTAGTTGGCAGTCATTTCCTAAACATTTGTTCTTTCCAAGAAAAAGTCACTGTGGTATAAACCCGTATTTGGTAAGTGATAATTTTTAATAGTTTATAATTTCATAACTGTTTATAGTTTTTCTAGGTAGAATAGATGTTGCCATATATAACTAAACAATCAAATATATTTTAATTCTAAGGAGCACTTCATTCATACTGCAAATACCAGTTCTTGAATTTGGTAGTGTCTTTTTAAAAACATGAAATTATCAATCACAACCTTGGTTCTCTAATGATGCAGGGATTGTACATGCAGATATGAAATGAGACCTTTTGCCTGTTTGTGAGCACATGCAGTTGGTATTATTAGGAAGCAGAAACAATGATGCAGTACTCTGCACATCTCTGAATGTGTGACAGAGTTCATAGGGAAGAATAATTTTCTCCCAGATTCAACGGTCCTTTAGAACAGATGGCCCAAGCACTCCCCAAAGCATCCTTTTCCATGGGAGAGAAAGCTGAATTCTTGGATTTTTTTTTTCCTGTAAACCAAAGTTATGTTTCAATTTTGTTGCCTTATTTCATTTAAAATCTAATGGGCTGTGTTATATACACAGAAATGAACTGGAATGAAATTATTTCAGTGGGAATTCACTTTTTTTAGATTTTTTAAGATCTTACTATGATCCTCTCTGTATTTTAAGTGCCAGAACACCTTTATAAGCCTAGTGCTTAATAGATTCACTGGCTTTCAGTGGAAGTGAAAGGGCTCTTCTCTTCAGATTGGATTGCAAGATTGGGGTTTCCGTAAAGTAAAATTCCTACTAGATGGATCAGGAGTGTCTGCATGTTGCTTATATAATGAAATTTGATTTTTTTTTTTTTTAAAGTGACAAAGAGTTTTCTGTTTAATATCTAATGATATAAGACTTACTTTAATTTTCATTTCAACCTATCACAGGAACAAGAATTTCATCCACAGTTGCTGAATTTTTAAAAGTAAAAGGACATTACATAGGTAACATTATTCAGTCTGGTTCTGTTTAAATCTACTGAACTTCCTTCTATTTGACAAAATGTAAAATTAATGTTTTTTGAATCTGGGGACTTCAGTAACCTAGGAAAATTAAAAAATAAAAGGAGTTTTACTGAATTGAAATAGGTTGTTAGAAGAATATCAGCCTCTGGTAAAGGGAAGGGAAGAAAAATGATAAAGAGAAATCACATTGACAGAAACCTCAGACATAATGGAAACAAGTAGGTCAAAAGAGTTTTTCAAAACAATATACCTTTGGAGTATATATTATCAAAAGCACCACTAATTCTTTAGGCAGAAAGACACTGAGATCAAACAAATGCAAATTTATAGCTAACCATTAAACAGCTACTTGGATGATGGGAACAAAAGAAAATATATACAGTGCATAAAATTGAACCAAGTGATTATTAGAATGAAAAGGTATGACACCAAAATAATATAAATATAAAATAAATGCACTTGATGTTTCAAAGCAAACTTAAGCCTCAGTGTTTGGGAGTAAAGTTCTACGGGGAAGGCCTTCTGAAGAAATTTTATGATGAAATCCTAAGATCTGGGAAAGGGAATTAAAACCAATGTCAACCTCCTGGACTGTAGAAACTTCCTTTTTTAACTAACTTTTATGTACTGCTGGAGAATGCAGCAAAATAGAGGTTATGCAGTGGTAGTTGGGCAGAGGCAAGATATAATAGAAAACTTTCACTTCCCTTAGAGGTATCACTTTAAAAACAGATAGGCCAGAAGATGCAGGCAACAAAGAAGGTAAAGGGTTATACAAAGGGTCTAAGGATGATTTGCACTGTCTCTCTCTCTTGTAAGACAGATGCTGGAGATCCTCAGCTCAGGTGAACTCCGTGGGAGTTGAAGCTGGGTGGCAGCTTGGACTTGCAAGGCCGAACAAATGATGTAAAATGCCAGAGATAAACATTTAAAGGCCACACTTATTTATATGTCACCTCAATGCAGGCAAATCACTTACATGGTAAAACACTGCTTGATAGTGCAACCTAACAGCTGCTCCGTAGTAAAGTGAAGAAACTGTGTTGTCTAGGCAAGAGTCTGACCTACTTAATCAAATACTTTTGGGAAGAGTTTTTAAGTATCAAAACCCTTTTCCACACAGTGTTAGAACTGTGACATTAGACATGCAATAGTCAGGAGTTCCCAGTGGGTAAGGAAGTAAGCTCAACTCAGCCCTGCAGTATTTCACTGTGAGGAAAAGATTACACAGATGGAGTATGAGACAAGGTACTTTGCTAGACCAATATGTCCATGTGGAATGGCTTGTTCCCAAGGTTCTAGGTTGGTATCATTAGGGACAAGTTGCTTGTACAATTGCTTTTGACCACTCTGCGTCATGGATGGTGGCCCAGGGGATGAGCCAGGCTCCTTGCAGCTATTGCGACTTTTTCCTCTGTGGCTCTGTGGCCTCTGGAGAATGGAGGGAATAGAGGGAAAAAAGTATCAAAGAAAAAGCTGATGTCCCTCATATGACCCCTGCTGGACTCCTGTAAAATTAGCTTCAATGCTTAACAGTATGGGACTGCCCTTTCTAATGCGGTTCTTTACTATGCTGCTGTTTTACCAGCAGAAAATTTAGATAAACCAGATATTTGGAGAAGTCCACAAAGAGTAGAAGATATATTTTTGGAGAATGACATCTGGAGGGAACTCACTTGAGTAGGTGAAGTTTTTTTGTGGCTGTGCCAGCACGTGTAACACATACCTTTCTTTTTCCCTCTGCAGTTTTCAAGTTTAGCAGCTCACAGATTGTGTTGGCTTTGTGAGCCATGGTATGCTGACTGAAGGATCCATTCCTGCTCCCCTTGACATTGCTGGAAGAATCATCGTTGGCTTTAAGGGTGCATGGCCTTAACCAGCAGCATGCAGGTTTGTACACCTTGGGTGTATGAATGGAATTCCCTAGACACATGTCAACACCGTGGTTTCTGAACAGCCAAGTGTGCAAATGGCGTAGAGTGTTACAGAACACCTGGTGGAAAAAGGGCCTGCCCAGGTGACTGATGTGAAATGTACTCTGGTGAAAGGAATGCATCAGTTATCTCGATATGTTTTGGATCAGAGTCTAAGTGAGATGTTGAACACCTTGAGCTATCAATGACTTCAGCAAAACTTCATGTTGCAGCCAGCAGGATGCTGCTTTACCGGGACAGTTAGAGTTGCAGGTGTAGTGGAAGACAGTTTTATTCAGTAAAATATAAGTGGAATAAAAGCCGGCAGAAACTGCCAGAACTGGATATCCATACTCCATGGAATTGTTTCATCCCTTTAATAGAAATTTGCAGAGTGGCAACCCCTCCCTCCAACAGTTTTCTTCTCCATTTTTATGACTCTACAATATGAAGGAAGTATCTTAACATGAATATGACTGTGCTTCTTTTATTTATAAGAATAAACCTCTTTTCTTTCAGCTGCAGACCTGTTATTGCAACAGTAAACAAGAAAAGAGCAATCAATTTTAAACTGATAAACAGGGAACATTTTCAGTGGTTAGAATAAGTTATGTTGAGGTTATTTGCTGAGAGCAGATTAGGAGAAAGCCAGCACTTGTGTTTATTGAACCTTTCTAAAGAAAAGTAAACTCACAAAGCCTTGTTTATTAGCTTTTTTTTATTAACAACAAATTAGGTACTGTGGTATGCACATATGGATACGGACAGTTAAATCTGGACTTATTTTCCCCCGTGCATGAATATGTACACATGTACTAATCATTTTACATACAGAAACAGATGAAAAGCCCAGAGAGAGTCTAGCTCCAGCAGAGCTTTTCCTGTTTACTTTGTTGTCTGTTGGATCATGGACTTATTAAAATACAGCTATAATTTGGTAAAACTCTTAAGCAAAATCTGTCCAAGAAGTTGCTTTTCATAACTGCAGAGTGCAATGATTAGCTTGCCATTGGGAAGAAAGAAATACATGTAAAATGATAAAGCCAATTGTATAATTGGGTTACATGGGTGTGTTGCAGAACAGTCTTTCTTAAAAAAAGTTGTCAGACTGGTAGATACAGAATTTCCACACTTAATTTTTTTTTTTTTTTGATACCTGTCTCTTACAAAGAGAGAAGAATCATCCCTTTCCTTCTTTTCTGCTTTACAAGCAAATAAGAACCAAAGGAGAATCCTTTTTAGGCCATACCTTTTATTTACCACAATCTGATTGCCAAAGACACAATTCAGGTGAGTATAATACATATGCATGATGATGGACTTGTCAGCCTTGCCTGGTGGGAAGCAAGGTTCTGACTGGAGAAAGTGAAAAGGAAAAATTAAACACCAGGTGAAAACTCTTGAGTTTTGAACTCTAGGTGACGTTTTAGAGGGTAGGACTTTCAAAGCATCCTCCTGGGACATGAAAGGGAAAAACTAAAAAACCTTGACTAAGTAGATCAAGCCCATACTTGTAGGTTCATAGTCAAGTGTACAAAGGCTTACTGTGGACAAGGTACTGATAGATGTAGAAAGCAGAAGCCTATTAAGCTTTGGGAAACTCTTTCTTATATTCTCTAATGACCATGCTGCTGCCTGCTGAAGAAAGAACATGAAAATTCTATTGCTAGAGATGTGGGCAGGGATGCCTCAGTGGTAACTGGGCAGTTCATCAACTAAAACCTCCCTTCCTGCCATCCCCAAAGGCTGAAACACAGTTATCTGAATGGGCTTTTATATGAACAGGACATAAAACACCCATCAGCTTGTAGGCTACTGATATAATTTTAAGTGTTTTGCTTAAAAATACATAACTGTGAATAATGAACTCCTTAGACAATTCCTCTGAGGATGAATAAGGAAACTTCAAATTCATCCATTCTAAATAACTGAAGATGTAAAGGATCTGTGCATGTTACCTTTATCTATTCCTTTTCACCTGGTAGAAACAAGATGGAATGCTTCTAGCTGTATTAAAGAAGTGAAGCACTGGAGTCTCCGAAGGCCTCCCAGGTGAATTTTATTTTGAGACAGAATAAGAAAATTCTTTTCTATTTCCCATGAATCTTCACTGCTTAACAGTTGGAAACTTGTAGTAACCTCTCTTGCAACCTTGACCTCAGCTGCAAGACTGCTCTTCCAAATCTCTAAGAAAACTATAAAGAATCCCCCATTACTGCCACAGCCAAAGAACCCTTTTCCCTTCCCTACATTTTAGGAGCTGGTTTAACTGTCATGTGTCTAATCCTGTCTTTCAGGAAATGGAAATGATGTGAACATGCAAAAGGGAAAGAATTATTGTGCTTCTCCTTCTCTTTGGCACCTGCACGTGCCAGAGGCTGTGCCCATCCTGTATTTCCCATACTGCTGCTGCAGTGCCTCTAGGTCACATTTGTCATGATACATTACGTCATTAACACTACGAAATTCCCAAACATTTACTGGGGATATTAGATTAGGTTTCTGAAGTGAACCTTATAAATTGTATCACCAACTATTAGGAGAAAACATGCAAGTGTATTTGTAGCTGGAAGTTAAGAAAAGTCTGTGTATATCTATGTTATCTATTCACTGAAGGAAGAATCATCTCTCTTCTCCTTATCAAAACTGATACATCAGATAATATCTCTCTTTTTCTCTCAAATGATAATGACATAGTATAAATACTCTCCCATCATATAAAAAGACATGTGCCTGCCTCACTCTTTCCTTGTAATGTTTCATCACCTTTTTCATTCACTTAAAATATGATTTCCAAATCACAAGAGAATTTTTGTACTATTTGTGAAGTTAGTCAGAGTTTAAATGAGCAATTCCAATCTAGTGCCTAATTATTTTCTCTTCTAATAGAAATTTCAGCCTTGAGCTACTTGTGAGGCAGTAACACATGTATTTTCATGACTGACTGACTGTGCCGTTGGGTTTTGTTACTGTTTTCAAGGTAGCTGAAACAGTAATATATTTATGGGAATTCAGGTAAATGATACGTTGGAAATGCATAAAGCTGTCTTATACAAGCATTCATGAAAGACTTTTCTCCCAGTAACAAATGGCATCTAGGTCTCTTACAGCAGAATATTCCTTACTCTGAATGTCAAAATAAAACCCATGATTGTGCAGAGGAAAGATTTTTGAATGCTGCATCAGTCTGGACTGTGCAAGTCTGGACTATGAAGTGCAATACTATCTCTGTGGTCTACTAAAAAAGTATTTTCCTTTCCTTTTGCACAATTGCCTAATATATCTGTGAAAAAGAGTGTAACAATATTCTTGCATTGTATCTATTTCCTTTAATGTAATGCATATGAAGTGTAGTCTGTAAAGATGCCAAGAAATAAGAAGTCCTTGATTTCAGCAAAAATAAAACTAGTATTTTAATGTAAGGATTGTTGCCACTCTTTGTCCTTTATTGTTGTTGATGGCAGCTCAGAAGTTGACAATATTAATTCTCACAGATGTGCAGTACTGACAAGTCTGCCTGATCCTGTACCCTTACAGTAGGCACAGATTTTGGAAGACAGGGATGAAAATACAGTGTTTTATTTAACATGTTTTTAGAAACGAGATTTTTGTTGTCTATGTGTTAGTGACTGTGAAGGAATGACCTTGATGTTTTTTCCACATAAAAAATGCAGCTTATGGAATAGGTCAGTAAACAAGATATACAACAAGCAGTTGCTGTTAGGAGTATCAGGTCAGTGGTTTCTGGTATAAGCTGGTTTCATTTACACAGACATTTGTGGTAGGAATAGAAGTGTAGCCATACTTCTAAATGTCAGAAACTGTTGCTTGTGAAATACTAGGTGAAACTCCAGTAACATATTTTTGATTTTTGCTTTCTCAGTCCATCTGTTTTATCCTGTGAGAAGGTTATAGAATTGTGTGTGTCCCTGATTCTAACTGCATTGTGCTGTAAGACAGAATAAAATACTGTAAATTAGACTGTGAATAGTTCTTCAGCACTTCTGTTGTTGTCTTCCAGGTTTAGGAGAAGGGACTGACAGTCACTGGGAAACTAGCAATCTTCCATTTTCCATGTGGAAAAACTTATTGTCACAGTGGTTTTAGCTGTTGAATTTTTGAGCAGGAATGTTTTTGCATATATCTGTCTGACAAACCAAGGAGCAAGTTTCGTTAATCCTAGACATGGTACAAGTGAGTGTAATACTTAGCAAAGTTTTATACTTTTTATAAATTTTATATTTGTACGAACAGAAAACATTTTCCTGGCCATTTGATTTAAGGAAAACAAAGATGTGCATTATAGCCTCTCAGTGCTGTCCAGTCTTAGCGTGAGGCCCTGGAAGGTGCCTAAGAGAGCAAAGGGGAAAAGAGTCAGCCAAAGATTCAAAGATATATGATAAATTAATAAAACATGTCTGTGCCTCCAGAAGTTATTGCAAGACAGACGTCCCTGCCCATGTAATGGTATTAGTATCTATGGTTTCTTGTGACAGAGAGAATGACAGTGAAAATGAAAATGAAGGGGAAAAAAAGCCAGAAAATAACACATTTACAAGCAGCATTGGGCTGACAGAGGGAAGAGGAAAATTCAGATGCCCAATTCGGTGTCCTTAAATGCAGTAGAAATTGACTCACACATACATTATATATAACAAATACCATACCAAGCCTCCTTTTCCCCTCGTTTGAACCCCAAGCAAGGGTTTTCACTGATAGACTGAAGACTTTGCTGAGAGACAGAGAAGCTCTAGCAATGGTGACCCTGTGATGCAAGAAAACAGCTCTGTTGATATCTTGTTTTCCTGTGGGCTGCAGTCACTGAAGAAAGGGTGTGGGATACATATGATTGGTGTTTGAAATGCAAACAGGGAAGAACAGGGCCTTGGATTCCTACAATGTCCACCTGAGACTGAAAGGTTTGAGAAGCTTGGGTGGCATGTCTATCCCATGCTTCCATAAACCTGGCTCAGGACTTCATGCTCACTGAAGCAGTGAGCCCTCTCCCTGGAACTGAACCAATCAAAAGTCTGGTTTTGTGTGTCCAAAGGAGGGTGATGAGTTACTAATTTTATTATTTTCACACTATCCTCATATAGTCTTCTGATCTAAAGGAGCAGTGTGAAGCAGGGCTCAGAGACTGGCCTAACTCTGATGGCTGACAAGTTGAGGAAGTCCTATGAGGAGCAGCTGAGGAATCTGAGGTTCTTTAGCCTGGAGAAAAGGAGGCTCAGGGGAGACCTTATCACTCTCTACAACCTGCTGGGATCGTTTTTTTCTCCCAGGCAATTAGCAACAGGACGAGAGGAAGTGGCCTTAAGCTGCATGAGGGTTGGACATCAGGAAGAATTTCTTCACTGAAAGGGTAGTTAGGCATTGGAAAGAGCTGTCCAGGAAAGTTGAGTCACCATTCCTGGAAGTGTTGGATATGGCACTTAGTGCTGTTTTTTAGTAGACATGGTGGTAGCTCGGTCAAAAGTTGGACTCGATGATCTTTGACGTCTTTTCCAACCTTAATGATTCTCTGATTCTGTGAAATGCAGAGTGAACCTGGGCTTAGGGCAATCCAGTGCAACCACAGCATAGGAAAGGGGACAGCATACTGAATAAATTAAAGGAACTTTTCTTTGTAACTTTAGCACTGTGTTCAGGAAGCAGAAGCAAGTATTTTGCTGGGTGCTGAAGAACCAGGAAGGCATTTGTTGTAGAGATACTGCAGTTACTACTGCACACAGAGCTGAAGCTCTATGGTCTGACTGCAGATTGCTGGTGGCCAGAATGGATCTGCCTACGTTACCCATATGTCAGATTTTCCATTGGTTTTTGCCAACACCCTCGGTTGAAACCCGAAATTAGTTTTCAGTGATATTACCTTCCTGCAAAGGGAACACCATTCCAGAGCTGGTAATCACTGGTTTAGCAAAAATAGTTGGCTGTTAGTTCCAAAATACAGAATTCCCAGAACTGTGTACCTCTGCCTATGCATGTAATTCAGCTGATTTCTCTACCACTGACATCACTTATTGTCCTTGTTTGCTTTTGCTTATTATCCTCTGCAATGTCAGTCCATAGTCCTGTAGTTTGTCAAACTTTTACATTTTCTATCCTCTTTACCTGCTTCTTCTTGTATGAGCAATGACGTATTTGGTTTGGCTCCCCGAGGGCTCTGGCTAATGGTCTTGTGCGTCATTCAGTCAGACTTCCTCACTTGCTGAAAACACACTTCTCACACTTCTGTTCCTGCACATAGAAATGTACATATGTTTCATAAATAGCTGAGTGCAGTTAATACTGGTCATATAGGGGCAAATACATTGGTCAAATATGGGGTAACATGCAGGGGATGACCTGATAACATACTTTTCTGTAATGCAGCTCTGCATAGCTGGTAGTTGTGATAGTTGATTCCACTTAATAAATTTTCTGTTGGAAACTGCAGTGAGGCAGTGAGAGAAATTCTCTTGCAACAGCTGTAAACAAACAAACAAACAAAAAGTCCCAAAAATGAATAATTGGGATGACCTCACATGTTAACTAAAGATTTATCTTTTTTTTTCCCCCACTTAGACTTTCACAAAGGAGAGGAATAAGAACTGTAATAGATTGTAGAATATTCCACAGAGGACAACATATACAAGCAGTTTAGTTGTGTTTTCCTACAGTTCTTCTTTCTGGTTGCACTTCTGTGAGAGTAGCTTGGTCTGATTTCACCAGCTCCTGTGGGCCAAATTCCAGCCTCAGGCCAACTTGTGCCTCTTTGCTGGGGCTCATGTGGTCTGAATCAGGGATGGCAGAAGAAGCAGCCTGCTCTTCCTGTTTCTGAGCAGAAAATAAATGGATGTGGTACCAGATGAAAGGCAGAGCTGAGGCTAATGGAATTAGTTTATGGGGGAACCTCCACCCAAAATAATTTTATTTGTCTCCCAGCTACAAAGGAAATTCATTTGTTTGGGACTTCCTGACAGATTCAAACGTGTCAAAACATTAGGGTCACAAAGGTGGTCAGTTTGCATTGACAACTGTGTTTTTTATGGCACACTGATTTAAATCAGTAGATTTTGAACAGATTTTGTATTGAAGTTTGGACAGAGTTGAACCCAATTTTCATGAAAAGAGTTGTGGTGTGTGAACAGATTTATATGGCTGGTCAGTAGCTGGAAGCAAAACCATTAATGCTTGAATGTCCCTGGATGTTATCTGGGAAACTGAAAAAGCAATTAAGTGTTTAGGGAGACATTTAAGGGAAAAAAAATTAAAATCAAATACAAAATGAAGGCTTTTGGAATTCAATGATATGAGGGAAGAAGACTGGAGAAATGTTTGAGGAGAAAGATTCAGTAGGATAGGATAATACGATAATACTGATTAGAGAACTGGACAATTAAACTGAATAAAGTTAAGATCAGCCAGAGAACTCTAAGCCCTTCATTTTTAAAGCAATTACTGGTCAAGGCATTTCCTTGAAAGAAATGCATCCATTTAAATTTGGCATAGATAAAGATGTGCTAATTAAATGAATACCTTGCATCAGATGAAGAGGGTGAGCTTGGTCTTACAGCTCTCTGTCATTTTTCAGATGAGAATCTTACATTTTCTTGCAAAAGCCAGCTGCCAGAATGATGATGGTGGTTCTTAGGGAAAACATTAGGACATTTAAATGAAATATCTGTGAAAATTATAATAAAATTTCTAAGGACAAGAAGTAAAACTGGATACATGGTTGGTGTTTGCACATCAAAGGCAAACTGGACATTGGTATTGCATGGAATTTCTGGCATATGTTGATTACTTACAAGATGAAAAAGAAACATAAGACTGACAGTTGAATTGGATACACCTATTCGTAAGTTCATAGCCACCCATTGCTAGTGGCAAGAAATTAATATATCTTTATTTTGCTTATTTGTGTTTGAGTGTGTATGTATCTCCACTGTGTTTCATAGATGAATACTGCTAAAAGCTGTGGTATTTTACCTCTGTGCTTTAGATTCCAAGAAGGTGCAAAAGCTACATCTCCAAGGGCAACTTAAAACATATATTTTTTTTCTGGGGATAGCATTATCCAGATCTGTGATGTCTATAGTTTATAAAAGTACATGTGTTTGAAGTGCTTTACCTACACTGTTAAAGGAATTTTGTATTTATAGTGCAGAATTGTACCTAAGGTATTGAATGCTATGCCCACGTTTGATGTCAAAAGCATTTGGTTGAAGGAAAACTCTTATAATACAACTGATGTACTCACTGTAGCAACTTTACTTGGTCTCCATAATATTTCTAAAAACTTTTACACTTAGGGTCTTTTTTTATATTGGGATGTTATGGTACATTAAATTCAGCTATCTAGGTCAAATCATATTTGTAATTTATATTTAATAGGTTCAAAAAGAGATTGAGCATTTGGTATGTACATTTTTCCCCAGGTAACAAACAGAATGGCAATGCAGATACCTGATGGGTCTGTTGGTTGTCATGGCACTCAGTGCAAAGGAGCAGAGCTATCTCAGCCCCATGCCGTGGGAATTAAAAATGAAAATGAGAAAGATTAGGTAATGTAATGTTGATTTTTCTTGTGATTTCTATTTCCTCTGAGAAAAACAAATGCAATATTTTTAATGAGGAAAAAATATCTCTCAGATACTCTTGGTATTTAGAGATGTCAGCATTTTATGTGACAGCTTATTTCTAGCTTGACCGCATTTCTCTTTATAAACCATTATTAGAGGTTTATAATGGAAGGAGGTGATGCTCCAGGTGATATGTACACCTGTAGTGATACTCCTTAGAAACTAGCCAAATTTAACTCAAATATGTAAATAAAATTACTTCAATACACTATGGTGTGTTGCTCTCTCTGCATGATCCCCCTCTGTGACTTCCCTCACCACAGCAGAACCATCCAAAGCATCTCCAGGAGCTGCTCCTACCCTGCAGCTGGTGTTCCATGGCATGCATAGTATGTGGGGACTCCAGCACCCTGACCTGCCTGCTGCTCAGCCACAGGTCTGGCTCCAGCCAGTGTACTTTGTGCACTTTTGTTTTCCCACCTCTTATTTATGAAGTTAAAGATGATATTCACTAATTTTTATTAATCTCCCAAGTGACACCCATAGAGTATCATTCATGGAGGGAGAGTTTTGGGCTTACGTCCCCACTGGTTTGTGGTGTGGCAATGTGGAGATCTGTCTGGCTATTTGCAGATCACACACCCTGTAGAACCTGTTGTCACCATAAAAGCCTTTTTTCTAATCTCAGTTTGGGACCAGTTGCCAAAGAGTAAATACAACCTAAGCCTTCCAGCTGGACATCAGGTGCCAGTCCAGAAGGACCTCTATCTTCCACAAGACAGTGCCTACTGTCCCTAGTCTCATTGTTTGTATACCTGCTGTCCAAAACACCAGTTCTCACATATGTGTAGGGATTACTGTCTTGACATCAGGTCGTAGGAAAGATGGAAGAGAAATGGGGCAGTTTGATAGTGATCCAACTTTCTGAGGTCTTCATGTGGCTGAGAGCTACCTGCAGCTTTCCCCCTCTGTACCTACCACCTCTTCCCCAGAGGGTACCATCTGGGTCACTATACTCCAGATATTTAATAGCCTGTGGACAATGGATTAGGGTCAAAGAATATGGAAACAGGAATGTTGGTGGTTTGACTACAATACTCTTATAGCCTCAGTCTATAGCTCTGCATTACAAGACCATAAAAATGTTAAATGTTAACAAGTGTTAATTTGACTTGTCTCCAAACAACCAGCAGCATGATCCTACAGGATTTCCTTTTCCCCAGGTGCATTTGTAAGTGTGTATTTACATTTACTGGATAGAATTCAGTGACAAGAATGATCTGAAATGAAACTAAGAAATGCGCTGCTTAGAACAATCAGGGGCATAAGGGAACCAGATTAAGCAGACAACAATCTATCCAGGATGCTACCAGGACAAGCTGCAGAAAAAATGGCAATCTATATTCATAAAAGATATTTAATAATTTTCTAAAAAAATAAATGTAAGAAATAAGTCAGGAAATATGAACCTTATTATTGATTAAGTATTTGAAAGGGGATTTTTCTCAATAAAGGAAATCATATTTTCTACTCACTCTTTTTCTCTTGAGTTTTCATTAAGCAATTTAATATGTCTGAATCTTACTTTATGTTGTATTTCCTCTTTATTACTTTATATTACATCTCTGTGCTCATAGATGGAATGATATAATGCCTGGCTATAAAGAAAATATGCCTTCTGTTAAAACAGGTATAATAATTTCAGACCAACTTTAGTCTTTTTATTGGGGAAAAAGTTATTAAAAAACCCATAAGATGTGTTTATTTTCTTTTTGATCAAAGACTTTGGTACTCGGGTTTTTCTTTTTCTTATACAGTAAGAAATACAAAGGTGGCCTGTCTGTTTTGTAAGGGTCTTGTGTTCCACTGTTAAAGTCAATGGGAAATTTGCCTCCAACTTTGATGGTAATGCAAATAGACCCTGTGCTTATAGCAGAGGGCAGTGTTCATCTTGGTGTAATGGAAAAGATGGGCAAG
Organism: Myiozetetes cayanensis; assembly: GCF_022539395.1. NCBI lineage: Eukaryota > Metazoa > Chordata > Aves > Passeriformes > Tyrannidae > Myiozetetes > Myiozetetes cayanensis. Next base: position 83,351,288 of record NW_026087742.1, on the reverse strand, counting down.
CATTTCAAATACCCGGCAGTCATTCTTGCTTGGTTTTTCTAACCAGCCAAAATACATGCAGCAGTGCTTCTTTAAGGCCAGTTAAAAAAACCAAACCAACAAATCAACATCCATTGTGGAGAACACCAAATTTCTGGAGAAAACAAAATTTTAAAAGTTGTTTTTTTTTTACCACATCTTTTTCTTGCAGAGGTACTGTTGTGGCAATGACCATTAAAAAAAAAAAAAGAGGCATATGCTCTGAGAAAATGTTATCTAAGACAAATAAATAATATTATCTGAGACAAATAAAATGTCCAAAGAAAAATCCCTTTTGCTTCTTCTCTGATGGGTTGTGTAGTGCACAGAGGTGGCATCATGGGTGTAAATGTGTCTTGCTTTTGCCATTCTGCCACAGCAAATGTGTGTGTTTCCTCAGACATCTCCGATAGTTTGATCATCCCCGCTGTCAAGTCATGGAGAACAAACCTTAGAGTCTTTGAATTCTTTGGGATTTTTTCTGGAACAGATCACAAACAGTGATGGAAGATTTGCTTCTGGGAGATGTCCCTTCATAGGAAATGGAGTTTCTGAAGATTGGGGCTGATTTCATGCTTCAGATTAACTTATTTCATTGAAAGTACAATTAAAAACTTGGTCTTTTGGTCAAAATTTTTTTCCTCTAATCTATTTAAAATCAAAGTATTTTTATGTTAAAAAGCACCTGGATATCATAATAGCAGGCAGAGCCCAGCATGTATAAAGGCAGATGGGGTGGTGCCTAGCAGTGACAAACAAGAACCCTACAAGCAGCCACTGTGTAACTTTAGAGTTTCAAGAAAAGCTCTAGCATGTAAACTAATTATCAGTCTTCTGTGGTATCTTCAGAACACCTATGGGAGGTTAAAAGCACAGTTTAAGTATATGAACAAAAGGTTGTCCATACTGGCACGCAGTGAAAGAAGGCAGGTACTGAACATTTAGCAGAGAATTCAATTGCAATTTTGCCGTAGATTTCATCAGGAATCAAATCTGTGTTTTTAAAACTAAGTTTATATGATGATTGCAGAGGGTATCACCTTATAAAACAAAACCTTTATCAAAAAATACAATGGTCTTTTAAAAATATGCATTATTAATTTGGAAACCGGGGCAGATTCACTGTTCCATAGATGTGGTTCATGCACTGAAAGAGATATTAACAAATGTAATAACGTCTAAGTCCAATTTATGGGTTTTCATGCTTTTCACCTTCTGTGGAGCTAAGCATACTTCTTATTTCTGTAAGAGGCTGAGATGATGCAAGACATTCTGTAACTGTTTCAGTAGGGAACAGAAAAATCTAAATCTAGCTCTAATAGAAAAATGATTAAAATAGAATTATGGATTAGCACTGAAGACGAAGTTCATGCTTCTTCTGACCTCTGTTCCAGGAAGAATTCAAGAAAGTTGTTTTGCAAATTTAAGCATTTGCTTATCTTTGCATGGAGGAGGAAACTCACTTCTGTTCAGCAAAGCAGCTAAGCCTATATTGGAGTCCTCTTAAGAATTTGTGAGATATGATTGCTGGAATTGAATAAAACCTATGAAGATGCATATAATTTTACCCTCAGTCAAACTTATAATTTGATTTAAAGTGTTTAACAAATCACATCCCTCAAAATATATTTGCTTGGAAGAAGTTTTTTCTTTTGTTGCTCACTATCACAAACTGCAAAACTGTGAAACAGATGATCCTTGAGCTATGAAATCAGCTTTCCACCGAAAGGTGACTGGAGTTTCCCCTTAGTTTCTCCCTTAAATGTGAGTGCTTGCACATGTGGTCATACCCTCCCCTGCTATTGCCATAGCTTAATTGAACTCATATCAGCAGAAGATTTATCCCTCCATGCTTGTGGAGTGTTGCTGTGATCATTTCTACTCTAGAGAGGCTGTCAGATGCATACTGAGGCTCTTCAGAAGACAAATTTGTGACAAAATTGCTCAGGTGGCCAGGCAGTGCCCTGGCCCTTTCCCTCCCTCTCCCACAGGCAACTGCTGCAACCTTGAGCATGTGATATAGCTCTACTAGTGTCAGCATCCCATCCTCAAGATGATAGCAGTGCCATTCTCCCTTATCCTCACAGATAAATTCACTGGTGCCCACAAGATGCTCCAGTAGCCATAAAGGATCTGGAGCCTCAGTGAGAGGCTGGGTGTGGGTTCTGGCTGGGGCAGTCAGGTGCTCTGCTGGGCAGAGTCAGGCACCTGCCTGGGGCTGTTGCCATAAGATGATTTGGACTTGGCCACCTTGCCTGGTGAGAGTTTAATGGTGGGGATGTGAGAGAAAATAGTCCCTTGGCTGTTTTACTTAGGAATTGAGGGAGGACAGATTGTAAAGGTTTTCTTGGTCCTAGGAATAGTGTGAATGTGGCCAGAGGTCATTTGTGTTGTAGAAAATAATCAATGTGTAAGCTAGATAAACATACTTGTTCAAATTCTTGTAGCTAAGGAGCAAAATTCTTCAATTTACTACAAAATGAATCTCATGGGTACTGGGAATTGTCCAATATTTTTGCTCCTTGCTTATTGCTGGAGGAGAGAGTTTTTGTCAGCAAATGCTTGAGGAATTACACTACTTGGGGGTGCCATTGTTCCCTGAAGCAGGAACACATCCCACATGGTTCCCCTGGGAGCAGAGGACTCATATTGTCTCTATCTGGGTGCCACCTGGCAGCCCATGTGGCCACCGAGTGGGATACAAAGAAGGAGAATTTGGAAACTTACTGTGTGCAAATACCTCCCTGACGGCTCAGTCCCAGTAATTGATATTGCAAAACTTCTGAGAGGTCCCAGAGCACAGATTAGGCACAAGGACCTGCTTCTGTGTGAGCTGCTTCACCTTGCTGGTAGTGGCCTGTGCCAGAGGGGTGGTATTTTATTGGTGGTTAAAGCTCAGTTGTAGAAACTCATTTAATTTCCTTGTGAGGAAAGCAAAAAGCGTGAGCAAGCAGTAGGTCATGCCAGAAACCTCCCTCATCAGGGAAGGAATTGTGTACTGCACTATGCATATAACAAGCTTTCTCTTTCTTATTTTTCACAGTTCAACAGGGTTATTTATGAAGGAAACACTGAGGTGCAAATATGAGCTGGAACAGTTTGGGAATGCCTACAAACACATCAGAAGAATTCCTTGATTACTTAGAGGAATGGAAATAACCACACCAACAAACCTCCTATAATCCATAATGGGATAAAAATACATGTAAAGCTCTACTTTCCCAGTTACAATGACATTACAGGACAGTCTTGTCACAGGTAAACTGATAAGTAAATGACAATCCATACTGGTAAATGAATATTCTTGACACAAGATGATTTTGATAGATTCCAAGTAAAATCCAAGAAGAGAGACAAGGAGGTTGAAGCACAGATCACTGAGTGATGTACTCAAGGTCATTGAGGAAACATTGTCAAAAATGGAAACTTAGGGAGGCAAGTCCTTCCTAATCATTTCAAACTACTAAACCATGTCCTCACAGCCAAGAAGCTATGGATTTCCTCAAAGCTAGTTACAACAGATTTGAAGATTTTGATTTTGAAAAACAATGCCAAGACCAGCTGGCTTGAGACAATTCCTTGTGTTTAATTATCAGGTTATTTAACCCTCTCCAGCATCTCCTTTCTGAAGCTCAGTTCAATTTTTAAGGAAGAAGTGCCTTTCTAAATAGAAAGTACCAGTGTCTTATTTGGAAAATGAGGATACGAGGTGTTTCTGAACAGAATATTGAGAAGTGTTTTGACATATTTGACATTTCTTCTTCCTTTTTTTTTTTTTTTCCTAAAACAGTCTGTAAGAGTTGATTTGACTTGGCAAATATTCTCACTCAGAAAATCAGTTTATGTCAAATTTACTGTTCAGTGATACTATTTCCCACAGATCTATGTCTCAGTCTTATTTAGCATAGTTAACACAAGTTAACCACAATTCAACACAAGCTAACCCCTGTGCTTTCATTAACTATGTCTTTCTTAAAGCCTTAGATCCTTGGAGCAAAAGACGCAGTTTAACAAAAGCAGAATGATTTTTTAAGTCTTAGGGAGGTAGGGACAACTTAAAAACAGGGTGTAAATACATTTGGATCTATAGGTTTAAAGACCAGAAGGCAAGACTCCATGCTGTTACTCTTTGAAGGTCTTTCCATTTTTAGCTAGAAAATTATTTTCTGGAAATCGTGGGCAAGTTTTATGAAGCTGGGGTTTGCCATCATACAACTGAAGGCCTGAGCTGGACTTCAAAAAAACGAGAGGCAATGCCAGACTCACCAAAAGAAAAGAAGATTTTGACTGTTTTGGTAGATTTTGGATCAGGACCCCGAAAGCGTTTATGTGTAAGTTTATACTATGCATAACAGAGTCCTAATAAATTTGCCTGTGAGAGGATTTTAAGTAGCTCCACAGGCATGTGAAGATCACTTCATGTGGCGCCTTTGTAACTACCGAGTATTTGCCTCAAAGCCCGTCATGCCTTAGGTGTTCAATGCTGCAAGCAGTTGCCATCCGATGCACATGATGTGAGAAAGAGTGTACCTGATACATGAAATTATTACTGACAGCAATTAACATTACAACCTTCTGTTATGTTATTTATTGTGTCTTCTAGAAATACTTTTCATGGATGTTTACTGCTTTATTTTGTGTAATACACCTTTCCAAGAGAAATTATAAATATAAGCAAACACAAACATGTGAAACCCCCCCCCCCCTCTTTTCTTAAAGAAGAACATTACTGTTGTTATTATTTTATGGTGCTTCCTTATAAGCTCCCCCAGGCACACTAGTCTAATAATTTTATTTCTGTAGTCCTAAGTTCTTAATTTTATGATTTTTGGCCCTTATTCAAAATGGTAAATCTTGAGTAAAGTTTCTGCAGAAACATACTGAATGAGTGTAATTTTTAGGTGAAAGGAAAAGAGGTAGGAAAAAATCTGATTGTTACAGTTCTGTGTCCCTGTGGCTTATAAAAAACTTGATTGTGTGTACAAATAACCTGATTTTTCAGAGACACCACAGAAGTATAGACTAGAGCTGCCTAGATGCTCCACGTAAGGATGTGGAAAAAAAAATGGTTATACTCATCCTGCATTTGACAATGTCTGTGGCCTCTTAAACTGTGGGTTGTCAGTTAAATTGGATTTGTTAATGTCTGGGTTTGGGGCTAAGTAAGGTGTAATTCAATATTAATGTAAATAGCTGTTATTGTTCATTATTTATTTGTATACATATTTTTTCTCTCATTAAGTTTTGTCATCTGATAAAGGAGGACAAATGCCTGAGTATTGATCAAAGGTAAGGATCACCCAATGTAAGTCACAAATATCAAATATTCAAAGTAAATGATCCAAGTAAACCACCTCCTGTTTGCCCAAGCTGCTTGTGGCAACTTACAAAGAACCAAGACATCAGGAGAAATAAGAGTTGGCTCATAATCAAGGAAATATGCTTAATGTATCAAGTGCTTTATTTGTAATTAAAATTATAGAATACCTCAAGTTCAAAGGACCCATAAGGATCATTGCATCCAACTTTCTGCTCCTTGCAGGACTGCCTAAAATAGATCACATGATCAGTTCTGCAGGAGATGTGATTTTTGGGACTATTAAAACATATGTAGCTGTGGAATGTATTATTTGACTATAAAGGCCTGGCTCAAATATTCTCCATGCCTCAGAGAGACCAGAGCAAGCTGTAAGCTCTGAAGTAAGAACAAATCCCTGTGAGCATACTGAACAGCAAATTCAGCCCAAGGAAAGCTCACATCTTTCACAGTTAGGATCAAATTCCAGTTAGTTACAAACTGCTGAGATCCATCCTTTACCTACACTTAGCTAAACTCTGGAAGTCTATTGGAACAAAACTTCCACGAGGATGTAATTTCTTTAAACTCTGTCTACTTTTACATTCTGTTGTAAATTTTAATAACATTTGCATATGATGCAAATTATAAAGTAAATTTGTACAATTAAAAGACAGAGATATTTGTAGGTAAGGCACCAAATCAGGTTCAGTAATGTAAATTGAATTTTGAATTCTGTGATGGGTTTTCAGTGTAATTTCAGGCTTTGGTTTCACGTTTGTAAATCTGGAATACAGTTGGCTCATCCATTTTTCTTGTAACTTCTTTGAGAGTAGATCCAGCACCAGGCACATATCCAGTTTTTCTCTGAAGTTTTGTGGCAGTGCAAATAAATAAATCTGATTCTTCAGGAACGCCCAAAACCTCTTGAAGTAAACAAATTTTTTTTATGGTCAAAAACTAGAAGGAGCTCTTGAAGTAAGTTTTTGTGTTGCAGCAGAAGCCTTAAACTCTAAAATCTTCCAGATGGCACTTTTTTCTTGTCCTTCTCAGTCAGTATTGAAAACTACAGCACTATGTTCTTCAGTAATTTCTTCATTGGTCTTGTTTTCTGGGATTGGTCTTGGAGGCCAGGTTTGGATGGGAGATAATCTCTCTCTAGAATGGTAGATTTTTAGAGCAGCTTTCAAAATATCACAAAATATCCATGGATTTTCTAATTTTATTTCTTTTACTTTGTTAGAACAAAACTCAGAGCACAAAAACCTATCTGTGACTGCAGTAGTAGGATAGAGGAATTGATACCTGTATTGTGAAGAGATGGGGCAAAGTTTCTTGCTTGCTGTGGGAAGAAAATTAAAGATTTTTATATATTTTTTTTGTCCTTAACAAGTTCCGAGAGACTGAAACACAGCTTGATTTTGTAGAATTGCCCTAAAAATGACTGCTTAGCCAGGCTGAAATTTGTCTCAGTCCAACAGCGGTTGAGGATGCTTTGAAAAAAGTGCAGCATGCATGTGGAACCTGGGAGTTGCTTTCCATTAGTTTCCACCTCCAGAGGTCTTAGTCTGCTAGAAATTGATGTCCTGAAAAACATTAGGTACCAGCCATGATTTCTACCTTCGCTACTTACAAATCGAGAAACTCTGCATCCGTGAGGGACTGGATCTCCCTCACCAAGACAGATAAGATTTCAGTTTTTTCCAGTAGTTCCTACAGTCCTAGGCCTAAGCAAGCCAGGGCCTGCAATTTTTGATCAGAAGAGCAGCTGTGAATTGTACGACAGGTGTAAACATGGACTACCAACTTTTCATTAGTTCTGTGAAGATTATTTGAGCAGTGGATTAATCACTTCCCCTGTCCCCTCATTTTCACTATATTTACTGCCTCATTATTCATATCAACTTTTTAAAAGTTAAATATATTTACTCTGGCTCTTACAACTTAATTTGCATCATGTTTAACCATGTTCTTGCTTTATCTGGATCATTTTGTCTCCGGGCTTCCCCATTGCCCTGGTAGTTAAAAGTTAATTATATAAAAAATAATGAAAAAGTACAATGTGCAATCAATATAAGATTGTAAGGGTGTACAAAATGAGCATTAGATGGGTGCATAAGAATATAATTCCTTTGCTGTTACAGCAGTTAAAACTGAAGTTATTTAGTAGTGTCTTAAATGATAAGAAATGATATAGGAGAGGGGTATGTGTTGCAGAGCTACCATCTTCACTATTAAATCAAGAGGCTGAGAATGGGCAGACTCAAACCAGGCCTCTGCTCTGTCACGAGCTGGGCAGAGAGCAGTATGTTGAAGAGATGTTCTTGTGCACAAGCACATGCTTATGCTGAAGGGCTTTTGGTTTCTGACCATCATATCTGGACAGTTGAAGCACCTTTGTGGGGTACCACAGGCTTCCATGACATGTGTCAGTACAGTACAGTAGAGTACAGTAATCTTCATCTGTATATATAAAACTTGTGCATATTCAGCTAATATTTTTGCTGAGATTGTGCCATCTGTGAAGTGGAGACAATCCATCCAATTATCCCATCGTAGAGGGTGTTAGGATCCTCAAATAAGTGCTGTTCTCAAAGCACAGAGCAATGCTGGGCTGCCCATTCTCTGTGACTGGTCTCTCCTGCCTGTCCCTTAAGTTCTTGCAACCCATGGTCTGCCTCTATCCACCTGTTGTCTCCTGAATGGGTTCTAAGAAATGCCTGTGTCTTCCTGTGCAGTGCCTAATACAGTACTTTCTTGTTCAGGACTGCTTGCTCTTGTGGCAGTGAGCGCTGGTAGCAGTAACCATATGATAATATAGGTCTAGAAACATAGCATGAAAAGATTGCCCCTCCTTTTCCCTTATCCTTCCCTATAAAGCTCAGCTACAGCCACAGTTAGATGAATGAGTTGTCATTCCTTGGCATTTGATTTTTTGGTCGTGCTTTTCTACCTAAAAAGTATGATTTTTTTTTGTTAACTAGAAATGCTGTCAAACTTCAGAACATGTTCTAATTCTGAATATTTTGGTCTCTTGTTTGTAATTCCCTGTGTTTCGGCTCTCAATTAACTGTCTTGCAGAGCCAGCATTGTTAATTCACACCAAGATATTGCTTCTCTTATTTCTTCGCTGATTAGCTAATGTAGCTTAATTTCAGTGAGGGGTATGCATATTAAATGGCCTGCTGCAATCAAAATGCTTTTTAGTTTTGAAGTTTCTTTAATGCTGTTACAAATGTGTTCTTTGTGATAACACGTATTTATACTACTGAGAATCCCTTCCTGTAGATCATTTCATTTGTGCAAATTACAAAAATATAAGTATAAATAAATTATGGAACACTGCCTTTCCTCATGAGTTGTGAAAGCCAGAAAATTTCCTTGTTACAGCCATAAAAAGAGAATTCACTGGAGAACTGGATGGCTTGGGAGATGGATAATAGATAATGGAGTACACAGGATTTCACAACCAGGACATCTGCACAAGTCCAACCCAAAGGTCTAGTCCAGCAAACATTAGTGTCTTTCCCACAACAATCCACAGAAGCAAACAAAATAGCAGGATGTACAAGAAATGGAATATATAATAATTTGGAAAAACAGTGTAACTATCTGCCTTAAAAATAACAACCAAAAAAAACCCCAAAACAAACACCCAACAAAAAATGACCAATAAGAGCTACATATCTGAAAACCAGACTTCTTGGTGCAGGCTAAAAATTACTTTTCACTTGTGCTTTCTCTTACACAGACGCGATATGTGAGCTATGGTTACACTGGCACAGCGCTGCAGGCAGAACCTGATTGTAAGGGTCGTGACCCTTCTTCAAAAGGGTTGGTTAAACTCTGTGGTATTGTAAGTACAGGAAGAGGTGCTTCTTGGGTGCAAATACAGCTCCCTGGGCAGGTAGAGCTATATCCGTGGGAGAGGAATGCAGGGGATCTCTGTTGCAGGACAAGGTCACAGACACAGGACTGTGCCTCTTATCCATCTGTGTCTCTGGACACCAGAGTGATCTAAAGAGCAATACACAGCATCTGTGTCCACACTCCTCGCTTTCAGTCAGCATCTAGCCCCAAAGGTCTTGTATCTTTTCCCTTCAGTGTTTGCTCAGGCTAAGTCTGCTCTTTCTTTGTCATTTTCTGTCTTCGTCTCCTCTTTTCCAGATCTGTTTCATACCTGTATTATCCTTCAGGAAAATAAAAGATATCAGAGTATTCTGGACTTATGCTTTGGTTCGTCACATAAGAAAATCAAAAACTACTGATTTTTCCCACCTATTTTAAAGGAATTAATAAGTTTCTTACAATGATTTAAAATCCAATATAGAATAGATTTGTATGGCATGTCTTGTTTGGGTTTTTTTGCAGGGGGGTGCAGGAGGGGAAAGAATTCTGTGCTTTGATGTTTAAATCCATTGCTTCTCTGAGGAGACTGGTCAGTACTTTTGCCCGACAAACTGCTTAATGCCACTGTGCTCTTTCTGTCTGGCTCTGTCAATAGACTCTAACAATCCTTTAATCAACTATTTTATGGGCAGTTTTATGTTAGAATGGGCTGGACACTTAGAATTGTGTCTCTTAAACAAGCCTGTGGGTTCTTAATCACACTTAAACTGCTGCTTGTATTCATATAGTGACGAATTTGTTGTTTTCCTTCCATTTACTTCTGTTCTCTGAACATCTGGAAATTCCTTTGACTTTATTGCTTAATCTATTTCCAAGTTAGTATTTGACTTTATGCATTCTTATGTCAGTGACATCCAAGTAAAATACATTGCTATAAAACAGAGTAAAATATCACCAGCTAGTCCTAATGTGATGCGTTAGGGACTCGTATGTTTTCCTTTGCATCATGGTAGAGGGCTCTGTTTTTTCTCTAACTTTTATGGTTTTTACCTTCCACTATTCAGAAAGTAAAGACGTTTAGGTGGGCTATGCATCCTCTGAGATGGATTTTAGGGGCTTTTTATTTTCAATGATAGCCCTTGAAAGTGTTCCTGATCATTTGGCTGTTTTAGAAAGATGATCAAGAGAAAATTTCTTGGTAGGTATCTGCAGTCCGTAGACTGCTCTGTAGTATTTTGGAATGCAAGTTAAGTAGTTGCCACTAGATGACAGTATAATCTACTGATACGATACCTAAATCAGCATTTCAATGCATTATAATATTTAACTTGTTCTTTGCACTAGCAGTTTGTTAGACTGATTTCTCTGGATCCACTCAGAGCCCACTGGAATTCAGGAAAATGTAAAATTATCTGCTTTAATTTTTTTCCACCCTAAATGCTATTAGCTGGAAGGGCAAAAATATCCACAAGTCCTGGGCAAGTGCTAGAGGAAAAAACTTGCAAGAAATAGACTTTCCTAATTACTTAGATGTAATTAATTTCTGAATCTCTCCCTGAGCTCTTCTGAATGCTGCCTGGTATCTCTAGTAGTTATTTTCGTTGTATATTGTCCTTCTGTCTTGATGGTGCTTTTCTCAGATGTCACTATCTGAAGCAGAGGAAGAAGTGGTGAATCAGGTCCTTTTTAACTAACTGCATTACAGATAAGCATCACACCAAGGAAACACCGGCAAAATGATGTAAAAAGAGACTGAAAGTATACTACTGTTTTAAACATAACCTGACTCACAAGTATGCTCTCTCTTCTGCTTATTTCATGACTTATTTCTCAAAGACTTAAAGAAGAAGTATTTAGTGTGAACATTGGACTTCTTGGATAAACAGAAGCAATTATCTTCCTTGTATTCCCCTTGCTTGTTTCTCTACCTTGTGCTCTGAAAAAATATTGGGTAACTTTAAAATAAAAAAGCAGCTAATTGGAGAAGACTTTTTGCACTCTTTTAATGCATATGTTTACCTTTCTCAACTGAAGCTTTGAAATTGCACTCTTTTATCCAAAACATATTGAGAAGAGACTTTATTGCACTGAATAGCTGGTTGCTATTGCTATGGCTGCTGTTGCAGAAGCAGCCAGCTGTTACAGCTGTGGCTGGGACAGTTACCTGTGGGTTAGTTTGCCTTCTGCTACACAACGTTTGTAGAAAACATTATTTCAAAAGCCAACAGACTTTGAGGATTTACTTAATTATTATACCTTTGTATTTAGCTGACACTTGTTTCTAGATTTCTCAGCACTGTGAAAAAATGAAGTGCTCTGTCACAAGAGTCAGGTGCCACACAGGTTTTCACTGTATCATAAAAAGCAACAAGGAAGATACCCCCTCATACTACAAAATAAACCCAAGATTTTTTCCCTGCTTTATAATTTCAGGTTTCCACAGGAATTTGTGATAAAGAATAGTGAATTGCAGAGAAGTGTCATGTGAAAATCCTCTGAGGGGTATGAGAGTTAGCAGTCTCCAGCAAAACCTTCCATTTCCTAAAATGGTCTCTCAGAAATCTACCTTTGCCTTCCAGAGGTCACCTTTAAAATTTGCCAAATCACGTGATACTGATAATGGCAGCTTCCTTTAAGACAATTTTCTGATCAAAGTACTAGCATAGCAATGACACATAACACTGACACCAGTGTCCACTGCTAAATTAGTACTTGTGAGATTCAAATGTTTTAGCCTGATAGTCACATGAATTTCTTTTTTCTTGTGCTATTGTCCTGGAAAAAGTCATAGCTCTGAAAATATCCCTACTAAAAATGTATTTAATTAGAACTATGGGAAATAATCAATATATATGGTGGTAAAGGCAAATGGAAATAGAGAAATTAATACACTGGGCAAGACTAAGCTGGGATAAGAGTGGACTCGCTGACTCTGTTTTTATAGTCTGTTTGCTTTCTGCTGGGGACCTGTATTTGAGTGAACTGAGAGATCCTTCAAATAAATCACTTGAAATAAAAGTAATCAGAACATGTATGCAGTGGTGTTTCAGAGTCTGTGTCACAGACAATGCAACAGTGGGTTTTTTACCTCTTGTCAATGGGAAAATGCCTTCCTGCTAATTCTGCCTTCAACAAGAAGTTGTTAATGTGGACAGCAACCATAGCCTGTGTTTTGCTATTTGTGTGTTGATTTTAAACCTGGTTCAGCAGGAGGAATTTGGAAAACATCTTGTGGCATATCTGCGTGTGCAGGTCAGGGGCAGTAGAGGAGTGCTCTGTGCATTCCTATGCTTAAAATCAAGTTACTGTTACGGAAAGAACTTTGACCATGTATGAGACTCAGGGGGAGTGAAATGCAGGTCTTTGTACTTTAAAAGTTTTCTTTCAGAATGGGAAAAAAGAAGGGTCTGTGTTTCTTCTCCTTGGGCAATTTCTGGGCTTCTGGTCTTCTGCTGAGAAGCCACAAGCAGTTCTATGTGCAGTGTCTGCAAGTGGCTGAAAAAGTGCAGAGATAATTTTTGTAGCATCATGTGCACTGAATCCGCCTCACCCTGGATGCCTAAACAATACTTAGAAGAACTTTTTTCTTTGCAAATGTTTAGCATAACATTCTGACTTAAACCATATAGTGGCTGTGGCAAAATGAAAGCATTTTTAAAGCCTGAAGGCCACACACAGCAGTGGCAGGAAAGGGTGGGCCTTGGTCTCTGAAGGTCTACTTGTCACAGTGATGGGCTTTTCTTCTGTGTGAGCTGCAGCAGAATACCATTGCTCAGGCAGAAGAAAGGTATTGGTTGCACTAGAAGAGAGGTCTGAGCATGGCTTGTGCTTTCTGGAATGCTACAGTACCAAGGATTTTTTTAACTGTTGAAAAGGACTAGTATTCAGTAAGAAGCAGCACGATTTAGGGCAAGAACTGAGACGAGAATTAGTAAATGGTTTGACATGTTTCACAATGTGTCCCCCTGTGCACTCATGGGGAGAGCGGAAGTGCTGCTATTATTTATTTTAAGGAACAGTGATTTTCTTGACAGCACTCCTGTAGATATTTCACATACCTGTCCTCAAAATTCACCCGCTATTCCTAAAGGAAAATGTGATGAGCCTAGCTACATTACAAGAGGAATGGATGACAGAAGGATAGGAATTAGGACAGCAGAATGTTTCCCCATGTGCATTCAAGCATGTTTGTTTTCATGTGTGCATGCCACCCAGCCTATTGAAGCCATCTGCCCAGCTCTAGTGCATGTGCCTATAGAACGTTTTCCTCAGCTTCATCTTTAACCTACATCCTAAAATTTAAGAGAAGAAAGTAAACCCTCTCTCCAAGTGTTGTTTGTGAGGATGTTACAAGCTGGTGGAGAACACAATCACATGGCCTTGACAAGCCAGGTGTGCAGGTGGGTCGGAAGCGATTATATATCCCATTAAACTGATGTTACATCCCATATTCTTGGTGAATTCAGAATGAAGTTTATGATGCTATGGGTCTGAATTTCACTGCCTCTGGATTGAGCTGACAAGGTAAAAGTAATTCTTGAAACAAACAAAAATCAGACAAAGGAAGAAGACGTCATCAAACTCTCCTGTTTATAAGGGTTCTTTTGAAATCCTGTCTTTGTGAATAGCCTATATTACCTGAAAATCTGGCTTTTCTGTGCTGTGTACATGCTACATGTCTTTACATTTAGGTAAGGAGACATAGCAGAAATTTTCCTGATCCAGTTTTCTACCTCTGTTTTATCTTTACTTGCCTACATGTAAACCCTTACAATGATGGAGAACTGAGGAGACACCCCACTATTTCCAGGTGTCTTGTTAACCTTGAGCTTATTCTTCCAACTAGTTGAATGAAAATGCGTGTTACCACCCAGAAGAAAACATAACACCTTCCAAAGCCTGTTAAATATGGACTGAAATGCTGTCTACTTTTAAATGGATGGGTAACACATCTTTACCTTCTCCTTGTTGCAGAGACTGGAGACTCTTTTACACATTCCTCATTTTGAAGGTATAGAACAGAGGTGCCAAACTGTCCTTACTTTTACTGTATTGCTCTAAGACTTCTGCTCTGAGGGTCCAAGCCCTACTGGATCAACTGAATGCATGTGGGTTGTAAACCTCGGAATCAAAAGCTATACACAACCTCATGGGAAAGGCACAAGATCTTCCTGCTTCTGACATCAGATGAGAAGAAAGGTAGAAGTTACAGCACTGCAGAATGAATGAAAAGCCATGAGGCGTTATTACTGGTCAGTGTAATAGGAGCAATTGAGGATGGCAGAGACTGCTGTGGGAAGTGAGAATTTCCCTAGTTTCAGATTATAAAACCCCCATAAAACAGCATTATTGTTTAAATAATGCTGACTTCCCATTTACAGCCTCTGTCTCAACAAAGTCTTGTAACAAATTCCCCACTTTTCCCCCCAGAATATTCCCTGGAGGTTTGTCCAACGTAGCTTTAAATAACTCAAGCAACAGTGCTTCCATCATTTACCTTTGGAGATGATTACTTGGCCTAATAGTAATAATTGTGAGAATTCTGGAGGGTTTGGTTCATGATGATGTTTGCAGACTGAATTCTGCAATTCTGTTTGTAAGGGATTGGCCACAGATTAAAGCATTCAGTGTTTTCCTGAGGTTTGAATGCACCAATTCATGTGCCTCACAGCTTATTTCTAATGGGAGTTTAGGTACTTAAATAGCCTTAATAACCTGTCCCTAATCCCTGAATACTCACAACTAGCAAACCCTTTCTCTACTAGCCTTCCCTGGTACAGAACTGTGTGGAATTGCCCTACTTGTCCAACAGCCTCAGTCTTTTTTTTTTTCTTTTTTTTTTTCTTTTTTTTTTTTTTTTGCAGATGACTGATGGCAGCATAGATTATACTTACTACTTATGTCCTGAGGGACTCTGACTCTTATGCACTCTGAGGGCAAGAGTGCATAAGAAAGAGAGATTTTCTTTCTTTTTATTTTTTCCTTTTTTTCTTTTCTTTTTTTTTTTTTGTAGCTCTGTTGCTTTCTGTTGAGGTTGTAGGAGCAGGAGTCAGACTCATATTCAGCATTATGGTGGTAAAACACTAATGGCTGGGCCTCCTAGTCAGATATTGTGGTTTTCTTCAGAGGTGTTAAATGAACATCCCTTCTCTTCATAGTAATGGTGGTTGTTTCAACCAGTGATTCCACGCTTTTTGGACAATGGTCCACTGTCAATCCCAAAATAGCACACAGACCACCTGCATTCCTTACAGGTAAGGGTCTGTACACAGGCTTTTCATTGCAAAAATCAACTTGTTGATACAATCCAATCAGTAGGCTAAATGTCAGCAACCACTGTCTCTCTTCTCAGTCTGCTGCTGAGGAACAAAACAGTCAGAATTACAGACAGAATTTTTTTCTGGTTAAAGACCAAAAGAGTTTAAGATGTCTCTTTTACTAAGGCCAAAATTCACTCTCAGTCAAATAAGATTTTCTTTCATCCCAGTGAGCGAGATTTGGGATGTTCAGAAGAATGAAGCTCTGTAATCAATTTTAGGAAAAACCTTACTTAGGTAGCAGGGATAGCACAAGTTGCCTGTAACTCAACAGGATGATTCCCTCCCATTGGAGCTGCAGTTCTTTGAGTTCCATGATGGAGTTCATGAAAAAGTGGAGACTTCTAATTGAGCCCAAACTGAGAAACAGATGAGTTCTGGCCAAGGGCCAGGGTTTTCAGAATTGTTGATCAAAGATAAGTTTTATCACAGTTGGTCTTTAAAAAATACTGACATCTCAGACAAAAAATGAGCTAAAACAGATGGAATTTGAGCCCTTACAGTTTAAGCTGAGCTGGCTTTTTCTTTCTTCTTCCCATTTTTTTTCTTTTTTACCCTGTGATCACAAACATGAAAAGATGGAGGTAATACAGGTGTAAAATTTATTATAACTATCAAACTCTTGAGGGTCTTTAGAGAGCAAAGTACATACAAACCCTGCATTTGACCTTAACTGTTACTCATTCCTGTGGTGGTTGGGAATGATTAAGTAATTTTTAATGTAGTGGAAGTTGGGGTCATGCTCCAATTCTCTTAAAGCTCTTTAAAAGACAAACTGCTATAATTACTATAATAAATGTAGTAACCTATAGAAAAGTGCAACCCACAGCCAAATATGCTACTCACAAAACCACCCAAATTCTTGTCTGGGCTTGCATTTGGGACTGTCACTGACTTAAGCATCGTAGTGAGTGTGGCAGCTATTAGGAGACCAGAAACAGTATGTGGGAAAATTTAGACATTGCTGTTAACTACATCAGGCTTTTTGGCCCAGTCAATTTTTGTCATTCCTTTTTCCATTCATATTGAGGTTGTAGAGTCACAGATTAGAGCCATGAACAGATTTAGGTCAGAAGGAACCTCTGGAGGATGTTTGTCCCAAACCCCTGCTCCAAGCAGACCTAACTTCCAAGTGAAAGCAGGCTTCTCAGGGCCTTTCCAGTTGCATTTTGAATGTCTTCAAGGACAGACAGATTGCACAGTCCTTCTGTGTAGCCACATTCATAACCACTCTCACTTTGGAATATTTTCCCCTTATGTACAACCAGAATTTTTGCAATCCTACTAATCACTTTCTCCTTAAATCCCCTTCTCATTTTTTGAAAAATGTAGTCAACTTCAACCTTCTCAAGATACTATTCTTTTTGTAAGAGGGATGTCAATCCAACAAGGAGAGAAGCAGCATGCCAACTGACATATATAACCAATCACACAATCTGGAGTTTGAATTCTAAATGGCAAAAGCCCTGTGGAACACTCATTATGAATACTGCTGGAAAATCCTTAAACCCAAATATATTAATAAAAACAATCAGTAAAACAAAGAGCATACAAGCTCAGAAAAGAAAAATCTTACTCCATGGGTGGGGAATTTGTGAAGGAGAAAAGAAAAAGCCCCAGCAGAGGAGTCCATTGTTTGCAGCCTGTTCTGCTTAGGAATGAGCACACTGCAGTCAGTGCTAGCCACATACAGGTTTTAGAAGGAATAGGTTTGACTCTGAAAAAAAGACTTTATATTGACAATTTTGGATTTTCTATTTTTATTTAGTTATTTGTTTGTGATTAAACTTTAAATCTTCAAAGAAGATTAGTCATCTATTTCTGCAGTAGTTGTGCTAGCCTACATTCCTTTTTGCTGTGGCACTTTCAGAAATACGTCTCTTGCACTGCCATAAGGAAAAGAAGGAGGTTCTGGCAAATGAAGTAGCAAATTAAGAGGTGGCATCTTGCAAGAGGAATTGTAGAAGGAAAAAGTGATCTGTCAGACTGTTGACTACAGAATAAAAGTTACGTAAATGACATACTGAGAAAAAAGTCAATGGATTCACTGTAAAAATGAAGAGAGATGAGAGTGTGAAATTTTATCCATTTCTGTTTCATCTGGTAGGAAAAAAATATCCTTTTTCAGTGCAGGAATTGTGAAAAATGATAAACAAAATTAATTTAAAAAATATTGTAAAATATGCGGGCCTGACTAGCATCATAGTTTAAATCACCTCTTTATTTCCACTGTAACTTAACTCAAATTCTGATGTGCTTTTTTTTGAAATTCATTATGTCAACATAAGTACATGCAACTTATCATCACTTGGATGGCTGTTATTTTTTAGCTGTTTAATTCATTGACTCACATCCGGCAATAATTCATGCAAAATGGGCTCTGAACTGCTTTGCAATATGCAGATTTGTGTGCAAATGAGCGTTACCTATGGTGTTCACACTGAAGCGTTTTTCTTTGATGTACATTTCTGACATTCTGAGATTGTAAAGAAGAAAATAACTTTAAAAATTTTAAGAAACCTTAATTGAAGTTAACATAAAAGAAGATACATGGTGTTAATTGGTCTGTTTCAGGCATAATTTGTGCCTTTGAGACCATGTCCCTTACCCCCCGCCAAAGTGTCAAGACTCACATCTTTAATTCAACAATCTTTGTATTAATTACCTCTGGATAAGGTAAGCTTTGATTGGGAGTCCTTTATTGTAAAATTACAGTACATTGCCTGCTTTAAGATAAATAAATTAGAGTTGAACTTGAAAAAAATCTCCATCCAACTGTGAATGGGAAAGTGCATTTGAGTATCAAATGCTAGATGAAAGAACAGTTTTTATCAGACGGCCTTACTAGGGGAAAATGTTTTCTTTTCGTTCCTCTTTTTTTTGATTGTTTTTGCACACTGAAAAATTATATCTTCAGAAAGAGATAGGCACTCAGTTTCTAGGGTTGCCAACACTTTCCTCTCAAAAGATCTCTTTCTGCTCATGGGATCTCAGCATTCTCCCCCATAAATAATTCCCCAGTATTGTTTGTCACAAAGTAATCAGTAACCTATGGATGGCTTTCCCCCGGCCCTCATTCCCACTCCTTGGTTGCATCTAGTTGATTGTCCATTAAGACCAAACTTGATTTTGTTTTCTGGGATGGAAGGACTGCAGAGGGTTTTGTATGATCTCCATGTCACCTGGATGTGTTTGTTACAGGTTCTGAGTGGGACAAAAGCAGCCACATGAACAAGAAAGCTGCAAGCAATACAGGCGGAATAAAGACAGCTTGTCTACTCATCCCAGAGGAAAACTAATCATTCCTGGCCTTGCTGTAATGGAACTGCAGAGTTAAATTTGGAGGTTGAGATTTGGGTGCTCTGCAGATGGTATGTTTTTGTATGGATTATGCTAACCGCAGTATGATGCCTACACATATGCTTCCAATGCAACAGAGTGGTTTGAACAGCTATCAGAGAATGCTGACAGAGCTTTAAAGCCCGTAGGTTCAGTTCTGACCTCAGAGATGCTGGTGTGACTCCTTTGAATCTGTAGGATGTGCTGCCTGACTTGTGTACCTTTCAAGGTTCAAGTACATTGTTCCATGAGAGCTCATCCGAGGCAAGCAAAGACTGCAAGCTGAAAAACTAGACCTTAAGGACACTTGTACTAAAGTTTCAGAGCTGACACCTGAGTGATTTCAGCTCTACTGCCTCTCAGTAGAGACACACTCTCTGCTCTTCTAAAGATTTTCAGCATATACAAAAGACCTGAAGACCAGAAGACCTGAAGGTTCAGCTCTTAGCATAATTCTGAGCCAAGTCTTTCTCTTCCCTGCTGGGACACCTTGGTCAGTGCAGACCTCCCCCACTTGCCCAGTTAGCACACAAGGTGTGCCAGTGATAAAGGGACGCTGGAGGCTTCAGTTTTTCCACTGAGCTATCAACTGCCTCAGTAAGTCAGGTTTTCCTCTGGTTTTGCAGTGGGGGATGTGTATAGTAACTACAGCTTTGGCTTTTTATTTGCATTGAAATCAAGTGAAATGAAAGATAAGCAGCGGGAAAAAGGCCAGACTTTTATTTTATTAGAAACCCTAGAAACACTGGCACAGCATAACACAGAGCACCTATTCAACCTTCCCTTGCTCTGGGTGGAGAATGGTACCAACAATATCAGGACACCATTGTGGCATCTTGACCCAAGAACTGGTTGTATACTACCCTTTCTCATTGTACTAGGCCACTGTGATTTTCGTCCTGCTACATTTTCCCACCCCCTAGAGGCTAACTTGTCAAGAAGCCTTTTGTCTGGCACAGTATATTCAAATCCAAACTCCGATAATTATCTGTGGTTCTGCTGCTAACTTGAAAGGCAATTGCTAGGCATTGAATCCACATTCCCTTCAGTACTAAAATTAAGAGTAAAGGAGCAGAGGCATTTCTGTGACTGCTTCTCTCTCCAGCACTTGACACCAAATGCACATGTAAGGCTGACCGTCAAAGATAAATGAGTTCAAGAGAAGAGAGGAGACACATACTTGGATCTTGGTGAAATACAGTACAAATCAGTAGAAAGTGCAACACAAAGGCTTTGCATGGCAGACTGCTAATCAGAAGAGGTGAGTATTTTAGCATATTTAAATGAGGACAGGGCATCCACTAATCAAACAACAGATTCCAGAGGTACCGAAAGAGCAAGGGAAAGAATGTTGCTTAAAACTTTTCAAAATGGATGGAGGATTTTTAAATATGATGATCTAGGTTTATAGGGAGATAATGAGGTAAGTAACAAATATGTCAAAACCAAACTATCAAATACTGTAATTATGCTGGATACAGATTAGTTGTTGAAAAAGTTTCCTATTACTGCACTACAGCTGTCAGAAAAGTGTAGTCAAATAATAATGGATTTTCTTTTGTTTTGCTTTATTTAGCAAAAGGTAATATGTGTTAACTTTTTAACAGCTTTCACAGGATGAATAAAAATTGCATCACGAGCCTGCTACGATTCTTCAATATAAGTTGGTATGAAATATGCAGAAGTGATAAAAAAATAATTTTTTACATCCAAGATGTTGAAAGTTTTCACATCCAAGTAGATTGTTTTGAAAATACTGCCTTTATATAGTTCTCTTATAGTCTTCCATATTTCTTCTACTGTTTTTCAAATCAAGCCGAGGTTGCTGTCATTCATTGACATTTCTCCTCCACAGTAGCAATATTTTTTGTTAATCAGTGAGGAAAGAGAATTAGTTTTACATCAACATTTAAAAGGGATATTTTCTTAAAACCTCCCAGGGAAAAAATTACCTTTTACTGAAAATTATACAAAATGTACATGCTTCCTAGGCCAATAGATCATTGCCATATGAGTATAACAAAGGTTATTTAGCAGTCATGAGTTTTCTCTGGGAATATTGCCTTCACAGAAGCAGTTCTCTAAGGAGATGAGCTTATTTTAAGCTGATATTCATTAGAAAACTGCTAAACCACTAGAGAAATTCTGGATACAAACTAGGATATCTGGCTTATATTTTCTTTTGCAAGTAATAAGGGATAATATCTGTAATCATGGTCAGAATCTTTGATTTATTGCCATGATAGGTTATATTGTGTCACATGATATTCTGAGCTTTTTATCTCTATTTCTTTAAAGGAGTAGTTTTAATGAATTTTAAGCACATGAGAGCCTCAGACTTATAGCTTCAAGACCGATGTCTTCTTCCATTTATGAAAATAATGTCTCCTTCTGGATATGGCCTGGGTTTTCTGTAGTTGCATGTCAAGGGCTTGAATTATCTCCTTTAAAGATGGAATTTGTATTTTCATTGTCTTCAGCAGAAACTGGATGAAGGCTGCATACCTCACCAAATTAAGAGGGGGTTAGGTATGATCTTCTGAAGGTAGGAGGGGGTTATGTGTTTAATGTGTTATTGGGTCTTTTGATGAAATATGTATCTTCCTCAAGGTACAAACAGTTGAAGAAAAAGCCGAGCATTGCACAGAAGAAAGAGATGACTGCATCTATTAAACAGTGAGACTCTTCATGCTAAACACTGGATAAAGATGATAATTTAATTGGATTGAATATTTGAGTTCAGAAAAGAAAGAGAGAAAGAATCAGGAAGATCTTTGTCAAGAGTAAAAAGAAATTATTGAAAAATTGGTAAATGGTTGTTTTAATAAAAAATAAAGAATCTAGAATGAAGAGTGCTTGCATATACACATTAACCTCATCTATGATAAAAGTGGTACAATCAAATCTGAAAGGAGACTTGGGAAATATATCTTTTCCACTCCATAAAAGAAAGCTTTTGGCTTATCACTTTTGACAGTGTGGATACAGTGGGAAAAGAGCAGAATGGTATCTGCAGGGACAACACAGTACAGTTAGGGATTGACTGAAAAGTAAATTCTTCTCTTTCTCCGTTATGTTTTGGGTGGCAGGATTTCAGTGCCTGTTCCCTGACTCCACGGTACTTTCAGGCATGCAGAAAGGCTAGTAGTGGCAAAACAAAGGGAGATGTTACATAGAAGCTGATTGCCAGATCTTTGGAGATTTCTGCTGTATACACAGACTGGTAACACTTTTGGACAGACATAAAACCAAGCTATGGTTGAATAAAGAAGCAGGGGAACACTGAGCCTTAGTGAGCATGTCTTTAATGATTCACTTAAAAACTCCCTAATATCTTTGTAACTAAATTAGACTGCAGCACTGTAGGACCTGGTCTATGGTGCAGTGAAGTCAGTGGAAAAGCTCACTCTAGGCAGGCATCTGTATGTAACAATACTCTTCAAGCAGTCACCAAGATAAGCAGATATTCCTACCATTCACTAAAGTCTGCAGAATTCATAGAATATTTTCAGCATTGATTATCAAGTCCAGATCTTTTTCATTGCTATCTACAACAAAGCGTAAAAGATGAGTGATTCATTTTCATGACACACTTCTTTTGGTCTACCTCCAGACTAGAAACTTCAGTGATTTCAATATGTTATTTAAGCACCTGCTCACTGAGCCTTGAATGATGCAATACAAGGATACCATCAAGATGTATCTAAAACTACCATTTGCTTCCCCTTACAGTGTTCTCATTTCTTTATGAAATATTTAAGGGGTGCATGTTGTTCTGACAGCATATTAAAGCAATGTCCTTTTTGATGATGTAATAACTGTTAACAGCTTAACGCTCCCATAACCAGCTAGTAATGGGAAGGGTATGTTGGATTCTACTAGTTTTGAAGTGATGTCAACCAGAGATTTGTAGGATCATAATTTTCCTTAGCTTTTTAAAGTATCTACATCTGGCATACTTTATATTTTATTCTACTCTGCTTTGGATTGTAGTTTTGCTGTGCTTTGTGACTTGCACTGCAAGATCTATGCTTTTTCACCTTGGCTCGACCTTTGGCTTGATAACCTTGGACTGATCTTCAAGAATTCAAGTTGCAAGCACAAGGCCTGTTGTCATCCTTCATTAAAATTTGAATCCCTTAAGTTCTTCTGGACTAATACTGTGCAAAATCCTGCTGGCGGACCATCTGATTTGTTTTCATTGCTTGAACATGGAATGTTTTTACGCTTACCACATATTTTAAAGGTTGACAATGATGTGTTGAGCCAACTTGCAACCTGATTCTGTAACATTTTAATGATCAAGTCCCAATCTGGAATTGATGTATTGTGTGGTTAAAATTGCTTAACTTGTTCATCCCTCAGAAACTCCACCATATTTAAGAAGTCCATAATGATATCTGGTCCTACAGAGAAGTGTGGAGCTTTGCTAACATGTGTGAAGCTCTTTGAAGAACATGACATGGGAAGCAGGCTCAGAAGGGGGCAATAACACTACATATTGCCAGTGTTTTGACTTTGAAGGCTGAAGCTAAGTTTCACTTAGGCTTAAAAGATGCTGTATTTTGAAACATTCAAGCATTTCAGGTACTTACCAAACTGCTCAAATTCTGATGAATAAGACATGTAGTAAGGGATGGATTATTAATCATTCAGAAAAGCTTTTTTTTAGGAATGAAGCAACAGCTATTCTAAGTTTCCTTGAAACCTGGAATCCTTTACAAAAATACACATAAAGTTTTACCACATGTAAAAAAGAAAACCTCAGAAATGGCAGATGAGCTTTTGAAAGAGGCCAGCTTTTAAAAGTCTCTCAAATTTAGCTTGTTCTCCACAGGACAAGTTAGAAGTTTTGTCTTCTGGTATAATAAAGAACTACCAGGTGGGATGGGAATCTTTCTGGCAAAGCTTATCGCTGACTGTGTAGATCTGTTTCTGCTCATATGTGACTCTTGCACTGTTGATATCAAAGTATTCAAGGCATTGAACTCAAATCTTTTCATCTCCAGACCTGCACAGTATGTTTTTTAAAGGAGCATAAGGGTACAGGTAGTACCAAAGTTGCCTTAACACTTTGTGTTTTTGTGACTTAATGAACTCTAAAGCACTACATAAAATTCAAATCACCTCTTAAAAAAAGAGCCTGAAGTAAAGTGTATACACAGTTAACGACTATTTCTAATGCTAAAGCAATTATAAAAAGAAATAAATGATCTGTTGTACCAGTGTGGACGTAAGGTTACAAGTCAATTAAAGTCTGTAACGGGAACTAATATCTTTGACTGGACGAGCTGATAAAATACGAAAACTTCTCAGAGTCCTTTATATCTGCAAAGTGAGTGGGAAAGCTATGCAAATGTTGTATCATCATGTGACTACGAGTATGTCTATGCTGCAGTGGCCTTGACAGTTAGAGAGCTATGTTCCCTGTCTGTCCTCTGGTGAATCTTGTGACTAGGAGGTTGAATGAAATTGTCCTCAAAGTTGACTTTTGCTGCTTCGGTCTTTGCAAGTGAACCTCGTCCCTGTCTCTGCTAGAAGAAATGGACAGTTGACAAGATTTAGGGCCAATGTTGTCTAGAATTTCATATATCAAAAGATTCAACCCCACCTCCTTAAAGTCTACCTGGGCACCAAACAACTCTAAGGATAAATTATCAGGCTGTAGGACTATATGCCTGATTGCTCTTGAATAGTTTGAAAAATGTTAATCAATGCTTACAGTGTTTTACGGTTGAACTAAGAGACTTCACAGAGCATGTACATCCTTTGTATTACTGAAGTCTGGCCTGTTAGCACTGAGAGTTTCATATATGAGCTACAGGCATATCTTATGAGAAAAAAATGGAAAAAAGGAATGCATTGATGAAGACAACAAAAAAAGTTAATGTATTAAAAACTGTAAAACATGCGTGATAGAGAAAATCCAATTCTAGCTGAACAGCTTGATTGCTGTTCTGATGACCAAATGGGGAGGAGCAGTTCTACAGCCAAATCAGACAGACACTGCATTTGTTTGTTTCAGCCTGTAGTAGCTAATTAAAGATCATGTGGACCTTTTCCAGAAATAACGTAGTCAGATCCCAGTACCTGTAGTTAAACTGATTTCTTAGTTTTGAACAATAGACAATGAGGAAAAAAAAAAATCATATTAATGCTTGGAGAAAAAGACCCCCAAAACAAAACAAAGAAAGTTTACTACCCCTTAACTTCTAGAAAAGGGATAACTTCACTAATATCTTAGAGGACAAGGAATAAAGATTTTCATATATTTTCTGGGCGGTAGCAAAATAACTCTGTTGCTTGTCTTTTCAGACTGAAGGTCAAGTGTGTTGAGATCTTTCAGCTGGCAGGTGCACGTTTTTCCTAAATAGTATAGCCGATAAACACACCTCTGGTTCTGCTGACTGTTATGGGTTCATTGTGATGTCCTGTTTAGTTCAAGTTCATTAACAAGATACAAACACAACAGGGGTAAGAGAAGGTTGGAGAGAAGATGCAGAAGTACAAAAGTAGGAACCAGATGTCAAACAGCTCGTCCATGGGTTGGTTCTTTCTTGTTTGACTCATTTCTATGGGTTATGTGGTAGGTTCAGATTCTGTAGAATTTAGGTTTTTATTTAAAGTGGAAAAACTTGGAATATTTCTGTTCTAGCCAAAAGGATAGAAACTTTTAAATGTTGGCAAGTGTAACCATCACTCTTGCTAAGTGAACACACCAGCTAAAACAATGCCTCAAAACACAAAAATCTCTCCATCCCAACTCACCAAACAGTGAACTCTGAAGTCTGAAGTCATAGGAAGCATGAATTATGAGGAACCATGAGTTACTATGGCACCTCTGCATAGAGCAGGGGCAAATGAGGTTGAAAAAGGCAAGGAATGAGGATCAGATGAAGAAAATACTTCTGAAGAATAACTGAACGCCAAAAAGTTACGAAGAACAACACATCTGAATGGACACAGTGTTAAATGACAGCTAAGCCTGTAGCTGGGTACATGATGACTGGCAGCGGTAATCACAGTGTTCCTTAGTGTTCATGACCCTACAGGGCCCACCATGCAGTTGCTTATCATGTCTGTCATTTCTCTTCCTTACATCAGGTAATCATGTGCTACGTTATCATCTCTTGGCAGGTAAAAGTTGAACCCTCAATAATCTTATAAGGAGAGGTAGGAGCATGCAGTCAAGTGAAGAAGTAAACTTTCTGTGTGCCCTTGTGTTTTCTCTTTTCTTTCTGTCCCCATAGAAATTGTCAGGGATGGTTAATTTTTCCTCCCTGAAAGTCCTTCCTATGTTTAGGGATGTGCAGACCAGCACAGAAGCTACCACTAACACACGGCAAATTTAAACAGCTTGAGTGAGCTATGACCAGCAATAACCTGGTAGCTGAGTGTTCTCAGGGGGAGCCAGCTGGGCCATTCACAGTGAACTGTGCTCAGAAATGAGTACAAATCTTTTAGCAGGCACATCACATTATCTGCACAATTGTTACAGATGAAGATTTGTCTGTATAAAATTCCTTTGCCTTAGGTTATGTTTTCACAGAATCATAGAATCATAGAATTAACTGGGTTGGAAGAGGCCTCTGAGATCATCAAGTCCAACCCTTGATCCAACTCTACTGTGACTACTAGATAATGGCACTCAGTGCCACATCCAGCCTCATCTTAAAAACCTCCAGGGATGGTGAATCCACCACCTCTCTGGGCAGGTCATTCCAATGCCCGATCACTCTCTCTGTAAAGAACTTCTTTCTAATATCCAACCTAAACCTCCCGTGACAGAGCTTAAGCCCATACCCTCTTATCCTACTGCTGATTGCCTGGGAGAAGAGACCGACCCCCACCTGGCTACAACCTCCTTTCAGGGAGTTGTAGAGAGTGACAAGGTCTCCCCTGAGCCTCCTCTTCTCCAGGCTAAACAACCCCAGCTCCCTCAGCCTTTCCTCATAGGACTTGTGCTCAAGTCCCTTCACCAGCCTGGTTGCTCTTCTCTGGACCTGCTCCAGCACCTCAATGTCCTTCCTGAACTGAGGGGCCCAGAGCTGAACACAATACTCAAGGTGTGGCCTCACCAGTGCTGAGTACAGTGGAAGGATCACTTCCCTGCTCCTGCTGGCCACACTGTTCTTGATGCAGGCCAGGATGCCATTGGCCTTCTTGGCCACCTGGGCACACTGCTGGCTCATGTTCAGCCTCCTGTCAATCCAAACTCCCAGGTCCCTTTTTGCCTGGCTGCTCTCCAACCACTCTGTCCCCAGCCTGTAGCGCTGCAGGGGTTGTTGTGGCCAAAGTGCAGGACCCGGCACTTGGCCTTGTTGAACTCCATCCCGTTGGAATCAGCCCAACTCTCCAACCTATCCAGGTCCCTCTGCAGAGCCTTCCTGCCTTTCAGCCTTCCCCTCTTAGAATAGTTTGAGTTGGAAGACGCCTTTTAAAGATCATCCAGTTGAGCTCCCCTGCAATGAACAGAGACATCTTCAACTAGATCAGGTTGCTCAGAGCCTCATCCAGCCTGACCTTAAATGTTTCCAGGAATGGGGCATCCACCACCTCTCTGGGCAACCTCTTACAGTGTTTTACCTCTCTCATTAAAAAAATTTCTTTTTTATATTTGACTGGAATTGACTCTCCTTCAGTTTAAAACCTCTATCCCTTTTCCTATTGTAGTAGGTCCTGCTAAAAAAATTTGTCCCTCTTTTTCTTACAGGCCCCTTTCAAATACTGGCAGACTGCAATAGGGTCTTCATAGAGCCTTCTTTTCTCCAGAGTTAAAAATCCTGATTCTTTCAGCCTTGAGGGAGAGACTTAAGACTTCTTAAAGAAGAACCAAGAGCAGAAGAGCAAACTCGGCTGCCAAGTTGATGCAAATGACTGTATGTGCCTGCTGAGGTAAACCAGAACTGAACTGGGTCTGAGCTGGCCTGTATGGTGGAGATAGAAGCTGGATGTTAGGTACAAGGGAGTAAGGGAGGAAATGGATGCAAACAGGATGGCATGTGACATATGGTTCCTTTTGCTTTCAGGCTAGTAAAAGTTTCTTAGTGGATATGAAGTCCCGTGTCTGGTTGTGTAAAACCCATTAGCATATGTCTCTGCAGTGGGTTTCTGTGGCAGAGTTCCAGTAATTACTGTTCATTAGTATTCATTAGTACCAGGTCTTGCCTGATCTTGAGTTCATGTTGAATCAGCACTGCTGTAACATTTTTGATATGGGCTGGATGTAGAGGTCAGCATGGAGGCATTAATTAGGCCTGGTAGTCAGAAGTTATTTTCATGGCTGTTCAGATAGGGTTTGCTTCAGATGCACCATGGCTTTTCCTTCTGAAGTGGAAAGCATACATGTAAAGTGGAGCAGTGGTGAGCCTGACACTCACAGGCTTGTGAATATAAAAACATGAATTTAAAGAGAAAGCCCTAAACTTGCTCTCTGGAGTGACCTCTTAAAAAATCTGCAGGGTTTCCAGTGACTTCTCTTTACTGTTGTTGCCACTTAGGAATGTTGACACTGAAAAGAATGTAAAAGTGTAAAATATGAGTGATGACTGATAATGTGATTTGTATTTCTGAATGTTCATTCCTCTTTTGATCAGCTACTGCTGATAATAATGTAACCATGAGCTTTTAGGGTATACCCTCTGACCTCTACAAAAAGAAAATCATTGAATAACAAACCTACTTGTCTCTTATTAAAAATTGTCTATTTTTATTAAAAAGGGAAAAAAAGTCATTTTAGAATAGTTACTACATTAAACAAATAGTTACTACTTCAAACATTAAATAGTTACTACATTAAACAGACAAGTTCAAGGTACTCTTGGAACCCAGAGGTACTTTTGAGAGGCTTCAAGATCTGTTTTGTGAGGAAGGGTTGAGTAAATCTGGACATAGGTTGGTATTCATTTTCTCAGACAGATAAAGAAAGTGAAATTATTCCAATTTCTACTTTTTAAAGTGAAAAATGTATTTTCTCTAGATATCTTATACTCTATGTTTATTTAAAAGCACAGCTCTGTTTACCTTTTCTGCACTTCAACAGTCTGGAAAATCATGATTCTCAACACTCACATTCTTCATTCCAGTAATAACCATTCTCAGTAGAATGTTACTCACCTAAGAAAGAGAAGGTGTACAAAGATTCACACTCTGAAGCACACAGCTAAAATATTTTCTTTTTCATAGTCAATGCCTCCTTTAGCTGAATTTAAACCCGTAATGCAGAAATACAATTGGTGAGATCACAGTCATTTAAATTTCAGTAACACAGAACATTGCTATTACTTAGGGATTACCCCAAAGAACTATGGGGTAGAAGAATGGCAGAAAAAAACTTTTTTAAGACTTTTTTTGTCTTCAATAATGAATAAAATATTTAAGAGGGAACAGGCAAATTTCTCCTAGTAAAGGAGATGCAGAAGTTGGGACTGCTCTTCTCATAAGCCTTTTCTTTCTACATAACAACATTAATAGAGTTGTAGATCTAGTTACGCTTCGAAATAAAAAGCACAAGGTCCTCTCCTGCTTGAAATAATCAAAAGATTCCAGATGATGACAAGAAGACTAGACAGCCTCTAATGCTTCCTGGCTTCCTTTAAGTCAGACCCTTTTTGGCATTTCTCTGCTCTTTTTCCATTTTATGGATCTTGGGTAAACTATTCAAAAGTGTGAAGTGAGGCTTTCTTGACACAGAGTGTAGTTAGACTGTGGGATTCCTGATATGGATACTTATACTTGAATATTGACACAGCCAATGGACACATTCATGGAAGAAATGTCAATCGATGTCTATTAAATACAAAGACACAATCTTTGTCTTAGGAGGTTGTTCAGTGACAAATTACTGGGGGTTGTGAGCATTTTGGTGGGAATAACATTAGTTGACTTGTTTCTGTACTCTTTGGCTGGCCACAGATGGAGACAGGATACTGGACAAATGGACCTCTGATCTGACCCAGCATGGCTAGACTTATGTTCTTGCAATAGGTCTCCACAGAGGTATCATGTTGAGATCTTGATGGTCAAGCATTTCTGAATCATTTTTAAATTCAAAGAGAATGAAACAGATGCTATTACACAGAAAGGCCTTTGTTTTAAATGAAAACAAGGCAAAAGATATAGATTAGGAATGTGCAAAAGTAACACCTCATGCAGTAGATTTACCTCTGTCAGTAGTATGGACTACAGGGAAAGTCACTCCCTGTACCTGAAGCCTTTTGAAATGTTGCATGATGTAATGTCATAAATATCAGAAATAAAGATGAATGATTTTACAGCTTCAAGAGGTCCAAGTACCTCAATGAACCTAAGCAGACCATAGGTGTATTTGGTGAAGGAGCTGGAGAGATTTGCAACCAAGCACTAAGGAGGGGAATGAAAAAACTAGTATTGCATCCTGTTCAGGCTGGTTCCCCAGCCTAAAAATCTGGCACCCGCTGGGGTGACCTTTGGCACCAGCTGGTTTATAGCTCAGGCTCACACATCTGTCTCCAGAGCTGAACACCTCTTGGGCCTCACCTTGCCCTCCACCAGAAAGCGCACACGCTCTGGATCCCAGCTGAACTGGATACTTTTCACTTCCAGATGATTTAAAAGGAGACACAATCCCCTTTTAGGGCTTGTATGGGTGAGATTCTTTCACAGTTATGCTAGTGCTCTTTGCAGATTAATGATGTAAACTTGTTTGAGATGCAGTATAGGATACATAGATTAATGATCTCCCAATACAGTATGATTCACAGGTACCTCTACTTAAGTGTCATATGCAAACTGGCCTGAAAACAGATATGCTTTGAACCAGAACATTTAAAGTCAAAAAAGTCTGAACTGCATAGGAAATTCTGTAGGATGTTTTGCTAGAAATTATCTCATTATGAGGCAATATGGCTGTTGCAAATGCAATCCTTTCCTCCCACAGGAAAAATAAAATAGACTTTACTAAATACGAAATAGCAAGCCTTTTCTGCCAGTAAAAAAATTAAAATTCTCTTTATCTAAAGGTAAGGAACAAATTAAGTTCAGTGATGGTATATTCCACTTAGAGGGCTCCTTTTCTTTCTTGTCATGCTTAGCGTCTTGTTTTGGGTTGCCTCTGATGTGGTACTCCCGCTGCAAGAGAATTGTTTCTAGTTCAGGGAAAGAATGACGTGTCTTTAATAAACAAACCTGGGAACTAATACAAATCCATGTTGACAAATGCTTGTCAAGAAGAAAACCAAAGAAACAAAATCAATACAAGGTCTTGCATTAAATCACATTGTTTACAGATAGATATCTTGGAAATGCTTTTATTTTTATTTTTATTTTTTTTGTTTGTTTACTAAATAGCTGTCCCTGATTAATTTAGGATAAACCAGAGTTCGGCTTTATAACAACAGAAGTTTTTTAAAAAAAGTTTACTGCCAACCTTTTCAAATATTCTGTCGTTTTTAAGGAAAAAAACATTCCTCCCAGCCTTCCTTATTCTGACACCATTTTACTTTAGAAGATCTCAAAGTACAAGTGAATACATGACACTTGCAGTGTCTCCAGTGTACACATTTTACGTTTGATTTATGACATTACTATATAGGTGCACTTGACAGCTTTCAGATTGAAGCAGAGACAAGAGAGCTTTAAAGTGAGATGGGTTATCTGGGTAAATCTATCAAGGGTTCGTCCTGGGAGAACAAGGAGAGAGGCTTTGTAGAGCCCTGCTGTGTAGCAAGCCTCCATGCTGAGCACATCCCAAGCTCCCTGACAGTTGCGCTCAGCCTTCACTGTAATAACGAATAAAAGGGAGCTCCCTGTAGATTACAGATCTTCCGTGTTTTGACATTGACCTTAATACATAATTTAACCACAAAGCCTGAGAAGTGTGGAACAAGATAAGAAAAGACCACAGAACTGGCAAATAAAGTGATGTTCAATCAGAAATCATATTTGTTCCTGATAGTGGAGATGTGGGCATTAAAAGGGGAGACAGAGAGAGACTGAGAGAGAGAGAGAGGGGAAGAGAGGGGGAAGAACAGTCTGGGTTATTTGAAGACTTATGGATCTCTTTTAAAGGACATATGGTTGTCAAATAAAAGTTTGTCCTGGATTTGCAGTAAGAAATAATAAAAAAAAAGTCAATGGTTATTAAATTTTCATAGACACTGGGTTGCTGCTTTTCTCAGAATACTGTAATGGCATTTTCCATGTTTGCCTCGTGTTTGTGCTTTTGCTTTTAACTCAATGGACTGTGGAGGGGGCGGTACATAGAATTACCATAAAGCTGTCCTTAGGCGTATATTTAGCCTAATCATGTTTAATATCTGCCTATTCGAGACCTTAGCTTGGGTTTCTACATTAAAAGAAACAATTGTTTGGATGCTGAGAGTTTGTAGGTTTTACTTCTTATTTACAGAGAACACTCAATGCACAAGTGAAATGCACAGTGGGATGGGCTGCTTGCATGGCGATGGCATATTTCTACTTTAGCAGAAGAGGCTCATGCAAAGGCACAGGATTTTTTAGCTTAAAAGGGTATGACAGTGGATACCGTTAAAATTAAGCACAATTCTTATGGGAAAATTATCAGGGATAAAATGATGTAAAAAATAAAAAAATGCTTTCAAATCTCATGAAGGAGGCAAAGATTTGTGAAACGATGACTTTCCATCATTTGTGTTGGTTTTGTTTGGTCACGGTTGGTCATGGCTTCAAGAAAATTCTCACTAATAGCTGATATTTTAAACACAAAATACTTGAAAAATATTTATATATAATGAAATTTAAATTTAGATTTCAGTTTGATTCTGGTAGTAAAATTTAAATTTGACGTTTTCTTTTGGATGGAGTTTCCAGACACCTCCTTTATCCCCAAATCCTTCCATTCCATCTTGGAAATACATGCAGGCACCTAAGTAGCTTGAGTTGGTTTGTATGATGCACTCAAGAATGACAATCCTTAGTGTTCGACCACAGGTAAGTATTTGGACTGGTTTGAGTACAAATATTTTTACTCTTAAAATGAAGTCAAACCATGAGAGTAAAGAATTAAACATGAAAGACAATACACTCTTTCACGTGTAACGCTGGAATTATTTCTTTCATTTCCAAGAGCAAACAAGTGAGCAAACCACTCTAAGGGAATTAGAGTACATCAGTATTTTCATTTGGGATCATTGTTGCATGCATACTTTGAAATAGTACGTTGAAGTATGTTTGTTTGGGTTTTTTTTAGATATATGTATATATATTTAAAATAAGGTATCAGAAGTATGATTTTTCAGAGCAGTCTGCACACCAGAAAAACCTCAAGTTCAGAAAAACCTCAAGTTCAGAATAAGGTTTTAACACAATACAATGGTCCTAACATTATCTTCCTCTCACCACAGCTCTCCACTCACCCTATAACCCCTCTGACATGCTCACTTTTGTATGAAAAGTATAACCTACCCTGCTGCACACTTCAAAAGGCTGAATACAATACTTCAGCCCTCTCTCACCTGCTACATTATTGAAGAACATGGTGACAGTTAAAGTCCCACAGCTACATGGCAAGTCCTTCTCCAGGATAAACTGGCCTAATTTAGTACTAAGTGAACTTCAGAGAGCTTAACCCAGGCTTCTTAGGACTACAGTTAACTACCTTCACAAGGAAGAAATAAATGGAGAACAACCCCACAACTCCAAACCAAACATCTCAACTATTTCTGGTCCACCTATGCAACTTTCCATCACTGTGCTAACAGGAGATACGAGGTAAAACTCTGTATCTCTGTATATGGAGAGAAGTAAGAGAAACAGAAAGAACTCCAAGGAATAACTCATGGAGATGATGTCAACGAAGTGTTTTCTTACCTAGGAGAGAAGGCAAAACTATTTTGTCCTATTAAAAATTGTTCTGCATAATGCCTGGAAGTTTCAGAGAAAAGGAGAGACAAACTATTAGGTTTGTTCAGGTTACTGTTTGGATCCAAATGTCCTATCTTGTCTTTCAAAGCTGCTATTACACAGATTCATCATTTTTCATGGTCATTTTTGTTTGATTTATAAAATAATGCCACAGGTTTCTAGGAAAATACATTACTAAAAGTAGGAAGTTACAGGTGATGCCTGTTGTATAACATTGCTGTAACAGCTGCAGCTCCAAATTTAGTAGTTTACCTTACTGGCACACCAATCTGAAGGTCTGCCTGAGCAATGCATCTCAAACCAGGGTGTTAAGAGTCCAAGAAAGAGAACAAATGGTAAGAGGAAGAGGGAAGTGAAACAGAGTGCTTTGGATTTGGCAAAAAATCCAGGGAAGTGTAATGTGGTGTGACATTTCCCCGTTCTCATTAGGACTAACTTTCACAAACTGATGGAGAGCTGGCAGGTCTGCAAATCTTCTGTGATTGCCTGTAGAGGCACAAGGGCTGGAAATGCAGTGATCACTCACAGGGTGGCTTATGGGGTTGTTTCTGACTTATGGATGGGAGATGTTACTTTCATCACATAGACACACAATTAAAGTAGCTCCCCAATTTCATCGGCAGACCACCAAGATGATCTATTTCAGAGTCCAGAAAAACAAAAACAAAAGTTGAACCAACTGGGGCTGATCCTCGAGTAGAAAAATAAAAATTTATTTTTCTCCCTGCTAAGGAACCAGTGCCTGGAGTAGATAAAATTCTCCAACATTTTAAAATTATAGTGAATGCTGAAAAGGTAAGGGGAAAACTCAGGCAGATATTTAGAGGCTACATGAAAGCTGTAAAGGCAAATAAAACAGAAGAGGAACACATTTTTTGACTGAGTTTGGTGCATAGAAGTACCTCATTTCTCATGAGAGCAAAGTGAAAGACATTTGATCTTCAGGTTTCCATCAGGGGACAAAAAAGCCTCTAGAAGAGATACTATCGATAATATAGATGGAACAATAGAACAATTTAAGATAGACTCAAAATTATCAGGTCAGTCCTTGTGCATTTAGGGCATTGAAAAGTGCCCTTGTTCAAAACTACACACTTTGTGGTGAATCAGTAGAAAGCTCAATGTTCAGACTAAGTGCTTGAGCCTGTGCCTGAGAATACAGAATGGGTCTGTAGGAAAAACGCAAGTACTTTTTTTAAAAAACAACAAAAATAGCCTTTTCAGCTGATGTGAATGGGTATAAAATTGTCCAGTACGTGTGCCAATATCAAGAAAGGAAAAGAAGCCACGTGTTTGCAAAAACACTTAGACTGGAACAGGTAATGAAATTAATAAAGAGTGTGCAGAGGAGAGCCGTGCATCTGCTCAGCAAAGAAAGATGCTGCAAAGTCAAAAGAATGGAGAATAAAACAAAGCACAAATGGCCTCCATGTGATGCACAAATTAGGCCCAGGAGCAAAAATGAAAGAAGTGAGAAAAACTAAAACACACTTGTTCAAAAGAAAGTATAAAGTTAGAGAAGTCAAAGGTGAGACTGAAATCTGAAAGCAAGGGACAAATTCCAGGCCTGGCCAAGTGTGAAGTGTCACTGATGTTCAAAGGCACAAAAAGTAAAACAAGACGTTGTGGTAATGCACTAAGGAGAGAAAGTAGTCCATGGGCATAAGCTTGGTCTCGTCACTGGAATGTGTGCCAAATCCCAGATTCATAGCTCTGGGAACAAACCTGAACCAGACAGGAATGTGCCAATGCGTGAAGTGAAGTGTGCTTGCAGAAAAAAGGGGTCACCTGGTGACATTCAAGGTACAGTTAATGGAAGATGCAGAATCTCTTACATGTGGCACTAATAAAAGTGCAGCAAAACATGACAACAGATGGCTTCATTCACAGGATCAGCCAGGGCAATAAAATAGGCTTGTTCTTTGTAGCTGTGGAGAAAAATAGCAGAAAGGATTGGTCTTAGATTTTGCAGTGACCACAAGATGCTGAACAATGCTTCCCCTTTAAAAAGGGAAGCATTTTCATTTACCCTCAAGGAACAAAATGTTTGCTGAGATGGCAGTAGGCAAGTTCTTCAGAAGATTAGATACAGAGGGAGGGTTTTGGCAGACACCCTGGTTACAAACCCTGGACACTGAATGCTTTGAAATTTGCTTTCAAATCACCATTTTTCAGATGCCGCTTCCTGAGACTGCCTTTTGGAATCCATTTACCACCAGAAGCGTGTTGCAGCACAACAACCCAAACACTAGGAGGTCTCCCAGGGACGAAAATACATGTGAATGACATAAGACAAAAGGGCAGCAGCAGTGCTGAGCATCAGGAATGTGGAGAATTGTGGAGAATACTGAAAATTGCAAGAAGAAACAACCTTAAACTGAACACCTCCAAACTCTCAATCTTAAGCCAGTGAGAGAAATAGACCACAAACCAAATGATGCCTAACTCATCCACCGAAGAGGCCTCGAGGGCTGTGACAGTGACATAGGACAAGTGTATGAATGCACATTCTAAGTAGAACATGTAACAGCCAGAGAAAGTTCTGTGATTTTGTCTAGAATCAAAAGACAAGACACTAAGCATAGATCATTTTTATGAAATATTGGAAAGGACTAAGTGAAACACTGCCAAACAAACTTACTAAAATTTATTTTTTTTTTTGAAGGCAGAGAGGAGGCTGTGAACATGGAGGTCCTGCTAAGACGTTAACTAGTAATTGTAAGCCACCACGAGACCTAGAATGAATTATAACACAGTGTATGACCACTACAAATGTATGAAGCTCTGTATTTACCCTGGATGTGGGATGAGTTATGCAAGCAGTCATGTGAACTATAAGCAGAGAGTGATGGAAAACACTTCTCATGCTCACATGGGATCATCTGGAGATCAGTCACAAAAAGCACAAGAATGGCAGCTACCACAGTAAAGCAAAATAAAATATAGGCAGGACATTCATCAACAAGGAGACCTTGGAATGACCAGTCAAAAAACATACCCCTGAAGTTGCACTTTTTTTCACAGATGAAGACAGATATCATAAATGGTGTTCATAAATAAAGACTGGTTTAAATGCATCAAGTAGACCTCTGTAAGTCAGCCTGTAATGTCTGTATTATTCATATGTTCCAGGTTCCAAAATCAGAAGTGAAACATGATTTATGTGGATAAGCATAGCATCTCTCAAGGCATATAACTAATTGAAAAGACCACAGGTTTAGCTGTGATCAAGTGTGTTACAACTGATGCATAACTGTTAAGAAAGAGAATGGTTATTATTGTACTTCAGTTCACAAATTCTGAACTCCCAAATGTTTCTACAGTGTATGCATTTTAAAATAAGACATCAAAGGCTTGATTCACTCACCCACATATAGGCTTCCATTTAGAATGCACACACTACCTGAAACATCCCCAAGGAATGATGTAGGGCTTAAAGGAGACCTGTGTATTACTACAGTGTGAGCTGGAGGCCATGGTGGACACATTAGGGCATCTCAAATCCCATAGGTACCCATATGTATCATAAAGACCCAAGTAAGTCTTTAACCATAGATATCAGAGGCACACCAGAGAATAGTCTCTGCATAAGGAAGAACTTGCTCAGGAAACACTTGGTACAAAGGAACCCTGGCAAAAAAAAAGGGGGAAATCATCCATACAAGTCTGCATAGACACCTGAGACGTAGAAACAAACTTTAATCAAAGAACAACATATAACTGCGACTTTTGGCAAACAGCCTTGAGAAGTCAGAATGGACACAGAACTGTAACAGTCATCAGGTGTTTGCCACAGCCCAGAAATACAGAGTTTGGCAAGATTACTGCTGTCAGAAAAAAAGAGTGAAGATATATCACCTGGTTTACATTCTGGGATTTCAGCCAGTGAATGGACTTTCAGACAAACTTATCACCTCGGTACTGTGCTTATAGGAAAACTTAGATTTTGGTATTTGGCTGATATTAGAGCTACAAGGTCACCCTATGAAAGAGCTGGAGAATTCCCCTGGTTAGGCAGCCCAGCACAAGGCTGGTACAGAACATATAGTGTGTAAGGGCCTGGTGTTTAACGTGGTTTTTGGCTATTGCCAGAGTGAAGGTGAACATAACCTTGGTCTTCAGGACATGAAGAGCAGACACCAAGGAGCTTCAAGAACATGTCTCTTTGATCACCGGTATTTGCCTCTCAAGGCTGAGCCCAAAGTCACCTTTTTACTTCCATCAGATCAGGCATTGAGATTAACTCAGGGAATAGTTGAACTAATCTGAAGGCC
The DNA here is from genome assembly GCF_022539395.1 of Myiozetetes cayanensis. Taxonomy (NCBI): domain Eukaryota; kingdom Metazoa; phylum Chordata; class Aves; order Passeriformes; family Tyrannidae; genus Myiozetetes; species Myiozetetes cayanensis. The sequence goes on along the minus strand of NW_026087742.1, from coordinate 83,313,315 downwards.
TGTTTTCCCACAGTCATTTCTTGAGTTCTTTCACTTATGCTGTGGCCAGTTTACATGTAAAACTACCTCCCTCTGAGACTGATAGAATCACTCTGAGCTCTTCCTTCCACAGGCTTCTTCTTCATGTTCTGTATCCAGGTCAGTCTCTGGACATCCAAAGCAGGTTTTGTTAGATCTGAAAGGTTGCAGCTGTGCTGTGCTGAAATGGAAGCTACAGATGTGTAGTTGTAGGGAAAGAGATCCTTCCTATTTAGGAGGGCAAAGGTCTTTGTGACATGGGGATTTTTCGTCTAGGGTGGGGCACCACACATGGCCATGGCACTTTGCAGATAAGAATGTGTCTGTGCTAACACACAGTTGTCATTTCAAAGTTGTTTTTGAATTACAGATGTAAAGAAAAAGTAACAAATTCCACAAAACTGCTATATTTGTTTTTAATTCTCTTTTAACTTGCACACAGCTGAACCAAATTACTTCATGTCCAGTAAAAGTCCTCTCCCATAAATGTGTTGACTGTTCCCTCTCATATGAATTTTTTCCGTATGCTTTATGAACTTTTGAAAAAGCAGGACAAATAATTGCACTGTTGATAAAAATATAGCATAAGTAGTAGAGACTGCTGCACTAATGAAGAAAGAAAGAAACATTTTTTTGGAGTCAGAAAGCCTGGGGCAAATGAAAATCCTCTTGGAAACTTCAGTGGTAGTTTTGCTTCAGTGCAGATTATGGACTCATGAACCCTGTGACTGGGCAGACATGCCCATATAATCTTTACAACACATGCATGTTGTTTCATAGGATGACTGCAAACAAAATTCCCAGGCTAGAAAATCATTGTCTTGCCTGGAAGTGAGGTCCCAGCTTAGATCAAAACCTATCCTTTGCCTCTTCAAAAAATGATCAAAAGCTTTTGAGGAAGTTTCCCTGTTTTTGTTGTATATGTGTACAAGGGGAAAAGGATATTAATTGGGGTCTCTAAGAACCTCAGCTACTGTCTGGGATTTGAGGTCCAATACAAACAACATTGTGCCTTGTGCCTACAATCTCTTCAGGTGAAACTTGGGTAGGTTGGGTGACTTTCTTCTTGTGGAACAAGAAGAACGCATGGATTCAGAGAACTGGTAAGAGGGATGACAGTTTTCCTAATGTCCCTCAATATATTTTTTGTAAGTAAAAAATTCCCTTCTACTAAAAAAAAAATAGTTGAACCAATTTAATAACATGTTCAATTGAAAAAAATTGTTAAGAGGAGGAAACCTTTTGGGTCCCAATTACTGTTAATTTGTAATCCGGTGAGGTCAAGTACCTGATTAAATATTTATATAGGAGAAAGGTCATAGTCTTTTGTGATCTTCTATGCCCTGTGTTAATTTTCCGTCAGATGCAATGAGTTCCTTTTGGAGAACACTTTATCACACAAAGTAAGCCTTGCTCTTGGCCTCAGAAAAGGCAACTGTTGAGTTTTTCTGTCAAGCAGCTGAAATCTGATCTCTTGCAGTTAGGTACATTTTTTACCTCAAGGTTTTCCAAGCAATTTAGTGATTTTAGGCTTCTCAGCATCTGAACGCTCATCTTGAGGTCTTTGAAAGGCACTAGACTTTAAGGAAATGAAGAGTATCTGACCTCTGGAAGTTGGGACACTTCAAAGAGGTCTCTGCAAGACATGTCTTTGTCATATGGAAGCCTTCAAAAATCACTAGTTGCTTTTGAAAACCTTGTGCTTAAAGGACACAAAACTGTATTTTTCTAAAACTATTGTAATTTGCTTTGTAATTTAAGCCCCCAAAAGTGGCATGCCATATCAGGTTTGGGGTGCCTGATGAGCAAACAAGTATCTTGGTGGAACTCAGACAAAACCAACTGGAACCACCAGATATTTGTCAACATTTGCAGTTTTCCCACTGTATGTATGGAGGAGCAAACCACCCTGTCTGCTCCTCCAGCTGGAGTGATGGGACAGATAGAAATCAGCCAAAGTCTCTCTCTGAAACACTTCCCTTGCTAAGGCGCTTCATGGAGCAGTGCAATCACTGCAGTCAGGATGTGGGGCCTTGGATGTTCACTTGGGGTGAACCCAGCATCCTCTAGGGAGCGGTCAGGTGTCCCAAGTGCTCTGTGAGATGATTTTTCTGAAAGTGACAGCCTTTGGCACCTGATGTGGGACATAGCTTCTGTGGAAAACCTATTTTGTAATTCTCTTACTAAAATTAATATATTTTTCTGCACGCTTGTTTTTTTTACCTTGCGTGTATGTTCACTCATGCTTAATTGGATGTATTTTAATTCTTTTTTTACTACTATTTTAATTTTTTGTGTATCTCCCTGATAATGCTGTACACAACCACACATGAGAAATATACATTCAATCAAAAAGTTCTATACCAGGCAAATTTATTAGCTAACTTGGAAGCCACAGGAAGCATTTAGGTGTAGAAGGACCCATACGATGTAGAAGGATGGCAACAATTATAGTTTCTAGAGGTGGTTCCTTTGCCATGACCAGTTATATCATATACCATGCAAAACCCCTCTGTGACAATGAGACAATTATGGGGTTTCTAGATACATCTTTTTAGCTGGGGAAGACTTGTGTGGAGTAATTCACGTGAGTACCACTGGAACTGTGACACTGCTGTAATGACATGCAGACATTATGAATTAATAGTGTTGGAATGACCCAGTTGGTTAGAACTTGGACTGGTAACTATGTTCATTGTACTGTTATTTTTTCCCTTCATAACCCATGATTACTTAGTGACTGAATTAAATGTCTTTGGCCAGTGAGCACTGAGTAGTACTGGGAGAAAGATATGACATCCACCTATTTGTAGTAACTTTTTTCCCTTGTTGACATCCCACTACTAACACCTGGAGACTGCAGGTGATGCAGACAAAGCAGGTAGCTGTATCCTTGAGAGGGTGGTGTTCCTGCTACACTGCCCTTCCGTGAAGAGTAACTGTAGGATTTCCTGTCATAATGCTATACTTTTCTGTTGATTGTCAGGTTTGAAATGTAGGCTCTTGGGAGCGGTGGTTATTGGTTATTCCCTGTTTATATAATATGGAGTGGTATGGGACTGTGATCCATCCCGTTTGCCTACTAGTAGGCTGAATTTTCTAATCTGATATTACACAGTCAAACAAGAATTAGCCAACCTAGGCTGCCATTTTGTCTCAATAGGCAGAATTAGGCACTTAAGAAGGAGTTTATTTTGAATTTGAATGCCTTACTGGAGAGAGAAAATCCTTGCTGTAGAAATTGTATCTGTTCTTTTCCCAGAACATGTAGAGTTGAAGCCCAGGAAGTAATCATCTTGTCTAGCCTTTAGTATTATCATAAACCATTATGTATCCCAAATTACAGACATAGAACCCAAATAACTTGTACTTTGGTGAAAGAATATCTTCGTAAAGCCAACCAGTCTTACATGGAAGAAGTCCAAAAATGTAAAAGAATCCTACTACTTCTAGTGGTAGAGCGTTCCTGAGCTTAATCGCCATCCTGCACCATAAACCCCAGATACATTTATACTGATCTGAATCATCTGGCTTAAGCTTCCCAGCTTTTGGGTTCTTGCTATACTTCTCCCTTTTAGAATTTTTTACAGTATTTGCTACCTGAGAAGATGTTACGGAAATCATGTAACCTCTCAATCTTGCTTCAATAAAATAAATATACTGAGCTCCTAGAGTGTCTCATTGTAAAGCATTTTCCTTAGCTCTTGGGATGCTTTCTTCACACTTTCCATTTTTTTTCCATTTCCTTCTTAGAGCACAAACACTACAGGTATTCACCATTGTCATTAACCCTCTCTTGTTCCTGCATTTCCTGTTTAAGCATAAAAGGGCTGTTCTTTTTTGCCACTGTAAGGCACTTTGAGTTCCTGTTGAACTGTTCTCACACTGGAGCTTGTTTATTTTAATTTATCTGCAGATATTTCTATGTAATATTCTGTAGTTGCATGCTAAATTATGATGACAAAACTTCAGGGTAAGTACCTACCTGAATATTGTATGCAAGATAAAAAGTCCGATAGCTTTAACTATACTCCCAGCAGAAAGAGCTTGAACACTGGACGTACAATGACATTTTTCCAAAATGCATCAAATCTGGGTATTAACACAGTGACAGACTTCTGCAGAGTGGTACTAGCCAAATAATTTGACTCACCATGTTGCATTAGATTTTTGTGCATGTCAACAATCTGTGTTGTGATGAGCCAAAACACTAAGGGAAACAGAGCTCTTCCAAAAATGACAATTTAAGTCTATTTTAATTCCATTACTTCACTAAGCTGAAGGGTTGGCAGCTGAGAATCCAGCTTATGCCTTCAATAAGATGGTTGCTTTCAGCCAAGGAATTTGCAGTATGTTTTAGTGGAGTAAATTAATTACGTAATAAAGAACTTGGTGACTTTTGAAGCCAAACTCCAGACTCCTTAGAAGAGATGCACTTTCTAAAATAGAATATTACAGAGCACATTTTTATTCTTAAGTGCAGAAAATACCAGCTTGGATTCAGAATTACGGGCTGGTAAATAGCATTTTCCTACTCGTATTCCAGGCCAAGGAAGGATTTCCTACTGCCATTTTAATATTTCTCCCCAGCTATTTTTTGAACTGGTAGAGTTTGGAAGAGAGAAATACTGTGCTTGGCCACTGTCTTATAGCATCTGTGTTACTAGAACTGGATTAGGAGTTGCAGGAAGTCCTTGATCCAACAGAACCCTAAACTTGAAGAAAGCTTAGACTCTAAGCTGCTAGGGGCAGGGCTGTTTTGCTGGTGTCCATACAGTGACTTTCAGAGTGGCATTTTTGCCCATGACAAAAAGCTCCCAGGTGCTCAAGTAATAAAACTGAAAAATATGCAGATAGTCTCCTTGAAGATCCAGTGCTTTGACGGATCAGGGCCACGACTCAGCAGATGAATGATGTTGGCTCACAGCAGCTGAACAAGTCCTATTGTTTTAGGAAGCTGTCATCTTGTGCTCCAAATTCTAATCCTTCATTAAAAATAGCCTCTAGCATATAATTGCAAAAATAGCCTTCCCCACTTGGACTGACAGCAAATTGATGCTGTGTTGCCTCTAGCTTTTGTAATAACTGGAGACAGCAGCTCAGAATGGCCTATATTCCATTCTTTCACTTCAATCTCTTGTTGACTCTGAAGCCTAATAATGACTGTCTCAGAGTTCATGCTATTATTTAGCTGATGATCAAATATGCAAGAAACAAGAAGAAAAATGATCAACAGGGGTTAGTTTCTTTAGAACATTGAAAACCTAAGGTATGTGATTGCTGTTTGCCATGTGATACTTTACCTCAAAACATGGCAAGTGGTTTCTTGTGAGGCATGATATATCTCCATGATAAATTCTGTATTTCATAAAAAAATGTATTTGTTACTATGGAGGACATTAGAACTTGTTCCAAAACAGTCACACTTTTTTTGTTCCTCCTTTTTGTGCTCATAAGATGTAACTTTGGGTAATTTCTAGTTTATCATGTTTAAAATAAAAAGACATGTGTGTTTGTTCAGAGTGTCTTGAGTTTAAGTTCTCTAGTTCATCTTCTAGCAGGAAATATGCATAGGTTGCTCATATGAAATGCCCATTTTTTTCCTCATTCAATTTGTAGACAAAAGATTTATGGAATGAACTGAGTAAAATAAATAAAGTAATTAAAGAAAAAAAAATCCAAGACAAGATGAACTGTACTGCAGCCAATTGAAAACTTCTTTTTTTCGACATCTGGTCAAAGACATCTGTGGCACTGGTCTAAGAGCAGTGCAGCATTCAGGAACAAGGGTATTAGAGATGCAGATGGACAATGTGTTTAAAGGGTTCAGGGAAAACTTTTGAGAATCTGGCAGTTAAAATACTATATATTCCAAGGTAGCCCAGGGAATGAAAAGATGATCTTTTCTTGGAGCTCACTCTTAAATTTGTTGATTATGTGTGAATGAAGAGGACATTTTAAAACCTTGATAACACCTAATATGGTCTAAAGAAAATATTTTGATCTGGAACTCTGCAAATAAAGACAGTTACTGTTCCTATGCAGACCTTTTACCTATCAAAAATCTTTTAGACAATGCACCAGTCCTTGTGAAAAAGCATTTCTATACATAAAGAATATATGTGAGACTGAGAAATATTGTCATATAATATGACAACAAATTGTTGTTTCTCTGTCATTGTTGAAGAACAAGTGCGCTAACAAGAAAATGGAGTTAATGTTAGACTTCCATGAGAATATCTTCAGGAACCACATTAGGGAATATACAAGAGGAGCCAATTGAGTATGAAACTCTTAGTTTTTCTCTCTCATGTGAAATCATCTAGTGTTTGTTAATTTGCTAAAGACTTTCCAGAACGCAGTCTTTCTGTGACACAGATAGTATCAGGGGTTGCATAAATCTTGCAGTGTCACAGAATGACACATTCTGTGATATGTTCTGAAAATCAGAAAATGTCAGTTAATTTCAAAGGTAGGATGAGGAAGAAAGTTTGGGGGTTTTGCTTGGTTTTATTTGTTTGCTTGGGTTTTTTTAAGATAAATGCTTTTTGCTGAATACTTATTACCACTTAAAAATCCTGATTACTTGAGGCAAACAGAACATAATCTGGGATTAAGTCCATTTTTAGATCATCTCTGCAGGGCTCTGTAGTAACAGAATTTTCCCCTGGTACTATGAAGACTATTAAACTGAAATACTTCAGAATATTCAAAATGTTTTCCACTGCTGTAGTGGAATTACAAGGATAAATACCTACGGATGGCAAAAGAGATTAAAATAACTATTACAAAAAGAAGTTTTTTCATGTGGCTTATTATAGTTTATTTTGCTGAAGCACTTTTGCAAGATACTCTTCAGGTGGATTTTGAGTTGCCCTATTTATAACAATGTGTTATTATTTTAGTTGTGAATTTCTGTTCACCAGGGTGATAATAAACATACACTCTGCTTTCCTGCCTCTACAGAGCTGGAGGCGGGTTTTCACCTTGTCCTAGTTAGACCAGTCATTGATACAATGTTGAGGCAATCATTAAATACAGCTGTATACAGAGACCCTACAGTTTTAAGTATATTAGGCTTTTCTTGGACAAGTAAAGAAATGCCAGAGGAGATTGTCTATATGCATAATGACACTTTCAAGAATCAGCTGCTCCCCTAAACATGTCTGACAAATTAAGTAAGTGTTAATTACCTAATTTAATGTAGCTTGGCTGATCTGTTTATCAGACAGAAATTTTGTATATCATGTGTGTCTTTTATTGTTGCATGTCAAACTGAGGTGGGATTTGCCTCAGTTTTTGAAGACTCGTTTCAAAAGAACACAGCTAAAGTTTGCAAGAGAATTATTTTTGTAACATTTTCCCACAAGGCTGGCTTGTCAGCCTTATCAAGGCACTTTATGCTCTCTCTTATAATGTAATATTTAATACCTTTGTTTTTTGCATTTGGTTTCCTTGGTACCATTAGGGTAGGACATGGAAAAAAAGCAGATACAAAAGTGTAAGTGTTGCTTTGGCAATTAATATGCCAAACTATACACAACCAGCTGGATGACTAAAGAGGAGGGTCCTGATGCTGCAGGCACCTGCCAGAGCGCTTCTTGTCCTTCATGTGGGTAATTCCACCTGAGCGTTCCCACTAAGCAAGAAAGCATTTTCCACTCTGATGCATGGAGAAGCACAATGTAGCACACACGAGCCTGTTTCTCCCCTTGATTTAACACTATAAGGCGTTTCAAGGGTTAGGGGTCAGATGTGAGGTGTGTACGCCTGAGAGTCAGCCAAACAATTGCAAATGCAAGGGGTCGGTGGTTTGGGCTTATTGTAACATTTAGCAGCCTGCTCAAGTATCTTCAAATAGAGCGTATCATTTCTGTGGCTGCTTGGAAATGTTGAATTCTGTCCCTATCCTGAGTTTTTTGATTGCTAAAGGTAGTGCAGACTGCAAGGGGAACTTATCAGAACCAGTATGACTGGAAGCTAAATACAAGGACTTAAAATAGAATGTTGTCAAGTGTGAGGGTTTATGTCCTGGCTATTTTCGACTTGAGTGAGAGGTTCTCACCCTGAATTTGTAGTTGGTGAATTTGGATTTCCACTTCTGGTAACTCTAAAATGGAGGCCTTTCCTCTGCATGCTCATTTTCATTGGCAGTCCACTGGAGCTTCACTGAGTCTCAACTGCACCTCCATAAATTGCAGAGTGTAATTCACGTGGACCTTTGCCAACTCCTTAATTTTTCCTTCTTCTGAAACTTTTGAATCTAGCCCAATAATGCTGTTCCAAAAAAGCATTCCAGTCCCATTCCTACCTCCTACGTTAAATATTTACTTCTCAGTCTTCCCCATCTTGTATTTCTTCAGTTTCCCATAGGGAAATAAAACAAGAAGGAATGTCACCTTTCCTTTTTTAACCTCATTTTTATTCTTTGGTCCTTTCCCATGAAGGGACCTTCCAATGGTCATCTCTATTAGAAGCAACACCTCCTGAGTAAAACAAAAAAAAAGAGACAGGCCTTTTAAATAAGTCAGTCCTGGCTAAGAGGAAGTGGGAGATGACAGCCATTTTCAGGCACAGTCATTGAAGGAAAGCAATTTTGTGTTGATTTCAAAGCCCTTTTTTACCAGAAAACATTATTTTACATTCACAAATGTCAGTCCTCTTAGTAGCATTCTTCACGAAATCTGAACATTTGAAATGCCCTTCATTTTTGCTAAATCTGCATAGATTTGTTAATATGACCAAGAATGTTTGTCTAGTACACAATCTTTACATATGTCTAATTGCTGCCAACTTGTCTGAGTCCAATTGAACTTTATTATAGGTCCTACAGAGCTGATTTCATCCAGTCAAAGCTGGCACAAGATGCACCTGGGTTCAGGTTTACTTTCTCCGACTCTTCTGTCGTTTCTAAGCCCGAGAAACAACCTGTACTGAATTTTTTCTGAATGTGAGATGTGATACTTTAGCACAGGTGGTATGGCAAATTCAAAAGGCAGTAACTATCCAGTGACACTGCAGGGTCAAAATCAAACAGGAAGCAACCATTTTGCCTTTAACTCCTATCAAAGAGAATAACGGTGAGCATCTGCCTGAAGTACATAAGAACTGCTTGCGTTTTTCTTCTCTCTCAAAAATACTCCTGGATTTTATTTTTATTGTTTAAGCAGAACCAGTGAGACCATGCATACCGTGAGATTTTTTCACCCAGTAAGCTTTGGCATTTAAGTCTCACAAATTGTGTGCCCTCACTAGTCATGTTCCCAGAGGTGTTAAGCTCCTGAAAACTCCAGTGTTCAGTGTACAAGTTACTAACCAGCCCTGAAAACTGAGTTGCAAGAAGCAGACAATTTTCTTTCTTACCAGCACTTTTTTTCATGAAGCAGTGTTTCTGGCCACATATTCTCTGCACAGGGTAACTTTTGTAGTGTTTGCAATATTGTTTCAGAAATGGCTTTGTGATTTGTGGCTTCCAGAAAAACATATTCCAAGGAAACAGCTTTGACATTTGCTTCACCTGGTTGCTCAAAATATTAACATCTCTGTTGAGTGAAAGTATGGCAAGCACATCGAGGACATAGTAATCTTGGGCACTTCCTCTTTCATCACAGACAACTGACACAGAAATTGTTCCAGCTAATTTCTTTTTTCCCCCGGCAACATGGTAATCAAAGACTTTAGGGAGATACTCAGTACGCAACCACTGAGATGTTGGCATGACCCCAGGAGATTTTAGGTTTGCTTCAAGGTAGTAATACAGACTTGGGTTATCAAGATCACTGAGTGCCACATTAACACATGTAAATGCTCCCACCATCTTTAAAAAAAAAAAAAAAAAAAAAAGAAAAAAAAAAAAAAAAGAAAGACTCACTCAGTTGTTTTGGTTCTAAACAGTTACCTGTTTTCCTGTGGGGCACATGGGAACAAAATTAGGCTCTATCCTTGTGATGCACCCTGCAGTTCTGGAACAGCTAACGGTGGGCAGCCTTTCCTCCAGGATAGCATGCTGGCACACCCCATGGGCAAAGTGCCACCACCAGAAATGTTAAATGGAATTTCATGGGGAAAAGGTGGAAACTACTTAGAAATGTTTTTAAATCTTGTTTTTGTGTGCCTCATCCCTGTGTGTACAGTGGCTCTGGTTTTAAGACCTGTCCTTTTCTCAGGCACCTGCCTACATTGAGGGCACCTGACCTTTTTAAAGTGGGGAAACAGGAGAAAAAACAAGAGCTGCTCCTGTTTCCCCCTCTTCCCACCTCACAGAAGAGTATTTTAGGAGTGTTGGATTATGCACTTTTTAGAGAAATTAAGGGTGTCTCTCTTCCCTAAAGTCTGTGGCTGTTTCTTGTACCCCTCACACCCACCCTGGGTGCAGGTGCTCCCTCAGGCAGTGGTGAGATGGAGGACCCTTTGCCCAGGGAAGGCAAGAGCTCTGGAGAAGTACTGGTGTAGTTTACCTTCAAGAGTTTCAGCCCTCCTCCCTCATGTGCTCTCTGCTGGGAAGGGGTGATGGAGCCCAAGGGTAGGCTGGGTCTTGGCTGGACAGAGCTGCCCCAGGTGTAGTGGGAGGTATGAGGAGAGCAGGGCCTATGGGGCAGCGTGCCTTCTGGTACCTTCCCGACAGCATCACCCATCTGGGTCAGTACAAATACATGGAAAACAGGCTTCTAACAGGGAAAATGCCGGGTGCAATATTGCTGTGGGGCAGCACTTGGAAGCTCACAAGGTTTCTGCCTGGTTTTGGAGGCATCACCTCCTGGAGAAAGTGGCTGTCCCCCTCAGGGAACCCCAGAGTGGCACCAGGGCAGACAGTGACTAGTGACTGAAGGGGGCATGGCGGAGAAGGTGGAAGTACGGGACATGAGTTGTGGCAGGACATGAGAGCCCTCATGCACTCTTTGGCTGTCTGGTTATGTCTGTCTCTGGTTAGGACCACATGGATAATGCAAATACCAGATGAGCAAACACTTACAGATTTCCTTAGGATTTAAGGGTTAGTTAAATATGCCCCTCTAAAAAAAAAGGGAAAACTTTTCTCACTTTTTTGATACAGTACTTCTGTTATCATGATATTAATAATTTCGAGGACACTGTGGAAGACTGTACTAAGCTGTTGCCGTGTCAATTACACAGAGCTATATTTTTGTGCTCATTATTATTCTTGGATGTCTCTAATTTACATCTAAATGTACTGACTAATTTTGATTCAATCATGTCAAAAATGATAGGTCATGTGTGGGAGGAGATGACAGTCCTACCATCAGGAATTGCCAGAATGTGAATTCCTCGGGGCAATGATTTAATGCCCAAGTCAAGCAGTGCTGTCAGAATTGGAGGCCAAATTATGACACATTATGCTGTACTATGGACTTGCACATACAATACATATGAAAAAAATGACTGAGATTGGAGTTATTAAACTATGCTTTAACTGCTGCTACATTTCCTTCTCACTCTCACTCTTTCTCCCCCCCCCACTGTCTTTTTCTTTCCCCCTGCTCACTGCATTTGTTCAGAGGTACTAATAATGGTACAGAAATCTCTTCTGTAACAACCAACATCTCAAACCATTCTGAACAGCAGCCTGTGATTAAAGTGGGTGATAAAATAATGGCACCTGATGTACATTTCTGCTTAGCCTTTCTTTAAATCATTTACACTTTTTAGTAAGCTACATGTCAGCTAGATCTTCTGTGAAAGAGCAGGACCCACTCATTCCATTGTCCATAGGATATATATTTTTTTAAAGGAATCCAATGTCTCTGGATAAACCTGCTGAATAACCTTCAGCAGCTCCTGAGCAATTCACGGAAACTGATTTGCATGTTGGATAACTCACCCTAATTATTGCATCGTATTTGCCTTTTTTTAGCTTAAGGGGATTTATCTGTCAGAAGTGAGATTTTTTTTTTTTTTTTTTTTTAGGAAATGATCACTTTTCTATCTGGCCTTTGAATACTGGAAGAGAAGGTGCAGAGCTGTTTACCACAAACACTGTGTGCGCAGTTCATTGCATATTTTTATAAATCAGTGGTGTGATTAATGTCTTAAAATGCTTGGTTAGAGTCACTGTGATGCTGTTGAATTTGATGACCTCATAGTTTTATATCGCTGTGACAAGTTTGTCTATTGTAGTCCTGAAACAATGCAATAAGGTATTTACTATGATATAATTGATAGCTGAAACAAAGTAATTATGGTTTTTTTCAACTATACAGAATCACTTTTAAAAAAACCCTTGATATTTCAAATAATGTATTTGAGAAGTTATGCTAATTGATTTTATTGGCACAGGAGTGAACAATTTTGGTGGTGCACATCTCAGTTTTGAAAGGTTTAAATGAAATCCTTTTGGTTTTTGAGGTATTGGAGATGAAAGAAATGGAAATAATTTTGTGCTGCCACAAATAAAACATTTTAAGCATTCCTTGAGAACTAGGTTCTAAAAAAAAAGCTGACATTTAAGCCTATAAGCTGAGAATGGACACTGACAGAAAAGGCCATTGCTGGATTTGGAAAAGATTGTTTTGATTGTCAGCAGGTTTGGATTGTTTGGATGAAATGCAGTGACATTTTCAGAGAAGGTTTGGAATTCTGTTTATAAACCCTTAGGCTTAACGTTCACAGATCCCCAAATCCTGAGAAGTAAGTCTCTTCCCAAGCAAATCTGCCTTGCTGCAGGCATGGGTTTTGTGCTCTTTTCTTACCTCCCTTGGGTACATTAAAATCAAGGGTATCTCAACTCTCTCAGTCAGACTGGACCTGAATGCCAGCCTGGGAACTGTCTCCGTGTCCCATGTGGTGGTGGTCACTCGTAGCTCCAAATACCCAACCATGTCCTGGAAGTGAGAGAGGTTTCCAAATGGCTTCTGTACTCTGTGTACTGTCCTAACAGCTGTTCTTGATGTCCTTTGAGGACGTGGGGAAAAAAGGCAGCAGAATGGATGGACTGCATGGGCCAGCTGGATTGATCAACCCAATTTACATTATTGCAGTGCAAGTGACAATTTTTGTTACACTATGAGGAGAGTTTATTACACCTACTCTCATGAAGGTGAGATGAGTGCCCAGTGTGTTAAACAGAAAGGTCCCTCTATCTTCTGGGAGAGTTCTCAGGCATTTAGGATGGTCCCCAAAGCCTCAGAGTTTTTTATGTGGTTGTTGATGTCTGTGCCAAAGCTGCAATGCTGGGTGCTCCAAAGGGCAGTGCAGACAGCAGCAAGAATGAACAATCCAATCCACTCAAGTTCCTATTTCCCAGGGGCCACTTTAGAAAAAGAGGAGTAGATTTTGTCAGGACCTGGAAGGAAATCAGTGAGAGGCTGTATGGACTGGATTGGATGTTGTGGTTGTGAAAGGCAACAAGGAACGTCTACGGATCTGATTTCACTTCTGCAGGCACGCAATTGAAATTCCTCCCTGCACTGACATGGTGTAGAAATGATCTGCAGCCAAGTGGATTTCATACTTCAGTCTGCATTTCCCTGAATGTGGAGAGTTCCTATCCCTGATAATTAAACTTCAAAGCTAACACCCTATTAAATGAATAGAGCTATTATTTCAGTCTGTTTGGTCACAGTCAGTTGACATTGTGAAGGCATTATAGGGGTCTATAAACTCCACTGTTTTCAAACAAAAGCAGTGTTTAAAAATACAGCAAAATCATCAGGAATATCTTAATCTCATTATTGAGTCTATGTGCTCGAATATCTCTTTTCAGTGCTTAAGAAAAACGTGAACTAAGCTAGTTTTCCTGACTTCTGCTTGTCACGGATGTCCTGAAAAGCCAGGACTAGCACTCCCATTTTAGTTGCAGAGGGAAAGTGAACAGCTGACAGGCACCATACCCAGAAAGGCAGTAAGCCATGGCCATTTTACTGGTACCTGAAAGAAACACATTTTTTATATCAGACCTATGTAAACTTGCATGACTTTGTACAAAATAATTTTTGGATTTCTATTTGTGATCCTATGTAAAAAAGGGAATTCCTTCCTTTGGATTTCTGAGCTCTGGAAGCTGCTGAAATTTTGCATACGGAAATGCGCCAAGAGTCTGTTGTTCCATTTTTACCAATTAGTTTAATCCCATTAGTTCCTGATTTTATGTTTTTCCAAACAAAGTTTGCTCTATTTCACAAAACCTGAGACTTCTTAAGTAAGCTGTTCACTGGCTTAACTAACAGTCTTGTTTTTTTCAGGATGAGGGTAGAAGTAGAGGGGGAGCTACAATAGACCCTGAGATGCTGTTTGAATAGCCTGCAGCTTTATTAACACATCTGGGAACTATCCAGAAACATCCAACTTGTACAGAACAGATCATTCTTCCTTCCATAATCCAGTCCACCTGTTGGAGGACTGCCATCAGGATGACTGGCCACTGTGGCCATTCTGGCTTGTTTTCTATGTTTTTTTCTGTGTGGTCAATAGAGTTGTGAAGAAATGACCAGACATCAACCTCATTCAGCAGCTGCTCTGGACCCCCAACCCCTCTACCCCTTTGTTCTTTTCTGTTTGCCACCCTACTCTATATGTTATCTGCCTGCCCCACACTGGTCTCTTTGCAAGTTCTAAAATACTGACCATCATTTTCCAAGCTCCCTTCTGTGTTTCTGAACTGCTGAAATGACTTTGCTCAACTTATTCTATCTGCAATTCCACTCCAGTGACTCCCTGTCCAAATGGAAAAGAAGGGAAGAAACTTTCCCTCATCTGGAAGAATGGGGCTTTTATTGAACATGCCTTCCCCAAGCTTTGTCTTTTTAAATGCACTGTAAGCTCGGACCAACACATACCTGTTTCCTTCCCCCATCTACATGTCTGTGAATTTGTTCTGTGTAAGACCAGAAGATTGGTGGATTATCTGTGCCGAGTACAACTAGTAGCATCTCATTGTCTTCTCCCTTCTTTTCTGGCTGGGTTGGCACGCAACTATAATTCTGTTGTGTGTCAATGTAAAATGGCCTTTGATTTGCTCATGGCCTCTGGCGTAAACGTAATTGATTTCTTCCAACTTAGCCATTTGAAAGTCCAGGTAGTCTATACTAGTGATTGAGACCTTCTCTGTAACCAGCTGAGAAACACGTTCACAGGGCAAATCCCACAGTCTTGGTGACATATTTGCCTGGCATGCATTACATTTTGTCCTTGATGTACAAGGGGCCAAACTGACTAGAAAAAGTTAGAGTAATACTGATTCACTCAGAACAGTACTTCTGATAGGACAATAAAAACAATGACCTTACAGAATTTTTCCCTAGGGAGTTTTTTCTTTCTGCCATCTGGACCACATAGCACTTCTTGCCTAAACAGATCTGCAAGACTACGTATATTAAAATTAGCTGGGAAACCCAGACATTAGAAGGTGCTTAGTAAGCCATCCCATACTGAATAAGAAAGGGACATTTCAGACATACTTGTCCCTTTCCTTACCTGGAATTCCTGTGCAATACAACAGCAATAATTCTTAGCAGTAGAATAAATTTTCAGCTATGGAGATACAAAATTTCTGCAAGTTCTATGTTTGAATAATCCTGAGTTTCAGAAAATAGCTTGTCAGACTCACAAAAATTTGTATTCTGTAAGCTGACCAGTAGGTACATTTTCAGGCACATTACCCACAGAAAAAGTACTGACTGTCCAGGAAAGACTTTCTGTTAGCATCCCCAGTCATGTTTCCTCTCTTCTCCCAGTACAGCTACCAGCCAGTTTATTCCACCTTAGGAACTGACCCACAATGCCCTTTGCTGAAAGACAGAGGAAGAGCAGGAAGCAGAGTTTGGCAGAGAGGTCAGAGCTGCCTTTGTGCTCTTCTCATAGCGTGGGAAGTCTCTAAGGAGGGAGGTGAGTCTCACGAAAAGGAAGTCGAACCCTCAAAAATGAGAAGGAATAATACCAGCCAACAGAAAAGCTACACTTGGATGTGGGAGTGGGAGGATGGTGGAGAAGCCAGCCACCACTGGAATAGGATGTTTGTGAAACTGCTTGCACAGAAAGAACATCTCTTAGGAAAAGACTTGGAGGTTGGAGGTTGCTTGCTGGTGGAAAAAAAGAAGTAGACAGATGGCACATCCAACTCCTGTACAGAGGACAGGTTCAATTTGCATTTGATACTCTTCTCCTTACTCCTTTCCCTACTCATGATGTGGAAAATCTGGTGTCTAAAGACATTCCAAACTAAAGCTTATTATGAGCAAAGGGACAAAAAAGCAGATGTGAATACATACATTAATTAAATTGACTGGTCCAGCTACAACATGGCACCTGAAGAATAGAATAGAAAAAAATATTTCTTCAAAGTTATATATTACTAAACAGAAATCTTTCCTGTTTGGCATTATGGTAAGATGAATGTATTATTCAGATTCCAACAAATGCTGTTTTTCAGATGTGATTTCACTAGTTACTTCAAGCTCTTAAACTCTCAATGCCCCCAGACTTGACACACATTTGACATATAAACAGTGTTAGACAAATAAAATAGAAATTCCTTAGGAAATGGATCTAATAATATTGGAGTGATAAACCTTTAATGTTAGCTAAGGATAATATAAATTACCAACTGCAAGTAACAGACTGGGAAACTGTGTTAGCAGGACAATGCCTGTGGTGTAAAGAAACACAAACAAGCAGAGCAAAGAAAATATTGTGGCTGGAATTTGATTTGGAGACCTGCTCTGTTGTGTAACTGTATAAAGCTTAGCACATGCATGTATTTTTACCTGGGTAATGGTCACATCATCTTGTTTTGAATAACCAGAAACTGAAGAAAGGACTTCAAAGCAGCTGATATGATTTACTGGGTCAGGGTGCATGGCGTTGGTTTCAGTCATAAACACAAGTTGAGCTTGGTGAGGGCTTCCTTCATATGGCTCACACAGAGTAAATGGGGAACTGATGTAGCACTTTCTGCTTTCTTTCTCCCTGTTCTGCTTACACCTTTGTAAGAAATGAGTAATGCTTTTGTTTCTTCTGTCTGACTCTGCTGAATGATTTACATTCAAGAAAAATGGTTCCCCATGGAAATAACAGTTATTAATTTCAAGTACCAAGGCTAAAATAGCCTTGATACCATCATGATAAAGAATAGTGTGGTTAGAATCACTGTGGTATAGCATTCACTATGACTTTTTTAAATGTTAATTTGGTCTCTTAATTTGACCTCCTGTTAGGCACTTTATGAAATGAAGATAAAAATGGAAAGGGTAATACATTAATGCTTAATCCACTTAATGAAATAGGATTTCCTTTGTGATTCTATATAAATTAGTGTATAACTGTGACTATTTTACCTGACATAATAAGAGAGATGAAATTAATTCTCATCTGTAAATCCTTGCAGTTAATTTTGAAGTGGTCACTTCACCCCTGCAGATTACTGCATTTTACTATTGTTTCAGAGACTCATATTGTAGTTTTATTTTGTGCTGTTTTCTACTTTCTGCAGTTGTTTCCCTCCTGCATCTGATACCCTACAGATGTGCAGAATGCTGTCGATTAATGTATGCCAAGGGGAAGGTTAATAACAGTACATTCCTCACACAGGTTTGTTTTGAGGTAGGCTGCACAGGTCACTATGTTACTTTTTTTTTCTTTTCCTAAGTCACAGCAAGTGATTGAGAGATGGACGGAGAGGCTTTGGATTCTGCATTTCTTTCTTTTTGAGCCTCACTGGGAATAAATAATTTGCACTTAAACATCTTTCAGTCTTCATGGCTTACTGTTAAGGCATCCAGGTTTGAGGTCTATGTCCTGTGGGTATTAGCCATTGCCCCCTGAAGTGAGTCTTTCCCTGGCATCATAACTGACAGATTGTGGATTGAACCAATGCTGCCAAAAGCATGAATGGCTATGGTTTCAGCTGAACCTGCCTCACCCTGGATGGTCACTGATTCTGTGGAGCCTGCACAGGGGAAAGATCAGTAGCACATGCATTCCTGGGTCTGGATGTTGGAGGACCTGTGGAACATTAGTTTTAATCTTCCGTCATCAAATCTGTGCATTGCAGAGTAAAACATGAAGACAGCAAATTGATTATCAGGGCAGACAGACTGTTTATGGGACAGACACACCATTTAAAAGAAATTAAATATACTTGACTGTATCTGACTGCAGTATTACATGTGTTTTGCTGATGAGTTCATGAGGACTTGATGGAATCAATTACACTGTGGGCCAATTAAGATTTCTCCTCAACTGTTTTGCAGTCTTGCAGCCCTGTGGAAACACTGGAATTACTCCTCATTTGTAGGTGTGTGAGATCAGAATCACTTTGCTCCACCACCACTGGCTACAGGCAGCTGCTTTTAACACGAACATGCTTTCCTCTTCTGCCAGTGGATTTGACATGTACCATTTCTGTGCATGGTTTTGGTTGAGTAATAAATTCCCAGTTATTTAGTACAGCGTTCTGCCTCTTTGCTTCCATCAGTAGGACTTTTCCATTAATGTACAACCTAGTGCTCAGATGGGACCAAGTAATATTCCATGGGTAACTGATTTTAGTCTATTAGAATATTACACATTTTATATTTTTAAAAGGAACCACAGGAAATTCAAATATTTCTTTCTTTGAGTTGTGTTATTCCAATATCAGAAAACATATGTCGGTTTCCACTCTGTTGTTTGTTGTAACATGTGGCTGAAAAATAATATAAAACTGGGACTTAATTGGACTAAATGATTGGCAGATGAGTTGCATCTGGTTTAAAGAAAACCCAAACATCTTCCTTTCTGAAGACTGTGGGGCCTTGAGAATGGTAAATTGAGAAGGATTAAAAAAATAATGAGCAGGTTGGGTAAGAGAGCTTATCAACCATGAGGTTTGGAGCCTGATTCTGGTATTACTTGTTTTGGTAAATAAACATCAGTAGCTCCACTAGAGTCAGTGGCATTAAAGAAATATAAAACCCATTAATGTCAGATCAGGATCTGGTCAGTTATTTGGAATTGAGAGTACTGTACCCTGGGATCTGCAGTCCCTGCCTTTTGACGTGTAATGTCTCAGTACACCAGGCCCCAACAGCTTTGTATGCTCTGTTGGTAAAAATCTGCTTCTGGTCTCTTAATTTCAGAGATCATCTTCTGAGCTTGGAGAAAAAGGCAGGGAGCTGGCAAGATGGAGATAGGTTCTGATTTATTAAGGTATTAGAGTAATGTAAAACGAGGAAAAAAGAGAATAAGTACTTTTAAAAGGGTAATTTTCTACTATTTGAAGTATTGTGTAAATTAAATATGAAATTCCTTAACCTGGAATCTCTGCTGGCTTCATCAAATATCAAACCAAAGGGAATCCTTAGGTAGAATGGAAATTTTAAGTGCTCCTCCTCTCTGTATAATCCACACTTTCCTTGAACACTATGTATCTCATTTCAGTTGTGTGTGCAGCAAGCATTGAAACAGAAGTGTGGCTGGGGTGAGAGCTTGACAGGTTGTTTCACTTAAGGAACATTTATTCTTTGCTTTCTGTCATGGCAGAGCATTCCCAGGCCTGCCTTAATGTTTCTCTGTGCTCCTGGCATTCAGAGTAAATATCCTGAAGCTGCTTAAAATTAAAAAGTGAAAGTAGTTAATGCTTGTGTATGGTAATTCTTGACTGTGGAATGCAGTCACGTTTTTCTGAGGGAGAAGATGAGGCATGGAAAAATGAAGTGTTCTGCATGTGATGAAATAGTAAGTTGGTAGCAGAGTCTGGAAAAAGGAAATTGGATCTTCAGATTGCCAGCCCATTTCCTCCACAGCATGGACTCTCAGAATGGGCATTAATACCAACATTTGTATTTCCATGTCAGGTTTTTTTTCCAATGAATATTTATCTACATATGGTTGAGGGAGGAGAATAAGTGTAACCCTCATCTTCCCCAGGGTACTGCCTTTAACCATTCATGGGTACATTACAGGGGAAGATGGAAGATTTGTGTGTCAGTAAGTTAATGGATTTCTTTATCACCCACTTGGGTTTCAACCTATTCCACTCAAAACTGATCATTTGCAACAAACATTCCAGCTCTGAAGGCTGTAAATTCTGAATGTTAATTCTGTGAGTGGTGATCCAAAATGAAAACAAGGAATTAAACAGTAAATGACCAAGCAGAAGAGATGACAAAAAACCCTGTCTGTAACTGGATTCAAATCTAAATAAAAGATAGATTATTGCCTGTTCTGTGACACTAAGGATAGACAGTATTTCTAAATCTATTTCTCTTGATTGACATAAGATACATAGATTGTGCTAATTGTATTTTTTGGAAGCAAAAGACAAGAAGGCAAATATATTTTTTTTCAGTGCATAAAAGAAACAAAGAGAATATCCAAAAGCAAAACTTTCTGGGGAATTCAGACTGAATAAACCAATTTTCTTGCCACTGAAAATAAATGAGTTCTATGAACTTCACTGAATTCAGAAAGTGGGATATTTCTTTTTCTTTTTGCTGTGTTTGGAAACTCACAACAGGTAACCAAGTTTTGTTCATGCTCATAGTGCTGTTTATCAGGGCTACAATCAAGTGAAGCAACTGAGAAAAGCTGCACAAACTGTGGGTCACTGTACGTGTTTTCAAAAATAGCGTGCTTGCTGCATCAAACAATAAAATATCATAAAATGAGACACAAACATCTCTAAAGCATCTTGTGAGAATGGTGAAACAAAGAAATTCCCACGGTAACAAGTCTTGTTTCTTCTCTTTGGCAAAGCTGAACCTCTGGAAAACGAATATGTCGAAAGACTGTAGACCAACTACTGAAGCTACTGCTTGGGAAACTGAAGTTTACTTTCCTGATTTTTCAGCTAGAAAATTGTTACCTGCTCACACTACCTGGTGGAAATAAAGTATATGTTGCAGGAATCAGACAACTGAGATCAGTAACGATATTGTGAATGAAAGCTGTTTTTGTGTAAGTTGGCCTTCACAGACAGATAAGGCACGTACATAAAAAAAAGGGGACAGGGAATTTTCTTGAAGTACAGGTGTTTAAAGGGTTGCTAGACCTCTACCTGGACTCCTAGGAAGTTTTTAGGAAGGCCAGTGGCTTACAAAGGCAAGCAATTTTTGCTGAGCCTACAAAGAGTGGCCGAGTCCTGAAGTAGCGCCCTTGATCGGGAATGGTGCATTAAAATGATCCTTCCTGTTTTTGAAGCTAGAAGTTGTAATGAACATTAATTGCAAGCACTCTTGTATGCTTTGGCTCCAATTTAGTCTCCATCTAAATTAGCTAGAAATCTATGGCCTTGATTTATTGCATTTGCAACAGTCGCACTAAAGGAAGGTAATTCCTTCTGAAAATGCCACATGCAGGCAGGAACAGGAAACCAATTAGGAATCAGTAGATGATAAATGGGCATTTTTACCAGCAGTTTACTTAATATCCCCATTAAATAAGCCTCTTTGCATTTATCATTTCATTCTCCCTCAGTCTATAAGGTCCTTTAATTGCTGCCTAAATGAGCCCTGTGTTTCAGTCCAAATTTAATCTTGGATCGGGAGAGAGAGATCCTTTCCAATGCTTTCCTGCTCTGCTGCCAAGAACTGTCAGAAATGATCACATAACTTTGCACATTTCTCATAGTCTCATTGGAGAAATGTAAGATTGACAGGAAAAAACAAAAAACAAAACACCAAACCAAAAAAACCCAACCAAAAATGCAGGTCATATTTTTGCTTTAAATTGTAAACTACAGTGCAAGCAGCCCTTTTCCTCAGTTGCATTTTCTATTTTGTTTTGGGAATTTTTTTAAGGTTGCACTAAAAATAGATTGAAGCTGTAATGTTGCTCTGTGATTTTTCGTTTGGGAAAGTTACCACTACTTCAGTGGAAGTAGATGTGTGGTAAAACTAATGAAGTGTTACAGAGTTTGTGCAGCAAACAATTATTGGCTGGCTGTGGCTGAGTGGATTGGTTACTGAACATGTGATTTGTGGGTGGAACATGGCATCTCCAGCCTAAAGGACAGTCAATGATAAAGAATCTCAAAGCAGTTGCCTCAACCTGCCTTGTAATTTTTTTTCCCTGTAACACTCAGATTTGGAGGTCTAGGGTTGGGGCTCTTGAAAATGAAAATTTAGATGTGTTTTATTTCACTTCTGCTATTTCAGAGGTCTTCTTCTGAGCTTGGAGCATAAGCAGATGTTTGCAGCATATGTAGAATTCATGGATCAGCCCCCAAACATAATTTCTGTAAGGGGACATTCCCAAGCATTCAGAGTCAACTGTTTCCTGAACTGCAGTGGACTTTTACCTGGGTGGTCCAGATGTCAGACCTAGCGCCAAAAGTACAAAGCCTAATCACCAATGCACTAAACCTCACATATTTCTGAAAAATTGGCAGCAAGTAACAGGCCCAGAGGAGGAATATTACCCAAATATTCACTGCTGATTAATCTTGCTACTGTCAAAAGCATATACATCTGCCTTGGTACAAAGACCAACTCAATGCCAGTGCTGTTAACTCACCCTTCATCCAGACCCTCCATTTTCTAATTTAAAATATCTATCAATGTGGAGTCTGCTATTAATGCTAGAGGACTTTTAACTGATGCCAGTAAGAAAGTCTAGGACTGAGTCACTCAAATCGACTGTTAAATAATGATAAGCATATAGTAATCTTCAAAACCAAAAGGGTGACTGAATCTCTTGTTGAACTTTTCCTTCTAACACCATAAACCAACAAATACGACAAGAAAAGAAAGAAATACAGCTTCTGTGGAGCTCTGACTACAGGCATGGGATTATAAATTATGCTTCATAAATGCTCTTGTCTGCTATTTTTCTTCCTTTAAAAAAAAAAAAAAGAAAAAAGGAAATTCAGAGCATATAGGCAATAACAGCATGGGAAACATTAGATGCATCTCAAAAATATTTTTCTCTTAATTCATTGAAAGGTGGTTGAGTATGGACACTGTCATGTGGGTTCAAAACTGTAGAAAAAAATCATATACAAAGGTAATCATATTCTGTTGAGAAAGGGAAATGATTGATGGGCTTGAGGGTGTACTAATATAAGATTTGTCTTATGTTACTGTCTCTGTTAAAGATTCGAAGGTGAGGGTAAGCAGGAAGTTATTTGCATTCAGACGTGGCACAAAGCTGTCATCCTATGCCATCCAAAATCAGTCACTTTTGAGCATTTTTGTCTTAATGTTTCCTTTAAATCGTTTGTCATCACAGGGAGTCTGGGGAAAACCCAACCTGAAACCTAATATTTCAGATAATGAAGATGAGATTACTGCATAAGAACGTCTGTATGAACCAAGACCATAGGCCCATTTATTCCAACTTCTGTCACAGAAGTGGCCAATAGCAGATGCCTAAGGAGGAGTATAGAACAGGGCAAGCCTTCAGGGATACTTTCCCTGACTAAGGAAGCTGAGATGTCAAAAGATGAGGTATGCATCCAAATTAATACATTCAGCACCTGAGAGGCTGGTAAGGACTACATGTTAGTTGTGTTCAGCTACTGAGGACTAGCAAATACCGTTTTTGTTTTTCAGAAAGCTCCTAAGAAAATAAAGTCAACAAAATCCAGTCATTCTAGGGGAGGTGAGAGGGGTGAAATTCTGCCACCAGTCATAGCTGGTTATCAGAAAAAAAAGAGTTGGAATAAATGGTCCATTTTCAGCGTGATATGGCAATGTTGCTGTGTGTGATCCCAAGGATTTAACAGACCCCTTCATAACCTGTAAGAAGCATGGGAGGAAAATGTAAAGGTCACAAAATCTTCAAAATTATTTAGGTTAGTCCAGATAAAATGAGACTGTGAGAAACTCTGTTGGAACTTAACAAAGCTAGGTGGCTGGGGAACATGATGTCAGATGAAATTCAGTACTGACAAATACATGGTAATACATATTGGAAGGAATAATTTAATCTACTTTGTTCACATTGTTGCCTTCTAACTGAACTGCAGAAAAGGGTTTGTCTTTGGACAAATCAGGGAGTAGAAGCATGATGATGAAAAAGCAAGACAAGTGTTAAAATCAAGGACTAGAGAACATTGAAAGTTTGGATTGTCATAATATAATTATAATTAGAAATAGAGAGCACAAATGGGATGGGCAGTGGATTGAAGTTATTAAAGGCAATGCATAAATTCTGTATTTGGGAAGAATTAAAAGGTTACAGCATGAGAGGACAATTAGGAGGGAGCATGATGAAAGTATAAAAAGAGATGAAGGACATAAAATAGATATTTCATGGGCTCTCATTTATCCTTTTTCCTAACATGGAAAACAGGGTTGTCAAATGAAAACCAAGAATCGGGCTACAGGATTTAAAACATCTGTCAGGCCTTCTTCAAACCAATGAAGAAGTTACAGAAAAATTTATTTGCTAACAAGGTACAATCTCTGAGAGCCTTTATTAAGTAATTTCATTGCTTGTCTCCTCCCCTTTTGCATCAAGAAAAGCCAAAAAAAAAAAAGGGCCAGATAATTCTTAGCTTGATAAATAGGATATTTATTAAATATTACTCCCCATTTGGTAGAAATATATTAATCAGACTTCCTGCTGGCCAGTTTTAACATCTGATGGTCAAATATCTCTTCGCCATGCTACTTCCCTCTTTCATATCCCTTGAATCTTGAAGGCTTGTAGTTGGGTGATGGTGTAGTGCCAGAGATGAGATGTGTTTGGGCAAGCACGGCCAGCTGACCCTCAGAAGGAATTATCTCAGCCTGGACTGAGGCTCCCCTGGCCACAGCTCTCTAATGATTTCAGGTGTTTGAAGGGGTGATTCATGTGAACCTAAACCACTGTCTTGTAGGTATTGCATGACTTACCCATGCCACTCCTTGACACTTGATGTTATTCAGGCAACAACATTACCTGAAAAATATGAGATGTGTATGGATACAAAGTTCTATTTGGAGGCAGAAGGGTCTGTTATTATGTTACATAGAAGAGAACCTTATTTTCTTGACGATATTTTTTGATTGTCATCCATTAAAAGACTTTGAAAACTGTTCACTAGCAATATCTGACACTATCAGCTTTAGATGCTGGAACTGACATTGACCCCTAAGTCCCAGATAAACCCAATGCAAAGAGATATAGCCACTGGTTAGTGACATAAAATGTCTTGTCGTGGCTTTACGCTGTCCAAGTTAAGCTGGTGACTTTTAGGACATCCCTTCAGACAGGTCTACAGCAGTAAGAGCGTAGAAGCATTTATAAAAAAACCCTCTGGTTTACTTGTGTGCTACAGTAATAAAGGTAAAAGCATGAGCCTGACTAATTATGGCTATGTGATGTGCATGTGTACACACATGTGTGCTTTTTGGCATGGCTGAGTCTGCTATATTTCATTCTTCATGCCTAATCTTAACAGGTCTGTAAAAAAGGTTGTTGGTTATACAGCATATATATATATATATATATATATATATATATATACTCAGCCTGGGAAAGAAAAGGCTTTGGGGTGACGTAATTGTGGCCTTCAAGTACCTGAAGGGAGCCTGCAAGAAAGATGGAGAGAGACTTTACAGGAGCATGTAGTGAGAGGACAATGGGGAATGGCTTCAAACTGAACGAAAGTAGGTTTATATGAGATATAGGAAGAAATTCTTTACTGTGGGGTGGTAGGGCACTGTAACATGTTGCTCAGAGAAGTTGTAGATGCTGCATCCCTGGAAGTGTTCAAGGCCAGGTTGAATGGAGCTCTGAGCAACCTGGTCTAATGAAAGGTGTCCCTGCCCATGGAAGGGGGACTGGACTTAGATGGCCTTTAAGATGCCTGTCAACCCAGACCATTCTCTGATTCTCTGATACACAGCAGCCTGTGACTGGCTGCACATATAGCCCTTGTGGAGGGGTATTCTTCAAAGCTAGCTGCTATGCAGGAACATTTTGAAGAGAGGAGAAAATCCAGGTCCCAGAAATATCCTTCACACTGGGAGGATGAGAGGGGGTCATGTAGCCAGAGACCCCTAGGCCAGAACTGTGCAATACCTTGATGGTTTTGTAGGAGAAATCCTCCTTGGTTTAATTTGTGCTGTTCCCACTTGCCCCCACACCTCGACCAAATTTACTCAAGCTCTGAGAAGGAATAACACTTATTCCCTCAAAAGATCAGCCATTATACTACACTGCTGTTGTCAAACATAGATCTAAGGTACTTTTTAGTCTTATCTCTGCTTTACAGATGAGATAAGTGAGGTGCAGAGAGCTAAGGTGAGTGCCTAGCATTGCTAGCAAGATACTGGCAGAGCAAAGAATAAAAGCCTAGTCTGTGGCATGACATCTTGCCTTTGCAGCTTTATGAAAGCTGGATTGCAAGGTCACTCCGGTGCTTGCATCTTCATATTTGCCCTGTAAAACACGTCTCCAGATTAAAAAATAATAAGAAATGTCCTGCCAGAATAGGGTGAATTTATGTACATAGACTCTACCTTATTATTGCTTGGATTTTTTATTATTTGTCAGCATAGCTGTTATGCTGATGTTGGCCGGTGGTCTATGAAAATATAAAAAGGAGGAGATAAAAAAAAGGAAAAAAAGAGTTCACAACTATTTTGTGTATATCCTAAATATCTTTGTAATTTAACAGTCTGAATGTGTCTTCATGAAAATCTGTGCACTACATGAAACAAAGTGCCAAACAACTTTGAAAATGCAGGCTGTACCAGCAGAAATATCCAGGGTGACAGTAGGGGTTAAGAGTGCATAGATGTTTGTGTCTGGATTTCAGTCCTAAACTTAGGGCTAAATCCAAATAATGTAACATCAGAAAAGTGGTGGATAACATAACAAATCCTTTTCCAGTAGAATATTTTTGCCTTTGAGAAAGTAACTGTCATTAATTTGCAACAGTACATACTAGCACTCTTAAATTAGTATTTCCCAGGATAATAATCTGGTTAAAGACATATAATGAGAAAACTATTTCTTGCACCATTTCGTGAAACCATTACTGGCAACCTGATCAAACTATTCAGCAGTGAATGGTTCACTGCATTTGTGTTGCACAGGCCTTTGTGGTGTTGAGGATGATCTGAGCTGCGATGGGACTCTATCATGACATTCTGCTTTGGAAAAGTACTGGAATAGAAGTGGAAAACTTTGGGATCAAGGACAATTATTCAGATTTGGTGGGTCAAAGATACAGTTGTTATTCTTGACCATGACAGAGAATACTGGCTGTAGATCAATTCAGTGGAGCTCTGAGGTTTAGCATGACACAGTCTGTCCACAGAGTTCATGAAGCTTGATTATCTAGACTGTAGAACATTGTGGAGTACTGTGCAGTAAATAGTTGATGTAGGATTATCTTTTTTTTATTACCTTCCTTGTGGATTATGCAAAAATATAAAGTGCTGACATTTCCAAGTTCATTTGATTAAAAAAGTAAAAAAAATGAAGGAGATTATTAAAAAATCAAAAAATATAAGCCATATTCTCAAGATGGGTCCTTAGTCTCTGTTATGTCTTGTAAGTATTGTATAGTCCCATACCTTAATTCCTCTGTGTTTGATGCACATTGAGATGATATAGCACTTTTGGGTAACAGCTCAAGGTTGATCTCTAATTTTACATAGTCAGCAAAAATTTCATGCCAGATTCTGTGCCTCATCATATTCTTTTTTATTCCTATCCCTGAAAATCTTGTCACACATATAATTGTTTAATTATAGATCAAGCTGCAGCAAATAATTTATAATGTTAACCATTGTACTTTCATCTGTTGCCATAGAATGTTCAATAGTAACGGACAAGACAGTAAACCGAGTTTGTCCATGAACCACTATTCTTCCCTAGCTTGGTAGGGATGGTAAGAAGGAAGTGTGGAGGGCTTTTTATCACCAGTCTTCATTATGATCTTTTGTATTTTGCCTATGAAATGTGTGCCACAAATCCTTGGTGACTCAGGAATGCCATTGTTGTCATTATACTGCGATCTGTGGCCACTCAGTGCTGGGTGGCAGTAGCAGGAATGGGATTCAGTCCTATCCTTACACTCCAGGTTTCTCACACTTGGGAAACTAGCAATCATGTGGAACTTAAAGAACAGATAGAGGTGTCAAGTCTGTCTAGGGGAGATGAATAAGTACTGGAAAAATGAAAATTGTGGTAATGTACCACAATCACTGAATAGTGGTTAGTAATATAGTAATGAGTCCCACAGACTCACAAACCAGTTGGGAAATCTGATAGACAGGTAAGGTTTTGGAATAGATTTCTGCCTTTTCCACTAGTTTGAAGAAAAAAGGGATTTTTCCTACTCCCTTCATGGACTAGGAACAATGCAGTTTATGACTATCTGCTATAATATTATTATAATGTATTACTAAAATTGGTGAATTGATCAATGGGCTGAGACCTCTGCTGTATCTAGCTTCAATAGCTCATTACTTTTGTCATTCTGCTTCTTCTCAGAAGTAAAGGCTTTTGAGAAAAGCAGTCCTCTTTCCCATGTTGATGGATAGAGGACATGGAATGAGGTCAAGAAGGGAGAGAGTCAGCAGGTTTACAGACGGCTTACATCAAAACAGAGCTAGAAAATTAACACTATTGAATCCCTCAAGCAGGGATGAGATCAGAAAGATGTATTGAAAAAGAATGTAAGTCCCTATCTTCAGGTTGTGTAAATGGATCTAGTATTATGAAGATAGTTCATTAAGTCGTCACTAGTCATGCTTAGGGGAAAGATCCAAAAAATAAAAAATCTGTTAGATGTGCTTCTCATAAACTCTAAACTGGACGATGTTGTGTTAGCTCCTCTTTTCAATTTGTTTGAAAATACAAAAAGCTGCATTTTCGCCCCCAGTTCTTGTACTTGCCTAGTTGTTTGGAATAATAAGGGCCAGCTGGAGGGAGTAGTTTGTAATGAACGACAATAGCATTGCATGTCTCATCTGCTGATTTATAACCACCTTGCAGTTATAGGTACACACCATAGGTAAGCCAAACCATCAATTGTCCTTTAGTGTTATACCATAACTGTTCTAGGGTGGTTATGGGCTGTGACATCGTGTTCCTCTAGTTTCCTCTAGATTTGTCTATGACCTGGTAGTTAGAATATTGCCTGGCAGTCTTAGCAGAAACCTGAGAGCTTAAATCTCAGTGGAAGGAATTCATCGGGGTTACTGTCAAGGCCAGCATGATGAAATAGGCATTGCCCCTCATACAGAAAGCACTGACTGCAGAGATATCAGATAAACTGGTACCTTTAAAATGTACTGGGGCTATTGAAAAGACAGGCTCTTAGATTACCACTAAATGCTGTGCTTCTCTCACTCTCATGCCTGCTGCTATTTTATTTTTATTGTCTTTATAGAAAAAATTCTAAGGAAACATTCTCGTAAAATACTTTGTAATCCATAGAGCTAGTCCACAGAGGTAAAGAGAAGGTAAGAATTTTTCAGATGCTTTAAATGGTTGCAAATTCACTGCCTTAAAAGGCTTATTTAGGCTCTGTATTTACAGACGTGCATATATACACACATGCACAGTCAATGTGTGCTCAGGTAGTAAATTTCTCCTGAAATATTTTAGGAAGATGTTCTTATAATGCAGTCCTTGCCTAAACCCATTGCTGAGAAATAATGGTATTTGACTCCCACCTTAAGTTTTTTTCTTTATATTTCCTGCTCTCTTTCCCCTGCTCTCCCTGAGAGTCAGATCCTCAGCAGTGAAGGATGAAAGTCTCATGCTGTAACATTCATCCTTCTTGCTGAATGAATAACATGATTAAGGTGTGTGGGGAAGTGGAGTGACAGTAGCAAGTTCCATAGGTACAAACCCCCTCAGGGGTTGCGCTGCAATATACAATGATTTATTTGGCAGCTATTTGCATGCAACAAATGCCTGAGAACATTTCTCTGGAACCCTGGACAATTTCTGTGATGGAGGAAGCAGACAAAGGCTCATGTGGGAGAGGAGCAGAGTTTCTTCCTCCACTACCCTGACAGCTTAAAGCAGGCACAGGGCAGAGTGAGGGACTAGCATGTTCTGCATGTGTTTTGTCCCATACAAGAAATAACATATTGAGTCCTGTACCCTATGGTGTAATAACAGTCAACAACACACAAGATATTATAAATGATATAGTGGTGTTCAGGTATCACAGACTGACTTGTGTCCAGCCAGCACAGCCCTGTGCTAGGTGCAAGGCCTCACTGCTACAGAGTGAATGTTTTTTTCCTGTAAGCTTGCCATTGACTGAAGAACTACTTTGCAAAATCCACTTATGAATTGTATTTTCTTTTTCAAAAGCTTGTACTTTTCCTCTAGGGCTCATCACCTCACTGATTTTATTGTGTACATATTTTCAGTGTTTCTGTTACAGAAGAGAGTGCTCCTATTCTTTTTTTTGCAGGAGGGAAATGAAGTCACACCCATGAAGAAACCAAAGTTTCTAAATGGAGCTTTGGTATCTTAGACCAAAAACCTAATCTCAGAAATTCTGCTCAGCTACTGCTTTAAACCTACAGTTATGCAAGTTTTTGACATTTCGGTTTTTCAGGAACCGAAATTCTACTTTTGGTCAATCTCAGAGGCACCTCAGCTTGGACAATCTTAGCAGCTCAGAGCCTGTATTATGTTTTAATTTTGTTTGGATCCAAAATGATGTGTCTTTCTGTTTTCTTGCCTGAGGGGTTCAATCCAACAGATGTTCTACAAACATATCAACTTGACTGGGTTTTGCACAAAATACAATCATTGAGTACCTCTCCATCTTCTCATCCCCCTCCCTTCAGCCAGGTGAGTAAGCCCTTGATTGACTGTGTGAGAAACCTAGCGTCAGCTCCAATTGGTACCTAAAGTGATTTGGAGTCACATCTTTGATGCAGAATGA
Organism: Myiozetetes cayanensis; assembly: GCF_022539395.1. Lineage (NCBI taxonomy): Eukaryota > Metazoa > Chordata > Aves > Passeriformes > Tyrannidae > Myiozetetes > Myiozetetes cayanensis. Next base: position 83,282,510 of record NW_026087742.1, on the reverse strand, counting down.
AACAGTTTCCAAGATGGGCTGAAGCTGTGTTCTTGTCTTGGCAGAATAGCCTAGAGAGAGAAGGTTAAAACCACCTGTGGAGTAAGGAACATGAATCCCATCACTTAGAAGGCAATAAACCCAGTGCTCCCAGCTTTTGGTTGCTCAGGTTGTGAAAACTCTAATGTGGTTATGAAGGAAAACAGCAACCTACTCTCAGGTTTAGAATCAAAAAGTTTCGATACCTACCCTGGGGAGAGCATTCAGGGCTCTGAGTATAACAGTACTACTGAAAATGGAGCTTGAGGCACAGAGAGGAGTAGCATATCCATTTGGAGAGATCAGAACAGGTCCCAAACCCCACAGATCTGCATCAGCATGGTAATGTACTGGAGTTCTTCTGGTCTTCTTCATATAAGCAATATCATAATATTGAAAGAACTAAAGTGTTAGATAATAAGAGAAAATTAGCATTGGCTTCAGGAAAGATTCAATGCTATGCTGAGAATGCCTGGCTAGGGAGCTGTAACAATGAAAGTCTGAGAGATTTTCAGCACGGAGCGAGACTGGTAAAATTTATCTTCTGCTTCTGTGGGGTCAAATTAATGATTTGATTAAACTCAGTGTATAAATAAGATTTCAAAAGGAGAGAAAGCAAAACTGTTGTGGATAAATTGCCACTGGTAGCTTTCACATAGACTGTGGGCCAAATTCTATTCTATGATGGACTGACTCCATGTGCTTTGACTAGTTTTCTGTTTGTGAGGCTCCCGTTGCCTTTTATACGACTTCTAGTACTTTTTTCCCCACTACTTCATGCAAGAGGCCAGGTAACTACCAATATGCATGTTCTGATTAAAAAGCTGAAAAGATAATCACAGCTAAAATTATGTATGTTTAATCAACTGTCCATAGAGATTTTTAAAGGAGAAGCATGAATGTACTAGCAAGAGTTGCCAAGAATGAGGAAGGCCTGCATGACACTGTCTTCTGTAGTCATCAAAATGCTCCAACTGTGGTTGAACTTCCTTTGGTCAGTGTCATCATTTAAATTCCCTCAGAAGAAAATCTGCAAGTGCTCAAATAAGTGATCAGAACATTTGTTTTAACAGACTGTTAAAGTGCTTTACTATGTTATAGTGGAAAATTGCTTGCAACTTCTTTCTCTGACTCTTCTCTGATGAACCACAACGAGCTTCTCTGAGAACCTGGAGTCACATGCAGTAGGGCAGTGGGCTGTGAAAAGCTGTGTTGTAGTGATACAGAAGCAATGACAAAGCACAGTCATACTGCTGAGACCTCAGAGTTTCTGATTTGTATTTATTTGCGTTAGTACTGGAAAAAGTTTTTTGAAACCTCTCTGGAAAGATGAATTGATCTTATTTCTTCTTGATTTTCTTTCCATGTCCTCCAAAAATAATTACCTGATATCCTTGATAGGAAAACTGTTATTTAAACACATTTTCTTTGTGTGTATATCTGTATTTTTTCCCTGTTACAGACTGAATGGGGAGAGTTGAACACACTCAACTTCCATTTTCCTGTAAAACAACTGTCTGTGTTCTGTTATAAAATTCAGTGGACCTTCATTACGAACTGGTATAACATTTAAAGCTTAAGAATTTTTTGCTATTCAACAATATTTTTCAATTTTTTGCTATCTTTTTAGAAAACAGGCATGAAGATTTTTATTAATCTGCAATTTGAGGAAGACTTTACAATTTAAGAATTCTTTTTGTTACAGGAACTTCCTATCTCTATGTGCATTAAACTCTGTACTCCATTTTGAATATGGGGGCTTGTCAGCATTTTCTGCATTTTTTTGATTCAGGAGAAAGAGAAGAGCTACAGAACAAAGTTAAGATCAGAATAAATGAGCAGAAACTGGTAATGAATGCTTTGTGGCTGGAAATTAGAATACAGTTCAATAGCAGTCAGGCTCTGGAACAATCCTACGATAGCAGTGGTAAGCCCAAAAAATAATAGACATGCACATATGTATGCATATATGCTTTAAAAAAAAAAATTAAAAAAATGTTAGAACTTGAGAAGCTTCTGGGGGAGTTTAATGAAATGATTTGTATGGTTAATCCTTCTAAGAGCAAGGGAGTGCATTCTCAGCCTAGAATTCTTTTCAAGTCTTACCTTCCTAAAACCTGATTGCCTTTGGGACCAGCTTTTTGTTCCTGGATAACGAAGAGGTTTGGAAAGAAGAGAAAGGTTGTGTTTCAGATGCTGAAACGCTTCTGGGATTGGCATTGGTTTGGACCTACAGCATCTGAGACCTTATGGCAGGTTAATAGAGGGATCACAGGTAGCAAATAATGTTCAAGAAAAGTACTTGAAAGATATTGAGGTAGGAACAAGCATGAAAGTCATGCAGACCCCTAGGAACTTATTAGCACACAAAGCTCAGTGGGCTTAAACACCAGCTGGGTGTCTGCCCAAACAGAAAGTCGAGCCCACTTGATAACATTTAAAACTGTAGCAATGAAATCAGAGAAGCTTTTGCTTATTCAGCTTGTTTAGAATATCCTGTTTCAAAATCAAGACTTTGTAAATGAGTCTGCTAAGGTAAAGGGACTTGCTGACATGCCATCATCCTCCCAGAAAACTATTACACCATATCCTAGCAGGAAGATAAATTATGAGGTCTGTAAGTTTGCCTGAATGAAATCTTTGGGTGTATTTCACTGGGAAGATACTGTGGATAGAGCTATTGCCTCATCAGAGTCAGGGCTTTCTGAAGCTGTCTGCAAGAGCATGCTATGACTGTCACTGTCCTTCTTCCATATAATCTTGAAAGCCGTGTTTCATGATAGAGAGTATCTATTTCTTGATGGTGATAAAATAATATTAGCCACAAAATGACGATAATTATTGCCTTTCTGCAGGTGGACTGGTATGGTGTGGGTAACGTTAGTGGGGTTGGTCCCCTTTTCATTCTGGTGGACTTGTTATTGCAGATTGTCATCATCTGCCACTCAGGGAGTACATGGAGACCTTTGTAAATCTTAGACACAATGAAACAGGACAAAGTTCAAGAGTGTTTGTTTGTATTTAGAGGCAAAGTCAAATGCTCCTGTCTTTACTTCTCTTTCTCTGTCTGGTGTGGTAGAACTTCTGTGAAAAATCTCACGCTTTTCTGTTTGGGTGCATAGGGTGCACCAATACATTTCAAAAAGTTTCCTTTGGAAGAAAAGCAGATCCTATGAATAAAATGTATGCTCTGAGAATTTGATGATAAAATGCAGAAGAAAAGCACGTGGAAAAACTAATTTAATGCTAAAATTAAAAGAAAGGTGGCTATGAGGTAGATATTCATTTCAGTGACAGGTCTTACATCAGCATCAATTGCCAGAGAATTTATGTTTAAGATGTTCTGGGCTCTACTTCAAATGAAGCAGGCTGTGTTATTTCAGAAATTACTGAGGTCAAATAAAGCAGAGAATATGGGTCAACAATTGTCTGAAGAGAGCTACCTGCTCAGGTGAGTGCCATCAAGTCCCTCTCCACCATGCAGCAACACAGCAGCCAGGTGGGTCACAAAATTTTCAACTTCTGACATTGCCCTTCTGGTTTTGTATTACAAATCTTCTTGGCCACAATTTCTTCACACTTCGAGTGTCCTTCTTCCTAGGGCTACTTTGGCTACTAAAGTAATTTTGGGTTGTTTAAGGAGGGACTGTGTCCACTCCTATGCAGAATCGTTAGTTACTCTATGTGTGTGGGATGTGTAGAGGATCTGTGAGGTTCTTGGGTGGTGGCAGACCAAGTGTCATACTCTCATAATTGATTTAACCTCACTAAGCATGACTAAGAACACCTGTTTTTTAAGTGATACTTCTTCTTCACATATGTTACAGCTATCTTCATTATTTACAGTGTAGTTTTAGACTTCACATTTAATCACAGCATAAAAGTGCAAAAGTCTGTTTTCCACAAGTAAAAAAAATAAAAATGTTTTTAATTATCTTTTTTTTTTGTTTTGTTTAATAATTGTATCATGTTTTTGACAGCTAAATAAATGGATTTTATTAAACAGGATTATGGGCTGAGATTATTTAGCATTCCTTTTTTATTATCTGATGTAGCCTCTGCTGGGAGCTGTGAGTTTCTTTTCTTCATTTCCAACATTGATTCTTGCATTAGATGGTTACATTGAATAATTAATATACTTCCTGTGATTGATGATTTGCATGGCCTGAATATTAGGTTATCAATCATGACCCACTTGTTCTAATGTAATCATATTGAAAACATGTCAAAAGCTGTTTACCCAACAATGACAACAGGAGCTGTGATATTGAAGGTGCCTGATACACTACAGCAGAAAATATCCTGGTTGAACATTCATAATGCAGAGATTATGAGTTCTTCAAATTGATGTAACAAAAGCCTGGAGCCCTTGGTGAGAGTTATCAGCTCCAATAAGAAAAGTCTTTTTTTCAGCTAGAAATTTGTACTGATTTCTTTGCCTTTTATCAGCTGCTTAGTGACTTTTTGAGCCTACAGTGTAAAGTAATTATGTTCTGTGCTGCACAGCATAAAGAAACTGAACAAAGAAATGGAAAGTGTTGGGGGTTTTTTTTGTTTGTTTTTTGTCTTGTTTGTTTGTTTGTTTTTGTTTTTGTTTTGAGAAAGGAATGACACTGCCTGTATCTGTTGTTACTGGAAAGAAAAAGCATCCTTAAGGTCTTTCCATAGTTCCCTTCCTTTCACTGGATTACCACAGATATTGAAAAAGTGGGTTTTGCTTCTGTGGGATTCATTAAAGCAGGGCACCACATTTTAACACTCAGCATATAATGCACATTTTACTTGCAGTGCATTTCTTAGCTCACAGATGTTTCTGCAGACCACAGTGGTTCTGTTTCAATACGCTGTTGCTCTTTACCTTGGCCAGCTACAATGACAGGTTTAGTTGTGCATATTCATTTCATTCTTTCTTTCTCTTTTCTTGTGACGATTCAGATTAACATGGGAATTATACTGAGGTTCAACTGCACAAAATCATACCAGTAGAAACACTCCCTGTGACCACAGCAGAATCACTCACTTCACACAGAGCTGCTTGAAGTGGAGAAGTCTAAAGTGTTGGGCTTTATAACTTTGAGCAGCAAAGTGAAGCTATTTCCTTCAGCCTCTACCTGACTACTGCTCTAAACTGTAGCGTACATGGATTTTCCAGACTCCTTTGTTCACAAAAGGTCATTCAGTGATGCTTTTCCTAACCTTTGACAGTGCTTTACTCCTCATGTCACCTTTTGGCTTTGGTGGAGTCCTCGAAAACTTTGCTCCTTCCAGCTCCCTATTGTTCCTGACGTTAGGAACTTAATTGGTGGATGTAGACCAAAACCAGACTATTCATCAAGACTAAGAGTACCACACTTTTATCCAAATGTGAGGACCCCATTAGTCCTGGCTAGCCTTCAAAGCTTATAATTATGGAGTTCATATTGGTGTGGCCTCTGAAGAGCTGGCATGGTTGACAACCATAAGAAAGACAATTGAAAAATTTTAAAGCTCAGGAAAAAAAAAAAAAAAAGCCCTGCAGTTTGACTGCTTTTTTTTTTCTTTTCCCCTCTGTTCCTCCAAAAGAGGAAAAGGCTATAGGAGCTATGTAGTCCAAGTGATACAAACCTCACAGGAGTGGTAGTCTCTTGGGTTATCACTGCATTTGAAGGCCTGGTGCTTGAATTACTTAATATATGACAATATTAACCTTGTTATGTCTCACAGTGATTATAACAGAGAACAAGTATGTTCACTGTTATAGGAAAATGGATTCTTAAAATAATTTCTAATAATAAAACCACAGACATCTGGAACCAGAGAAAGTGTAGATGGAAAAAACCTAGTCATCTAGTTTCTCTCCCAGCATAAGATTTCAGTGTGCATTTTTAGTGTATTAGTGTAATAGGGTTACTTTGAAAACTATGCTCCAACCTGTTGGAAATGAACATAACCACACTGATTCATGGTTTTTATGATTTCTTGGCTTGAATCTCTGTACTAAATTTCTTCTAAACAATATTTAAACACTGCTTAAATTTCTTTTAAACACTACTTCTTCTACAACCATGGGATATTAAGTAAATTAATTAGATCATAAGAAAAGCTAACTATGCCTTCTTCTAATGCCTTTTATCACACTGAATAGTTCCCAAAGTGCCAGCTCAGGTCTGTGAGAAAAATTGTGTTTGCTTTCACATAATCTCTTGTTAGAAATTGCCTTCAAAATGAGGCAATATAGACAGAGTATGTTCTGAGTTTCCTTTATTTGCCTGATGTTTTAAAAGCCTTTAATGCCTATTAGTCATCTTTCCTGCACATCTAAGATAGTTTGCAACTGTTTATTATTTTTAAAGTAGAAACAAGGGCTGTCTTTTTGTTAAAGTGACTCCAGGAAAGACACCTCCAGAAAGTCTCCCCATATCTTACACTGACATTGGAAGAGTTAGTCAAGGTAGCATTATAATTTCTCTCCCTCACTGGCAACTGATCTTGCAAGTATTTGTGTATTTGTTGTGCCACTGTGTCTTCTCTTGATTGCATCATGGTAGCCTTTTACCTGTCTTATATTACGTAAGAAGTGGGTCAGAAGAAAGCCCTGTACGTAAAAGAGGAGCATTAAAACTACAAATCTTGTAAAGCACTGTTTGCTTTATAAAGTTTTCCTGCAGGAAAACTGTTCTGCTTTTTGAATCACCATTTGTACATTTTTTTAATTAGCATTCTTTTGGTTATTGCCCCAAGACTAAAAGCCCACTAGTTTTCAGTTGTTTAGCTTCTCAGCCAGTAGTAAAATTTTCCTTGGAAAGGAGCAGCGTTTTATGGAAACCGTCAGTAAACTGTTTTTCTATGGAAAGTATTTGAATAGCCCTCCTCTATGTATATAGCTATAAAAATATTAGGGCAATATGTGCTAAGTGGGCAGCACAATTGTTTCAACACAAAGCACCCATCTCTACAATTTGCTGCCAAAAGCAAATGACTGTAGTGAGCTATTTAACATAATAGGACATAGCAGGTGTTGGACCACATCTTCAAACAAACAAAAACCAGGTAATGACTAATTTGCTGCAAGGAGCAGTGTAACCAAAGTGTTCTTCTTCTGACTCACAATACTTGAATTCCACAAGAAAACAAATCCACTGTCCTTCAGTGCACAGCTCATGTGTGCGGGGTACAAATCTTTGTAAGCAACTAGAGATATCTGATACTATGCTTGGAAAAGATCGAAATAGGCATGGACTTCTGAGATGAGATGTGAAACACATCTCTCTGAACATTCCTCAATATACCACAATTATAAATAAGTACGAACAAAGTCCGTTCCCCACTGACTCTGAATGGAAAAGAGCTGGAGAGAAGAAGAAAAAGAAGACTGTATATGTTTTCTTTATAATTTTGGAATGCATTCAGGCTTCACACCAGGCAGCAGAGAGACAGAAGCAACAGACCATTTTGTCATCAGCATTGTCCATAATGGTCTCTTGACTTTGAGAGCATAATATTTCTAGGTCTACATTTATGAACAGTGAAGGATTAATTTGCAGGTGAAGAGATGAGGGGTAGTATAGTAGGGCAAGGGGCAATTTGACTCATTGTGTTTTGAGAAGTTTGGCATCCCAGGTCTCGGCCAGCGGGAAGGTGGGCTTGCCTGGATCCTCTTCACCTGCCTCTGCATCTGCATGAATTGCTGTGGAGCCTGCAGCACCATCCTTCCTGGGCCCACTAGATCATGCATGAAGTTCTTAATGCACGTGACAGCCACTTTACATTTGATGTCACTGATGCCAGCCTAAGGTGACAGAGTTGTCTTATTCTTGGCATCCTTGCAAATCCTGTTACTGTGTGTAGATACTTCTCATAGCCACTATAAATGCTGTAATAACTGCAGAGGGGGTGACAGGATATTTCTGTGTTGTTTTGTTAACTTCTCATATGAACAACAGGAAATTAGGCTGGGTGTTGAGCGACAGTTGGCATTTTCTTCCCTGGGTGTTTATTATTATTTTTTTTAATATTCTGTTTCCCCCTTTCCATTTCCTTCCCCTGCTAGATTCTTAGTGACAATATTGGGATGAATGTGTCTGTCAGCTTCAAGATGTGACTTTTTTTTTACTGTTTTTGTAGAGCTGTCCCAAAGCATATCTGGGAGCTGGAAATATATTTAAAAAAAAGGAAGCAGAGGCCTCTGTAGTGTAAGATCGCTGGCCTTGCCTGTAACATGAACGCCCGCTGAAGTGAGGGAAGAGGAGGCTCATTAGGTGATTCCGACTTCTGCTGCCTTTGCTATTTTTGGGCCAGCTGTCATGTGCACGGGGTGATCTGCCTGGCCTTGACGTTTGGAATAGCATCTCAAGACCAACCCATTGTACCTTTTCCCTCTCTCACCCTGCTACGGGAGAGAAGCAGCCACCGCTGTCTTTACGCCGCCAGGTCAGATGGCCAATTAAGGAAGCACAGGCTGGATGTGCCCTGGCAAGGGCTTGGGTGGGCAGAGGGGAGCAGGGTGTGCAGAGCCATCACCTCAGAGTTCCCTGCAAACCCTCCTCTCCACTTCTGCCGCATCCCTGGGAACAGCCAGGGAGAGCATCTGAGCTGCCTGCAGCTTTAACGGTACGGCACAAGGGAGCAGAGGTCTCCCAGGATTAATTAATGGGCATCCCGAGAACACATTCTCATTATAGCTATAGCACTAGGGTTTTTCCTCATTTTGCAGAACATCAAACGTATTAGATAGCATGTGGGGTGGAGGCAGGGAGGAGCAGGGAAGGCAGAGGCTGCAGTCAGAGGGAAGCAATATGGACTGGGAGATTGAATCTGACCCTGTCAGAGGCTGTCACAGGATTTAATATTGCATTTATTTAAACTGGATTTTCACTGGTATAACGCGGCTGACTTTGGGGGAATGAGCCTTGCTTTTGAGGGGTGTGCGATCCCTTGGGGAATGAAATGCCACTGATAATAAAGAGCTTGGGCTGACATCCTCCACCATGATTTTTATTTGTTTGTAGCTGCTCATTCTTTGTTAGAACACAGAAATGGCCAGGCACGTGTGTTTTGTTTCTTTCATGTGATTTTCCCCGCCAGTCAGCATGGCTTATGCTCAATTAATTCCATCAATATACGGTCCCCTCCAGCCTCATCTGCACTTGTGTAGCGTGACAGGCAGTTGTGAATACACCACTAACTGTGTCCAGACAAAGGCGTGAGGAGGCTCCATGAGGGGTCTATTAACTCCACAGACAGACTGCAGCTTCAGCTTCGGCACAGCCTCTTTGCAGGAGGGATTTCTTATTTGGTGAAACACTTAGTAAAACATTTTTCCTCCCTCCTGGTGAATTAAATGCCGCTTGGATGCTGGTGAGCTGCGGCACTGCTGTCTGAACCACATGTGACAAAACACGGGGGCAGCTGGATGTTGTTCTCCAGTGGTCACAAGCACATAGGAACACAAGCTCCGAAGAGCTCAGGAGTCCATCCTCAGTGGTCACCTGGGGCAGGTGATCAACTCTGGCTGAGTGTTTTGATAAAGAAGATCCTCTGACCATGTTCTGTCCCATCAACATGATTAGGCAGTGATGACTTTCTCTGAAAGAGCACTGAAGTCCACAGCCATAAAATTTTCTTCATAAAATGGCAACAAAGTCACTGATATCTCAGGGCTGTATGATGCCCTCAGCAGTGAGACAATGTGCTCGCAGGTGGACTTCAATGTTCTGAAGAACAGGGAGAAAAATAAAACCAGCAGTTTTCATCCAAAAAAATGATCTTTCTGGGCACTGGGTATTTCAGAGGCATGAAGCTTACTAATTGGGGTGCAGTGTAATGACTAATCCCATTAGAGGTGCTGTTTACAGATTACCTGCTTGTTTGAGTGACTAGAAAGCAACATTGGAATAAAAAAAAAAATCAAAAATGAGAGAGAATATTTTTTTAGAACTGCTGTGAGAATGTGAGAGATGTTAGTTATATTGAAACACTCTTTCAGCCGACAAGGTCACTTGTGGCAATAATCCGCTCATTAGAGGTGTAATCCATCACTCAAGTAATATCAATTTAGTGCCAGGGTTTTAATGCAGGTTGTACTAATCATTAGCGGCAGTTTGTCAACTGCATAATTCACCAGGGATTGTGGGTATGCATGATTTAGCAGGTGACCCTTGACCTTGGTGGAGTAAGAAGCCTGCCTTAGAGGCAAAATCAAGAGGGACAAAAAGCAGTGCTCACTCATGAACAATTATTATGCTTAACAGCATGACTGTCATTTTAGAGGGAAAGGGGAAAAAACAGTATGTCCTGAATAATAAAGGATTAAAATTCACCTGAGACTTGGCTCCAGCTACAATGCTGGAGTCACCACCCTCGCTTAGGGGGGCAGGAAGAAGAAAACATTTTTTTTTTTATTGTTTACTTAATGGCCCCTTAGCTAATATCTAAGAGTGAGAAGCCCTTCTGCCATGCAAAACATGAGGGGTGTTCACAGCAACAGACTTATTTATTCTCTTACAGTGAAAATGTTGGTTTACTCCTATCTCTATCCCGGGTGCCAAGAACCGGGATTGACCTGTGACTGTCATAGGTGAAAAGTATTAGTTAGGAAAGTCTGCATTAGTGTCAGACAGGTAGAGGATTTTCCCTCAGGCTGTTAATTCATTTGGAGGGAAGAGGAGAATAACCTGAAGTGAATTTCTGTGCCCACCTGAAATCTACTCAGAGAGTTAAATGCAGAGTTTGATTTACCAATCATTATAAATGTAGTATAGCATCATATTCTCTATTTCAACTATTGGAAAAATTCATTTCTTTTCACATCCCACTTGGGAAGTTATCAGTGTCTTGCCTTGCACTATTGCTGCTCTGCTTTATAATAGCAATAATCCTCCTGAAAACTGGCAACTAGGACCTCTTAAGTGCCCTAAGCTTTACTGTAATTAAGGTACTTTTTTGCTTGCAAAAATTCAGAATTGGCTTTGACTTAAAAACTGAAATTTAACAAGTGATTTAACCTGTAATATGCTCTAATTGCTTTTGGTATTTTGAAAGTGGGGGTTGGGTGGGAGAAAGAAGAAAGAGGTCAAACAACTCAGTAATTTAACAGAAAAAGTGGCAAGTGAAGTTGCATGTTAGGCTCTTTTGACTGGAGTTTTAATATGCCTCCTGCTTATGAGGCTTTCTGATAATACATCTGTACATTACATCTGTGTCCATATTTAAAAATGATGCTTGGAAGGAAAAAAGGGGCTGAGCAAACCCGCCTGCAAGCTAAGAATTTTGGACTGCTACTTACACTATCAACAGCAAAGTTACATCGCAGCTCATGCCAGCTCCAAAAGAAGAGGCAAGGAGTGTAGTGTCTCATCCTGAAAGGCAAGTCAACACCCAAGATTTAGAGATGCCCATGGTCAAAAAGGAACAACAAAAGACATAGGGTCCACAAAAACTTACAAAGTTTTATTAGTAAATCATACACTTGTCATGGAAATTGGTATAAGTTAGTCCCTTATCTTCTAGTATAAACACATGCCAATGGATTTTGAATAGAAAAAGTGAAGAGAGAGAAATATGTAGAGATTAGGTAGAGTCAGAGAGAGAAGGAAGGAAGGAAGGAAGGAAGGAAGGAAGAAAGAAAGGAAGGAAGGAAGAAAGGAAGGAAGAAAGGATCAGCAGTCCTGGTTCCAGTGTCAATCCAGCTGATGGGTGTCAAGGGTCTTCAGGGTGCTGGGCTTTGTGGGGGTACATTTTTGTAGATAAGTTTGTCGTGTCCCCCACCCCTCCCCCCAGGCTAAATTTCTTGCTTTTGATTCAAATTTATTGTCATGCAGTTTGTTCTTCTAGACACTTTTGGAAATGGGTCCATAAGGCTTTGGTTGTCTTGATCCATCCCTACAGTCCATGTCCACTTCTTGACCTCCTTCCTGAGCTTGTGCTGAACTGTGTTGTGCTTATCTCCAGGAGCCAGAACAAGGATGTTTGTCCCAGAAAGTGCTGCCCTACATCAAAATGGTTCCCTTCTCCAACCAAAATCTGATCATTCGTGCCCAATGTTCAGTGTGTTATCAGCAGTCCTTGTCTGGCTCCACAGCTATCTGGCTATCAGTGCTGGAGACATATGCATTAGCCCTTTATCGTCTGGGCTTCTACGAGGAGGAATGTAAGAGAAGGCAACCAGGCACAGCCACGAGGCACAAGAGCAACCAGATGGTAAAAATATCAGAACAATAACACTGACGATTAAAATTTGTGACTACTCTGTCTTTCAGAGGGAGCTAGGTCACTGCTGGATTGTTCCCATTTGTGGTGCAACATGGGTAAAGACAGGAAAAAGAGGAATTTTCCTGCAGTTCCTGTAGGTCAATTACAGCATTGACAACATTTACAACAACAACAACAACAAAATAGAGACAGAGAAAACTGTACATCAGGACGTATTGACAACTCCTAATTTGAGGGATCAGCTTCATTGCAATGCAAGATAGAGAGCTAGGGTATTCCAGCAGGATTCAGCCCACATGAGTCACATTCCTGCTCCAAATTATTTCCCTTTCACCTTGGTAGATGCACCAGGGAGAGGCTGTGGCTCTCACACCCTGGTCAGGCTGGGTTCCCTTCTGCAGAGGCATGATGCTTCATTTAGCTGATGTAGGTATTTCCTTGGTTGGGAAACTAATGGAGCTCCAGTTGGGGTCATTAGTGGAGCCTTTAGTGTTCAGCTGCTCTAAGAAAGATGTCTACCTTAATGTGAACTGAACTGCTAAATTCAGGTATTTTATCTGAATCTGAAAGTGATGTTCCCCTTGTTCATAAAAGGGTAGGAGCAGGAAATGGAACTTCAACACTGGGTCAAGCCCTTGATTGTAGTTCAGCCACATTTAGTGATTCTTGTCTCACATATTTAGACTACAGAGGTTTAGGCAGGAACTATCTCCTACCACAAAGAACACTGCAATTTCCGCAATCAAAAAACAATTAAAATTCTTTAAGGATATAACATAATCAACAGTTCACATGCGAATAAAAAAAAGCTTTTAGGAAAAGAACAATTTTCATCCAGTCAGATATAAAATGCCAAATTCCTTCCTCAGGTATGAACATACAAAGAAGGCAATGAATCCAGACAATATTTGCCTAATGAGTTAGCATTCTCCTCTGCTGAAAGCCAAAAATCTCCACAGCTTCAGGCAATATTCTTGCCCGTGGACCTGAGAACAGTAAAGCTCACGTCTCCTGTGGACTGACCATAAAAGGAGGCAGATATAAGCTGAGCTTCTATTTACTTACACTGTGTTTTGATCAAATCCTTTATATAACTGTAGCTTTTGTAAGAAAGATTTCTTTTTTTCCCCTCTTTTAGTCTTTTTAAGTTCAAAAGCTGCTGTTAGTGGAAATCGGAAAAAAAAAACCCAAACAAATGAAGCATTATACTATCATTAACATGTTGATATTTGGATATATCAGAGGATAACACAGTGTCCATCTGGACTGCCTTAACAACACAGTTAATTGCATTATATATGGAGAAGGGATTCAAAAGAACAAAGAATTGAAGCTATTCTATTTAACTAGCCCATTGCTGTGGTATCTAAGCACGGGAGTAGATCAGAGCGTAAGAAAAGCAGATTGCTAAAAGCTATACATCCCATATCTTGTGCACAGTTCTGTATAGAGATTAATGAAACAAGCAGTGCAGCAAGCTGGAATATTAGTGACAACAGATTTACTCCCTCCAAGTGTTTACAAGGACACCAACTTCAATACTTTCCAAAGTGAAGTCTACCCATCGCAGATGGGCCCCACAACATTTGCTGATGTTTCAGGCCCAGCTACTAGTCATACAGGACAGGGTTTTGAAGGTATCTTCTAGCCTAAGGAGGCTCATCTAGTGGGGGTTTCAAAAAGATCTAGCCACTAAACTTACAGGAAAATCTCATACTAGTAATCCCACAAGTTGTCTATGTTTAGGTGTCTAGATACTCTGCAAAAGTCTGGGGCATCTTGGTGGGCTTAAACCTAGCTTGTGGGGAATTTCTCTGCAGAGGATATGCAGGGCACACGGGGGGATGCTTTGCAATGTCTGCTGGCAGCTCAGGCCAGAGATAGATGTGCATGCTGGCTGCTGCTGCCTGCAAGTTGCTGATAGAGGCAGAGAGGCGCTGGGAGGAGCATGTCCCTGGATGGCAACTGTTTCTGCTGGGGAAAAGTGGGAAAGCTGCTTGAGCCGCTTTGCTGAGCTGAGCAGGCTGAGGGATGTTTCTGCTTGCTGGAAGAGTGCTGGGGGAAATTGCGGGGTCCCCAAATCTCTAGTTAAATCAACCTGATGACTGTGGTTCTGCTTTTCCTGTATATGTCAGGTGCATCATGGCACTGAGGATCATTAGCCTCCTCTCAAAGTACAATCTCAACATTGCTGATAAACAACTGCTGTTTTTGGTAGAGGGACACCAATTAGAGATGATCTGTACTACTGAAAATAGAAGAGAAGTTGGTTCACAAGACATGGGAGCTGTTTGTTGGTGTTTGTGTCCAGAGTCGTGTGAATTTGCTGGATGGCTAAGACCACAGCAGGTAGCCCAGGATGCTTATTTGATCCCCATGGTCTCTCTTTGAGATAACATCTCCCTAGGAGAGCTTGAACTACGTGGAAAGCATGTGTGCAAACAACTGCAGCTAGTGAAATCATGTGTCAGAGACAGCCATAGGCCTGTGTCCATGGGGGGTCTTGATTAAACAAGCATGACCTCATGTCACCATAGGACCGGCAGCATCCCAGCTTCTCAAGCACACTCTGGCCCCACATCGATCTCCCAGAGGGGCATGTACCTCAGGGAAGTGCCAGATGATCTTCCTGGCTGGATTCATCTGCCAACGTGCAGCACCTGGGGATGTCTGAGCTGCACAAGAGTAGCTTAGACATCTGCATGGTCAGGCCAATGCAGCACTGCATGTGTAGGGTAGAGTCCCTCTCTGCCAACAGATGCATCTCATCCTGCAGCTCCACCACTGCTGGAGTCAGGAAACTACAGTGGAGGGCTTGGTGTCCATCCTGCCAGGTCTGCAAGCCCAGGATCCCATCCAGTGTCAAAAGCAGCTCTCTGTGTACCAGTGCCAGTATTAAACTGCTTGATTTACTTGAAGTCTTCTCTGTTTTGATCTTCCTGGGTTTACTTTCGTTTCTGTTGGAGTTTATTTTCATCTGCTGATTTATCCTGAGATGTTTCATTTCTAACAATATTTCCTTTATTTGTCTTTTTTTTTTTTTTTTTTTTTTTTCTCCAGGAGCTATCTGTCATTATTGCCTCCCTAGGTGCCCCAGTAATACCTGGTGCACAAGATTCTGGGTGTCCAAAACTGTAACTATTTCCTAGTAAAATTGGACAAATAAGATAATGTATCTGTATACTGAAATAAACATTGTAAATAGCTCTGTACACCCAAAACCAAGTTGTTGGACTCATTACAACTGACATATGCAAACATTTCAATTACAAAATTTCAGTAACTGATCTCTGTTAAATTCCAGGCAGCAGATGACACTTAGAGTCTTCTAAAGAAAAAAGTGCTAGTCTTTTTTTTCCCCCACTGCTTTTAGTATTTGCTCAGTATCATTAATATAAATATGCAATCATCGAAATCAACACAACTGAAGTTAACAGAGCAACTCCAGATTTACATCAGTGTAAATGAGAGCAAAACTTGATCCCTCGCATGTAATTTATATTTAATTCTGGTTTAAGTCTCTCATCTTGCTGAATAAAAACTGATGTTCTTCTCTCACACAATCTGTATACCATTCATTAGTGTCTTTTCTGTTTGGAAGAAAGATTGGAGCCTGTGGTAATGAAAGCTCAAATCCTGGGGAGCAGTACACATGGTATTTTGTTTTAACTAAATGGTGTATTGATATTCTCATGAGTGGCTTTGCATTACTTGAACATTTATGAGTAGCTTGAACTAATAAATCTCTAATTAGCACTAATTACTAATTAGGTTATTGATTCCTCTGACTGTGGACTCCTCACTGGTTTTATTCATAAGTAGAATGTTATTTTAAAATTCTTGTAGATATACCCACAAACGGAGCTGACTCCTGCCATAAAAAGGAGCAGAGCAGCAGGCTCTGGGCAGCCTGCTTGTCAGAACAACACCCAGGTTTATTCAGACTGAGTAGGTCAGCTCAGGGGCAGAGGTCCTTTTTTTTTGCTAATTGAGCTGTCGGAGCATTGCCTTCTTGTGCAGATGCACTGGAGTACCCCAGCACTTTTCTGCTTTCTTGCATGATGAATGCCTACTGTTTGCACCATAGTGTGTACCATGGGGGCCCAGCTCCAAAGGGTGGCTGATGCTCTTCTGAAGTTGTTTTGGGGCAGTCATGCTCTTTTTGGTCTCTCGGCAAGACCTAAAGCAGATCTGCTGGAGAAGGTTGATGTACCATGCTTTGCATCACACAGTCTGCCTTTCTTTCTGTTTGTGGTTTTACTGGTAAGAAAAGCCCTTCTGGACCCTTGTAACCCCAGAAGATTTTCCCTTCCTATTCTCTTATCTCTCTCTCAGTAGCTCTCCTGCTCACTGTCTGTCCACCTGATGAGTCAAAATAGGTTATTAAAGTCTTCGTGAAAAGGGCTCTAGATTCTTCATTTACACAGCATTCTCAATAGCATCTTTCCAGAAACAGCCCCTCCTGCCCCTCAGGGCTCAGGAGCTCCATAATCCCAGTTTTTGCCCCAAGAGCTCAGAAAGGAGGACCCTCAAGCTGCAGGATTCCTGCACCAAGTGCTCACCCTGATGCCACCATGACTGCCACACCACCTCACCAGCCTCCTCCCAGTTTTTCACAACTACAGATTCATTCACAGAGGAGCTTTGGCCTTGTGTCGTTTATTGAGGGTAGCAGTTAGCACACTGTCTGCTGACTTCCTTCACTTGAAGGCAAAGAACACAAGTGGATGAAGAGATTTTGGCTTTCTTCACTGACAGTAGTATTTTATCTGGAAACAACTGATTGTCGCTCTGTTAGGACTGGCAGGAGAGGTCAAGTGCAACATTACTTTATTCAAGCACCAGGCAGTTTCACTTGCAGAGGTTTTGCACGTGGTACATCTTCAATCTGCGATTCCAGACAAGTGCAAGATGAGGCGTACTTCCAGTTGGCATTATCTGTAGGGAATAGCTAACCCCCCCCTTTTTTTGGTGGCTGCCTTCTGTTTTCTGTTTATTTCTATGTGCAACTCAATGTGTTTGTTTTGATCTTTACAGCCCTGTGCAGGTTATGTGATGAGCCTCTGTGGCACCGAAGATCAACGGTGCTACACTCATGCTGATGTCTTCACCAGCATACTCCAGGCCCTGCTGAACTTTGCTGTTGCATGCACGTAACTCCCTAGGACAAGTGTGGGGGATGTCTGCGTGTGGCAGCGAAGAGATAGGGCTCCCTGTACGGCAACATCTGGGGACCAGAAATGGAGTGTTCTTGGCTACAGGCCCTCGACTCTGAAATATGATCTTCCCACCCTTCTGGTCCATCTCTTCACAGAGCAAAGGAATAAAGAGGGGAGCTAAGTATCTCTGGATGGGAGTCCAGTCAGCTAATTAATATCAATGAGGTGCGTGTTATTTTTAGTTATTGCAGATGTGCTCATACCTCATTAGCCTAAACACATTAAAGCAACTAAATAGCAGCTTCTGTCGTGCTTAAAGGAAACCTTCTATAAAGAGGTTATTGATCTGGACTTCAGAGGGACCTGGTGGGAAATCTGTAAGGCTTCTTCTTCCAGAGGAGGGAAAGGAGGGGAAGGCTTTACAGAAGTAAACCTAATGTGTCCTGTTTTGTAATGCATAGTAAGATGAAGCCAAAAGTCTGATGTGTTTCCAGGTGGGCCTGGTGGGTTTGCATTCACAAAGGGCTGGTTCCTGCAGGCACCTTTAGATGCTTTGCAGTGAGGTGACTTGAATATCTTCCTGCAACGGTCGCTTTGGGGAGAGAGTTGTTCCAGAAGAAAGAGGTTTGTCCTGAGCCTGCAGGAAGAATATTTTTTGGCCCAGCTTACCTGATATTTTAATTTCCATATTTAGCAAGTACCCCAGATGTGTGTTGCAGGAAATAAGTGACTTGTCAGTGGTTTTGAGGTTTCTCAGCAAAAAAAAAAAAGATTACGTCGTTTTGTGCTGAAGTATTGAAGAGAGTGTTTTATATTTTGAATGCTAATGAGCACAGTTTTTTTCAGACGGGAGCCATAAAACTGTCATTATGTCAGTGGTATGTCTTTGTTCTTAGCTTTGCTCGTGCTAATCAAAGACAACAGTGGTATATTTTGAGTTAATACTGTAACAAGAAGAATGGCATTAGTGGTCATCATCATGAGTGACTCCTGGACATGTGGTAATAATTTCTTAAGTGTTTCTGAATAGTAAATGAGTGAGAGAGAGGGAGTTCAGCTCCAGTGCTGTGTAGAATGGAATGTACCATTCAGCTGAAATGGTAAATCCATGGCTTACATTTGAGGGGCTGTAAAAGCAAAACCTTCTTTTTCATATAATTAACATATCTCCTTCCATAGTCGCTCTTTCTCCTTCAGCATCCAACTTTGCCCTTCTATTTAGGATAAACCAGCAAATTTTAGTGTAAGCGACTGAACGAGTGCATTCCTCTTTATGTTCTTACAGAAATCAATCTGCTTTGGAAGACAAAATCTCATCCTTTGAGTATTTTTGTTTTGCATAGCTTGATGTAAGTTTGCGTCATCAGTTGAAATGGCATTTTCCTTCTTGTTAATAGATGTCTCCTGATTTGGTAAACACCTGGAAGTAGAATTGGAAACATTATATACTTAAGTGCCAGTTTTCTCAGGGAAAAAAACCCAAAAAAACCCCAAACCTTTTTTATTATCAGTCAGGCAGTTTTCATTCACTTGGTGAGGCAGTATGTTTGCATTGGCTGGCTCATGAATGGCTCCTGCATAACGAATCATACATTTTAAAAATTCTTTCCAAAGCTTTTATAAAAATACAAAAAGTTAAATAACTTTAACACAGTTATGTGATCAGTCTGCTTAAGTTAAGGCATTTAGTCTAAGTAACCCCAGTGGGGTTTCAGCAGTACTGTAAGTTCCAGAGAAGGGAACAATTGGTGTATTTTCACTGTCTTACTGTGTTTCTCAGAGAATACTGAACAATATTAAACATTCAGAGGCTGCATTTTCCCTTTGTTTTGACAAATGCTAATAAGTAGCTAACTGCAAGAGAGGGGGAAAATATTCCTAATTCAAACCAGTTGTGTGATGGTTGAGCTCAGCAAATTCCCTGACCAACAAGATTTAATCTGGATAGAAAAGAGTAGAGTGGTAGCCTTTGAAATCCCTAATAAAGTCATTAAACAATGTTTAGTTGAAGAGAAACGACTAAAGCCAGAGAAAGACTATTCTGAGGAGCTCTCAGAAGGAACATTAGAGGGCTTTGGTTTCTAATTAAGTGATATTATTGGGAGCTTTGATAAAAGCCCTAGCACGCGTGACATCTTATATTTCCCTGTGTATCGAGAGTTGAAGATAAACTAAAAAAAGAGAGACTTTTTAATGATAATACCTGAAAAGTGTTTTTCAGCACACCCATACATCATTGTCAAGTGAAAAGATTAAACTTTATTGTTTCTTTTTGAACCAAGAACTCAAGGTGAGTGGAAATGTCTTGAAATGCAAAGTAGTTTGGCAGATAAAGTAAAATGGAGATGAAAACAGACAATAAAAAGACATTGGCTGTAATAGAGGAAAGAGCGGGGAAGTTCACTCTCTAATGCTGGGAGAACTTTCTTTTTGCTATTAATGATAGCATTTAAGTGTTACAATTACAAGCTTTTATTGAAATGAAACATTTCATTTAAAGAATGGCACCAAAATCATTTTTGTGTGTAATATGAAACATTAGTTATGTGATGCTGCTGCCAAAATAAACCTCACCATTCATTTAAAATATCAGGAAACTCCATTTGAGAGGGTAGTTATACATCCATTGAGGATACTCTGTATATTATTTTTCCTTGGTATTAATAAAGTCTATTAACAACATAACTGCAATTGATTCATAATGTCACATTTGTTTGCAAGTAATGGATGTAAGGTTAAAATGGTTTAACTATTACAATGTTTGAAAATGATTGCTGTTCCCTAAAGCCTCCTTTATTTTTATTACAGTTTTTTTCTCCTTCAGCAACCAGTTGTTTTGCAGTTGTTAAACTGCTTTCAGCTGTAGATACTCTGCATTATCAAGATAGATGGGGCTTGGTGTAGGATTTCCACAAAGGTTGGTTTCTGAAAAAGTAACTTCAGCAGTGTGCCCTTGAAAGATTTGTTTAACTTGTCTCTTAATAGGCCTGGCTGCACCGATATCCACAAAAAAAAAAACCCAAAAGCAAGTCAGTTTTCAGTCAAAAAACGGATTGCTTTGCTGGGAGCCTCATCTGCCTGCTGGTTGGCACGTGAAATGCACATCACCGATGCCAAAGCACTTCAGATTATTGTCTCTGTGCCGGTGGCTGGCAAGGGTCTGTGACTCTGGCTGCCTTTTTTAACTAAGAGGCATCAGGTTTTGTTTGCCTTTTTGTGCTGCACTTACAGTGGCCGTGAGGATGCTGCCACACTGAGAATGCCTGAGCACTCCCCCTTTGCTTTGGCAGTATGTCATTCTCTTATCCATGTCCACAAGTTATAGATAGAAGCAATCCCTGAAAAACTCTGCTGGGGGGGTAGGCAGACATGAGGAGCAGGCACTGGGCACTCAGACTTTGCACTGATAACTTTTGAGTCCCTGGAAAGAATGTTGCCAAAATTACATACTCCATCGGAGCCTTTCTTGCCATCTTAATTCACAATTCAGTATGAGCAGAGATTTTTTTCTCTGAGTTTGAGAGAAAAATGTGTATAAAAGCAAATCTTTTGGCATGTAAGTCTATCTTTGTAATGGATAGGCAAATGCTTCACCCAGGTACAGGCACATTTTTTTGCCCACTATCATTTTTTATAGTCACATTCAATGATAATTCTATTTAAGAAGGAGTCCTGGTTTGTGTGTCATTTTGTACTCTAATAATACATATAGGGAGCGTTGGATATAGGATTTTTTAAAGGAGAAAATTGAAAAGAAATAATTTATTGAAGAAAATATATATACTTTGAGAAAGAGCACCCCCAAGTTCTTTCACCCTAATATATTGACTCACTGTCAGTACCTCAAAGTATCAAAAGTGATACTTTGCTACTTTGAAGAGGGTCCTGAGTTTTCAGATTTTGTTATTACAGGACTTTCCACCATGTAACGGGTCTACTCCTGGCATAACTGCACGTGCAGTAGAGGAATTGCATTCATAACTGTATTAGTGTTCAAATTGCACATAATCTATATACAGAATTAAGCCCCAGCCTTGCAAACAGATCCAATGTGTCAGTGGACCCCTAAGATCACAGAATCATAGGTTATGCTGAGTTGGAAGGGACCTACAAGGATTATCGAGTCCAACACAGCCCTGCACAGGACCATCTCCAAGAGTCACACCACGTGCCTGAGAGTATCTTCTTGAACTCTGTCAGGCTTGGTGCTGTGACTACTTCCCTGGGGAGCCTGTTCCAGAAACCAACCACCCTCTGGGTGAAGAACCTTTTTCTAATATCCAACCTAAACCTCCCCTGACACAACTTCAGTCCATTCCCTCAGGTTCTGTCACTGGTCACCACAGAAAAGAGATCAGTGCCTGCCCCTCCTCTTCCCCTCATGAGGAAGTTATAGACTGCAGTGAGGAATCCCCTCAGTATCTCTTCTCCAGGCTGAACAGACCAAATTACCTTAGCCACCCCTCATACAGCTTCCCCTCAAGGCCCTTCACCATCCTCGTTGCCCTCCTTTGTATGGTCTCTAATAGTTTCATATCTTTCTTATATTGTGGCACCAAAAACTGCACACAATATTCAAGGTGAGGTCACACCAGTGCAGAGCAGAGCAGGACAATCCCCTTCCTTGACTGGCTGGTGATGCTTTGCCTGATGCCCCCCAGGACACAGTTGGCCCTCCTGGCTGCCAGGGCACTGCTGACTCAGATTGTTTGCCATCGACCAGCACCTCAAAGTCCCTTTCAGTGGCACTACTTTCCAGCGTCTCATTCCCCAGTCTGTACAAACATCTAGGGTTGCCCCATCCCAGGTACAGAATCTGGCACTTTCACTTGTTGAGCTTCATGTGGTTGGTGATTGCCCAGCCTTCTAATTCCTCAAGGTCTCTGCAGGGCCTCCCTGCCTTTGAGGGAGTCAACAGCTCCTCCCAGTTTTGTGTCATCTGCAAACTTGCCTTAGTATCCCTTTCAGTCCTGTGTCCTGGTCATTTATGCAGATGTTGAAGAGCACAGGGGCTAAGAGGGAGCCCTGTGGAACCCCACTAGTGGCAGGTCACCAGTCTGATGTTACTCCATTCACTGTTACCCTCTGTGCTCCACCCATGAGCCAATTGCTCCACCCACCACATGATGTGTTTATCCAGCTGTGTGCTGGACTTCTTATCCAGAAGGATCCTATGAGAGACAGTATTGAAAGCTTTACTGAAATACAAAAAGATTACATCAACTGACTTCCCTTGATCAGCTAGGCTAAGTTACCTTGTTATAAAAGGAAATCAAGTTTGATAAGAAGGACTTTTCTCTCATGAAGCCATGCTGACCAATGACTGTGTTGTCTTTCCGGTGTTTTTCAATACTTCCCAGAATAATCTTCTCCACATCTTTACCAGGCACCAAAGTGAGCCTGACAGGCCTGTAGTTTCCAGGATCCTGCTTCTTGCCCTTTTTGAAAACTGGGACAATGTTCACTAGCTTCCAGTCAATTGGGACCTCTCCAGATTGTCAAGACCACTCCAAAAACATTGAGAGATGTTTTGTGATGACATCAGCCAGCTCTTTAAGTATTCTGGCTTGAATCCCATCAGGCCCATGGGATCTAGCTGGAGGGATCTAGCTGGAGCAGCAGATCCAGCACCATCTCAGGATTGACTCAAGTTGGTCATTCTCACAATCATGGTCCTCCAGCTCAGGGCACTGAGACCCCTTGATCCATCATCCAAGTTGAACATAGAGCCAAAGAAAGCATTAAACACCTCTGCCTTGTATCTGTCCCTATTTGTGAAGTGATCATCCCTATCCTGTAATGGGCTGATGATATTTCCATACTGCCTATTTTAATTTTTAAAAAACTCTTTTTATTGTCTGCCACATTTCTGGACAGTTGGGCTTTGGCTGCATGAATTTTCTCCCTTCAGCAGCAAGCAGCATCTCTGTATTCTTGCCATGTCACTTGACCTTGCTTCTACTGGGCATACACCTTCTTTTTCCTTATTTGCCTAATTTCCAAGAGAAGCTTCCTGTTTAGTCAAGATAGCCTTCTGCCCTGCCTGCTTGATTTCTGGCATTTGGGAATTGCCTGCTCCTTTCCCTTAGGAAGTGATGTTTGAAAAGTGACATGCACTGATGGAGTTCAGCACCTGCAAAAACCTTTTTCCAGGGGACCTTACTCACTATTTTCCCCAAGCAGCCTGAAGTCTGCTCTCCTCATGTCCAGAGTTGAGAACCTGTTCCATTAAATTATCATCCAGATTTTTCAGGAATCTTCTGGCCTGAGTTGTACCAGCTGTGTGATGCTCCCAGATCAGCCAGTTTGCGAAAGATCTCATCTACTTTGTGCAGTGTTTCAAAAGAGAGTCATGTTTAGTTGTTTTGGGGTTTTTTTCCTGGTTCTGTTTTTCCTGCTAAAGCTTGCAGGGTAAGTCCAAGATAGACTCATACACTGAGTCAGGTCCAATGAGTATTTTAGGTGATATTTTTTGTGTTTTCTAAAAGCAAGGCAAAGTAACCCCAGCATATTTACAGGAGCAGTGACTCCTCATGCATGCAGCATTCGCATCGCACAGGCAGTGGATGGCACACCAGGAAAACACAATTGTGGTGGAGAGCTATTCTATGGCACCCTTTTTGTGTGGTGACAGTACAAGGTAACATTGGAAAGTGTCTGCTTTCAGATTTGTTAGCTTCAGAGAGTTTTGTCTCTTCAATGACACAACTGTGTTAAAGCCAGTGCTCCTGTCCGGAAAGAGCAGAAAGCTGGAGCTGAAATCTGTGGTAGTGTCATTGTTCCCAGAGGAACAGTAATAGGCTTCACTTTACAGTGCCATATCTCACTTGGAAAGCACCATTTCTGGGAGTTGTATAAACTCTTTGTTAATGTGGATGATAGACTTCAGGATCACATAAACTTCTTAAGACAGTAAGGTTTGGACAGCTGAGAGTATTAACTATATTATTTCAAACACTTTCATAAAAGCTTTTCCTTTCACTTTTTGGATGGCTTCCCAACATTTACATTAAGCTTTTGACTGTTCAAACCACTTCCATGATCAAGTATTTTTTCAAGCAGAATGAGTCTTTATAAAGCTACAACCTGAAGTGTGAGACTACAACCACCTTCTTAGATCAATGGATCAGGCAATTTGTTAACATTGGGTATGATGTGCTACATTAATAACTTTGCGATTATTAGATAAAGATGTATTTTCAATCCATTTTTTAAAATTACTTTATGGCCTACTTTACATAAAAAATAAAGGAGGACAGCTAGTTTGTTTTGTTTTATTTCTGCCATACCTTGGCTACTGTGTTGTCTATCCTGGGCTCTTTTTGGAGCTCAGTTTGGGATTATCCAGAGGAACTGTTTCTTCAGTCAGATACTAAGGAGCAACACTGATGGTGAGAGAGGATGAGGTTTTATTCTGAGGCACAGACCTACTCCTAGCCTGGCATGGAGCTTCCGCACCCTCTTGCAAGCCTGACAGATCCCAGCTGGGTAAGGCAGGTCCCTACTCCATGCTGTGTGTCTTGGGGCTGTCCCCTTGACCAGTGGCCATGCATGCTGGGCTGTTGGTGAACTTCTCCTCCAGCCTTCCTCTCTGAGGGGCTGCTGATTCAGTTTTCTGTCTTCTGCCTGGCCACCAACTTCTGTGGCACTGGCAGCAACACAGTATCTGTGAGGCTGCTATCTCCTGCTCTGTCAGACAGGTTTTACATTAGTCCAGACACTCCAATATTATCAGGAAGTTGTAGACAAGCAACACGGAGTCCCTCAGAAATTCTGCTTAAATCTCTTCTTTTTCAGCAAAGCATTTTAACTGTACGTGTCATTTTCTGCTAATTCCCTTTCTCCCCTTTCCCTTGAGTAAAACAGAGTTGCTGAATGTTGGATTCTCCTATAACACAAGTAATATGCCTAAAAGTTTACAAAAAATGAGGGATAATTTCCCTTTTTACTGATCACTGACTTTCAGCTAAGAGAAGGCTGTGTATTTCTTTATGAACTGATTGTAGTTGGTTATAGAAGGAGTACAAGACTCAAATCCATTTAGAGTTCTAAAATAACACAGCTGATATGTTGATCTGACTTTCTTGCCTGTTTTGGCTACTTAAGGCAAAGGAAACTAGTTTGAGGCAATCATTTAGGCAGCGTCTATACTCAGTGCTCACCCCAGGATGATTCGTCATATCCTAAAAATGATGTCCAAATCAAGGCTTGAGGTATGGATCCCTCTATTTAGAGGATGTTCACACAGCTGCTTTACAGGTAAAATCAAGTGGGGTGAATGCCACTGAACGCCACCATCAAGATTAAGATGTGGACTTCATTTGTGCAAATGTATCAGCACTGTCACGTCTTCTCAGTGAAAGAACTTAGTGTCTCAGACCGACAGCTCAGTACTGCTGTCATACCTCCCTCTACACACCGTGTATCATAAGTTCAGTGACAGTCAATGACTGTCATTCTGTCAAATGGCCTGATTCTCTTTGACACGTAATGCCCTTTACCCCACTTTGGCAGTGGCAAGAAGCCACGCAGAAGATGTAAATAATATTAAAACAGACCTTAGGGCATCTAAGCATTGCCTGAAAAGCGTAAGACTGGTCTTGTATAAGAGAGAATCAAGACCTTTGAGTTTTTTCCTTGAATTCCAAGGATGTAGGATGGATCATATATATTATTATAGAGGGGTTAAAACAGCTTGAAAGTACCAGCACTTGTTATTCATGACTTGATATTTGGTTACGACTAATATATATAACCTAGTTCCACAAATTCACATTTTAAATTATATTTTGTCTTTTCAATATGCTTGTCTTTTAAAAAGTCCACATGTATTTGAGCAAGAGAATATTCTGACAAACCAGAGGTCTCAATAATGATTTAATTGTTTCTCACTTGATGAGGCAACATTAGTGTGTTTCTGATTGTATTTAAAGTGCAAGGGTTTCCAGGTTGGTATTGTTCATGCACAGGAGAGGCATGGTACGTCCTTTTTGTCTTTTTCTGTGATGACATACATGTCTGGGTAGAAAACCTATATTATAAGGATAAATGACTGTGGGATTATACCCTCAATAGGAAGAACAGGAATGATATTCTTAAGTGTTTGGAAGGAACGCAGCCAAGGCCCAAATGCTTTTATTTTTCAACTTCATCGATCAAAAGCTACTCTGTGTAAGATACTAAATGACATCTGACATATCTGAAATGCTGGGATAAAACACCAATAGCAAAAAACCCTAAGCAATAATAAGCAAGGTTTCAGTGCTAGTAAAGCAGGTCCTCTGCTGAGGAGAAACGTTAAAACTGCGTGAATTACACCCAAGCAACTGACAACTTTACTTAGCTATTCCATACATTAGAGGATAAATCTCCATTCTAGGAAGTTTCAATGCCATTTTAGTTATCCATTTAATCCACCTATTCATTTAGCAGGAATGGTAATTACGGGAAAATTGCTGCCAAACTATGATGTGCAATTAAAATTCAGGCTATTTTGTGTGATGCAAAATCTCCCTTTTTTACTATCATCTTACAAATCCTCTGATAGAAAGTTTGTGCCTTTTTGAAACAGAGCTTGTAATAATAAGCCATCTGGCTTACTTAAACATGAAAGATTAAAATGATATACAGTATGAAGGCTTCCTATTCAATTGCTAATGTCCAAGAACTCAACTCCAGTGGTGAAAGCTGTCATTTGGGGGGAAGAGGTAATTAAAAGATTTCCTTGTAGAGATACGTCCTAGAGCAGGGAACTGGCACATCCAACAAGCAAAACTAATTTTCCAAAAGAAAGCAATGCTGGCCAAATGTCTTGCAAGATAATCTTCTGTATCCTTAGTTCACTCACAACTGCTTGAGTGGGACTGAAAGGTGGTTTTGATGACTGGTGGGACAAAAGCAACCAAACCTTGCTTTATTTACCATACTAAGCCAGCATCGCTTCGTAACATGGGCTTGTCTGAGGCAGACAACAATGGGAGAAAATGCATTGTGATTAAATAGTGACCCACTCTTTTTAAAGAGATGTGGAAAAAGGTTGCAAATGTTTCAGGAAAACTGCAATGCAGAAGTGGAAAATCTGTGTTCTGAGAAATGGCATGCAGAAAGCCACTCTTCAGAGATGAGCTTTTGAAACACATACATTTAGTAGCCCTTACTACTTGATATTTGGCGAGAGACTAATTGAGGGCACAGTGCTTGGGCTTGTGCAGCATACAGACCATCTGAAAAATGGGGTAATTGTCAACCGGCTGTAGAAGAAAAACAAGGGACACCTCAGCTGTGACAGTAGTGGCACATTCTGTTGATTTCAGCTTCCCTTTACCTTCCACCTCTGACTGATGAATTTCCAAACAAGAAACAACTGAAAATCCTGTTGATCGGGTGAAGCCCCCAGCCTAGGGTCTCAACCCTAAGTGGAAGCAGAGCTGAGAATGAATCATTCCCAGGCAGTGCTCCATATGGTCTGGAGTACCTGTGGGGAGTGCTGCATCTTTGACTTACAGAGCAAAGCCTAAATGTTATACATGTAGACTGTAACCCTCATGGATGAAGAGATCATGTCTCATTCCTTATAGGAAGAAGAATTTCATACAGGATGTAAAACTCTGTAAATAATTTTGAGCTCAATGTGTCATTTATAGCAAGGTTATATAAATTCTTAGCTGAATTTTACAGAACTGCTCTACAAGTCTGGAGAAGCATAAACTTCCTGTTTGTTGTTCTGTTGTCACTGTTGCTTCTACAGAAACCTTCTTAATTACCACTGAACTATATTATCTCCATCTTTATCAGACTTTTTCAAAGGAGAGATGTTTTAAAGTGCTGTGTGCAGGTACAGTACTCCATAAATAAAGAAAGAGTGCTAAAATGAGAACCCTCCCATTAAAGACACTATCCTCATCTGCTCCTTTTAAGAAGAGTTGATTTAGTGAAGATCCTTTTGCTATTAATTCTACTTTCAGGCTCCATTTAGGCTAAGAGGAGGAAATAATGAATCATGACATAATGGAAGTCCCTGTAAAGCACTCAGCTTACCACACAGGCAACCAGACTTGCATGTGCGTTTGTTTTTGTTTTTAAGACTAGTTCTAACAATAGCAGCCAATGAGAGCCTATTAACTTCACTGTGTCTTAACTTTCTCTCCAGTCCTTGGCTATCTTCCAGCTTAATTCCCCTGAGTCAGCAACACATTCAAAGCAGGTTAAATGAACTCTTGGATAAGAACCTTCACTAAAGAAATAATTGATCTTTCCACTGCAGCTCATCACCCCTTCCAAAAACACAAACAAAAGCACCCGCAAAGGCAACATTTTAATATGCAGCCCTATTCAGAGGTGACAGGATGGGTGAGAGAGGAGTATGGGGATGGATGAGTTGGGGAAGCAATGGTGTTAGAGTTGTTAAGCGGCCAAGGTGAAATGCACAGTTTGGCAAAAGTGAGAAGAAAGGGTCATAGAACTATGGAAAGTGAATGAACTATATTTGCTTCTCTTAAGGAGCTCTGGTTTGCCTTCAGCAGTTTTTCATAGTATGATTTTCTGATACTCTTGCCTTTTTACTCTCTGTAATTCTGTCCTGTAAATGATGAAGATTGACATGCCTCTTTCATGTCAGAGAAGAGAGGATTTCCCTCTGCCTGAGACCACAAACATCTATAGGAATAGGGAACAAATCCACTCCTTTGTTGGCCTAGATCTTCAGCCAGGAGAACTGAGTGAGGAGGATAACAGATCCCTAGATGTGTGACTGCTGATATCTCAGTAAGGGAAGGGAGTACCCAGGTACTGATAGAGCACTGAAAACATACAAAAATCAAACATGAGAATTAATTTTGTCTTTAAACAAACATCATGTCACCTGCACACACCCTTTTCTTGGTATTTTTATGGAAAAGAATTCATAGATTAATGGATAGACCAAAGAGAATAGGCTCTATGATAAAAAAAAAAAAAAAAAGACCTAGGAAAAAAGTGGCCTAGTATAGTAGCTGTTATGCTGTGATCTAAGTTCATTAAACTTAAGCAGACACACCTTCTGAATCAGCACACTTATTGTCCTCTGGCCTTCTCACTGCTTTATCCTTATGTCCATAGTGCAGGAAGACTTGGGGTCACTGTACCAAAAAGTCTGTACGTATGCTTCAGGCTGGTAGTTCTGCTGTTTAAATAAAATTTGAGATGTGCATTGAAAGAGTGCAGTGTGCCAATGGACTGAAACCAGTTTTGTGGAGGACTTCTCTGCAATCTCAATGAGGAACTTGGAGCTATCATAAACTTTATTTTCCTCTCTGAAATTCAGGCTGGGGGAAATTCTGGGGGAAAGAATAAGCCACATGCAATGTAGATGTGTCCATCAACAGCAGATGACAGCCCTGCTGCTGAGGTCTCCACTGAAAAGTGTGTTGGTTACATGATGATGAAGACATTGAAAGAACATGGAGAAGATGTAACAGAGTTGTGCAACAATTCCATGTGGGCTCCACCTTTGTTTGTTGTATCATATCAGTGGCTCTTTGAGAAAGAGACAAGTGCTTCCTCCTGTGTTTCCCTAGAGCTGACACAATGACGTTGTGGTTTTGACTGGGATTTAAGGTAGTACTAGAATAAAAATATGCAGTGATATATTCCAAGGATGCAATCCTCACTCCAGAAAACTCCTGCTCTTTGCAGAGGATTTCCAGACATAGAATACTATTTCCCCCTCAAAGCTTTATTTGTGAGAGATTATTTGCCTGTTGAAAGGCTGGCTGGGAGGAGACACTTTGTGTGTCTGATATTTCTAGACTTTTCTGTGCTAACTTTATGTATGGCTGTGTAGATTAAGTGATTGACCAGATCTTGTCCCCTGCACTTCTTGGAATGTCTACTTACCTCTTCAGTCATTAGAAGAAGGAGAAATTTTAGAATCTCTTAAAGTGTACAACACATAAAATACACAGAATAAGATTTTCCAGGGGATGATTGTTTACATTGTAGAATATGTACTAAACCCCAAAAGAATTTCTCTCAGAAGTTTATCTGTCTTCTTCATTTTTGGAGGAGCCGAGAGGACTAATTTCTCCTCTAGTACTCCCATTCTCCCCACCTTGTATATAATAACTCCTTTGGAAGGAGATAATTAAGTCTATTGACTTAAAATCTGATGTCATTACAGAGCCTTGCATTTCATTTGAGAGAACTCCAGTGTATCTAATAAAGCTGAGAATGCTGCGAATAATATTTTTTTAAACTTTTTTTTGGTACCAAAACATATGTAAGGCCCAGCATGGCTAGAGGCTCAGCAAGGGAATCACCAGTGGAAGTGGCACAGATCAGCATCCTGAATGTAAACCAGTGCAGAAGCATTTAGGTCTTTCAGCAATGGCACTTGCAATTGTGGTTCACTTAGAGAGATCTGAAACTACAGAGATGTTCCCATGGCAGCTGATTTGACTGATCACTGACACATGCCATAATGAATCTGTTGGGTTAGCTGAGGAACATGGAATGATCACGACAGCAAGGAGAGGAATAGAAGGAAGCCTTGCTGACACAAAAAGTGGTGGAGCTGAGAACCTGTCTTACTTTTACAGGGATCTGAGATTAAAAGGGCATATGACCTAGAGTAATAGAACTGCTGCTGCTTAATCTGCAAGTAAGAGAAGAGTTTAGCTCTTAACATCAGAGTGACCCAACAAGTAGGTAGGATATTTAGAAAGAAAGGTTTCCTTAAGATGAATAAAAGTCATTATGGGGCTCAAATGAAGGGAGATTTGTCTTGATTTGATGTCATAGCTTGGAAATTAGAGGCAAAACATCACCTGAAGGCTACTCACTGACTAACTTGCTGTCCAAAGCAAACCAAATATACTGCTGTGCTGCCCACCTTCCCTTTCCTCTTTCAGCAGTGTTCTGGGTTGTACGTATGCTACCATCATATGTTTGTACCCACAACAAAAACATCTAAGAAACTACGGTTCCTTTTCAAACCTCTCCTTAGGTTTTCCTTCTGCTGCAGTCTTTCAAATAACTGAGGAATTATCAGGCTGTCCTAACAATAGTCTTGATGCTGATCCTTATCGTAGAAGAGGAACTACTTTGTCGCCTCCTTTTGTTTCCTTGGCCTTCTCATTTTTCCTTTTTCATCTTTGATTGCTGCATCCAACAGTTGTAAATTTTGTGGGGCAATGAATGCCCCTAATTCTGGCACCTGTTGCAATTCAAAAATAATGAAAAGCTACTATTAGTTAATTCAGTAGAGTATTGTTGCTCAAGGTAAAGGAGTGGGTCCGAACTGTGCTACCAGTTACAAATGAGCAGCCCTGACCAAGTCAACATCTGTTTCATATCAATGTTAAACCTCTAGAAAACATTCTGATATGCTGCAGGCACAAATACGGACAGGATGCTGATGATTCATGTCGCTCTCTATTTGAAGCAGACACCGACTCCTGATATCACGGAAACAGAAAGATGTGGTTGAAGAGAAGCTGGTTCAAATGGATCTCAGAGAAAATGATTATGCCCTCAAGCACTGAGGAGCATTTTAAAGCCAGTTCTTGGGTGAGCCTTGCAGTTGAGAAGATCCTCCTAGCAGGTGTGGGGGAGTGCAAGGACATGTGGTGGCTTGACTTTATTTGGTAGTGTCACATTAATGAAAGAGATATGTTCGTCTATCATCTTGAACCAAATGCATTAACTCTTGCCCTTGAAGAAAAGGACCTGAATGCAACCACGTACGTCTTTCTGAAACCAGCTTACAGCCAAACCCTTGTAGCCAGGAGGACTAATGGTATCCTAGGGTGCATCAGGAAGAGTGTGGCCGGCAAGTTGAGGGAGGTGATCCTGCCCCTCTACTCAGCCCCTGTGAGATCACATCTGGAGTACTGCATCCAGTTCTAGGCTCCTCAGTACAAGAAAGACAAGGAGCTACTGGAGAGGATCCAGTGAGGGTCACAAAGATGAGTAGGGGTCTGGAGCTGCTCTCTGATGAGGAGAGACTGAGGGAGCTGGGCCTGTTTAGTCTAGAGAAGACTTAGAGGGGATCTCACTAATGCATATGAATGTCTCAGAGGCACGTGCCAAGAGCATGATGCCACATCTTTTCAATGGTGTCCAGCGACAGGATGAGGAGCAATGGCCATAAACTAAAACATAAGAAGTTTCACCTCAACATGAGGAAGAACTTCTTTATGTTGAGGGTGGCAGAGCACTAGAATAGTCTGCCCAGGGAGGTTACAGAGTCACCCTCTGTGGAGACATTCTAAACCCACCTGGACATGTTCCTGTGTAGCCTGCTCTAGGTTACCCTGCCTTGGCAGAGGGGTTGGACTGGATGTTCTCCAGAGTTCCCTTCCAACCCTGACAAGTCAGTGATTCTAGTCTGGCAGTTACAGAAATGAAGAAGTTGTAGCTGACTTAAAACACAGCAGTCCACTACATAGCATTTGTAGATTACTTCAATTTCAAAGTATGCAGAGTACTAGGATCTCACTACAACAAGAGTTTTTTCTGTCATCCTTTGGGGTTTACAAACCACTGATGTAAGCAGAGGGCACTGCTGCAGTAACAGGTCATACAAAAGCACATGTTACAGCTTATGCTGGTAGGACTTCTGTTCCCCCATAACAGCATCTCTAGAAAATTTTATAACCTACCCAGGAAAAAAGCCCAGTGGGACAAATAGAGGGAATGCATCCACTGTTTCCACTGCTCTGGGGATCCAAAAGGAAATCTGCATTTTCCCTCCTTTTATGTTTAAAGCTGAGCTTTAGCTGGTGTGTTGGCTCTATCAAGGCTCAAGGCATCATGCTTTTCCCGGCTGAAAAAAAAAAAGATTTTCCACCAGTGGTAGCAGTCATAATACCAGGTCTTCATATTAAATGCCTCTTGAACAAGTTGCTTCTCCTTCTGCGGCCATCCTATAAGCATGGAGGCTTTTCGGTAAATCATTCTTTCTTCCTAACTTGTCTTATCACCACAGTGATTTTTGTCACCATGTGAAGCATTTGTTTTCTCAGGTAGTGTTATGATAAGCCCAGAGGGTCCCCTTAGAATGTGACCATTTTAGCGGTGTGAAAAGCTCAAACCCGGAGGTTGCTTTTTGCCCCTTTGGTAAATGTACTGCATGCATGACGTGATGCCACTTCATGCAGAAAAGTGTAACCCACTGCCCTTGTGTTTTATGGCATCACTTGCTTCTGCTTTGTATTTATGTTGTTATTAATGCTGGCTGCTTTCCAATAGCTTCTGGCCACAACGACTGCTGCAATCTTTTGTCAGCTAAATCAGACACAATCTGCAGACAGAAACATATTATCGTGTACATCATTTTCAAATAAAGCAATGCACAGGCAACACACTGTTGTTTTTTTATGGAGGTGTACTGAATTAAATTGAATATTCTGTTAAGCCCATCTAAAAGAATAGCTGTAAAAAGTCCTAATAAGATGATATATTATCTGTGTTCCAAACAGAATAAATATAGAAAAAGAAGACTTGAAATTGATAGTCTCTAATAGAAGGCAAGTAATTAAATATGGTTCTCCATTCCTTGTCCCAAAGAAGAATTTAGGAAAAATGTAAGATGAGTGGGTTAAAATAATAGAGAAGTGCCTGTCTTTTTCAGTGTTAAAAAAATTAGACTATGTAAAACAACAGAAGTCTTATGACCTGTGAGAAACCTTTAGTGATTTGGGAGCTGGCGTTGTTTTTAATAAAGTCAATGAATATTTTTTCTTTGGTTTTCATGGAATTGTTGTTGTGTCTCCATTGCTTCAACAAACTTTTCTCTGGCATTGATGAATGCCATGTCTCTGCCCATGTATCTATTCAGAAAACTGCTACAGAGATGATAATTTTCCTAGTGCATGGCTTTGACATCCTTCTCTCCCCAGACTCTCTCTGCTCTTTTGCCTAGAACTTAAACTACTTGTCCTCATTTTCTACACACTCCATGGCCTGTCACTGCCTATCCTATCATCACAGGCTTGACTTCTGCCAAACAGAAGGCAGCTTGGGAAAAACAACAAAGATATTTGCTTCAAAACCTAAACCTCAAAACAAACTTCAACTGTTTGTTTCCAGGGAAGTTTTCTGAAGGCCAGTGGATAGCATCGCCTGAAGTTTGAACACCACTGGGGAAGTTTGTTCAATCTCTTGAAACTCCTGTCCTTTCTGGCTGCAGGCAGCTCTAAGTATTTGTTGTTGGACTGTTCCAGTCAGAGTACGGTGTGGATTCACAAGCAGTGAGGGGTAATGGCTCATGCACATCTTGCTAAGACCCACAGCAGTCAGCCCAGCCCTGTCACATCCCTGACCCTACTTCATCCTTGTATCCTCCCAGACTATCAAGGGGTGTCTTGGCTTTGTGTCTGTGGGACACTCTGGCTCCTTCTCTTGGGAATAAAGCATGGAGCAGCAATTGGCACTCGTTCTGACCCCAGACAGTGGGACAAACGAAGAAGTCTGAGTGAGCAAAGCAATCCATACCTGGCTGTGATAGCACTGGCATGAACTCAACTAAGTTGTGCCAACAGATGAATGTGAAGTAAAGACAGAATCAACATTCTTGGAGCAAGGAGAGACAGTGAGGGAGATGGGATGCTCAGGTGTAAGGAGCAGGGCCCCAGACTCAGACAATGCTTGGTGGCACAGGAGCTTCATCACGGTTTCTACATGCTTTCAATATTTTTTGTTTAAAGCATGCAGTCATTGCTCCCATCCTTTAAGACTGTCAGAAGAGGGATTCAGTCCCATAAAAGGCAACACCTTAGAGCAAAACCACGTGGGCTGTGCTTGGGTACTATGTCTCAAGGAAGGTGGCATCATCAGTGTGGGCCACTGTTTCCCACCATACCCTTCCTGATTTTAAGTTTTAGGGAAACTCCAGAAATCATGAAGCTTTGATGGTATGAAGGCTGGGGAAAGAAAGGAAAGGAGACATCAGATGCACCTGCATGTAGGAAACAAGGATATAGTCCTGATATGAAACTTCTACCTTTATGTAAAATTTTGCCTCCAGTTGACTGGTAACATTTTTTGACTTTGCAAAAAAACCCCCCAATTCTACTCCAAAAGGAGCAGAAAGCAATGAGAGTTTGTGGTTTGCATCAATAACTAGAACTGTTCCTCAGTGCATCGTTTATAACCTTCTGATGAAATGTGTGACCAGAAACATGCCCTTTATCTGCCATCTTCACGACCATATGCAAAATGGACTAACAAGAGAGAAAAAAGGTAAGGAAGTAGAAAAAAAGTGGTCTTACACTACCAGTCAACCAGTCACAAATACACTGGAACTCAGTGACTCATGAGTCAAGGCCTGACAGGGAGCCTCTTGAATCATCGAGTCATGGAATGGTTTGGGTTGGAAGGGACCTTAAAAATCATCTAGTTCCAAACCCCCTGCCATGGACTGGGACACCATCCACTAAAACAGGTTATTCAAAAACCCAGCCAACTTGGTCTTGAAACTAGTTTAAAGTCTGCCATGGGTTTTGTCAGGGCATGAATCTAACTATTATTGAATTCCCAGTCCGGTTTGCAGACCTGGATCTGAAGCACATTGATGCTATGAGCAGAGGGGTTCATTGCTACCATTGCCCTGGCTGTCAGAAGCCCTGGAAGAAGCCAGACCTTAGCAGTGCAGCATTTGTCCCTCAATCCATTTTAAACTTCTGCAGCAAAATCCTGTTCCTTTCTAGACAAATGTCCTTTGTTTCAGCTGGTGCCTCCAGCAGGTTATCAGAGTTCTTAGCTATTATTTTTAAGATTATTCACTTTAGCTTTCCTACTTTCTGCCCAGAATTCACAAGATATCCTTTAATTTATTCTGCCTAAAATGAGATAAACCATGAGTGACCAGTCTCCTGGGGCTGTGCGGTTCTGTAGCAAGCCTTATGTAAAAGATACAGGGCACATTCTCAGCACTGTGAGTTGTTATTAATGAAGGCTGTGTGCGCAACTCTTTGTCCATCACAATGAAAATTTACCCTCATGTATCTCCTAAATCTCAGATGTAGATTTCACTTGCAGCATTTTCAGATATTCTTTGATTATTTTTTTCATATTAGGGGACCATAACGATATGTCCCTGCTCAAGTGAATATACAACCAGACCTCATCTGACATGAAAATTTGCTAGTTTTTCTTTTTGGACTTAAAAAATTTGCCTTTCAGAGCTATTCAGTAAGATAAATGTTAATGAGAAAAATTTTAACAAGGCAAGCCCTGGCAGTGACCCTCTCGGATCTAAGCAGCGCTACAAACTCAGGGCAAGCCTGATGCATGAGGAACATCTTGCAGAATATCGCTGGCCTTCTGTTCTATCAGCACTATAGCTCTAGAAACAAGGCTCTTAATGAGGAAAGATCAATCCCAACAGGAAAACCTGTGATATTTGACATCAGTAGACAAGCATCCATGCTGTACAAGCCCCCACCCCCCTGACGCCAGCCCCTGCTTACAAAAAATAAAATAAAATAAAGTAAAATTGTGTCATTTTCATTCAAACTTTAAAGACGCAGGATCACTTCATGTAGCATTTAACTATCATTTCAGTCAGGCTTTTGAAGCTGTTTAAGTTCTTTTGTACCCGAGTTGTTTAATGTTACTCAGACAAGGTAAATCAAAGTCTAATAGAGTGGAAAAACAGCAAAGGCAGAAAATAGGTAAAAGATAAATCACACAGGAAGTTTTGTGGGTTTTTTTTTTTTTGTTATTATATTCATTGAGATCAAAGTCCTTGTTTCAGCTCTAATTAACAAAAGCTAATGCAGATTGGAGACCTTCTGGCACTGAGCAGAGCCTTGGAGGATACAGTTGAAATCTTCTGAAGATTTAAATAATTAATATGACACCTTGAGCTTTGGATGGGAAAATAAAAAATAAAAAAAAGAGAAGAGGGGAGAAAAAAAGAGCCCCACGTTCAAGTTTAAGAACAATGCCATTGCCAAGTTTGATACCATTTGTTCTGATGAAAATGAGCTGAGTAGACTGCACTGACTTCATTGTCTGGTACATTGGCAGTTCAGTGGATTGTTTCACCTTTTGTCATGCTAAGGGAGTCTTTTGTGCAGTACTTTGTTACCCCCAAGTCTACCCCAGTTGAAGGAGGATAGAAAAAGGCAAATCTGCTTTAGGGACTTGGAGGATGGTCATTTAATGGTTTTTAATCCTCTTAATCCACGTAAGAATGGAGATCTCTGAGTGAAAATCCCATCCCAGAAGTCCTTATGATTCAAATGCCTGGCTCAGGAGACTGTCTTTTGAAAAAAAATGCAGCAAAATATTCTTCACTACTGTGGCATTGTGGTTTATTTCTCTCTGGTTTTCTGAAGCTGTCTGATGCAATATAAGCAAAATGAAATTGAAACCTACTTTGAACCCTGTGAAGTAGGAGAACAGAGTGCCCGGTGCCAGTCTGTGTGTTTGGGGTACTCTGGTGATTTGGCTTTATTTCATAAAATTGATAAGGACCTTCTTTTCTGATTGTCTCAACTGTATGCAAATCTACCCTGCATTTGGGTGTGCACTAATGCCCTCACCAAGCTGTTTTCCACTTGGATATTTTCTAGGTAGATGAAATCCTCTATTGAGTTTGGATATAGATTACTTCTAAACTATTGACATAATTACAGTGAAATCTTTCTCCTGGGCTCATTATTAGTTCATAAGACCATGATTTCTCTTCTCTGCCACAAAAAAAAAAAAAAAAAAATCAATATAACAAATTAGATAAACCACTAAAGAATTGCTAAGAGGTAATTTTTGTAAGCAAAATTAAAGATGATATGAAGACAGAATGGGCTTTTCTTGCTCTCAATCTATAGACTTACCATTTGCCACAGGAAGTTGACGTTAAAATAATTTTTCAATTACATGCACAATGAAATTTTTCATTTGTTTATGCATTTTGTTACTTCATTTTTTAGAACTGGTTAAAATAAAGGAAAAATAGAACTTCCAACTTGTAACTGACTATGTAAAGGATGTAGAAAAGAGTGTGTTAAAAATGATACAATTTCTTTTAAAAAGATGAATGAAAAATAAGGTTCCCACTGCAATAATTTTCATCTAAATAGAGAACAAATTATTTTAGCAAAATTGCATGATAAAACAACTCAAGGCATGTCTTAAAAAATTGCTACTCATTAATGCAGTGCTTTCTGTTCCAGTTAGTTCACTGACACTCATTTCTCGGCATCTATTCTTACAGTCCTCCTATGCCTCTAAAACAACAGATACAAATGCAGCAATGAGTTCCTAGGATTTTAATACAGTTTTTTTTAAAATTCAGATTGCATAAAACCACAGCCGCTCTGAAATAATTTCAACTGGATGTTAATATCAAAGTACTCTCAGTCTGCTTCAAGAAAAACTGGGCATTATTTTGCTTTTTTATCTACAGAAAATGGTAGTCTAGTCATGCTGTCTGTTGCATCCTGTAAAGACTTTGGCTGTCCCTTTGATGAAATTTCTTTGTTTCCATCTAAATCAGGTTAACATCTCATTTGAGATCAAAAGGAAATTAACTGCTATGTGAGCTTGCAGCCTCGATGGCCAACATCATCCTGTGCTGTATCAAAAGAGGCATGACCAGCAGATTAAGAGAGATGGTTCTCCCCCTCTACTCCACTCTGGTGAGACCCCACCTGGAGTACTGTGTCCAGGTCTGAGGCCCCCAGTACAAGAAAGATCTGGACCTGATGCAACAAATCCAGAGGAGAGTCACTAAGTTGATCACAAGGCTGGAACATCTCTGCTATTAAGACAGGCTGAGATAGTTGGACTTGTTCAGCCTGGAGAAGAGAAGGCTCTGGGGAAACCTCATGGCAGCCTTACTTTATAAAGGGGACCTACAAGGAGGCTGGAGAGGGACTTTGGACAAGGACGTGTAGTGATAGAGGAAGAAAGGAATGGCCTCAAGCTGAAAGAGAGTAGCTTTAGATTAGATATTAAGTAGACATTTTTTGCTGTGAGGG
Source organism: Myiozetetes cayanensis (assembly GCF_022539395.1). Lineage (NCBI taxonomy): Eukaryota > Metazoa > Chordata > Aves > Passeriformes > Tyrannidae > Myiozetetes > Myiozetetes cayanensis. Next base: position 83,243,179 of record NW_026087742.1, on the reverse strand, counting down.
TGGTGAGGCACTGAAATGGGTTGCCCAGAGAACTTGTGGACTCCTCATCCCTAGAAGTGTTGAAGGGTAGGTTGTATGGGGCTCTGAGCAACCTGGCCCAGTGGAAGGTGTCCCTGCCCATGGCAAAGGCGTTGAAACTTGATGATCTTCAAGGTCCCTTCCAACCCTAACCGTTCTATGATTCTACAATTCTATACTGTGAGGGACTCATCAGGGCTGCATACTTCCCCATTTTGCTACTATCTGTACAGCATGGGTTGAAACCTCATCTTTGCTGAGCTGAGCCTCACAGGGTCTTTTCTGGATCTCTCATGGTGCTACCTATGGGCGGAGGAGCTCATGGTGAACAAAAGCACACAAACCAATATGATTTAAGCAGATGTTCCACTTTATTTACATAACCCAGTCTCTTATATACCTTCAGAACCCTGCAGCACGTGAACACCTTCAAATGCTGGTCAAACGCTGTAAATCATGAGCCAAACATGTATCACTAACACCCTTTCCATTTGGTACATGCAGTTGTACATGCAATATGAAATCATTGTCTTTCTCCAGAAACTCCTCCTTATTATCTAAATAGTTTACATTCTTGCCTGTTATCAGTGCCCTGTACTTTTCCCACAACCTGCAAGCAGGCCTCTTGCTAAGATAGGCTGAGGCCTATTAGTTCGGTTTGTTAATGGTGTCCATTATTAGTTAAGCACTCCACAGCTACCTGGGGATCAGGGTGGCACAAAACATCAGCTTGGCTCACATTTCCTGACTCATTGAGTCACTATGACCATAGCTCTTCCTTGGCAAATGCCTTTTCATTTTTTCCTCATCACAGTAACTAACAATGTTAACAGGAGCTCTTGGCTAGTGTCTGTGCTCAAAGCTGGCCTGTATCCCATGCTGAGTGCAGCCTTAGTATGATATTTGTTGCTTCACCAGAAATGTTGGCAAGGTGTTTTACTGTGTTGATTCTATTTTTCTGTAACTTCACCTTCCTTGACTTCACCTTCACAAGCGGCTGTTAGTCCTCTAAAGCTACCTTCATGCCTGCAAATGACAAATGTTGGGCAAAGATGTATGCATGAGAGTCCCTTCGGAAAAAGGTGAGTTCTTGTATTCAGCGGTGGAAGGTTAGCTATAGGTAGGCTGTGATTCCATGGAATTAGCATAGTATAAGCCATACCAGACTGACAGCAACAAAATTAAGGACTGAGATATGTGATAAGATGGTTTTATCCTCTTTGGAAAATAGGGTATGTGGAAGTTGATTGAGAGAGGTTTTCATCATTATGGAAAGAAGTAATGAGTTGACAGGGTAATATTTTTAATAGGAATCTGAGAACATAATGCAGACATGAGGGAACTCCAGCACTACTATTATGTGCAGGGAGTAATAAACATGTGGACTAAATTACTGGGAAATGCTAATGAGGAAAAGAATACAAGTGAAAATCATAGACACCTAGCTTTTCCAGAGGGAAAGGGAGTTGCAGAGTAGGAAGGAAATACCAAGGGAGGAGAGAGAAGAACTTCCAGCAGCCAGGTGTGCTGGTTAAAGATAGAGCTTCCTTGTTTATAAACCACTTTGTGTTTGCAAGAATTGATGTTCAGCACTGCCAGTGTCAGTCTCTGCACAGTGAGGTGCCTTTTGTGCCCTCCTTGGAGACACTATTTCCAGGACAAGAACATCTCTGAACATGAACTTACAGCCAAATATTATGGCAGAAAATGGCTACAGAAAGTGGCTCCTTACATATTTGCCAGGCCTTCCTACATCAGCCAGCAATCCCCACCGAAACTCGCTTTTGTCTCTCTGGCCTCTGATCTCTGGCAGTAGGACAGGTCAGGGCACGCCTCCAAGAGGGACCAGCGAGGGAGTCAGGAGCTAAAATGATCACATGTTTTACACAAAAAATCCCTACACTTGAGACAAAAATGAGTTACAGCTCTGCCTGTGTCCTCTGTTCTCCTCCCACTGATGGTACTTGTGCGGCAGGTGTTGGGGGGTGGAGGCTCAGCATAATCCCCCATGACCCACAGCTCTTGAATAGGCCATGTTTATTCCTGAAGTGAATGCTTTTTTTTCTTTTGGACGTTGCAGCATTGAGGCCATCCTGCAGCATAGGCTGGTACAAATTTTTTGTTTATGGGCTATAATCTCCACTTAACATAAAGTTACTGCAGTGTTAGGAAAGCACAATATGACAACAATTGGTCAACAGTCTGACTGAAAGTTACCTGATTTAAAAAAAAAAAGGTTTCAAATCTATTTTGGAATATCAGGGAGTTTCCTTTGATTAACAGCTCTTTTGGAAAGGAATTATTTTTGCTCTCTCCTCTATGAAAGCCTTCCTCCTGTTAAGGTAATGTAAATTAATAACAACCCCTCTTGGGCCCCAGGATGAGAACACAGTTTTTGCAGACTGCTCCTATTCTGCCTAGAAGCTGTCATTTTTAATGTGGTTTTCCAAAGTTTTCTCAGCAATTCCCATTCCCTATGCACTACATACTTCATAGAAATGTACATACTGTTCTTCAGACTATGTTATACATATTCAATCATGTGAATCGTAAATTACGTAGCTCTCATGAAGATTACATGTTTGTCACTATTTCTGTTTTTCATATCCTTACCTGACAGGATTCTGTTGGAATGAACAAAATATAGCATCAACAGAAACATCTTGAAAGAGGCATATGTGGGAGGAGATAGAGACAATAAGCAGACATCACACACACGATATTATAATGCAACAAATAAGAGTCTGACTCAAATCACTTTAAAGGACAGAGAGTAGCCCCTTATTACCAAACTACAAAGGTTGCAGTAACTCCTTTCCCTGAGGTACCACTGCGATCAAGGAAAAGACCCCTAGTAGTATTTTTATAGCCTTTGCTTGAAATGTTTTTGAAGGAAAACTCTGACTTCTAAAGAGTTCTGAAACTGTGTGGTGTCTCAAGATAGATCTTAATGAAATTTGCCGCTATCAAAACTAGACTGCCTAGAATATGGCAAAGCCTATTAGGACCGCAATAACAACATTGATTTTAGGGATTTTCCCCTCCCTCCATATACAGTGCATATTTTTTGATGTGTGAAGAGACTGAAGCTTCTTAAAAGATATTTTCAATGGGATAGTTCTGAAGACTTCAGATAAAATATTTCTACACAGTACCTGCAGGGACAGGAGAAATTGCTTCAGTTCATTTTGCCTTAGTTAGAGTCGTGTTAAATCAACTGCTCTTGGCATTTGCAGGACTTTGTAGACATTCTTTCAAGAGTGTTTGAAAAGCTTCAAATAGATGAAGGTCTTCAAAAGGCAACTATCACATGGGACCGACATCAGTAATACTCCAAAGACTGTCCAAAAGGGCCAATACATGATATAAATGAAACTTTATTACCTTTTTTTCATCTCAGATACTAGGCATGTTCTGTCTTTGCTACATGATCCATTTGCTGCCAAGAGGATACCTGATACGTATCCTGATTAGTAGGAGACATGAGGGCCTGATTTTTCACAGCCTTGAAGTGGATACAGCTATTTGCATGTGACTTTCATATGCTGACAGTTTAACTGGTAATTTGCAAAGTTTTTCCATCAAGAGCAGTGAGAACACAAAGTGCAATGTAAATCAGACATGGTGACATCCGTTCCCTCCCACTGCCTTTCCTTTTGGTGATGTGTAACACTGCACAGTCTAATATAAATTGAAAAGAGCAGTGTTTCAGTCCGAGCAATCGCAGCAGGAGCTGCATGTCTCAAGATATACACAGGCAGTTCCCATTATGTTTTAGCAGATCTATTCATATAAATAAGAATTTAATTACTGGAATTTACAAACAGTGAGACTTAAATGACATACTACTGGAAAGTCATACCTGTAATAGTATAAATTCCTAGAATCTAAACAAGAGGATCTATTTTCCCATCCATACTTGTGTGTGTGTGTGTAGTTAAACCATACTTACTGGAACAGAAGGAGGAGGGCATCCAGTTGTCTCTCTAGAGTGGGCAAATGTACAATACTTTCCTTCCCACTGGAGATGGGAAGATCCAGTGTGCGTCCTTGAACACCTGCCTGAATGCAGGATGAAAATTTGCTTTCCCATGGAAATAGTCTCTCTGTTGGTATAGGGAAGATAGTGACTAGATGTGTATCCTGGAGTATGAAGATCTCCTATACATACCCTGTTGCCTGACCCTGAAATTCACATCTAGAAGCTTGATCCAGCCACTTCTGTGAAAAGTCAGTTTAAAGGGACAGGATCACAGGAGTGTCTCTAAGAGACATGTTGCACCCCAGTGCTGTGGATTTTTCTGATGGCTCAGTGTGCCAATCTCAGGTTCATCACATCATTTTAGCCTTGTTATGATGTGAGAGAAATGTGTATAACTGAAATAGAGTGGTGTGTACTCACTTGTATTAAAGTTGGTCATCAGCATGGAAATTCTGGGTTTTGTGATAAACAATCCTCAAAGTGGCATATTCTCATAAAAATGCAGCCCTTGCTGAGCAACTTTAAAGAAAATCTTTTTTTCTCTTTGGTCATAGACTTAGAGACATACTTATTCTTTTTAGTGGGAATCAGTGATTTATAGCAGGAATGAGTGTGAATCACAGTTTCCCAAAAGTGTAAAAATGCAATAATATCAGGAGTGGCCTTTAAAATGAGTTATAAGAGTAAGTTAAGATAAAAGATTCACCCAAGATGATGTGCTTTCTTGTTAATGCTTATCTTACTATTGTATTGTATCATATTTATCTTGTTGCTATAGAGACCAGGGAAACCAGGTATTTTCTTTCTCTGTGAAAGCAAAGACATCTTCACATTTTCCTGTCAAATCTCTCTTACATTTTGGGGATTTGAAGCAGCTTTGATGGAAGTGTTTTCAGAGGGATTAAGAGCAGAAGGCAGACTCCCCATGATGAAAGTACCAGTTTGCAACCTCTAACCTAGGTATCTGGGAAGCTTTAAACTGAAGGGAAAGAAGCAGCAGCTATTGTTTATTTCTGTTCACTTGTTGCTCCTTAGTATATTCACTTCAAATTGAAATTTGCATATATAGTCTTAGAATGAGAGTCTAGTTCCTTCTTTGCACTCAAGAACTTTTTACTCTAATACAACCTTTGCTAAAACATTTATTATTGCTCAAGATGAAACTTTGGGATGAATCATTGATACTTTAACTTTTGAAGAACCATGGAAGAATTCAATTTGGACTTTAGAAGTGTCTGTTCCAGACCTCTGCCCAAAGAAAGGCTAGCTCTTGGTCCAGACCAGACTGCTCAAAGCTATGTCCGCTTGGGTCTTGAAAACCTCAGTGGCTGGGAATAGCACAGCATTTTGGGGAAACTTGTTCTGCTGCCTGACTGTTCTCATGGGGGAAAACTCCTTATACCCTGGATAAATCTCTCTTGTCACCATTTTACCCATTGTCTTTTACTCTGCCCATGCATCACTATGAACTATTCAGTCCCATCTTCTTGGTGACCCCCTGTAGGCACTGGAAGGCAGTGGTACTATTAAGTGTCTGACAACTCCTCCTAGGAAAAATTATCAGTCTCCCTTTCTCTTCCATGAGTGCACTCCAGTTTGTCCGTATCTACCCTATGCTGGGAGGATCAAAACTGGATGGGGCATGTAGATGTGGTCCAACGTCGCTGTTCATCCAGCCCAGAGTGCTGTCAATCTTCACATCTGCTAAAAGGCACTCTGGACACTGTCTGAGTTTGCCGTCCACCAGGGTCCCCCAGTTCTTTCCTCAGCAGTCATTCCTGACCCATTTGTTATTGTGAATAGTCCTGTGCTCCCACGTTTTTAATTTTCACCTTACACTGAGCTCTCCTTCTTCATCATATCTTGCAATGTCAGTAAACTTTTTCAAACTCCAGGCCAATTTCCCACATTAATCCTTGTTTCTTCTTTCCCTTGAAGGTGAGCTATGTATTTTTTGTGCTGTTGCAGGCTGCAATGATTCAAAACACAATCCCTCTTGTGAAATTTTGGTGTGTTTCCCCCAGTTTCTTCCTTACCTGCCTATCTAAAATACCTTATGACAAGGCTTTTATTCATTTGAGGGTTATGCTTGATGTACTCATTAGGTCCATCTAACCTATTCACTGAATTTACTTCCAACTGTAGAGGCATTTTTTAAAAGTGCTTTTTATTTATGTCCTTTGTATTTATTTATAAATATGGCTTGAGTTATTCATCCTCTGTCTCTGTCTTTATTGCAAATATCACTGCATGATCTCCTCCACAAGGTCCAGATACAGTTCTGCTCACAGAAAGCTTAGAACTCCTGAGCTCCCCAGCACAGAGGAGTTTGCCGGAGAGACAAAGTAATCTGTTGGACACAACAGCTCCATCTTCCCATTTCTTTACTACTTGAAGCACAGCATCAGAGATGGGAGGGACAAAAGGTTTCAGTTCCTACTCATCTCCTTTCCCAGGCTTGCACTGCAATACCTGCCTGGAAATGCAGGGTAGGTGAGACATGCTGCCTCTCTGTCACAGGAGCTACTGCCATCCACAGCCTCCTGCAGAAACCTGAAGGAAACTTTTTGTTGCTCTGTGGTGGGGACTAAAAACTGCCAGATAAGTGCTTGTCATTGTTAGTGTGTCTGGCATAACAAATTCAGTGCATTTAGTACTTCAGAATACGGAGATGCTCTGGGTAAAAAGTCTGTGGACTTCTCATGCTGAGAGTCTAGCAGGAAGCTGTGATTCAGGTTTCAGCTTTTTTTTCTTTTTCTTTTAGTTAATACCCTAAATGTTAAAGGAAAAAAAAATTGTTAAAACAAAATATCAATGTGTTCCTTAGTCACTTGGTAATTTTTAAAATATGTCTTCTTTTTACTGTTAGTAACTTTTATCATTCTTATGACAATTCTGCTTATTTAGAGGTTTTTAAACTGATGAGTTTACCTTCCTATCAGCCAGAAACCCTCTCTTCTTTTGTTAAAGTCTCCTCCCTGGAAAATGGCTGCTCCCAAAGCAGATGAACTTAGGAGAGAGGGTGAAATTCTGCCATCACGCTGCCTCTTGGATAAAGGTTCATTCTCTTTGCTCTTTATAGACTTTCAGAATTAAAATTTTCATTGGCTAGCAAAAGGTCATTAAGATTATCGATACAAAATGACTTTCATCTTATTCATGCATCAGACCCTTTGCAACTTCTGACAATTAGGCCCCTACTGAAAACTGCCTGGGATAAGAAGAGCTGAGAGGAAAACAGGGGGCTTGGTGTTTACTCTTCAACAAAAAAATTCGGAGAGGTGAAACAGTAATCAAGTCTCTGCAATGTTTTACAAGAGAACAAGTCTCTCTCTCATACTCATGAATGTCAGTGGAAATGACCTTTTAAAAGCAGCAATATGTGATGGTTCAGAGAAAAACAGGAAAATGTATTCTTTTGGATTGAGAATGTCATCAAAATGTTAGTCAGAATCTTTGAATTTGAAAAAAATTTGTCATCTTTGCCACTTTGCTTCAAATGATGAAGATGGTAAAGTATTGCATTATATAAGGCTTTGAGATTTGAAAGAAAAGAAAAACAGGGTTGAGGAGCTTGCAGTGGGTTGTGGTTTGATTGATCACTTTTTCTCTGTAGCATGCATTAATGACTGTACTATTCCCATAAATTCTTCCTTTGACCTTTCTGTCAAAGTACGTATGACAAAATGACAAGTGCATTTCTCACAGCTTTTGGACCAAGAAGAGATTGTGTATTACCCCTTGAGAGCCTGGGCTAGCATTGTTCCAAATGTTTTTGTTTCGTGTGGTAGCCTAAATCTTTTATTCTCCATCTCTTCAGGATCCATGTTTAATATTAGTCCAATGGGTGTTTTTTAATAAATATTTATATTCCATGTAAATGTTCAAGTATTTCCTTTTTTGATTACATTGTCTCATGAGTTCATGAATCTTTCTAAGTTATTTCTAAGCTCCATGAAAAAATCCTCTTGGTAGATGGAAAAAAGGTCCATCTTCCATTCTGTGTGCAAAAAAAAAAAAAGAAAAAAAAATAGAAATTACTACAATGGTTGTTCTTAAGTTTTATGCTAAAGGGTAACCTAAAATCAGTTTTAGACATTTTCTTTGAAAGAAAGATGCCTGTGAGCTCACAGCTTCCACAAATCACGGGATGTTTGATGTAAATGAAGACATACTAAGAAATGATGGCGCTGTTGCTGTTGTAAATTGTTGTTGCAAACACAAATTCTTATCCAAATGGAACAGTTGGTTGAACTGTTTTTCATGGTTGCTGGGTGAGGTTTTAGAGCAGTCTGTGGTACGAACACTGCAGGCTCGTGTCTAGGTGGCATAGCACCCTGAGTCACATAGCCAGTGCTTTGGGGCAGGGAGACTTGGCTCTTCGGAGAGCAGTGACCAAGCAGCCCAGGTCACAAGGTGGGTCAGCACTCACCAGCCTACGGGGACACTGTTTACCCAATTTAGAAAGTCTGCTTGCTGTTCGCTTCTGCTACATTTGTTGCTGTGGCACACTGATCTCCACATCTTTTTCTTCTTCTAGTTAAAAATGAACAACAAAGGCTGGAATGTTTACAGCAAGTTTTTGATTTACTGATAATTAAAAAGCAGGTAATTTAGATTGTTCAGATATGAAGATACACTGACCACATTAAATGTTTACAGATGGTGACTCATCACATGTGGTAACAGGATGATTTTTGGTATTGCTTTGGTATCTTTTGTTGGTGCTATAAACAGTACTGTATAAAGTAATGTAGGTAATGATATAAGAAGTGGATTTCTTATAAGGAACTTCAAATAAAAGAAAGACAGATATTCAGATGGATCTGTTGTCAGATCTGGCAATAGTGCTGTTAGTTTACACAAGCTGAGAGCTTCACTCTGATTTTTATTGAAAAAAAACCTCAGTGCCAAGAGCATTAAATATTAAACTTTAAAAAGGCTTCAGAAAAGTGATGTGTTGCCAGCTACTATCTTTAATAGATCTGTCAAGGGGGCACTGGACCAAAAGTGGTAACTGATCTTTTTAGGGTCTTAGTAACAATACTATTACTTTGATGTCGTTCCCTTCAGTGGAGAAAATTATATTTTCAAGGATAAACATGAGTGTTTCAGTAATAACAACAAAGTAAGGTACACAAATGCTGGAGATTTCCTGTTGGAATAAAAATGAAATTGCAGAACTTTCAGCTGGAAATTAAACATACAATGGTAGAGGTTTCTGAAGTCACCACATTAGTTTTGGTTTGTCTGATACCTAATTTCAATGACATGAACAGAGACAAGAAATATAGATAGAAAGTTACAAGGATTTTTCTTGTTCAATGAGCTCAGCTCTGTCCAGAATGTGCACAATACATTATAAAGTGGCAGAAAACCATTTATTGTCATCTACCTCTAAGCAGATTTCAGATATACATGGTAAATTGTGCACAAGGTAGGCAAAGGCTGTAAATGACACCAAAGATACCTCATGGCTGCAACACATACAATGGGAATGAATTGGGACAATGAAGAGACAGTTAAGAGGGGAGAAAACTGAATCCTTGTAGTTTTCAACTCAATGAGCTGGGACATTTCTGCTGTCTGTTGAACTTTCGTGCTCAGAAACAACACATTGTTGGATAGATAATTTAAAGAAGATGAAGCACAGAAGAATCAATGAGTATTAGGGACAGGGAATATTTAGAAAAAGAGAGGAGTTCAGTTTGCATTGCTGGCTCCAAGAATAATAAAAGCAAGACTCTTGTGGAACAAAGTATGGTGGGTTAACTTCTGGTTTTGGTTACTAAACACTGTAGGGCATTGATAAAAATTCTACAAATGCAGAAAGAGGTGAGGGCATTATTCATAGGAACCCTTTTAATAGCAGACACAGAAATCTTGGAAGATGGTAACCAACAGCTTCCAGGACAAATATCACCTATAAAGACCCCTGAAATCAAGACATTTAATTAAACATAATATGATATTTTAAAAGTAATCATTCATGGACATTTTTATTTGCCTTACAATATATGAACCATTTTTCGGTGTTGATTTCCATACAATTCTGAATGCTGTAAGCTTCCTTTCTTTAAATTAAAGTCCAAATTTCCATGTAAGTAATTAATTCCTGCCAAAAGACTTGGAATAAGTTCTCAAGTGCTGATAAAACTGAGATTTAAAAGAGCAAGTGCAATTTATTTCTTGGGTTTTCACTAAGACATGAAATTTTAGGAGCTTGGAAAGATGTTCCTGAGAAGTCAATTTCAGTTCATCAGAGCTCAGATGGGACAGAGTAATAATAATAATGGTAATGACATAAAGTCAAAGATAGCTGCCAGTAATGCTGAGGATAATTATTTCACAGTATGAATTAATTTGTTGTTTTGACTGTGCCAATAATTTCTTGCAGCAATCTCCAAATTTTTAAAAAATTACTTAATTAATTAATTAATTGTTTTTATTTTCTTGACTGAGACCATAATTTGGCATCCTAGTATGGTGGGTCCACTACAAAAGTGAGTCTTGCAAGTTTTAAGAGGATTTAAGGGTGAGGTGCCAGAAAGAGGTATTTTCTATTATTACTGTTTTTAAATACTCTTTTGAACCTGCAATTTTTTATGGACATTTCTGCTAAAAAAAGCACTCATGTTTTCCTTGAAACAACCCCCTGAAAACTCTGAAGTTCTTCCTGGCAGGAAAGCATTTAGCATCTTCAGTAAATGTCTTTTCGGGTTTTTTTCAGCTAAAATAAGGTTGTGAAAAATAAAACCACAAGGTCTATTTTAGGAAAAACTCAGACTTAAAAAATTTTCTTGGTCTCCTCAAATGTGGCATATCAAAGCTTAGTCCAACTCAGATTTCTGACATCAGATTTCTGGCCTCACTTCAAATACCATAAAGCTACAGGCTATGTTGTTGTTCTGGTTTTGTGTCAACTCCAGGGGAGTTTCTCCACTCCTGGCATCTAATTGAAATTGCTCTACAGATCACTTTATAACTGTTTTGGTGCTGTCTCTAGTGAGAGTCCTGGAGACCTCTGAGCTCCAGAGCCCGTGCAAGTACCCCACATGCACCCTGGCTTTGGCCAGGGACAGCTGATCCTGCCGTGGTGACCTTGTGGAGGACACCCAGACATGAGAGCCAGGAGAGAGCCAGGTATCACAGCCTAGGCCATTGAGGGACCATGATGTCAGAAGTTACTGTGGTGAATTCTGAGGTCTGCTTGTATCTCTGGAGGTGTGAGTCAAAAGCTTCCCAACCAGCAATGAGAACATTATGTGGGATGTGTTTGTCAGAGACACTGGTAGGAAGCACATCTTACCCCAGACGTGTGCCTCTAAATAGCAAAGGTGGTGTAAGCACCGAGGCAAAAGATGAATATGGTGTCAGGGATCAGTGTGATTTTAGCTAGGCTCTGGTGGTCAAGGTGACTGGGTGATATATTGTATTAAGGCCACTGAAATGTTTCACAGTTAGGAGGAAAAAGAAGTTAACTTAGCCAGCAGGTCTTGCATTTCAAACTTTTGAACTGATTGTTTATGCTTATACCCAGCTTTTAAGATTTTAGAATTAACAGTTCATGCTCTTCTACATATTATTTCTGTTCTTCAATAGGAAAAGGGAAATAAGATTTCCTGATTTTTTGCTCGCCATCATTTCTCAAGTTTACATGAGCCAGTTATTTGGAATTGATATAGAAGTAAGCTGAAAAGAAGTAATTCTCCTCTTGGCATTTGCAGAAAAGAGTGGTTCTCCCAAGAGCTGGTTTACTGCTTCAAGGACATCTGGGTTTTCGTGCTCAGGTGGTGACTTCCTTAATTTCACCCACCAGAACAGCAGTGTGTACTTGTTTAAGGTCTATTTTAATTAAAGTTGATTGTTTATGTAGGTTATATTTAGGGCTAAATATATAGCTATAATTTCAATTTTAATTGTAAACAGGTCAATTAAGAAAAAAGTATTGAGTCTTCTAAGTGCAATTGAAACAAAAGGTTTGAATTGAATGTTTTTAAATCAATCTTGCTACCAAGGAGGTAATTAGTGGTGTGTACAAGATGTGGTATTTTTACTGTGGACTGTGCAGAAAAAGGTGCCCCCAAACAGCTGACTTTAAGAGCTAGACTGTTTTCTTCCCTGCTTGAAGATAGAGGTATTTCTCAAGTAAGCAAGGTCTATGTTTGAGTGTCAGGGAGGAAATGCCTGACTGACAGTGTACCTGGAGTTATGCAAGGCCTCTTCAGCGCTGAGAAAATCTAAAAACTGTTCTCTCATTTTCCATCTCCTTTAAGGATGCAAACATCGAATCACAGAGTCGTTCAGGTTGAAAAAGGCCTCTAAGATCATCAAGTCCAATTGTTAACCCAGCACTGCCAAGTCGACCACTATATCATATTCCCTAAGTGTCTTTTTAATGTCTCCAGGGATGGTGAATCAACCACCTTCTTTGGCAGTGTGTTCCAGTGCCTGGCAACCCATCCATTAGAGTTCATTTGTAAAAATGGAAATTTTGGAACTCTCTCTCCTGCCACACAACTGACTATGTATATTTTTAAGCATGTTTTGCCAAAGTCAACTTTGACTTAGATGGTTTTATGATGATGGCAGACGTCTAGTTTTTGAAAGTTGAGCGGTCTGAGTGACCCTGTGATTGGCCTAGCACAGCACAATCACACAGGACAAAGCACCTGCCTGGTACAAGGAGGATTTGCTGTAGACCAGCACAGGGAAGAGGTAGAGGCAGACAAGAAAACAAGAGGCAAAACCAGCAGCTTTCTTTGGCTGCCAGAAGAAGCCCTGAGTAGCAGATCCAGCCATGGAAGCCTCCAGTTAAAAGCTTAAGGAGAGGACCTTTAGCAACAGTCCCACCTTCTGTTGGTTGTGGGTGACATCAGGTAACAACACGGCAGCTGCAGAAGCAAAACAAAACACAAATGAAGCATGGTGAAAAGCAGCCAGTGCCCCAGAAATGCCACAGGGCCAGTGTGGTGCCCACGACTAGCACTAAAACATGGGCAACACCAAGTTCCAGGGCAATCTCCCTGCCCTCCAAGGATGAATTTCAGAAGGGCAGAAAAAAATTACCCATTGTCAGCTCAAGCTCAGTAAAGCCAAGGAAAGAGCAAAGGGACCAGCACATTTGAAGTGCTGTGCCAACATCTATTACTGCATCCGGGGATGCTTTGATTTCTAGAGAAAGAAAGGGAACCTGTGGCAGCTCCATAGCATGTGCCAAGACTCATAGGTCTGCCAGGGCCACCATGCCAGGAATTATGGACACATCACTCTGGCTGTGGTAAGTCAGTAGGTGTTGGCACACAGATCAAGCCAATAAAAGTTGTTAGAAGAAAATATTCAGTAATTTGCATCAAGCTGGGAGAGGTCTGCAGGGAGGAAGTGTTTAGAGGAGGCGTGGTGCAAACAGTCTGTAGGTGCCTGGGTACGGTGCTAGCTGCAGTTGAAGTACTGTTTTCTTGCTAGGAAACCAGGCCAGTTTTACGAACCTTTTCTGTTATTTCCCCAGAGCGCAGTATAGGACACAGCAATCGCCTCAGAACCTTCCTCATGCAAATTGCTGCAAATGTTTCTCACGTACTTTTCAAGGCAACGCTAGTACTTTCTTCAGTCAGAACAGACCTTCCCTCTATCACAGCAGGATGAAGAGATTACAGCTATCCATGTTTTCGTTAGTCCACTTTTGGGGGCACCCATTTGTTCACCCCAGTGGTTCCACTGGTTACTTTCATGAATAATGCTGCTGGTGCTGAGAGTTATTGTAATATTGAAAGAAATGTGATGACTAGACTATGGTGAATTTAGAAGCAACTGGTTGTCTAAATCAAACAGGTTTTCCTTACATATTTGTTTATTTGCTGAATAGCAGAACAGTTTTTCCAGAAACCTTGACCACACTATTGCAGGTCTCCTTTACTCAAGTGGTATTTTTACACACACTCATGTTACCCATGGCCTATTTTCTTTCTGGTTGAACCTAGGGAAAGGAAGCTTGCTACCAATGGTGCCATGAAACTGAAACCAACAGCTGTGAAATGTACAGAGCAAAGAGGCTGGGAAAACAGGAAAAAATTATGCTTTATTTTTATCTTTCATGGCAACTTTTTTTGACAGTCGTATTAATAATAAGCCTCACATATGATTTTGATGGGGTTCTTTTAATTACACAGAATGTACTTGACTCTGGGCAACACTGATGCAAATCTCCAAGACCTTGCAAATTTTCATGGTCCAGCCACCAAAAGGCTGCATGGATGAATAACAAAAGGCAACTCAGCAAGCTGCACGGGAGAGCTAACTTAGAAGGGCTGTGAAGACAAAGAGAAGACATACAAAAGGAGTATATAATTTAGTAATTCAAGAATGCAAAAACTTGTGTCCCTGAAGTTTTGATTAGTTCACTTATGAACATTGTGAAGAAGCAAAGGAGGAAGGTACAGTAATTTATCAAAGTGAGGGATGCTATTCCACATGTAAGGGATTGCACTAAAAACCATTGAAGCGGTAATGAAAAAATAAAACAAACAGGGATTACAGTTAACATCACTGACAGATGAGAGAAGGTAAGACAGTTCATTAAGTGTGGTAAACAAGAACACCTAAGTTGTGTCCTAATGCAGCTAAAATGTTTTTGAGAGATCCCTCATTTGTGTTGAGCTTTCTCTACAATACAGTGTCTGGCTTCTGCTCCAAGGAACTGGCATGAAGGCTGGATTGTCATCTCACAGGGCTTTTGAGTCAAGGACAATATTTGAAACTTGGTGCATGTGAAGAAAACTGCAAAATAGGGCAGAAATAATACTGATGAAAAGAAACATTTAAGACTACCTTTTTAAACAAAATGAGGTGTTCAGTGTTTCCTTCAGTTGATCAGTATGTACCACTTTTAACTCTTGTTTTCTCTGTTATTCTATAATGAATAGAATGGAGTAAAAAATTAAAAAAAACGAATAAAATAGAAAGAAGGAAAAGAGGAAAGAGGATGAATAAAGTTAAAAGTTACCTGTTCAACCTTACTTTGAGTACTGTACAAATTGTAAAAATATGAGTAATATGTTTCACCTAAAATATTTTTCAAAATATATTTCATAGTTTTCCATTTTTTTGCTGAAAAATTGTTAGCTTTCATACAATACTGACTACCTTTCTGAGGAAATGCATTTGCTTCTCTCCTCATTGTCTGTGCAGAAGTAGTACAAACAATTAAATAACACGTGGGAGTCTGTCTGAATACTTCTGCTTTATGAGTCACTATTAATAATGTCATCTGCTCTTCCCCTCAGTTCCTACAGTGAACTGTGACTTGTACAATCAGCTTTCTGAAAGTTACAAATTAATAATTAGCTTTCCAGAAAAAAACATAAAACACAATGAAAAAAAAGACAACCAACGACCCACAAAAAGATCCCAAGGCTATTTTTTTCCAGTGGATCTTCTGCTTGGGAGGATTATGAGGAATATATCTATACTACTGGGAAAATGTGGTGGATTCAGAAGTGAACATGGGTACTCCCAACCCTACTTGCCCAAATATCAACCTTAGGGCTGTAGAGTCGTGACTGGGGATGATCTGAGACCTGAATAACATTAAGGTCTGTGGCCAGACTTGTACCTGCAGGACCCTCTGTGCTCCAAGAAGTGAACTTGACACATGCCTCAGCTTTTGTGTCTTAACTAGCTGGCAGTGCACCCTTCACCGTGTGATTTACAGTCAGCCTCTGGCTGACAGTGCAGACAAAACCATACTGGGATGGACACACATGGGATAGTCTGTGTGTTAATCTGTGCTCCTCAATCCTTGGCAATGGCTGGTTGTGTTGCTCTGTGAAGGAGAGACAGTACATGGACTGCAGATTCAATAAAATCTGAAGTGCAGTCTTTTCCTCTCGTTTCCCAGGAATGAAGAGTAGATGTGACAGAGTGACTTGTCTGCCCCAAAATTTACTACCTTGCACTTTTTCATCTTCAGCCCTTGGTGTCACTGGGTTTGCTATATTAGCCTACTGCTTTATTAGCACTGTAAATGTTCTTTCCTGCTCCTCTGTTACTATCACACTCTTCTTCAATGAAACCATTTCTTAATGCAAAGGTTAGATAACTGAAAAGCCATCTTTTTTTTTTTCTTTTCTTGTTCCCTAAGTCCCAAGACTTTGTATTTTAAGTATCTTTGGAGGATCACACGTGGTACTGTCTCCTGACTGTCAGGATTTAATTGTAGAACCATAGAGATGTAGAATTGGATGTGTCCTCCATTAACTCCTGCATTAACCCCTTAGGTCTCAGTGATATTATTAACTGAGTTACAGATCTGGGGTGTGCTTTGCAGTAGTTTACAGAAGCATCAAATAATATTTTTCTTCCAAGGAAGGAGGATATAAATTTCCTACATATATATTTGGAAAGATTGAAAATATATTAAACATGCAGCACATATTTTTATATTTTTTTCATCCATCAATTTTATTCTTATTCAGTGTGAAAACTGCCAGGCTGATACTTAGATTAATCTTCCAGACTGCACACATCACCTGTAAATCACTCTGCTTCAATAGGAAAACCATTGCCTTGTGGAGCATTGGTAAGTATTTTTTATGGGCTGCCTTTTCCCTAGATGCCATATTGTGCCTGTCTCATCAGAGACACACTGACATACACTGATCTGGAAAGGCCTGCTCTGAGGTAGGGTGAAGATGGGAGCGTGCACCCTCTCTGCCGACTGACACGGGATGAGGAGGTCTCAACTACTGTTGCAATGTCTTGTTATGTATAGAAGATCAAGCAAAGAGAAATGATAATTCACCCCCCCCGCCCCAAAACTGGGAGAACCACAAGTTGGTGACTAGCACAGCATATCTGCAGCTCTTTATTTTCAAAGTACATTACAGAATGAATTAATTGATCTTCATGTTTTGGAAAGATACCATGTAACCCATACAACTTTGATCCCAAAAGCTTTGCACAGGAAAAGCATCGGTCTGTTTTAACTCATCCTTCACAAAAGATGAGCTGTTCTCATGCTCTAACTTCATGTGTTTTCTTCTTTTAATTAATTTGAAAAGCTATTCCACAGTGTTAGTGCTTTCAACTGGTACTCACTTTAAGGGTCTGTTTCTGTGTTATTAGAAAACACATCTCACTCAAGTAGCCCATCTATAATTTTATTCTTGGTGTTTACAGCCTGTAGAGAGTTGTAAACTGTTAATATTCATGCTCCTGTAACCACTTTCTTGTAAAATTCTCCAGTTTCTGTAGCTGGCTCTGTCAGTCTTCTCTAAGATTTCTATGACATTTGAGCTATTTCTTTTACAGGGGAAAATGCTTTCTGTGGTCGTGTCATGTGTACACTGTAGGATGTATTTGAGTCCCAGATTTCATGTGTATTAAGCATCATCATTGATATGAAATAGTTGTTATTTAGGTCCTTTTATTTAATGGTGAAGGTCTGTAGAGGGACCATCCCCAAAAGTCAAAGCTAGGCCAATTTCTGATCTATTTGAGCCACCTAGCAAAGTCAAGACCCCAAAGCACTGCTAGAAGTGGGGACCATCTTAATGTGTGGGCATATCCTAGTAGTTCAATGATATATTTGACTCATCTGTCTTTGTTTCTACCAATTCTGGATCAAGGTTATGTGCACAATTATTGAAAACACTCAGAGATTTAGATTCATGTATTATTAATACTTGAGGCCAAAAGTAACTAGACAAAATAAAAAACTAGCAAAGATTGTGAGGAAGATGTGTTGAATGAGCATGAGAACAAGTGTAGCTATTTATTTCTATGTTGGGACTTAGATCTCATGAGGTTAAGCCTCGACAGAACATCACCATAGGTGGGTTTGCCCAGTGCTGTTCAGCTAGATGGTGGTTGCCCAGGTGGAGCATCATAATAAGGGAACACCTCCATTTTGCTTGCTCCATTAGATGCTGTGAATCCCCAGCTGGTCCCTCCCCGACCTGGTGGGATTACCAAGTAATGGCAAAAGCATTCTCCAGCCACACAATTCTCTTCTTTTGGAAAGTTTTTGGTTTTTCCTTAATCAGAAAGACAAGAAAACCTTTCTGCTAATATTTTCTCTTCAGTAACCTCATTTCACATGTTGTTAGAATAGTTAAATAACCACAGCCCTGTCTCCCTGTCTGAGATGTGAAGACAAAGAATTCCTAAGGTTAAAAGCAGTGAAAAGGTCAGAGCAGAAACTAACTCAGATGCTGTCAGGGTTGGGGTTTTTTCTGGTTAGATAGAGCCTACATCAAAGAAGCCCTTAAATTAGAATAAGACTTCGCTTGCATATCTTCCTGATGGGAGAATGAATGGATAAGGAGTGAAAGGTGGAGATGGAGAAGGACTTCAGTGAGAGAAAGGGGACAGAAAACAGAGGATGCATATGAATTCAGAGGTGGGAAAGAGGAGTAGAAAACAAAAGGAAAACAGGGTGTTTTTTACCACTGGACACCCATCCTTGTTGTGTAGGTGAGAGAATTTGTCTGGGAAGAGTCACTTCCGTGGAGCAATGCAAGATTTTACAACAAAGAGGCAGGCAAAGGATGGTGTTTCTGAATGCACAATAGGCCCTGCACAAAGGTAATATATTTTTCCATGGGCCCACGTGCAAGCTGGGGATTCTCATATCCACATAATGCAGAATTATCATGGAGACTCTGGAGTTTATAGAAGCATGTGGTTGTCATAAGAGTGGCTGGGATTTACATGGAGTTGTAGAAACACCTTCAGGGCCGGAGTGAAGGAAATGAATAACAGAAGCAAGAGATGATCCTCTGGACTTCACATTGCTTGAGAAGGGAAGCAAGGCTTTTCATGAAACACGTACTCAGGATAGGAAAAACGCATTTTGATTACTCCTGATCTTATCAAGAAAGATTTTTTGCTCAGTGAGATTGTTTTAGATGGTCATGAGGAGCTGGAGCTCTCACAACTGAGTTTATTGCTGAGCTCTAGGAGGGTCTGCAGGGCTGGGCACATACATCTGTACATACATACATGTGCACACAAACACAAACAAACACAAAAAGCAGTGGGACTCATCTCAGGGCAATGCAAGAATATGCTCCAGGCGTGGGGGTGAAGTTCAGCTGAGATGGGTTTGCTGGAGCAGAGTGAGTGCTTAGAGCATTCTGTGCTACCATCATGAATATTTATTAAATCAACCCCCTCATACCTAGGCTTGCTAGCAATCATCGTCTTTAGATCCGCAATTTACACCCTCCTACCACTGGCTGCACATGAGCTGAGACCCTGTTCAACAAATTTCTTTTGATATTTTGATTTATATGCTCCTAAAAAAATCTTTATTACACCTCTCTCTTTCAGACAATTTACTTTGTTCAATATGTTTGGTTGTTGGGTTGAGATTTTTCTAAGTTTAATTCCTATTTTCTATTTTGCAGTATTTATTATGCCACATTCCCATGGGGCTGTAACTGGCAGGTGGGTCATAATATACATAACTGATAGGCCCATCTGTCTTCCTTTCATTGCATGCTACCCCCTTCTTTCTCTTTCTTTCTCTCTCTCTCTCTGTCTCTTTCTTTCTTTGCATATGTCATAAACTGTCAACTATAGGCACAGTCCCACATGAGGACTAACAGGACTAGCACAGCCTGAGAGAAGGCTATCAGTATATAAAGGGGATTGAGTCACTTCACAGCAGATTATGAAAGTGGATTGTTTCATAGTGGCTTGCATTATTTCTCCTCAATATTTAAAATTTTTGTCTTCCGTGACACATGGAATCAAATAGAAATAGGCCTGTGCTTTTGAGAAAAATGAGAGAAACATCTTAATTTTCTGTTCCTTTCATTGTTTTTTATCTCGGTTCTTTATCCTCCAGCATGAGAGCTCCCTCTTTTCTTAGGCTCCCTAGTACCCAAGGATTCCAGAGCCTGGGAAAAAAAATAGATGCTAATACTATCTGAAAAAGCAATCAGTCCCTGAAAAACAGTCCGCCTGGCTTCTGTTCTCAGCAATTCTTCCCACCTGAGATTTTGGGAGTTCTCAGCTTGGTTATGTGCCTGGTTTTTAATTTTAGTAAAGGAAAAGTGAAAGTTCAAAGTGCTGCAACAGCTGTTCATGGTGGAATGTAAGCGAGAGCTCTCAGGGATCAGGGGCCAGCCGAGTACCGAGGAGGGTAATCCTGCAGCCTGCCAAACACACAGGGTACACTGCCTGACACTGTGGCCAAGTAGTGGGACAGACCATCAAGTTCCCAGTAAGGAAAATGCAGCAAACTTCTCCCATTCTACCAGACCAGATGCTTGTGAGTTGTGCAATGGCAAGGTGACGTGGAAATCTGTGACTCCCAGCATCTGCCCAATAAACTAAGGGATGGCAGGCAGCACAGTTTGGTGAGAACCTGGCCTCGGAGGCGCTGAGCCTCCATCCAGCACTCCTGGAAGGTGCTGACTCAGTGGGATGATGCTCAAACTTTGCAAGAGCTTGAAGGTGCTGACTCAATTGGATGATGCTCAAACCCTGCAAGAAGCATCAGGACTAGGGTCAACACTTAACATCATCAGCCGAATGGCAGTGAGCCATTCGTCACACTCTTCTCTTTTCTCTGTATGTTATACTTCATGGCACTTTCCATCTATTGGGTTTTACCTTGCTGTTGGTTTTTTACCTTTCTGATTTTGTCTTGCGTTGTTTATTGCCGTTTTACTCAGCAGCCCTCAAAAACTGAAAATGGGAAGTGTCATCCCACATTTTTTCAGCTTATTCTTAAAAAAAAAAAAAAGGCAACAAAAAAATCCAGCGGCCTGTCTTTAACCTTTGGTAACCCTGACATTCTTTGCACTAAAGTGTCTGATATTAAAGCAGATTGCTTTCATGCCTACATAAGTAATATCATATGCTTCACATCAGCCTATGCTCAGGCTAGCTGAATTCCCACTGTATTATTGCCTGTGAATGCACACTCTGTGCATACTAATAATGGCCTATCTGAATCAGCTTGCCTTTCAACTTTTTGAAAATGAGTTTTATTGGTTTGTTGGATGGCTATGGCAGAGGAATACAGTTTAATGAATTATGGTAATACTTGTGTCTATTAGTGCTTGGCAAGTTGCACTAGAGAGGTAGAGCTGAGAAGAGAAACAGCCTTAAAAGCCTGCTAGAATTACTAAAGAAACAGTTTCCTCCCTCCCCCCACAGCTGCTAACCAAGATCATGTCTGATCTTAGGGTGGTTAAAGAGGTATTTAAAAGGAGTCCTAAATTTTGTTTTGTGAGCAATATGTTTGGACCTTTTTCTTTTTTTTCTGCTTTTTGGTTGTCTTGTTGTGGTCTTTTTTTCTCCTTAGACAGTAAGTGTTAAAGAGAAACCCATCAGAAGGAAGCACTTTAATAGCAGTATGGTATTGTCAGGTGGTCCATATTTGTGTGAGAGAATTCTTTTCAGGCCTGCCAGTATTGCCTCTCAGCTCTTCATCCTGCCCCAAACATTTCTCCCTGAGATCTTTCTCTCCTTCTACCTTGCTCTGACAGACCTTTTCTGGTGTTAGAGTGTGCTCTGTTTCACAAGGGACATAGCCCAGGTTTCTGGAACGTGGAGCAATAATCCTGTACATAAACATAGAATATGACCCTATACTGTTATTTCTAGGATTCTCTGGGGTTTTTCTTTCTATCTTCTAAAAGTCTGTGCATGCTGATCATAATCTTACAACCCACTTTCTGTGCAGCTTCAAGATGGTTTTGTTGTTGTCCCAGTACCCAAAACCAAGTGATTTTCTCACATTAGAGGTGCACTGCCAAATAAAATGAGTCCCTCTCTCCCATTGAACACATCAGAAATTCACCTGTGCGTAAGATGATGTGTGAAGATGCCTCACCTTTAACCTTCTTCCCATATACAGGCCTTGTGTTAGCTTCCATAGTTCATTATTAATTTGGCAGGCTTCATCTAGGCTATCTGTATACACATATATGTGTATGATATACATAAGATACATATATGTCCTGGAAAAAATCTTTGCTGCTGGTGATACAAGTTCCCTTGTTTAGAACAAGGGAGGTATAAGGGGTTGGACTAAAAGTTCACCTAGGTCCTCTCTTAGGCAGCAGATAGTAAAGCTTTTCTGGAAAAAGATGGAGAAGTAGGAAAATCACAGAAAAATAATTTTCCTGATGTTTTTCCCAGATTTGAGCAATCTGTGGCTTGGAGACCTCCTGGACTTCTTTGACAAGGGTAATCTCAATCTGCAGCTACCAGTAAACCTATCCTCCGTAAATATTAATTTATTTTTTTTTTTTTACCCATTCATAGTGTTAAGCCTACTTTGTTATCACAGTCACTAAACAGGGGGAAAAAAGCCATTGAAGAATAGTGTAGTAGTGTAACCCCTGGTCACTTTCAGCATCTAGACATACTGACCAAAAGGGAATGTGTCCTGTCTTGATCCCGAGTGTGAACCACAGGTAAAAGGCCTGTATTATCAGCTCAAGTAAGCATCTTGATGCATTTTCTTGTCTTCTTTTCACTAGAGTGTCAAAGATGCATCACCAGAGGTAGAATATTAGCTTTGTTTGACAAATTTCAGGTCCAACATTGTTTGTTGTGGTGATCTTTATGATAGACTTTGGCGAGGGAGGGGAAGAGATCATAGATGAATGGGCCATGAGACTGCTTTCTGATGCTGAAAAAGGAGTGAGTGCAAATTTTTTTGTATCCTTTACATGAGTCAAATGCTAACTGCTCTTCATTCTGTGCTGAAGTTTCTATTGTGTAGGTAATCATATGGGCATATTTAAGTACTGGGCTTTTTTGAGTTAAATCCCATTCAGACTGTTATGACTGTGTTTAATCTTTGAAAGACGGATGGGGAGGGGGAATCTGTTCTTCAAAAAAGAATCTTTCTTATATAGAAAACTATAGAATTCTTATCTTTGATCTAAGTAAGCACAACTGTACCATGTCAGCAGCATATTAGTGCCAACGCATGTGTGTTGTACTTTTTAAATGCTGTTTCAACATGTGTCATTGGATCTATGTTCCTACAGGCTCACAACAACCTGCACCCTGGTAACTACATGTTGATTGAAGCACCCTTATGAAAAAAAGATATAAATGTTTGTGGTTAAGGTGATAACCCTTTTGTTTTCTCTGTAATCCATCACAGGGCTTGTCAGCCCTGACAGCTCGAGTGGATTTTTTTGAACACCTCTTTATCTGACAGCTTCATGCATCATAAAGCAGCAAATAGAATTAGATCAAAGTCTAAGAGTCACTGTAGGCTTGGTAAGGTATGCAATCCTGTTTGTATCTTTATCCAGGCTCTGACAGTTCATTTTAACTGGCAACAGGGGGAAGGAGGGAGAAGGAGGAAAGTTTCTTTTTCTTTTAAGAAGGTACAGTAGTGCTGCATTTTTAAACGTACATGGCTTTCACATATCATTTCCCCCTGACATCTGTGATTCCCCATGTACTGTAGCATACTACTTATATTTTCAGAATGCTCAACAACAGCAGTCACATTCTCAAAGCAAAGGCTTAACCAGTGTATGAGGCCATGTACCCCTATGCTTTAATAATCCAGAGTTTTGTTTAATATCAATGGCAAAGATTGACAGAGCTCACTTTAAACAATAGAATATTGTCCATCTGCTTCATGCCAGATTATATGAATTACTGTGATGGATAACAGGTTTACCAAGAGTACACCCTAAAATCACAGGATATAACCAGCATTTCCTTATTATAGAAACAATAAAAGGGAAAAAAGGAAAAAAGGAAAAGCATAGTTTGGTAAAAATTCAAGGAACAAACTGAAAGTATGATGTGAAAAAACCCCTAGGTATTTAAAGTTATCTACTTTGGTCTTTTTTGGTGTATCTTGTTTTTTGTAACTGTTGATAAATGGTGATTCTGGATGAATAATATAGGCAAATCCAAGGATTTATACCAAAGTTTTTTGAAGTGCCTTAATCCTTGGAAGTCTGTGGTGGAAAAGAGTGGGTGAGTTTTCTGATCTTTTTAGTCAAAAGCATATGGTGCATAAATGTGAATCTAGGTATCCTCCTTTACTTCCATCTGAGACCTGCACCTGAATGCTCTTTTTTTTTTCATCATACCATTTTCTGAAATACCACATTAACATGGAAATGGTGGGCTGCATTTTTTTGATGGAACATGGGAGCCATCTCCAAACACAATGATGCCTTGAAGGGGAGAAGCAGGACCAGGCAGATGCTGCTTTGGGCACAGTAGAGGAAGACATGCCAGGTCTGTAATACGAGATCCTATGCAGAAACTGCTCTGAGTGTTCTTGTTAGGAGGAAAAGGGGTCAGAGGGGGAAAGGCTGCTCCTCCTCCTGCCTCCTTCCCCTTTGAAGACAATAATTTTCAGAGTTTTTCTGCTTCCACAGAAGGTGCCATCCTCCTTCTTCTGCTCCTCCATGTCATCTATAATGCAGGAGGTGCCGCGGAGGTGCGGGGAAAGGCTTGTGGGAGTTCCTTTCTACCGACTTTCTTAGAGAGCCATGTAGCCAGACTACGGCAGGGCTGGGGGAACAGCATGGGGAAGTGAGGAGAGCAACTACAGCAGGAAGGGGCTGCAATTCCTCCTCTCCCACAGTGCAGCAACATAGCTGGATACAAAGGGAGGCCAGCCATCTGGGTCCCTTCCTTCTCCCAATATTCTATGATTCTATGATCTGCCAGCAGCTCCCTCCTCCCAGCAAGCTTCACCATCTCAGTGTATTTCAGTGTAGCTCAGCAAGCTCTATCATATGTTTAAATACTGTGTCCCTTGTGCACTCAAACCCTTCCTTCTGGCAAGAGCTGAAAGAAAACTTGGGGTCACCACCTGGCCTTACTGAGACAAATACTGTCAAGTGGTTTTGCCAAGTAGGACTGACCTTTTGTCAGTCTGGTTTTCTGTCAGCTGCTCTTCCCTAAAACTGTTCTAGCAAACGTTTAGAAGAAGTCCAAACACCAGAAAAGGGGGGAAGACTCTTTTAAGGAAGAGCAGGAGGTTGTTGACTTCTCTAAACTAAAAAGAATCCATGCATAGAGCAAATTCGGCTCCTATACTTCCACCTATTTGTCTGGTATTGGAGCAATGGTTTCCATTGGTGGTTAAAGGCCAACAAGGCTTCACTCATGACCAGTCCCAGATTGATGTAAACAGGAAAGCTTTCTTTTGAGAACCCATAACTCTTTCTGCCATATTGTGGGAGACTAGGGAAAACTATTGTGTAGAGTCCCAGAATCCCTGTGAACCAAGGGCACCTCACAGTTTTCCTAGGTTAAGTGCTTACACCTCTTACACCTCTGATAGGAGAGACCATTAATTTAAACGAGCACCAAGTAGGTGTCTGAGTCCTCCAGATGTCCTGTGGCACAGAGGAAGCAGAGCAGGACAGAAATGAAGTGGCATATACAACTTTTGAGGTGGTCCCTGACCAGGTAGCATAGACCCTGACTGCCTGCAATGACTAATATTGACCAAAATTTCTCCTGCTGGTCCAGCGGAGCTTCATCTATCTAATCTGACAACTCACATTTTAAATTACCTTACATGAATTTGAAGTCCTCATCAAACAGTTGAGGACCACATACATTGCAGCTACTGACATAGCTCCTTAGTGGAATGCCACAAACATCATCTCCTGCTAGGATTTTTCACTTCAGTCACTACTGGGGTGCACCCATTTGAGGTGACTTCACCAAGGTGATGTGGTCAGCAGGAATGAGTGGCCACTTAAATCCACTGGACCTATCATCAGTCCACAGTGTCTCTCCTGCTTCAATGTCCATAAGCAAATTTTCTGAAAACCCTCCTCACTAATGTGTTGTGCCCTCCCTGCCTTGAACCTGACGGAGCCAGCTGATATAAACCCACATATCAAGGAGCAAGGTGGCCAGTGGACTTTCTTTTGGTGTCACTGTGACCATAGTGAACAGCCATGGTTAAACTGCCTCTGGCTTTAATCATAAACAACAACTACTAATGAACTTTGTCAGTACTGTCTGATTTTTCCATATGTTCATCATTCCCTGAGTTTACACTGAAAAAATTTAGACCTGTGTATAGGCTGGGAGATTTGCAGCTCTTCACATCTTACTTCAAAAGGCCCTCAGGAACATGAGAAATGCTAAGGGGGAATTTCTTAACTGTTTCTGACTCTTTTAAGTAATAGTAACTCAACTTAATTAACAGATTTGCCTTTGCCTAAGAAAAATGAGTTTAAACTTATAAAATAGGCACTGTGGCTATGGGAAGGACGCCCTCAGTGTTAACAAGGCATGACCAATAGCACCTCCAGCCTGTGCATATGAAAGTCCTTATAAAATCAATACTTCCAGTTCTATGGAATACTTAGACTTTCATCTTATTAAGTAGGTCCCAGTGGAAATATTTGGAAATAGTGGGGAAAAAATGAAGATAAATACTCTTTCTATACAGTTTCAAACATTAGTTTTCTTACAATCAGAGTGTGTTAAAATATAATCCTTTCCATGGCTCTTCTACCTCCTGCAAAATCTCTTTTAACTTTTATTTGTTATTTAAAAAGCCACAGGGTATATTCTCTTCTTAATACATAGGGATTTACGTGTGAAACTCCCTGTGCATCGAGGTGATAATATACCCCTTAATTGGAAGCTGTTTAATGCTCTCGATTTAACATTTTAATAGAAAAGTTACAAGCAGTCTGGCTGTGAGTGGAGCACTATTAAAATTCCCAGCCAGGACAGTAGTGTTTTTTTCTTTAAGTGGCTTTTTATTTGCTAAAATTCGTTGCAGCTTTCATTGCAATTTGGGGCCACTTTTAAGTTTCACTCTACATTATGAGAAAGAAAATGGAGAACTTTAAAGCAATCCTAAGTTTCAAATAAAAGTGGAACTTAAAAACATCTTTGCCATGTGTGTCACTCTATAGGTTGTGCTTGCCCAGTTCATTCAGAACGGAGGCAACTTTATTGAGTGTCTTATTTGTGCAGACACAGTAGGAGGAACATTACCCTCTAAGATCTCCAGGACCACTTCTGGGGCTGGTGTTCATTTATTTGCATGTTTTCAGACCCTTATAACCATATGAGAACAGAGACAACATGGGACCTTCACAGCACCACACTGCACAAAGCAAGTGATGCAAAAATGGAGTCCAAAGTTTGACCTTAGGACTAGTGTGTGCTTTGCAGTCTTCCTGTTTTTTTAAAAACACTGCTGGAAGGTAGAAAAATTCCTTCAGTATCATGTCAGAGGCACAGAAAGATACAGGGCCATATTTATAAAAGGATTAAAAGACTCAAGTGTGATTTGTAGCACCTGAGTTCTGCCCTAGAGCCATAGAACACAATTCTGAACTCTACTGTCTCCTCCAGTCTCTAGAAGTGCCCCATGACCTCAGGTATCCACATTTTTACAGCAAATTTCTTGAGGTGCTAAAGCTTTCTTCCATGAATGCCCTCAGTCTTCTGTAGACTGAGCAGCTCTGCACAAGGCTCCCATCTAAGTCCAATTTACTTTGTTACAATGATGTGTCTGTAGCTGTGAATCTTATGATATGTTCTCTGGAAACCCTACGGGTATTCTGGCATCAAAACATCAGTCTACCCAAGCAGGTTAGTGATACAGACAAGCAGGAGTAAATTTTCAGTGGCTAAATAAAGGCTGAGTGTATTCCCTACGGGTAAATGATGTCTGAATTTGTTGCTTTATCTGTTTTAATTTGATGTATGTGAAACTTTCAGCAAACAAGTCTGTGTGTAAGCATGAAAACGTAGTTTGTATTCGTATATTCCTGAATCAGACTTCTGCTCCATGCCTTTTCCCTTCTCACGTGTTTTGCACTACAGAGAGATGTGTGAGTAAAACAGAATTTACTCTGCTGAATGTGTATTCCTATAAGGAACAATCTTGCCTATTTTTCTGTTAACCCATAAATTTTTAGCTGGGGGAGGGAAGCGTGCTGATGTTGGGCAGGAGGGTTTCTGTACAAATGCAGTATCTTTAGTGTAGGAGGGTGGACTGTGGGGAGGGAGGAACAACTGGCCTAGGTCACGTACCTCCCCTGGGCACAACTCTTTCCTTCCTGGGGCAAACACAGGTTTCTTCAGAGCAGCTCTGCCAGGATGTCGTACTACTCCCACCTGTAGCTGGTATCTGCATGGGGAGACTGGAGCACGGGCCTGCTGCAAGTCTAGCCATCCCTTCTCTTGTGGGGGTGGGGAGGAGTTCAGACTGACTTTCCAAAGCTGTATTTTAATGGATTTATGCTTATTAACCCATCAAAGAGGGCTCGTGACAGTGAGCAACTACTTATATAAATATTTTAATGTAATTTAATATATATCAGCACATCATACCAAAGTGTGATAGAGTTTCTGGGCAGACTTCAGCTTGGAGCACAAAATTCTGGGGGGATAAACAACCTGCTTGAAAGGACGACTCCTGCCCATGACTATTCACTCCTTGTCTTATTGAGAAACTGAGAACAATGGAGTTGAAGACAGACTTACTTGATAGTGTGCTTTGGTGATGTGGCCACTGGCAATGGCACTTAGGCAGCTATTCAGTTTGCAAATGCTTTAATAGCCTTTAGATGGTATCAACTTTTAGTTCCTCATCTGTGCTGGAACTGAACCAACATCTTCTTGGCTGAAAGACTTTGTATCTCCATTAAAAAATATTTTACTGGTCTGCTCTACTTAAAAAACATCAAATGATTTCCGTTTCTGTTTGGTTTTCTGCTGAAATATGGAAGCTAAAAGTAGTCCTGGTAGAGTGTAGCTTAAACTGGAAAATATGTAGGGACAAAGCCATGTGTTGTTGAGGGCCTTTCAGAGCCAGGATGGGGAGAGCAATGCACAGCAAGAGCTCAAAGCTTGAAAAACAGAAACACCTAGAGAGGCTTAAGTCCCTCCACTCTACCGCATAGTTGAAAAGTCTCATTAATGTTTGTGGAGAAAGAAAATCTTTTTTCTTTTCTTCCCTCCCTTCACTCTACACTTATAGCAAGAGGCACAGCGCTATTATCTAAATGAGGGGATCACAGAAACGTGTATTTTTGGTGAGAATTTATTTCAGGCATTCCTGAAAAGGTCACTGCTGGCCATTTAGTTAGGAGATTTGAACAATCCAAAGCTATACAAAAATTAGGCTTTCACATACATTAACTTCATGCTATTTCTCCAGATTCTGTTTTAAAAGAAAGAGATGGTCTTAGAGGAAATAGATTTTTCTGCAACATACAGTATATATTGTCTTTCAGTACAGCTTCCGACTAAAATTTATCTCTTGCTAAATGCAGACTAAATGAATAGTGTAGAACTAATACATTTTGTGCCAAGAAAATAAATGGGCACGGTGCTAGATGCTTAAGAGTGTCACTAATTATTCACGTGATTTGTGGCATCCCTTCTCAGCAAAGGTATGGGGGCTATAACTGGGAAAATTTTTCACATTTCTCTCTTGGAAAACATGCAGTGAGGAACTCAGCAGGCTCACAAACATGCCCAACCTTCTTAATTTCAGTATATCCAGAATGCTGTTCCAGCTCCCAGAAATACTGTAGTACATCCAGTGTTTGTGTGCTGAGGACAAACCGGAAGGCTTGCATGTTCCTGTATAGGAACCAAGATGCCTTTTTTTTTTTTTTTTAATGCCTTTTTTTTTTTTCTGTGTGTACTTTTCAAACCAGAATTGTGTAAGGCTGATCCCACTTTTAGCTTCCATACCATGAATGCAAAGGCACACTCAGAAGAATTTTTTTAGCGGGCAGCAAATAGTTTCCAACCGCACAACTCTCGGTCTGGCATGGTACGTCTGCAGCTTCCAAGAAGCACAAATGGACATGCAGGGGCTTCCATGGCTTTGCAAAGAAATTAGGCCTTTCTCTTGCTTTTTTTCTTCCCTTTTTCTCTTTCTTTTTGGCTATCCTTGGCCAGCATCTAAATGAACAAAGGAGAAGGAAGAAATGAGAGGAGTATAGATGTCAAGGAAAAGCATCATGTTGGCAAGAGGTTTTTTTTTAACCTTCAGAAGTTATTGAAGAGTGTGAGATTACCACATGAGGTACACTGAGATTAAGGTGGAAAACATTGTGGCTATGTGACTTTCAAAGGAGAAGTAGCTTTTCCTATACACAGACTGTCGCACTGAGGGACAGTTACCAGTGATGACTGCAGAAACAAAAATCAATGTAAAACATTGTAAATAAAATGTCACCTTGTTTAGCCCTGAGGTGGCACTTTCATTTTCTGGGCAAGTTACAATTTTAGTTTGATTTTGTAACAGTCCTTGATGAATGTATAGGGTTTTGTCATTGTGAGTATATCCATTTTTTTGAAAAAGAAAAATTATCCTGGATAGCCTATATTTTAGAACTGTTTTTCTGTTGAGGTAGTTGTTTTATTTTTGTGATAGTTTGTAGATTTCTCCCACATGCTGTTACCCCAGCATGGTCTTAAAATTAAGGTCTGAGTGGCCAAAACTGGCTGAGTGATAGCAGCTTAGGATATTTTTGCCCTTTCTCATAAGTGTGTCTGAGCACTGTAAATTCGTTTTTTTTATGGGGAAAGCAATGTTGGGTTTTTTTCTGTATTCCCACTGCAAGGACAGGAAGTCAGCAGCCACTGTCAAAAGAAGCCAGAATTAGTAGGAATACAGTTATTATGCTTTTGTCTTTTATTAGACAAAAAAACATGTTTGGCACTACCATAATCAGATGGAGTGTGTTCCTTTCTGTAAAGCACTTAAAATGTATTACCAGTAAAGTAACTGATGTCCATAGAAATGGAACACATATTTAGATACTTGAGTGAAAACATGCTGAAAGACAGAGAGGAAACTCCACCTTTAAAGACAGCCTGCCCAGCGAAGACCTTAAGATGGTTCCTAAACTGCAGCCAGAGGAAAGCAGCTCAAGTGATGAGGGCGTTCCAAATTGAGTCCCAAAGGGGTATGAGTACAGAAGGAGCAAGTAGTCTGAATCCTATTATTTCAAGGATCCTGGAAATAATTCACATTTTGCAAACTCTTGTTGGAGAAAAGTCCAACTTAGATTGAAAATGCTTAAATGAGCAGCGTTAAGATTAATTTGGACTCAGTCGCCAATTAGAAAACCTCTCTCTTGTTAAACACCAACCTCTTAATTAGACAATCTTGCTTTTTTGTTTTCTAACATCAACAAAATGATACATTAGTGCCATATGAGGCTGCCTTAGGAGGATTAGCTAAAGGAAACTACATATTAAACTTCACCTTTTAATTAACTTTTAATGAATTTCTCTCACAGCAGAAAGCAGTCACAGAGGGACTCCAAGATTCAGGAGTTACTTAAGGTCTATAATGGTTTTTTAGGGGAAAAAACAACCCCACCAATTTCTTTGCTCCACATCTATTTCAGCTTCACTCACAGCTTGGGCTGCACAGTCGTTGTGGGATATTTGAAAGGAAGAAAAGCTGAAAAAAGTTAGATGTGTAACTAATTATATAAACATGCCATCTTTGTTTTTGTCAGTTTCGGTTACTGGGAAGCATATTTTCCTTATTTAGTATTGCCTTTGTGCAGTTATATTAAGCCAAAGGAAAAAAAAAAAGAAGGAGAAGCAGTGAGGGAGGAAGGAAGCAAGATCATGGGCACTGGTGGGATGCTCTGGCTGCTGGCAGCCTGGCTGAGCCATCCACACAGTGATGGCAGTCCCTGAGAACAACCATCAGATGGAGATGAGAATCTCTAGCTGGGTAAGTAATCGCACTTGGCATTTGCTGTCAGTAAGACAACTTTGGTACTGAGTATAGAGATCATTAGGAATGAAACATCAAATGCTGGAAAACAAATGGAGGCTTAATCTTCAATGAAAGAGAACATCAGGAAAACAGAGCTTTCATGGTTTTGGGTTGGGGAACTGGCAGAATTTTACCTGTGTTGCATTTCCCATCCCTCAGACCCATGGGGCTCTGGAGTTGCCATAAAAGCACCAAAACTCTCCTGCTGTGTAAGAAGCAAGCAGGCATCAGGGCCAAATTTGGTACAATTCCAAGTGCATCCAGACCTAGATGCACACCCGAGGCAGGATTTGGCCCTCCGCTTTTAATTTAATGGGCCTTGGCAACAGGATGCAGGAACGGAACCCCCCCTTCTCATGGACTGCATATATGACACCACACCAAACCCCAGGGCCCCAGAGGCCCAGGGCCACCCTCTTTTCACCTGCACCCCACATCTCTGGAAAGCAGCAGCTTTGTGGTTGGGCAGCACGGAGCCACACCACCACTATGCGAACTGGTTCAGTGCAGTCAGATCAGCAGCAAACGAACTCACAGGAAATGGTGGTGTTCCTCAAAACCCACCCGGTTCCAGGGGACCCTTCCCTCTGCTGTTTGCTTGCCCTCCTCTAGTTGCTTTCTGTAAACATTTGCTCACACACATTTTTGTCAGCACAATAGCCTTTCTTACAGTGAACTTCCGCATGAGCAGCCAAGACAAAGGCATCTGTGAGCAAACTGAAATATTAATTGTTGTCTTTTGCTTGGTTGAGTGTTCGCCTTCCAACATTTGTCTTTGTGACACTCAGGGACTGCCCAGAGCTGTGGGATGTCCTTCTACAGCCCGCCCCAGGCTGGGCGATGCCCACCAGTGGGACCTCCTTCCCAGCCACTCAGCCGCCGCCTTGGCAGCAGCCCCCAAGCTGATGAATTTTGGTGTCCCTTGGCAAGCCCGTATGTATGGCTTTAAGCTGGCTGCTGCAGTTGGCAGCTGTGTCTTGACTCCCTTCACCTACCACAGCCAGACCACCTGAGAGTCTGGCAAGCGGGACCCTGGAAAAATGTTGCCCCACGTCCTGCAGGGATTGCCCAGGGATCGCATGCACACCAGGCCCTAGAAGAAGGGTTCTCCTGAGCCCCACCAATGCTGGCAGTTGTTATAACCTAGCAGGGATGGCTGGGGATGGAGGCCTACTGGGTTTCCACAAGCCCTGCAGCTCTCTGAGGTCTGGACCCTCATGTCCTGCTTCTCTCCATCCTCATATTTTTTTATGAGGTTACTGCTTTAGAGGTTCACTTTGTCTGGAGCCTCAGATCCTCATGGGCTCTGGCTAAATAGCCAGCAAGTTTGTCTAAACCTGTCTATACACCTATTTCAACTCTACAAGGGACTCAGCACACAGGGTGCTGCCAGGCTATTTTCCTTCCTCCCACATCCACTTGCTGTGAAGTGCCCTCATCCCATCTTAATTGTTCATTTCATCCCTCTCATCCCCAGGTGAGGCTCCTCATTCACTCATTGAAGATTTTATAAGCTATTAATTATACATTGATTCTGTTAAACTCATGATCCCTGTCACATTATCAACTTTCAAGGGAGACGGTACCTGACATGCTCTGAACACCGATGACAAGCTGGGTGAGAAGCAATGGAGGTGTAGCTCCAAGAGAGGTGCTTCTGCATCATTGTAGTGACCACCCCCACGCACAAATCCTTGGGACCCTCTTCCAGCCCACCAGCCACTCAACCAGACCCAGGCTAATGTGATCAACACGTTTGTGTCTCACAAATAATCACAAGTAATCAAATCAGGAGCAATGTAAGCAAGCAATTTGCAGTCCTAGGCTGAATATCCTTCATTATTAAAAAAAAACCAAACATGCAAGAAGGAGTATCTTCAGAGAATAAACAAGCCACAAGGAGGGGGAAAAAAAAGCCTGTATTTGTTAGATAATTTTTTCTCAATGAATAATTCAACCATTCCTAATAATAATTATTTATTATTTGCAAAATACACACCGACATAGGTGTGTACGATGTTTCAATAAAAGTAATTACAATAATTTTGCATAAACTTTTTGGATTAATGGGATAAGCACAAAATGCTTACTTTGTTACAGAAATGATTTTTATAACACACAGTGGGCTAAGAGGCATTTATCCAAAATTTTAGATGGGCTCTCTACAGCTCTCAGTGGTATAATACAGCTTTAAATAATTTTGAAAAATGCATCCCTTGACACATCTTAGATATCAATTCTGGTATTTGCCTACCTTAAGTAAGTTCTGACAGAATCATTCAAATGAATAATCCATCCTTCTGTAGGTTACATATTTAATCACAATGAAATGACAGGTAATGATAAAGGCACATATTAGACGTGATTTTACAAATTTTTCTTGTAGGATTCAGTGCTTATTTTGCTTTAACAGAGAACAAATACTATGCTTTCAAAATGGAGGTTTAATAGAAACTAAAATATGAAGACTTTTGTTTAGAAAATCAAATCTAAAAAAGAAACTTGAAACTTCCAGTGCACAATTGTTTAAAAATGGTGCAAGGAGTGGCTAGAATGAGGTTTACCCCTATCTTAAATCAAGTGATTTGTACCCTTTTATTAAAAAAAAACGCTTGGATTTTTTTCCCCTTGTAACAGTCTGAATTTTACGTAGGATTTTGCAGAGTAGCAAAAACGAGACATGAACTGAGAAGGTGAGGTGCTCTGGATATTTCAGAGAAAAAAATGCCTATTATCTATTTTCAGGACTCAGTGCATTTTACCTAAAAATGTGCTGGCAATATGCTGTCAAGCAGATCTGTTGCATATTGTTTCTCCTGTTTCTCCAAGCACTTGTACAGTCACAGAATTTACAAAGTAAGAACAATTCTTATAAAAAGTACAGTTTATTCGTAAGGACAGTATTCTGTGTAATGACTTCTGAAAAATGTGCCAGCAACATGCCTATCAGGAGGAGTCCTAACTTAGCCTCTTGCTATGTGGAGCTCTGAAGCTTGTGCTCACTTTCAGAATGAAAAGAGGCACATCGAAATCGGTGAGATAACTGATGTGCTTACACATTTACTGCATGCTTGCATACCGTAGTGAATCCGCCTCGGCAAATGGCAAATGCTAAAGAATTCCTTAACCAACCTTCAAAAAAAAAGGGATTTTTTTATTTTTCTTTTTTTGATTGCATGATTGCATAGCATTGGGATTTTTTTTTTTACACTCTTTTAGGAGAAATATTTACTTTTAATTTGAAAATGCTCATATTTTTTTGATTTGGCTTCAGTACTTTAAAAAGTGACAACAAACCCACAAATGTTTAGCTCTTATTAATTATGGGGAGAGAAAATTTAATTTCCTGACTGTGTTTCCTGTGTACACACGAGCCCCATGAGTTTGTGGCAACCTCCGTAGCTGCTTGGGGGAAGCTGTTAGCTACGCACACAGCACCAGCGCAAATCTGCCGGCCCGGGGAGCTGAGAGAGCATTATTAGAGGCTGGCTGAGGCAAACTACCACAAGGCAGCTTTTATAGCTAAAAATCTTACAGTTGCAAAGCATACGCATTTATTTAATTGGTTCTTGAGAAATTAGGTTGGGATAAAGTTCCAGAAATCAGGGCGACACAAGGCTGTGCAGTCTCTACAGGGAAGACATCATCTGTGTTTCGAAGGTCCCAAGTCCTCTGCTGATCTCAATGCTTGCAAGAAACACAGTGGCTGGGGACTACTGGGTAAGGTGAGAGGTGAACACAGGTTTAGTCTGAATTTTCTTCCTTCTTTTGTTCTGGAGGTAATTTCAGTACTTTACAGAGTGGGCTTTAATAGTAAAAAAAAATATTATTTTGAAAATGATTACATGTATTCCTGTGTTATCTCTTTTTTTTTCCCTAGTATTGTGTAGGCTACAGTGTGAATACTGTTTCTGAAATTAATAATTAACCTGCATTTAACTTGCTCATGTTCACATTGCTTTTTGACAAATATCCCCACCAACATTAAAAAATCTGCAGTGCTGTCAACCAAAATGATTTTAGATCCAGTTGGTGGTAATTGATGTAAATCCCTCACGTAGACATATGTAAACTGGTCTAAAACTTGCTTAAATTAGTTTACCTTGATTTGGTGAATTACCAGTTTCAGATAAATCTTTATATATTCTATTCTGTGTCTTAAATCCTTGGGCAGTTCTGTACCTACAGTGACTAGGGTTTTAAGTCACACTTTGTAAACTCCACAGAATTCCTGGATGAAATTGCTCCCCTTTATATTTCCCCTCTTTGTTATTTACATCACCTATGGTACTTGGTTTCCTAAAAAGGCAGAGTTCAAAACTGTTTCTTGTCCCTACAATACTGATTCCCAATGAGAACTTTTAAGCACTGCATTAAAAATGTCTAGACTCAAAAGCTCATGAAGGTTTGCAAATTCTTATGTTTGGTGTAAGACAAAATTCAAGGATTGGGTGTATGACTTCAATAAAACCCCTGATGCTGGAAGGAAGGAGGAAAGAAGGGGAAGGGAAAGAGGAAGAAGAAGGGAAGGGGGAAGGGGAAAGGGAAGGCGAAGGAGAAGGGGAAGGAGGGGGGAGAAAAGAAGGTCCTGTTATTGAAATACCAGTGAATTAAAGAACCTACCCAAGAGAATAACTGCAAAAGTTATTGTTCTTTTATTGTTTGCTGAAAATGCCACTCAGAATGACTGTTATTTTTTTTAATGGGAGGTCTTCTAAATTTGATACTTTTCTTACGTCATTGTATCTAACCTCTTTCACGGATTTTGAAGTGCTTATTTCAGTTTGCAAAGAATCATCTATCACACTTCTTCACTTAAAACACTGTTCATATCAAGAAAATTAAAATTATATCTATATTTTTGCTAGAAGTAGGGATGTCACTGTTGTGGGAATGTTATTCATACAAATTTTGTGTTGTAGGGCACTGCAGCACAAGGGAAATTAATTGGCTCATTAAAAGCAAAAAAGCTTCTCATCCACTGCAGAGTCTTCATCATCCTAAGATCGAGGAATGTTTTAAGAATTATTCCAAAAAGTGGGAATATGTGAAGCTAAGAACATGCATATCTCATCCTGAAGAAAAATCGTCTGCAGAAATGAAGAAATGGCTTATGTTATAGCCTGAGTCTTCCATTGCTGCTACAGTTAATGTAATCTAGAATGATCCAATAAATAAATGTTAGCATTTTCCATTTAAATTTTGGAAGCATAGCATTCTGTGGTCAAAAAGCAGATTCCCCTAGGACTCAGGCTGATTTACAGTCTGTGGCTGTGGAGATCCCTCAGAAATAACTTCCATGGTCCCCCAACAGCATCTATTTCAAACTGAGGGGTTATGCTACTGATCCCACCATCTTATTCTTGCAATATCCTGGCAAAATTCTTCTTCATCTGTGATTCGGACCACACCACACCTGGAGTAGGTATCATACAAGTGAGTGAGAAAGAAAGTAGGAGCAAGACTGTGGATACAACGTTCCCTGTTTCTGAGCCACTCCCTCTGCTTGTTCTTCATGTGCAGCCTTAGGAGGAATCAGGGCTCGGCTGCTGATGGACACCTTAAGATATTAGGAACCTGACACTGGAAATGCAGCAGCATCTGGTTTGGGCTCTACTGGCACTCAGGAGCCCTCCAAGCCCACAGGGCATGATGAGACCTGCAGATCTTCTAAACTTCTCTGCTCATCTTTCACCGTATATCACTCTCCTTCAGAAAGGGTGGGCCTTCTGGTTGATGTGTCCCATGTGGGGAGGAGATGTCCTAACAGCAGGTGAAGGAGTTTGGGATCCCTGACATCATGCAGAAAAATGTTTGCAAGTAATCAAAGGGCCCCAAAATCCCTGTATTTAAATTAATGCCAACTTGTCCTGGAACAGTTTCCTGTTTTCAACCTCTGCACAGATGGAGGCACTAGGGAGGTGTCTGGGTGAGAGTGTATTTTTGAAGCAACCAGCTGAATGTGGTACCAGCAAATCTGATTGGGTGGGCAGGGCACCCCACATGCACCATGGGATGGGAACCCTAAAAATTACATCCACATCTCCCCACTGGCTTTCCAGGCATAGGCAGGCCTTTGGAGATGCTCCAAACTGGTTCTGAGATTTTGGCAATGCTGAAGACAGGGATCAGGAAGGAGTGAGACTGGACTTACTCAGAGAATGAAGTTGGAGGGAGGAGACAGGAATCCCCAGAAAAAATCACGGAGGTGGTGTTTGTGTGCTGTCAGTGCTGCTGTTGGTTTGGCAGCACCCACCCCTTGCCTCAGCTGAGTGCTCCACTGCAGGTGCCTTGGGAATGGGTGGATATGTGAGGGAACAGACTGAAAAAACCACCAGTGTTGCAAAGGGCTAGCATTCACCTGTCCATGTAGCATGTCCTCCAGTGGGGCTGCTGCCGTTGGCAAGGATTTACACAAGCCAGTCTCAGGTTTGGCTTTTTTTTTTTCCCATGGAGTTGCTAAAGTCCCTTTGGAATATTAAAAGCCATATCATGGTGCTATACATATTAATGTGTGAGGATTTTTTTCTATTGTCTGTACCTTTCAGTCTAAGTCTGACTGACAGCCTTATCTATAATATTCAAGTCTTAGGATGATTTTCAGATAGGACACTCTTCCTCTTTGACAACATTTTTTTTTTTTTTTATTACTGAATTTCCAGTTTTGGTGACTTTTATGTTATGTGATGTAGAGCTGACAAATTGTACCTGTTATCCCGACTATTTAACATTTATATTTCCTAGATGCAAAAGCCAGAATACATTTGATTGATGTAAAAGCCAAAAATGTTGATATTTCAGGTAGATTGATTTGTCACAATGGAAAAGACATATGGCTTTTAATGTGAGTTTTTAGTATCTCTATCATTTTAACTTAAGGTCAATGTACTAGTTAACATTTTTTTTAGTAAAATATTATGCTGCTGAAATGTACAAAAATAAGATATTTTTGTGTGTGTTCTTTTTATTTTTATTTATATACTGCTACACAGTACAAATCTTTGTGTTCTGCTACAGATGGGCTATTATTGGAATAGTTGTCTTATTTGATAGTCAAATCAAATAAATAACACCTAAACCACATATAAGAGAAAAAAAAATTCTGACTTTTTTTTCTCTCCCCTAGTAGCCACGTTTGTAGCCATATTTATTTTAAGTAGCCTTGGGCAAAAAGTTATGTGCCTCATTAATCTAAATCAACCTTGCAGGATTTTATGGCAACTGTTGTTGCTGTTGCCACATTATGTATGCTTTTTCCTTTTGTTCTTCAATATAGTGCTTATGAAGCTAAGGAACAATTGTCACTTCCTATTATGTGAACTAAATGTACAAGAATTGATGGGGCTTTCTACCTAATGTTGTTAGCCTGAACCTGGTTTGTTTATTTAATGAACAAAATGTCATAGTGTATCTGCATCCTCCTGACATCTGAAACAGTGGCAGCTGCTGGTGGCAGATTTCCTGAAAGTTGGGTGCAGAATTAACCAATTTAATTTGCATGTTATCCAAAAAAAGAAGGGAGTAGGAAGAAAAAAAGAAAAAGAGGGAGAGACAGAGAGGGAGTGAGAGAAAGAGAGGGGCAAGATTCTCTTTTGAAAACATTCTTTTAAAAAGCACGTATTTTGGGCACAGATGTCCTGAGTACTATTGTATTGTGGGGGGTGGGGAGGAGCCAGTCTAATCCTGACACATAACCTACTTCAGTGCAAGTAGATTTAGAGAAGTTCATTGAGATTCAGGGTTTAAATATGATGCCATTACCAGATAGATGCTGGCTTGCTAAATAAAAACTCTTAGCTGCAGGAGTGTTTTAGAAACTGCAACTTATTCTTGCCTCCATCCTCTTACAGAAGGCTCTGTTAAACAGAGGATGCTGATTTTGCAGCCATGTTATCCAAAGAAAAGATATGTTTTATGCCTTCCTGAAGCTGGAATTCACAGACATAAATAAATTCTGATAATGAATTCCTAGAAAGTGACAAAGTCTGTGGGAATCACTGAAGACATTCACACTTCCCAATTGCTAATCCTACTAATAATTGCTAAATTGCAGTGTTTTGGCATAAATATCCGAGAGCTGCAGCCACCTTTTCAGGTCGGAATCATTGGCACAGAGTAATGTTTACCGGGCACCAGAAGTTTTAAAATAGAGAAAAAAACTCCTCTACATTTGTCCAGTTTTTGCTGTTCAGCAGGAAGGCTATACTGGGTCTACCCAGGCTCCAATCAAAGGAAGAGCAAAGGCAGCCACCCAGGTTCCTTGTTTAGGGTGTTATGCGCATCCCTCACTGAGGCCAACGCTGCCATCATGCTGCATATGCAAAGAAAAGAAAACACAATCTTTGGGTATATTACATGACAGTGCAGGGATCTGAACTACTTGGTAGAAGGCCCAGTTATGAGTATGTCTGGCAATTAAAAATAATTGGGAAGCAGGTTTGCCACTAACTCTTCCAAGAATGCCAGTTATGATATAATGATGTTTCATTAGACATGCTGAAAGCTGTGAGCTCCGTATGGCAATGGCAATTAGGAAGGATCATAAAGAAGAAAAAAAAAGAAGAAGAAGAAGAAACATTAAAAATATCCCAGCTAAGATTAGCATAGCATTTAATGGCCACTTCATTAGCTAATTGATTTCTTATTAGTTACAGGGAATAGCCCAGTTAGGGGCTCTGCACATCTAATTAACAGCATTTACACAATTAGTCAGTTGCTCATTTTGTAACCAAACATTCTTGGAATCAACTGTGGCTGTGATGCTTTGGGCCATTTGATTAATTTTATTTTATTTTTTGCTAATATTGGCTTAACCTTCAAATAAAAAATTCACTCCCTAGGGCCCCACCATATTTAATCACAACACTATACAAACAGAAAAAAACTACGTCACACAATCTTAGGACATGAATCGGTTCCTCTCTCTCTTATTTGCAAGTTGTTTTATTGGCCCCACGAAGTCAATAGCATTCAATAAGCAGAATTGTTTGCCTTCTCTCCTGACAGCTGAGTTTTTGCCCATCAAACATTATTATTATTTTCAATTGGCAATTGGAACACATACATATTTTTTTGCTTATGTACTGGGAGAAGAATGTAGGAGGTCTGGCAGAGATATTTATTTCTAATGCAATTGCTTCCTACTGCAAAAGAAATGTATTTAGTAGAAAATTCACCATTTAATAAAAAGCATGTTTTCGCATCAGTTTATACCTCAAATTAAGGGTGAATGAGGAAAATTGCATGATGTTATAAGGGTCAGAAAGGGACGGGCTGGATTTATGTGACACTTTTAGCAGCTCCAAGAAAATTGATGACCAAGAACATAGTAAATAACAATAATAGCATTTAATAAAACAAACAAAAAAAACTTGTCTATTGATTTTCAGTTTATGGCGGCACTCCATAATCTCATAGCACCCAATTATTATTCTGGCAAACCTGATTTTCCTTTTAGTCCCCAGACTCCTACGCACCAAGAAGAGCCAAACTCTGATCTCGCTGTAGGCAGTAATGATATCCCCCCAGATACAGAGGCTCTCCTGTGAGACAGAAGCCTTTTAGCATTGATGCATATAGGCTGTTAGCACTGTAAGAAGATGTTGCATATGTGAGCAGAAGGTCAATGTTTTCTCTTGCCAGTTTTCATTGACACATTGGGATTCTGTATGAAATTACCATACGCTAATTAAATAAAACAAAACCTCATGATGATCAATCAGGTCAGAGATGATGCCGAACCATCAATATATTAATTATTATGTTTTGTTTTTCTTTCATTTCACTTATCTTTTTTTTTTCCTCTTTAATGTTTCCTCACAATGAGTACAAAATGGGAAATAATTTTCATTTACCATTACTGTATTAATTGCAGCTAATGGAAAAACACTCTCTCAGACACATAATGGCAATTATTCCCCTTCTCTCCTTTTTTTTTTTTTTCTCCTTTTAATGAGAATTTATTTTGTAAGTATATTTGCAAACAGTGAACTATAATGGATGGTCATTTCAGTGTTGTATTCTTTATTTTTTTATCGTGTGTATAGATAATACATTTTCCTTCATCCCATATTGTTTCTTGTTTAGTTGCTTCAAGGGATTGTGAGAATCAAGAAAACCTCCAAATTACTTAATTTTAAAGTTGCATATTGCCAATTTGGGACTTTTTTTTTTTTTTTTTTTTTCTGTTGTGGAAATCTAACATATCTGGAAGCCCTTTCTGAATTCTGAGTGACATCTACCATACTCACACTGAACTTCTTTGTGCTCCTATTAAATACAAGCAGAAACAAACAAACAAACAAAAGCAACCATGGGTTTGTGAGGTTTTACCAGATTCCAAATTATTTAATCAGTGAAATTGAGCATTTAGGTGTCTGTGGGGTTCTAGTATTAATCTCTACAGGATCAGACAGTGCATCAAAAGGAGAGGAGGGATTAAGGATTTGTAGTCTTATCTCCATCTCTTATTCTCTAGTTTCTGCTGGAGACGATTTTCCACTGTGTTCAGTTCCTGCAGTTTGCTTCTCTGGGTTGCTTGGGTGTCCATACATGTAGCAACTACTCATGTATTTCAAAGGATGGCAAAAGGTAGTCTGTAATTTCCACAGCTGTCATCCATAATTCTCCTATTTTGCCTTTTCAGGCATGAATGGTACACACTTTGCTCCTCCTTCCCACTTCAGGGTATGAGTATTTCAAGGTATCTTCTCAAGGTCTTCTAGATAGAAAGCAAGACAAAAAAAATCAACTTCTGAAATTCTTTTCCACCAGGATATATATTCTGCAGGCAGCTTCCCCTACATGTGGTTGTGCAGGATTCAGCCAACAGAAGCTGTATAGCAATACCTGAGTGATGCAACTAATTCATCTGAAATGCAAAGTAAAATCACTGCTGTTCTTCTAACCCATACCTGAAAGGGACAAATGTATTTCTTCTGCCTGTGATGGCTTAGAAAACAGTTTCTTACATGATGTCTAAGCTGTGTTACTCCAGTCAACAGCTCTCCACTGGGGCACTGTACAGTAGAAGCAGCTTTCTGAATTTCAGTCTCAAATGGTAAGTTTGTGAGCTGCATTACCCCACAGTTTCCTGTTGTGTTGATTTTGGCAGGTTTGAAACACTCAACCCCTTAAAAATAAACATAAAATTTCACAGTCAATTAAAAAAAAAGAAAATTCAAATATACCTTTGTAGATATCTGTTCAACCTAATTTGCCCTATCATTTTTTTTCCAAATGCTTGCCTTGTTTTCCAGGAGATGGATTGCCTTTCTGTTACCTGGGCTAGTCTTGTTGCTCATGACTGTTGGCAAACACCGAAACAG
This sequence comes from Myiozetetes cayanensis, assembly GCF_022539395.1. Taxonomy (NCBI): domain Eukaryota; kingdom Metazoa; phylum Chordata; class Aves; order Passeriformes; family Tyrannidae; genus Myiozetetes; species Myiozetetes cayanensis. The sequence continues at coordinate 83,200,101 of NW_026087742.1, read as the reverse complement.
ACACTGAACATGTGTATATATCTGAGCTGGTGCTTTTAAGCTAACCTGCGCACCTCTGCCTCATTTCCTGTGTGCAGAGCTGACTGTTGATATTTGAATAGTACAAATATCAAGGAGTGCAATTTAACCATCTTACAGGGGACTTGGGAAATGAATGTGATATTTTTATCTCTGTTGTATAAGGTGCAAAAAACTCTGTATCTTCTTGCCTCGGTTTCTTCTTCTGTGAAATGATTACATCAAAACCCTGAATAGACCACGCTGAAGGTGCACATAAGACACAGCATTGTTGTTTAACTCTCTGTGAGGGAGTCTAAGCCCCACTGGCCATTGGCTGGTGCACAGTGGCTCTACAGGACATGGTGTCAGCAGCTCAGAGGGTTGTCTCTGTCTGCTAGACATTGAGTAAGGGTCGTGAAGAGAATATTCCCCATTGCCAGCGGCTGTCAATGGGATACACTATGTTTTTTCCTCACAGTAATAGCTACTGTTACTCTCCAAAGAATTGGAGGAGTAAAAGGTGGTGTGTTCCTCCTGCCCCTGGCCCCGCCCTTCCCTCCTTCCCACCCTCAATATATTTTGGCTGATGATTTAACATTACTTGAGGAAGAATCACTTCACTTCCATGGTTCACTCCTGAAGCCTCCCCCTGTCCCAGTCCTCATTCCCTACTGAAAAAGAGACAGAGCAGCAGTTTTTAATGATTAAGGAGATCTGTCTGTGTGTGTGACAAGTAGGGTTTTTCAGTCTTTAGATTGCAAAATCACCTATTCTCTGCTCTGGAGCTGACTATGCCATGCAGTTTCCAGAAAGAAATTATGAAATTGTAAAGGTGAAACAACACTATATTATGATCATTTGTGCTGGTTTTGACTGAGGTATAGTTAATTTTCTTCACAGTGGCTAGTATGGAGCTGCACCTGGAAACTCACGGATTTTTCCCAATAAACTTTTCCCAATACACCACCATGACGACTTGCAATGTGGCTGGCATTGGCAATTTTTTGAGGGCCTCTTCAGAGGCTGATTAGAGGTGGAAGATGGAGGAATAGGCAGGATGTTTGCACCAAGCAGCTATGTGGTGCTTGTTTGCTGGCTGGGGTGGAACCATGACATCATCTTATCAAATATTATAGAAAAGGTCCTATTGGGATAAAGAATTAGCCATTCCACAAATCCTCTGCAGTTGTCAGACCTGGGAAACTAGTATCCATTCCAAGAATCAAAGAAAGGAGTCTAAACTCAATAAAGAACATGAAACTCTAACATCCCAATTGCAGGATAAAACAGAAGACGGACAAGATATGCAGAAACTATTTCTGGACCACATAATATATACAGAGTCAACAGATGATGCATTAAAACTGACAGCACAAATATATGCTGACTTCCCTTTCAATGCCTCTCTTACCACACTGTCTCTCCCTGTAATACTTTCCTTCACTCTACTGATATAATCAATGTACCAAAAAAAAAAAAAAAAAAAAAAAAAACGAAACAAAAAATCCAAACCAAAACAAAAAAACAGAGGGGGAAAAAGAATTTGGGATTCAACTCTGCTTGGCAGGAGAGTCAGTGATGACCAACATAGCCCGATGATTCCCAAAGTGACACACAGAAGTTGGTGTGGTACGATGCTAAATGGATAAATAACAGAATGGAAACAAATAAAATGAAATAATAATCTTAGAGTACATGTTGACTGTTGAGCAGGTGAACACCAACATAAGAAAATTTCCCACACTCCAAGGAGGGTCTCACCTGGACCTGCTGTGCTGCATGTCTACTTTCCAAGAACTGCTCATTGCTCCAGTGTGATCTGTCAGGCTGCAAAAGCAGCAGGATTTCAATCCTTAATCCTGCAGAAGTTGAGCCATAAAGCTTCCCGGACACACATGAAACTTTCTGTCTCCCTGCTGAATTGTTCTCTTCTACAGCCCTGTGAGAAAAGTGAGGGAATCAAGACTATTTCTTAGCTATGTTTGTCTGAACTAGAACCATATGTTTAGGGAGGACTTGAACTGCCTAAATCCCAGAGGGAAGCACAGCATCTCTACATGAGGTGTTCCCAAAGACTCCCACTGAGGAACTGGGGATTCCACTGGCAGGCAACCAGATGGGGAGTGTGTTTGGCAAGGAGTGAGCTTGTGGTCCCTTAAGTGCTCTTTGAGGGCTCTGAGAATTATTGTGCCCAGCTATATCAGCTTAGCCCTTGTTGCCCCACACATGCTCATGTCTCGTACAGTAAGTGATGCAGGATGTAACCCAAAATGGCAGTAGTTCTTGGCATTAATTCTTACAGTTTTATGAAATCAGAAGTCGCAAAGTTCCTCTTTTGTTTTGAAAGAACCATATTAGAGTGGAGATGAGTGGAGATGTCAGTGGAGGAGAATGTACTGCCAGGGAAGGCTCTCACCCCGTCAGTCCTGCTGCCTCTGCCATGTCTAGCACTTGTGACCCAGGACTATATGGTGTCCCACCAGTTGATAGCAGCTCCAGAGACCACAGACAGAATGAAGCTGCATCAAAATGATGTCTGAAGTGTGCTGCTGGTGAGGCAAATGGCACTGGGCAGATTCTTTTTGTTCAAGAGAATTTTTGTCTTTCGGAGAGGAGAGGAAAGGCTGGTTAACTAGTCTCAGAAGAAGTAATCATAGCAGATGGAAACTAGTTTTTTGAGATATGGGCTGCTTAGGCTGGACTGAAAGGTATTGAACTAAACAACAACAAAAGTACAAGGTAGCAAAGGAGAGAGAAAGCAGGAAAATCAAGATACCCAGAACAAAATTAATCAAGGTGCCAGAAACCTGAAGAAAAGTCTCTAATTGCTTCCAGGATTGCAAGAAGCCCAATAATAAGCAAAAGGAAAGGGACTTGCTCACTGATTAGTGTACAGGCACTCCACTTGGTATTATAAGCCACCAGAAGGAAAATTGGCATGACTGGAATGTTAAAATCAGTGGTACGAAACTTTTATTCAGGCACTGATGGAATTTACATAAAAGAACAGAGAAAAGCAGTCTACACTGAAAATAGCGTCAGCTGTCTCTGAATCATTGCCAAGTACTCTTAAATGCTTATGGGCTGCTATTCTGAAATGTAAAGCAGAAGATGGGGGGCTGCTGGTGCTTGTTGCTGACTGCCAAATCATACTAGAGAGCAGCAAACACTGGCTGCCTAAACACCAGTCTATCAGGTATAGGAAAAGAAAAGCTGTGCTATAGAGGAGGTTTTCAGTCTGAATGACACCTATTGGAAGTTTCATGCTGCCAAGTACTAAAAGACCCTTGATATTTTGCAAAATTATAGATGACAATATTCTAGTTCAGAAAGCGTGACAACCAATACAGGACAATTCGGGATTTGGCCTCATCTTGACAGACAGAAGCTGAGCTGAGAACTAGAAGTCAGCAGTTGTTCAGGCTTGGCTTAACTATGTCTGTTTGTGCAAACAACATAAAGTTTACATCAGCAATATATTTATTTAGAGTTTCTCAGAGTTCTATTCCACAAAAACGGAATATATTAGATACAAGTCAACTTAGAAGATGTGAAAAGAAAGAAGGTTTGAATACAGCCAGGTGCATAAGGGAAGAGAAAGGATTCATAGCAATTAAAAAACAATATATGGAAAAAAGACAAGTGAATACCAGTAAGGATAAATTATGAAATTAAGAAAATAGATGAAGAAAGGAAAAGGATACAAAGGGAAAGCTATAGCCAGCAGAATATTAGGCAGTGGAAAGAGTTGAGTATCTAAGAGCAAAAGGAATCCCAATAAAAGTGTTGTTTCACTAACGAGTTAGACATGGCAGAATTGTCAATAAGAGGCTGAAATATTCAGTAAACCTTTCTATATTCTGACTGGAGGAACAGAGAAGAAGAAAACAGATAGTGTGTTTTAGTCATGCAATAATGATAAAATATGTCCGCCTTTCACAGTGTCTAATGATGGTGTTAAATTATAGTTACCAAAATAGGACTTTTCGTATTATCATGTCCGAGTGTTTCGGGCTGTGAGCTAAGAAGCATGATGGATCATTAATGCCTAGTTTCAGTAAATTGTGGGAAATAGGAATACTTCAGAAAAATAGCAGATGTGCCCGTATTTAGAAAAAGCAGAAGAGATACCTCACGTAATCAAAACTGCTGGATACCATTCCCTGACAAGGCAGTGGAAGTGCATACATGGGGCCAGATTAATAATCATTTAAAGGAAGGAAGCGTCATTAATAATTATTTATAGAAGAATCTTGTCAGACTAGCTCAGAATAAATTTTAGTGTGATTACAACTTTGGTTGATAGAAGTAATAGTATTTGCAGTGTTATAAATTTCCAACATTATTGTATATAGGATCACACAACTGGAATAACAAATGAGAATGGTTTAAAATCAGTGTCACACAGCTGGGTTCAGTGATGCAGCCAACTCTTATTGTAAACAGGGAGTCTACATCAAGAAGGTACATTCCTTGTTTGTTTGTTTTCTTGATGTTTCCCATTTTTATCAATAACTTCAGGGCCAAAGATGGAGTTCCTCACATCTGAGACAACAATTTGGAGATAGCCACTGACAGAGAGAGAAAATTCTGGACCTGGAGAAATGAGAAGACTTTGGGGGTGGTTAAATGTGAAATGACAAGTCTGGGAACAAAACATAAGATTACACTTGCAAAGGAGCTCTGCTTGGAGAAGTAGAAAATTTTGAAAATTTGTGGCCAGGATGAAAGCCACTTGAGCACAACCTCTCAGTGTAACACTAAGGCCAGAAGGTCTAAATCAGTTCCTGCTGGTATAAAAAAAAAAGGAATAGATAGTGGACTATTTCAACTGTGCTTATTGGGGTCCTATGTCCAGATCCAGTGCTCAGAATTAAAGGTTGTAAAAAATATTGGCATGAGTTCAGAGAGGAGCTCTGAGAATAATTAAAGGATAACTAATAGGAAAAATAACTTCCAAGAGGAAAGGTTAACAGTGACTTGATCATAGCATGTAAGTACCTCCACAAGGAAAAGATTTGGGTAAGACAGAGTTTTTCTGTCTGGCAGACAAAGGTACAGTGACTAATAAGATCTGTCGCTGGAAACTGAAGTGAGGCAAATTCAGAGCAAAAAAAGAAGGTGCATATTATCCTTAACCGCAAGGATAATTAATCATTTGGAATGATTTACAAAGAATTGTGCTGGATTCTTCATTAATGGAGTTTTTTAAATCAAAATGAAACACTTTTTTAAAAGACCTACTCTGCTGCAAGCACAGCCTTTAATCTTGAAGCACAAGTTAATATAGGGAAGTTCTAGAGGCCGGATTATATGGAAAGTAGTGAGACAATCACAACAATTCCTCTTGGCACTAAAACTGGTCAGTTTAGGAATCTACATCAATCATGGGTTTATATGTTTCTTTATACAACACTTGGAGAATTTCATTTTGGTTTTGCAATGAAATTTGGTTTCCCACATATTCACAGGATTTCAGATGTCAGGGCTTTAAAAAACACAGTGCAACAAAGGCAAATGTAAGTGTTTTCAAAAGCAGAAATAGTTGGGATTACTCATAGGATGAGAGTCAGTTTTAAAAACATAGTGATCAAGAGATGAAGCACTTGTTATAGCTTTTCATTTTACAATTTTATTAGTTCAAATCCCTTAGGAATGAATATTCCTCATTGGCCTGATAAAAATTCATAGCAACAAAGTTAATAAAATGTCTCATCACCTGACAAATGTAGTAGGAAATATTTTTAAAATCTGTTTTACAAAGTAGTCCCCCAAGCTCTTGTGGCAGAGTCAAAGAATTAACTATAAATAGTCAGAGGTAGAGAACTGTAATCCTCTGTGCCAAAAGATGACCTGTTAGCCTTCAAAAGAAAATTAGGAAAGAGCTGGAAAAATGGCTGTTAAGAATTGAAATGGCAACTCTATGCCTCCAGTTCTCTGAATCCATGAAATATTTTTTTCTAGAAATCTTTTGGCTTTCACCAGTACTTATTAGACAAACTATCTCCTAATTTGAATGCTATCACCAGAGGCCAGAGGCCACCATGAGACCTCTGATATCTAACTGCAGAATTTTACTTACATTAAATCTGTCATCTCTTTTGGTATTTGCACCCAAGCACCTTTTCATCAATGCCACAAAACACCACATTCCATTATGAGAATCATTCTCTCTCCGCTCTGATGGGTGTTTAGTGACCTGCATGGTTGGGATCTTTATGGAAGAGTGTCAATCATGTGATATGGCCGACAAAAAGGGTGTACAGCATAGCCCAAATCAGGATGGCTGATTGTCTTTTGACAAGCAGAGTGTTTTCGTTCAGTTAAATAGGTTGGTGGTTGATCTCTTTGGTCTTTGCACACAGGTATACTCTTTCCAGTGAGGAAGGGAACCTGGATATTTTTGAATGTTTCCAGAAGGAGGCTAAGGAGCTCAATTACTGTCACAAAGCCAGTTCTAAGTAGTTTTAAGTAACTTTGAATGAATTTTTTTATAAAGGGGAAGAACATCTGCACCTTCCAAACAGGACTCTGAACCTGCATGCCCATATTTACATGTTCAAATCCTGCAAGTTTTCAGTCATGCTGAGTCACTTGATGCATCCCTGGCACCAGACTTATGTCACAGCTATGCACTGAGGAGATGGGCTGCATGAATGCCAATGGTATTTAAGTGCACGTGTTTCCCAAAACAGTTGGACCTTAAAGAACACAGTTTCTTACATCTTGCCTTGCACGTGGGACAATGAAGCACAATGAACAGAGGGTTTATGACCTACAGATCTGCAAAAGACTGTCCTCTAGATGTGTTTGTATTTATACCACCCTTCACTGGCAAGCATTACTTTCCAGCTGGAGTTGTGCTACTCTTCCAGATTGTTCACAGAGGAGGCTCCCAGCAATTTTCAGCCTGAGCTGAAAATTTCTCCCTTGCAAAAAGCAGGATCTGCCTGAAGAATACTGAAGAATTTCAGCTCTGGTACTATTGTATAAATTGCCTTTTTCTGATGATCATTTTTCTTCATACTGTGTTGCACTGTAGTGACTCGTGTGTATCCAGTATTCTTTATGCCTTTTTTTTTTTGGTAATACACAACTGATTGTATAATTAACTTCATAACATCTGGGAGTTAAAAAAACCACACAAAACTATACCAAGAAAAAAGTTGCATTCAGGAAATAACCATGAGCATGAGATCATCTTTGTATCACTGCAGACTTTTAATAATATTTGACTCAAAGGGATCATTTTCTCTAGATTCCTTGGAATCTGCTTAATTTTCATTGACATTCTGGCAATATAATAAACATTCTCATGCATTTAATTCTGAAGTTTGCTGTTTTCTTTTTCCTGTTGATTTGTGACTCTTTTTTAAAGTACAAGAGCAGATTCTTTTTCCTTTCACCTCTGTACAGAATATTTTGAATGCGACCCTTGGGTGCATTAACTGGGGCTTTGCATCATCCTCGGTGCACAGAGGTGCTGCTGGCTGCCTCCCACATCTGCTGCTGTCTAGGTGGAAAGAAGAATAGGAAAAGTCATTTTTAGACAGGGTGAGGCACACCTGGGCTTGGCTAGGTAGCGTGATGTTTCTTGTGATCTGAAGAAATCTGGCATAAATTAGAACTGTCCCTCCTTGGGTACAAGAGGTGATTTGTGTCAAGAGCTCCATAGTTTGTGCTTTGTTAAATTATATGATCTGATGGTTGATGGAGATCATCACAAGAAGACGGGGAGACAGAATATGCCCTAGCTAGCATGAAATTTTGATTTGCATCAGTTTGGGATGGCCACTTTACTCTTGGGTGGTGAAATCATGGTAAAGCTGTGACACTTATCTCACCAAGTGTTTATACCATATGAGGACATGTTTTGCCTGTGCCACAGTCTCAGAGAAGACATTAATTTATCTTTCTAATGAGGTGCTGAAATTTCTCCTTGTACATTGTGTATCTCTGTAGATAGAGCCCTGCTCTCCTGATTAACAAGGCTTTGTCAACATCTGAAAATCTGCTTTGCCACATAATCAAACACATTTGTTAGGCATTTGAAAGGATGAGAAGTTCAGAGCTCTTCAACAGAAAGGCATACTGCATGCTTTGGAGCGTGGAAGAAACAGTGGTTTGATAGCATGGCCTGTGCTTCTCCATAAGGTCTCTGCTGACTCCAGCAGGCTAGGCAGCTTTGAATTATTCAGTCCCAGACCCTCACCACACAGCAAACGACCTCTCCCGCTGTCTCTAAAAATTCCTGGACCTCTCTAGCTTTACACATCCTGGTGCCATCCTTATCCCCGTCGACAGGAGCAAAGCCATGAGGGAAGTGTGGGGGAGCTGCGAGGGGAACAGGTGCAGACCCCTGCAGAGTGCTTCTGTCCCAGGAACTAACCCTGCTGCTACCACTGCTCTGCAGCGTCTGTGCTTTCCGCAAGGCAGAGGGCAGCTATTGACCACAAGAGCTGTGTTTGATGCCGAGTCCTCCTGGTATTTCTGCTTCCTGATCCCCTTTCTTAGGTGAACCCACACACGCCTAAAAATGAACAGAGTTCAAGGTGCTCTAATAAGACTGAAAACCAGGAGAATTTTTTTCTCACTTAATTACAATGTTGTTGGAATAACTGAGAAGTGGTGGGCCAGCCTGCACACCTGGATTGGCTGTGATGGGCTGGTACTGGCTCTTCAGGAGAGACTGCCAGGGAAGATGAGGATGTAAAGCAATTATAGTCTCTATGAAGGATCAGCCTGGGTGCAAGGATCTCTTCAGTGGGGTGGATGATGGACTGGTGGAGAGCCTGTGGATGAGGGGAGAGGCCTGTAAGGGGGATATCATGGTGGGAAGGTATTACAGGGTCTTACATCAGGGTGAGCAAGGGGATGAAGTCTCCGAAGAGCAGAACCTGGTTCTTGTAGGGGAGTTTAACCTCCCTGACATCTACTGGAAGAGCAGTGTGGGACACCAGCAATCCAGGAGATTTCTGGAGGACATCAGGAATAACTTTTTGAAACAGGTACTGGGGGGTGAACCAGGGATAGCTATGTCTGCTATTCACTGACAAGGGAGAATGGGTTGGGTATGTGTGAACCAGCAAATGGTGGGGTGGGAGGTCTTGCAGGGAGTGAGGAAGGAGACTAACAGAGAGCAGATACTGGACTGGAGCAGATTTCAGCTTATTTAGGAAACTGGTAAGTGGGATCCCAGTGGACACTGAAAGGCAAAGGATTTCAGGAAAGCTGACAAGGTTTCAAGGACAGCACTCTCTAAGCAAAAGAACAGTCCATTCTGGTGCTCACAAAGATAGACAACCATCAGGAGGCTCCTTTGAGTAAGCAGAGGGTTCATGGTGGACGTCCAGCACAAAAGTCAGGTAGAAGCTTGGATGTGCCATGAAAGAGGAATATAGAAATAGGTAGTAGGGATAGTGTCAGGAAAAACAAACCTTGCCTAGAGGTAATGCTTCTAAGTGACATCAAGGGTAATAGGAAGAGTCTTTCAGCTACACTGGTAGCAAAAGAGTAAACAAGGAAAATGTTTGCCCATCCCTGAATAGGAGGAGTGGATTAGTGAGAGTGGACATAGACAAGGCTGAGATAGGTGTCTTTGCCTCTTTGCTGAATCTGACCCTTGTGTTACAATCTGTATGCTAATAAAATAGGCTGCTGTGAAGAATTCTGTTGTACTCATGATTTGTTTTATTGTAAAGTCTTTTTTTTTTTTTTTAAATATCTGAAGTACCGATGACTGCAACATCTGGAAACAAGAGGATAGGAAGAGGGAAAAAAATAAAGATTTGTTAGCTTTATTTTTACTCCGGTTCTCATTCTCTCAACATACTTAAAAATAGGAGTGGTCTTAAGCTGAAGGTGCATTTCTATACTGGTTGAAAAAAAGAAAGCACAAACACACAGGGGCTTCCCAGTGGTCATTGGGAACCTCTCCAGCTTGTGAGATGTTTTCCACTAAAATAGTCTACCTGGGTAGAACTCTTTTACAAAACAAGATGTTGTTATTTCTCTGCTGAGATGCAACCCTTCAGCTATAGGTCTCTGAAAGCCCACTGACTTCCCTCCACAGAGTTCAGCGGCCTCTGGAACAGGACCTGGAGCCCTCGGGAATTGAAGTTGGCTTTCCTAAAAAGTTGAATGCTGCTCTTCCCCTCTCAGAGCCTCTGACTTCTATGGAAGTACTGGAGGATCCTGGTTCAAGTACTGTGGACCTGTCCTGAAAAAAAATACTGTAATAGTCCAGGATAACATGAAATGCTCCTGTCCTGACTGCAGGGAGTCATCTTCTGAGTCACTGTGCCTGTGTGCATATATCCTGAGCTTTGAGAGGTGACTGCAGAGCATGTGCACTGGATGCCTGGCTTTCTCCCCAAGTGAGTGAGCTTCAGTGTGGGAGAAGAGGGCCCCAGATCCAAGAAGTCAGGAGGAAGTGAGTTAGTGAGTTAAGAAGGAATTTGAAATGGAGAAGGGAAAATATCTGGCAGATAGAAAGAGGCCAAGATGTTCCAGGTGTAAGGGACAATATGAGAGACAATGCAGGAATGAACAGAAGACGGAAAAGTCTGAAAGGCAGGGAGACTTGTAAGCTGCTTGCTCTGGAGTCCCAGGGATGATCCTTACTTCTAACCTCTCATTGTTTTTTGAGGGTGAGATCACCATATTAGAAAATTTCCTAGGGCTATAGGCCAACAGGCTTGCTGTACTAAGCCCATAATTTTAACAGGACAGTTATTTTAACAAGACCTTTTTCAGAGTGCAGACCTGTTTTCTGAAATATGTTTTGGATTAGTGCGATGGAAATGCGTTGGTTTTATAGGTCAGTTCTCTACTGTAAATTACTTCTCACTTGTAACAGATTTTTATCCCCAAGTAGGTTTAGTCTTTTAACAGGAATTCAGTGGATGGACACACAAGTAGTTCAGTCTCAAAATAAAAGCTGCTTCATGATGCTGACAACAGTAGTGGACCTTGCTCTAGTGACTGGATTCTCAACATCAGTGGGTTGGTTATTCATGCTGCACTGCCACCCCACTGCCAGTCCTCAGCCAAGCCGGTTGCCATGAATGCCTGTTCTTAACTACAGTTATCTGGAGAAGCCCTCAGAGGAGATGCTCTGCCCTGGGAGACAGTGGGAATACCACTGTTCTATGCTCCTTTCTTTCCTAATGTAGCCATAATCAGACCTTGTACATCCCTTGGAGCTTTCCCTGTGCTGAGGGGCTCCTACCTTGCTGCTCACAGCAGCTCTGGGCAGCAGGAACTCGGTGAAACAGGCTTAAGAGAGCTTAATCCTGAATATTTAGCTCTGTGCTGACACAATCACTAGGTGTTGTTTCCAGGATGCAGGTGGATGGGATTCATCTCACCTAACTCTAATCACATGCCTGCAAGTTGCCTGGTTTGGGCACATTGCTTGGGCTCCCCCTGCACTCGGGGCAGCAGCAGGAACCCCAATAGGCGAGTCACCCATCCCAGCTGCCTCTGACTTCTGTCCTGCCAGGAGTGTTGGCTTGGTCTCAGGTGGAGCTTCATCTCTCTACAATCACAGCTCAGTCTGAACACCCAACTTTAAGCCTAATACTAGGAAATAAACCCCATAATCTGATGATGGCCTCTCATTCTCTCTTTTTAGTAAGGAGAGAGGCATCTGCAATACAGAAGGTGGATTTTTGTGGCCGTGGCAAAATTGCACCTGGAAATCAGCTGAGGTACAAGTGGTTCACAGACTCATCCATTACCTCTCAAAAACTCTTGCAACATGTCTGTTTTGTATGGGTATGTTTTTTATGGAAGTCTTTCAGTTATGTCTTTAGCCCTTTACATTCTGATTACTACGTCACTAATATTTGTCTGTAAGGAGGGATACTCAGAGTGGGTGGAATTTTTTCATGGACTAGTGAAATTGTTTCTTGAGTCCAGAGGCAGGAGATTGAAACTATTTTACTAAATTAAGACAAAGCAAACAACCTCCCCCCCAAAAAAAGATGAAGTGCTAGTTTCTCTTGTTTTGAAAGAAAAACATTTTGGCTTCTCTTTAGGAAACAACATTTCAAATGTTTGCTAATGTTTTTTAAGAATGAAAGAAAAAAAATAACCTAGGAAACAGGAAAAGAAAGGTTTCATCACGTTTAATGAAGCATTCTGCTTTTATACAAATAAGTTTTCTGTTTCAGTTAGGAGATTTTTTTCTTCTTTCATTTTTTTTTTTTAATTTGGCCACTGAACCCAAAAATATCAACTGTGCCCTGAGCTCACGTTTATATGTTTTGAACACTAATGGCCAAAAGAAGAATAATTCAATGTAAATAAGTTACATTTTCAAAATTAATGAGGTCTGCTAATTGAGTTTATCCAGGTAATAAAATCCATCTACTCAAATGTATCCATCAAATATAATTTTTCCAGTTCTATAAAAAATATATGTTTCTTTGCCTGTATATCATCTGTGTGGAGATAATGAATACCTTGTGACATTGGGGTCATAGGTCAAATCCCAGACCTTATTACAAATCTAGGGAAAATTACTTTTTCACTGACCTATAGTACGACCTAATAGTCTAGGAGGAGTTAAAGGCCAATTGTTCATTCAGCATTGCCAAATAATATATATATAAGTGCATATATATATTTAATAACACTGATGCAATGAAAACTTACTGCTGTAGATACGGATTTACAGCACGTCCACAGGGATTTCTCATGCAGATCTCAAGATGTCAAAAAACAACATAACAGCAACACTCTGAAGTGCATGTTTGAAATGAATGATGACAGACCTTGGCGTGTGGGGTAGGGTTTCATTGTTCCTCCAGTGATTTGCCATAGCCCCGGATAGTGCATCTTTAACTACTCTGAACGACAAGCCTTTCTCACACTTATAAGGATGTGGGTTAATTGTAGCTACTTTTGCTGGCTGCAAGGAGACACGGTGTTTGAGGACATTGTTCCTTGTGACAACACTGCCAGTTCCAAAGCCTTACCAGGAGATGCCAGCCCTTTGCTTCAGTCTCAGCTGGTGTTCCAGTATGTGGGACTGGACTGCAAAACTGAGCTGGGGAAATGACCCAGGTCCTTAGAAAAGCCCTTGGAAAGGATTATGAGGAGTTTTACTTGCTCAGCTCTACAGCACAGCCCTTCACATGACTTCACCAGGAGGTAAAGATGGGTGGCCCTCATGGTGTGCAGGACCAGAACCAGAGAGCAGGGCTGGGGTAGCGGTGGCCCATGAGGACTTTGTAATGTCTCAAAGTTACACCCTAAAAGGTTACACCAGCCAAAAGTGCTGGCACTATTAAGATAGAAGTTTAGATATGAAGAGTATGCTGCTGCCTTTTTTGTGGCAGTGTCCAGCCCCACTATTATCAGGCCTTCCATAAGAGACTCATGTGGCCAGAATGAGGGAGCCTTAAATAATCACACATTTTACACATTTTTTTGCTCCCTTCTTCCAAGGTTCAGACACATTTTCAGCACACAGGTCATTCACATACGTCTTTCTCAGCAAACTTTTCTCCCAACTCCCTTTCAGCCTGCTGCACAATAACATCTTCCATGTTTCCTTCAGTGACCGTGTTGAACAGGATCCTGTGCATTTGAGCCTGCCCTGATTTGCAGGTCTGCTGCTCTATAATGACTGACAAACAGGCCACAGATTACTTCCATTTTATGACTTGAGTTTAGGGAAATTGAGCATCCTAATTAACCACAGATGTAAGGTTAAAGTGTAGAACAATCTGGACTGGTTTTCATTTAAGTCCTTTTCTGATTCATTTGGTTCCATAAGGGAGTTACAATTAGAAAAGAATATTTTGTCGATGTTGAAAGACATGTGATGTAGAACTGATTGGATTAAATCTGAGTTCATGTGAATTTTGGCAAATTCAATTAGGAGGGGCCCTTGCAAGTCCTCTGTGGAAAACCTCGAATGGCTTCACAAACTGTATTTGGATTTTCCAGTCCATAACACTGCATGTGTTGACAGGGCACCATCCCGGCATAATGTGTGAGCATTACAAACAAGTTCCTTTGCTTTGTGGGAACCTCAAGGTCAGGAGTAGAGTGAAACTGCAAAACCGGGCTCATTTGAAGATTCCCAAGCTGAGCAAAAGACCAGGTGAGCGTGGGTTAAGGGGCAACATGAGGAAAGACCTCAGTGAAGGGTTTCAAACTGCTTGCGATGGTACTGAAGTCATAGTCTAGGTGTGAGAGCTTTCAGTAACAGGGGTGGCTTTTTTTGTCCAATTTTTTTTCTCATGACTGGGACAAAAGGACCTTAGTTTCTGGCTGTAACATCTACATGTCACCACCTCTGAAAGATTTTAATACTTAATATTAAAATGTTTTGTGAAATGTGTTTTTGTGTCTAAAAATAGTAGGTCTGATACTGCTACTTTTTGACATACATCTGGTTGCTCCAGATTTAGTTCATAACCTTTTTGTGGAGAAAATATTCACAGAAGTACCTGTGTCAAGCTGAATCTACTTGGCAGCAGGAGGGGGATTGTCTGAGTTTTGTCCAAAACAAACCTGCTTCCCCCAACCTCTCCTTTCCAAGCAGACAGAAAGAAATACCTCCCTGTAATAGGACTGAAATGGTTTGCTTTTATTTTCTGACTTTGTTTAAGATAAAATCCAGCTTCTGGCTTCCCCTAAGCTACACAGGAATGTGCATCAATTTTAATACTAGTAACATATGTCATCAGTTTACATTATTTTTAATAATCCTTTGTTCTGTCTGTGCTGGCAAAAACATGATCACCAGGACTCCTTTGGCATGATAACTGTTCTGAAGGAACCAACAGACTAACAAGCACAGGCTTGTTTTACAAAAGCTGTTGTTTTCTTTCTTTTAGAAACGCGATGTTTTGTTATTGATGCAAAATGGATTTGCCTTTTTCAAGTCTCTCTTCTCCGACCAGGCACTGGAGATCAGCCCAAATAAAAAACAAAACAAAACAAAACAATAAAACCAGCACGTTAAAATGGACCCTTGCAATACAGTCAAAATAGAAAGTGAGACGAAGGCTTGGTGAAAGAACCATGGAACTCTTTGGCTGTTTCCCATCTCTCCCCGTGGTAGGAGACTGTCACATGTGCTCAATGGGGGTAAAGTCCCCTTTTGCTGTGGCTAAGAAGCCTCTAGCTGTGTTAGCTTTGCCTAAGTGCTTGAACAGATTTCAGAAGCTTAAGAAATACTCATTGCTTTTTGATTCAGTTCACAGAGCTCCTTCTTTTCCTCTCTAAAATGTTGGGGGTGGGGAGGAGGGAAGATACTTCATGCTTTTCCGGTAAACAAAGAAGGCAAAGCTTCCCTCCATGAACCCCTCCCCTTCCTCCCCCCTAAATGAGCAGCCAAAGATACCTCTGGTTGTGACAGAGCAGTTATTTAGGCTGGAGCCGCTGGGGCTGGCTCTGGCTCCTCTGCCTTGAACACAAGCTTCAGCCATGCCCAGATCGATGGCTGAGGCTCCTGAGCAGGCTGGGTCTCTTCTCAGTGTTACTTTGCAGCTCCTTCTGTCCTGTAGCTTACGATGAGGACAAGGTGATGTCTTCCATGCACTCAGAGTTTCCAAGTCAAAGCTGTTTCTGTGTTCACCTTCTTGATATCAAGATTTTTGTATTTGGTGATTCTGCCAGCAGCAATAGTTATTTGTATTGACTCTTTCCACTGCAGCTCCCTTCCTCTTTGCATCTACCAATATCAGCTTGTGGCACTCAAGTTTATATGTAAATGTGGCAATTCAGCTTGCTGATGCAACTCAGACTCCTGATTTTATTGACAGTTCTCCCTTGCAGCACAAATTTCTCTCCTGGAATCAACTCTGGGCTCTGCTAAGTCAGTGGTAATTTTTTCTTTTCCTTTAATCAGTCCAAGATTTCCTCGTTCATTTGCAGATACTATCGTGAATTTGCTTCCTCTTTTATCACCACTGCCTGCTCTGAAACTTTATTCCTATACTCCTTAAGTTCTCTGTTTCTGTTTCATCCAGTGCTCTTCCCCTTAAAAGCTGGACTGTGGTTGAAAGCCCTTGTAGCAAAGCCTGGGGAAATCTTCTCTGGAGAACCTTAAAATAATACATGCAATCTTATGCAATCTGGTATACCACAAGGCAGAAAAGGAAATTACACCCAGACCTTTTGTACCATTGGAATTGACACAGAGATTAATCCTACAGACTTAGGTGGAATCTGAGTTGACTCTTCCACCTCTCTGAGTTTTGAGTGTGTAATTATGTCTCTGTGAGGAGAAAATGGATGGATTTTGTATGACACAAATATTCTTTCCCTTGTCTGGCCATCACAAACAATGAGACCAACTTCCTTGATACTTCTTTGGAATGGTTCATACAAATCCCATTAACAAATTAAATGCTATGAGGAAAATCTTCTTGAAGCTTTGCTGTAGTTGTTGAGAAGCCAAGATGGCTCATATTGCAAACTTGAAAGGAAAATGACCAAGATAGTGATTCCTGTTTTGGAAAGAAATTTTTCCTTGAAGTGCTTTGGAGGCATGTGGGAGTGTTTTGTTGTTGTGGGGGTTTGTTTTGGTTTTGTTTGTTTCTTTTTGTTGAGGTTTTTGTTTGTTTGGGGTTTTGGGTTTTTTTTGGTGTGTGGTTTTTTTTTCGATTTTGCTTTTTTTTTGTTTGTTTTTTGTCTTGTATATGTGAATTGTTTGGTGATATCTTACTGAATTGTGGTTTATTAAATTATTTTTTTATTGAAGTACTTTTTTACATCCTCTGCAGCCCAACCAATTCATAATGGTATGGTCTTACTAAGTTATTACTAAAATAGTGCACAAAATGTCACACAGTTTTTGAGTTTTTTTTTGGTTTTTTGGGTTTTTTTGGTTTTTTTTTTGCTGTAGTTCTGTTGTGGGATTTTGTACAAATAGAAAATAAAAAGCCACTGCTTGCTTCTTCTTACCATAAAATGACATAGATTTTGAAGTTACTTTCCTAAAATGGCAGCAATGGTATGGGTTCCACCAAAGTCAGTTTCTGCATCAGTTGCCTGGGATTTACAAACCTAAGTTTTATTGAATTGTGGGACTGTAGGACATTACTTCTGAAGCAGAACTGAGTCATTTAGGAGTACTGACAACACCTAATTTTAAGCACCAACTTAAGCCTGTAACTTTAATTCTTAGCATCATACAGAGACCACTCGTGGGCAGATCAGATGCAGCCCGTGAAGTACAGCTCTGTTAAAGCAGTATGTGGGATAATATCTAAGTTGAGAACCTTTCCTCCTTCTCTGCAAGCTATTACATCCTATCTAAATACTTTTTATCTGACTCTGTATTCCTTTACCATACAGAATGTGCTTTCTTGAAAATATGCCTTTCAGAGACATTGAGACAGATATCCTTCCAACTTGCATTGATTCTGTCTAGGTATAAAGTCCACAAACAAAATTTATCCAGAAGAATGGATAAATCCTGTTTGGAAATAACAGAATAAAAAAAAAATCCATTCTTATAATCACACCAAATCCATGTCACAACTGACATGGCAAAAAATGTCAACACATTCAGTTTTGAAGCCTTGTTTATTGGGCTCAATTACTTAGGATAAAATCCAACTCCTACTCCTGCATTTCCCAGGCCTTAGTGTGACTTGGTACAATTCTGCAATACTGATTTCAAACTCATTCAGAAAAAAGTCTGAGTGTTGTATTACTCTGCACATTGCATATGTACGTGGAAGCAACCAATAAAGTCCATGCTTTTACCAGGCAGGTAGGGGAAATTTGCAGCCTTGTTGACACTTTTGAAATGAAAAGGAGAAAAATCTCAACTAGATGTGCAGGACCAAGAGCTGTCCTAAAAGTGTCTTGGATTAACTAGTTTGGAATTGGACCAAACTTGTAATATCCAGGGAACTGGTTAGAAATTTTCCATCTAAGTTGGAAATAAATTCCATCTAAATGGAAAAAAAGATACTGACAAACTGTTAGGAAATTATTCATGCCCATCCTGGTTTTTTTATAGTTCTCTTTTGGCCTGACTCATCCCCTCCTGGAATCACTGGATGTCCCTCCCCTGGATTTGCTGGAAGCTTATCTGATCCTTGGCTTTTTATCTGAGAATTTTATTTACAATTTTTTGAGTTAATGTAAAAGTAAGCATTTATTGTACAGAGAATAGATACTGAAAAGCAATAGTGTTATATATAAGAAGCATTCTGCTGTGGACACTGTGCACACAATCTAATAGAACTCTTAGGAACACATAAGGGAAAGGAAATCCATCACTTTGGGGTGAATATCACGTGTAAGACCTTAGCTACACTGAGATCACACTATGAAAAACCTATTGTATACATCTTGCATTGAAAACAAAAGGTAGAACTTCATTGAAATAATCATAAAACTATTTTTCCTATACTAACTACAGCTGTGGGGCATGTTTCTATGGAAACGGTTTTCCTTATGTGCTTCTCTATAGCTAAAGGTCTCAAATGGACCTTCTGTCTACTCATTGCCAGTATAAACTGCAGATTCTGTACAATAATCTCTAACACAGATCAGCTGAATCTCCTGATATGTGTCAGAAAACATTATCAGGAGGCAAACACCAGTTATTGCAGGTTCCCATAAATTTATAGATAATCAGGTCCTTAGTGGCAAGTTGGCATCTTAAGTGTAGGGACTGTACTGAGGAGTTTTGATTAGAGGTCATTGTCCTATCCAAAGCTGTAACACACAGCAATGAATTCTGAGGCTTCATCTTTGCTGTACCAAGATTTATGTTGCTTTGATTTGAATAATTTATGCTGCATACTGCATTCTAGATACCAGATGCTACAAACAATTTGTTCTTTGTTGACATAAGTAAAACACTTGCAAAATTGCTGATTAAATGAGCCATGCACCTTAGTATTTTGCTTATTGTAAACCATCACTTAAACTATCATAGAAAAAGATGGCGTAAGTAAAGCTGATATTTTTTCAGTGATAACTGACAGTACAAGCTAGTTGGTAGACAAAGCCCCATAGTGAAAGAGATGTTATTTAAAAACACAAGATAAATTACCCATTTTTTTTTATATCCTCAAATTTTAAGAAGCTAGTCCATACTAATCAAGCTGTCTTTATATTATTCACATTCAGAAGCACTTAAATGTAAAGGTATGTAAAGGCATACAAAGGTATAAATAATTTTTTATATGCACCTGTACTGATAGTGATCTGTGTACGAATAATGAAGAAGCAGTTAGAGGTGTAGAGACTGGTATGTACATGAGTGGGTCTTATTCAGCTCAGTAAAAGGCAATAGGTAATTTTACATTTATTATAAGAACTGAAAGGGTTGATTTTCATACTGTGGGATGTTATTATCGGTAGGGCACACGCCACCACTATGTACACTGTTACCAGAATAAAACAGTGTTATAGCTACTTCTAATAAATTAGGAAAATGACAGGCAACAACTTTTGAGTCCATGGTAGTGCACAGAAAGGTAAGACTCATCTTATCTTGCTATATAGTTAAACATGACTCAGAATTTTGCTTGGGATTCTTCTGGGCTCGACAATGAAGGACCTTCAGAAAGTGAAAGGGAGCTATCTCTCTGGAGCATGCAGCATGGGCTGAGACTAGTGATATAAGTGAAATAGGACAAATTCCCTGCTGGGGGTGATAGCCTCTTTATGCAGTATAGCAGAGGAACCTCACACTACCAGCTTTACCTGGACACCTAACTTTTAGATAAGTAAACTTAAGTGATGTGAATGCAGTTCTAATTCTCATTACCCAATACCTTCAGTGTTGTATTTTAAAATGTGATTAATTTATGCATTTAATTTAAAATCAACTTCACTTTTCATCAGCTACATTCTCAGTTTTCTCTCTATGTTTCACTCAGTTCAGGCAAAATAAACAGGCAACTCTGATGTTTTACATAATAATTTCCTCTCTCTGGTTCCATTCTGTGCCACGGGATTCCTTGGACTTTTTCATGAGAAGCTTTTATGGTTTATGCTTTACATATAGTACGTAGCTGAGAAGTGTACATCCTGTGTTAGTTTGCTTGGGTCAACCTGCTTGGGCAGGCACACTGAATTCAGGTAACAGGTGGCAGACAGTATTAAGCAAGGACTGTGGGCTGAAACACAGCTCTGCAGATTGAAGACAATGTCCTGCTTTAATTTTGTGGGCAAACTGTTTGCAGGCCACACACTCAGTCCCTGCTGCTACCACTGGGTGTTATCAACCAGCCAGGTGTTGGAAGGAAAAGTCCATGCTATAAAAGTGGCTACAGATTTCCTGAACTCACTGTTATTATGACTTTTACCAGGGTGGCATGTTCCCAGAATAACCAGGGGCTAGTCTAACCAATTGGGGATCGTGTTGTGGCTTCCTGAAGGAGTCTGTATGTGGAATAATTCCATTTACTCCTGTGGAATTTCATTACACCTTTTCCTGGGCATTTAAAAGAGGAGTTTTGCTTGTTTATTTGTCACACCTCCCTCACATAAATTTAGTTCCATGGCTTTTGCTATTGTTCAAATAGCTAGGGCTTTTATTTCCCCCAAATGAGCAGTTAGAAATGTGTGGAACCCTTTGTAAAAACACATTCAGCACAGGGAAATGCTGTGAAGTGAATAAGGGACTGTGGATGTCACTGGCTTGAATAAGGGGAAACCTGTGGAATCCTGAGGATCCTGAAAAAGGTAAGTTTTGTCAAAAGAGACCTAAAGAAATAGACATACATGCAAAAAAACAAAACCAAAAACAAAAACAAAACTAAAAAACAAACAAACAAAACCCAAAACATAAACCAGCCCTAAAAGCCAAAACCAAATTCTTTTGACTTGTTTTTGCTTTTGAATCATTACCAGACACTTTTCAACCACATAGTTTATATCAGCCATCTGAGAATACCTCAGACCAATGAAACATCTCAGAAACCATATTACAGGTGGTCTTCATTGAAAATTTAAATACCTTTTAAAAAAACTAAGAATTACTTACTGGTGAATTACAAGTACAAAAATATTACAGACAAACATTGCAAATATATGTACTTATTCCATTTTTAGGTCTCATTTGTTTCACTGTTATGTTCACTAGTTTAATACTCTTATCTCCAGACTGCTTCCAGTAAGTTCTATGAAGTTGTTAAGGACATATGGCTGAACACCTAAACTTTTGCTATACTGCGTTTTTCTTCCATTTCTTTTTTCTTTCCTCTTTTTTTTTTTTTTTTTTTAACATATCCATGTATAAACAAGCATATTGAAATTACAGTTAGACCCTGTGCATCTACTTGAGCTTATTCCCCTTCTCCCAGTAGTCAAACAAATATCTGCTAAGGTTAAATGTGAAGAAAATGAATAAGCAACGAAAATTGCATTAAAAAGAAGGCACTCTGGAGCTGAGCAGAGCAGTGGGAGCCAGAAACACCTCTGGTCCATAGCAGTCCTTGTCTCTGACAGAAGCTGATTTTGCAGGAGAAGCTTCCAAATCTGAACACCAGCACCTGCAGGTCCCTGAGCGCTGAGTGCTCATCCCTGGCCCTGGAGGCCCTGGTTGCCTGAACCCATGCCAGTGATCTGAAGCCTCCTCAGCTATTGAGCTCAGTCTCTTCTGGTTCCCATCACCTTTAACACTGGTGTATCACTAGCTAGCTGCACTTCTGCATTTTCCACTCCAGTGAAGAGCTGCCCTGTTGAAATGGTTTGTTTTCATCATTTATAAATGCCTCTCTCCACTATCACTGTAGCACTTTCCACGTCAGTGTGTGTTTAAGCTATCAACACCTGTATCTCAACTTATCCTTTGAATTATGTAAGAGTTGTAAGGGCTGCCTATCGTAATGTCATCTTCATTAATCAGGCATTTAATTTTGCTAAGTATATTGCTGCTAAGGGTGAAGAAATGCCTGATTTGGCTTTGGCTTTCACCATAGCTGTTTGCTTCCATCCTTTAGTTGCTACTGTCTGTAGCAGGGACGCAGGAATATGAATAAATTTCCCTTTAAAACCCCTGTGCCAACTTTGGGTCTATTTGTTCCTAATTAGGTGGTATACCATTGCAGCCTTGCAGCAACAATGTTGCAGAGGTCAGGGTGAGACCTTATAGGGAGGACGGGTAATTCTATTTTTCAATAGAACTAGTCTGGCGGGCTCTTTCTGTCACACTGCACACTCCAATGCCCCAAGTCCTGGGTCCACACAGCCCGGCTGGTGTTTCCAGATTCCTGATTCCGTAACACGCAGGACAAGAAGTGCAGCCTGGTGAGTCCTTTAAATCTCTTGGGGGTTTAGAGTTGTGATCATCTGGTTTTTCTTGTACCCGCTTGTAGGAGTAGTCAGTGATCACCATGTTTCTGCTCTTCGGCTTTTGTATCCCACTTCTGTCACCATTAAGATTTATTATCTCTCGTTTATCTGTTCTGATTGCTTTGAGGCTCCAATCCCACTCTGCTACCCATTTTTTTCTGCTCTCCCTTGTTTTCTAGAACTGAGAAGCTGCACATAGATCTGGCATGACTTCAAGGACCTGCTAGTCTAGGTGCCAAAGCCACATATTTCTTCTACCTTTTCTTTCATCTGGTGTTCTCATATTAAATCATCTCCATTCAGACAGATTTTAGTATTTCTATTACAGATTTCTACACGTTCAGGAAGATAAAGAACTGTAGGAGACCTTGGTGGTCCCCAGGAATGATTTCTATAGTTCTCTAGAGATCAATTTCTTCTTTGAACATTTTAGTGAAGCTCTGGAGCTTTGCATCATTCTCAAAGAAATCTCTGCTAGATTGTGCTGGGACCAGCTATCCGACACTCAGCAAATCTACTCCAGTCCATCCGCTTGTTCCTTTGCACTTGCCTTGACTATTGAACGGTTTTGGGTGAGGGTTTGCAGTTCTATCAGTAACAATGCTGGCTTATTTTTACATGCTTTGAGACAGACTGCATGTCCTTGATGCTCTGTTCTTCTCTCTGCACAAAAAGGAGACATAAATGTATCAAGCAAGCATTTGGCATCAGTGTAAGAGGTCCGAGTGTGTTTGGCCTAGAATATCTGCTCACAGTAACTTCTATTTACTCTTCTCCACAGTCCCACCACCTTGATAGTATAAAAGAAAGCAATTAGTATTGCAATTGCCACTTTTTTTGTGGCTGTTACATTGGCAAAAAGTATATATAAATAACTTATTGTTACCTAAATGCTTATTTGCTACCTGTTTCTACACCTGATATCTCTCCACAGGCTTTTAAGGAGTTCAAGGTTAAATGTGAAGAAAATGAATAACAGAGGAAAATTGTATTAAAAAGAAGGCACCATGGAGCTGAGCAGAGCAGTGGGAGCCAGAACTGCTCCTTGCTTTGGAGTAAGTAAACTTTGCTCCTATCTGGCGTCATCTGTATACTTCATATAGTGGACAACTAGGTCTGTTTTATACTATGCACCACTACTAGCTGTCTTCAATTGCCTTTAGCTCAAGATAACATTGAAAAGCATGGCAAGTATGGTTGCAGAGAGCACAATGCCTGAATAAACAACTATATTCCTTCAGTATTCTGAGGGATAAAAAATCCAGTATTCAGTACTTCCTGCAGAAACTCTGGGGAAGCATCTCATCTCTGTCTGCCACAAAGGGAAGCATCTCTGTCCCCCAACAGAGGAGTGTATTCCAGTCTATATTAGTAAGTAGCCCATCCCAGCAGGAGCTGACCTCTAGAGCAAAATCATGCTTGGAACCCAACGCCGATGTCCTCTGCATTCTGGGGAGTTTACTTTGGCCTATGTCTAGTCACTTCCTGGGGAATTAACTCCCACTACTGATGGGTGTGCACTGAGTCAGCTCCCTGTACACAGATTCCAGAGCTGCCTGGTGGTCCTCAGATTTATGTGGTGAGCATACTTCTGGGCTGAGCCAAAAGGCTGGTGTGGACACACGGCAGTCCCTGGTATGGGCTGGATACAGCATCCTCTTCTTTGGGAGCAGAGAGGAGAGGAGAGGGATTATGACTGGAGTGTGTGGAGCTATTTGTATGGGCTATAGTAGAGACCTAATTTAAGTACCGACATTAGAAGAATGATAGCTATAGTCTTACTGCATGAAGATATTCTCTTCATGCAGTTACAGAGAGATGGAGAAAAAGACCCTTAATTAGATGCTTTGAATCAACTGTTTGAGGGACTTTCTCCTACCTCTGGGTGTGGCAGTGATGTGGTGATACTAGCCTCAGAAATGAAAAATTTAAGTGTGGTGGTACACTCAGCAATGTGGATGTCTGTCCAGGTTCTGAGCTTGGACTCCTAAATGCAAATCAGGAAATTAGTATGTGAACCCACTTGAAAATTAATTCCCAAGGTCAGTCCTTTGAAAACATCTAGTGAAGAAGGTAGGCAATTACTAAGTATTTCAAGTGTGGTGAAATGTCTAAATTTATTTCCCACTCACAAATGTCAGGCCATTCCACCACGAGTGTCTCACTCCAGGATGGAGTGTATGCTGCTGCTCTGGCATGGGGGCAGTGGTGACACTAGAGCCTTTCCAACTTTACATGGGGAGTTTGTGGCCTGAATGCGTATCAGAAGCATGATTTTGAGCTGTGATTTTTATAATCATAGGATAATTTAGGTAGAAAAGGACCTCGTAGGTCACCTAGTCCTGCTTTAAATGGGGTCAGCTCTCCAGCTAATCCACATGCATTTACAATTGCCTATGTCACATAATTCCTAGTGAATGTTGATTTTTTTCCCCCTGTACAATATTCTTTGATTAATAGTAAGGATAGGTGTAGATCATTTATTATTTGTAAAAGTGTAATTTTAATAAACTGAGAAAACCTTGCTATTATTCTATAAATATTTCTATAAATTATTCTATAAATAGCTGTGCTTGGAAAAAAAAAATCAGAATTTTTTATGATAATTTTGAAAAGAGGTTGCTTTTGTCATTCTTTATGTTGAAAATGGCTTACAGTAGAAGACTTAACTCTGATATCTTCTGTTCCCCTTGGCAAGCAGGCAAATCACATGAAGTCACCCAGTTTGCATCACACATCTACACTGGAGAAAAAACTTGTTAGTGTTGTGCCTTGTTACTAATCAATTGTCTAACCAAAAAAACACAAACAAAAACAAAAAAAACACAAACAAAAAACAGCAAAGCAATGTTAAGAAATGCCTGTTCAAACACCTCTGCCAAAAACTTTCTTTAACTACAGTTTAGGATTAGCAAGTATACTCATACAATTTTTCTCCCATTGGGCCTGTTTTATTTTATAATCACTTTAGAAGTAATAGGAATTGCGCACAATTTATATTTTACATTTCATCCAATCTATCTATTATGAAAGAATGATGCATCTGAACACGAAGAATCTTGAATCTTAGGAAAAGTGTAGGAAGGTTTCCTGGTAACACACAAATAGACCACAGAGGGAGTTTTCTTCTCTCTCATTCACTACAATTCTCTGAAGGACAGTATAATTTTTATATCTCCTCCTTCAAACAATATGAAATCTGTGCCCACAGAGCCCAAATATTTGCCATGGGAAAACAAAACAACAAAGAAAAAAATAATAGTTTAAAAAATTTTAGAAAGCAAGGGACAAAACACAACCCTGTTGGCTGTTATTGCTACTAAGTTATATTTAAAATTAATTGCATTTGTTGGCTTCTGGAAAAACAATCATATGACCTATTACATCAAAATTTAAATAAAGAAAATTATTTGGAACAGTCCAATGAACTTTATTCACATATTCATAAAAAGTAGGAATTAGTCAGTCCCAAACCTTTATGCATGCATAGACTGTCCAAACTATGAAGATAGTGGTTCTCTACACTTACTCCCTGCATGCCATGCTACATATGCACACAAAGAGAAAGCAAGACTGTTCAAAGGTGCTGAATCCTGCATGTCAGTGGCCAAGGTCTGTGCTCACACTGCTCTTTCTGTGTGTGGGGGATGGAGGTAACCTCTGGCAGAGGAACAGCAACACACAGCTGGTGATGGTAACTTTTTAAACTGTTCCAGCTCGATCTGCCAGGTTTAATCTGGTCATATGCTGTAATGGAAATAAAAAAGTAATTACTTAAACCTACCCTCTTGAGTGCACTCTCTAATTTGAGGTGCCTCACCTTTTGGTGATTTATGAGATATGAGGGACGTGACTTTTTGAAGAGCACAGTACTTGTTATGGTTGAAGACAACAGGAATTGACAATACACACCACAGTCCGAAATCTGGACATGTTGTCACAAATTGGAGAGGGAATGCAAACACATACATGACTAACCACTTTTAAAAGGGTTTTAAACACTTTTGAAAGGGTTCTTCTCAGCCACTCTGCTGAAGGATTCTTGCATCTTCATCATGTAAGAATGGGGTCTACATCCTGCATGGGTCCTCTCTTTTTGTGAATCATTCCTTTAAAAATCTCAGGAACCCCTCTGCTGTTCAGTGTTTCAGTCTTAGGAAGAACAGTTATTTTTGGGTCACTGGTGGTCTGGACTCATCTGGCAAGCAGAACAGGTGTTATGGCTCAGTCTTATGGACAGCAGCAATTACTAAGTATTATTTCTATTTCCTTGTAATCTGGCAAGACCTTGTTCACTGAGGGGTAGAGATCCCACAGAGATGCTGTGAAGATGCTTTCCTGCATTTGGTTCATGAGAACAAGATGTGATGAACTGTGTGGCCAAGATAAAAAAAAAAAAAAAAAAAAAAAAAGGAGAGAGAGAGAGAGAAACTGTTAAACTTATTACCTGTGTTATGGAAAATGCCGAAGGGTCCCTAGAAACATAAAACTGCCAAGCAGTAGACACAACAAAAATAGAAGCAATCCCCTAAACTTTTGAGGTGGTGTAGATAAGGCAGAAAAATGAGGAGAAAACAAAATGTTCATGTTACTACAGAGCTGGCCTCCTGATTTCTTTTTTTCTGTAAATAAGCTTATATATATTAACTATATATTGCACTTCATGCCACACCTTAGATCAAAGTGGGCCTCCTATCAAAAGCAAGTGGTTTAACTTCAGGCAGGTTGAGCTGACCCTTCTCCTTCCCCGGCATGACCCTCCTGAATGCTTGATCGAGTCACAGGAAGGACAGTGATGGCTCGGAGAAAGGCCACAATGACCTCTGCTAATATTAACAAGTTTCACTCCCCATGAACACAGCAAGGATTCATTAGCACAGGGAGGATCCAAAAATATATAGGATGAAGAAAATAGGCAAATTAAAGATGCACTCAATTTTGCCTCCTCTAAAACTGATTCCCAGAGGAGTACAGTCAATTTAACTAGTTTAAAAAGCTTCAGTGTCTAGAGGCAATGTACTTAACTGTTCCCTTACTCCTTGCACTTTTAGCACCCAACTCGCTGTCTTTTCCTAGTTACCAGAAGAGTTTATGCAGGTTTCCCCCTCTCCTAAAGCCGAACACAGGCTCATTGCATGTTTTCCTGAAACCTTTGGCCCCCATCCATGGGCTTGCTTTCACCAGCAGCCAGCCAGCTCTCATCAACCCACAGCGGTGCAGCTGCAGCAAGCTTCTTTTTGGGTTACTCAAGCCTGGAAAGGTACTCAGGGTCTCCAAATCCTTTCATATCCCTCCAGTTGCTCCTTAATGTGTAAAGCAGGAGCGTCCCACCACAGTAATCAATTGATGCTTTCCTTCAGCATGGTTCATACGAGGGTTTCCTTGGAACCTCCCTACAGCAGGCAGGCAAACCACCAAGAGCTGATAATCTTCTAATTAGTAACACGGAGTGAGTGAATAACTCATGCTTTACAAATAAGTCAGCACATTGAGGTCTCAAGACCCCAGTGAATCCAAAGGAAGCCCGAGAGAAACTAATTGACATCTGTGGGGGCTACGGGGTCTGTTGGCTGGCCTTGCAGCTCTCCACAGCTGCTCATACATACCCAGAGGAACTAAGGGGAGGCTGCAGGCAGCCAATTTTTAAACAAAACCAGAAACCTCCACAGCCTTGTCAATGGGTGAACATTCGTGTGTGTGGACATGTAGCAAGGGGTGTAAATGGGAGTGTATGGTGTGATTTGGGTGCGCAGTAGCCTAAGTCCTGTTTATTTAGCAACACTGAGGACAGAATTCCCCTCTTTAAGGAAAAATAAATGAATAAACACTCTTGTCTCTGACAGTGACTCTCACCCACTGCTCCAAACAGAGCAGCATTACTATGCCATTAAACCTCTTGCTCCACACAGTTTTTCGTCACTCAGCATTAAATGAGAAGCCAGTGCAGCAGAGGGATCTGCAGATGTCAGCCCTGGTCCTCCATTTCCTTGGGGTGGATATCAGGAGACCCAACTAGTTCTGAAGGCCACATCCTTGCTGTTGAGCATCTGAGCTCTTGTGAGTGAACACTGGTACAGCACTTTTTGCTGCAGGGGTGGAGGTAAAGTTCAACTGAGAAAAAAGGACTATCAGCTGGGAAAGTAAACCCCAAGGCCCCTTCACTTTGAGCACAGGAAGGAAAACATTTCACTTTTTCTGCTTCCAGTACCAGCAGCCCTATCACCAGTCCCACCAGCATCACTCTTTCCACTGGTGCTGGAGAGTGACCCCATCACTTCGTATTTATCCCAGGACCATCATCTCTAGGGGCTTCTTGGAAGGCAGCATCATCCCAGGGCCCATTCCATCACTCAAGTTCTGGTGGTGACAGCTCCTCTAGGCCAGGCAAAGGCTGTGTGGAACCTGCAGCCCGAACACCTGTCTGTGCCATTGCTCTTCTTAAAGCACAACCAGCAGAGCAGCAGCTTCAATCAGTCATTTCAAAACTTGTAGATTTCACATGGCAAACATGGGGAATCTTTGAAATGTCAGTAAACCACATGGCAGAGTTTCAGTTTTCCTTGTGTTTCTAAGTCTAGTCAAATCTAGTCTTTAAACATTTCTAAATCCAATTCATCCACAGAAAGCCTGCACACTTGCAGATACTTAGCTTGGAAGATCTCTTTGTTGCCACAGCCTGGCTCTGTATAATACACTCTAGTGAGATGGAGAATTTAGTTCACTTAAAATGATGTTACATTAAGAAACAAGATTGCAATCCTTGAATTGCCTTTGTAATTGAAAAAAAAAATAAACTGCACTCTTTCAAATCCTATTTAAAGAGGCACAACACAAACCCCCATAAGCATAAGTGTCATGACCCACCATGCATGATAGGTGCTCCCAAGGGCTGTGTCCTGTCCCATTCACAGACAGTTCCTGGCATTAAGTGAAGCCAAAGGTGAAGAACAGGCAAAATATAAGGGCAAAACACAAGGACAGGATATTCTGGGAGTAACGAAACACTAGGGAAATTAGGAGTGGGATGCATCTGAGAGAGGTTTCAATATGCAATTCAAGGGCTGAGCATATTAAGTGAAGTTTGTCATACCACTTATCCCTCTGTTTTTACTCTGCCAGAGTATGGCTTTTGGTCTACTTCCACTCTTTTTTTTTTTGTGCCAGACACCATATTGTGTTATGGTGAAGGGCAGCTGAACTCAGACAAAGCTGAGGGTGTCTCATTTGGGTAAACATTCCTCCCACTGACAGGTTTGCTGATGTTGTTTCACTTTGTAGAAAGTTGAGGACATTTGTGGGAAAAGAGCAGCCTTGCCGTGGGACTTGTGACTCCAGGGAGCACTACTGGCTGCACCTCCTCATGCTGCCTGCCAGGGTGCTAGCCCACTGAGGGGGCCCAAGAGTACAGTAGGGAATTTCATGCCAATGTTAATAAGGTAGAAAGCCAGTAACCCCTTCTTCCCCAAAGAGGGGAAGGAAAAGAGGAAGGGGAAAGGAGGAGAGGTCAGGTTGTTTTCACCACCGACCCTTTAGTACCTCATTTGGCAAGGACCTTAAAAGTGCATCGGACTGCTGTCATATAACTTGTTTGCACCACTTGCTTCTACCTAGAGCTACTGTTCCCCAGCTTCCCACCTCTCCAAGTTTCACCTACAATAATCCCTATCATAAGCACCTCTGCAGAACCCTCCTCTGTATAACATGGGGGGAAGCCCTGCCTGCTGCTGGCCATAGAATGTCTCCATTGTGGCCTAGTGCAGGCGCTGTATATAATCTTTCTCTGCCAATATATGTCTTCATGAGCTGCCCCCCCCTCCCCCTCCTCAAAATAAAACGACTATTCTTTTCTGCTCTAAGTAGATTTTGTGCAATAAAAAAAAATTTTTATTGCTTCCAGTAATTGGTATTTAATTTGTAGGCCTTTACAACTTGCAAAGAACAGACTGCTTTAGCTGGAGAGCTGGTCTGTGTGTGTACTATGTGGATTTTATTCCACTGGCACTTGCTTACTTTACTAGTGTAAAACGATACAATTATGGTTTTGCAATCAGAAAGGCTGCAGATAAAGACCTGGAGAGACGTTATAAGGTCCTGGGTCCAATTTGAAGCAGCAGGCAAGACAATATAATTTTAGAGGGCTCTGCCAGCCTCAAACATCAAAACTTGACTCCTGTTAAGTGTTTTCCATTTTACTGTCAAAATATCAAAGACTGTTATTTAAAGCCAGAGTCTCTTAAACTCGATTTTCTTTTTCTCTCCTTTCCCCCCACTGCTTTTATTCCCTTTAACTACCTCGATAAATGCGAGGTGAGGTAACCTGTGAAATGTTAGCCCCCTCACTCCCCACATCACCGTGCAGGGCAATGAAGCCCTCTGCATCCCTTAATTCCCTTTTTTTGGGGTGAAACCTTGCTCCGGCTGGTCCCATTTCCTTCAACGGCGGCCCGATGGGGTGGGGTGGTGGTGGGGGGGGGTCTCTCTGTCCGTCGAGGGCCGGGGCTGCAGGGGGCGGCAGCCGGGGCCGGGACCAGCTCAGCAAGGACCGGGGAGACTCAGCTTGACACTTCCTCGGGGGAGATGCCGCTGCGACACTCACTGATTGCCTCCCGCGGGTCGGGGCAGAGCTCAGCAGCAGAGATCGGCCTGCACACCTCACCCACACCCAGCCTGCACAAGCGAGGACCGGGGACGAGGAGCGCGTCCACCCTCAGCCTCTCCCGGGCACAGCTGCAAAGCCGCTGCCCCGGGCAGGGCAGGGCAGCATCCCGCCCCGTCTGACACGGGAACAGCGGGGACCAGCGGAGCCCCGGCCAGGCCGGCGGGCGGGGGAGGGCGGAAGGAGGGAGGGGAGCATCTCGCCGCTGTCGCTGGGCCGCGCCAGGCAGCAGAGACCTGCGTGTGGCTGTGCACGCACTGCCGTGCGGACGGACCCGCCTGTGTGCGGGTGCGTGGTCGCTCCCGCGCGTGTGCGCTGCCCGGGTCCGCGGGGACTCACGGACCGACCGCGGGACGAGGCGAGCACGCGTGCCGCTTAAAAACACGCGTGTAGTTTCTAATAAGCTTTAATTGTGCTGCCCCGGCGGAGCGCGGGTCGGATGGGGGCCCGCACCTCCCACCGGCGCAGCCCCGCGACCCCGGCGGGCTCCGGCGCCCACCCGAGAGAGAGCGCAGGCCTCCCACTCTGCCCACGGCGAGGGGCAACGGAGTAGGCAGGCGGGTGCTCTCGGACGTACCTTATTATTATTTTAAAATATAGCTAAATTCACGGGCTTCTGCTTGCAATAAAGTGGCAAATAAATTATTCCTTCCCTTGAGTATTAAACTACTATCTGATTGAAGTTTACTCTGATATTTCAACAATTTAATTCTGCTAAGGGGAGGGTGGGGGGAAGATGGCTGTACCCTTAACAGAAAGAAAGACAGAAAGAAAGAATAAATAAATAAATAAATAAATAAATAAATAAACCCTAAATAGTCTTCTGTAGGGAGGAAGTTAATATACTCAATTATTTTCTGAAAAAAGATCATAACATCTGGAAATTGATATCAAATGCTGTACAATCCCTGAGAGACGATAAAATTCCACTGTATAATATTTCCACTAGAAATCTTAATAATCCCATAAATCTTCCTTGTGAATTGGGAAAATGTAACAGTTCATTGAAATACTCATTGGGAAATAATTGAAAAAATGTAATAGTTCACTGAAATATTCGTGGGTTCTTTTCTTTCTTTGGTGCTAGTGCTAACTCTGTGCATGTGTGTAAATATTCCTACTTCGTTTTAAAGACATACACGGAATATTCCCTTGAGCGCTGCATACCATAAAAGAAAAATATGCCCTTTTGACTTATTAATCATTATTACAGAGTTCGAAATTGCAGCGTCCCTCGCACATTACTGGAGAAGGCAAACAATTCTCTCTGTGTGTATTTCGTGTTGCTAAATTCAGTACAAACTTTACAGATCTCAACTTCTTTTTTTTTTTTTTTCCCTGAGTTTTTTTTCTTGTAGAGTCTTCCTATTCTGCTCGAATTATCCAGGACAACTGAAATCAAGAGGACTACTCACCCATTAGGTTGGCCAACTACATTGTAATTAATTACACACAAAGGCAATTGTTTATTGTAATTCACACCGTGAATGTTTAATTTTTCAGAAGTAAAAGTAGATGAGGATTTGAACACGTCTAGGCTCCTTGTAATGAATATATGAGTAATTAAATTTTCTGGAAAGATCCAGCTTTATATATATAAAAAATAATAATTGTGATAGAAAAGAGTTGTTGAGCGCGTGTGTGAGCGCATGTGTTTGCCTCTGCCTCGGTGTAGGAGAGAGGAGAGCATTTGTGTGTTTTTGTACTGAATTAATGTATCCCTTTGGTTACGTTGCTAGAAGTCGGAATAAAGACAATTAAGCCTTTAGCATTTCTGTCACACTCCATTAATTACTGTAGCCGCTGCTGTCCCGATCACTTCGTAACATATTCATCAGGTACGATACCCGTCCAGCAGTCTCAGCCGGAGAAGTTGTCTATTGTTAGTTTAAACTATAGCCTTTCAAATGTTCTTTATTTTACTTTTCATACAAGATTGTTTTCCTCTTCTTTAAAAATGTTTTTCTAAAAATAAAACTCAACATAAATGTTTTAAGATTAGACTTGCGAGGAAACAGTTTAATTTTCACCATATGTTGCCACAGCGGTTTGTAGATTAAAAAAAAAAAAAAAAAAAATCTTTCCACTTAAACTACCAAAAAAAAAAAAAAATCTAATATAAAATTGTATTCTTCCCAAAGCGTCTCCCTCCTGTGGGCCATTTTACGGCTCCCAAATAAATCTTTAAGGTTGCAAGAAAGGGGAAAAAACAAAAGTACACTGATGACGGAAAAGCAAGTCCTGCCATGATAATGTACTTTATTAATATTATAGATGTGTAGTGTGCTGGATGGATCAATCATATCCATTCACAATCAGGATTAAGAGAGCCTATTTTAATGAAAATCTATTAGTCTCTCACTTGAGACATGGATGCTGCTTAAATCAATAAACAGCATAAAAGAATACGACACAGGTTTCTAAATTAAAAAAAAAAATCCCATCTATGAAATGTGTTAAGACGTCTGTAAAATCCTGAAACCCTCGATCGATACTTATAAATATTTAATGTTTTTTTTTAAACACAAATTGAAAACCATTAACACTGCATCCATTCTTATTATTAAAACAAATTGTCCTTGGAATTATGTGCTGTGGAAATGGAGCCAGATTGAAAGGGCATCCTCTGAAATATGTTTACTCGCTTTCATGTAAACCAATAAAAATCTGCAGGAGTCTGTAGCGTGAGCAGAAAGGTTTGATGTACAATGTCCATGATTACAGTCTCTGAATTAATCACGAGAGAGAGAGAGAGAGAGAGAGAGAGGGAGGGAAGGAAGGAGGAAGGGAGATGGAGAGAGAGGACTCAGTTATCTACTCAACAAAATCTTGCTCTTCAGGTCAGCGCTTATTAAAGCGTGGATTAAAACGATGATTTTTCTGTTTCCTTATTTACCCTATTTCGACCAAAATAAGCTAAAGCGGGGGAGGGTGGTAGGAAATCGGTTTCGCCCTACGTCATACCATGAGTCAATGTACAAATGTAGATTCCTCTTATAAATATGAAATCCAATACTTTTCCTTGGAAGTGCTTAAAGCCTAATGCAATATTTAAACTCATTCATAATTATTCCTCTGGTATAATTCGCAGTAAAACCACAATGGTCAAGAGGTTCCTTTGAAAGAGGAATTAAAAAATAACACATGGATGGATACCACGCTAAACAAACCCTCCTCTGCCGTACAAGGTCCAGACTGTCTCCTGCCAGTCTGCCTTGCTCGCAGATGCCCCCTCTCACGGGGGGAAGGACGCAGTCAGGGGGCGGGCTCGGGTCTGCCTAGGGGAATCAGCCCCGTAGGGGCGGCTGTGGGGCAAATGGGGCGAGGGGAAGGAAGTGGGAATGGACTAAACGAGACAACCCTTTTGTCAAGTTAGGAGCCCAAGCAGGGCAGAGGGCTCCTGTCTGGTACGCCGGGGCAGTAGGGAGAGAGCAGGAGGAGGATTTGAGGGCACGGAGCCCTGCAGGTGACCCGGCAGCCCAGGCTGCCGGGGCAACCCTCAACAGGCCACCGATGGCCCATCCTGCAAGGGCGTCCCAGGGAGAACGGAATAGCTTCTGCCACGGCAAAAGGGCACCCAGGGTGCTACGCTGAGCAGAAAGAAACTCCGAGGGGCGCTGGCCACTTTTTAGTTTTGCGACAGGGTCCCATCAGCTCCATGGCTGCAAGGGAATGGGATTTGGATGGCAGTTCCTTCCCTCTCTCTCTCTCTCTCTCGCCTTCCCTTTATCCCTCCCTCCGTCTCTCCTCTGCAGATCATTATCAGGAGCAGCAATAAGCGTAATTCCTTTCTGAACCCACCGTCAAAGTTCGTAGTGAGGTCAAAATTGTTCCCCACTTTTCCCCTCACCGGCATCACCTTGCCCTAGGTCCCCGCAAGGCCGCGGGCCGCACGAAAAGGGGGCGGGGGGGGTACGGGGGCTCTCTCCGCCTCCCGGCGCTCCCTGCCGCCCGCTGGGACGGGCCGGACCCGTCATCCCTATCAGAGATCCTCGGTGCGCGGAGCGCGCAGTGGGGCCGGGCGCGCCCGCGGGGCTACCCACACTACCGCGCCCTCCGCCGCCTGCCCCGCGGCTCTCCGCGGCGTGGGGCGGCGACCGGATGCACCGGAGGGTTCAGATTTGCACCGCTTCTTTTTTTTTTTTTTTTCCCTTTTTTGTTTGTTTTTATTATTTCCCCGTTTCCTCTCCCTTTCCCTTTCCGGTGCTTTGTTTTGCTTCTCACTTTCGGAGCGAGTCTGAGGCAAGCTCCCCACGGCTGCAAGGCTTCCCCCGGGCGGCCTCCCTGCTGCCGTCGAGGGAGGACAGCGGCGGTGGCCCGCGGGCTGCCGCGCAATTTGCGCGCCCGGCGGCTGCCCCGCACCGAGCTGCGCCCCGCGGGCTGCGGAAAGCGGGAGGCAACCAGCCTTCCCACCGGGCGGCCCCGCGCTGCCGGGAAGCAGGAGGGAGGCAGGGAGGGGTGACAGGCAACAGAGCTTTTTCCCCCTCTGTCTAAGGAGGCTTGGATTTGTCTGAGGAGTCTTGGATTTGTCTGAGGAGGCTTGGATTTCTGCCCCTGTCCTCGGGGGCAGGCGGTGGCAGGCGGGGCCCGGGGGTCTCCGGGAGAAGCGCGGCCCCGCGCTCGCGTGGGCTGCAGGCGTGGGGCTGGGCACAGGGGGGAGCTGCGGGGAGGAGAGTGGGACGGGGGCGAGGGGGAGGAAAGGGGAGATCCGGCGGACTTGGTGCAAACTCTGGCAGCTCGTGGAAGCCGAAGCACACCGTGCCACTGCGGGGCTGGGGACGCGGAGTCCGTAAATATTTATCCTTGTTTGCTGCTTGCTGCGAGGGCGGCAGAGGGAGGCTGGGAACGGTGGGGATCGGTGCTGGTCGACCCGAGGGCTGGGTAAAGTTTCCACGGCGGCTGCTCAGCCCCGGTACGGCGCCTCTCCCACATGGGAGCGGGTGCCCGTGTCCCCGCGTGTCCGTGACACCCTAGTACCACGCCACCAGCGTGTGCAACAAACCACCACGAGCCCTTATAACACGCAGACTGCATGACAGAGTCACAAGCAGTGTGTCGTCCCGGGATTTTCCCTCAGCCATACGTTACTTCCCCGTCTATCGTTTGCCTCTATTATTTATGTGGTGCCGTGTGATATACATTAGAGCCTTGGATTTGATTGGCGTTTGCGATGACAAGACCTGTTTGTTAAGTTGTAAGGCTTCCTCGGCTCCCTCACTTGTTAAACGAACTCTGGTGGAAGGATGCCACCGAGACACAACAATATAATAAATGTCAGGGATATCCGCAGTGCCGAGATCAAATGATCAATCCTTGTCCTCTAGATAATCATTTTAAATTCGCACAGGGGGAGATTGATTTTTTTCTTTTAAGCCCTTTATTAATTGCTTCCTCGATTATTATTTTTTCCACTCCTCCTGTGGAGGTGTTAACTCTGGTGCTAGGGGCACCTTTGGATTAATTAAACGTATTTTTAGTGTTTTAATGTTCTGCTAATTTTCAGAGCAGTCCCACATTTCCCCGGAAAAGAAACAATGGCCCCTTGCTCCAACAAGGAGCCTGCTTTGGTTGCGATTCAGAGCAGAGGGTGGCGTGATGATGGGCTCTGAGAATCTTAAACTCGAGGCGAGAGGGAACAAGAAGGACGTAAAAAGCCAAACGACCAGAATACAAAATTCCACCAAATACCGAATAACCCTTCTCGGTAAAGCCCGAGGAGAGGAGATAGAAATAAATAGCTGGAAAGTCGACTCCGCGTGGGGATCAAAAGGTGTGGAGAGGCGCTGGAAATGCCGGCGCTGTTATCTGGAGACGAATTTCAGGCAGCTATTCGAGCACACAGAATAATAATTATTCCAGGAGTATAACAGAAATAACTGCAGCCTACGCCTACCAAGAACAAACTGGGGAAATTATTGCCAGTTCTATGTTAGATCCAGCAGGATATGTCTCGTTCTCGTTGGGGAAAAACAACAACAACAACAACAAAAAGAACGGTATAATGCTCTATTTGTCGTGTAAAACTCCCATGTTAACAAATTACCCTCCTGCTGCATGCAAATGGATAACTCGACATCCAAATAAACATTTTAGATTTTAGTTTTTCCCTACAAAATCTTGAGATAACATAATAACAGTAAACAAGAAAACAGATCCTGCAATGTTTACACGCATCTGGAGAGACCCCCTATCTACGGATACCCCCCACCCCTCTGGCTAAGCAATCCCCTCCAAATCCTCCGAACACACCGACACAGATCTCCGAGGCACCTCGCAACTTGTTTAGCTGCAGCACACGTCCCCCTCCGCACACCCACTCAGCCACCCTCAGCCAGAACAGGCAGCACTTTTAAAACAGCATTTTTGTTTCGCCGGTTTTTTGAGGGTTTTTTTGACCATTTAATTAAGACAAATTAGCTAAATAGCAAATCAGGTAAAATTTCCAATGATTACAACAAATGCACATCTCCGGCGTTTTATTCATTACCTTTTTTATTGAACACTCATTTTCTTTTCCTCTTGACAGCGATACATTTAATTGCAGGAGCACAGTTATTTGATTAGCTGTGGGTCCGTTTTTACTCACAGTGTTGCCACGCACAGGATGTCCTTATAATCAATTAAGTCTTCCTCGACTTTCATTTCTGCAACCCATTTACAGAATGCAGATACCTATTTTCATGTTTTCGTCTTCCCCCCTCCCTCGCTTTTATTCCTCTCTCCCTCTCTCTCTCCCCCTCTTTTTCACTGTTGCCTCTTTGCCTCCCTAAATCAAGGTGCAAAGATGCCAAAGAGTGATGAAATGAAAAGAAAGCCAATTGCTGGACTGAGGTGGGGGAGATAGCTGCTCGGAGTCCGCCTGCGACTATGGAGCAGTCAGTAATTGCTGGAGACAGGGAGAGCTGGGGGTTGGGCTGAGGTAGCCATGTATAAATAGTGTGATCTCAAATTGAAAGGCATAAATAACAGCAGGAGTGATCTAACCCTATACAGCCCATCTTCTACGTGCAAAAACAGCGTGCAGAGGACGGCCACATCTCCGATTGAAAACAAGTGGATCTCTGTGGATAAGATCATCGGGCAGCCATGGAAGAACTTACGGCTTTTGTATCCAAATCTTTTGACCAGAAAAGCAAAGAGAGCAGCAGCGGCAGTGGCAGCAGCAACAAGAAGGAGACGATCACGTACAGGGAAGTTTTGGAGAGTGGGTTGGCTCGCTCTAGGGAGCTTGGAAACTCTGACTCTAACCTACAGGACATGACCGAAAGCACCAACCATTGCCCGGTGCATCTTTTCAAAGACCACGTAGAGAGCGACAAGGACAAACTGAAAGAGTTCAACACGGGCAGGACGGCGGAAGGTAAGAGCGGGGTTGGGAGCCCTTGGCCCCGCGATTCCCGCTGGCAGCCCAGACCCCCTTCCCGGTAGTTCCTGGCTTTCCACAGCGGGGGCGAATCGGTCACCGCGGCCCCGGTCCCGGCCCCGGCGGGGCGAGTGGGATCGCCTCCTGCATCCTGCCTCCCTCCTCCGGCCACCTCCCTCCCGCAGCGGCGGGAACATACGCTTAGAAACACGTACTCCTGCATGCAAAACGTGAGCGTAGCCGTGAAAAATAAGTCACAACTTCGGTCCTGCCCCCCCGCCAGCCCCCGTTCACATCCGAAATCGATCCGGTGCGTTAGGCATTCACTCGCCTCGGGGAAGGGGGCAGCGCAGGACGTCAGACGTTTTTGTCTATCTGTATATTTTTGTACGAGGAAACCTTGTCCGGGGAGTTTTAATGCCTAAGGAGACCTGTTCTTCCTGCTTCCGGGCCATCGGGATGCTGCTGCTGCTTTTAGGAGAAAGAGGGCTGTGGAGAGGCTCTCCCTGAACATTTTGTCTTGTGCCGGTCACCATGTCCTACTCAAAGGCTCCGGCCGGAGAGGCGAAGGAAGAGAAGAGCCTGGCTGTCGGGCAGCGGCACGGGCCCGGTGAGACAGAGCATCCCTGCGGCGAGAGCCACCATCGGGCCCGGCCGCCAGGGCCCTCGGTCCCCTACCTCTCTTCTCACCTGGGCCAAAGCAGCACTGCACCCGAGAGGCAAAACGCCATTCCTTCTCTTAGTGGAAAGAAAATTAAATTAAAACCAAAATATTTTTAAAGGAAGCCAAGCTAAAAAATCCGCACAGGCTCGCAGGGGAAGGAAAGAATAAGAAGGCGGGGGGATTAGAAAGTTGAGAAAGTGTCTCTAGGCAAGTTAGACAGGTGGACCTGCCTGGGGAGCTACTGGCTACTTTAGGGTAATAAAACCCGGTTAATAGGTTGGGGAACAACTAGCAGCCTTTCAGCTGTTTCCTACTGTTTGATCTTGTTTAATATAACATTGGGCGATTTAATTTACAGCCTAAACGTTTATTTAATATCCTACTCTTTTCTATCCCCCTCCCCAAACAGAAGAATGGGGTATAATCACATATCCGAGTATCCGTATTTCTGCAAAAGCCAGTGCCACTCGGTGCTGCTTATTTTTCTTCTCTGATCGAGAGACTGCAAAATGAGAGGGTTCAGTTTAGAGGAATCGTTTCGTCAGGAGATGACTTTAAAAAATGAAAACAGGGCATGCTTCAGGAAGAAAAAATAGAATGGGAACGAACGAAAAAAATAAAAAAAGCCCCCCTGTTACTCTCTCTTTTCCCCCTGAATCGAAATTCTGGCTTGTATGTTTAGCTAATCTGATCTACGGAGAGGGACTGGGGGTGGGGATGGAAGGGAGGAGTTGGAAAGAGCTGAGATGCTTGTGACAGTTTAAATTCATACCAGGTTTCAGTCTAATTTCAACTGATTCCAGCGTGTGATTCCAGTCCCACCGATATGCTAGTTAATATTTTATACCTATCACGGACATGCTGTAGCTTCGGAAAAGAGACAGCTTATGAACGCGCCTGATTTTCCCTAGACATTTCCTGGGTTGGCACCCTCGTCTTTTCATAGGGATTCCCCTTACAGGAGAAATGCGAACAAAACGCCATTAAAACCAACCAGCAAACACACCCCTCACTGGAGGCCAGACCCTACCCAAATTTTTGTGCAGCGGGTATCAGCCCGGAGGACGATCACGGCCAGGGACAGTTTTCGTTTTGGAAGTGAAAACGAGCACTTCCTTTTGGGTCCGGCCTTACTTAAGCCCAGATGCAGTTCAGGATGCTCTATGACGTCTAATTAATTTACGATCTGCAGTTTATCTTTGCATTTTGGGATGCTCCTAAGTATATAGGCTAATATGTGTGCATGCACATGTTTTTGTGTGTATACAAATACATATGCATATAATATATGTGTATTTGGTGAGGGAAAACGGATTTAATTCGAGATCGCAGCTGCGACTCCCCCCCAACTCCACACCACCCAGAAGGTGAAGCAGGACAAAAGAGGTAGTGAGAACAGGCTCGTCCCGGGACCCTGCCGGTGCCCGCGCTGGATGCACACCCGACGGGGCGCCCCAGGCAGGCAGGGGATCCCGGGGAACCGGTTCAGCCTATGGCAGAGTCCGTTGCTCTTCCTCTTTTCGTTAGCCGGATATAAAAGAGGAACAGTGCCCTAGGCCTTTTGGTATGAAGGAAAATGGGGAAATAATAATAATAATACTAAAAAAGTAGGAAATAATTTGCCAAAGCAAAATAAATCCCCTTCCCCAAGACAAAAAACGGAGTACTGTTATACCCACTGCCCCCCTAGCCCTCCCGCCCTCTGCTCCGGACAAGCACGCACAACTCCGGTCGCAAACTCTCCCCAAGCCCCGCTGGACTCCATGAAGGCTGGGAGGGTTCCTGCTCTTTTGGAGAGGCTGGGGGGCATCTATGGCTCTTGATTCTGTTGCCCCGTGCAGGGCCACGCGGGCCCTCCACCACAGAGGTTTCGAGCCGCTGGCAAGTATTTTAGGGGAAGGGGTGATAAGAGGGAGACCCCTTGGTCTCCGGCCCAAGAAAAGTTTATTTAAAGGGGCAAATACTTTCACCGTGGCTTTACCATGAAGGCAGTGGGGAGCTTCTTGCATAACTCTCTTTACCTTGGGAAAAAAACGTCGACGGAGAAGCCCCCTTCCCCCACCTCTTCCCACCGCCCGGAGGTATCAGGACGCCGGCGGTTTTCCTCCCAACCCTTTCCCAGACCTGCCCGTTCCAACCGGCGGCACGGCTTCCTCCTAACCCTGTAAAGAAAATAAAATTATATTTATCTGTATAGTTTTTCTGAAGTGCTTCAGACATGCAAAGCAGCGAGGCTCCCTTCCTCCCTCCGGCCCTCGGGCGAGGTGCCCCCTGCCCAGCGCGGAGCCTGCAGCGGGGCTTAGCCTGGCCTGGGGACCCCCAGCTGTGTCCCCCAGTCCCTCTCGCCCCGCCGGGGCAGGCCCGGGGACACCCCGCCCGCTCGCCGGCTGCCCCCGCAGGTTGTGCTAAGTTTGGGGACGAAGAGAGGGGAAGAGAACTTCGGAGAGGTGTGAGGGGAGCTTCAATGTCGTTTTCCTCTTCTCCCTCCCGACAGGGATCTACGAGTGCAAAGAGAAGAGGGAAGATGTGAAGTCAGAAGATGAAGATGGACAGACCAAGCTTAAACAAAGGAGAAGCAGAACCAATTTCACACTAGAGCAGCTGAATGAGCTGGAAAGACTTTTTGATGAGACTCACTATCCGGATGCCTTCATGAGGGAGGAACTAAGCCAGAGGCTGGGTTTGTCTGAAGCTAGGGTTCAGGTAAGAGAAAGGCTCTGTTCCTGGAAATGTCCTCACCTCACTTACTAATTGCCAGAGGACCCTAGCACAGTGCCCCGTTTCATGCAAAGCGGGGAGGTGAAGGCAGAGGCGACACATGTGATGGGGAATCTGTTTGCAACTCCTCTGTAACTGTTCTGCCCAACAGTAATTCCACTCAGGGTATATCTATCCTTGCCTTGCGTTTCCTAGGAATCTGGTTTAACTTTTTTTTTTTTAATTTTTTTTTGGGGGTGGGAGGAGGGGGAGGTTACCGTTATTGGGTGGTGATAGTGTTGACAAGTCTCTAAGAACTGAACAACTGCATTTTTCTGGATTATTTTTTTCCTTGCAAACGTGCCATTAACTCTCCCTTAATCCTCACTTTCTTCTCTCCTTTTTATTTTATTGGGCCGTTGTGGGGAAAAAAAAAAAAAAAAAAAAAAAGGCCCAGAAAACAATCGCCATGAATAAGGCTAGACGGTTTGGGTGCTGAGGGACGGGATTAGCCAGAGCCGGGGGAAAGGTGCCTGCTCTGATTCGCGCAGCAAGCGTATGAATGCATGGCACCCCATCTGGTGGAGGTTCCCCCCGTCCCTCCCACCCCGCTTCAGAAACAGCTAAATGTCAATTAGACTTCGAAATCTTGAAAATAGATCCGGGTGCTATAGTTCTGGGGCCACCAGAGCTGTCTGTTTGGGTGGCTCCACACTGATTATTTTAAAATCCGATTTTTGGTTTGTTGCAGAGGAAGAATACCTCCTCTTCCCCCAATACAACTAGGGGATGCTTCCACAAAACAGATATACAGATGTCATATTAAAAAAAAAAACAAATCAGCCCTCCTGCTCCCCCCAAAAATTACCCCCCCTCCCCAATTATCTAGAAATAATTAGTAAGATCAACCTGTGGCTCTCCGAGTAGGCAGAGAGCAGGAAAAATGCGAAAGAAATCTCTTCTTGTGTTAAAATTCTTGCTTGGCCTAACAGACACAAACCAAGCTCAAACGCAAGAAGAAAAAGTCACCAAGGCAACCCCACCACTGAACAAAACGCCTTCACACCTTGGAGATAAGATATGCCCATGTATATGTATATCTGCCCATAGGTGTGGGTGGGTGGGTACACATAGGCACGGGGATGGCTCTTTGGGCATAGGTGGAGGCCTCCATGCCCGATCTAACCCCTAGGGCACAGCGGGAAGTTAAGAAATATGGCCCCAAGCCGGGGTGGGGAGCGGGATCTGTTTGGCCCCCTCCTTAACCGTGGAAAGCAAACAGACAGTACACCGCTCAGCCAGCCTTTGCCCAAGCAAGCCACCATCTCGCTTTAAACAATGTCTCCTGGAGGTATATTCTGAATTAAATGGAGTACCTAGGTTGTTTTCGTGGGTGAGTTTTTTTTTCTTTTTCTTTTTTTTTTCCCCCTTTTTTCCCCCGAAGGCTCTATTCTTCCCTGAACTCATGTGTTTCTCAGTACAAACTGAGATGGGCAAGGGATGGTGCCAGGCATATGCCTGAGGAAGGACAGCTTGCAGGGAATATTGCAGGGGTTCAGAGTGCTGCTGGCCGACTTTC
The DNA here is from genome assembly GCF_022539395.1 of Myiozetetes cayanensis. Lineage (NCBI taxonomy): Eukaryota > Metazoa > Chordata > Aves > Passeriformes > Tyrannidae > Myiozetetes > Myiozetetes cayanensis. Next base: position 83,156,852 of record NW_026087742.1, on the reverse strand, counting down.
TCCTGGAAGATTGATCTAACCACACCATATAAATTAATGAAAAGATTAAACTTTTGCTGAAGGGGACATCAACTCTTATGTCATCTTCCCGGGTCTTCTTACTTGGGCTCTGTAATATCTTTCCAAGGCCTTGATGTACTGTTTCTATAAAAATAAATTACTTGTAATTGAATTCTGCACTCTTTCTTTCAAGTACTTTATTACTGAGGAGCACCTTAACTGGATGTTCATAGTTACAGGAAAATTGGTGCTTCAAGTGCTTACAGATCTTAGCACAACAACAACAACAACAAAAATCAGCATGAGATTATGAGAAATATACCCCCCCCAAATTCAATAATCTTATAAAAAGGGTTTTCATGCTAAAAATAAAACTATAAATAAAATAAAGAGAGAAAGAGGAAAAATGGATAATTAAATAGGAAATAAGCAGAGAGTTGATATCCATCAAAAAATGGAAGTAGAAAAAAAAAGGGGGGGAAATGAAAAGGTGTTTTTTTCCCCAATACTTTCAGAATTGTTCTCTAATTCCTATCTGAACCTCTTGTGCCTTGCTGCTAAAGGATATAGTTTCAATTTAGTGTGGAAATTTGCTGTAAATAAATTGAAGCTCCTATGGTAGCTAGTCCTTATTAACCTTTTATTTTTAGTGTTGTACTGGAAACTCATATCACCCAGCTGTCAGGGTTATAATTGAAAGTTATGAGACCATAGTGAGGAGCAGGCAGTAATTCAATTACAACAAATATCTTTGGGTTTATGGTGCAGGGCTAAATTAAATGTCATTATTCACTGTCTGTAATGGAAATCAAAAGGAAATCAGATTAGAGCATTTGTGAAAGAAATCACTGAGTGATCCTTAATGAAGAAATAACTGTCTAAAACAGTGTACTGTGCTTTACTTAGCATATTCATGACTAATTGGAATTGATCGCGAATCACACCAAGCCTGATTTATTATCGCTTAACGCAGTGGCTAATTCATCACTTTTATTCCTCATAACCTTATTTTTTCGTAGCTGAAGGGAAAGGGCACTTCGTTTTCCAGATTTAAATATAATTTCGGTTTGAAAGATGTTCTGATTTGCAAGAGAAGTTGTTTAAACGCTGCTTAAATTCCTTCTGACAATTTACACTGCTATGGCGAGGCGGGGGGGCGTGGGGAACACACACAAGGAGATTTCCTGCAAGGATTTACAACCGTCAAAAAGTGTATTATTGTCGCTACAGGCTTGATAATATTTTGCATGCTCATATTTAAATATATGTATGTATATAAACCCCTAACGGTCCGGTTAAAAGGAGAATCGATGCATCTTGTTGATATTTGCGTATTGCTGGTAGGGAAAAGTAAGCTTGTGCCGCGCTGTGCTGTACAGGGCAGCGAGGCGGCAGCGATGCCCGATTAGCGCGGGGAGGGCTGCGCTGGCGACAGCCGTCAGGGACCGGGACCCGTGGGTGGGTCGGTCTGTCCGTCCCTTGGTCTGTCCGCAGCCGTGGCGCTCCACAGTCGTCTGCTGCGCGCTCCCCCCACGGACACCCTAGGCAGGAAGAATGGCGCTCTAAATCAGAGAAGGCCAATTCCTACTTAAGAAAATCACTGAGGTACCCGAGGTAATTAATGCCTTCGGAAGCCTTTCTTTGCACTAATTACTCCGTTGTAAATGACCATCATTAAGGCAATTGAAGAAAGCTTGAAGGGAAAATTTGATGTAGGAAGTGCAGTTAGTATTAATTAACCGTATGATCTCTTGGCAAGTGCAAGAACATCAAAGGTTGTAGGTGTTTACTTAGCTACAAGATTTTATCAGCGGTGAAAGTCAATGTTTGTCCATATTCGGTAGATTTTGGTGTAGAGACAGGGGTCCGCAAAACATTTTGGTCCGTGCGCCAGACGATGCTTTGGGGAAAGCTGCTAACCAAGCAGTGCGGAAGGGGAAAAGTAATGAAGGTCTGAAATGCCCCTGGAAAAGAGGAACGGGAGGTGCAGTGGCAACTGCAAGTTCTGCGCTTGTTTGAGTGAGAACGGCTGGAATTGGGGCAGGATTATCGGATTACAGGCGTTTCTCGCTTAGGGACATAAGCACTTCTTTACATCGCAGCCTGCAAAAGATGCTGCTCTTGTCTGTCAAGAAGTCAGTAGTAGCGAATTTTGTTTTCTTTTAACATTTGGGGAATGGGAAATGGTTCGGACCCTTTTGTGCAAACTCCGTGTCTCTCGTCTTGTCGGAGATCATCGATTCCAATTCCAGCTCGGGAGAGTGCAGGAGGTCTGATCTTTTAGGGACCAGACCCTAGAGTCTGACCTGGCTCACGCTGGCAGTTCCCCGGGGTGCTTAAGGTGTGACTAGGAAGGGAGTAAAGGTCCCACTCGTCCTGCGTGTGGTCTCATTTTCAGTGTTTGTGGGAGCAGCCCCTCGCTCCAGACGAGTGGCACAAAACCCGCCCCTGCGTGTCCAGAGGACAGGGGGGCTTCCGAGATTCGATGCGGAGCGGCCGGGTCCAGGTCTCCCCGGCTGCGAGGGCGCTTCCCACCTCCTAGGTTCAGTTGAAAAACCACAAGGAGCAGGGACCGCCCCCCCACCCCCACCCCTCGGTCCCCAAACAGCCCCACTGCAGCACACAGACGGGTTCACTCTACCTGGGGCCGAGCATTCCCCCTCCGCTCCTCCCGAGGAGAGACCTCAGCAAAGTTGTGTAGAGTCACTCGCCTCGCCCCTCCATCCTCAGCCCCTGGGATAATGCTTGCTCCTTAGCAGCTTCCTAGGCCACCTCCATTTTCTGTTGTTGTTTTGGTTTTGTTTGCGTTTTCTTTTTACAGGTATGGTTCCAGAACAGGAGAGCAAAGTGCCGAAAGCAGGAAAACCAGATGCACAAAGGTGGGTTAGGGGCGTGGGCCTGCCGGGACGGGTCGGCCGCGGACCCCGGGGCACCTTCGTCGCTCACCCGGCCCTGTCTCTATCCGCAGGTGTGATCCTGGGAACCGCCAGCCATTTAGACGCCTGCAGAGTAGCCCCTTATGTGAATATGGGAGCCCTGAGGATGCCTTTCCAACAGGTAGTTAGCTTTGGTTTTATTTTACTTTTCCCCAGTAAGCTCCGACCCCCTTTCGTTTGCACGGGAGGAAGCCGGACAAGTTTACAAGTGCCATTTATGTAGAAGTTGGCACGTATTTAAAACAGGCTGTAAAACTTGGTGGAGGAGCCCCCGCCCGGCTTTCCGGAGCTCAGCGCCCCTCGGGACCGAGTAGGGGGCCGAGCGCGGGGGTCCCGCAGCCCCGGGAGGAGCCGCCGGTGCTCAGAGCCCCTCGGCTGGGGTATCATGAGCTGGTACGCGGCCCCAGGGCTGCCCACACACCGAACTGTCCTCCCGGGGGCGCATCTCCTTCCCGGGGCGGGAAGCGCCCGGGCAAGCCCGCCCGCACTCTGCGGGGACGGATCGTCTCGGTCCCGAGTCGCCCGGGGGGCTTTGGTCAGCGCCTGGCGCAGGACAGCGCTGCGGGAGAAGGGTCTTCCACCCGATGCGCGAAACCATCCGGGGAAAACCTGTGTGGACCCTTGCACTGTCGTTCTCCCCTTCAGTCAGTCCCAGGCAGGCTGTTGAGACCTGTCCTTCTTCCGTGGACGAGGCCGTCCCGGAGGTGGGGAGGCTGCTCCCAGATGCTCTGCCACTGAGATGCTCAGCTGGAACAGAAGCAGGGGTGGAGTGCAGGTGCCGAGGCCCCTGGGGGACCTGGGTCCATGCCCCAGTGGGGCGCAGCCCCCCAGGGAAGGCCGATGGGGAAAACCGGGACGAGGGAGATAAAATTCCGTCCCGCCTCTAGCCGCTTGTAACTCTCTCTACCTCTCCCTTTTTTTTTTTTTTTTTTTTTTTTTTTTTGTCAATTAATCGGGGAATTGATTTTTTCCCAGCCCAAAGGGACCCTCCACCACCTTCTCTGTCTCAGAGACACGTGGAGCTGACAGATTAATTGTATTGATTTTTAAAAGACATATTTGGACCAAAATAATTAAATACATAAATAAACTCTCCCTCATTCCTCCCTGAAAACCTACCCGGAGCTGAAATCTCTCAGTCAACCCAATGTGTTTGTGTAGGTCGAGAAAGCTCCAAAGCAAACACCAGTCGGGTATAGAAGGGACCCATGGCCAAAGAGTTTTTAGCAAGGTATAAATAAACATCCGTGGAAAAAAAAAAAAAAAGAAAAACCTGAAAAAAGAATTTTTTAAAAAATTATTTATTTAACACTTGTTGGCGCCCGTGCGTTGGGCCTCATACTATTTATTTATTTATTTATTTATTTATTTATTTATTTATTTATTTATTTATTTATTTATTTTAAGCCACGAGCAGCAGAGCTAAGCGTGTCTCTGGGCCCCTGGTTGAGTGCGGGCTGGAGGTTTACCGCCCTGACTGCGGCGTGGTGGGGAGGGTCGCCGGGCTCCCGGGGAGTGTGGAGGCGGGGTGGGGTGTGGTGGGGGCTGCGTGCCCATCACCGTGCCCCCGGGGCTGACGCCGTGTCTCTGTCGCCGCAGGTCCAGGCGCAGCTGCAGCTGGAGGGCGTGGCCCACGCGCACCCGCACCTGCACCCGCACCTGGCGGCCCACGCGCCCTACCTGATGTTCCCGCCGCCGCCCTTCGGGCTGCCCATCGCCTCCCTGGCCGAGTCCGCCTCCGCCGCCGCCGTGGTGGCCGCTGCCGCCAAGAGCAACAGCAAGAACTCCAGCATCGCCGACCTGAGGCTGAAGGCCCGCAAGCACGCCGAGGCCCTGGGGCTCTGACACGCTTCACCTGAGCGCCTCCCCCCCACCCCAGCACACCGCGCCCCAGGTGCCCGCGGCGGGCGTGTGTGTGTGACCCGCACGGACCGCCGCTCTGCTCCCCCCGCTCCTCCTCATACTCCTCCTCCCCGGCCGCAGGGCCAGCAGCGAGCGCTCCGGCCTCCCTGCCGCCTTCTCTCTCTTTCTTTTCTTTTTCTTTCTTTTTTTTTTCTTTTGTTTGTTTGTTTCTTTCCCCCTTTCCCGAGGTCAGCGAGCGCTCGGCGGCTGCGCCCTCCGGCCGCTCTCCTCGCCCGCTCGCCCCCAGGGACTCGTCGGCCGCGGACGTGGCGCGGTGGGGACGCTCCGCGGACACATCCACACACACGCGCAGCAAACGCGCACTCACGAGTCAGAGACTCCTCGGAGGACAAAGTAGGTGGGAGGAGAGAGGAAAGAGAGTTTAAACAAATTCACAAAAAGAGAAAAAAAAGAAAAAAAAAAAGAAAGGAAACGATCTCTAAATTATGTTAATCTGTGAACATTGGGGACACTTTGGATTTTTGACCCTGGCAAAAGTGATCGCTCCGGCATAACGTCATCTGCTGCTGTCAGTTTTGCTACCTTGTGCATGTGTCAAACTAAACACGTTTTGAAGATCAGAAATATATTAGAACGAAACTAAACAAAACAAATAGTAATAATAATAAATAATAAATCCTTGGGGCTGGTCTCCATTAAAGATGACATTTCTTTGTTGCCAACAACAGTATTATTTCACTGCCATGAATCTCTTCCATCACTGAGGAGCTGCTGCTGCAGAACTGGTTTGAATTTAAATGTGGAATTTCAGATCTGAGGCAAGGCAGGTTTTTTTTTTTTTACTTATTTTCTTTCAAAAAAAAAAGCAGCAATAACAAAAAAAAGTGTGTCTCAAATGGCTATGTCCTTTGAAAGGAGAAAAAGAGGGAGACTAGAACTTGCTAATTGTTAGTGCTAACTTGAAAGGTGGGAAGAATAAGAAATGCACCTGTTTTGCCAGAATCACCTGAACTAAGAGATGCATTGAGCCATAGAAAGAGATCAGATTTTCATTTCTTTTTCCCAAATGCCTGGATCTTTGAATCAAAATCTTGCTGTTTTAGAGGATGTAGAAAGAATGAATTATACAACAAAGATGGACGTATCGTTTTAAGGCATAATACTGATGCAGCATTAATTTTAGTGAAATGCAATTAGGTGCAGTAAAGTGCAATACTGTAAATATTATAGATTAAAAAAAATAGTCGTACTTATTCTGTTAATAACCGATTCTGCAAGAAGCATAACTTAAATCCTTTATGCTCAGGCTGGTGCATTGCAGCTCTTTGCCAAAATGACAGTCTGAGTCTTCTATGAACAGATAAAGCTGTTTGTATCACATATGAGAAAAGGTAGATGCCATGACTTCTAGTCAAGTTAATGTGCCATATTTTTGGGAAACAAGATGAAAAGCCTGTATGACACTTTCACAATCATTTTAATAAAAAAAAAAAAACCAACAACCAACAACAAAACCAAACAAACTAAAGCAACCCATAGAAGTGTTTTGTAGAAGTGGACAAGTTCAATAGTTGGCCATTTTAATTTTTACCTGTGATTTAGACACCAAGTATTAAGCTAATGCTTAAGCAAAGTAACTACGATAAATCCAGCAAGACTGGGGAGCAGGGAAATCCTTTAAATTATATTACCAAAGTGTCTGTCAGAGTGTCTGACCCCTCTTCCCAGTTTTACTTTTTATGTTATTCACTTCTAATTATTTTTTTTTTAAATTTTTGTTTGAGAGGAGAGAAGAAAGTACAAATAATGGTTTTGTCTTCATCTAAAAAGCTACTTGTTGCCCTTGTTACCATAGTCTATATGTTGATGGAAGGTTATCCTCTCAATAGTACCATTATTAGGCCTGCTTTTTATGTATTGTTTAGCAATCCATTGCTAGTTTTGGCTTTTGCTGATATTTATAAAATCCAGATATTATTGTAGGACAAAAATTCATGGTTAGGATAATTTTAGACACTTTTCTTCTTTTTATTTTTATTTTTTGTTTCTCCTTCAAATTCTGATATTTTCTAGCAATCAAAATTTCTGCAATGTCAAAGTTGTGCCATTTCCCTTCTACTTACTACATGATAGGTAGTTATATTTCTGATTTGCTAGGCCTGATAAATGTTGCCTGCCTTTTTTGCCTCTCTGTGAAAGCCTAGCACCTTTTTAAAGCAAGGCTAAAATATTAAGGTAGTGTTACTTCTTGCTGAGAAATACAGACTGAATCTCAGGCAATTAAGAATTTTTTATTGAAACAAAACATTACCTAGAAAATAAAATGTTATTCATGATGACGTATGAATGGCTAAAATGAGAAATATTTGGAGTGGTTCCAGAACTTCTAAAATGCAGATCTGAGAAATAATGAACATAACTACAGAGATGGTTTCAGCTATAGTAAGTAACCTGTTGTACTGGATACCCACAGCCTTCGAAGGAGAATTAGATTCACAGTGTTAAAGATGAAAGGCATAGAGCTTTCGATTGAGTAACGGCTGCTTGTTATCTGTACCTGTGATCTAATCGTTACCATTTCAAATCCTCTTTTCAGACCTTAAAAGAGGCTTACGTGATTTTTTCCAGTCCTGCGCTGGACTTCCAGAAGAGAGTGATTTTCAACCTCGAATAATTCCATAGAATGAAGTTGTTGAAACTGTAGGCTTGGGATCTGAATTTTCTCAGCCATCTAAGTGAGGCTGAGAAGTGTTACCAATCTCACAGTCTTACAGGATGCATCTACCTTGCATGGGAAGGAATAACTTTTCCACCTTTACTGTTTTACTAGGTACAAACACAGCAAAAAATGCTTGTAGATTTGTCTCAGAATTTTTGCTTCTTTCTTGTATTCAAAAAACGGTGGTAACATGAATACAGTTCCCTGCTAAGATGAAACAAGGCTGCTAGTGTAGCATACATCTTTCCAGAATGAAATATTCTTACATTTTTTCTGATTGCTTTCAATGGATATCATAAGGGCATTCTTGCTCTCTACCACAGATGGGAAGAAGGTGGCAAGATTTATCAGCTTAGCCTGTTTTGAAGGAGGTACCACAGACTGGCCTGGGGAGAGGGGCAGGGTGTTGCTGTGAATCTACCGAGGTGTTTCATGCTGCTCTTGCATTTCATTTAACATGAAAGGAAACGAAAAGGTGCACTATGTAAGGGTTGTCACCGGAACCAGTTCTGCTTTGCTTATTTCTTGAATGGGCCGATTTCATCAGTGGTGGTATAAAAGCTTTGTTTTTGATGATGCATGTAGGTGGCCTTCTCTTCTTGTCATCCTCACATCACTGGGAGGAAATGAGGCATCCTGTCTTGGCTACTGTGTACTGGACTGTACTTTTCTCTAAGTGTAAGTCACTGTGGCTCCATTCACCATGTGGAGCTCCAGTGATCATACAAGTTGAGAATCTGGACCAAAGCATCTCCTCCATCTCTGTTAATGTGTGGTCTCTTTTTTGTTTGTTAGTTTATTGTTTAATTATTTTTCTTAAGTAGGTTGGAGGTTGAAGATAACACAGTAATGGTCCTGAGGTGCTTATTAAAGTTTAAAAGTATTGCAATCATTTTAGATTCTCAGGCATGCCAAGCCTCATTTATTGTCTGCCATCATACAGCCTGATCCTTGTGTAATATTTCATTTGAGAAGAGTGAGATTTCCAAGATCATCAGAACAGCAGCCACTGAGCAGAATTTCCATGGAGGAGGCCTTCATTTAGCGTATGTGGATTGCTAAAGAATCTTTCTCAAAAGTTCTGTCTGTTATTTGAAAAATAACTTGAATGAATGCCAAATGAATAATGCTGTTTATAAACAAGACTATAAAAAAGGCTTCAAGCATTACATGGGCCCCTTTATAATAGAAAAAATAGATTTTTTTTTTTAAACTGTCACATAAACTTAAACACTTCACTTATTTGTATCAAAATAGCAAATTGGCTCCATGGCTCATTTTTATTGACTTGGAAATGTGTGAAAAAAATTATACTGAAAGTTTTTTTTGCTTAGTAGGGTCATATAGATGTAGTGACATTTTGGTTAATATCATAATACTTAGCACTTATATAATGTTTATTTGCAAAGCACTGTATAAATGTCTGTTATTTAATCCTCACTCATTAGGAACTAGGTAAGAATTATTATCCCCATTGTTTTAGAAATTCAAGCATATAAATCAAGGGCCAGGTTCCATCACCCGTTGCCAGCACTGAGTATTATTACTTTTGTTTTTGTAATGTAGCAACGTCCCCCAGATCACAATGTGACATGAACTTTGTGGTGGTAGACATCTTTCTACATAGCAGAGGCCCTGCTCCTAGAAATTTAAAGTCTGACTTCAGCACAAGTCTTAAATGGCACACTGATTGTGTTTTGGAGTGGCAGAATTTGCCTGTGAGTTATTTCCACAGAAGATGTAGTTACTGCCCAATTGTCTGACCCCATATGTCAGTGGGAATTTGGTTTATGGCTCAGTGGGGCCAAGTTGTGTCAGTGTTAAGACTGGAACCAAATTTCTGAGTTCCCAACAGCATGCACAAATTGCTAGGAAACCCTGATTTCCAACTTCCCTACTATAAATTTTTCACACAGACCAAGTGTACAGATGTCAATTCTTTGCATGCTTTATCTGCTATGTCTTTTAGTCCTATGTTTGCCTATAAAATAATAATAAGACATGATTTTGAATTGACATAACATTGACACATTGGGACTGTTGAGTCAAATAAAACAGAGATGTAGTCCGACGAAAGTCCAAGTCCTTAAGGTAAAGCCAGATTATGGATTCTTGTTTTTTTAAATTGGTGACAAAAATACGCATGTTTCTGCTCGTTTAAATGTACTAGGCAAAATAATTTTTTTTATTATTAAAAAGATAATTTTAGTTTTTGGAGAAAGTGTTGTTTTGGAGATGGCAGGATTTTTTCCCCTTCAGTTTAAGGAAAACTTTCAAATTATAGGAAAAATAGATTACACATATTTCTTATAAATGTGTTTATTTTTATAATATCTAATATCTAATTATTCAGGTGGTGTCCTTGTAATTGCTAATTGTACTCAACTCTACCAAGTGCGCACAACCGATATGGTTGGAAATTTTTTGTGTTCCTGGTTAAAATGGATGGTTGAAGTGCCCCACTTCTCATCTGGAAGCAACCTACTCACCCTCTTATGTCGTTTTCTTTCCCCGATGTGACAGAATTTCCATGGCAAACAAGTTTCCAAACAGCTGTGGATGACATTTCAACAGCTTCTCATTTGGTCACTTGAAAGTCTCTCCTGGTTGCAGTAAGATGTGGTAGGACTGAAGAAGGCCTGATATTGCTTGGAAACTAAAAAAAATATAAAAGAAATGTGTTATGCTACAGAATGTGATCTCCTCTTCTTAAGAGATGAATAGAGCCTTCTGCTTTATGGCTCGTGTTTTTTGAAAATGGCATCTTTAAGTCACGTCTTTAAAAGGTACAACATGGGTCCTGTCAATGTAAAGTGGTGGCCAGTATTATATTGGTTATTTTTGTTAGCTGGCCTTTCTAGCCAGGGCAGTTGAAGGCCATAGGTTTTGGTGTTTAAGGCATTCTTCAAGAGGGATACGATATCAGATATCCCTCAAATTTTGTCTGTTAGACAGATTTGATGCTAAAAGTTGGTGCCTAATTTTAGTAAATCAGCCTAGAAATTTGCTGATTTCCAATAAATAATTGAAACTTGATGCAGTTCATACACCTTATTTTGAAAATTGATATTTAACTAAAATCAGTTGAAGAATGTAGAAAATATCAGATTTTGAAGCTGAAGATATTTATTGAAAGTCAATACTTTCATGAATCTAGGCTTATGGTATGTATTAATTACATCAAAGACAGGCAAATATCTCTGTTTCTTTGTATTAATGTATGTGGATGTTTTATTTATTTTTGTTTGAAAATTTCTAAATGTGTATTATTTTAATTATGTTGAGTGTAAATTTGACAATGCTTTGCATTTATTTTTATATTTTAAAAACCTGTTGCTTTTGCAAAAATATGAGCAGCCAGTGTGATTTGCAGTACCATAGCATTATTTTGGTTATATACACACAGTGTGTCTGAGTTTACAGACATTTCAGGGATTGCTAAAATGAAAGAAACAAAAAAAAAAATCTCCAAAACCAACTCATCTTAAAAGTTTGTAACCCCTTTGTTATTGCAAAAGAGAAAAACGAACAAACAAACAACGTTTTTTTAGGTTTCAATTATGCCAGCATGCTCCTACATGAATTCACCAGACATGTTGAGTTTCATTTTCAGAGTGTATTATGTTGAATCACATGATATGAATGTACATCTTGTAACAGTGAGATATGAATAAACTTATAAATATTTGTAATCATGTGTTAACGGATACACAGAATGAGTACTACCAAAGGGAATAAGAGTAACAAGGCATTTTCCTATGTTAAAGCAAAGCTTTTTCTTCTGTATTTAATGCTTTTTCTTTTTCAAGCCCCTTATTCACTTTCTCCTTTCAACAAATCAAAGTTGTGCATCTTACTCTGCAGTCGTCTAATTTCACTTACAGGTCTCTCATTGGCTTTTACATAAGTTGTACAGAGTGAGCTGTAGCTTAGTGATGGTTAATTGGAAATTACTTTTGCACCACATCTACTAGTATGATGATTGTGTTTGGTGTCCTATTTTTTTTAAAGGATTGATAATTTTTCCTTGGTGTCAGGAGGAATATAGTAGCCTTCATAGTGGAATGTTCCAGGGATTGTATTTGATGGCCCTGATCTGTTGTCTGTTCAAATCAATAGGAAAGGGACTACATCAGGCTTTTATTTTTCAGGTGATTAAGGAATATTTTCCCATGTCCCTGCTTGTTGGTATGCTAGATATAATTTCTTCCTATAGTTTTATTCTTTCTAGTTGTAATTCAGCTTTCTGATGTTGAAAAGTATACCTAGGCAATTCTCTTGCTTTTATCAACAGCGGCAAAGCAAAGTGTGTTGGTTGGAAGTCTTTGTTAGGTTACAGCCTGTGGATCATGTTCTAAACTTCCAATCTAGTCACAAGAGTTAGGTTAGACTTGTTTGAAAACCAGTTTGTTTTACAGGTAAGCTGCATTTAAACTTCATCAACCTTATGAGACAGGTGGTTCCATATCCCAGCCCTTCCCCCAAGTCTTCCCAGAATCTCTTTATTCTTTCTTGTCTGCAACTTACTGTATATGCTGAAGTCAGAACCTCTACGTAACTTTTCTAACCTTGCATTTTCTGCAAGTGTTTGTATTTATTGGAGTTCTGACCTGGAACGTAAGTGGAAAGCAGTTGGTGCAATATTCCCACATCATGATTACTGTTTTTCTCTAAGCCAACACCACAAACTGACATCCTGTTTTCCCTGTCAATAACTATGTAAGAGACAGGCTATTATAAGAAAATAAATCCTTCCTTTTTGTCTCTTAAAGATACGTGGGCAGTGAATGGTTGCCAGTAGCATGTACTGTAAGAGCTACCAGAAAAAATACAAAGTGATAACTGTGTCCTGAAAGATTATCTTCACCAGAAGACTGTCTAATAGCTATTTATAAACAAATATGTTTTAACACTCTTTTTTTTTGTCTATTCATCTTCAGTTTAGATGTTGAAAAGAGAGATAAGTTTTTTTTGCAATTTGGCTGTTAGGAAGAAAATTTTTTTCCTCTTCATTTTCATTAATTAGCATGCTTTTTTCCAGTGGCTACTTGTTCTATCGCTTTCTGACATCATTGACAGTTATGAGGAAAGTTTCTTCTCTCTTGTCTTTGGGTGTATTTTTCTTCTTCTTTGCATGAAAATTTATTTTTAATTCAAAAAGAAATTATACTTTTACCCTATTGAAATCAGCATTTTTTGCTACTGTCTATAGTTCTCTCTGATTTTAATTAGATAAAAATAAACACAGTAACAAATTCCTCATGAATTTGAATTGTCAGTAAAATTTTCCCTTCTTTCTTGAGTAGCTTCTCTCTTAGACTGTTATTTTTGGACTGCTAACATCTGAAAATTATGAGGAGCTACACAGGAAACAGGTCTGAGTATCTGCTGGCGTGAATACCCATGAACTCTGGAAATTTTACCATTATGTGTGGTTCAGTTCTATATTGTCTGCATATCCAAAAGTCCAGTTAAAGTTAGAGAGAAATTTGTATACTCAAGTCTGCAGGAGCAACCACAGAAAAACAGAGCTACATTCAAGTACCACATGTAAATTACTAGAGATTGGATAACAGAACAAAAGGAAATGTATGTAATTTCATTTCCCTGAATCAAATACTCAGACTTCATTACCAATATGATTAAGGGTAATGATCCTACTCTTACATTTAATTGCTGGTTTATAATTGCTACCAAGAGGCTATAAAAATACAAGGTTGTATCCAAAAAAGTTGGATCTAAAAAAGGGACTTAATGCCTCACTCTAAAGTTAGACTTCAGAGGAATTTAAGTGCTTAGTTCCAAAATGTTAACACAGGACTCTTGGCTACTTCTCAAACTCTGTTGAAGCCTGAGGGCTGCAGGTCCTCTAGTTCTACATTTAATTTCTGCATGTGCCTCATGTTCTACTTGCCTATGTGCCTGGCACCTGACAGATCTCTGTGGTTGGGAGGCTTGCTCCCTTTTCAGCCTGATTGAATTACAGAAAGTAGGCATCTGTTTCATTTTGCTTAACTTCAGATGTTTACAATTCAAGCAGCTACACCAGAACTTGTCAGTGGAAGCAAATAGACTTCTGGTGAGCATATTAAGGTGTGCCTTAGAAGACTAACTCAGATGTAGCCATCTTCTCTGTAGATGTCTTTCTTTGGACAGGCGTGCAATTCCGTGAGAAGTGTCTTCCACATGGCTCCTTTGTGTCTCCTCTACTGCGTAAATGGCAATGATTCCACCACCTTGTTTTCTTTAGAGGGGAAGATTTCATTTTACACAATTATTCAGTGACTAGTATTTTCACACAAGACTCTAAATCTGGGGTTTCATGCCTTCCTTTGTTTTAGCAGATGGGGTAGCTGAAAAGTTAGAACTGTTGGTCCTGGAGTAATACTTTACAGAACAGGCTAGCCATGGATCACTTGGGCATGAGCTGACCGTAGCTGATGCCACTGTGATGGCATAGCAGGCAAATGACCTTTTCTGCTATGATTTTCATTCTAACTGGTTTCCTTACTGTGATTTCTGATATTTTAGTCAACTAAAGTGCAAATTGTTTTTCTAACAGATTCTTGGGGAAAAGAATCATCTTATTATTTTCCCTAGGTGGGACTCAGTACATTATTTGAATATTTCCTAAATGTATCAGCTTTTCACAGTAGACTTCCTAGATTTCATGAAGTTTACAATTTTCCTCTCTTCCTGGTTACAAAAAGACCTCTTGAGAGGAGGGATTTAGATTTACACATACACAAAATCATTAATAAACAGATCCCTCAAAACTTGACAGAATTTAAATTGCCAAATACATAGCCTTAGAATCTTTAATAAAGCAATCTCATGTGGTTCCATCTTATGTTATCATGTACATTCTTGCCACAGGACCTCTGCTTCAGTTGCTGCATTTGGTAAATGGTGCTCAAGGAGGGAATTGGGACTGTGAAGAGAACGAAGCCATTTTCCAGGAGGATTCCTCAGTCACATGAGATACCAGGAGGTGTACGTATGTAAACAGTGAAGGAAAAGATGGCAATAAGCATAATTTTGGCTTTATCATTAGAAGAGTTAATGATTATGTAGAAGTGGATCTAGCTTGCTACAGACTTCCAAGCTGATACAATGAAGGTAGTAAGACATTTCCAGGATATCGATGAATGTGTGACTTTCTGATTTCTGGACGTTAAAGTCACAGGACCAGGAGTACGATTTACAGAAATGCTCAGTGTTAACTGTTACAACTGTAATGAACACAAGTTATGTAGGTTTGGGACTTCAAGGAAGGAGCCAGCATTAAATAGCAGTGTAGATTCATGCAATATACGATTGACTTATTGTCTCACATCAGGCAGACTGTTGTGTCTTTCTGCCTCAGTCTATAAAATGGGTTTAATGACACTCTCCTAATGTGTACATAGGAATGACACTCATGTAGCGTGAACAGAGGAGGACTGTGACCATAAATTCATTAATCATTATAGTACACTGATATACTAGATTTGCAAGCATCAGCACAAATCCCATGAGGCAACAAGTAACTCTGTATTCAATGCAATGTTCAGAGGATCTGCAGTAAATAAAGCATGAGGATAAAGAGAAATATTGGGCAACTACTGTATTCACTGAACATTGTGTACCAAATAAAGCTAGGGTCCTGTGAAAAAAAAAAAGAAGACATCACATAATTAAAGAATGTATCATTATGTGCATACACATGGGAGTAGAATCTGATTGCATAGTAAATGCCAGTAATGGCACTTCCTGACTTTTGGCTGTTTAATGAATTAATGAATACTTAAGCTTTAAGAATCTTTTCCTTCAACATTTACATATGCAGTGGTCTGTAGTTATCTCTTTTCATATTAAAAATAAAAAGCCTGATTGCATACGCTGTAGAACCATTAGGACTGGGACACTGGACTTTCTGCCGAAGTCTAGAGATCACTTGATTCACAAAAGAACCTATATGCGTAGGAGGACAAAGATGGTTACAGTGTCTGAAGCTTACAAAGGACTTGGACAAATGGGTCATCTGAAGGGACGTTGAACTCACGGTCACCAAATGTACAGACGACTCCATTTTATGGGGATTGGAGCCCACTGATCGGAGGGACGGTTGAGGGAAAAGGCTTTAGGGCCTGTTCTGATTAGAAATCAGTTAAGAGTCAGTTCTTAGCTCACATAAGCTTTCACTGCAGCTTGAGTCACTGTGTAATATTAAAGGATGTGAAAGCCTCACAGATAGTAACTGTGGGCAAGAAACTGTGCATTCATCTTAGACAAATTTATATTAGTGCTTGGGAACAGTAGTCCCAGTCCCCCTTTTCTTTTCACGCATCTGGATGCATCCTAGTGTAACCCATACATCATGAAGTGTTATTTATCATCACTTCTGGTCTAGTGCTGGATATATATATGTTCAGGATGTAGAAAGCTCTAGGCTGCAAGCAGAAGTTAGGCTAGCTCAAAGAAAGGGAAACAAACAGCTGGGAAATGCAGAACCTGGAAAGATCTGAAGTGATTTCATTAGATGTGCAAGCTCTAACCTTGGCATTAGGGGGTGAGATGAATTAATGTTTTATCACTGGTTGACAAATGAGGTCTTTCTTCAAGGGCTAATTTAATTTGGTTTAGACCATGTTTGCCAAGGACTACTAACATGTGTATGGATATTTGTGGATGAACTGACTTTTCTGTATATCTGAGCCTTAGGACTATTGATTACGACAAAAGTTTGCAGGAGGTGCCAGCCACTATTAATACAGAGAGATTGTTACTGCTCTTCCTTTGGTTACTGTCTTTGCTATAAAGGGAAAGCTGTAGTGTTGATAAAATATTGAACCATTTCTCAGTGTGTTAGAATTAGGATGGAGTCTGATTTTTTGGGAATGTTTATTTCTGGGACTCATGTACTTTTTTTTAGCATGTGAGACTTCTACTTTTACAGGAGCAAATAGCTTTTGCTGACCACTAATGGGCAGAGATATGTTTGCTGGTATAGATAGATGTCTGTGCCTTTGGAAAGTCCATCTTGGAGTAGTTGTGGGAGCCAGGGCTTGCACTAGGCTGCTGTGCTCATGGGAACCTCTCTGCTTATCAGAGAAAGGGACATGGTTCATATATCAGTGCCTTTGCATTGTTTGTCCTTTCATCCTTTTTACTAAAGAGTTGGATATAGAGTATTTGGAAATGTTACATTTGGAAACATATCTGGGCCTTGAATGGTGTCTAATATCTTTTCTTTGAGAAGGGTTCAGTGTTTTATTAATGGAGAAGAAGAGAGAGGAGATTTTTTTACCATGAATTCTCTTCCTGAACAAATTATACACTAGATGATAGTCTGACTTCTGGAGTAATTTTGATGAAGAAGAATAATGGAGAATAAGGGAGAAGATGCTGTTGGGTTAAAATCACTTATATCTTTTAAATGTTAAAATATTAATCCTTTATCAAAACTATATTCTTCTAAAGAACTGAGAAAAAGCAGATTCTCAGGTCTGTTACTGTAGATGTCTCTTTCTGGGCCTCATTCACTTTACCTTAGACCCCATGAGTTTTGCTGTTGTAGAAAGGCATAGCTTTTCCTGGCAAGTGATAGTTTCTCACTGATTGTTTTAATCGCTTTAATTTATCATAGAATCATGGAATGGTTTGAGTTAGAAGGGACCTTCAAGACCATCTAGTTCCAACTCCCCTGACACAGGCAGGGACATCTTCTGCTATATCAGATTGCTCAAAGCCTCATCCAACCTGGCCTTAAACACTCCCAGGGATGGGGCATCCACAACTTCTCTGGGCAACCTGTTCCAGTGCCTGATTAACCTCATAGTAAAGAATTTCTTCCTAATATCTAATCTAATTCAGTTTAAAGCCATTACTTCTTGTCCTGTCACTACATGGCCCTGTAAAGGTCCCTCTCTATTCTCTTGTTAGCCCCTTTTAGGTACTGGAAGGCTGCTATGAGGTCTCTTTGAAGCCTTCTCTTCTCCAGGCTGAACAAGTCTCTCAACCTGTCTTCATAGAAGAGGTGCTCCAGCCCTCTG